>NC_142879.1:102128125-103582500 GCF_051225735.1 Oryctolagus cuniculus
TATGTTCTCCCTGATCGGTGACAACTGACTGAACACCAAAAAGGAAACCTCCTGAAGTGAAATGGACACTATGGGAAATGGTGACTTGATCAGCATAGCCCTGACTGTTAATGAACAACTTAATACATTATTCCTCTTAGTAGTTTTTTTTTTGTCTGTTCTACTTAATATGACTGGTTTAATTCTGTAATTAATACACAGTTATTCTTAAGTGTTGAAATTTAACTGAAATGTGATCCCTGTTAAACATAAGAGTGGGAATAAGAGAGGGAAGAGATGTATAATTTGGGACATGCTCAAGCTGACTTGCCCCAAATGGTAGAGTTAGAAACATACCAGGGGACTCCAATTCAATCCCATCAAGGTGGCATGTACCAATGCCATCTCACTAGTCCCAGTGATCAATTTCAGTTCACAATTGATCATAATGAAAGGACTAAGAGTCAAAGGGAGCACATAAACAAGTCTAGTACCTGCTAATACTAACCAATAGAATAAATAAAGGGGAGAGTGATCCAACATGGGAAGCGAGATACTCAGCAGACTCATAGAATGGCAGATGTCCTAAACAGCACTCTGGCCTCAGAATCAGCCCTAAAGCCATTCGGATCTGGCTGAATAGCCCATGAGAGTATTTCAGGCATGGAAAGCCAAGACACTCTGGCAAACAACAACAACAACAACAACAACAACAACAAAACCTAAATGAAAGATCTCTGTGAGTGAGATCCCAGTGGAAAGAACAGGTCTTCAAAGAAGGAGGTACCTTTCTCTGAAGGGAGGAGAGAACCTCCACTTTGACTATGAACTTTTCTAAACAAGATAAGAGTCGGAGAACTCAGAGGGCTTCCATAGCCTTTGAAACTCATGACTGGAGCATAGGGAGATTACTGATGCCATAGACAGGAGTGTCAATTGGTAAAGTCAACAGCAGGAGTCACTGTGCACTTGCTCCTCATGTAGGATCTCTGTCCTTAATGTGCTGTACATTGAGATTTAATGCTATAACGAGTACTCAAACAGTATATTTCACTTTGTGTTTCTATGGGGGTGCAAACTGTTGAAATCTTTACTTAATGTATACTAAACTGATCTTCTGTAAAAAAAAAAAAGAAATTATCAATTCCCAACTTGACTCTCACTGGGATTAAACATGACAATAGGTCTGATCTGATTTCATCATCATTTAAAAAATCATCTATTATTTTTCACTTTATGTTTCTGTGTGGGAGCAAACTGTTGAAATCCTTACTTAATGTATACTAAGCTGATCTTCTGTATATTAAGAGAATCAAAAATGAATCTTGATGTGAATGGAAGGGGAGAGGAGTGGGAAAGGGGAAGGTTGTGGGTGGGAGGGATGGTATGGGGGGGAAGCCATTGTAATCCATAAGTCGTACTTTGGAAATTTATATTCATTAAACAAAAGTTAAAAAAATATCCTGGCTATTGTACTCATTTGTCTATTTTGTGAAATTTTAATAACTTTTTAACTTCTTCTTAGAGTAAGTCTACCAAGTTGCTTGACATTGAACTGAACTATCAGATTTGAGAGACGTGTGTTTTTTTTTTTTTAGTATTTTTCTTTTATTAAATTCTCAGCTTTATTTTACACTTGAAAAGCAGAAAAAGGAGAGAGTTGGAGAAAGAGAGAGGGAAGGAGGGGGAGAGTGAGAGCAAGAGCGAGAGATTCTTCTAACCATTGATTACCTTCACTAGCACTAGAATGAGCCCAAGACAGGATTCTAGAACTCTTCACCTCCTATGTGACTGACAAACACAATTAAGCCATCGCCTGTTACCTTAGAAGTTATAAATTAGCAGGAAGTTGGAATGTGAATTAGAGATGAAACAGGAACTGAGTCATTCTGATAGGGAGTGTGTTTGTCCTAAGGGCCTTCTCACTGCTGCATCAAATGCTTATCCTGAGAATTGAATTTTTCGCAATACTGAGGTTTATGTATGCAAAATTCCAATTATTTAGGTAGTTTCTTTAGTATATTTCAATATATTGCATAACTTTCTCTATTAAAGTATTTTAATATGTTTTGTCAGGTTTAACTATAAAGAATATAATTCTGATCGTCTTTAATTGCTTTTTCCTTTCTGTTTTGAGCATTTTCAAATGTATAGGAAAGTTCAAAGAATTATAGAATAAAAACCCATTACTTGAATTCATCAATTATTGAGTTGGAGACTTCTAAATTCTTTCTCTGTATCATGATTTTTGGATATTGCTAATAATTCATATGGGTAGTCCATACATTAGCAAACTGTAATCATCACTTTGATGTTTAAGGTTCCTCTAATACAGACAGTGAGATACATTTCAAGCAAGTTCCTGTGTCCTTCAATACAACATTATAAATGGAAAATTCTTGTCTTAAATTAATTTGAAAGCATTTTTTTCTTATTCTAATTTTTTGTTGATGGGATATAAAAACCCAACTATATCAAATAACTTTATTAAATTATTTCATATATTTCAAAGTTTGCCTTTAGATTTTTCTCAATCTTGTAAGTACATGGCCATCTCATTTTTAAATAATGTCAGCTTTGTTTGTTCTCAGATGATTTTGAGATTTCCTTTTATCTGTAGAGCAATACAATTTGAATCAATTATATCTAGTAATGCATTTCTGTCATTTTCAAAGCAAAAATTGTTAGTTAGTAATACAATGAATTCCCATATGCCTCAGTTAACATCTCATTTTGTTATATTTGTCACAATTAATGAACCACATCCAGCTTTCCCTATTTTTTTTCCATGCTCCTTTTATCCCTCCTAATTATCCCAATCTCAAGCAATTAACAGTCTGTGTTCAGAATTTTTAAAGAAAATTTAGCTTCCACATGTATAGGAGAACCTTTGGCAATTATTTTGCTGTGTCTCATGTATTTCATTCAACATGAAATCCTTCAGTTCCATCCATTTTTCTGAAAATTACAAGATTTCATTCTTTTTCTTAAAGCTGAATAATATTCCACTGAATATATTTACCAAATTTGTTTATCCTTTCATCTGATGATGAACACCTTGATTAATTCCATGCCTTGGCTATTGCTATTGTGAACAGTGCGGCTATAAATATGGTGGAGAGGTATATCTTTAATACAATTAGTATATGTATTTTGAATATATACTCAGTGATGGGATTGCTGGATAATATGGAAGTTACATTTATAATTTTTAAAGAAATCTCCATACCATTCTCCACAGTGTTGCACTAATTTACATTCCCCTCAACAGTGTATAAGTGTTCCCCTTTCTCCACAACCTTATCAGCATTTGCTACTCTTTTTTTGATAATATCCATTCTGATGGGATGAGGTGATATTCTCATTGTGGTTTTGATTTTCATTTCCCTGATGGCTATTGATATTGAGCACTTTTCACATATTTATTGGTTATTTTTTTATTTCTTCTTTTGAGAAGTGTCTATTCAGGTACTTTGGCCATTTCTTAACTGGATTGGTTGGTTTTTTTTGTTGTTGTTGTTGAGTTTTTACATTGCTGATATTCTCAATATTAATCCTTTGTCAGATAATTTATTGTGAATATTTTCTCCTGTCAGTTGTCTCTTTAATCTATCAATTTTGCCCTTTGCTGTGCAGAAGCTTCCGAGTTTGATATAGTCCCTTTCTTTGGTTTTGTTTGTGTTGCCTGCACTTTTGGGGTCTTACCCAAGAAATTATCATTTACACTAATGACGTGAAGTGTTTGTCCTGAGTTTTCTTTTAACAATTTTGTAGCTTTAGGTCTTATATTTAGGTACTTGATCCATCCTGAGTTGGTTTGGGGGTACACTGAGTGGTAGATATCTAATTTCATTCCTCCACATGTGTATGTCCAGTTTTGCCAGCACCATTATTGTAAAGACTATATTTTCCCCAGTGTATGTTTTTGGCACCTTTGTCAAAATAGTTGGCTGTATATATGTGGATTTATTTTTCATTCAACATTTACTGATGACTTGAAAATTTTGTTCAATGTCTCAAATTGTTTGGAAACTTTTCAGATATTTTAAGTATTTTCTTCGAAGTATTCGATCTAACTTACTGAGATTTTCCAGACCAACAAATGAAAAGATGAAAATAACATATTTTTTCTACTTCTCTAATAGGTATTTGAATTTCAGTTGCCTTCAGAGGACATGAAAGTTGTAGATGGTCTGAACAGAAATTTTCAATATGTTACTGCTGATTTGTAAGTGACTTTGGTAAATTTGTTTTCTGAGGATGAATGTATAAAAGGATACTAGTCTCTATTCACCATGCACTGTGGTGATAATCAATGTGGATGATTAAATCTTTGCAAAACTGAAATATTTTACTTCATTTGTCTCAAACCTCCTCAATTCTTATAAGATTGAGGATGTCTCCATCAGCTCTGTGGTCCTAAACAGAAATTCTTATCATCTCCATATGGAACTGTTCATTAGATCTCTTCAAGTTAATTTCTTTAAGAGTTTAAAATTTCTCTCTCCCTTTTTATTGCAATTTTCTTAAAGAACCAACAACTGCATTTACCTTGAAAAAGGCTGGCCAAGTATTTCAATAGAAACACTTCGCTATAATTTTCTAAAACATGGTGATCTCAATGCAGATGATGAAGTCTTAAAGGTAGATTTAAAATCCAGGAATGGGAATATAGGCTTAAAAATGATCATGGGAGAGAATTTACACAAAGAAAAGATCTTTATTCTTCTTTTGAGCTGGAAGATTTTAGAATCTAATAAAAATACATACTGTATATGAGGGTAGCAAGGAATATACACACCTTTGGGGCTTTTAACTTGTAATATTAATAAATGTAATAATGAAAGAGATCAGGATAAAGAAAGAAATTAGCATAATAAAAAATTGTATGTACTCAAAATTGGTACCTATGTTCTGATTTTTAATGATTTTATTAGTATAAGGGAAAATGAATGTGGCAGGGCCAAAATGCAAAGAGAAAGTGACAAAAAATGAATAATCCTTACTCTCCATTAAATATTTTAATAAGTATTCATTTTTAGCACATTGTGTTTCTGTAGTTGTTAAATAGAGATATGTAAATTATGCAGGAAGCTATATAGACATGGAATTCTATCTTATTAATGACATTCTTCCCATTTCTTAATCTAATATACTATACTGTTTCTGATGGGCAATGAGCAAAGAATTAGTAAAAGGGATGTTAAATTGCTAATAGTATGGCCGGCGCTGTGGCTCAATAGGCTAATCCTCCACCTTGCGGCGCCGGCACACCGGGTTCTAGTCCCGGTTGGGGCGCCGGATTCTGTCCCGGTTGCCCCTCTTCCAGGCCAGCTCTCTGCTATGGCCAGGGAGTGCAGTGGAGGATGGCCCAAGTGCTTGGGCCCTGCACCCCATGGGAGACCAGGAAAAGCACCTGGCTCCTGGCTCCTGCCATCGGATCAGCGCAGTGCGCCGGCTGCAGCGGCGGCCATTGGAGGGTGAACCAACGGCAAAAGGAAGACCTTTCTCTCTCTGTCTCTCTCTCTCACTGTCCACTCTGCCTGTCAAAAAAAAAAATTGCTAATAGTAATCTATACCCCTGAAATAGTTTTTAGTATTAAATAGCATGTGGATGTGTCTTTATTCAAAAATAGGCAAAGTAAATTTCAATTTCCCTTGAAAATTTGTTTTTTTCCGATATTTTATTTTTTCAAATTATTGCAACGTTAGTAAAAAGACAACAGATTCAAATGCTTATATATACAGTTATAAGAATGATATTCCCTTCTTCCCTTCCAACCTCCCTCTCTTTTCCTCTCTCTTTCCTTATTCTTTTTGCTTTCCTTCTTCCTTGAGATTTTTATGTAAGATAGCAGTGGGTATCACTTTGCATTATTGAAAGATGCAGCTATGGGTGAGAAATGTTATTGAATTTTTTATTCTACATGTTTTATATATTAAATTTCTGGTAAAGGAATATGATTAGAAAAAGTTATATGTGATTAAATTTATGTATTATAAAGGAATGCTCATGAATATAAACAGATTTTACAATTTTACAGAAAAAAACTATTAACTTTGATGGTAATTTCACATAAACCACTTATTAATTATTCTAGAAATGTATTTATTAAGTTTAGACTGTATATCTTCTCATTTTAGTGCTATTAGACTAAATGGGTAATTTATATAAATTCTGATGAATATTAACATGGAAGCCTTTGTCAGACTTCTAGCATAAGACCCTTTCTTGTGAATCATGATGCAGGAGACACCTCAGATGCTGCTGCGTGGGCACCTCTCTTCTGATTAATCCATGCTGATTAGCAACTCCCACTCAGCTAGAGCCAAATCTACAGGGTGAGAAGCCTTGGCACTACATTTCTGTCACTTCTTGAAAAATAAAACAATGTTTTTATTAAAGATGCTTACCTACCGTAGATGCTGTTACTTATTTGTTTCATTCTGACTCCTAAGTCCCCACCTCATTGATTTTCTTAGAAGACTGGAGTCCTCTATTGGGAGATGGTTACAACTATTCCTTAGATGTGGCTGACTGGATGTTGCAAATTGGATGACAATTAGCAAAGATTTTCCCAATTTTTCTGCAGTGTTTCAAAAACAAGAACACTCACTTCACAGAGCGTGGGAGGTGAGGCAATACTGCAAGTGTGACCAACAGTGCAGGGGCTCCCCTACAGAACTTCAAGAATCAGAGCTCCAGAAACTCAGGTATTAGGGATCCCTGGGGGGAGGCTAGTCGGTGACTTAAGGGGAGGAACCAGCCTGGAAGGATGAATAGGGGTAGGGGATGGGGGAAATTGAGGAGGATGGAGTTGAGCACGTCTCTGCTTGGGGATGTTGACAAATATTCTTCATAATTATATCTGCTGATAAAAACTAACTTTCCATATATTTTATTGAAGAGTCAGAGCTGAGACTCAGACTTAGTCTGTTCATGTCCTAATCTATTCATGTCGCTATACCTGGATAGAAAATCAGAGAAACAGCTGACTGATATGGAGAATCTCCGGTTATGTGATATTAATATTCATGTTTCAAGGAATGTGTGTTTGCACTTAGGTAAATATATGCATATAATATCTACATATGAAGTAAAATACAGCAAAATACTAAAAATTGCTAAATCTTAAAATATATATTAAAAAATACAACAGAGGCAGGCACCGTGGTTCACTGGGCTAATCCTCCACCTTGCGGCACCAGCACACCGGGTTCTAGTCCCAGTCGGGGTGCCGGATTCTGTCCTGGTTGCCCCTCTTCCAGGCCAGCTCTCTGCTGTGGCCAGGGAGTGCAGTGGAAGATGGCCCAAGTGCTTGGGCCCTGGACCCCATGGGAGACCAGGAGAAGTACCTGGCTCCTGCCATCAGATCAGCATGGTGCGCTGGCTGCAGCAGCCATTGGAGGGTGAGCCAACAGCAAAGGAAGACCTTTCTCTCTGTCTCTCTCTCTCACTGTCCACTCTGCCTGTCAAAAAAAAAAAAAAAAGGCAAAAATACAACAGAATATAGTTTGGGGAAAAACTCTCAAAACATTCATTTATTAATCTGGATTATAAAAAATGCTTCCCTGTGTATCAACTCCATTATAACTCAATTTTCTCAAGATTTAAAGTAAATTTGATTGTCTTAAGTGTTTGATGCTTTTAAATATTGTAATATAGAATCTGTCCAAAAAATATAAAACACAAATATGACAAAGTCATTACATATTAGTGTTAAGTAAATATTAAAAATGCTAAATTATGTGTCAGTGTAAGTATGAAAACAGATTTGAGAAAACATTTCTGAAGAAGTAGAGGCTAATGGCTTTGTAGAGAAAGACTTTAAAACAACTGTCTTGATGACAAATTGCTAAATGCAACTATGTTCCTAAATCTATATATATATAAAATATATGAAACTTGTATAACAAATAAAATTTAAAAAATATATTGACTGAAGTACGAAGAAATCATAAAACTAATATGTGAATAAAATAAGAACAACTAAGGTATGCAAATTATATACTAAAAAAACATAAATTCTGGAGCTTAAGAGTACACAAAAATAGTCTTCAAAAATGAGAGAAATGGCAGGCGCTTGGAGTTGTAGTTAAGACTCCACTTGGGACAACTATGGAGTCTTGACTCTGCTCTCAATTACAGCTTCCTGAGAATCACCCTAGTGGGCAGCAGTATATGATGCAGATATTTAAGTCTCTGCCATTCATGTGGGATAATAGGATTGAATCCCTCCTCTTGACTTTGGCTTGGCCCCCGCATCAGCTATTACAGTTATTTGTAGAGTGAACTAGTGAATGGAAGACCTCTGTCTCTGTCACCTCCCTGCCTCTCATATAAATAAATAATATTTTAAGTGGGGAGGATTATTGAGATGATCTCAAATAAAGTCTGAATAATTGATTAGCACTGAAATTGCCATACAAGAATGTCAAAGGGAGTTAATCAGGTTGAGGTGAAAGCATGCTGGACAGTAACTCAATACTATATAAAGTTAGAAAGGCATCCACAAAAAGACAAATATATAGCCATGGATAAAGTATATATTTTGAAAATTTTGATGCATCACTTTATCTTTTTACCTTCAGATATCGAAAGGTAAATACATATAAATAAGCATCAACCATAAACACACACACACACACACACACACACTATGGATAAAGTTCTAATCAGTAACATAAAGTGATGCAAGAGAATTATAAATAACCAGAGATTTTTAAAGTTGCTATTCAAATTAAATTCATAAATTCAATGTAGATTGGTATAACTTTTATGTCAAAAACAGTGACATGAGGAGTGGGTGTTTGACCTAGTGGTTAAGATGTTAGTTAAGGTGACTATGCCCTGTGACAGAGCACCTGAGTTTTACCCCAGGTTTCAGTTTCTGATTTTGGTTTTCTGCTAATGCAGACCTGCGAAGAAATGTTGATAGCTCATGTCATGGAGTTCCTGCCATCCATGTAGAAACGCTGGATTGAGTTATTTTCTCCTGATATCAGTCCCCAAGCTATCCAGAATTTTTTTTTTTTTACAGGCAGAGTGGACAGTGAGAGAGAGAGAGAGACAGAGAGAAAGGTCTTCCTTTGCCGTTGGTTCACCCTCCAATGGCCGCTGTGGCCGGCGCGCTGCGGCCGGTGCACCGCGCTGATCCGATGGCAGGAGCCAGGTACTTATCCTGGTCTCCCATGGGGTGCAGGGCCCAAGTACTTGGGCCATCCTCCACTGCCCTCCCGGGCCACAGCAGAGAGCTGGCCTGGAAGAGGGGCAACCGGAACAGAATCCGGTGCCCCGACTAGGACTAGAACCCGGTGTGCCAGTGCTGCAAGGCGGAGGATTAGCCTAGTGAGCCGCGGCGCTGGCCTATCCAGAAATTTTGAGAGTAAGTCAAGTAATGGGAATATTTTTTCTCTCAAATAAATAAACAAAAATTTTAAAAATTGATAAGAGAAATAAGAACACTGTTTTAAATTGGTCAACTAGTCAATAATATAGTTAATAAAAACATAATACAACATACATAAAAGCTACAAATTATACACAATATGCAAAATATAAAAAAACACTGAAACAATTGAAGGAACTGACCACAACAATATTAGTTGGAAACTTTAATACCTATTTTTTAATAACAGGAAATTGACAAAAATATTCTAATAAACTACATGCCAAAAATGTAATAATTCAAATCAAAGAAACCAATTCTTAGAATCATGTATCCTACAAAAATTAATGAAAAAATAGAAAATTGGAATACAGCTTATAGTATGGAGATTGAATCAGTAAGCAAAATCCTTCCAACAAAGAAGTGTTTTCTAGCAGATTACTTAATAAAACCATTTTTGAATGACTTCAAAAAAATTTAGAAAAATAAAAACTTGCTGATACTCATTCTATGAGATCAACCTTACTCTATATCAAAGTCAGACAAAGACACCACAAGAAAGAAAATTACAAATACTCATATACAGTGATTAGATTGAGTCAGTAATAAACAGTCTCCCCATGAAGAAAAGCCTAGATTTACATGATTTTATTGATGAATTCTACTGAACATTCAAAGAAGAACTAAGAGTAAATCTTCCCAAACTACTTCAAATGACTGAAAAGGAGGGAAGCCTTTCAAACTTATTTGATGAGAAAAGAGTTATCTTAATTCCAAAACCGGACAAGGGTACAACAATAAAAACAGCCTAGATCAATAATTCTCATGTACATATCCTAATCAAAATGTTGGCAAAGCTGGCACTGTGGTGGTAGCATGTAAAGCTGCCACCTGCAGTGCTGGCATCCCACATGGGTGCCTGTTTGAGTCCCAGCTGCTCTGCTTTTGATCCAGCACTCTGCTATGGCCTGGGAAAGCAGTAGAAGATGGCCCAATCCCTTGGACCCCTGCACCCACATGGGAAGACCTGGAAGAAGCTCCTGGCTCCTGGCTTTGGATCAGCAAAGCTCCAGCAGTTGTGACCATTTGGAGAGTGAACCAGTGGATGGAAGACCTCTTTCTCTCTGCCTCTCATTCTCGCTCTGTGTAACTCTGACTTTCAAATAAATCAATAAATAATTAAAAAAAATAAAAAATAATTTAAAAAACTGGCAAATCAAATTCAATAACATATCAAAGAGATCATTCTCCTTGGGACTGGTATTGTGACATAGAGCATAAAGTTGTTGTCTGTGACACCAGCATCCAATATGGGTCCCAGTTTGTGTCTCAGCTGCTGCACTTCTGGTCCAGCTCTCTGCAAATGGCCTGGAAAAAGCAGCAGAAGATATCCCAAGTTCTTGGGCCCCTGCCACCCCATAGGAAACCCATATCCTAATTTTAGCCTGGTTCAGTCCTGGCCAATGCAGTCAACTGGGGAGTGAACTTGTGAATGGAAATCTCTCTGTCTCTCCATCTTTATATAAGTTTGATTTCCAAATAAATAAATAAATAAATAAATATTACAAGGAAAAAAAAAAGAAATTTTGGACATTTAAGAAGAAAAAGGTCATTCACCCTGACAAAGATGGATTTACTACAGAGATATACTACTGGCTGAATGTGAACAAGTCAATAAACAATATACATCACATCAACAGAATAAAGGATCAAAATCTATCATCTCAGTAGATATAAAGAATGTATTTGATACAATTAAATGTCAAGTCATAATAAAAAGACAAAAAATTTGAATAAATTATGTATAGAAGGAGCATATGACAACACAATTAGTGTTATGTATGACAAGCCCATAGCAGCATATTAATAAACTGAGAAAAATCAGAAAGCATTGCCACTAAAATCTGGTTCAGACAAGTATTTACACTCTTAAAATTCTATTCAGTGTGATTCTGGAAGTTTTAGTTGATTATTAGATAACAGAAAATTAGTTAAGAAATGGTCAAATGGTATGGATAGACATTCTTCAAAAGAAGAAATAAAAGGTATACAAATCAGAAACAAGTAAGTCAAATTATCCCTGTTTATGAGATAATTTATATAGAATTATGTTCTGTGGATGGCATGATCCTATATATGGAGAAGAACCAAAATATTCCACCAAGTGACTATTAGAACTGATAAGTAAATTCAGAGAAGTTGCAGATTATGAAATTAACTCATAAAAATCAGTAGAATTTTAAGCACCAATAGCAAACTTTCTGAGAAAGAATTTATAAGAGCAATTTCATTTAGAATGGCTAGTATATGTTAATGTGTGTACATATGTGTATGTGTACATATATATATATATACCTAGAAATAAATTAAACTACTGATGTGAAAGATCTCTACAATGCAAATTATAAACACTAATAAAAAATTGAATAAGATGCACAAAAATAGAAGGAATGACCTCCCTTGTTCATTGATTGGAAGAAATAATATTAACCTGTCCATATCACACAAAATGACTTACAGATTCAGTGCAATACTCATCAAAATACCAGTGACATTCATCACAGAACTAGAAAAAAAATCCTAAAATTCATACATAAAAGAGTTGGAATGACCAAAGCAATCTTGAGCAACAAAAACAAAAAAGGAGGCATTACAATATAAGATCCAAAGAGCAATTGTAAACAAAATATGATACTGGCATGAAAATAGAAACATGGATAGGGTAGAAATTCCTGATGGAGGAGAATAGGAACCCCAGAAAAATCCCACACATCAATGGTCAACTTATCCTTTACAAAAATGCCAGAAACACTCCGTGGAGAAAGGACAGTCACTTCAATAGTGTTGGGAAAATTGAATTTCTACATGCAGAAATTTGAAACAAGACCCCACTTTAAGCCTTTCACAAGAATAAATTCAAAATAGATCTGAATATATTAAACTATGAAACTACTAGAAGAAAACAAATGGGAAACATTGGAAAGCATTGGCAGAGACAACTATTTTTTTATAAGACACCAAAAGCATGGGCAACAAAAGAAGAAACAGACAAATCAGATTATTGTAAACTAAGAAGCTTCTACACAATAAAGGAAGCAATCAGCAGATAAAAAGACAACTGATAGAATGGAAGAAAACTTTTTTAAAGGTTTTTATTTGAGGGGCCAGCGCTGTGGTGCAGCAGGTTAATGCTCTGTCCTGAAGTGCCGGCATCCCATATGGGCACCAGTTCCAGTCCTGGCTGCTCCTCTTTCGATCCAGCTCTCTGCTATGGCCTGGAAAAGCAGTAGAAGATGGCCCAAGTCTTTGTGCCCCTGCATCCATGTGGGAGACCCTGAAGAAGCTCCTGGTTCCTGGCTTCAGATCGGCACAGCTCCAGCTGTTGTGGCCAACTAGGGAGTGAACCAGCTGATGGAAGACCTTTTTCTCTGTCTCTACCTCTCTCTGTAACTCTTTCAAATAAAAATAAAATAAAATAAAATAAAATAAATCTTTAAAAATTTTTATTTGACAAGTAAAGTTACAGAGAGAGGGAGAAATAAGAGAGAGGGAGGGAGGGAGGTAGAGAGAGAGAATCTTCCATATGTTGCTTCACTCCCCAAATGACCACAGTGACAGGCTATGAGCCATGCTGAAGGCATTAGCCAGCAACTCCACTCAGGTCTACCATGTTGGCGGCAGGGGCCCAAGCATCAGGCCATCCTCTGTTGATTTCCTAGGTGTTGTATAAAAAGTGGAGCAGCTGGGACCCAAACTGACACTTAAATAAGATGCCTGCATCACAGGCAGCAGCTTAGCCCAGTGCACCACAGGTCGGCCCCTGGAAGACCATATTTTGAAACTATGTGTTGGATAAAGTATTAATATGCAGAATATAGGAGATAACCCAAGGTGGTAGAATAGGGAGGGAGCTTACTGCTCTAGTCTATGGGAAGATAGTTAACAAAAAGTGAAGTGAGTGCAATCTCAGGGAAGAGTTAGGGAGAAAACTGCAGTGGAAACTCAACAGAAATTAGAGGGACATTGTGGATCTACATGGAGGGTGTGGACATGCAGCCTGAGCACAACACATGACCCCAGCATCCAAGAGCCTCAGCACCAGCTTTGCAAAGTGAGTTGAGAACAGACTATAGCAGTCCAAGCCAATGGAAATAAAGCCGCAGGGACAAGCTTGCGTGAGTCCAGCCTGGAGCCCCATGAGGGACAGGGGACCAGACAACATAGAGGAAAAAAAGGGTACATTTCTCTCTCTCCAGCCCCTCAGCAAAGCACCCTGCAACTAGCTGAGAGAGGGCAGATGCCATTTTGGACTTATGTAACAATTGACCAACTTGTATCCTCGTGTCCAGCAACCAGCTGAGAGGAGATACTTGAGTCTGGCTGGAGGATTGATAGGGCCTAGGTGCTCATGTAAGACTGTGAGGTGCCTCTGGCCTCCCAGCACATCACAGGCTCTGGAACTTAGGCTGCTTGGGCAGAGTACCCTCAGGAGGCTGGCTCTGGGAGTGCCTCCACCTTGCTGTGAACAGGACAGAGTGACAGGGCAGAGTGGATCCTTGGCACCCTGTGACTTGTATGCTAGGACTATGGAAACACTGTGGCCACATGGGAAGGTGCAGGGTGTGTCTGGGTCCCTGAGCAGTGGCTGTGAGCAGCTCCATATGCTTAGGGCTCCCTGATTGCCTGTGGTGGGTCATTGCTGTGAGATCCATGCTCACACGGAGGAATGCATGGATCCTTTGTGTGGATCTTGTGGCAGTGCCGATGAATATTGCACACACTTGGGGCTATTGCCCAGGGCTTTGGTCACCTTAGAGGAGAGAAGTTGAAGGTGAGACTATTCTAACAGAGCTGATCAAACCCTCTCCTCTGATTTAAAAAAATGAGATCTACCATGCCCAACTTGGGTGTCACCATGGATACGCCCCTCGCCCTACTGTAACCAACAGACCTCCTGGCCCCACCCAACACATACTTATGGGTGTTCACTGAAAGAGCAGACACTCCATTATGTGATAGAGGTATAATCCAAAGATAAAAGCCATCAGAGGTATCTCCACAGATACCTAAAATTAAATGCAGAAATTAAAAAAACAAGAATAAGAAAGACAACATCATGCCCCCAAAGCAACACAACCATGCTTCAACACTAGAATGGGAAGATGAAGAGATTGATGAATTGCTGGAAATAGAATTCAAAAAGTTAATCATATTATTTCTCTGAAATAACAAGAAGTAAATCCATGAATTAAAGAAATCTGTAAATGACATACATGAAAAAATTTCCCAAGAAACTGAGCTTTTAAAGAGAAATCAAAATGAAATAGAATTCAACAGATAAATAAAAATGTGGTAGAGAGTCTTAATAGCAGACAGGGTGAGGCAGAAGAAACAATATCCAAGTCAGAAGACAAATCTCTGGAAATTTTACAAAGAAAGGAAGGAGAAGGAGAAGAAGAAGAGGAAGAAGGATAAATTATAAAAATTAAAAAGTGTTGGTGATTTATGGAATACTCTCAAACAACCCAACATATGGGTTTTAGGAGTTTCTGAAGGCCTTTTTAGTGAAATAATTTCAAAAAAATTCCCAATTTGGAGAAAGAAAGGGACATCCACGTAGAGGAAGCACAGTGACCTCCTAAATGACATGACCACTACTTGCTGTGGCCAAAGTTTCCATAGTAAAGCATAAATAAAAGATTCTAAAATGTACACAATGGAAATGTCAGAATACTTTCAGATGATCTCCAAGTAGAGTCATAGCTAACTTATCAGAAACCCTACAGGCTAGAAGAGCCTGGCAAAATATATTACAAGCCTGAAGCCAAAAAATAAATAAATAAATAAATAGAAAAAGAAAAAAACCTGTGAGCCCAGAGTACTGTACCCAGCAAAGCTCTCATTTATGAATGAAGGATGAAAAAGACCTTCCATAGGCTGGCGCTGTGGGTCAATAGGCTAATCCTCCACCTTGCGGCACTGGCACACTGGGTTCTAGTCCTGGTCGGGGAGCTGGATTCTGTCCCGGTCGCCCCTCTTCCAGTCCAGCTCTCTGCTGTGGCCTGGGAGTGCAGTGGTCTTGGGCCCTGCACCCCATGGGAGACCGGGATAAGCACCTGGCTCCTGCCTTCAGATCAGCACAGTGCACCGGTCGTGGCGGCCATTGGAGGGTGAACCAACAGCAATGGAAGACCTTTCTCTCTGTCTCTCTCTCTCACTGTCCACTCTGCCTGTCAAAAAAAAAAAAAAAAAGACCTTCCATAGCAAATAGAAATTGAAAGAATTAGTCATGATTCATCCAGCCTTAAAAAGATGCTTAAGGATGTGCTGAACACAGAAACGCAAAAAAGGTAGTCATCATAATGAAAGAATGTGAAGGTAGAAAATCTCCCAGGAAAAGTACAAAGGAAATCCAAAGTAAGCAATAGGAATATTTTTGGAAAAATGGCAGGACCAAGTTATTACTTATTAATAGGAACCTTGAATGTAAATTGCCTAACTCACCAGTTAAAAGATACATTTTGAATACATTCAAAAACAAAACCGATATTTTTGCTGCCTACAAGAAAAACATCTCACCAACAGAGATACATGTAGACTGAAAGTGAAAGGATGAAAAAAGTTATTTGATGCTAATGGAACCCAAGAGCTGGTGTAGCCATCTTAATATCAGACAAAATAGACTTTAACATAAAAACTGATGAAAGAGACAAAGAAGGGCACTATGTAATCATTATGGGATCAATTCAACAAGTAGATGTAAATATAAAAAATGGATTTTTCCCATGCGTAAGTATGAAGCAAGACTGTTACCTTACAAATTACAAAAATCCACCTAAAATGGATCAAAGATCTAATTCTAAACCTGATACCATCAAATCATTAGAGAACATTGGGGGAATTCTGAATGACATTACTGTAGGTAAAGACTTCTTGGGGAGCCGGCTCTGTGGCTTAGCAGCTTAAGCCACTGCCTGCAGTGCTACATCACATATGGGTGCTGGTTCAACACCCGGCTGCTCCACTTCCAATCCAGCTCTCTGCTATGGCCTGGGAGAGCAGTAGAAGATAGCCCAAATCCTTGGGCCCTGCACCCATGTGAGTGACCCAGAAGATGCTCCTGGCTCCTGGCTTTGGATTGATGCAGCTCCGGCTGTTACAGCCAGTTGGGGAGTGAACCAGTGGGTAGAAGACCTCTCTCTTTCTCTGCCTCTCCTTCTCTCTCTGTGTAACTGAAGAACCTGAGCCTGGATCAAGGCATAGCTATTTTAGAATAGGCCTCCATCTTGTAACTTGGGTCTGTCAGGCCCTGAACCCTAAGTCAAAAGCTCCTGAAAAAAGAAAAATAAACTCCCCTTGCAATAAACACCCCTAGCAATAGCCAACCAGCAGATAACAGGGAAATACCTAGAGTTCTGGGTGTCTTTTCAGGCCATTAAGGTGATTGATAGCATCCTGAAACCCTGCAGTTTGGCATGTGCAATCTAGCGGCTTGGACCCTATACTTTAGCCAATCATTTTAAAAAACATCAACTCCAAAGCCATCCTGCCACTGAGTGCACTAATCAATTGTAAGAGATGTTCTTTGAATCTCCCGCAGAATGAGATAATTTGCTGAATGGTGCTATAATGTATAGAATGTTTCTGAAAACCCTGTAAAAACCCCATTAACTGAATAGTCTGGGTTCTCAATTCGGATCTGCTGTGCCAATGATGACTGAGAGCCAAGACCCAGGCCTGCAACAAAACTCTTCTGTGTTTTACAGCGGTATCAGCCCCTTGGTGGTCTCTGGGGACAATCGAACTGGGCATAACATAACATAACTCTTTCAAATAAATAAATCTTAAAAAAAAAAGACTTATTTGAAAAGATCCCAGGAACACAGGCAATCAAAGCCAAAATTGACAAATTGGATTACACCAAATTGAGAAGTTTCAGCATGGCAAGAAGCACTCACCAAAATGAAGAGGCAATCCTACAGAAGGGGAGGAAACATTTGCAAACTATGCAACTGAAAAAGGATTAATATCCAGAATCTATGACTAGCTCAAGAAACTCAACAAAAATAAAACAAACAATCCAGTTAAGAAATTGGCAAAGGATTTGAACAGGCATTTTCAAAAGAGGAAATCCAAATAGTCAACATACATGAAAAACTGCTCAGGATAACTATCCATCAGCAAAATGCAAATCAAAACAACAAGATTTCACCTCAACCCAGTTAGAATGGCTTTCATGTAGAAATCAACAAACAACAAATGCTGGCAAGGATGTGGGGAAAAGGTACCTTAATCCACTGTTGGCAGAAATGTAGACTGGCACAACCACTGTGGAAGAATATATGGACACACCTCCATCCCACTTCTAGGAATTTACCCCAAACAAAAAAAAATTAGCATATATTTGTATTTATTTATTTATTTATTTGACAGGCAGAGTGGACAGTGAGAGAAAGAGACAGAGAGAAAGGTCTTCCTTTTCTGTTGGTTCATCCCTCAATGGCCGCTGTGGCTGGCGCACCACACTGATCCGAAGCCAGGAGCCAGGTGCTTCCTCCTGGTCTCCCATGGGGTGCAGGGCCCAAGGACTTGGGCCATCCTCCACTGCACTCCCGGGCCACAGCAGAGAGCTGGACTGGAAGAGGAGCAACCGGAACAGAATCTGGTGCCCCAACCGGGACTAGAACCCGGTGTGCCGGCGCCGCAGGCAGAGGATTAGCAAAATAAGTATTGTAAATCTAAAAAATATTCAACAAGGATATTTTAGATAAACTTCCTGTTGTCCTTTTAGTATCATTTATCTCTTTCTGGTCTCAGAGTACTACAGCAACTAGAACAATGTCTTTTGAATTAAAGAAATCCAACAGTTTGCTCTGGTTGAGACAGGGTTGACATTCTACATGTAAATGAGCAAGAAAGAAAACTCTAAGATTTTATGAAATGCTAATATTAATATAGAAGAAAATGCTAAAATAAAAGTAGCTCAATTTGAAACTTGAATTTAAATTGGAAAATGTCAGAATCCATTATTTTTTTCATAAATGACATATTTCCTGGAAAGGTAAAATGGAAAAAAAATGACATTGGTGTGAAGAAGCCACTGTGTGGTCCAGACATTGTTGTTTCTATTATAAACCCCAGATCTGCTACAAAGCAAGCAAAACATGAGCCTTAGACATTGAATTGTGCCAGAAAGCAAGAATTTTTAAAAGGGTTCATTGTGGTAAGTCTGAAAAATAATAGAACAGTTAGGTAGGAATCATTTGGGTGGATTTCAGCACTAAAAGTAAAGTAAAATTAATTATAACACAAAAAGTAAATAAGAGAACACAAGTCCATATAAATGAACATAGAGTAGGAGAAAGAGAATTACAATATATTTCTAAGCTGATGTATGTTACAGTAACTCCATTCTAATTCAATGGAAAGTATTAAAGCTTACCATATAGGTAAAAGTGTAGCTTATAGTAACTTTGGGAGAAAAAAATTTAGAGTAAAAAATCAGGAAAGGAAAAATAAATGTTAAATATCACTTCTATATTGTTAATTAGTTCTTTCCAATTCACTTTGATGGTCTGAGATCTCTGCCTTCCACTTCACTGCATGTGTGTTGAGGGCCAAAATACTTCATATGCCCTGAGAAAGGAAGGCTTGAGAGTGTCAACAAAAACATCTGGCTTTAATTTTTCAAAGCATGAAGAGCTCAGTGGAGGAGATGAAGAGCCTTAAGAGAAATTTAAAACCAAAGTGAGGGGCAGCACTATGGTATAACAGGTAAAGCTGCCACCTGCAGTGTTGACATCCTTTATGGGTGCTGGTTGGAATCCAGGCTGCTCCATTTCCAATCCAGCTCTCTGCTATGGCCTGGGAAAGCAGTGGAAGATGGCCCAAGTCCTTGGGCCCCTGCACCCATATGGGAGACCCAGAAGAAGCTCCTGGCTCCTGGCTTTGGCCATTGCAGTCATCTGGGGAGTGAACCAGTGGATGGAAGACCGCTCTCTCCCTCTCTCTTTCTTTGCCTCTGCCTCTCTGTAAATCTTCCTTTCAAATAAATAATTAAATCTTTAAAAAAAGAAGGGATACAGAGATAAAACCCCATTATTGGAAACAATTTACAGCTAACACAAGAACTTCACCCTTTCTTGTGTGCTCTAAGGTTAAATATGAAATAAATAATATAGTGTAAATGAGGTTGAGAGGACTCTATATTCCTTTTGTTTGTGGAAATATTAATTTAGAATATAAATAAATGTGACAAGTGAAACATTTCAACAATGTAAACATTTATGTACTCAAAAATTGGTAGGCCGGCATCGCGGCTCAATAGTCTAATCCTCTGCCTGCAGTGCCAGCACACCAGGTTCTAGTCCCCGTCGGCATGCCGGATTCTATCCCAGTTGCCCCTCTTCCAGTCCAGCTCTCTGCTATGGCCCGGGGAGGCAGTGGAGGATGGCCCAAGTCCTTGGGCCCTGCACCCCATGGGAGACCAGGAAAAGCACCTGGCTCCTGGCTTCGGATTAGCACCGTGCGCTGGCTTCAGCACGTCCGCCGCAGTGGCCATTGGGTGGTGAACCAATGGAAAAAGGAAGACCTTTCTCTCTGTCTCTCTCTCTTACTGTTCACTCTGCCTGTCAAAAAAAAAATTGGTATAGTGTTGCAGAAATAAGAATGCTCTCTGAAATTTCATTATACGATAATTTGTCTTTTCTGGAAAGACACATATAGATCACCTGAGTATGTAGATATTCCCTTCCTGATGGAGACAAGTCTTGTTGGTTTCAATAATATCACCTATTTCTTTTTTACTGCATACCTGTGTCAGACTCTATCATAGTCATTCTTGGGATACTTTAGTGGAAACAGCAAATGACTATAACTAGCATAAAGAAAAATTGGACAGGGGTATAGTTTAGAATGTGTCTGATGTGTTTTCAAATATTACATATGAGCTCAAATTAACATTGGGCATATGTTTTCAGAAAGGAGAAAGAAAGAAGATTCCAGGCCATAGAGCAGGACATTCAGCAAGGAGTTATAAAGTAGTTGTTCCAAACACAAATGTGTTCAACTCTGTTTCCCTGTAATTTAAGCACATCCTGAAACAGACTTCTTGTGGGCAAATTAGTGAGTGGAAGAATTAATAAAGTACAGAAAGAGTAAGAACACAGACCTAAAGTCAGTTTAAAGTGCTTACTAAAGCTAGATCTGTTACTTTTCTGTATAGCAGTCCACCTTTTGTTTCCATTCAATCAAACTCTATTATATAATATATACAAAGGGGTCAATATCACAGTATTGGCTGATCTAATTGTTATTTCCAGGGACTATTTGGAGGAAATGAAGAACTAGGTAGCTGGTAGGGAACAGTTGTAAAGATTTATGGCATTCTGTGTGAATATATTTGATATTCTTTTAGTCTGTGCTTAAAATTAAGTATGATGTAACAACATAAATTATATTTACACCAAATTAATATCTTAACTAAAAATAATCTGTTAGATAACAATGTTGCTTAGACTTTGAATTGGTTATTCTGTCTGTTAGTTTATTCATAATAGTAGCCACATTGCTCTAGATGATTTTTCCAATAGGAACCTCAAATTTTGGTGTTTGTGCTAAAGCAAAAGAGAAACACACACACACACACACACACATACACAAGACTTCAATACAAAGCTTCTTAAAGTAGAACAGTTTGTTGCATTCTTTTAAAATATTTTAAGGAAATGATTGCCAATGTGAGGTCCAATCATCAGATTGTATCCTCCTGGGTCTGCGACAAGAGTTCAACCATGTGCAGTGGGTATGCTAGGAAGTCTGTACTCCATATATCATTCCTTCATAATATTGGTAACATCAGCCTCAACGTTTTCACAGATGAAACACATGCAGGTGTGTGTCTGTGGCTTTGAGTTCTGGCACCCAATCTGAAGTGGCAGAAGTTTCTGAACCCATCTAAAATGTTTGCTAGATTGTTGGTGCCAGTAGGCATCAATGAAAAAGCACCTAGGTCCTGTGTGTGAAGTCCCTGTAAACCACTTTCTGGTCAGATCCAGGATATCTGCTAATTAGCAGATTCCAGAGAAGCAGGGACAGTTTCTTACCATTGGAATATATCGGGAGCCATAAATGGATTGTGAGAGGCAATATTTCATGGTAGAAAATGGCATAATGAAAAAATTGCACAGGAACTCCTGAGTTGAGTATTTTTGAAATCCCACATATAAGCTACCTAGTAACATTGGGTAGGTGTTCTCAGAAAGGAAAAAGGAAATGCACTTCAATCCATAGAGTAGGACATTTGTAAGGAATCACAAAGTAGTTCTTCAAAACAAATAAACAAAAAATGTGTTGAACTGTGTTTCTCTCTGATGTAAGCACATTCTTACTGAAACAAATTTGTTGTGCATAAGTTAGTGAGTGGGAGAATGGATAAAGTGCATAATGAGCAAGAATGGAGACCTGAAGTCAGTGTTTTAAGCTCACTGAAGCCAGAGATGCTCTTTCTGTATAGCAGTCCTCCTCTTACTTCCATTCACATAAGATTGGACTAGAGGCTAAAACGTCCTTGAATGTCCTCTGAAAGATTACACTGAGGTCATAACATCTTTGGCTCAGTGTTCTCTGAAAAAGTGGACAGAGACTTGCAAACCATAAGCAGGAACTAAAGGAAGGAATGAAATGTGAAACAACAGAGATTTACAATCAACACTTTTTTGTCTTTGACTTACATCACCTTCTGAAATACACTTGTGAAAGAAAGAGTGAATGATAGATTGTATGAAATACATACAGAATGGGCAGGAGATTTGGTTTAGGGTCAACATTTTTAAGTACTTAGTAAAATCAGGGCTGTATGCTCTCTGATCTATGCCTGTTTTTGTTTCTATTAAACTACATAGTACAGGACATGTAGAGGAATCAAATTCTCAGAATCTAAAAGTAAAATGGTTTCCAGGGGCTGAAGGAAAAGTAGAAATGGAGAGTTGACTACTCAGATCTAAAAATTATGTGGAGGGGCAGGTGCTGTGGTGTAGAAGATAAAGCCACCACCTGCAACACCAGCATTCCATAAAGGTGCTTACTGGACTCTCGGCTGATCCACTTCCAGTCCAGCTCCCTGCTAATGGCCTGGAAAAGCAGCGAAGTATGGTCCAAGTGCTTTGGGCCCTTACACGCATGTGGGAGACCCAGAAGAAGCTCTTAGCCCCTGGCTTCAGACAGACTCAGCCCTGGTTATCATGGCCATCTGGAGAATGAATGAGCAGATGGAGGACCTCTCTCTCTCTCTCTCTCTCTCTCTCTTCCTCTCCTGAATGCTGACTCAGATAAATGGATAAATCTTTAAAAAATAAGCAAAAATAATAATAATAATGTGGAGAATGGTTACTTGACCCTCTTGACATATATTCTTTCAAAATGATAAAATGGAAAATTTTATATTTTGTGTAGTTTATAATAATTGAACATAAAATACAGATGCCAAAATGTAATATAAATAATAAACTAGACAATAACCAAGTTACTTAAATGAGGGAAAGATTATTCTCTGTATATTGCTGCATGGTATTGGCAACATGGGTCTACATGTTTTATCTGATATGAAACTACCCTATTTGTGTGTTTGTGCATGTGTGTGTGTGTGTGTGTGTGTGTGTGTTGTGCAAAGCCAATGAGAGTTATGGTCGTGAGCATCTGCTTTATACTGGAAGCAATTTTTGACTCCTTCCAAGGTCTTTTCAAAGAAAGGATTGATCCATGAGACTTCAATTCATCAGGCAGTCACCTCTTGGGTTTGCCACATGCATGAGGCCCTTTCCTGGCCCTAGCTGGAGGGATCTACTCCCCATGTTATATCCAGAGAAGCTGGGGCAGGGCAGTCCTTGCTGGAATGGGGCGTGGCCCAAAATAGGATCCCGAATGTTGGATTATGGTATAACATAAAATAGGGCTTGAAGCTCTAGAATAGAGAAAAAAAATTTTTTTTTGACAGGCAGAGTGGACAGTGAGAGAGAGAGACAGAGAGAGAGAGAAAGGTCTTCTTTTTGCCGTTGGTTCACCCTCCAATGGCCGCCGCGGCCGGCGCGCTGCAGCCGGCGCACCGCGCTGATCCGATGGCAGGAGCCAGGAGCCAGGTGCTTTTCCTGGTCTCCCATGGGGTGCAGGGCCCAAGCACCTGGGCCATCCTCCACTGCACTCCCTGGCCACAGCAGAGAGCTGGCCTGGAAGAGGGGCAACCGGGACAGAATCCGGCGCCCCGACCAGGACTAGAACCCGGTGTGCCGGCGCCACTAGGTGGAGGATTAGCCTAGTGAGCCACGGCGCCGGCGAGAAAAATTTTTTTTAAAAAATTACATGTGAGTTAATGTAACCATTGGATGGTCATTCTCAGACCATGGGAAAGAGCATGGAGCAGGAGTTAAAGCAAGGAAGCATGAAATAGGAAAGAGCAGAAATGTCCATACAGCCAATGTGTGCCACACAGCTTCTCCCCCAGTGAAAGCACACCCTAAACTCGCTTGTCCTGAAGGACTGAGTGAATGAAGGAATGAAGAAAGCAGTAATGGAGAAGAGTGCACATTACAGTCAAGGATTATGGCTGGCTCCTTTGTTTGTGCAAAACACACTTTAGTGTCTTCCAAAGTAAATGGAGTTGGGGAAGCTATATTCATGAAGTAAAATAGTGGTAACCAGAGGATAGAGGGAGGGAGGAACAGACTGAGTGAAGGGGTGTGCAAAGTTCTGCTCACTGTTTTACACAGTGTGAATCTATTTAAGTCTCCTGAATTACACACTCAGGAATAAAACAGAGAGCAGAGTCAGGCATGGTCTTTGCACAAGAACTTTCAGGTTTCACCTACAGAAGAAAGGATCTCCATAGATTACTGACAGAACTTGCCCTGCAAGCACTAGCACATATCGATGGGCAGGGAACTGCACACTCAGAGTAAAGCCAGCTTGTAACTAATTGTTTCAGCTTACCTCAATTTCACTTTCATGACCTTTCTAATGGAAGAAGGACTGACACACAATAAAATCATCAAGTGGACATGAAGAAAGCAATACAGAACTCAAGTTCATACAAATACTCATCTCCTGAATAATTAAATATTGGCTGAGATTGGAAGCAAAGACAAGTAAATACTTCGGAAAAGTTTTAGTAAATGTTTCATTTGATTGTTTTTAAAATAAATTCATTTATTTATATAAAGAGGACATTTCTTGTACTTCGTATATACAGTTTTTAAGTACAAAATGATACTTCCCATGGTCATGCCTCCCTTCGCATCCCTTCTCCTTCCTTTCTTGTTTTCTTTTGATTTTTGCAATGACATACTTTCAATTTACTTTATAGCCACAAGCTAATCCTCCACTAAAGAATTAAAGACCACTGTTCCTAAGAGTATAGAAAAAGGCTATAAACAATAATCAAATCTCAAGATGTCAATTTCAATCACATATACTATATTTTTGTACTGTATATATTAGTGAACACAAATCAGAGAAAATACATATATTGGTCATGATTGCATTATTTCACTAAGCATAATTGTGTCTTTTTGTTGCAATAGTCAGGAATTCATTCATCTTTATGCCTGAGTAGTAGCTATATATATATATATATATATATAATGTCACATTTATTTATATGCCATACATAATATATAAAATACCGCATTTATTTATATGCCACATTTATACATATGCCACATTTATATATATACAAATACACACACACATTTTCTTTATCTAGTCATCAGTTGATGGACAACTGGGCTGATTCCATATCTTAACTATTGTGAATTGAGCTGCCATACATATGGGAGTACGGATAATTCAGATATCTTTTTCATAAGCTGATTTCATTTCCTTTGGGTAAATTCCCAGGAATGGGATGGCTAGCTTATATGGTAAACCAGTTGTTAGATTCTGAGGAATCACTATACTGTCTTCAATAGTGATTGTACTAGTTTACATTCTACAAACAATGTGTTAGAGTACCTTTTTCTCTTGGTATACTACTTTTGAAAAGCAGGTAACTTCCAAGGCAAGTAGTCCCAGTGAGTTTTCTTGAAAAAGCACATTCTTTATTATTATTATTACTATTTTTGACAGGCAGATTTAGACAGTGAGAGAGAGAGAGACAGAGAGAAAGGTCTTCCTTTCCATTGGTTCACCCCCCAAATGGCCACTACGGCCGGCGTGCTGCGCTGATCCAAAGCCAGGAGCCAGGTGCTTCCTCCTGGTCTCCCATGCGGGTGCAGGCCCAAGGACTTGGGCCATCCTCCACTACACTCCTGGGCCACAGCAGAGAGCTGGCCTGGAAGAGGAGCAACTGGGACAGAATCCAGTGCCCCGGCTGGGACTAGAACCTGGGGTGCCGGCGCCACAGGCAGAAGATTAGCAAAGTGAGCTGCGGCACTGGCGAAAAAGCACATTCTAAGCAGCATGTTGTAAATATTAATGAAGTTACTCTGAACACTAAGTAGGAATATAAACTTTTTCAAATATCCAGTAATAGAATATTTTACAAAAACTGACCTCCTTCTGAAAATTGACTTGATAAGGAATCACTGATTTAAAATAATATTAACTTTATAGACTCCTTAGAAAGATACCATCTTTCATTTGAAAAGCTTTTAGCAGCAGTGTGACAAGTGAAATTTGCTAGCACTGAGTGACAATTTTGACCAAGGATCTCTTTTATATATGATATTTTGAAATTATTTTGATTTTACTTGTGGAAACTTAATATTCTAAAATAACACAATTAGGAAAAATGGACATCACTTGAAGAAAGAGAATGTATTGCTTTCTCTATAAGGCCTCCATTTCCCTCCTGATTCTTGGGTTTTCTAAACACATTAATGAAGCTCTACCACCTGGAAGTCTTGCTTTAGTTGACACATGTTACACATGACTTTGCTTTTTTATATGTGCTGTCTCAAGAAATTGTCTCCCTTTAGGTGATTCCACTCCCCATGCAAGACTCTACACACCAGAAGCCCTCAGACTCCTGCCTGGTCCTTTCTTGCCCGCTTCAATGATTTCAATGACCCATTGTAATGGTTCTGGCTCCAAGTGTATCTTCTCCAGCCTAGGGGTTGCTCTTGAGCTTCAGTGATATGGCTTCATCTCTAGCTGATCAAATTTGTTCTAAGCTTGTCATTTCCTTATATGTCACCTCCTTATATAAGGTTTGTATATTTTCTGTTTCATGTCACTCCCTTCTGCCCCACTGAGTAATCAAATACAAAACACAACACAACAAAACTTGTTTTTCCCTGCCAGTATTATTTCACACCTAAACAATAATCAAGGCTCATCAGTTTCCTTCCTAAATTACTTTCTTCTTGATGTTGAGCTATAACTCCTACACCATATAATTCACCCATTTAGGAATCGCAGGCAGTAGTCCTGGGGCAGGTATGCATGCTCATAGCTCCTTTGCAGAGATCAACTGTGATGGGAGCCCACTCCAGTGAGAGCACACGGTGGGGCAGGGCAGGAGAGAGTGGCCCCCTGGAGGACGTTGGTGCTTAGGCCTGGGGGAGCTGAAGAGTTTGGCTTTTCTTGCACGCCTTTGAAAACTGTCTGCTCTTGACTACTGAGTCCCTTCTGAGCCTTCCCCTCCTGTGCTTGAGGCCCAGGGCCCAGCTCGTGGGCAACGTGGGAAGCTCATGATGATGTGGGGTGCTGACCTTGAGTGCCCGCTGGATGCTGTAAACTGCTTTTAACCAAACACGTTGATCATGGTTAACATGAAACTTGTCCCCTTTATATAAATAAATAAATAACAAAACACTGCTTTGCAATTTCTTTTTTTCCCCCTCTTTTAGGAACTTTTATTTAAAAAAATTGTCGTTAATATATAGACATCTCATTCTCTCAAAAAATTCTACAGGCCGGCGCCACGGCTCACTAGGCTAATCCTCCGCCTAGCGGCGCTGGCACACCGGGTTCTAGTCCCGGTCGGGGCACCGGATTCTGTCCCGGTTGCCCCTCTTCCAGGCCAGCTCTCTGCTGTGGCCAGGGAGTGCAGTGGAGGATGGCCCAAGTGCTTGGGCCCTGCACCCCATGGGAGACCAGGAGAAGCACCTGGCTCCTGGCTCCTGCCATCGGATCAGCGCGGTGCACCGGCCGCAGCACGCCAGCCGCGGCGGCCATTGGAGGGTGAACCAACGGCAAAAGGAAGACCTTTCTCTCTGTCTCTCTCTCTCACTGTCCATTCTGCCTGTCAAAAAAAAAATTCTACAATTATACAGCTGTTTTTCCCATTATTTGCATAGGAAAAAATTACCCAAAAAAGGAGGAAAAAAAGCAAAACAGCAACCAATTTATGCTTTTTATGTAGGTATGTTTAACATATGAAATATATATGTTACATGCTACAGAGTTACACAGAGTGAAGAGGCAGAGAGAGAGAGAGGTCTTCCATCCATTGATTCACTCCCCCAATTGGCTGCAATGGTCAGAGCTGTGCTGATCTGAAGCCAGGAGCCAGGAGCTTCTTCCGGGTCTCCCACATGGGTGTAGGAGCTCAAGGACTTGCGCCATCATCTACTGCTTTCCCAGGCCACATAGCAGAGAGCTAGATCAGAAGAGGAGTAGCTGGGTCTCAAACTGGAGCCCATATAGGATGCCGGCGCTTCAGGCCAGGGTGTTAACCTGCTGTGCCACAGTGTCAGCCCTGATAAACAATACTTTTAAAATGAAATTAAATTTTCATTTCAATTAAGACCCCTTTTGACATTTTGCTTATGGAGTGCCCTTTGGTTAACAACATGATCTTCCTGATATTTATAAGCATGCATTACCTAAAAGTGTTCTTGAATATGTAATATATTCAGGGAAAATTATTATTCTCTCCACCGCACCCCATATATGTTGGTGAAGAGCTGATTTTCAGCAAATCCTACTTTCAAAGTATATTAGCGTATATTTTATGGACATCTAAATAAAGAAATCCTCTCATACTGTTACATGGATTAGTTCTTCTTGGAATAGGCAGAGGCTAGGGAGAGAAATTAAAAAAAAAAGGGGAGAATAGCCTTTCAATTAAATTCAGACCTTGTCAATTATCTAAAGCTAGCTTAAAGTTAAGTGAAAAACTATTGAGTTATCCTTTAATTAATTTGTTGCTATTGACAGATGAAAGTTATGTAAGAGATTAAAGAGAAATAAAGTTGTATGTTTGCACATGCATTGGGGCTCTAACTTCGATCCAGCAGTAAATATTGTTATGCTGGTTTTTGTCCCTGTATAAGTACTTATTCGCATTTATTTGGTCTTTTGTGAATAAAATATGTTTTACCATAAATTTTGAAAGAACCCCCCAATATTTATCCTGAGCTTCTGACATAGAGTCATTAACTTTAAGTTCACAGTTTAGTTGAAGAGTCACTATTAATGAATATATAATAACAATATATGACATAATTGCTTGGGGACCGGTGCTATGGCATAGCAGGAAAAGTTGCTGCAGGTGTTGTGCCTTAGCAGGTAAAGCCACTGCCTGCAGTCCCTGCATTCCATATGGGAACTTGTTCAAGTCCTGGCTGCTCCACTTCCAGTCCAGCTCTCTGTTATGGCCTGGGAAAGCAGGAGAAGATGGTCCAAGTCCTTGGGTCCCTGCACTGGCATATACGACCTGGAAGAAGCTCCTGGCTCCTGACTTCGAATCAGCACAGCTCTGGCCATTGCGGCCAATTGGGGAGTGAACCAGTGGATGGAAGACCTTTCTGACTCTACTTTTCACTGTCTGTAACTCAACCTCTCAAAAAAAATATAAGGAATTAGCCATATAAATTCAAATACTTTTGTCTGTCTACTGTGGAATTCGAATTTTAAATTTGCAACATTGGCTTAATCTCATATGAGATTTCCCTCAGAAAGAATCCCTAAATGAAACCTATTAGTCTTATAAAGTGAAGGAGATAAAAACAATGTCTAAATATAACAAGAAAAATATGCATACTCCTAAAGGTATTGATAGTATTACTTTTTTGTTGCATAGAAGAGGATTTCTCATTTTATAGTTTCAAGGAGGATTTAATATAAAGATTTGGAGCATTATAATTTATTCTGAGCAGTTATTACAAATCATTTGTTTTTATTTTCAGCACCAAATCTGATGATATGTGAAATAAGTCTGTATTCATTTGTAGTCTTGCCTTTATTTGTAATTAAAATTCAAATCCAGATGTCAAGATACTCAGAAAACTAAATTTTTGATGTTACTGCATGATTTTTATTTTCCAAAGAGAAAACATTATTATCATTGTTACTGGTGCATTATCCATTTTCCTAGCTCCTGCACTCAACTAATTGTTTAAAAAGAAGTATTCTTAACATTGATACTGCCTGTGTGTTTATTACTTGAATGTTCCTCATCAAATATCTTCTTCTTATATTTATTACAATGATAATCATATTTAATTTTCAATTCTATTATCTTTGTTTATATAATTGGCAATAGTGACAAAAACCTGAGACCACCAAGACCATGCTCCCAATTAACAGAAGACTTAACACAAAGAACTAGAATCTCATACATACATAAAGTTTTAAGTGCAAATACTCTGTGATGCACAGAAAGTAAAGGATGGAGAGACATAATTCCTCTGCAAAGTGTTTATGAAAGTTGGAGAACTGGGACATCAATGCATGAATGTATAGGTCAGTTGGGGTCCTGTTGTCAATGCACCCCTATCTGGGCTCAGGGTCCTTAGTGCTCCTTCTTCCTGTGTCCACTGCCTCCTGGTAGCACTCTTGAATGTTCTGTGTACTTCCAGTTGCTTCACAAAAGACTCCTCATGGGACTACCATGAGTGACAGGGAGCAATGAGTCCCACCACCTCGAAGTCCCTCAGCAATGGTAACTACTGCTTCTCCTTTCTGAAATCTGCACAAAGCTTCCTGACGTGCTGCACACACAGACACAGATGGCTTCTCCATCTCTGCAGGGTGCTCAGCAGGAAAGATTGCCCCCTGCTACAACCAACTACAGTCCATTGTGATCAGAGAAGACGCATGGTATGATTTTTTTAATTTGCTGAGACTTGCTTTATAACTAAACATGCAAATATATTTTAGAGGAAGTTCCACACACTGATGGGAAGAATGTGTATTGTGCAACTGTGGACTGAACAGTTCTGTAGATATCAATTAGGTCCAAGTGGAACATAGTGTCAATTAGTACTGTTGGTTTTGTTGATTTTATCTAGTTGATCTGTGCATTGACTATAGACAATATTAAAATCATACATTAGTACTGTATTCAAGTCTATGTCTCTGTTTATTAATATTCATTCATATTTACTTTAAATAGCTGATACACCCTGTACTTGGGTACATGTTTATTATAGTCATATCTTCATGTTGAATTGATTCTTTAATCATTATATAGTGTCTTTCTTTCTCACTTTTAATAGTTTTTGTGTTAAAGTCTATTTTTTCCAGTATTAGGATGGCTACCCCTGTGCTTTTTTGCCTTGTTAGCATGGGATATACTTTTCTTCCTTTTACTTTTTGTATCTTTGTTGGTGAGGTATGTTTCCTGTAGGCAGCAAATAGATAGGTATTATTTTTTAATCCATGTGTATCTTAACTGGAGAGTTAGCACCATTTAAATTCATGGTTACTATTGATAAATAATGACTTGCCCCTACTATTTTTCCATAAATATACCGATTGTTTACATTGCATTTCCTTTGTGTTTATTGGCAGATTTTCTGCCTTCACATTCTTGCATAATGATGACTATCTTTCTTTGTTCTTATGTGTAACACATCCTTAAGCATCTTTTGCAAGGCTTTTGTAGGCATCTTTTGTAAGATGAGTGGTGACAAATTCTTTCAATGTCTGTTTGTTATGGAAGGTGTTTATTTCACCTTCATTCAAAATGAGAGCTTTGCAGGGTACAGTATTCTGAGCTGAGTTCTTTTTTCTCTTAAGTCTTGGACTATTTTCTCCCCTAGTCTATATAATTTTCCATGTGTGTTACATCCCATACGACTATCTTTTTCATACCTTTCTTCAATACCTCTTTCCCCTCAGTCTAGTTACAAACATGTTACCACATTCTAAAAGATCTTTTTCTTTATGCTCTCACCATTGATTACTTCCCAAATTTTCATTGTGCTGCAAAAGATAGGGTTTCAGTCTTTTTATGGCTGAGTATTATTCTGTAATATATATCTACCACATTTCATTTATCCAGTTATTGGTTGATGGACATCTGCACTGATTCCATATTTTAGCTATTGCTAATTTAGCTTCTATAAACCTGGGGGCATCACATCCCTTTTATTGGCTGATTTCATTCCCTTTGAGTAAACTCCCAGGAGTAGGATGGCTTGTTCATTGGTATATCTATTTCCAGATTTCTGAGGATTGTCTGTACACTCTTTGATAATAGTTATACCTAATTACATTGCCAACAACAGTATATTAATGTATGTTTTTTCTCCCATCCTTGCTGCATTTTTTAAATTTTTTGAGTTATAGCCACTCTAATTAGCTTGAGGTAAAACCTCATTGTGGTTTTTATTTGCATTTCCCTGATGGCTAGGTGATCCTGGGTATTTTTCCCCAAGTTTGGGGGCTGACATTCTGGCATAATGGGTTAGGCTGCTGCCTGCAAGACCAGAATCCCATTTGGGCACCAGTTCAAGTAGCAGCTGTACCACTTTCAATCCTGCTCCCTGCTACCATGCCTGGGAAAAGCTCAAAAGATGGCCCAAGTTATTGGGTACTTGTGCCCATGGGGGAGATCCAGAAGAAGCTCCTGGATCCTTGGTTTGTCCTTGTCCAGCTCTAGACATTGGAGTCATTTGGGGATTGAACCAGTGGATGGAAGACCTCCCTATCTGCATCTATCCCTCTCCCTCTGTAACTCAGCCTTTCAAATAAAATAAATCTTAAAAAAAAATAAAAACACCCATGTTTGTTCTGTTCTCATTCTGCCATCACTTCCCCAGCCAACCGAGTCTGCAGTGGTTTTCTATCACCCATGAATCTCATTATGTCTCTATGTTTCCTAAAGAGCCAAGACCCTGCAGGCATAGCCTGCATGTTATCTGGGTGCAGGCAGTGTACTGGGCAGCACAGCACTGTTAGGACCACTGCCTTTACAACCATAGTTGTGGACAACTCCACATCCCAGCTTGGGTTATTTCTTATAAAATTCAAGTTCTTTCCACATTCTCAAAGTGGTTGTTACTAAAATCTCATTCCTTGTTCCCAATGCTGATTGAAAATAAAAAGCACAAGTTTAAGCATAAAAGAAATAGACAATTTAATCTATTGAAGATGAGGGGGTAGCATACTTCTGTCCCAGGATTTGCCACCCTGCTGAAAGAGGATGATTTGGGGATTTTAAAGGAGGCTACAAGGAAGGAGGAATCAGGAATAGAGGATCAAAGAATATGGACAGCTGCATGTGAACTTAACCATGATGGATTCTGGCCCAGTTTATCTTTGCACAGCTTTATCTTGCAGGTGCCTCCTCATTCCACAATGATGACACACTAGCATTCCTCTCCCTGTAATGAAAACCAGAAAGATTATTATTTTTCCTACAGAATTGTTCAGTCCCATAGCAGAAGGAGAGCCATAGATTAAAACATATAACCAACCTGAGTGTGTTTATCTTGGTGAGCTAAGGAGATAGTTGTGGAATTATCAACGATGTCTACACAGTATTCTGTTTCAGGGGAGGCATGTTTTCCCCCTAGGCAGCTGTAGCTTTAGAGAACTACTTGCCTCAGTAGGAAACTTCTGTTATTTATTAAGCACTGTCCTCTGGCTCTGTCATTTATGACACTTTGAATATAATTGGCCAAGGCTTCAATGTGCCAAATTCAGTCCCCATTCCTAACTGTGGGACAGAGATAATAAGATCCTACCAGTGGAAGACATAACTGTGAGGCAAGTTTGGGAAACTGGCAGACTTCTGTATGTTTTTCTATTTTCTTTGAATAAAAAGGAGGCCCAAGTACATCATCGCTAACCCAGGAGCAGCCAAGGCCATCAATATTCCCCTTTCAATGCTGTGGATATTTATTCTTGTGCTTCCTCTAAGCTGCAAGGGATGGGAGAGTGCTTTGAGCTCAGCTTTCTGGGCTAAGATACCTCGTGGCAGTGCTATTGATTCTGAAGTTTCTGGGAGAGTTCCTACTTCATATCCAACCCTTGATTGTCCTGTCCTGTGAAGCTGTTTTGATACACAAAGAGTTCCCAATCTGTAACCTGTAAGGGGATATTGGTCAGATCCAGCCTAATCAGACATATCTGTTACATGACCTATAATCAGTCACATAGTTTCCCCAGGGGAGTCTGAGGGCAAGGTGGATGGATTAAAATATGATTCAGTTTTACAGGACCATTTCAGTTATCAAATAGTACAGGTTAGTTTTTACCATAGGGCCTGAAGTAAGCAGTAAGATCCTTATTGTTACAGAAGCGGCAGCACATAGTAAGCTGTATGCACTGTGGTGAGATGACCAAAACTGAGCTCTCTGTCTCCTGCAGTACTTCACAAGTGGCTGTTATTCTCAGACACCACAGCCAGTCTTTGGTGGAATGTCCACATTTTTGAAATGTGTACCATTAGTCATTTTATTTTCCCCAAATTTTGAGTCATTCCTTCCAGTCCTAATCCTTGCTTCTCATGTACAAAGAGGTCAAAGCCCTTTCTCAACACCTCCCTGTGTGTGCTGTAGGTGCTGTCTATAGAATCTAGTACTCTATGTGAGGATGGCAGGTATCACTTCTAGTTAGTATTTCTCTTTTGAAATTGGGGTACTCTTTAATGGGTATAGTTCTATCAGAGTCTTTTGTGACAGTTACTAGCAGGCAATCACACATAATGACCCTCCCTTAAAAACCTCTTGGTTTTAACCTAATTTTGTTTAGGATTAAAACCTGTGATTCCATCTTGATATTTATTTCCTCTTTGTGATCATGATCTTTTGGGGGGCACAATGCTGATCAGCCATCCTGCAGCTAAACTTTACTTATCCCTCATTGCCCAGTTAGATTTGACCCAGCTATTCATCTGGTGCCATGTTGGAAGGGAAGTCATGACCAGGAGGCATTTCAAAGAACAATTTTGTCCCAATTTGAGCAACAGAGAGGTTAAACAAGTGGCTCTCAAACTAAATTTACCTGGAGTCCATTGTTAAACTTAGTTTCGTTTATTCTGTAGGTGCAAATCATCATCTCAAAGTGCCAGGCATTATCCTGCTGAGAATTGTACTTCTGTAGACTTCTTACAGTCAGTAGGCACACACTCAAATAGGAAAACACCAAGCACAAGATAAATCAGGCTGACATCTTAAAAATAATGAATAGGGATACAATCAAATAGTAGACATGATAACTGACAATTCATGTAAGTACAGCATGAAAGGTTGAGTATCCATGTTAGTCTCAGACCCAGAAAACTCTCCAAGTTAGCAGTCTAAAAACAATGAACAGAGTTACAGTCTACAAGCAGGTATGTTATAGTTTGTTGATTGGCTATTTGCCTTAAATACAGTAACTAAATTTCCTTTGCCATATAATCTCACACTTGGAAAATTCTCCAAATTAAAAGGCAAATCTATGACAAACCTAGATTTTTTTTAAAACTACAGTGTCTAGTATTTTGAAGTTTTTGGATCTGCTAAAATATGAGAAGTCCATTTACTCACTGCAAGACTGAAAACCCTACAAGCCAGGCATTTTATGCATGAGATTTAGATATGCCAATGTTTCTAAATATATTCTGTTATGAGGACAGATTCTGATGAATTCATGAAGACAATCACATTGCCCCCCCACATATACCATATTTATAAAAATTTTTGAAGATTAGAGCAATTACGTAGAGGGAGTGGAAAGTAAACACTTCTTCACTGGTTACAGAACAACACTTCACCAAAATACAGTAAACCACTGAAATCACAGGAACAGTTTTCCTGAACCTAGAAGGTGAAACATTGAAATATTAGAACACACAACACTTTAAATGAAAGATGGAAATCCCCAGATGTCATTAATTCATTTAGTCTGATTAATTTTTGTCCTGTTTTACATTAGACACTTTCTAGGTGTTCCAGGATTTCCCCCCCAAGTTTTGGACATTCTTACCTATTCCGTTGACTTTAAAGCAGTCAGAAATCTGTATTTAAGAACATTGCTTAGGGTTTTAGAGAAGAATCAGAATTGTTGATACAATGTCTCAGAACATATCTGCCAGGTTTATGAAACTTTCCCTATTCAATCTCTGGGCCAGTGATGGGAAGGAGTCCCTCAAAGTAACTGTTCAAAATAAGGACACTTTTCATTGTGAAATAATATCCACCCACTTAGAGTCATTTAATCAGTTATAGACCTGATGTATTCATACTTACAGTGATCACCAAATAATGGGAGATGAGTAAACACCCAAAGCAATCTTCCTTATTAACACTCAGCTCTTTGCAAACAATGAGAAACAAAGAAAACAAATAACACAAAGAAACAAAGAAAGTAAATAACACAAGAAATTACCTTAGTGAAACACAAATGGTTTTCTTGGCCAGGTACCAAGGGGTAAAACCACTAGTATAGAATCAAGTTATCCTGTCATCCAGGATTTTAAGATAAAAATTTGCTGTCCAGTCATACTAGAGTCAGAACTGGAGAGGAAAAGAGCATACAGAAACTGACCTGAAAGCCAAGGAATAGAGTCCGCAATTAAACTACATTCTAGAAGATGGTCAAAACGATGAAAGGAAAACTGATTAAAAGAACCGTGGTACAGCTGGCAGTGATGCACAGAGGCAGAAGCAGCCCCCTGCAATGCTGGCATCCCATATGAGCAGCAGTTCAAGTTCTGTCTGTTACACTTCTGATTCAGCTCCCTGCTAATGGTCCTGAGAAAGCAGCAGCAGATGGCCCTCTGCACCCGTAAGGGAGAGCCAGTGGAGTTCTAGGGTCTTAGCTTTGGCCTGGCCTAGCCCTGGCCTTTTCAGCCATTTGGGAAAGTGAATCAACAGATGGAAGTTCTCTCTTTCTCTTTTACTCTGTCTTTAACATAAATATTTTTTTTTAGAATGAAAAGATAAATTTATTTTGGTTCAAAAGAATTTCAAAATCCACACATGATTTTTCGTGATATGTATCTTCCACGAACTTTTCTGAGGATTCCTTGTATGAGCAGCCCACAGGTTCTTAGGGTAAAATCAGGTGAGGTATGTGTCACACAGAATTGCTACAAGCAGATAGTTGTCAAATATTACTGCCTTGCCAGACCTGGAAGTAAAAGACACCGTAGGAAAACACAGCACTTGTTTGTCTTAAATGTCTTTGAGCAGCTTTTGCACAGCTTTTGGGATGCTTTGTTTTCTTAATATCAAACAGGAGCACAGCAATACAGGTAGTAGGGCCTCCTAAGAAGCAATACTATTTGTATAGAATTCTCAGCCATTTATTTAGGGAGAGCAGCAAGCAGCATTTAACCTCCAGTTTAGACCTTTATTGGTTTTCAGTGTGATGCTTTCTGTTTCTCAGCAGATAGCTCACCAACAAACAAAACACCGTTCTTCTCCACCACGTGTTCCAGATTACATTGCCCAAGAAATCGGATCTGTTGTTAAAATGTTTATTCAATCAAGGTTCAGCTCAGAATTCCTTGGCAACTTCGAGCTCCCTAGCGTCAGTCAAGAAGGTGTTATTAATCTCGCATTAGAGATGATAAAAATGAAGCTCCCTGGGGTTAAAGCCTAAGAAGCAGGCTAAGTTGTTGTGAAAGTTCCACAAGATCATTTAAGTTCAGAACCCAGTACTACCTGACACCACCTACTCAGTGTGCACTCAAGAAACAGCTACTGTTGTCATGGAGAAAGCTGCACTAGCCTTCTGAGCCACTGAAGAGGAAGTACTAGTAAAAGCTCCCCTAACATAAATATTTTTAAAACCACAAAAACAAAGATGGAACATAATATATGAATTTCCCCAGGGCAACAAGTGGCTCTGGCAGCTGCTGGGATTGTCCCTGTTTCTCCCAGAAGGCAAAACCTCAAAAGCAGGGACTGTTAACACCAACTGAAGTGGCCTCTCCCTCCTCCAACAGCTTGAGTGGGTACACCTTGGTGCATTGCCACAGCCAATTGTTCTATGCATCTATCCATTGGCACCTGGCAGCAACAAGGGTGTGAGCCTATCTGCCACATTTGCCAAAATTTTCCATTTCTGAAAGTTCTTGGTTCCTGTCCCCAGTGCTCAGTCAAAATGCTGATAAGATGTGAGGGTAAGAAAAGATACCGTTCAGTCTATCAGCAGATGAGGGGGTAGAAGACTTCTAAATCCAGAACTACCAATGTGCTGGATAAGGGTGTTTTGGAATTTTTAAAAGGAGGCTGTAAGAAGGTGGGAGTCAGACTATTAGGAGAGTAGAATAGGGACAGCCGTATGTTGTTCTTCAGCCGGGCAATAAGGGGCTGGCTGGAGTCACAGTGGTTATCTCATCTAGGTACAGGCTCAGATCATGCTGAAGTTCCTCACTAGTCAGTAATGCCAAACTCTTCAGACCAGGGTTTGGATGGCCAGTGGGCTTCAATGCTTTTTGCTCTGGGCCTAAAATTCCCCTAAATGAAACTCCTTGAGTCTATTCCAGTCATTAAGGTGCTATCTGATAATAAACTTCCAGGGCTGGCTATAAAAGTCCCTCAATTCAGCGAGTCAATGTAAGGAAGGAAGGCTAGAGACAGGAGTCTGATGGTATATAAAATTCAATACATTATTTAGGGTCTCAGTTTCAGCTGTAATAAAAGAATTAAGCTATGAGAAGATGTGCTGAAACATTAAGGATATACAAATATTGATTTTTAAATTCCTTAGTATCTTTCTGTCCATGTCGCATTTGTAATTGATTACAAATCACACTTGACAGATTTAAGCTTTGTTGGGAAAGAACTTCAAGGAGCTATGGCTCTTCTAAATAGATAATAAATAAATCTTCTTTAAAAGAACTTAGAAGCTACATAGATGCCACAGATTAAAATAGGAAGTTAATTAATGTCTCTTCAAGGTCTCATTATTTCCAGACAGGGTATTTTCAGGCTTGTGTGTTTCCTTTAGTATCATACATAAACACACTTCAGTTCAAACTGTAGGTAGTCTAGAAAGCTGGATGAGTTTTAACAATCCACTGATCACCGAGAAAGCACAAAAAGCTGACTGGTGTCAGAGTGAAAGAAACAGACTGTTCTTTTTTCCAATCTGCTGTGGGTAAAGCAAAGAGGTGTTCAGAGCCTCAGACATTTCAGTCCTGAGACCCTTGAGATTCCAGCCACCATTAACAGAAGTTTAGATAACAAATCTTTAAAATTCCATGAAGATGATCAAAGATGCATTTCTTAGCCATCCTCGCTTAACTCTAATTCTATTTTCAAACAAATCTACATTTATGCAAAATAAACATCTTATAACATTTAACCTTCACTTGTGGTAAGAATTTAAAAAAACTACTGTGATCAAGGAACTTCCTCCATGTAGCTGAGGTGGACACTTGAGAGTGTGGCGACAGTGGTTTCTGTCTCTTAGTATTCTCAAGTTGTGTTGGCTTCTGCTGAGTGTGAGCATGATCTGTGACTTCCCTCTGATGATTACAGTATGGGAATTGTGAAGAGTTTTGCAGATGTTTTACAATTCCAAAATCATTAATTAAAAAAAGTTAGTACAAAAGTAGGTTATACTGGATTATCCTGTGATTTGAGGTAGTCCTCAAGGTCAAGAACTGGGACTAGCCTCTAGGAATGGACTCAGACAAAATATGAGATTGCAATTGCATGTGACTTTGAGAAAGTAATTTTGTGATGATGTTATATAGCAATAGAACACTAATTCACTAAGACTATCTACAAAAATCAAACAAAACAAAAATCCCAAATACAACATATATATACTATTTCCCTTTGAAATTTCAATGATACATTAATACCTATAATATTCACTTTTTCTCATTATTGTTCTAGGAGTAGGAGCAGAAAAATAAAATAAAATAAAATACCTCCAGGAACTGGTAGGAAACAAACTGTCAATATATAGAACCCTTGGGGGAAAAAAAACATGGATTTATACTGATAGAAGTAAAAAAATATGTTGAAAATTTGAGAGCTCTTAAAATGCTGCGCTGAGACCATATGCATTAAGGAAGCTTGTCAGTCAGTTCCAAGGTTTCAGAATAGGGAGGAGCTTACTGATCTAGCCCAGAGGAAGATGGTTTAATAAAAGTGGTGATAGTGTAGTCTAAGGGAAGAGTTAGGGAAAAAATGGCAGAGGAAACTCTTCTGTAATTAGAGGGACACAGTGGACCTACATGGAGGGCTTGGGCACCCACAGCTTGGAATTAAAATAGCCAAGAGCCTAGGCACCAGCACTGGAAAGTGAGGTGAGATGAGACTGCAGTAGCCTGAGACACTGGCCAACAAGCAGCAGGAAGGGCCTAGAGGGAATGAGGCTTGAAGCCCTGTGGGGGAAAGTACACTAGCCTAACTAGAGGAGATAAAAAATAAAAGGGACAGTACAGACACGTTTCGAATCACCTTACAAAGACATGGAGCCAACAGAGTCAACGCCATTTTGGACATATGTAACAGCTGTGCCAGCTCTGGGCCGCAACCAGCAATCAGCTGAGTGGGGACTCCAGACTCTGGTGGGGAGAAATAACAGGCAGCTAGAAACTTGTGACTGATGCTTTTGAACTGGGACTGTGGAAAAAAAACCTGAGGGTGTGGGAGAACTCAAGGTGTGGCTGAGACTTTGAGTCTCATTGGCAGATGCTGCAAGCTCAGACAGCTCTGGTTACCCGGGAGAGACATTGCAGGGGAATATGAACTTATACTGAGGACTGAACAGATCCTTTGCGTGGTCCTTGGAACAGAGCAGATGAATATTATGCCCAATCGTGCTAGCACTCAGGCACTGATTGCCATCGAGGAGATGAGCTCAGCTGAGCAGAATTGCTTCCCATTTGATTAAAAAATAAAAGGGAGGGAAGATTTACCATGCCAAACCTGGGGGTGTCACCTTAGGCATGCCCTTAATCTTGAAAAACTGAACATGGATCTCTGGCCACACCCACCACAAGCCTCTAGAGATTCAGACATTCCAATTATCTACAAAGTCATTGTAAAACAATAAAAGGCACTGAAGTGGGGGGGAGGGAGAGAAGAAATCAATGAGTATCTCCACAAAGGCCAAACCACAATTGAAACAATCCAAGAAACAAGAATAAGGAAGACAATATGATACTCCCAAAAGAACATGACACTTGGCCAGCGTCGTGGCTCACTAGGCTAATCCTCCACCTGCGGCACCGGCACTCCAGGTTCTAGTCCTGGTTGGGGTGCTGGTTCTGTCCTGGATGCTCCTCTTCCAGTCCAGCTCTCTGCTGTGGCCCGGGAAGGCAGTGGAGGATGGCCCAAGTGCTTAGGCCCTGCAACCACATAGAACAGGAGGAAGCACCTGGCTCCTGATTTCGAATCGGCGCAACATGCTGGCCATAGTGGCCATTTGGGGGGTGAACCAATGGAAGGAAGACCGTTCTGTCTCTCTCTAACTTTGCCTGTCCAAAAAAAAAAAAAAAAAAAACAAGAACATGACACTTCAATACAAGATTATGAAATGAAGTTGATGAGAAAGAAGAAATGCAAGAAATGGAACTCAAAAACTTGATGATAAGAATACTTAGAAGTAATCAAAAACAAATGCATGAACTACTGAAATCCATGCAGGACATGAAAGAAAATCTCTCTCAAGAAAATGAAATCTTTGGAAGAATCAAAATGAAATGAAGAATCCAATAGAACATGGAATTGAGATATTTAAGAGAAATCAAAATGAAATGAAGAATTCAGAAGAACAAATAAAAAATGCAGTTGAGAGCCTTAAAAACAGAATCAGTGAGGCAGAAGAGAGAATATCAGACTTAGAAGACAGAGCACAGCAAAGTATACAGTCAAACCAAAGAAAAGAAGAGGAAATTAGAAATTAAAAAATATTATTGGGAATCTACAGGATACTATTAAAAAACCCAACATTCGGGTTCTGGGACTTCTTGAAGGCATGGAGAGAGAAAAAGGATTAGAAGGCCTTTTCAGTGAGATACTAGTAGAAACCTTCATAAGTTTGGAGAAAGAGACCTCAAGTACAGGAAGTACACAGAATTCCCAATAGATAGGACCAGGACAGATACTCTCCATGACACATTGTAATCAAATTCACCACAGTGAAACATAAATAAAAGATTCTAAAATGTGCAAGAGAGTAATGCCAGATTACCATCAGAGAATCTCCAATTAGACTCACAGCAGACTTCTCATCAGAAACCCTACAGGCTAGGAGGGAATGGCAAGATATAGCCCAAGCACTAAGAGAAAAAACTGCCAGCCCAGAATATTATATCCTGCAAAGCTCTCATTTGTGAAAGAAGGTGGAATAAAGACCTTTCATAGCAAACAGAAATTGAAAGAATTTGTCACCACTCGTCCAGCCCTGCAAAAGATGCTTAACATGTGTTACACACAGAAACACTGTCATCAACACAAAAGAAGGTAAAGGAAAAAAAATCTCTCAGTAAAAGATCACAGGAAGTTCAAATATATCTTTGGAAAAATGACAGGTCAAGTCACTACTTACCAACAGTCATAATGAACGTAAATAGCCCCAACTCTCCAGCTAAAATTCGCAGACTGGCTGAATGGATTAAGGAACAAAACCCAGCTACTTGCAGCTTACAAGAAACACATCTTTCCAACAAAGGTGCATACAGACTGAAAGTGAAAGGTTGGAAAAAGATATTCCATGCCAACCAAAATGAAAATGAGCTGGCATGCCTATCTTAATATCAGACAAAATAGACTTTAACAACAAAACTGTTAAAAGAAAACAAAAAGGGACACTATATAATGATTAAGGGATAAATCCAACAGGAAGATGTAACTATTATAAACATTTATGTACATAGTTACAAGGCACCGGGATATTTAATAGATATGTTAAGAGACTGAAAGGAGACTAAGACTCCAATACAGTAGTAGTGGGGGAACTTCAATACTTCACTTTCAGCAAAGGACAGATCAACCAGACAGAAAATCAACAAAGAAACAGTAGATTTAATTGACATATAGATCAAATGGATCTAACAGATATCTATAAAACTTTTCATCCTGCACTTAAAGAATATAAATTCTTCTCAGCAGTACATGGAACCTACTCTAGGACTGACTACATACTAGGCCATAAAGCAAGTCTTAGCAAATTCAAAAGAATCAAAATCATACAGGCGTCTCTCAGACCAGAATGGAATAAAGCTAGAAATCAGCAACTCAGAAATCTCTAGAGCATATGCAAACACATGGAGACTGAACAACATGCTCCTGAATGAACAGTGGGTCATACAGAAATCAAAAGCTTTCTGGAAGTAAATGATAACACAACATATCAAAATTTATGGGATACAACAAAAGCAGTGTGAAGAGGAAAGTTTATATCAATAGGTGCCTACATCAAGAAATTGGAAAGGCACCAAATAAATGAGCTATCAATGCATCTCAAGGATCTAGAAAAACTGCAGCAAACCAGACCCAAAACTAGTAGAAGAGAGATAATTAAAATTAGAGAGGAAATCAAGAGAATTGAATCCAAAAAAAATTACAAAAGATCAGCAAAATGAAGAGCTGGTTTTTTTTTTTTTGAAAAAATAAACAAAATTGACACCCCATTGGCCCAACTAGCTAAAAAAAGACCCACATAAATAAAATCAGAGATGAAAAAGTGAATGTAATAACAAGACACCACAGAAATAAGGAGTCATCAGAAATTACTACAAAGAGTTGTATGCCAACAAGCAGGGAAATCTAGCAGAAATGGATAGATTGCTGGACACATACAACCTACCTAAATTGAACTATGAAGACACAGAAAACCTAAACAGACTCATAAGCAAGTCAGAAATTGAATCATTAATAAAGGCCCTCCCTACAAAGAAATGCCAAGGACCAGACGAATTCACTGCTGAATTCTACCAGACATTTAAAGAACTAACTCCAATTGTCCTCAAACTATTTAAAACAATTGAAAGAGAGGGAATCCTCCCAAATTCTTTCTATGAAACCAGCATCACCTTAATTCCTGAACCTGAAAAAGATGCAGGCAAGAGAATTACAGACCAATTTCCCTGATGAATAGAGGCCAAAATCCTCAATAAATTTCTGGCTAATAGAATGCAACAACACATCAGAAAGATCATCCACCCAGACTAAGTGGGATTTATCCCTGGTATGCAGGGATGGTTCATCGTTCGCAAATCAATCAAGGTGATACACCACATTAACCAACTACAGAAGAAAAACCATATGATTATCTCAATAGATGCAGAGAAAGCATCCGATAAAATACAACACCCTTTCATGATGAAAACTCTAAACAAATTGGGTATAAAAGGAACATTCCACAACACAATCAAGGTAATTTATGAAAAATCCAAGGCTGATATCATATGGGGAAAAGTCTGAAGCATTTCCACTGAGATCTGTTACCAGACAGGGATGCCCACTCTCACCATTTCTATTCAATATAGTACTGGAAGTTTTAGCCAGAGCCATTAGGCAAGAAAAAGAAATTAAAGGGATACAAGTTGGGAAGGAAGAATTAAAATTATCCCTCTTTGCAGACAATATGATCCTTTATTTAGGGGATCCAAAGAATTCCTCTAAGAGACTATTGGAACTCATAGAAGAGTTTGGCAAAGTAGCAGGATATAAAATCAATGCACAAAAATCAACATCTTGGCCGGTGCCGCGGCTCACTAGGCTAGCTAATCCTCCGCTTTGCAGTGCCAGCACACCGGGTTCTAGTCCTGGTCAGGGTGCCGGATTCTGTCCCAGTTGCCCCTCTTCCAGGCCAGCTCTCTGCTGTGGCCCGGGAGTGCAGTGGAGGATGGCCCGAGTACTTGGGCCCTGCACCCCATGGGAGACCAGGATAAGTACCTGGCTCCTGCCATCGGATCAGCGCAGTGCGCCTGCCGTGGTGGCCATTGGAGAGTGAACCAATGGCAAAAGGAAGACCTTTCTCTCTGTCTCTCTCACTGTTCACTCTGCCTGTCAAAAAAAAAAGAAAGAAAGAAAGGAAAAAAAAATCAACAACTTTTCTATATACAGACAATGCCATGGCTCAGAAAGAACTTCTATCTATCTCATTCAAAATAGCGACAATAAAAAAGCAAATACCTTGGAATAAACTTAGCTAAGGATATCAAAGATGTCTATGATGAGAATTACAAAACTAAAGAAAGAGAAGAGGATACCAAAAAGTGAGAAAATCTTCCATGCTCATGGATTGGAAGAATCAATATAATCAAAACGTCCATTCTTCCAAAGCAATTTACAGACTCAATGCAATACCAATCAAAATACCAAAGACATTCTTCTCAGATCTGGATAAAATGATGCTGAAATTCACATGGAGGCACAGGAGACCTCAAATAGCTAGAGAATCTTGTACAATAAAAACAGAGCCAGAGGCATCACAATACCAGATTTCGAGACATACTACAGACTACAGGGCAGTTATAATCAAAACACCATGGTACTGATACAGAAACAGATGGCAAGACCAATGGAACAGAGTAAAAATACTAGACATCAATCCAAACATCTACAACCAACTTATATTTGATCTAGCAGCTAAAACCAATTCCTGGAGCAAGGACAGTCTCTTCAACAAATGGTGCTGGGAAAACTGGATTTCCACATGCAGAAGTATGAGGCAAAACCCCTACCTTACACCTTACACAAAAATCCACTTAACATGGATTAAAGATCAACACCACAACCTGGAACCATCAAATTATTAGAGAACATCGGAGAAACTCTGCAAGATATAGGCACAGGCAAAGACTTCTTGGAAAAGACCCCAGAGGCACAGGTAGACAAAGCCAAAATTAACAAATGGGATTACATCAAATTGAGAAGTTTCTGTACTGCAAAAGGAAAGGTTATTAAAGTGAACAGGCAATCAACAGAATGTGAGAAAATAATTGTAAATTATGCAACTGATAAAGGATTAATAACCAGAATCTACAAAGAGATCAAGAAATGCCACAACAACAAAACAATCAATCCATTCAAGAGATGGGCCAAGGACATCAATAGACATTTTTCAAAAGAGGAAATCCAAACAGCCAACAGACACATGAAAAATGATCAGGATCACTAGCCATCAGGGAAATGCAAATCAAAACCACAATGAGGTTTCACCTCACCCCAGTTAGAATGGCTTATGTACAGAAATCTACCAACAGATGCCGGTGAGGATGTGGGGAAAAAGGGACACTAACCCGCTGTTGGTGGGAATGCAAACTGGTCAAGCCACTATGGAAGTCAGTCTGGAGATTCCTCAGAAACCTGAATATAACCCTACCATACAACCCAGCCATTGCACTCCTTGGAATTTACACAAAGGAAATTAAATTGGCAAATAAGAGTTGTCTGCACCCTAATGTTTATTGCAGCTCAATTCACAATAGCTAAGACATGGAATCAACCCAAATGCCCATCAACAGTAGACTAGATAAAGAAATCATTTGGTATGTACTCTGTAGAATACTACTCATCGATAAAAGAAATGAAATCCAGTCATTTGCAACAAAATGGAGGAATCTGGAAAACATCATGCTGAGTGAATTAATCCAGTCCCAAAGGGACAAATATCATATGTTCCCCTGATCTGTGACAACTAACCAAGCCCCTACATTGAAAATGGTGGAAGTGAAACTGACACTATGAGGAACAGCGATTTGATCAGCCCTTGTCCTTACTGTCAAGAAAAAACTTACTATTTTTTTTTGTATTTTCTTTTTCTACTTAATACCATTGGTCAATCTCTTTATTTAACATGCAATTATTCTTAGCAGTTAGAATTGAACTGAAGATTTATCCCTGTTAAAAATAAGAGTGGCAATAAGAGAGGGAAGAGATGTACAGTTCGGCAGAGGCTCACTTGGACTTACCCCTAAAGGTAAAGCTAAAAACGTGCTATGGACTCCAAATCCCATTAAGTTGGCAGGGTACCAATGCCATCTTACTAGTTAAAGTGATCAGTTTAAGTTCATAATTGACCATAAAGATAGTATTAAGTGTCAAAGGGATCACATAAATAAGACCAGTGTCTGCTAATTAATACTTGGTAGAATTTAAAAAGAGAGAATTACTCAACATGGGAAGCAGTATACAGTATACACAGCAGACTCACAGAATGGCAAATGCCCTAAACAGCACTCTAGCCTCAGAATCAGCCGTAAGGCATTCAGATTCGCTAAAAAGCTCATGATAGTTTCTCAGGCATGGAAAGCCAAGATACTGTGGCAAAAAATGACCTAAATAAAAGATCAATGTGAGTGAGAATCCAGCAGAAACAATGGGCCATCAAAGAAGGAGGTACCTTTCTCTGAAGGGAGGGGAGAATTTCCACTTTGATTATGGTCTTGTCTAAATAAAGTCAGGGTTTGTGAACTCAAGAGGCTTCCATAGCCTTGGCAGCTCATGAAAAGAGCCTCGGGTTATTACTGATGTCATAAATGTAAGAGTATCAATTGTTAAATCAGAAACAAGAGTCCCTGTGTCCTTACTCCCCATGTAGGATCTCTGTGTTTAACGTGTTGTACTATGAGAATTAATGGTAAAAATATTCTTCAAACAGTACTTTATACTTTGTGTGGGTACAAATTGTTGAAATCTTTACTTAGTATATACTAAGTTGATATTCTGTGTATAATCAAAAATAATCTTAATGAAGAATGAGATGGGAGAGGGAATAGGAGGTGGGATGATTTTTGGATGGAAGGGTGGTTATGCGGGGGAAAATAGCTATAACCCAAAAATTGTACTTTCAAAATTTATATTTATTAAATATAAGTTTTCTAAAAAAACATAAAAATTGAATCATAAAAAATTGAGAAAGAACAGATATTTAGTCTCAAATGAAACCTGACTAAAACTAAGTGAAATGTAAAAAAGGAACATTACAGAGGAGAAATGCAACAGACAGCATCAGCAACATCACTAGTAATGGGAGAAATCAAAAGTGTAGGTTACATGACAGTATGCAATGATCACAGAATCCCTTCTGTTATGCCCTTAACAAAAATTGTATAATCCTAACCTAATCATACTGAAATATCAGAAAATATCCAATCAGGGACATTCTGCATGATTGGAATTTAGTCTTCAAAAGATCCATGGTCATTAATGTCAAAGAAAAGGAAGGAACTCCTCCAGATTGAAGAAATCTAAGAAAGGCAACAACTAAAAGAAATTCATGGATCTGAATGGGACTCTCTTATTATCAAGGACATCACAAGACATGTAACAAAACTGGAAAAGAATCTGCGGATACACAGAATAGTGTTAACTTTGTGATTCTGAGTGTTTTATTGTATTTAGTATGTCTTACTTATAGGAAATATATTCCAAAGTAGTCAGAGCTGATGGCATAATGTCAGCAGATGACTCTCACTTTCTTTAAGAGGGCAAATTATTTGTACTAAAACTTAATTTTTTTTTTAAATTTTAAGATTGTTTCCTAAAAGGTAATAAAAACTAAAAAGGAAACATGGAAAACCACAGGCAAACATAATTTCTCCATGAAGAAGGTGTATGAATCAATGCCTAAAGTTAACATTACATAATTTTGGTAGCACTATAAAATTATATTGCATCCAAGCAATGATATTGACACTGGCCAGAGTATCAGTATACCAAAATGATGTCTATCGAAATCATTAGGTTTGTATGTAGTAGCAAAAATTGGCAAATACAAAGAAGCCCTTAATTAATCCCACTAAAGTATTCCATTCAACTTGGTTTTCTGGGTGCTATATAATGGCCACCATTTGGACAATTGAGTTTGCGAAAGTTAATCATACTGGTTTTCATTTGCAAAATCTGTGCTAAGTTAGTTATACATCCCAACAAACAGTTTCATGTGCTGCAACTGGCCTGCCATTGGGAACAGAAGTTAAGATGCCGTTTGAAATATCCTGCATCCCTGGTGGAATCCCTAGCAAGACCAGGCTCCCATCCTGATTCCTAGCTTCCAATAATGTATACTCTGGGAAGTGGCGAGTGATAGAACAAGTAATTGGATCCTTGCCACATAAGTAGGATGCCTGAACTGAATTCCTGGATCCTGGCTTCAGCACAGCCCACCTATATTTCACTGCAGATATATGGGTACTGTACTATTGGAAGGGGGATCTCTCTGTTTTCCCCCTCTTTTCCCCTTTCCCTTTTTCTTGCTCCCTCCCTTACCACTATCTCTGTCTTTCAAAAAATATAAATTGGAAATACAAAATTTCAATTGTAGATACATAACACTAAATGTTTTCAGTTAATGAGGATTTTCCCACATAATATATTTAAAAAGAAATAACAGGTGTGTTCCATAAGCAGTGGTCAGTAAAATTTTATAATATAAAGCATAAGTAAATGGTAAATGTGTTACATAGCAGTGGTCAGTAATTGCTTGTAATACAGAGCATATTTTTTCTTTAAAATGTGTACATATTCTTTTGACATGTTGACTTAAATTGGACTCATTGTTGGCTCCTGGGTCACTTTTTAAGTTCCTCAGTGGCTGGAAAAAAAGGAAAGAATTCCATTTTTTTAATATCAAAGATGTCATAATTGTTTAAATCAGTACAAGTTGATAATTTCAAGAAAAATTTGTATATATTACTAAAGTACAAAAATACTATTAAATATAATTTGTCTATATTTACACAATGGAATTATTACTGTGAGTTAAATAAATGTATTTTTCTTTTTTTTTTCATTCTTTCCTCAGCTTAACAATGTGATTAAAGATGAAGATAATACTGTCCATCTCTAAATAACCATATGCTATGTCTAAAAATATAGATGAAGGGACCAGCGCTATGGCAGAGAGGGTAAAGCCACCACATCCCATATGGGCACCAGTTCAAGTCCCAGCTGCTCCACTTCTGATCCAGCTTTCTACTATGCCTGGGAAAGCAGTAGAAGATGACCCAAGTCCTTGGGCCCCCGCACCTGCATGGGAAGACACAGAGGAAGCTCCTGGCTCCAGCCATTATGGCCAATTGGGGAGGGAACCAGTGGATGAAAGACCTCTCTCTATATATAAACCTCTCTTTCTCTCTGTGTGGAACTGTAACTTTTAAATAAATAAATACATCTTTAAAAAATATAGATGAGGAGGCAACTTCCCTATGGGGACAGGAATAAATTATGGCACTATCACCACACACACAGAAGAGAAATTGTTTCTAATTTTATGTCATTACTGTAGGTTTTTTAGTGGCAGTGGCATGGAAGTTGACAGTACAAGGAAAAAGTATACCCGATAGATGGAAAGCAGACTGAATGCAAAGAGATAGAGCTCAGGAAGAGAACTTGTGGTATCATAAGTAGGCTGGTTTGTCTTGACAAACAAACGGAGTTGTGCTTTTGTTCCTTGCTAAGGATTTTGGAAACTTTCTTGAGGGTAAAAGTAAATGAGCCTAGATGTTAAGTGCTACTGTCAAGCAGCTGCTTTGTACTGTCATTGCTTGACTGGCTATGACAAGGACTTGAGATGGCCCTTATGTCACTACGATGCACTTGAGAAGCTGATGATGCCACTGTCTTCTGAAAACAGCTTTCGTATGTAGGCTGACAGTATCACAGAGACAGCAAGAGCATACAAAGTGTAGAGTCAGAAAAAGAGAGGCCCATAAACCTTTTTGAGATATTTTTAAGCTATGGGATATGAAGACTATATAATAAATATATTCCTCATTATAATGTTGATATGTTCACATAGTTCATTAGCTTTATGTAAAGTAGTGAACCAAAAATAAAAAGGGATGCCACTTGCTACTTACAGTTTGTCATAAATCAATGCATTCACAAAATTTGACAACATACCTCCATCTCATTTGCTACTTAAAATTGTGGTGTGCTTTCCACATCTGAAACAAGGAAAATTTTATGTATAATATTTAAGTTAAACTAGTTACATTATCACGGGAATAAACTATCAGTTAAAAATATGGTCCTTAATTCTTTTAAAGACTAGACCAAACTTGAAGATGGCTTAAATAGAAAAACAGTCACATATATTAAACAAAATTCCTAGTGATTTTATGTTAACCCAATAGGAAAATATGATTAAAAAGTACATTTAGCATTAATCTGTTTCATACACATTATTTTAGAAGGGTGGCATTTAATTAGTACAAAGGTTAAAACAAGTCAAGTCAGATTTTACAATAAATGAATGACTCTGTACTTCTAGAACAACTCTATACTTTATAAAAGATGATTTTTTTCACTTTCATGTGTTTCCATAAACTGAATTTTCCATTACCCATGTCAAGAAAAACTAATTTTAAAGTATTCCATGGTATTTTCATCATGGAATATTAAGCAAATAAGTAACAAAAGTGGTACTGTCATAATGTCATGTAAAAATTCTACTGGGAAAATATTAGATAAAACAACCATCCTGTGTATATTATAACACAACAGTACTGTATTCATATGGACATCAGTATTCAGAAAATTCTGCTTTTCAAATTCAATTGTTAGATGCATGACTTTCTAGAATGAGAAATAAGGAAACCAATGTATAACTCTTTAATTTTCATTTCTTTTAGGAAGTTAGCAATGGGGCATGCATTGTAGACCAGCAAGGTAAGCAGCTTCTCTGATGCCAGCATCCTGTATTAAGGCATCTACTGCTCCGCTTTCATTGCAGCTCTCTGATAAAGCACCTGGGAAAGCAGCGAGAGACAGCCTGAGTGTTTGGGCCCCTGACACCCATGTGGGAGACCTGGGTGGACTTCCAGGCTCTGGCTTTGGCCAGGCCCAGCCCTGTCCATTGTGTCCATTTGGGGAGTGAAGAAGCAAATGAACCTCTCTGTCTCTCCCTCCCTCTCTCTATCTCTGCCTTTAAAATAAATGTTGTAAAATGTAGTCAAATTTTGAAACATTTGTTTTTTAAGTTTGATCATAATTTTAAAAAATTATTTAATATAAACACATTTCATACAACTCACAAATACAGTTCTAAGAAGTTATTAATTTTAATTATCCACTTAATTATGAAATGTGAAGAAATATTTCAAAATATATTGCAGCTGTCTCTAGAATATTCTTACTTAAATATTTTATATAAAAGTTATTATCTAATAAAATATCCCAACAGGCTTTAAACACTCCTACACATGACATAATAAACAGTTCATGGAGATCATGATAAAGTAATATAAATACCTTCATTCTGGCATGAAGGCAAATTTTCTTGACTCCTATATTTTTCAATGATCTGAAAACATCTTTCCCATAAAGTTGAGGTGTCAAGATCCTGAAGGGCAAACTTTAGAAATTGAACAACGTGTCAACAGCTTCACCAAGTAGAATATGGGGGGGGGAATAACTCACTACAATATGTCGGAAAGAACAGTTACTGGTAGAATCTTATGTTGTCATAAATAAAAATTACGTAAAGTATAAATCACATTCTTACATAATTTGAATGAAGGAACTACCAATGTAATATTATTTTCCTCAATAGTTCTCCTCTATATATATTTCATATGTATAATAGATATTATATTACACTCAAAAATATTTAATAGTATACGTTTTACATAGAAAAAATGGATGTCCTTCTTCAAAAGTTCCTTACTTTCATGTTAAAGAAACCGTAACTTTATAGAGAACATTTTGTAAAGCAATTTCAGCAAGATCATATGTGTTTTTAGAGGACATGATTTATGTGGACAAACCTAAACACTCCACCAAAAAGCTGTTAGAATTGATAAACCAATTCAGTAAAGTTGCAAGTTACAAAATAAATATACAAAATCAAGTGCTTTTTCTAGGTTAATGATGAACTCACAGAAAAAGAAATCAAGAAAGAAATTTCATTCACTGTCAAAAAAGAAAAAAGAAATTTCATTCACAATAGTCACCAAAAAATCAACTGTTTAGGAATAAATTGAACCAAAGAAGTGAAAGGTTCATACAATGAAAAGTCTCAAACATTGAAGAAGAGGTCATTAAGGACTCCAAAAAAATGGAAAGATACCACTTGCTCATGGATTGAAAGATTCAAAATCATTAAAATGTCTATTCTATATAAGCAATCTACAGATTCAATGCAATCCCTATCAAACTACCAATGACATTCTTTACAAAACTAGAAAAAGCAATCCTAAAACTTGTATGGAATCACAAAAGACCTAGAATAGCCAAAGCAATCCTGAATGAGCAAAGTCAAGCGGGAGGCATCTACCTGACTTCAAAGCATACTACAAAGCTATTGTGATCAAAGCAGCATAGTACTGGTATAAAAACCAATACATCTCTGCGAGTGAGATCCCAGTGGAAAGAACAGGTCAAAAAAGAAGGAGGTACCTTTCTCTGAAGGGAGGAGAGAACTGCCACTTTGACTATGACCTTGTCTAAATATGATCAGAGTCGGTGAACTCAAAAGGCTTCCATAGCCTTGGCAACTCATGACAAGAGCCTAGGGTGATTACTGATGCCATAAACAAGAGTGTCAATTTGTTAAGTCAACAACAGGAGTCACTGTGCACTTACTTCTCATATAGGATCTCTGTCCTTAATGTGCTGTACATTGTGATTTAATGCTATAACTAGTACTGAAACAGTACTTTATACTTTGTGTTTCTGTGTGGGTACAAACTGATGAAATTTTTACTTAATTTATACTAAATTGATCTTCTGTATATAAAGAGAATTGAAAATGAATCTTGATGTGAATGGAAGGGGAGAAGGAGCGGGAAAGGGGAGGGTTGCGGGTGGGAGGGAAGTTATGTGGGGGGAAAGACATTGTAATCCATAAGCTGTACTTTGGAAATTTATATTCATTAAATAAAAGTAAAAAAATACATAGAATGATGGAACTGAACAGAGAGCCCAGAAATTAATCCATATACATACAAGCCAACTGATTTTTGACAAAAGTGCTCAGACCAAACAGTGGAAGTAAGGATAGTCTCTTGAACAAATGGTGCAGGCAAAACTGGATTTATATGTGTAGAAGAATGAAATTAGATCCATACCTATCACCATATTCAAAAATAAACTCAAGATGGATAAAAGACTTAAATTTTAGACCTGAGACTATGAAATTGCTGGAAGAACACATAGCAAAATCACTCCAAGACATTGCTGTAGGGGATGGCTTATTGGATAAGATCCCCAAGCACAGCCAACAAAAGCAGAACTAAATAAATGGGACTATATCAGACTCAGCAGCTTTTGCACAGCAAAGAAAATAATCAATAGAGTGAAGAGACATCCGAAATATGGGGAAATATTTGCAAATCACTTTTCTGACAAAGGATTAATATTCCAGATATATCAGTAACTTTAAAAACTCAACAATAATAAATAATCCAGTTGAGAAATGGGCAAAGGACTTTAATAGACAGTTTTCAAAAGAAGAAATACAAATGGCCAACAAATATGTGAAAACAGGCTCAGCATCCCAAGCCATCATGGAAATGCAAATCAAAACCACAATGAGCTATCACCTCACCCCTGTCAGAATGGCTAAAATCCAAAACAGAGAGCAACAAGTGCTGGTGAGGATGTAGAGAAAGGGGAATACTTATACACTATTGGTGGAAATATAAATTACTGAAGCCACTGTGGAAAATAGTGTGGAGATATCTGAAAAAAAAAAACAACTAGAACTAGATTTGCCATATGATCCAACAATCCCACATTGGGTATATCTCAAAGACTTGAATACTATTAAGAGATACCTTCATAATTATGTTCATAGAAGCTCTTCACAAGAGCCAACATTGGGAATCAATGAAGGTGTCCACCATCAGAAAAATGGATAAAGAAAATGTGGTAGATATACACAATGGGATATTATTCAGGTATAAAGAAGAGAAGGAAATTCTACCATTTGAAGCCAAATGGATGCCACTAGAGGACATCATGATGACTGAAATAAACCAGACCTAGAAAAACAAATACTGCATGCTCCCCTTTATTTGTAGGGGCTAAAATTAAAAATAAAATAGAAGAAAAAAGAAATGTCTGTGTGTATTAGCATTATTGAAAATACTGTTTTGTAAACTTTTGTTATATATCTTTGTGAAACCAGTGGTTAAATGTGTTATATTACTCTAGTTTCAATTATATGTGACTACTTCAGAATTTAGTGTAATTATTTTTATACCCATTGTCTATTTTTCCCACTAAATTAGGGTCTTTTGCTTTTTACTTGTTAAACTTCTTATTCTGGGAAGTGTTAAGCCTTCGTACTGCAATGTAAATTTGAAATGTTATCTCAAAAACTTAAAAAAAAGGGGGGGAGGAAAGTTTGGGAGGGAGAGATGGGGAGAGTGTAAAGGTGGAGGGGAAAATTATTAGGTCCTTAGGATTACATGTACAAAGTAAAATGAGTCTATTAAAAACTAATTAAAAGTTAACATTAAAAAAACCACTTAAAATTTTTAGAAATTTTAATGCAATCAATAAACCCCAGGATTGGGGGGAAAATGAATACATGGATGGTGGGCATTGTGGTGTGACAGGATGACAACAGAGTATCTAGGGATCAGCTTTCATCCATTATTCAAATCCAGCTTCTTACTGGTGTGCCTGCATGGCAGCAGATTGTGGCAATGATGCCTGGGTTTATGCTACACTTGTTAGAGACCCAGATGGAGTTCCAGGCTCCTGATTCAGTCTGGTCCAGTCCTGGCAGTTGCCAACATTCAGGGAGTGAACCACTGGATGGAAGATTTCCTGCTCTCCCTGTTGCGCTATCATTCACATATATAGATGGATGGATGGATGGATGGATGGCTAACTGAATGTTAAAGTAATGGGTACTTGCAGAAGTGCCTCCCTTTACAAAAATTCTCCTCCAGGTTTTCTTTCATTCTTTACTGCTTTACACCAGATATGACAGCTGAGGACAACTGCCTTTGAGAACCAGGTAAGATACACAATCTCATAGTGTAAAACCAAATAGCCAGAGTATAGGGAGGGGTCTTCCCTTCAAAGAGCAATTAGTCAGAGGGCCTTGAGTGTTGAATACTGTTTTCATCCTTACTGGTAGGAGGTTGCTGTGATTCAGCTCATACCCACATGTGAAAACTTTCAAATATTAGATGACCTTTTACAAGACACTTTCATGGCAGGTATTTGGTGCAGAGCTTAAAATGCTGCTTGGGTCACCTGAGTCCAGTGTCAGATGACCAATTTATGTGCAGGCTGCTGCAATTCCAATGAACTCAGAAAGGGAAAGGGAGTGCCACTTGCTACCAAAAAGTCAAAAATTCCAACAAGAAAATTACTAAAAAGATCAATATGAAACCAAAATGGAAATGTGTTTTTCTCCCTTGAGTTTGCAGACTTTCTGAAAATTCTTTTTAAATAACAGTTTGAAGATGGAGAAGAGTTGGAGGAATATTTCAGAAAGTGAACTCCATAGCAGTAACAAAGCACATCAAATACAGAAACAAATGTACTCACTCAGTAATGATGTACTGACAGGCTATGGCTAAATTATACTTGAGATTGCTGCTCAGAAAATAATGCAGCATTGTCTTTTAGAGATTAATTTCATAGCTATGAACACTGCACATATGCACACCTCTCTATAGTTTTTCATGGATTATTGGTATGTTGAAATTATAGTTTTGACATCCTGCTGTATTTGAGGGAGAACTCAAATCTTTTATAAATCAGTATGTGGGACTGGCACTGTGGCACAGCAAGTTAAGCTGCTGCCTGCAGCTCTGGCATCCCATATGGGTGTGAGTTCAAGTCCTGACTGCTCTGCTTCCATGCAGTCTATCTCCCTGCTAATGCGCTTGGGAAAGCAGTGGAAAATGGTCCAAGTGTTTGTAAGCTGTCACCCATGTCGGAAACCTGGAAGAAGCTCCTGGCTCCCAGCCTCAGCTTGGCTAAACCCCAGCCATTGTGGTCATTCAAAGAGTGAACCAGTGGATGGAAGATTGGTTTGTATCTCTACCTCTCTTCTCTCTCTGTAATTCTGTCCATCACATAAATATTTTAAGAACTAGGAAATATGCACTGAGTTTAAACAAAATCAAGTTAGTTTGCCCATTTAAACTGTTGTAGTTCAAGATAGAATTATAAATAACATACAGAGGAAATTATACTTGCCAGTTTATAAATTACATTGTTTTTATAATTTTGCAAATATTTTTACAGTTTTACAAGTATTAAATACATGTATTTTGTTGCAGAGAAAAGAATTTGGAAGCAGTTTCTTGACAAGCAGATAAGTTTTACCCTATAAAAACTGGTCTCAATATTTTATATTTCAATGGTCAACAAAGATTTCTATATGCAAAATATCCAATCAGTGGATAATTTTCAGGCTAATTTTCATTCTTGTTATTTTATAATAATGTATTTGTATAACAAATAATAAAATTATAGAATCACTTATACACAGGCCAAAACATGCTAGGATTAATTAGAATTCCAGTTTGGAATGAAAATTTAGCAAAAAACATACATGTAGCCATTTATTATCACTGTAATCGTGTTAAGTGGCAAGGTTAAACTTCATATAATGGTGAGAGATTCAAAAAATGCTCAATGTTAGGAACATGGAGAAACCTTGCCTTAACAACAGTCATAGTGAAATCATAGGCGAAAGCATTAACTTATCATTTTTCTTAAAATTAGAATATGCTGATAGATCCTATGAATAATACAAAATACTCAACTCTTAAAAATAAAGGAGATGGGTAAAATAATTCAGTTATTTTCTTAATGTGTTGCTTTCTGGAATCAAAGCTAAAATCTGCTAATTTGGTTGTATGGATGTCCCATTCATAACCCTACTCTTTTCTATCACTTAGATAGTATGTTATCACCTCTCATAATATTATTAGATTTTTCCAAGTAGAAATAACTCAGTCTGCCACAACTGTAGAAAACATGTGTTTTTGCAAATAAGGATTTTGTGAACAATGGAAAAATGCATAGAAACTCTTCCAAGGCATTTTTGCAGTGGTGTGTTGTGACAGAATAGTGATTTTTACCTAAGTCTAGTATGATTTTGCAAATTATTGCCTCATTAAGAAACCAAGTATATTGTGGACCTACTATGATAAGCTTAAAATAAACTACTTAAACTTTTCTAGAAATATTAAAAAATAAGCACTGGTTTTATTTAAAAAAAAAAAAGTGGAGATCTATTTCCTGAAAAAAATCTTCCATTATTCTCACATCTGTATGTATTCTTTCATCATCTATTGTAAAATCATATATCACCTTAATTTTCTGGTCGTAATTACTGACAATGTTTCATATTTGCATTATGATTAACACTGTACAGAAGTATTTAGCATCCATTTTTATTTTATATTCTATAGCCCATTTTTATGACTCCGAAGCACTTGCACCCAGATTCTTTCCTTTTGTTTTTCAGAACAGAATGAAACTAAGCTCACAAAATGGTGAAAAAAACAGCTGTGATCTTATAATTTATGAACAAAAAAGCCATTATATGTGTCTCCATGTAAGATTTTTGCTGCAATGCTAAGAAAATTCGAATATGCTAGACTATGATTTATCATCAAGTCAACTTAGAAAACAAAGTTGAGGGGCCAGAGTAATGGTACAATGTATTAAGGTGCAGTTGGCAATGCTGGCATCCAGTATTAGACCCAGTTTGAGTCTTGGCTGCTCTGATTCTGACCCAATGTCCCACTAATACATATGGTAAAGACACTGAAGATGGTCCAGACAACTACATTCTATATGGGAGATAAGGATGGCTTCTGGATTCAGATTGGCCCAGACCTGGCTATTACAGCCATTTGGGGAGTAAACCAATGGTGGCAAGATCTTGCTTTCTCTTTCTCTCTCCCTCCCCATTCTTACTGTCTATCTCCTTCTAATTGGCTTTCAAATAAATAAGCATTAAAAGTAAACCAGGCTGAGCCATCATTCAAAATGGGCTTTTGAAATTTTTCTCTGAAATAAAAATATCTTAAATAGGATTCCAAGTATAAATCATGTGTATTGATGGAAATATTTTAAGAAGATACAAATAGAGTCTAGCTGCTATTTGTAGTTATTTATTTTCTTTCAATACAATTGTTTTATTATTTGTAATGTCCCCCCAATCATAAAAATGTCAAAATTAGGTAAATGTGTTAAATGGGGTCAACAGGGTTTTAGCAACTTTAAAATTGGTACAATGTTCCACAATCAGATCCAATTTAAGTTGCCAGAAATGGACTGTAATCATTGTCACCACATGGTTGGATTGGAAGGTCTGTGTTACATCTCCAATGGAGAATGACTATATGTGGCTTTATATAGGATCCTGGATAGAAAAACATAATTGATTCTGTTGATGTAGTTCCAATTTAAAGACCTGATATCATTGCCATCATAATGATCAACAATTCAAGTGATGGATAAGATAGGCATGAGTGAACTTCCTCTTAAATAATGCAATTATATATTTGATTTAACTATTTAAAATCTATTGTACAATTACCAGGCAACAGATTCATTTTATAAAAGTTGAACTAAACTTGCTATAAGTAAGGCAGTAATTCAGGATGTGTTCTTCTGGAAGAAAATGATCAAAGGCATTTGCCTTGGATTACTTTTTTAATGTTCATTTCTTTTCAGCTACTTGAAAGGCAGAGTGACAGTGAGACAAAGAGAGATGCTTCATCTGACAGCTAACTCTCCATATGCCCAGAACAGCTAAGGCTGGATTAGGCTGAATCCAGGAAGCTGAAAACTCATTTGAACCTCTTTCATGGGTGACAGGGGCCCAAGCACTTGAACCATCATCTGCTACTTCCCAGGATGCACTGGCAGGAAGCTAGATTGGAAGTGGAGGATCCGGACACAAAGTAGTACTCAGATATGGGCCAAGGACATCTCCAGGATGACCCAAGTCACTGCACCACAACACTCACCCCTGGACTCTAAATAATGAACACCCATCTGTGATGAAATGTTTGCTAATCATTCACTATGATTAGAAGTGTAAAATGTGATGGTGCACAAACCTTAAAAGTGTCTTGGACCACAAATGAAAATCAAGTTAAAAATACGTTAGCAGATTCCAAAGTATATCTTTAGTTACTAGGTAAAAATATTCAATTATCAAAACCTAACTTAAAGCAGTTTTGAAATATTTGTAAATATGTCAGTTTGGTTGCATTTGTTAAGTTTATTAAATAGTTGCGAAATATTGAGGATGGCACTGTGGTATAGTGGACTAAGCCTCTGCCTGCAGTGTTGGAATGCCATACAGGTGCTGGTTCTTGTCCCCATTGCCCCTCTTCTGAGCCAGCTCACTGCTATTGCCTGGGAAAGCAGTGGAAGATGGTCAAGGTGCTTGGACCCCTGCATCTGCATGGGAGACCTGGAGAAAGCCACTGGTTTCTGACTTCAGATTGGATAGGCTCCAGCTTTTGCACCCATTTGGGGAGTGAATCGCAAATGGAAGATCTCTCTGTTTCTCCCTCTGTCTGTATCTCTGCTTCTCAAATAAATAAATATATATTTAAAAATTAGCTGCAACATGCGTTTCAAGTCTACATTAATGAGGATAATTACAACCATTACTAGCATACATATGTCAATCAAACTAAGTACTTCAACAAACTAAAAATAAGAAGTATATGAACAACCTGAAACCCAAGGGGAAAGAGGCAATATATCTAACCGTGTCCAAAGACTCTGCAGTGTTGTGATGTGAAGCCTGAGCTGCTGAAGTAGGAGTCTCCAAGTTTTGTTGTGGAGTAAGATCTCTGCTGAGCCAGAAACTATTAGCACGATTTCCAACGCTATGTGACGCTACCGAAGTTTGCGTAGAAACAGTTTGCGTAGAAACAGACTTGGTTAATGTTCCAGTCTGTTGTTTCTCCAGGAGAAAATTTTTAGTTCTGACCTCTGCTAACACTTCATTAGCTCTGTGAAGATTGAAAGGACCAATGTTTAGTACTTCATTTTCCCCTTAATAATTCTTACATGAATTTCATTTTTTAAAAGAGTCAATGAGCATGCACAATAAACAGTGTTTTAATACTGAAAATGTGTCAGAGCACATTTTCTGTATAATTAAGGTCTTTTAATTTTTAAAGTTAAAAATTTCACAACGTGACTCAAACCCAGTACAAGGGAGAAGGATGCCTGTCAATGCTGTATGACTGAATCGGTGACATCTGCTTCCTCCCAAAACGCTCTGTTCTCAAAATCCTTGCGCATGCCATTAGAAATATTTTATTTAAATAACAATTCTGATATAATGGATGTTGATTTCTTTGATGCTAGTAAACATTTTCTAATATATAAATATTTCAAAACATCATGTTTTGCCACTTAAATATATGAAACAGTAACTTTTTAAAAAGGATAGAAAACTAAGAGATTTAGAATACCACCAAAGACATTTTCAGGTGCTTACTTTCGACAGCCCTGCTTTTTTCACCCACTTTTTGGAAGAAATTAAGCAAATGCTTGATTTTTGGCATTGAGAGATAACTCAGAACAACAATGACTGTGGGGAATGAGATAGCCAAGTAAGTATTCAGCAACAACTAAAGCAGCTAGGAAGACGTCAAAGGTGGGACTTGCTCTTTCTTTCTTCCAGACACTACACTTTCCTTCCTCTCTTTCTTAATCTTTCTCAAGGCGTCCTTTAGTGGTAATACCATTGATCACAATAAAGGAAAGGTAACTAGACAAGTGCCATATTGTACCAACAGGTGGAGCAGGGGGAGGAAGAGATGCTAGACACTTAAGTTGTAATCTTGAACTTAAGTTAACAGAGTTGTTAACATTTACATAAATTGTTCTGCACTAAAAATTTACTGGTAATTTCATTTACTAACATTATTTTCCAAAATCACTTTGTCTAGGTAGATTATATCCTTACTAATCTCAGGAATCTGTTTCACTAAGAATTATGCTTTAGTGGCAAATTAGCGAATGTAAGCTATTGTCTGCGATTCTATGTTTTGACTTACTCATTCACTTGCTTTGAAAAAGCTTTTGCAACCTGAATGATCTCATCTTGTTTTCTTCTCACATCTTCAAATCCCTCTAGAAGGAGTTGCTTAGATTCCTCCAATTCTTTAGAAATGGCTTCCTGAGGAGCTTTCATTTTGGAGAGTGTAGATATCCCAACATGGATTCTGTGTTCTTTTTGTATACTTTTTGAAATGTCACCACTCTCCATTAGATACTCGGAACTTTTTTGACATGATGCTTTTTTCTAAAGCAAAATAAAAAGGTAATTTAAAAAATCATTAAAATATGTGTTAATGTTTTTATTTATTTCTTTTAGTTTTGAATCAGTGATTCTGAGAGAAATTTTAAAGTAAAAAACAAGCCATAGTTTAAAATATTTATCTTCAATACACATTGACTGAAATTTGAATTATAATGAAAATAATACCATTATTACATTACTACTCAAAAAGTGAATAGCAATTAAAGCAACTAAAACTATACTATAATTCCTAAATTACAATTTTCCCCTTGGGGTTAATGAGAAATCACAATTCAGAGGATAAAAGTTTATGATGTGATCTGTATACTTTTGTGAATGAAAATGTTTCAGTCAATGAAACTGACTTGTCATCATTTGATGTTTTCCACAAAATAAGGGCACATATTAAACAACAGCAAGAGAAAAGCTTGATGGAGTTTCCCTGGTACTGAGTGGAGAAGGAGTCATTTCCCTCAAATAAAACCATTAACTGATACTTAAAAGTAGTACATTTAGAGCATGTCTACAAACCCTTTGACAATTTTTCCATGAAATTTTCTCTCCTGAGTGTGAGCTGGACAAAGCACTGTGTATCTAGTGAACAGAATAGGGCACACATGCTGAGTGACTTTTGCTAGGCTGTAAAATGTGATGCTGCTTCCACCTGAATCTCTCAAGCAAACTCGGACTTAGAAATTAGCCACCCAAAGACGAGAAAGTGAAACAACATATTGATATTCCAACTGATGGCCCAGGTAAGGTCCAAAAAAAGCAACTATCAACACCAAACAAAGCTGGCATTGTGTACAGTATATTGAGCTGCTGGCTGTGATGCTGGAATTCCATACTGAAGCACTGGTTCAACTCCTTGGTGTTCTGCTTCTGGTTCAGCTCCCTACAAATGTGCCTGAGAGGGCAACAGAAGGTGGTGCCCCAGATACACTACATGGTGACACTAGATACAGGGAGTTGTAACTTCAGGAAATTGAAACAAAGACTACAATAGGTTAAATGTCTTCAGACCAGAGGGAGGTGGAAGCTGAAAGGGCCTACAAAAGAGGAGGAATGAAAACCAAAAGGACATCAAAGAGACTGTGTGGAAACTTGAGGTTCTGAAGGAACTGTCAAGAAAGGATACCAAGACCTGGAAGACAAGGGCCCCATTCTTCAGGAAGCTGAAGGTAAAACTGATGTGAGAGAGAAACTAAAGGAAGACTACCAAATTTAAAGGAGCTATGACTTATTGGGTTCAAGTATCTAAATCCATATATGTGAATTACAGCATCTCCACATAACAAATCACCATGCAATTGTGAAAAAAATAAAATAAAATAAAAGGTGGTTTCTGGAATAAAATCAAATCCAGAGGGCTGCTAGGCAAACAGGATCCAGAGATGAAGCAAAGATGATGACTGTACAATGGACAGTAAAACTTCAGAAAAACTTTAGGTGGTGCCTCAAATCACCGTATGGGTCTTAGGAATTAAAGAACATTCACAATATGTCCTATTCTGGCTCCTCTGGAAGCCCAAGGTGAAGAGATTATGTCAAAAAGATTCGTGGGAGTGGGCATCAGAGTGCTTTTGTTTTTTACTTGCCTATTGCTCCTGAGTCTACCATTCTGCCAATGTAGGCACTGGAAGGAAGCAGGGATGGCTCAAGTAATTGGGTTCCTATAAATCACATGGGACCCCTGGCTTGAGTTCCCAGCTCTTAGCTTTGGCCTCACATGAGATCTGGTTATTTTAGGAGTAAACCAGTGAATGGGAATGTTTTGTGTGCTCTTTATCTTGCTCTCACTCACACACTCTCTCTCCCCTAACTTCTTCTTTGTCTCAGGTAAAATCAAATTTTCAAAAGGCATGGTATTTCTGAATATTTATTGTCTAATAGGATGAACTCCAATAAAATCACAGGAGGCTCCATTTTTCCAGAAATTGAAAATTAGAAAATCCAGTAGTTTCTAGTTTGCAATAAAAATAGAGAGAGGTAAGAATTAAAGGACTCCTCTGACCTTGGAAGTTTGTTTTCTCTTTTTTTTTGACAGGCAGAGTGAACAGTGAGAGAGAGAGACAGAGAGAAAGGTCTTCCTTTACCGTTGGTTCACCATCCAATGGCCGCTGCGGCTGGTGCACTGCGGCCGGCGCACCACGCTGATCCGAAGGCAGGAGCCAGGTGCTTCTCCTCGTCTCCCATGGGGTGCAGGGCCCAAGCACTTGGGCCTTCCTCCACTGCACTCCTGGACCACAGCAGAGAGCTGGCCTGGAAGAGGTCATACATTTTTATGTATCAAATATAATATACATATATATACACATATATATACATGCAATAGGTACATATATATATTTAAAACAGTTAAATGCATACAGTATATACAGTATATATACTGTATATATACACTATATACTGGAGGGATACACAAAGAAAATTAGCACATCTCATGAAATATTTTATAGCTAAAAAATATAAATTTTAATTTTATGAAAGAATGATGCTGATATATTTTAAATATTTGAATATTTGGATGTTTAAGAGAAGATCGTTACCAAAAATGGAAACATTATCAAAGACAGCAAATGTATCTCCAGAAAAAGAAGTTGAAGATACATTAAGAAGAATTCAGTTGACATTATGTGCCAGGGCATTGTTATTACTGTTTATGAAATCATGAAACAGAAAATGTTATATTTTGGGATTCAAAAAATATAAAAGGTTCCAGATGGTTCTGTGAGTTTCAGAAGTAAACTTTTGCAGGGTACAGTTCAATTATGAAAACATAAGAAAATGTGTATTTAGGCTTTAATATAGTCAAACTATAGATAAGTTAATTAAAGAATAATTGATATAACCTGAAATACTAAAATCTTACTGAGTTATCTTGTCTCCTAAATCACCATTTTTCTTCATCTCTTCATCCAGTTTGTCCTGCAGAGCTTGATTTAACTCAGCAAGCAGCATTATGTGTTGCTGTTCATCTTTAGACTTAAGAAAATGTGAAAATTATTTTTTAAAATATAGGCTTCTTTCTAAAAGTATTATTCCCCGTGAGTTAATGAGTAATATTCTATAAAATCTGATGATAATCAGATTTCAAAAATAATGACTTCCCAAAAAAGAGTTCAGGTTGACTTACACTTTCAACACTATCTTTTGTGGATTTCAAATTATCAAAATTCATTCATTAAAGATAGAGGTACGGTGGCTATGATGCTACTAGAGATTTCTGCAACCCAAATCAGAGTGTCTGCATGGAGTTTGGCCAACTTGGATTCTAATCTAGCTTCCTGCTAATGAACACTCAGTGAAACAGCAAATGATGTCTCAAGTACTTGGATCCTGCACCTACATGGTAGAACTGGATTGAATTCTGGGCTCCAGCTCTAGGCTACTGTAGGTATTTCAGTAGTGGACCCATAAATGAAAGATCTCTTTCTCACCCCCTCTCTCATCCTCACTTTGTCCCTCTCTTTCTGTCTTTCTAGTAAAAATGAAAAACAAATACAGAGTTTAAAAAACCCAAATACTGTTAATGAATTATTTTTAACAGCAACTTTTTATTTTTTAAAAATTTTTTAAAGATTATTTTATTTATTTAATTGATAGGTAGAGTTACAGACAGTGAGAGGGAGAGACAAGAGAGAAAGGCCTTCCATTGGTTCACTCCCCAGATGGACACAATGACCAGAGCTGTGCCAATCCAAAGCCAGGAGCCAGGTGCTTCTTCCAGGTCTCCCATGTGCATGCAGAGGCAGAAGCACGTGGGCCATCTTCTGCTGCTTTCCCAGGCTATAGCAGAGAGCTGGATTGGAAGAGGGGCAGCCAGGACTAGAACCAGCACCCATATGGGATGCCAGTGCCGCACGCAGAGGATTAATTACTGTGCAATGTAGCTGGCCCGTAAACAGCTATTTTTGAAAGAGTGGTTACATTTTACATTCTAAAGATTCCCTAGAAACTTTTGTCCAAAAACTTGAATATTCAAGATATTCCAGGTTTAATTAAATCATATGCTACTAATAGGATTTTTGGAAAAATTCACATTTGATTCTTACTACATATTTCATCTTCACCTGGTTTCAGGATGAGATAAACAAGATCATTTCTTAACATTGTTTAGAAGTTTCATTTTTTTCCTTTGACATTCATGACTTAACTTTAAACAAAGTTTACCTTTTCTATAAAATACAAGCATTTACCATGTTTGATTCTTGTGTTTCTTTTTTTTTTTCTGTACTGTCCTATGTGAATGCATGGCCTGATACACAGATAATTGTGGGGTCACATAGATGACTGTGCAACTCCCTGGCCCTAAGTATGTTTTCCAAGGGTATAATTCAATGCAATATTTTTGAGACATATCCAGGATGCTTTGTTTAGTGCTTCCACTGCTTTCATCCACAGCAGCAGTAGCAATTAGTGATTAGACCTTTCTCTTGGCTCCTATAAGCCCACTTCACTTCTAAATGCAGTGACTGCTGGATTCTACTCAACCACTCTTTGTATTCCATTTCTAAGTCTGTCTCAAAAGCTCCTTAAGTCTCAGTGCTTCACCTGAAGTTGCTTAATCTATACTCCTAGGCCTCACTTCATCGCTCAGGCCATTTCTTACTTCTCTTTCATTTCTCATAGGTTAAATCTTCAACTATACCCACACAAACCGTTACCTGATGGGGATTACCTTTGCAGACAACTAGTCTAGTACATTTGCTAATGATTCTAAAGGGTGTGTCTTTGATCCTAGTGTTGTTTTCTAATATTGATACTAGATATGTTAGGATGTTGACCAGCATACTTCATGTTGAAATTCTTTTCTAATGCAAGACTTTTCACAGGCATCAAATTATGGGTCACTTCCATTTTCGTTGGAATCCCCTCTGCCATAGATACAACTTTAGCAGTCTGTTGAGGTTCTCTTCAGACATAAACCTAACTATATTACTTGGAGGCCTGAGTCAGATATCTCTATTTCCCAATCCAATTCTTCTCTTCCAAGTTGTGTCCATAAAATATATCAACCCAAGTACTCTCTGGTAGATGAGAACCTCCATTTGTGAGATGAGAACCTTCTGGAAAATTAGTTGCTATTGAGTTGGTCAAATGCCATCGATTATTATACTTTTGACAGAGAGGGTACCCTTGAAAGTGACTAATAATTCTATGCCATATTCCTAAGTCATTGCTACAAGAATTTACAGAAAATACCTCAAGAATTATGAACAAGCTTAATAGCCATTGTACACTGATATGAACTGAATAAAGTACGCCTGTGTAAAGGTTGATGAGCACAGTAGGGGAAAAGCTTGTTTTTATACATGCAGTCGTGGTAGCACTATGTCACTCTGCAAAACCATGTCATAGTAGTCATGTTTATCTTTTCTCTTACAACTATTTCCTTTTAAAAATCCAGAGAAGGCCGGCGCCGCGGCTCACTAGGCTAATACTCCGCCTTGCGGAGCCGGCACACCGGGTTCTAGTCCTGGTCGGGGCACCAGATTCTGTCCTGGCTGCCCCTCTTCCAGGCCAGCTCTCTGCTGTGGCCTGGGAGTGCAGTGGAGGATGGCCCAAGTACTTAGGCCCTGCACCCCATGGGAGATAGGAGAAGCACCTGGCTCCTGCCATTGGATCAGTGCGGTGCGCTGGCCGCAGCGCGCTGGCCGCGGCGGCCATTGGAGGGTGAACCAACAGCAAAGGAAGGCCTTTCTCTCTCTCTCTCACTGTCCACTCTATCAAAAAATAAAAAAAACAAAAATCCAGAGGAAGTATATTCCATGGTGAAAATAAAGCTTCCACAATAATTTAGTATCCATTCTTGATGAGGAATTAAATTTATAGTCTCAAAATAACTCATTCTCAAGGGCTCACTGAAGAGTTAGGATTACAGTTGGAATTCAGAATCATACATGTATCATTACTCAACTTTCATGGCAGTGTAAAAGCCGTTAACAATATAAGCCAGGACACCAAAAGATAGCCACACACCAGTTTTCAGATAACATATATTTGGAGTACCCAAAAGGATAGATATAACTAGAATATCTATCAATGGATAAAGAGATATACAAAATGTACTATGAATACAGTACTGACTTTACATTGCATTTTCTAATACTTATATGAAAAATATATGCCAAAGTCTCACAAATACATTTTAATACAGCATAAAGTATTTATTTTAATGTCTTCTAAACTATCTTCAATATATTCAAGGAAAAGTGACATGCACATCAGATATTTTCCTCTGAGTTACATTTCTATTTAGAGAAGATTATCTCCTATGAAAAAAACAAAATGCTATGTAAAACTAAGGGTTACATTGTTATGTACAAAGTAGCTGACAAGTACTGAAAACAGTTATGCCTGTAAGAGATAAAAATGTCACAGAATGAAAAGCTTACTGAAAAAAAGGGAAATTTGGGCCTCGATCTGCATAAACAAGGTTAGATGAACAGGAACTAAAAGAAAGAGTGGACAGCACAAAGAAAAGTGGAGAGATGGCAAACAGGTGCAGTTAAGCCAGAGATGGATAGAATCCAATGGCAAGGAGGAAAACACTAATTCTCACAAAATTACTCGCAAATGAATGCTCAAAGCAGCATTAATAATAGTCAAAAAGTAGAAACCACCTAAATGTTAATCTACTGATGAACTGAGTAATTTATACAACAGAATAGTATTGCACTATATAATACAAGAATATTTGACAATAAAAAAGTACTAACACAAGCTACAACATGGCGAACCCAGAAAATACCTAAATACAAGAAGCCAGTCATAAAGAACTACATACTGTAGGACCCTATTTATATGAAATGTCTCCTTGGAGACCTGAGAAAAATTTGATTGCCCAGGACTAGGGAAGATAGAGGAGTTGATTGGCGATGGGTAACTGGTATAAGGTTTCTTTCTAGGTTGCTAAGCATGTGCTAAAGTTGATAGTTGTGATGGTCATATAACTCTGGGAAATATCCTAAGGGTCAGTGAATTTTATTAAATTAAATGGATGAACTTATTTAAAATATATGAGGTTACATGAAAAGGTTTGTGGAAATAATGGACTTAACAGATAAGTTCATTTTCATGCAACTTTTTTAAACCAATGCATATTTTTCATAGTGTACATTTAGGAAGCTCCCTTGTATCTCAACACATTGATTTTAAAAAGTATAGTGGCAAGATCTAGACAATTCTCTAGTTCAGATGTATTTACATCTGTATATGAATACATGAATAGCCTAACATGTATGACAAATTTTTCCAATAGATTGTAAATTAATCAAAACATACGAATTTTGTCTAAGAGTATAATGGAGTTTCTATAGAATTTGTTCTATAGAATTTATTCTGAAATATATGAAATAAAGATACATAGGCTAGGTATACATTCAAAAAATAGAAAATTTTTGGAGCATTTCATTACATTTTATTCTGTGATTTAATAGGTTTGTTTCCACATAGCCATAGGAATATAATATTACAATATTGTTAACACAACAAAATGTCTCTCAACTTCCATGAGAAATGCTATGTAATCCTCAATTTTCCTAGGGGCATTATTTTAAAAAGAGTGAAATTACAAGAAGGGCCAAGTGAATGTCAGAAATTTAAGAAATAAATTCACTGTAATGACAAAAGTGTACTGCAATGATACAGAAAATTTTAAAAAGCCGTATTTATTGAAATTCACATATAAAAAGTTACATTCTTTATCCAGCTACAGAATTTCTCTTCCACATGTTGAATATCTTATGGGCTTATCTTTGATTTTACTTCATTTGTTCTTACATCCTTTGTCTCATCTTTTTACAGAGGGTAATAATGAACTATGAGCTCCAGTAATATCTCTGATATTATCTTTGAGGGTGTCAGCCAGTTGCTACTGAAAATGTTTCACCTCTACCTAATAAGATATTTTTGCCACTACTTTATAATTTTATTGTTAAATCATAGTTGGAACATTTAATTCCAAGGTACACTCAGCCTATAACAGACTTGTGATAGCCTATACTTGTGATAGTCTGACTTCTGATTTTTCATGTTTATGACTGTGCACAAGTGATACACATTCTCTAGGACACACACTCTGAATTTGGAGCATTTCCCAAGTTGGGGATATGCAGACACTGCTCTCCCATGACACTGAACAGCAGCAGTTAAACAGCTCCCACTCAACCACAATCACAAGCGAGGATGTTGGCAAGACTAGGTGTATTAAGTGCATTTTTCACTGAGGATATTTTCAATTTAACAATGAGTTTATTAGGGTGTAATCTGTACTTTGAAAAATATCACCACATGTTTCAATTCACCTCCTTCTGTTCATGTATACATTCCTGTTGAATGTAATATGGGGAATGAAGCAACAGAAGGAAGATCTTTGTCTCTCCTTCTCACTGTCTGTAACTCTACCTCTCAAATAAATAAATTAAAAAAATAAAAATTATTTGACAATAAATAGAAAGAAGTTCTGATACATGCCACAACATGAATCAACTGTGAAATTATTATGCTACCTGCTAGAAGCCAGTTACCAAGAAAAATATACTGTAGCACCCTATCTATAAGAACTGTCAAGAACAGGTAAATCTGTAGAGACCTGAAGAAAGTGATTGCCTAGGACTAGAGAAGACAGAGGGACTGAAGTGGTTATTGATAACTTATACAAGGCTTATTTTGATGGTGAAAAATATGCCTAAGTTTACAGTGGTAATGGTCATACAATGCTGGGAATACAGTATCGGACATTGAATTTTATTAGTTTAAACATGTGAAATTTATTGTATGTGAAATATTTGAGGGTGCTGTAATAACTGTATGGGAAAATGAGTTTAAGAGAGAAGTTATTTTGGTGTAAAACTTTTTAAACCAATGTGTTCTTAAAATAAATGCACCTAAAATGCAGAACAAAAAAGTGAAAGGGAAAACAGATCTTCCATCTGCTCGTTCACTCCCAACATGGTTGTGTGACGGGCAGGGCTGGACCAGATTGTACCCAGGAGTCACAAACTCCATCCAGGTCTCCCAAATGGGTAGCACTGGAGCCATCATCTGCTGCCTTCCTAGGTAGATTAGAGGGAAGCTGAGGCCGGCGCCACGGCTCACTAGGCTAATCCTCCACCTTGCGGCGCCAGCACACCGGGTTCTAGTCGGGGCGCCAGATTCCGTCCTGGTTGCTCCTCTTCCAGGCCAGCTCTCTGCTGTGGCCAGGGAGTGCAGTGGAGGATGGCCCAAGTGCTTGGGCCCTGCATCTGCATGGGAGACCAGGAGAAGCACCTGGCTCCTGGCTTCGGATCAGTGCGGTGCACCAGCCACAGCACACCAGCTGCGGCGGCCATTGGAGGGTGAACCAACGGCAAAGGAAGACCTTTCTCTCTGTCTCTCTCTCTCACTGTCCACTCTGCCTGTCAAAAAAAAAAAAAAAAAAAAAAAAAGAAGGAAGCTGAGCAAATGGGCACTCCAACATGGGATGCTGGAGTGACTAGCCATGGCTTAACCTGTTGCATCATAATGCTGGCCCAACATTTTTTTCAGAGTATACATTAGACTTGAATGTTAGTAAGCCCCTTTCTATCTCGATAAATTGATGCACTAAAGTCCAGTGTCATCATCCAGATAATTTTAATTCTCATGAGTGTACACCACAGTTGATTTGAATAGGTCTATCCTTTTGTTATATGAAGAAGTTAAAGGAAAATGAAGCAAGTGTCTATATTTGAGATAGATCTTATAGTAGCTGAAAATATTTTGGAGCAGAGTATAATGGCCTTTCTGTACAAGTTATTAAATCTATGAAATAAATACACATAAGCTCTGTATCCATTCACAAGAGTGAAAATAAGCAATGAAAAGTCTCTGCAGCATTTCCTTAAACACTCTCGAGACTCTTATTAAACCTGGCTTTCTTCACCATGACAGTAAGAAGTATCACTATAAATACTGTTTCAAAGGAAATAAAATATGCCAGCTCAAGAGGAATAATGCATAATTTTCAAGTTCTTAAGGGCAAATAATATTTTAAATTTTTAAATTTAACTTTAAGGGAAATAGCAAAGTGAGAGTTTAAATGCATTATTAAAATAGAATCGTACTAAATTAATTAAAATGAACATAGAAAATGTTATGTTTTGTGAAACTGTATCCAAAAACTTACAATATATAATCAACTTTAGTATTTCTATTGACACATTAAATTTCAACATACTTGTCTCCTGAGGTCACTTAATTCCTTCTTCAAATTCTGGATTTCAATTTTGGAATTCATGCAACAACATCCTGCATCATCCGGTGAAACCTAGGATACAAATTTTTTAACTTTTTTTATTTGAAAGACTTACAAACTTTAAAAGACTTATTTAAAAGACTTAGAGAGACAGAGATGTCTTCTATCTCCTGATATACTCCTGATACACAGGAGTCACTGTGCACTTACTTATGTAGCATCCCTGTCTTTAATGTGTTATACTATGAGAATTAATGGTAAAAATATTCTTCAAACAGTTCTTTATGCTTTGTGCATCTGTGTGGGTGAATCTGTTGAAATCTTTACTTATACTAAGTTTATCTTCTGTATCTAAAGATAATTAAAAATGAATCTTAATGAAGAATGGGATGGGAGAGGGAGTAGGAGATGGGATGGTTTGCAGGTGGGAGGGTGGTTATGGGGGGGAAAACTGCTATAATCCAAAAGTTGTAGTTTCAAAATTTACATTTGTTAAATAATTTTTTTCTAAAAAAATGATGTGCTGCTTGCCTTTAAATCATTGGCAAGGGTGTAAGAAAAAGAGGACCAAGAGCATGCCCCTTTAATAGGAGAAGTGTATAATTTAAAGCCATCTTTTTCATTGGAATCAAGCCTAGCAACATAAAAATAATTAATTTCATTTGAGATGGGACTGTGAAGCTTTGTACAGAATTCTTGGTGGGAAGAAAATAGTCAATTCAGTTTGGTGGTAATTGTTATTTCAAGATATGATTCATTGCCATATACATTATCAATCATTCAAGCAATAACAAGACAGAAATACTAGAATTTCATTTCTAAAATGGAAACAAAATCTTGATTTAAGTCACAAAACTGATGAGCCATTTCTCAGCTATAGAAATATTTTACAAGCATTAGCATGGCAATGCATTATTAGCAAATGAGGATTTTCCTTTTTAATGGAAGAAACTGCAAAAAACTTAAAAAGTTAATCTTTTTATTATTACAGGTTTACATACTTCACAAAAAAGCACTTATACTGGATTTCTTTAAAAAGCATCCATTTGTGATGAAATGTTTGGATCACATTTCTAATTCAAGAGGTAGAAAAATTGAATGATAGGTCTAAGAGTCAAAAAGATCACATAAAGAAGACTAGTGTCTGCTAATGTTAACTGATAGAATTAAGAAGGGAGAGAACGATTCAACATGGGAAGCAGGATACACAGCAGACTCATAGAAGTGCAGATGTCCTAAACAGCACTCTGGCCTCAGAATCAGCCCTTAAGGCATTTGGATCTGGCTGAAGAGCCCATGAGAGTATTTTAGGCATGGAAACCCAAGACACTCTGGCAAAAAAAAAAAAAAAAAAAAAAAAAAAAGAAAGAAAGAAAGATCTCTGTGAGTGAGATCCCACTGGAAAGAATGGGCCATCAAAGAAGGAGGTACCTTTCTCTGAAGGGAGGAGAGAACTTCCACTTTGACTATGACCTTGTCTAAATAAGATCGGAGTCGTCAAACTCAAAATGCTTCCATAGCTTTGGCAACTCATGACAAAGCCTAGGGTGATTACTGATGCCATAAACAAGAGTGCCAATTTGTTAAGTCAACAACAAGAGTCACTGTGCACTTACTCCTCATGTAGAATCTCTGTCCTTAATGTGTTGTTCAATGTGAATTAATGCTATAACTAGTACTCAAAAGGTACTTTACACTTTTTGTTTCTGTGTGGGTGCAAAGTGTTGAAATCTTTACTTAATATATACTAAATTGATCTTCTGTGTATAAAGAGAATTGAAAATGAATCTTGATGTGAATGGAAGGGGAGAGGGAGCAGGAGATGGAAGGGTAGTGGGTGGGAGGGAAGTTATGAGGTGGAAAAAGACATTGTAATCCATAAGCTGTACTTTGGAAATTTATATTTATTAAATAAAAGTTAAAAAAAGAATAAACAAAAAAACCTGGATGTTGCAACAAAACATTAACAAATGCCTTGAACCACAGTCAGTGCTAATTCAGTTGGAAAATAAGCCAACGTATTCCAAACTATACCTTTAGTTATAGGGAAAGATATTCAGTTTCTAAAAGCTAACATAAATGCAGCTTTTAAGAAATTTAAAATGTGCTCATTTGGTTCCATTTATTCTATGAAGTGAAAAGTCATACACTTATTTCCTTTCTATCTGATGAAGACAATTGTGAAAATTAGCATTTATCACTCAGTCATAATCAGTATTTCACCAAATCAAAAATGATTATATCATCAATCTAAAACCCAAAGGAAAAAACACAACATATCTAACCATGTATGAGCAGTCCAGTGTGCAGTTACGTGAAAGCTGTAGCTGTGAGGTAGGAATTCTTAACTTTCTTTGTGGGACATGGTTTCCTTTGCACATTAAACCACCACGAACGTTCCTAACACTGGATGACGGTACAGCAGGCCTCATGGTACTAGTGCTGGGTAAAGGTTCATTCCTCTCTGTCTCCTGAAGAAATTCAGTTCTGACCACTGTTAATTCCTCATGCGCCCTGTGAAAATTGCAAGACAAATGCTTAGTATGTCATTTTTTCCACTTACTAATGGTTTATCTTTAAAAAGGCTGTAAGCATAAATGGACTGTCCCATTAAATAAAAGTATTTTAACACTAAAAATGTGTCAGGGCATACCTACTGTATGCAACCGATGTTTTCAAATTGCTCAAAATTAACAAAAACATATTTCTAGTGGGTTGTAAACAACTGGTTCACACAAAGGCAGAGGGAGAGAAATGGTTATTAATGATATATAGTTAATCAGGTAATGCTCCTTTCTGGGAGGTTCTACTTAAAATTCCTTGATGCCACTTGATAAACTCATATTTAAATGGTGTTAGCTAAGATACAGGATGATTTTCTTGATTATAATGACCATTTAACTATATACAAATTGTGAAAGCATCATATTGTGCATGCTGAATATTTTATAATTTTATAATTATATAAACATTTTACAATTTTTATAACAATATTTTATACTTTTTTATTAATGTAAAGAGAACAGATGTCATGTATTTCATAAGCAAAATTCTAAGGAGATAAATGTATTTCACTCCTTCCTGCTCTCCCACAAACCATCTCCTCTCTTCATTACTTTTTTACACTTTTAGCAAAAACAAAATTTTAGTTTTTCAAAAGATTCATTTTATTTATTTCAAAGAATTACAGAGAGTGGTAGAGACACAGAGAGGGAAGTCTTCCATCTGCTGGTTCATTACCCAAATAACCCCAATGGAGAGAGCTGGGCCGATCCAAAGCCAGGAGCCAGAAGTTTCCTCCATGTCTCCCACGTGGGTGTAGGGGCTCAAGGACTTGGGCCTTCCTCCGCTGCTTTCCCAGGAGCAATAGCAGGGAGCTGAATTGGAAGTGGAGCAGCTGGGACTCAAATCAGCACCCATATAGGATGCCAGCCCTGCAGCCCTGGGTTTAAGCCGCTGCACCACAGTGCTGTCCCCCACAAAAACATAACTTAATCCACTCTAGAATAACAGGCTTAATTCACCAGCAACCATAGTATTTAACAAGTAAAAAGTAGAGAGACCACAGTTCCACAGGAAGATAAAGAAAGAGTTAAAAACAACTGAATGACAAGATGTTCACTTCTTCTCTATGCTTTTTTTTTTTTTTTGGAATTCTATATAAATTACCACATGTGAGATAAGCAGGATATTTGTCTTTTTGGGACTGGCTTATTTCACTAAGCTTAATGTTTTCCAGTCGCACCCATTTTCATTGCAAAAGAAGGGACATATTTCTGTTGAGTAAATCAGTTTAGATTTAAAACACCATCTCCCAAAGGCATTTTCAAGCACTTGCTATCAATAACCCTGTGCATTTCACACATTTAACCAAGTTCCTAGAGGGAAAAATGAGCTTTTCCCACATTGAGACATTTCAGAGCACCAAACTGTAGGAGAGAATGACAGAGGCAATCCATTCCTAACACTGTTTGGAAGGCATCAGAGGGGGTGGGCCTTGCCCTTTCTGTCTTCTACAGACATAGTCCCCCAGAATGCCCGAGGTAGAATGCTAACCAGCCTGTGAGTTATACTTCCCCTCCTTTCCACATTCGTCTTTCTTTCTCAAGAAGAGGAGGAAAACTGCAAAGAAGAGTTGGTTTCAAGACACCCTCCTGAAGTATTACCAATGATCACAGTCAGGGGAAGATAACTGAACAAGTGCCAGGTTGTGTCAAGACTTACAGAAGCACCACTAGTAGCAGCAGTAGCGGTAGTGGGAGTAGTAGCAGTAGGCAGCCCTGTGGGTTTAAGTTGTCATGTTCCCCCAAACACATGCACCTAACTTTTACATACATTTTTCTGTGCTAAAAAATAAGAGCATTTATTTTTCAAAATTATTCCTTAATTTGTAGAATTATTTTGTCTAGTTAGGTTCACTTCATACTAATTTCAGGAAACTGTCTCACTAAAAACTACGCCTCAGAGTCAAATTAATGAACATCAGTTATTTTCTGTGATTCTGGGACTTGACTTACTTATTCAGGTTGCAGGTTAAGGTTTCTCCCACTTGTACGTGGAGTTTCCTGGGTTTCTCCAGTTCTTTGTCAGATTCTTCCTGAACAGCTTTCTTTCTGGTGTGTTCCGATGTCTGCAACTAAAGGAAATTTAAAATATACGTTTTCAAATCATTTCTATCTGTATATTTATTTCCTCCAATTTGACTAAGTGACACAGGGAATATTTTAAAGATATGAAAAAGAAGATTAAAATATTTAACTTCCATATCCCCTGAAGTAAACAATTATAACTAAAACTGAATCAGTTGTGTGTTGCTACTAATGTAATATCATTATACAAGATAATTAGAATCAAATTAACAATTTAAAATTGAACACTGTACATCTTCTAAATTGCACTTTTTCCTTGGGATTGAGACAATTACATCTCATAGCATAAAACACTAGGAGCATGATGTGTATAGTTTCGGGAATGAAAATGACTTACTAATACTGTTTTATCATCTTTAGAAGCTTTTTACAAAATAGAGCATACAGAGCAGCAACAACAAAAACTCAATAGGACTTCAATGCTACTGAGTTGGGAATAATGAATTTCTTTTAGATAAAGCCATTATCAAATTACTTTTACTAAGTGAGTAATGTTTCAGATTTATAGTAGCATGTCTGTAATACTTTGGCATTTCTTCCGTGAAGTTCCCTCTCCTGAATATGAGCAGACCATAATAATCGGTTGCTAGTACTTAAGACTATATCACTGATGCTGAGTGAGTTTTGCTAGGTCAGAGAATGTGATTCAGCTTCCATTTTTATTTTTCTGGTAAAATTTATAAAGGACCCCAAGCAACAAGGCACATCATCACATAGACTTCCAAAGTTAAATGCAGTTAAATGTGCAGTCAAAAGCCCAGTTCAATGCAATTAGGTGGACAAACAAGTTTTGGATGATTGTAGCCCCAGCTTCAAATCATCCCCAGCTGAGTGACGTTTATGCCTTGCTTAAATTGTAGATTCTGAAAAAAGAATATATTGAGAGAGTAAATCATTTTTTAAATTTATTTTATCTATTTGGAAAACAGAGTTACACAGAGAGATAGAGATATATAAAGACAGGTCTTCCATCCACTAGTTCACTCCCCAGATGGCTGCAATAGCTGGAGCTGAGTCAATCTGAAGCCAGGAGCCAGGAGCTTCTTCCAGGTTTCCCACATGGATGCAGGGACCCACAGACTTGGACTGTCCTCTGCTGTTTCCCAAGGAGCATTAACAGAGAGCTGGGTTGGAAGCAGAGTAGCCCGGGCTCAAACCGGCACCCATATAGAATGCTGGTGCTGCAGTTTTGGGCTTTAACCCACTGCACCACAGTACCAGCCCCATAAGTGATCTTTTTTATGGCAGAGGGACAGAAAGTCTGTGGCAGAAGGTAGCTTCTATATCCACTAGCCAAATCTCCCAGTGCCAGGCCTGGAGAGTGGAACTCAGAACTCATTACAGTGGTCCCACGTAGGTGGCATGGAGCTGTACCTTGAAACACCTTCTGTGCCTCCCAGGGCCTGTAGTGGCAGAATGTTGGCCTCGGATGCCAAAGCCAGAAATCAAACTAAGATTCTGCTATACGAGATGTGAGCATCTTAACGTCTAGGCCAAACAACTTTCCCAAAGAGATTCTCAGGTAGGTTGCTAGACACTCATAGAAAACTGGCACAAACACCAATGCTAAAGATAGCGGTTGCTATTTTGAAAATAAAAAATGAAACAAAGACTTAAACATGTCAGATGCCTTCAGACTAGAGGGTGGTTGCAGCTTAAAGGACCTAGGGAGGAGTAAGGATGGAAACCAAAAGGACTCCAAAGAGACTGTGAGTGGAAGCCTGAGGGCCCTTGAAGACATTTACAGGGAAGACTTCAAAGAGAAAATGATTCCAAAGCCTAGAAGAAAGGGGCCTCTTGTTACACAACAGCTGACAGTAAAATTGATTTGAGAGGCAAAGCTAAAAGATGACTAACAAATATAAAGGAACTACAACTTACTGGGCTCAAGTATCTATCTGAATTACGACATCCCCACATACCAAATCTCTGCATAATTCTACATGAGTGGTTTCTGGGAAAAAATAAAATGCAGAGTGCTACCAGGCAAATGTGGTCTAAAGATGACACAAAGACTGAGACCATCACATATTGTCAAGGCCTCATAAAATCTTAAGGTGGTGCCTCAACATCACCTTAAGGATCTTAAGAGTTACAGAATATGCAAGGGATGTTTGTCCAAAAACTTGAATATTCAAGATATTCCAGGTTTAATTAAATCATATGCTACTAATAGGATTTTTGGAAAAATTCACATTTGATTCTTACTACATATTTCATCTTCACCTGGTTTCAGGATGAGATAAACAAGATCATTTCTTAACATTGTTTAGAAGTTTCATTTTTTTCCTTTGACATTCATGACTTAACTTTAAACAAAGTTTACCTTTTCTATAAAATACAAGCATTTACCATATTTGATTCTTGTGCGTTTTTTTTCTGTACTGCCCTATGTGATACACAGATAATTGTGGGGTCACATAGATGACTGTGCAACTCCCTGGCCCTAAATATGTTTTCCAAGGGTATAATTCAATGCAATATTTTTGAGACATATCCAGGATGCTTTGTTTAGTGCTTCCACTGCTTTCATCCACAGCAGCAGTAGCAATTAGTGATTAGACCTTTCTCTTGGCTCCTATAAGCCCACTTCACTTCTAAATGCAGTGACTGCTGGATTCTACTCAACCACTCTTTGTATTCCATTTCTAAGTCTGTCTCAAAAGCTCCTTAAGTCTCAGTGCTTCACCTGAAGTTGCTTAATCTATACTCCTAGGCCTCACTTCATCGCTCAGGCCATTTCTTACTTCTCTTTCATTTCTCATAGGTTAAATCTTCAACTACACCCACACAAACCGTTACCTGATGGGGATACCTTTGCAGACAACTAGTCTAGTACATTTGCTAATGATTCTAAAGGGTGTGTCTTTGATCCTAGTGTTGTTTTCTAATATTGATACTAGATATGTTAGGATGTTGACCAGCATACTTCATGTTGAAATTCTTTTCTAATGCAAGACTTTTCACAGGCATCAAATTATGGGTCACTTCCATTTTCGTTGGAATCCCCTCTGCCATAGATACAACTTTAGCAGTCTGTTGAGGTTCTCTTCAGACATAAACCTAACTATATTACTTGGAGGCCTGAGTCAGATATCTCTATTTCCCAATCCAATTCTTCTCTTCCAAGTTGTGTCCATAAAATATATCAACCCAAGTACTCTCTGGTAGATGAGAACCTCCATTTGTGAGATGAGAACCTTCTGGAAAATTAGTTGCTATTGAGTTGGTCAAATGCCATCGATTATTATACTTTTGACAGAGAGGGTACCCTTGAAAGTGACTAATAATTCTATGCCATATTCCTAAGTCATTGCTACAAGAATTTACAGAAAATACCTCAAGAATTATGAACAAGCTTAATAGCCATTGCACACTGATATGAACTGAATAAAGTAAGCCTGTGTAAAGGTTGATGATCACAGTAGGGGAAAAGCTTGTTTTTATACATGCTGTCGTGGTAGCACTATGTCACTCTGCAAAGCCATGTGATAGTAATTTTTTTTGTATTTTTTTAAATTTTTTAATTTTTTTTTGACAAGCAAAGTGGACAGTGAGAGAGAGACAGAGAGAAAGGTCTTCCTTTGCCACTGCTTCACCCTCCAATGGCCATCGCAGCCGGTCGCTGCAGCCGGTGCACCACGCTGATCTGATGGCAGGAGCCAGGTGCTTATCCTGGTCTCCCACGCGGGTGCAGGGCCCAAGTACTTGGGCCATCCTCCACTGCACTCCCAGGCCACAGCAGAGAGCTGGCCTGGAAGAAGGACAACCGGGACAGAATCCGGCACCCCGACGGGGACTAGAATCTGGTGTGTTGGCGCCGCAGGTGGAGGATTAGCCTACTGAGCTGGCCGCATAGTAGTCATTTTTATCTTTTCTCTTACAACTATTTCGTTTTAAAAATCCAGAGGAAGTATATTCCATGGTGAAAATAAATCTCCCACAATAATTTCGTATCCATTCTTGATTAGGAATAAAATTCACAGTATCAAAATAATTCATCCTCAAGTACTCACTGAAGAGTTAGGATTATAGTTGAAATTCAGAATCATACTGAAGTAGCACCTTGACACTAGGGACTCCATTTTGGAGCACTTGAGACTCCATTCTGGTAAAGCACCCCACCCCCCCCACCATGAAACTCTGGTCTGAAACTATGATCTCAAATAGTCGGACAATAGCAGTGCACTACATCACCCTTGGCAGAGCACAGAAACCCCCTAGCATGATTGCTCAAGCTTGAAAGTAGAAAGGTTGCACTTGGGTTAATGATAAAGATGTGATTTGTCTATGTCTTATATATAATTAAAACTAATAATTGGGTTAATGTCAAGATCATAATTGATAATTGTTAAGATTGTAACTGGTATTGTCAAGATTATAATGGATATTAATTTCACTTAGGTCTTAGGTTATCTTGACCCCAGTAACTACGTACTCTCTTTTGATCTTAGCAACCATGTATTCCCCCTCCTGATTTTGCGGTTTTTGCCTTTATAAACCCTGTAGCTTTGGGCCTCGGGGTTGAGAGTTCTCTGGGGCATGAACCCACTCTCGGCCGCTGGCAATAAAGGACTTTAAAAACTTTTTCAGTGTGTGGCGCTCCTCTGTCAGCACTCGCTCAGGCACAACAATACATGTATCACTATTCAACATTTATGGCAGTGTAAAAGAAATTACAGATTATAGCGGCTTCCCCCCGCCCCATAATCACCCTTCCACCTGCAACCATCCCATCTCCTGCTCCCTCTCCCATCCCTGTGGTGGCTTTTCTCATTATACTATGACTCTAGATTAAGTGGACTGTCTGATTTTGGTGGATCTTTAGAGGTTTGTGATGGGTGTGGCCAGAGAGCTCTGTTCAGTTCTTAAGGTTTAAGGGTATGCCAAAGGTGGACACACCCAGGTTTGGCGTGGTAAATCTTCTCTCTCTCTCTCTCTCTCTCTCTCTCTCATTCAGAAGGGAAGTAATTATGCACAGCTGAGCTATTCTTGAAGGCAATCAGTGAGCACTAGCCCTTGTGGGTATAATATTCATCTGCTCTGTCCCAAGGACCACACAAAGGATCTGTGCAGTCCTCAGTGTAAGCTCAGATTCCCTTGCAATCTCCCACCGGGTTGCCAAGGTTACTGAGTTTGTGGCATCTCCCACTGAGTACTCACATCTCAGGCATTCTGTTTTCTCACACACCCTCAGTTTTTTTTTCACAGTGCCAGTACATAAGCTCCACACATTCACTAGGTCTTAACTTCCTGTTATTTCTCCCCACCAGAGTCAAGTTTTTTGCCTGGCTGAGGGCGGGCGCAGCCCTGAGGTGGCGCAGCTTTTATGTATATCCAAAATGGCACCTGCTCTTTGACTTGCTCACCTTTGTAAGGTGAGTGGAGAGAAAGAATCATGTCCATACCAGTCCCTTTTATTTATTTTTTTCTCTCCTCTAGTTAGCCTGGTGAACTTTCCCCCATGGGGCTTCAAGCCTCATTCCCTCTAGGCTCTTCCTGCTGCTTTCCCGCCAATGTCTCTGGCTACTGAGGTTTTGCCTCACCTCCCTTTCCAGCGCTGTTGCCGAGACTCAGTGGCTGGGGTCCCGAGCCGTGGGTGCCCGTGCCCTCCACATAGGTCCACCGTGTCCCACTAGTTCCGGAAGAGTTTCCTTTGCAGTTTTTTCCCTAACTCTTCCATGAAACTACAGTATCTCCACTTTTATTAAACTATCTTTTCCCAGACTATCAGTGTGCTCCCTCCCTATTCTTATACATGCTCATAAATACTTCTTTAATGTGGATCACTATTGTAGACAGCTAATCCTCTATATTGTATGCTGATTCTTATGTGCATGTCTTTGAGGATAGTGTTATTTTCTGATTTGGGACCACTCTCAGTGTTATGAATTTGGCCAGCATAAACATTTTGCTTTTCTTTTCTACTGCAAAACTTTCAGATTATAGTCTGTCTCTGCTTTCTTTTGAATACTTCTCTCTTGCATACAGCTATGATCCTAAGGCAGTCTTCTGAAGTTCTGTCAGATGTACATTCAACTATATCAATTGGAGTCATGCAGAGCTATGAATAGTTCCCAATTCATACTTTTTACTACAAAATGGTGTCCATGAAATAATATCCTAACTCTCTGGTAGAGAATACATGAAATGAGAACATTCTGGAAAACTTTAGGGGTCACTGATTGAGTGGGTAAGAAACTTATTAAACAGTTGATTCCTGGAATAAATTTTAAAATGATAATATTTCTTTTTTTCCATGATAAATTACTAATTTTTCCAAGAATTTAGAATAATTTTTTCATTATTTGAACAAACTCAACTTATTGGGTACTGCATCTAACTTTGAATGTTGAACTCCTTAACATATTTTTGTATGGTAATAAAGTAGACATCTCTTCGCATTCTTATCTACAAAAGACCCATTATCAACATACTGTCATGTCATCTATTTTGAACTAATTTTTATAGATCTAGAAAAAATAATCTTTCAGTGTTTCCTAATTTGTGAACATGAGCAGTCAATATAAGTGTTCTTCATCTCCAGATAACAGGATCTGTATAATTTAACTGCCATCTATTCATCGTCACTTAAGGAAACTAATTAGTAAAATCAGTGACCTCATTGCTCAGTTATCAGTGTTTACATGCAGTCTTGTGATCACAATTTTTATGACATAAAGACATGAATGATAACCCTGTTTCTCTTGTACATAGTTATACAGTATTCATTATCCACCTATAAATTGGAATCCATGGATCATATTTCAATATTTTGTGAAACTGAACTAAGTTTTTATACAGATTGATGAACACAGACTACCAGAGAAAAGTCTGTTTCTGAACCAGCAGTGCTTAGAATGCTCTGTCACTGTGTAAGACAGTGCTGGAGTAGTCATTTCTCAATATGTCCTTTTAGAAATACAAAGAGTCGAAGTAACACAGTCCTAATTCTCTGGTTAGAAAAATCATTTAATGAGAGCATTCTGGAAAACTTTAGTGGCTACTGATTGAGTGGGTAGAACCAACTCTTATTAAACATTTGATACCAAGATTTCCAACTGACAAATAATTCTATGACATATTCCTAACTAATTCCTCCAAGAATTTATAAGAAATCCTTCATCTTTAACAAACTCCATAGCTATTTGGCACTGCAACAAAGTTTTGAATGTTGAATTCCTTCTCATATTTCAGTATGACAATTAAGGTAAAGGGACATCTGGCATTCTTATCCACAAAAATCCATCAACACCCTGTCATGGACATAGTTTGAACTAATTTACTGGAAGTCTAGAGTAAAAGAATGTTTCAATGTTTCCTACTTCATAAAAATGGTCAACACAAATGTTCTTGTTCTGTAGATATAAATACCTGCAGAATGCAACAGCACTCTATTGTCACTTAAAGAAACTAATTGGTAAAATCTCATTCTTCCATATAAGTGTTTACATGTAATCTTGTGAGAGTAATTTTTATGAAGAAGGACATGAAAGACAGGGTAATCCTGTTTTACTTGATAAATTTTTATATGTATTCACTATCCATCAGTTGGAATCCTGGATTACACATCTATCTTTTAAGAGACTGAACTAAGTCCTTATAAAGGCTGATGAACGTAGACTAACAGGTAAAAGTTTGTTTCTGAACCTGCAGCGTTCAGAGCATTATGAAACTCTGTAAGGCCTTAACGCCAGAGTAGTCATTTCTAGATAACCAATGACACCTATTTGCTTTTAAGAACCCAAAGATGTAACATTCCTTGTGGTGAAAAAGCATGTATCCATTCTGGATAAGGAATACAACTTACACTCTCAAATAAATTTATTATTAAATCCCAATGAAGAGTTTAGATTTTAACCAGAGATTCAGAATTCCATACCATGTCATCACTTGACTTTATTCACACTTCAAAAGGTACCGTAAATATTACTAGGGACTCCATGTGACATTTCTACAACCATGACCATCGCAACACTACTCACAGTAGACCAAAGGTAGAAATCATGGAAATGTCCATCAAATGATCAAAGGATATAAAAGATCCACTGTAAACAAAATATTGTTTTCTAATGTAACACAATTAGAATTTTAAAATGTAATCAATCTGACTACTTAAACAATTTTATGAGTTCAGTCCATTCCTTCTATAAGGGTTAGCAGATTTGCATTGGTAGTAGCAAATAGTATCTGTATAAATACAGAAAACATACTTATCAATGAGACTTGTCTTATTAGGCAAAATATTTTCCCAATCTCCTAGCAAAGATACAGAAACACCTTCTCAGTGTGACAGAGATTAAGAGACTGACTTACTGAACTTGGTCTTATCAGATTTTTCTGCAGCTCTTCAATACTGCCAGCATGCAGTTTGACGATATCTTTCATTTCCAAAATTTCAGATTGAAGCCTACAATGTACATGGAAAATATTTTCACCCATCAATCTAAGCATACACATAATTTCTGACTAAGCATCAGAAGGCAATATTGTGTAAATTCTTAAAATTTGAAAAGTATGGCCTGTTTCTTGTTGTCCATGGCTACTGTGCTTTATGACTCAAGCTAGTTTGCATAGTACCTTGAAATGTAGTGTTCAAGATAATCTTGTGTCTTCTTTACATTTTCTACCACTGCTTGGTGTAGATTTTCTGATACTTGGAACTGAAACAAAGGATTAAAAAAAATTACCAGCACCTGGTACAAACTGCTCACTACCTGGTTTGCCATTAAAATTTTATTGGAAATCACAACACTTCTTCATTTGCATATTGTTCATGGCAACATTCATGCTGTAACTGCAAAGCTGACTTGCCAACAGACATCACTCGGTCCAATAACTAAAATAATATGATCTGGTCAAGAATTGTTCTTACTCATTTCGTATTTTGAAAAATTTTTGACATTTCAAAAAGGTGGCATGAAAATGAAAGTGGTCTTTTATACAAATTACACTTAACCCTTGCTTTCACAATTTAAAAGCACTTGGGCCATCTTCTACTATTTTCCCAATGGGGAAGAAGGCGGCCAGACTACTTCCCCAGTACTGCATAGAACTGTCAATGATTTCATTAGCCACCAGTGTTTTTTCATCTTATAATTTACTGATCACTTACTCTCTGCACTACTTCCTGGGTAATGATAATGGAAACAGGATTCCTAGATTGAGTAGCACATACCTAGTAGACCGTAAGACACAGACTCAAAGCACAGACCTGAAAATATTGGAATCAGTGGCTAAATGAAGTTTCCAAAATCAATTCATTCTTATGCTGCCTTACAAGTACTCTGTAGATAGCCTAACAGTATACACTTGGGCCTATTAGTGAATCTGTAGCCAGCAGAAAAAAGAGCTATAAAACAATAAATCCCAGTTCTGGCTAGTTCATGAAAGAAAATAGTTAAGTTTTTTTTTCTTACTGAGTATAGACTGAGTTTTTGATAGATAAGTTCTCCTCTACAGCAATCAAGTGTTTTGATTTTATAATTTGTTGCTTAAAGGACAACTTTAAAAACTTTAAAAGCTTCACCTTAAAGCTTTATTCATAATGCTTATGTCAATGCCTCAAAGAAGAAAATTCAGCAGGTCAGCACTGTGGCACAGTGGGCTAAGCTGCCTCTGTGATGCTGGCATTCCAGCCCTTGCTGGTCCTCTTCTGACCCAGCTCACTGCTAATTGACAGGGAAAACAGCAGAGGATGGCCCAAGTGTTTAGGTCTATGCCACCCACATAGAGACCTGCATAGAGTTCCATGCTCCTTGCTTTGACCTGGCCAGCCCCAACAAATGTGGAAAGTTGGTGATTAGAACAACAGATGGAGGAAATCTCTTTTTCTTTCAGCTTCTCCCTCTATCTGAATTTTCCTTTCAAATAAATACATATTCAAAAAGAATAAATTTCTGAAATGATATAAATTGTTTATACTTTTAGTCTAACAATTGATAAGCTAAAATATTTTCAATCTACATAAAGATAGGTGGCATCCATGTCAGATAAAATCCCTGAGGAAAATTTATATTCAGACAAGATTATTTCCCATGAATAAAAATAAAAGCAGTTTAAAAGTAAGGTCTATGCTGTTCCATAAAAACTAGATGACAAATATTGAAAAGTGTAAGGTCAAAATGTGACAGAAGGAAAAGCTTATTGACAAAAGGGAAATTTGGGGCTGGGTCTGAATAAATATCTTTAGGTGAACAGAAACAAAGACAGGACAGCATGAAGAATGGTGGAGAAATGAGAAAACAGGCCCAATTAACTCCAAGTTGGATTAAATCCAATGAAATGATTGAATGTGTCCATACAATAACTTGGAAATGAATGTCCATGGCAGCATGCAGTGGGAACATTCTACATGTCCATGCATTGATGAGCAGATAATTTGTACAGCAGACCTATACTCTGTTAGATAATAAAATGTTATTTAATACTAAAAAGAAGTACTGATAAATGTTATGCCATGGATGGATCCTGAAATTAGTATACTAAGTGAAAAAAGCCAGTCATAAAGGGCCACATACTGTAGGACTCTATGTATATGAAACGTTCATAGCAGGCAAATCTGGAGAAAAAACACTTCCCTTTTGTAGGAAAAAGGAAGAAAAAAGGACTGAAGGAGTGGTGCATAAGTGACACAGAGTTTTACTTTATGGTGACTGAAAAATTTGAAAACTGATTATGGTGATGGATATCCCACTTTGGGAACCTATTATGGATATTGAATTTTATTAATCTGAATGGTTGAAGTCTACATAGGTGAAATAGATGAGCAGTCATAAAAACATTTGTGCAAAAAGTAGGCTTAAGAGATGTCAGTTTCAAGGTAAAATGTGTGAATTCAATTCATACCTTATACATGCTGCACATATCCCCAGAAGTTTGTGAAGCACCACTATATCACAATAAATCAGTTTTTAAAACTCCAAAGACAGGATATTAATAATTTTCTTAATTTTAAATTTTGTAAGTACAGACTACACATGATATGAATATTCCATGCATAAAGACGGACATTTATTATGTGTATAGATAACATATATTATACACACTTACAATGTGTATAAATAACATATATGTGAATGAGAAACAGGGTTTTCAATTAGACTGTAAAATATTTTAAAATGTGCATTTCAGCATAGTATAAAGTATTTTGAAAATTTATTCTGAAATACACAGGATCAATCAACATAGGTTTTGTATCCATTCACATAAGTGAAACAAGAAATGTATTTTTTGAGAATTCTGTTAAATTTTATCCTCTGATTCAATCTGCCTTGTTTTATCATGACAATTGATATCACTGAAAATATTGAGAAAAATGTGCATTTTCTGTGAAAAATGATATATATTCCTCAAGTTTTTAACAGTGAGTATTATTTTAATAAAGAATATAACAATAAATAGTGGATATCAGAGTTTAAGAAGTAAGTGCATAATGATAAAATTGTGCCAAGATTTTCATATTCAAATAAAGCAGGGTCTTATGATATTTGTATTTGGAAACTCTAAGCTCTAGAATTCTTATTGACATGCTAGATATCATACATACTTTTCTGACGATTTCATCTAACTTGTTCATTATATCCTGCATCTTGCTGTTTAACTTAAGGTAAAACTGTGCCATATCTCTCAGCGATGCCTCTGATTTACATTGCCTTTTCTCAATGTAATCCTGTTGCTGCTGCAGGTGTTTCATATCTACCTGATAAGATATGCATGTTACCATGTTATAAGTCACTTTATTGTTAAATAATGGTTATATTTCATTCAAAGATACATACAACTGGTCTGATTTTTGTGATGGCTTCACTTACAATTTTTCAACTTTAGGAAGGCAATTAAGTGATAAACATTCCCATAGGACACATACTTTGAATTCTGACCTTTTCCTGAGCTAGCAATATGCCACACTATTTTCTCTCAGGATGCTAGCCAGCAGTAGTGATTTGTAGCTCCCCGTCAACCACACAAACACAAGGACAAATGAAGAACACTCTAGAGTGTAACGTGCCACTAAGCTAGCATATTGAGGAAGTGCAGTATGTTACACGCTTTATTAACTTGCATTTTCAATTTAGCAATGAGATTACCAAGGAATCACCATATCAAATGACAAGCAGCATCTGTGCTTTAGGTAATATCACCACATATATCACTTCACCTTCTTTTCCTCAATTGTACACATTTTTATTAATTGTTGAAATCAGGTAAGACACAAGGTGTTATCTCCCTGCACAATCAGTAATGTATTAGCCAACACTCAGTTCTCTATCTCTGTCCTGATAAATCTGCAACACTTAACAACCTACTGAAGTATCACAGAGCAATGCGTATCTTGTATCTAGAGCTGGTATAATTCTACAGTGTTGAACTATTTTCCTCTTTTTAGTAACATCAGAATTCCTCACACAGCTAATTCTTCGCTCAAATCCTTTGAACAGATTTCTAATTTTTTAAAAAAGTAATTTCCAATAGCTTCTTAGGCCCTATGCAAATATTGCTTCTAGCTTCCTCCTGACCTCAGCACCTACAACTCTCTCCTTTGCTCTCACAACTGTGAATCATGAACTCTGCCAGCTTTCATGTCCCTGAAAACAGGAATCCAATGCCAAATTAACAATCCACAGACAGCTACAATTATCTTTGTACTGGAGAAATTATACCCATTGATAGGAACTCATCCTTGAAATAAAAATAAAAAGCAAATTATTTGTAAAAATGTTCAAACTACATCATAAATGCCAATGACAGAATTAAATCCAATGTAGATTTGGTAAAATTCCCCAAATCAAATCTGTAGCTTGCTTTAGGCAGTATAACCATTCCTTTTCTTTTTCTTTTTCTTTCTTTTTTTTTTTTTTTTTTGACAGGCAGAGTGGACAGTGATAGAGACAGAGAGAAAGGTCTTCCTTTTGCCGTTGGTTCACCCTCCAATGGCCGCCGCGGCCGGTGCGCTGCGGCCGGCGCACCGCACTGATCCGATGGCAGGAGCCAGGTGCTTCTCCTGGTCTCCCATGGGGTGCAGGGCCCAAGCACTTGGGCCATCCTCCACTGCACTCCCGGGCCACAGCAGAGAGCTGGCCTGGAAGAGGGGAAACCGGGACAGAACCCAGCGCCCTGACCGGGACTAGAACCCGGTGTGCCAGCACCGCCTGGAGTATAACCATTTCAATGATGTTAACTCTTCCATCTTTGCATTTTCTTGTGTCCCTGATAACTTCTTTCATTAGCATTCTGTAATTTTCATGTTAATTAACTATTTTGGTTAAATTTACTCCTACTATTTGAGGTTGGTTATTGTAAGTGGGATTTCTTTCTTGACTTATCTTTCAGTGAGTTCTACTACTGGCATGTGAAAAAGCTAGTTTTATGTATCTTGATTTTGGTATCTTCAACTTTACTGAGTTGTTTGATCAGTTCTAACAGCTTTCTGGTGGATTGTTTAGGTTTTCCCACGTACAAGTCATTTGGAAATATGGATATTTTGACTTATTCCTTTCTAATTATGATGTCCTTTCTTTCTCCTAATTGCTCTTGCTAATTTTTCCAACACTATATTGAATAAGAGTGAAAGTACTCAAACTTGTCTTGTTCCAGATATGATGGGAAAAGTTTTCAACTTCTCCCCATTCAGTATGATATACTGAGAGTTGATTTATCATATATAGCTTTAATATTTTTAGGTATGGTTGCATCTATAGCTAACTTACATTTTTATGTAAGGATGCTGAATCTTATCAAATGCTTTCGCTGTGATGACTAAATGGTTTTTGTTCTTCATTCTGTTGATATTATTTGTTTATTGACTTATGAATGCTGAACCACTCTTTCATTTCTAGGAAAAATTCCACTTGATTGTAACATACAATCTTTTTGATGAGTGTTGGATTCACTTTGCTAGTATGTTGTCGAGAATTTTTGCATTTATATTCATCAAGGATAATAGGTCTGTAGTAGTCTTTTCATGTTGTGTCTCTGTTCAGTTTTGGAATCAGTATGATGCTGATCTCAAAAAGGGTTTGGCAACTACATCCTGTTCAATATTTTGGAATAGTTTGAAAAGTATTGGAGTTAGTCTCACTTTAAATGTATTGCAGAATTCAATAGTAAATCTATCAGGTTTTGAACTTTTCCTTGATAGCAGACTTTTGATTAATCTTTCAATTTCATTGCTTCTTATGGATCTCTTTAGGCTTTCTGTATCTGGAAATTAACCCATTTCTTTGAGGTTTTCCAACTTGTTAGCATACAGTTACTCATAGAGGGAGAGATCTTCCATCTGCTGCTTCACTCCAAAAATGGTTCCCCAAAGTCAACCCAGGACCAGGTGGAGGCCAGGAGCCAGGAACTCTACCCAAGTCTCACATACGGGTGACAGTGGCCCATTAAACTGGGCCACCTTCCACTGCTTTCCCAAGTGCGTTAGCAAGAACCTGGATTGGAAGTAGAGCAGTTAGGATTGATACTGCTATTCATGGGGTGCCAACATTGCAGGCCACACATTAACTTGCTGTGTCACAACACCAGCCCCAAAGCAGTTTCTTATGAGCCTTTGTATTTCAATAGTATCAGCTTTAACATCTACTTTTTCACCTCTAATGTTATTTACTTGAGGTTTTTTTTTTTTTTTTTGTAATTTTGGTAGTTTGGCTAAAGATTTATCTACTCAAAAAAACATACCTTTTTGTTCTGTTAATAGTTAATATTGTTTTTTGCTTCAACTTCATTTATTTCTGCTCTGATTCTTATTTATTGCCTCCTGCTAATGTCTGGTTTGTTCTTGATATTCTAAATCTTTAAGATGCATACTTAGAACACATTTTGAGACCTTTTAAAAAAATATGGACATTTAATGCTATAGATTTCCCTCCTAACACTGCTTTTCCCTTGTGCAAATGGAAGGGGGCAATGTGCCTGCCCTTTTCAGAGCAACTTAGTCACTCAGATCCCAGTCAGATCCCTGGACTGGACTTGAAGTCAGTGGAGACTGTGAAATTCTCCCATGGCTAGGGCTGCTCACAGTGGGAGCCACAGCATCTTCTTCCTATCTTATCCCAGCAAGACAGCGTTTCCCAACCAGAAGTCAGTCACACAGATACAAGGGATGTCCGGTGGCAGTCACTGATGACAGTGGTGTATCTGTTCTCTCCCCTAACTGCCTCAAGGAGTCTGTGCTCTGCCACTTCTCCACAGGAATTTCATTGCCCTGAGAATGACATGCTCCTTTGTTCTAGTTACTGTGACTATTACTGTGACTGACATTAGTGAGGCTACTCATTACTCAGTCATCTTGGATACACACTTGATTTTCTTTTTTAATGCAAAGCTTTCACAAAGTCAAGTCATAGATTTCTCCACTTTCTTTTGAATGATTTCCTCTTCCACAGATACGACCTTTTGAGCTTCTGAGTCTCCTGAAGTTCTGTTCAGATGTACACTCAAGTAGGTCAATTGGAGTCAACCAGACTCTGCCTCTATCCCAGTTCAGATCCACTGCTCCACAGCTGTGTCAACGAAATATCTCAACTTGGGTATTCTCTGGTAGAGGGACTCATGGGATGAGAACTTTCTGGAAAACTTACGTTCCACTGAGTTGAATGAAAACTGTTTCTTATTAAACTTTTGATTTATAGGGTAGATTTCAAAATAACTAATAATTCAATGACATTTTCTAACATTTATACAGGAATGTACAGGAAACCTCTCCTTATTTTGAAGCAGCTCAACAGCTATTAGGTACTACAACCAATTTTTGAATGTCTAATTGCTTAACATATTTCTGTACAATTTTATAAAGGGATGTCTTGTGGCATTTTAAAAAGTCCCATAGGAGCTGGCACTGTGGCAGAGAAGGTTAAGCCTCCATCTGCAGTACTGACATCCCATATAGGTGCTGGTTCAGGACCAAGGGCCTTCACTTCCAATCCAGCTTCCTGCTAATGCACCTAGGTAAGCAGCAGAAGATGGATCAAGTACTTGGACCCCTACATCCACATGGGAGATATCGAAGCAGCTCCTGGTTCCTGGGTTTGGCCTGGCCCAACCCTGGCCATTGTACCCATTTGGGAAGTAAACCAGTGGATGGAAGAGTTCTTTCTCTTTCTCTCTCTCTCTCTCTCTCTCTCTCTCTCTCTCTCTCTCCCTCCCTCCCTCCCTCCCTCCCTCCCTCCCTCCTTCTCTTTCTCTATTTCTGATTTTCAAATAAATAAAATCTTAAAAAAGAAAAAGTCCCCTTACCAATATGCTTTCATTTCACATGTATGGAACTGAGTTCTTACAGGTCTAGAGAAAAACAATCCTTCAATTTTCCTAAGACATCAGAGAGATCAAACACCACAAATGTTCTAAACCAAAAAAGCATGTGAATCTGCATAATGCAACTGCACTCTAGCTATTGTGCCTGAAGACAATTAATTAGTAGAAACAACTACTTCATTGTTCCATATTAGTGCTTCATACAATCTTGTGACCTTATACCCTACTAAAGGAAAACATGAAGGATAAGGGAATCCTGTTTTTGTTATAAATAGTTGTAAAGCATTGACTATTCATCAATAAATTAGGATCCTAGACTACACAGCCATCTTTTCTGAGACTGACCTAAGTCAAAATAAAGGCTGATATAGATTAATGGGGAAAAAGTTGATTTCTTAATCTGCAGTGCTCAGGGCATTAGGTAACTTTACAAGGCCCTGCAGGAATAGTCATTGCTATGTATTCCATGCTATTTCTTTCATTTTAAAATACAAAGAGAAAAACATATTTCTTGGGGTTAAAAAGTCCACTCAAAGGCCTAGTATCCATTCTTGTTAAGAAATACAGTTTATGAGGTTAATGTTGTCACATAGTGGGTTAAGCTGATGCCTACACTGCTGGATCCCTTATGGGTACCAGTTTGAGTCCCATCCACCCCTCTTATGATCCAGATCCCTGATAAGGCTTCTGGGAAAGCAGAGGAGGATGGCATGAGAGCTTGGGCACGTACACCCATGTGGGAGACCTGGATAAAGCTCCTGGTTCTTGGTTAGAGGCTTCAGCCTGGTCCAGCCCTAGTTGTATTCTTTTGGGGAGTGAATCAACAGATGAAGCTTGCTTGCTCGCTCGCTCGCTCACTCTCTCTCCCCCCCTCTCACTCTGTGTGTGTGTGAGTGTGTGTGTGTATCTCTGCCTTTCAAATAAATCTTTTAATAAAAGAAATATAACTTGGGGCTGTGCTGTGGCGCAGCAGGTTAACACCCTGGCCTGAAGCGCTGGCATTCCATATGGGTGCTGGTTCAAGACCCGGCTGCTCCTCTTCTGATCCAGCTCTCTGCTATGGCCTGGGAAAGCAGCAGAAGATGGACCAAGTCCTTGGGCCCTTGCACCTGTGTGGAAGACCCAAAAGAAGCTCCTGGCTCCTGGCTTCAGATTGGCGCAGCTCCAGCCTTTGCGGCCATCTGGGGAGTGAACCACCGGATGGAAGACCTCTCACTTTGCCTCTCCTCTCTCAGTGTAACTCTGACTTGCAAATAAATAAATAAATCTTTAAAAAAAGGAAATATAACTTACAACATCACAATAATTTAGTCTTAAAATCTCACTGCTTTAGATTATGAAAAATTCAGAATTCTAGATTGCATCGCTGCTGTCATTTCTTGGCATGCCAAAATATATTAACAATTAGCAGGGACTCCAAGAGATAGTTATTATCAATTCCCATAGTAGCCTTATACATAGTAGACAAAAGGTGAATGATTGACTTACTGAAATTAGTCTGAAAAGGATTTCCTGAAGATTTTTAATTTCCCTTGCTTGCTTTAGTATTGTATCTTTCAACTCACGATTTTCCTGATCATGCCTAAAATACATATTTTAAATTAATGATTCTCACAGATCAATTTAAGAAAATATATTTCAGAATAAATATCTGAAAGTGTTATTATGCAAATTCTAGAAATTTGAAGTCAATTTCTTGGCAAATATATCATTATTCTATGTTGCTTTGTCAATAATGCACAAAATTTAGGGATAATGTGCAAAAGCTATGCATTTCAAAATAGTTTAATGCTAAAATTTTTCCATGCTTTACTCAGATGTATTTATGTTTAAAATGATATAATTCTCATAGTACATAGCATATATGCTTTAGAAAGACTCGAGTTATTTTGAATGGTTGTTTGAATTGTACTTTTCCAGATGATCTTGAATTTTCTCAGTGTTTTGTACCACCGCCTTTTGTTCATCTTCTGATTCTTGAAACTACAACAAAGAATAAAAAAAAAAAAACATGATATTTACCAGTATCTGGTATGAATCTGGGAAGTACCTGGATTTATGACTAAAATTTCATTAGAACATAGCAATGACTCTTCCTTTTCATCTTATTCATGACTACATTTATGCTATAACTTCAAAGTTGAGTTGTGCCAACAGGGATGCTATGACCTCAAATCTAAAACAGAACTGTCTGGGCCATTACAGAAAGTTTATAGTCTTCTGCTCAAGAAAATGACACAGGAGTAGACTTGGTTTTGATTATGTTCTATCAGAAAAATTCTCAGATTTACAATATTGGCCAGTTAAAGGAATGGAAGATTACCTTATGGAAAATAGCTATAATTTTGAAATCCAAGTACTATGAAATCAACTATAATTTTAAATATTCATATGTGCAAATGACCATTGGTATCCCAGAGATCATAAAAATTAACATGATGTTATAGACAACAAATGTTCAATGGAATTTTTCAGTGGCCACACCAACAATGAAGCCAGAGTGCCTGGATTCTGGCTCCACTATCTGTGTGACCTTCAGCAAATTCATTTGCCCTGTGTTAGTTCTTCACCTGTACAATGGAAATAATAGTGTCTACTTCACTTGAAAGTGGGAGGTATTAAATTAAAGGTATATGTAAAGAACTTCAAAGAAGATGTGTCACATAGTCAGGGAAATATTTCAATAGCATTATTATTATTGAATTCATGTTTGAATAAAATGACATATTTGGGAAGGGGAGCGTAGCAATAGAAGTGATCTCTTATAAAGTGGTACTGAATCCTTCATACCAAAGTGGCAGCAAACTAGGAGCATGAGGCCCAGAATACATTGCCAGCTCATTATAAAGCTTTCATTAATTTTATTAGCCACCCATCCTTTATGCAACTTATAATTTAAAAGTTACTTTTTTCTGTAAACTCAGTGGGCAATAATAATGAAATACAATACAAACAGGACTCCGAATTTGAGTAGCACATATCTTACATGGCCATAAAAATTGGCCTAAATGTACTAATGAAAAGACCAGACTCTATAGCTAAATCAAATTTCCCAAATTACTCTTCATTCTCAGGTTGCTCTAGCAAGCAATCTGAGGATAGAGTGATGCTCCATGGTTTGGTGTGTAAGAAAACGTATGGCTTTTCCACTGGTAAAGAGCTGTAAAGCTATGAGTCCCAGCTCTGGCTATGTAATAAAGGGAAGCAAACTTCAGATTTTATATTCTCCCAGTGAGTAGAGCATTAGTATTTTATAGAACAATTCTCCAGAAATAGGATTAAGTATTTGAATATTGTACTTAATTGCCTAAAATGTGTTTAGAAGAAAAGCTTCATTCATTCATTCATTCATTCATACACTCATAATGTTCCTGTCAGTGTCTCAAGGAACACAGATGGAATGGCATAAAGTACTTAATTTTAACTTAACTGTCCAACTGTAACATTTTCAATCTACACATTTATATCACATATGTCCACTTAGGCAAATTTACAGCACAACTGTCACCGTAGACAAATTATCTATTATGCAGATAAGTAAAAGCAATATAAACTTAAAGGCCACATTATTCTCCATAAACTAGATGACAAGTACTGAAAAGAGAAAAATCAATGAGAACACAGAACATCCCATCAGTGAAAGGACCTCTGGAGTAGGGTCTGAATACAATGAGTACAGATCAACAGAAACTAAAACAGCAGTGTGAAAAAGGAGGAGGGGTGGGGGAAACTGGCCAGAGACACTCACTTTGCTGACGTCCACAGGCAGAGAAGTAAAAAGCATATTCCATACATTAACTTGGAAATGAATGTTCATAGCAATAGCGTTAATAATAGTCAAAAAATGGAAACAGTGTTCTATCAACTGATGAAATGTTTATCAACTGATGAATGAATAATTCCTACAAAGAACTGTATTCTGCACAGTACAATATAATTTGAAAAATAATAAGAAGTATTGATAGATTCTATACCATGAACTGACCTTGGAAATGTTAAGTGAAAGAAATCAGTCATAAAGGGCTGCATATTGTAGGAATGACCTTATTTAAATGAAATATCCACATCAGGCAAATCATGAGACACTAAACGTACATGTTTGGTTGCCTAAGGACTAGGGAAGAGATAGGAGCTAAAGGCAGGATGGGTGAATTATAGAAGGTTTTCTCTCAGGATGTTAAAAGCTGTTCTAAAATTGATTGTGGTGCTGGTTATCCAACTCTGGGAATATACTAAGGACACAGAGCTACACTTATTTGGATAGGTGAGCTCTATGGTGTTACATGAACTATACAGATAAGAGTGTTCAAAACAGCATTTTTAAAAGTTTGTGGAAGGTCCGGCACTGTGGCGCAGTGGGTTAATGCCCTGGCCTGAAGTGCTGGTATCCCATATGGGCGCCGGTTCCAGACCCGGCTGCTCCACTTCCTGTGCAGCTCTCTGCTGTGGCCTGGGAAAGCAGTAGAGGATGGCCCAAGTCCTTGGGTCCCTGCACCCATGTGGGAGACTTGGAGGAAGTTCATAGCTCCTGGCTTCAGATCAATGCAGCTCCAGCCGTTGCAGCCAATTGGGGAGTGAACCACCGGATAGACTACCTCTCTCTCTCTCCCCCCCCCCTCTCTTTCATCTCCTCTCTCTGTGTAACTCTGACTTTCAAGTAAAATACAATAAATCTTTAAGAGTTTGTGGGGGCCGGCGCCGTGGCTCACTAGGCTAATCCTCCACCTAGCGGCCCGGCACACCGGGTTCTAGTCCCGGTTGGGGTGCCGGATTCTGCCCCGGTTGCCCCTCTTCCAGGCCAGCTCTCTGCTGTGGCCAGGGAGTGCAGTGGAGGATGGCCCAAGTGCTTGGGCCCTGCACCAAGGAAAGACCAGGAAAAGCACCTGGCTCCTGGCTCCTGCCATCGGATCAGTGCGGTGCGCCAGCCGCAGTGCGCTGGCCGCGGCGGCCATTGGAGGGTGAACCAACGGCAAAGGAAGACCTTTCTCTCTCTGTCTCTCTCTCTGTCTACTCTGCCTGTCAAAAAAAAAAAAAAAAGAGTTTGTGGGAAATGATCTTAAAGATAAGTCAATTTTGGTGCAAAAAGTTTTGAAGTTGAATGGCAATATGTAGATGATAAAGTCTCTCAACTTTTAGGAGGACTAGTGCAAAATCTGCAACATTCTCAAATATAAATACTATCTTTAGAAAGAATTTAAGTGTAAGAAAAATGGCAGAATAAGATGGTGTAAGAAGTTATCATATTGACAAAATTGTCTTAATTATAATAAAATATTTTTTTAAAAATTACGTTCACTGTGATTTTTATTCTAGTGCACATTCTTTAACCAGTATAGAATTCATTGACATGCTAATTTTCATATATACTTGTCTTTGGGTTTCCCTTAATATCTTCTTTATATACTTTATTTCATCTGCTGACTTAAAGCAGTAACTTCTTACAGCCTCCTGTCACTGCTCTGATACAGGATGTGCTTTTTGTTATCAGCCCATTGATGAAGGTGGTTCACCACTTCTTGAGAACACATTTATATTACTATTTTATAAATCATTTTATGATCAAATTGTCTTAATATTTACTTCTAAGTTACATACAAATGGTCACAAACAGACTTGTGATTGTTTCTCTTCAATTTTTCAGACTCATGATGGCATAAAAGTGATACATATTCCACAGACAACATACTTCATAACTGAAGCTAGTAATTTCTACAGTGTTGAACAATTTCCCTCATTTGCATTATAGACCAAAATAAAATCAGAGATTCTCTCACTTTCAATCCTCTACTTAAATCCTTCCAAGAGATTCCTATCTCAGAACAGCACTAAAATTTCAATGACATTCAAGGCCTAGCTGGCCTCATCTCCACCTTCTTTCCTGATCTCAGCTCCTATAACCCTCTTGCCTATTCTCCCCACAACTGCTTTTCATGAAATTGGCTAGCTCTCATGAAACTGAAAATGGGAATCTATTGTAACCACAGACAGTTACAATTATATTTGTGGTGGACCCTGAAATGAAAATAATAACCAAATTCTTTGCTAAAATGCTTAAATTAAGAAAATCATAAATACCTGAGAGAAAATTGATTCAAATATAATCGGTAAAATTCACCATATTTGTACCAAATCTGAACTTAATATAAAGGAGCTGCTGTTAAAGAATTAAGTCATAAGAATACATAAATTGAGAGTGAAATAGTTTTACATTTAAATAGAACTGGCATGAATTCAAATAGTACCAACTAGAATACAGAAAAATCTACAGAGGAAAAGTATTATGAGATATCTTATCACTCATCATCAAATTCTAAAATGAACTTTCAAGGTAATCCACTTAATAGAACATCAATTTCAAAATACTCCCTTTAAGCATGAATAATTCCCTTGACTTCATCATGGTCTTAAAATCTGTAATTAGTATAGACAAATATTTTTTGGAGATGACTCTAAGAGCAACAAGGAAAGTAGACAAATTGGGTTATATCAAATACAGAAACATCTACACAACCAAGGAGGCAATCAATCAACAGAATGAAAAACATCCTACAGAATGGAAGAAAATATTTGGAAGCTACTTACCCATCCAAAGATTAATATCCATAATATAAAAAATTCAATAACAAGAACAGCAACAAAACAATCCAGTTAAAAGATGAGTGAAGTAACTGAATGCAGTTCTTCAAGGAAGAAACACAAATAGTCAATAAATAATATCACCAGCCATCAGAGAATTGAAAATCAAAGCTACAATGAACATCACACCTGTTAGAATGGCTAATATCAAAAATGCAGAAGGTGGAGGGAGCCAAGATGGCGGAATAGTGAGGGTGCGCACCGATAGTCCAGGAAAATTTAGTTTAATAAAAGGGGAGTTACGGTAGCCTCAGAAAAAAGAACCAGGAAAATATTGCAGAGGAAACCCTTCTGGATTGAGTGGTCGTGAATCGGAGGACCTACTGGGAGAACAAGGTCGCCCACTGCACGGAAGCCAAGCCGCGGGACCGAGCTGCGCAAGCCGCAGGCTCTACACGCCAGTGCTTGAAGGGGAGTGCGTGCCACACAGACAACAGCGGGGAGACTTGGGACGTCCAGGGCTCCGAGTCCACACATTGGCGCTGGAAGGGGAGCGGACCTGCGTGGAGAGCGTGGGAGCCCACAGTTCGGGACACCAGCGGCAGACTCAACACACCAGCGCTGGAACACGAGGTGAGCCGAACCTCAATAGCCTGAGACACAGGCAGGCAAGCGGAGAGAGGAGACTAGAGGGAACGACCCCCGGGGGGTGGGGAGAGAGAGGAAAAAAAAAAAAGGTGACTGGTACAGACACGGGTTTCTCTCTCTTCGCTCACCTCTCAAGGGCGAGCAAGACAAAGAGCAGGCGCCATCTTGGACATACGTCATAAGCAGAGCGACCTCAGGTCTGCACCGGCCCTGAGCCTACCAGAAAAACCTGACTCTGGGCGGGGCGAATTAACAGGAGATTAGGACCTAGTAAATTTGTGGTGCTACTGAACTGAGACTGTGAAAAAAGAGACGGTGGGGGAGAGAACTCACGGAATTCACGTGAGCACTCTCCAGAGACGCTACAATTCCGTAACTTTGGCAACCCAGTGGGAGACTGAAGGAGAATTTGAGCCCACTCCGAGGGCCGAACAGATTCCCTGTGTGGTCCTTGGGAAAGAGCTTCCGATCTCTGGCTCCTGTGCGTATATCATTTGCCTGATAACTACCTCCAACTTCGTTCAGCTGTGCAGAATAACTTCCCTTTTGAATCAAAAAAAAAAAGAGAGAGAGAGAGAGAGAGGTTTACCACGCTCAACCTGGGAGTGTCACCTTTGGCACACCAAACAGAGCTCTCAGGCCACACCCATCTCAAGCCCTAAGGCTCCATCAAAAACAGATAGTCCACTTAATCTAGAGTCATAGTATAACAAGAAAAAGCACCACAGTGAAGAAACCAAATATCTCCAATATGCCAAATAACAAACGCAAAAACCAAGGTAATAAAAACAAGGAAGTCACCATGACGCCCTCAAATGAAAAAGACACCCCAATTCAAGATTATGAGGATGATGACATAGAATAAATACAAGAAGCAGATCTCAAAAAATTGATAAGAACATTAAGAAGTTCTCAAAAACAAATTCTTGAACTACAGAAATCCTTAATGGACAAGATAGAAAATCTCTCTCGTGAAAATGAAATATTAAGGAGGAATCAAAATGAAACGAAACAACTAGTACAACAGGAAACTGGGATAGTGACTGAAGTGAAGAATTCAATAGATCAAATGAAAAACACAATAGAGAGCCTTACAAACAGAATGGGAGAAGCAGAAGAGAGAATATCGGACTTAGAAGACAGAGAACAGGAAAGGATACAGTCAGACCAAAGAAAAGACGAGGAAATTAGAAATCTAAAACATATTGTCGGGAATCTTCAGGATACTATTAAAAAACCCAACATTCAGGTTCTAGGAGTTCCTGAAGGCATGGAGAGGGAGAAAGGATTAGAAGGCCTTTTTAGTGAGATATTAGCAGAAAATTTCCCAGGTTTGGAGAAGGACAGAGAAATCCTAGTACAGGAAGCCCACAGAACCCCTAATAAACACAACCAAAAGAGATCCTCACCACGACACGTTGTAATTAAACTCTCCACAGTGAAACATAAAGAAAAGATCCTCAAATGTGCAAGAGAGAAACGTCAGATTACTCTCAGAGGATCTCCAATCAGACTCACAGCTGACTTCTCATCAGAAACTCTACAAGCTAGGAGGGAATGGCGAGATATAGCCCAGGTACTAAGAGAGAACAACTGCCAGCCCAGAATATTATATCCTGCAAAGCTATCATTTGTGAATGAAGGTGAAATAAAGACTTTTCATAACAAACAGAAATTGAAAGAATTTGTTGCCACTCGTCCAGCCCTGCAAAAGATGCTTAAAGATGTGTTACACACAGAAACAAAGAAACACGGTCATCAATATGAAAGAAGGTAAAGGAAGGAAACCAAGGAAGGAAAGCTCACAGCAAAAGATCACAGGGAATTCAAAGCATATATTGGAACTTATCTTTGGCAAATGGCAGGGCAAAGTTACCACTTATCATTAGTCACATTGAACGTGAATGGCCTGAACTGTCCAGTTAAAAGACACCGATTGGCTGATTGGGTTAAGGAACAAAACCCATCTATTTGCTGCTTACAAGAAACACATCTTTCCAACAAAGATCCATACAGACTGAAAGTGAAAGGCTGGAAAAAGATATACCATGCCAACAGAAATGAAAAAAGAGCAGGCGTAGCCATCTTAATATCAGACACCATAAACTTTACCACAAAAACCGTTAAGAGAGACAAAGAGGAACACTACATAATGATTAAGGGATCAATTCAACAGGAAGATATAACAATTATCAGTGTATATGCACCTAACTACAGGGCACCGGTTTATCTAAAAGATTTGTTAACGGACTTAAAGGGAGTCTTAGACCCCAATACAATAGTACTGGGGGACTTCAATACTCCATTCTCAGAAATAGACAGATCAATAGGACAGAAGATCAACAAGGATACAGTAGATTTAAACGACACTATAGCCCAAATGGATCTAACAGATATATACAGAACTTTCAATCCTACAGCTAAAGATTTTTACATTCTTCTCAGCAGTACATGGAACCTTCTCTAGGATTGACCACATACTAGGCCATAAAGCAAGTCTCAGCAAATTCAAAAGAATTAGAATCATACCATGCAGCTTCTCAGACCATAAAGGAATGAAGCTGGAAATGAAAAACTCAGGAATCCCTAGAGCATATGCAAACACATGGAGATTGAACAACATGCTCCTGAATGAACAATGGGTCATAGAAGAAATCAAATGAGAAATCAAAAACTTTCTGGAAGTAAATGAGGATAACAGCACAACATACCAAAACTTATGGGACGCAGCAAAAGCAGTGTTAAGAGGAAAGTTTATATCAATAGGTGCCTACATCAAGAAATTGGAAAGGCACCAAATAGATGAGCTTTCTATTCACCTCAAGGATCTAGAAAACCTACAGCAAACCAAACCCAAATCTAGTAGGAGAAGAGAAATAATTAAAATCAGAGAAGAAATCAACAGGATTGAATCAAGAAAAACATTCCAAAAATCAGCCAAACGAGGAGCTGGTTTTTTGAAAAAATAAACAAAATTGACACCCCATTGGCCCAACTAACTAAAAAAAGAAGAGAAAAGACCCAAATCAATAAAATCAGAGATGAAAAAGGAAATGTAACAACAGACACCACAGAAATAAAAAGAATCATCAGAAATTACTACAAGGACTTGTATGCCAGCAAACAGGGAAACCTATCAGAAATGGATAGATTCCTGGACACATGCAACCTACCTAAATTGAACCAGGAAGACATCGAAAACCTAAACAGACCCATAACTGAGACAGAAATTGAAACAGTAATAAAGGCCCTCCCAACAAAGAAAAGCCCAGGACCAGATGGATTCACTGCTGAATTCTCCCAGACATTTAAAGAAGAACTGACTCCAATTCTTCTCAAACTATTCACAACAATCGAAAAAGAGGGAGTCCTCCCAAATTCTTTCTATGAAGCCAGCATCACCTTAATTCCTAAGCCAGAAAAAGATGCAGCACTGAAAGAGAATTACAGACCAATATCCCTGATGAACATAGATGCAAAAATCCTCAATAAAATTCTCGCCAATAGAATGCAACAACGCATCAGAAAGATCATCCACCCAGACCAAGTGGGATTTATCCCTGGTATGCAGGGATGGTTTAATGTGTGCAAGACAATCAATGTGATACACCACATTAACAGACTGCAGAAGAAAAACCATATGATTATCTCAATAGATGCCGAGAAAGCATTTGATAAAATACAACACCCGTTCATAATGAAAACTCTAAGCAAACTGGGTTTGGAAGGAACATTCCTCAATACAATCAAAGCAATCTATGAAAAACCCACAGCCAACATCCTATTGAATGGGGAAAAGTTGGAAGCATTTCCACTGAGATCTGGTACCAGACAGGGATGCCCACTCTCACCACTGCTATTCAATATAGTTCTGGAGGTTCTAGCCAGAGCTATTAGGCAAGAAAAAGAAATTAAGGGATACAAATTGGGAAGGAAGAACTCAAACTATCCCTCTTTGCAGATGACATGATTCTTTATTTAGGGGACCCAAAGAACTCTACTAAGAGACTATTGGAACTCATAGAAGATTTTGGCAAAGTAGCAGGGTATAAAATCAATGCACAAAAATCAACAGCCTTTGTATACACAGACAATGCCATGGCTGAGGAAGAACTTCTAAGATCAATCCCATTCACAATAGCTACAAAAACAATCAAATACCTTGGAATAAACTTAACCAAGGACGTTAAAGATCTCTACGATGAAAATTACAAAACCTTAAAGAAAGAAATAGAAAAGGATACCAAGAAATGGAAAAATCTTCCATGCTCATGGATTGGAAGAATCAATATCATCAAAATGTCCATTCTCCCAAAAGCAATTTATAAATTCAATGCAATACCAATCAAGATACCGAAGACCTTCTTCTCAGATCTGGAAAAATTTGTGCTGAAATTTATATGGAGGCACAAGAGACCTCGAATAGCTAAAGCAATCTTGTACAACAAAAACAAAGCCGGAGGCATCACAATACCAGATTTCAGGACATACTACAGGGCAGTTGTAATCAAAACAGCATGGTACTGGTACAGAAACAGATGGATAGACCAATGGAACAGAATTGAAACACCAGAAATCAACCCAAACATCTACAGCCAACTTATATTTGATCAAGGATCTAAAACTAATTCCTGGAGCAAGGACAGTCTATTCAATAAATGGTGCTGGGAAAATTGGATTTCCACGTGCAGAATCATGAAGCAAGACCCCTACCTTACACCTTACACAAAAATCCACTCAACATGGATTAAAGACCTAAATCTACGACCTGACACCATCAAGTTACTAGAGAACATTGGAGAAACCCTTCAAGATATTGGCACAGGCAAAGAATTTCTGGAAAAGACCCGGGAGGCACAGGCAGTCAAAGCCAAAATCAACTATTGGGATTGCATCAAATTGAGAAGTTTCTGTACTGCAAAAGAAACAGTCAGGAGAGTGAAGAGACAACCAACAGAATGGGAAAAAATATTTGCAAACTATGCAACAGATAAAGGGTTAATAACCAGAATCTACAAAGAGATCAAGAAACTCCACAAAAACAAAACAAACAACCCAATTAAGAGATGGGCCAAGGACCTCAATAGACATTTTTCAAAAGAGGAAATCCAAACGGCCAACAGGCACATGAAAAAATGTTCAAGGTCATTAGCAATCAGGGAAATGCAAATCAAAACCACAATGAGGTTCCACCTCACCCCGGTTAGAATGGCTCACATTCAGAAATCTACCAACAACAGATGCTGGCGAGGATGTGGGGAAAAAGGGACACTAACCCACTGTTGGTGGGAATGCAAACTGGTCAAGCCACTATGGAAGTCAGTCTGGAGATCCCTCAGAAACCTCAAGATAACCCTACCGTTCGACCCAGCCATCCCACTCCTTGGAATTTACCCAAAGGAATTTAAATTGGCAAACAAAAAAGTGGTCTGCAACCCAATGTTTATTGCAGCTCAATTCACAATAGCTAAGACCTGGAACCAACCTAAAAGCCCATCAACGATAGACTGGATAAAGAAATTATGGGATATGTACTCTTTAGAATACTATACCGCAGTAAGAAACAACGAAATCCAGTCACTTGCAACAAAATGGAGGAATCTGGAACACATCATGCTGAGTGAAATAAGCCAGTCCCAAAGTGACAAATACCATATGTTCGCCCTGATCAGTGACTACTGACTGAACACCAAAAAGGAAACCTGTTGAAGTGGAATGGACACTATGGGAAACGGTGACTTATTCAGCATAGCCCTGACTGTTAATGAACAACTTAATACATTATCCCTCTTAGTAGTTTTTTTTGTCTGTTCTATTTAATATGACTGGTTTAATTCTGTAATTAATACACAGTTATTCTTAAGTGTTGAAAATTAACTGAAATGTGATCCCTGTTAAACATAAGAGTAGGAATAAGAGAGGGAAGAGATGTATAATTTGGGACATGCTCAAGCTGACTTGCCCCAAATGGTAGAGTTAGAAACATACCAGGGGACTCCAATTTAATCCCATCAAGGTGGCATGTACCAATGCCATCTCACTATTCCAAGTGATCAATTTCAGTTCACAATTGATCATAATGAAAGGACTAAGAGTCAAAGGGAGCACATAAACAAGTCTAGCACCTGCTAACACTAACCGATAGAATAAATAAAGGGGAGAGTGATCCAACATGGGAAGTGAGATACTCAGCAGACTCATAGAATGGCAGATGTCCTAAATAGCACTCTGGCCTCAGAATCAGCCCTAAAGGCATTCGGATCTGGCTGAAAAGCCCATGAGAGTATTTCAGGCATGGAAAGCCAAGACACTCTGGCAAAAGATCTCTGTGAGTGAGATCTCAGTGGAAAGAACAGGTCTTCAAAGAAGGAGGTACCTTTCTCTGAAGGGAGGAGAGAACCTCTACTTTGACTATGACCTTGTCTAAACAAGATAAGAGTCGGAGAACTCAGAGGGCTTCCATAGCCTTGGAAACTCATGACTGGAGCATAGGGAGATTACTGATGCCATAGACAGGAGTGTCAATTGGTAAAGTCAACAACAGGAGTCACTGTGCACTTACTCCTCATGTAGGATCTCTGTCCTTAATGTGCTGTGTATTGAGATTTAATGCTATAACGAGTACTCAAAGAATATATTTCACTTTGTGTTTCTATGGGGGTGCAAACTGTTGAAATCTTACTTAATGCATACTAAACTGATCCTCTGTAAAAAAAAAAAAGAAAGAAAAAAGAAATTATCAACTCCCAACTTGACTCTCACTGGGATTAAACATGACAATAGGTCTGATCTGATTTAATCATCATTTAAAAAAAAATCATCTATTATTTTTCACTTTATGTTTCTGTGTGGGAGCAAACTGTTGAAATCCTTACTTAATGTATACTAAGCTGATCTTCTGTATATTAAGATAATCGAAAATGAGTCTTGATGTGAATGGAAGGGGAGAGGGAGTGGGCAAGGGGAAGGTTGTGGGTGGGAGGGACGGTATGGGGGGCAAGCCATTGTAATCCATAAATCGTACTTTGGAAATTTATATTCATTAAATAAAAGTTAAAAAAAGACAAAACAAAAATGTATGCCACTGGAAATTGTAAATCAGATATATTCACAATAGCAAGAGAGATTAAAAATTTTAAATGAAAAAAAAATTACCTTCAAATAGGCAGAAGAAACAAAGGATAGGCAGTAGGACTTGATTATGTCTCAGGGATTTACCACAGAAAATGTATGCAAAAAACCCACCATCATCAAAGCAAACATATTCTACCATGCATGTCTAGGTTTTATTCTCCATTAGGTGATATGTTTTGGAAAATTTCATTCTAATAGCATTAGCACTTAACGACAGAGCACTAATCTTTCTAAAAATAAAATTTAGTATTTAGATTCTCAAAACTCACCAAACCAACTGGAAATGTCTAGTTGTAAAACAACAATGTTATGCTCAAGTCAGTTTCACATCATAAATGATAATCTATGACTAATGTCAGTAGGCAAATTCCAATTCTAAACACTACTGGAGATTGCCACTGTGATTTTCAACTGTGTTGACATTCATCTTATTGCTGAATTGTAGGCAAATTTCTTTGGCAACATTTACATATCAGTTAATGCCACAGGAAAAACTGTTACATTAATTTAGCATCTCAAAACTTCAGTAGAATTACTTAAATACATTTTCTAATAGATTCTACAATAGGAAAGCCTCCAAACATGCCTATTAACAAAATCTGTTCAAAGAAAGCAAACTATTAAAGAATCAAGACACGTATCTCACATGAACTACTTAAATTTAATTGTATAAGTTACAGCTAAATTCACCAAATAATTTAAAAAATCCTTAAATAAAACCCGATGATTTAAAATAAATTTCTTTATAATTTACCTAACTTTATTATAATTCACAGCTATTTAGCCTGAATTTCAACATAAAATGTCTAAATCAATCTTCATGTTAGTTATTAAATGCAACTCAATATGCACTGCTTTCTTTAGAAAATATGTACTAAGCACCATCATGTACCAAGACTCACAAGCAATAACTCCAGCAATATATGTCATAATTCATCTTCAGAATAATTTTTGGGTTGCTTTAAATAAAGATTACACATCTGTGTGTGTGTCTGTGTGCATACACACCTGTTTAGGTATGTGTGTGTATATATATATTTATGTATATATCTTGAATGAGGAGGACATTATATGTAACAGTGATTCAAGTCAGAAACATAAAAATTTTATCAAAGATTAACTTACCTGGGTCAAATTGTTTTTTGAAGTTCTCGCATCCATTTCTAGTGTTCTATGTGTCACTTCAAGTTGTTTCATTTCTTCTTTATGATATTGCTTTTCTTTTCTTCTTAACTGTTCCCTAGTTTTTTTACACAATATATCAGTATTGGTCTCTTTTTCTTGTTTTAGGTAAAAACATGCTTGTTTCAAAATTCATTTTATTAGAAATTAAAAGATTCATTTTATAATCTTATACTACCATGCAGCTTATACACTCTAATAAAATTTATGTTCTCAAATATCTTCTTATAACATTTCATTTTAATCTCTTCTTCAAAGGACAGAGTTGAAAGTTAGCTGAGAAAGCACATTCTTAAAACAAAACAAAAAAATAGCACATTCTTGAGATTGGTATTGTGTAGTGTGTCAAGCTACCGCCTGTGATACTAACACCCCGTGTGGCCACAGGTTCCTCTCCCAGCAGATGTACTTCCTATCTAGCTCCTTGCTAATGGCCTGGGAAAGCAGCACAAGGTGACTCAAGTATTTCAATCTCTGCTGCCACCTACCTGGGAGACCTAGAAGAAGCTCCTAGCTCCTGGCTTCAGCCTGGCTCAATCCTGGCCATTGAGGCCACCCACAGTGAACCAGCAGCTCGCTCACTCGCGCTCTCTCTCTCACTCTTTCAAATAAATAAATAAATCTTTGTTATCAGAAATTACATTCTGATAATTGATAAGATTCTGTTACTTGCAACTGATAACTGTTATCAAGAAAGGAATTTCGAAATTATCCAGTAGAGTTATGAGTTGAAAATTACCTCTTCCTCATCCATTCATATTTACATCTCCATTAGGAAAGGTAATTTAGAATTAACCAATCTTTAATGAATTTTTTAAAAAAAGATTTATGCATTTATTTGAGAGGCAAAGTGATATATAGAGAGAAGAGACACACAGAGAGGTCTTCCATCTGCTGGTTTACTCTCCAAATGGCCACAACAGCAGGAGCTCAGAGGATATGAAGGGAGAAGCCAGGAACTTCTTCCTTATCTCCCATGTGGGGTGCAGAGCCCCAAGCACTTGGCACCTTCTAATGCTTTCTTAGGCCTTAAGCAGGCAGCTAGATCAGAAGTGGAGCACCCAGGACTTGGACCAGTACCCATACAGAATGCTGGTGCTACAGGCAGAGGCTTAACTTACTATGCAACAGTTCTGGCCCTTAATGAATTATTTTGTTATAAACACCTTTATATAGTTATTAGAACTACAGTTTCAACTTTATCAAATATTACACGTATCCTTAAACATTATTTAGAGTGTAAGACAGCCTATAATTTATACATGTCTTTTACATGATACACACAGCTACTGATTAATATCATCCAAGGGTAAAGAGTATATGTGTCACTTCATATAATTGATATTTTTAGTAGTATTTTCAACTTAATGATTATTAAAATTTCATAAACAATTTCAAAAAATGACATTGTTAATTAAGCAAGGGTGCTACGTGCTTTCAACATAGAACATGAAACGAATTTTTGCATGTAAAAAAGAGAAATGTTCAAGAAACTAATCAGAGATTACTTTCCAGTTTTCTGTCATCCCATGCATGTTAAAATAAGTAAATTTCAAAGTCTTCAAAGGTTAAAAAAAACTGTCAACTATATATCTGTTGATGGAAGTATAAGCTTATGTACTTTCTTGACAAAAATTTAGAACTATTAACCAAGCATTTAAAAAGGTTTCCTCAAATTTAGCCATAAAATCCATATTGAAGTATTTATTCAAAGTCAAGCACTTGGAATATAAAGAAATGTTTATATAGAAGATGTTTGTTGCAGCATGACTTATAATACAACAAAATATAAACTCAAAATACAATGTTCAAAACAAATCATGAAACTTCTATATGGTGTGCTTCTATGTAACTAAGATTACAATCTGAAGAAGTTGTATTTAATTATTACAAGCATTCACACTTAAGAACTTGTACATTATTTGCAATTCTTGTGAATTTCACACTTCCTAAGAGTAAGAAGTTTCTACCCTGTAAAATCCCAGAATATCTCGGATGGTCAAAGATGAAAAATCCTCCACAAAATACCAGCTCATTGAACCCAACAACACATCAGAAAGATCATTCACCCAGACCAAGTAGGCTTTATCCCTGGTATGCAGGTATGGTTCAACATTTGCAAACCAATCAATGTGATACAACACATTAACAAATTGAAGAAAAAACACATTATTATCTCAACAGATTTAGAAAAAGCATATAATAAGATATAGCATCCTTTCATGATGAAAATCTTAAGTGAACTGAGTATAGAAGCAACACTCATCAATACAATCAAGACAAACTATGACAAACCCACAGTGAGCACCTTATTGAATGAGTAGAAACTGGAGGCATTCCCCCTAAGATCTGGAACCAGACAGGAATGCCCAACTCTTACCACTGTCATTCCATATAATCATGGAAGTTTTAGCCAGAGCCACTAGGCAAGAAAATAAAACCAAAGGAATACAAATTGGGAAGGAAGAAGTCAAACTATTCCAATTTGCAGATGACATGCTTTCATATTTAGGGAATGCAAAAGACTCCACTAAGAGACTACTGAAACTCATAAAAGAGTTTGGTAAAGTGGCAGAATATCAAATTAACACACAAAAATCAAATCAATAGCTGATCTATACATAGACAATGCCATAACAGCTACAAAAATTCATACCTTCAAATAAATTTAACCAAGGATGTCAAAGATTTCTATGATGAAAATTACAAAACATTAGAAAGTGAAATAGAAGAAGACATAAAAAGTAGAAAAATCTTCGATGTTCATGGTTTGGAAGAATCAAAATCATGAAAATGTCTGTACTACCAAAAGCAATTTACAGATTCAATTCATTCCTAATCAAAATACCCATCAGATTTTTCTCAAATTTAAAAAGAATGATGCTAAAATACATAAGGAAACACTAGAGACCCTGAATAGCTAAAGCAATGTTAAACAATAAAAAAAAGCTGGAGGCATCACAATACCAGACCTCAAGATATACTATAGGGCAGATATAATATAAACACATTGGTGCTGGCACAAAAACAGATGTATAGACCAATGGCATAGAATAGAAACTCCAGAAATCAATCCATGCATCTACAATGAGCTTACTTTTGACAAAGAAGATAAAATCAATCCCTGAAGAAAGAACAGTCTCTTCAACAAATGGTGTTGGGGAAACTGGATCTCCTCATGCAGAAATATGAAATAAGACCCCTACTCTACACTTTACACAAAATTCCACTCAAAATGGATCAGGAGCTAAATCTATGTCTCAATCCCATCAAATTAATAAATAACATTGAGGAAACTCCATAGTATATTGGCATAGACAAAGATTTCTTCGAAAAGACCCCAGAAAAGCACAGGCAATCAAAGCCAAAACTGACAACCGGGATTGCATCAAACAGGGAAGCTTCTGTACTTAAAATGTAACACTCAGCAAAGTGAAGAAGCTCCGACAGATTGAGAGAAATATTTGCAAATTATGCAACTGATAAAAGATTAATATCCACAGTTTATAAAGAGCTCAAGAAACTCAATCACAACAAAACAAAAAATCCAGTTAAGAAATGGGCAAAGGACTTTAACAGGCATTTTTCAAGAGTGGGAATTCAAATGGGCAACAGGCACTTGAAAAAATGCTTAACATTCTTCATTTTGATTTATTTGAGGACCATAAATTTCATGGATTCCATACATACATATTTAGGAACATAGTGATTCTACCTACCCTCCATCCCACCCATACTCCCACTTGTCTTCCTCTTCCCCATCCTCTTTCCATTCTTATTTTTCACAAATATCTATTTTCAGTTAACAAACACATAAGATTAACCTTATACTAGTTAAAGAGTTCAACAAATAGTATGAAGGAATAAAAATTAGTATGAAGGACAGTACTGACCCAGTAGAGTCAGGCATTCATGGCTACAATTTATTTTATTTATTTTTTTTTGACAGGCAGAGTGGACAGTGAGAGGGAGAGACATAGAGAAAGGTCTTCTTTTGCCGTTGGTTCACCCTCCAATGGCCGCCGCGGACAGCGCACTGTGGGCAGCGCGCCGCGCTGATCCGAAGCCAAGAGCCAGGTGCTTCTCCTGGTCTCCCATGGGGTGCAGGGCCCAAGCACCTGGGCCATCCTCCACTACACTCCCTGGCCAAAGCAGAGAGCTGGCCTGGAAGAGGGGCAACCGGGACAGAATCCGGCACCCCGACCAGGACTAGAACCCGGTGTGCCGGCGCCGCCAGGTGGAGGATTAGCCTGTAAGCCATGGTGCCGGCCCATGGCTACAATTTATTGGGTTAAAAAAGTTTTAAAGAATCAGTGAAATGCAAATCAAAACCACAATGAGTTTCACTCCAGTTAGAATGGCTCTCATACAGAAATCAACAACAATAAATGTTCACAAGGATGTGGGGGTAAAGGTACCCTAATCCACTGTTGGTGGGAATGTAAACTGGTGCACCTGCTGTAGAAGATAGCATGGAGATACTTCAGAAATCTCAATATAGACCTACCATATGATCCAGCCATCCCACTCCTGGGAATTTACCCAAATGTAAAGATACTGGCAAATGAAAGAATAACCTGTACACCATGTTTATTACAGCTCATATGAAATGAACCAAGATGTCCATCAACTGAAGACTGGGTAGAGAAATTATGCTATAAATACACTATGGAATAATATACTGGGGTAAAATGAAATAATTTCTTTTGTTACAAAATGGATGTAACTAGAAACGATTACTTAGAGTAAAAAGCCTATCCCAAAAAAGACAAATACCTGTGTTCTTTCTGATCTGTCATAACTAATAGAGTATGTAAAATGTAATCTACTGGGATGAAATTGACATTTTGAGATGTGATGATTTTGAACAGCTCGTCTTGAGTATTGAGGAGCAGTGTTTTTTGTTGTTCTTCTTCATACTATTTGTTGAACTCTTCACTTAGTGTATGGTTAACCTTGTGTGTATAAAGTTAACTGAAAATAGAAATTTGTTAAAAATAAGAATAGAAAGAGGAGAGGATGGAGGAAGAATGGTGGGATTATGGGTGGAATATAAGGTAGGAAAAATTACTATGTTCCTGAATTTGTATACATGATGCATGATGTTTGTGTTCCTTAAATAAATCAAAATGAAAAAAGTTAAAGTCTTCAAAAATAGATGTTCCATTTCTGAGTCAATTCTGAATGAACCATCTTCTACCATAAAATATACATGAATTGAAGTTCTACAGATAATTTAAAGCACCAAGCATTGTTATACCTAGATATGTGCATAAAATTAAATTCACTATGCATTCTGCTACATCATTTCTAGTAGTATAGATGGACTAAAAGCTTCTATGTTAAAATAAAAGAAAATCCCCTTGACTGCCACATTTTTTTGTCAAGTATCTTAACCTTACTGCAGTATTGATATAGTTGAGTATTCTCTTGTTTGGCTTGTAGACTACACTATTCTTTCCTATTTTCATTAAAAGTAGTCACCATTAACATTGCTTCACTGGAAAGTAAAGAATTCATAGATTTTACCTTTTAAGACGATCGAGCTCACTCAAATTGTTGTCATAAATCACTTGCAGTAGACTTCTAGTGAGTGAAAAGCCATTCTCTATCACTGGTCTAATCCCATACTCCATGGAAGTCACTTTTTCATTTTCATTTTTTATTTCCTTTATATGCAAGGCAGGGCAGCTATTTTAAAAAGATCATTAACATGGCAATGTTTTTTACTCTACTGGGAAAGATTAAAGAAGCACAATTTTGACAAAATTCTTATTCTTCCCCAACTTAATTCATTTACTAACTCAAAACATGATAGGAAGTGATAACTACATGTAAAGAAAGGTGTACAGGAAATTTAAAAAATTACATGAAAATTGGGTGAAAAGTAGTTTTGATACAAAAACTTTGAAATCCAGGATGAATAATTTTTTTTTGACAGGCAGAGTGGACAGTGAGAGAGAAAGAGACAGAGAGAAAGGTCTTCCTTTGCCGTTGGTTCACCCTCCAATGGCCGCCGCGGACAGCGCACTGCGGCCGGCGCCCCGCGCTGATCTGATGGCAGGAGCCAGGTACTTATCCTGGTCCCCCATGGGGTGCAGGGCCCATGTACTTGGGCCATCCTCCACTGCATTCCCTGGCCACAGCAGAGAGCTGGCCTGGAAGAGGGGCAACCGGGACAGAATCCGGTACCCCGACCGGGATTAGAACCCGGTGTGCCGGTGCTGCAAGGCGGAGGATTAGCCTAGTGAGCCGCGGCGCTGGCCAGGCTGAATAATTTTTATAACATGCATTTTATACACTTACTGAACACACTTTGTTATATCTTCTTTGGAAAACAGGTAAAAACACAATTATGATATAAGGTAATATGGAAGGGTTGATATTGGGGGGGTGGTGTTTCACCTATTCGTTAATAAGCAGGGGGCTGGCGCTGTGGCATAGTGGGAAGAGCACTGCCTGCAGTGTTGGCATCCCATATGGGTGCCAATTTGAGTCCCTGCTGCTCCACTTCTGATCCAGCTCTCTGCTGTGCTCTGGGAAGGAAGCGGAAGATGGACCAAGTCTTTGGGCCTGTGTACCTCCTTGGAAACCCGAAGGAAATTCCTGGCTCCTGGTTTCAAATCAGTGCAGCTCTAGCCACTGTGGCCATTTGAGGAGTGAACCAGCAGATGGAAGACCGCTCTCTGTCTCCCTTTCTCTGTCACTCTGTAACTCTGCCCTTTAATAATAAATCTTTATATATGTGTATATAAACATATATATATATATGTTTATACATATATAAACATACAGGGTAAGACATTCTTGTCCCATATCAAAGTGCCTGGATTTGAATCCTGGATTCACTATCAATTCCAGCTTTATAATATACTGGGAAACACCAGAAGATTGGTCCAAGTAGTTTAATCCCTGCCACTTTTATGCAAGACATGGTTTGGGTTGCTGACTATGGGCTTAAGCCTGGCTCAGTTATGGCCACTGAGGGAATTTATGGGGTGTATTAGAAGAGGGGAGTTATCTCTGACTGCTTCAGATTCTTTTTTAAAAATATTTATTTATTTATTATTTGAAAGGCAGAGTTACAGAGAGGCAGAGAGAGAGAGAGAGAAGTCTTCCATCCACTGATTCATTCCCCAAATGGTTGCAATGGTGAGAGCTAGGCTGATCTGAACCCAGGAGCCAGAAGCTGATTCCAGGTCTCCCACACAAGTGCAGGGACTCAAGGACTTGGGCCATCTTCTACTGCCTTCCCATGCCATAGCAGAGAACTGGATCAGAAGTGGAGCAGCTGAGATTCAAATCAGCACCCATATATGATGCCAGCACCTCAGGCAACGGCTTCAGCAGCTACGCCAGAGTGCCAGCCCCTGTTTCAGACTCTTAAATAAAAAAGTGTTGATATTGGAAACTGATATCTGAGCACAGGAAAGCTTTACAAAGGAGGTAAAAAAAAAAGGAAAAAGAACTCATGAGGGAAAAATGTGGATGAAAACCATTTTATTTACAGAATGTGCAAACAAAGAGTAGGCATATGATATCTGATATATTTCTTTGGAATTTGCAAGAAAAATATAAAATACCTAAATCTATCATTGAGAGATGAGGCCTACACTAATTTTGAATGCTACACTAAAATATAGAGGTCCACAGTCTGTAAGCATAATATTCAGGTTTGGAAGTAGCAGTTATAATTGTGCTATATTTTTGGTTTTTTGTGAAATATAATAATGCCAACCTTAGATGAAAATTTAACATTTAATTTTTTAATTTACTTTGACAGGCAGAGAGGCCGATGGAGTAGGAGGAGGGAGGGAGGAAGGAGCAGAAGAAGGGAGAGGGATCACCTATCCTCTGGGCCAGGGTGAAGTCAGTAGTCCAGAAATCAATCATTGTTTCCTGCCTGGGTGCATGGACCCAAGTACTGGAGCCATCATCTGTTGATTTCCAGGATATTATATTTTATTATATAAGGTATAATAAAACATATATGTATATATAATAAAACATATATACATACACACATAAATGTAGACTACTAGAGTCAAAAGATTACAAATGTATATAATTGCCAACTAAAATAAATAGAATGAACCCAGATAAAATCAATTTTTAAGTGAGTATTATTCTAATGTCTAAGAAAACTCGAAGGATAAGCTGCATTCACTCAAGTAATAAAAAATTATTGAGTAGCTGCTCACTGCATGCATGTTAGGGCCTCTTCTATGTACAAAAGATATGGTAGTGAAAAGACAAAATCCAACACAAAAGAGTAAAGCAAAAACATTAGCAATGAACAAGCTATATAAAAACAAAATACAGTATGTTAGAGGAAGAGAACAAAAGCAGAGAAACGATGTTTTCCATGTTTAAGGGAGGTGTGGACATATTAGAAGGCCAAAGAAGATCTTGCTTAGGAAGAAAAACATTGAAGGAAGGAAAGGAATCAGCCAGGTGGACATCTAAGGAAGAATCTTCAAACACAGAAGGAGCCCAGGTATGTTTAAGGAATAGTGAAAATTTCTGTAGCATAAGTAGAATGAGGAGATGGAAAATCACAAATTTAAATCACAGCGATAAGGATGAGTGAGGTCACAACATGTATTGCCTTGTAGGCATTAGAAAGAAGTTTAGTATGTGAATTCAAATGAAATCACTAGGTTTTAAGTAGAAAAAAATGATATAATCTGACTTTAAGAGATCCCCTGTGTTAAGATTTAATGAAAAGAGGATTTATGAAAAAATAAAGAAGAAAATCACTGAGGAATCTACAAACTAATATAGACAGCAGCTGATGCTGACTTGGATATGATGTATCTAGCTTCTGGACATATTGTGAAGGTATACTTGACAACATGTGCTGTCACATAAAGGCTGAGGCATAAGAATGCTCCAAGGCTGTTGGTAGAACAGATGAAAGAGTTGCCATTCGCTGAAGTAGGAAAAACTATATGAGGGGCTGCTATGAACAAGAACATCATTAGCACAGCACTAGGCTAAATTTTAAATACTGAATAAATGACCAAAGAGAAGTGTTGAGTAGGCAGGTTATTATCTAAAATATGGAATTAAGGAGAGAGATCTAAGTTGCAGTTAAAAATTCATAATTCATTTGCATAAACAAGATAGTGAAACCATGAGAAAAAAGATCAAAGACAGCCTTGGGAAATATCCATGTTTTAAAAGTAGAAGATGAGAGAAACAAGGGAAACAACACAGGATGGAGTAGACAAGAAACAGAAAGAGATTGGTTGAGAATTATATCCTGAAAGCCAAGTCAAGAAATGATCTTGAAGGAAAAGTGTTCTACAGACATAATAAACTGTTACAAAATCTAAGCTGAGACTTAATGCCCAAATATGTTTAGCTTGTCCTAAAATAGTCTGTCCACAAATATAACACCATAAGTAATTGTTATTTTCCTATTGTTTCAAACTATATTGACAAAATGTATTATTTGAAGAGAATTTTTTAAAGATGTTTTACCCTCAAAGGATCAAATATTTTGAGTGGTTAATTAAAATGAGAGCCTGTGACAGCACTTTGCCACAGAGGGTTAAGCCACCATATGAAGTGCCACCATCCCATATGGGCCAGTTCGAGTCCTGATTTCTCTGCTTCCAATTCAGCTCCCTGCTAAGGTGCCTGGGAAATCAGTGGAGGACTGTCCAAGTTTTTGGGCTCATGCAACCATATGAGAGACCTGAAACAAATGCCTGGCTTCAGGCTGGCCCAGGTCCAGCCATTGCTGCCATTTGGGGAGCAAATCAGTGGATGCAAGATCTCTCTGTATCTCTTTCTCTGTCCCTCTAACTAGAAAGAGAGAGAGAGAGAGAGAGAGAGAGAGAGAGAGAGAAAGAGAGAAAAAGAGAAAAATAGAGAAAAAAAGAAAGAAAGAAAGAGAGAGAGAGAAGGGAGGGAGGGAGGGAAGGAAGGGGGGAAGGGGAAAGGGGAGAAGGAGGGAAGAAAGGAAGGAGGGAAGGAATATTTAATGAAAAGAAAAGGAGACCTTGGAAAGTACTACAACATAGATTAAAAATCAGTGGCAATCCAGAGAAAACCTGTTTTGGAGGGGTTGTGGGAATGTAAACAACTGGAGTGAGTCCAAGAGTGAAGAGAAAGTCAATTTGAGTCAGTGAATAGAGACAGTTCTCCCAAGGAGATCACTGCTAAGGCCATGATCATTGAAGATCTATTTTTCTCCATGTTTAACTGAATTTTTCAATCCTCGCATAATGGTTTTAGGGAATATTTGCGATTCTCTAAAGTTGTTGGAACTAAAAATGTTCTGATCAAAGCAGTAAATAATTCATAAACTTAAGGAAGTGAATTCCTTGAAAAGTTCCTCATTAGGTATTATATAACTGAATATTATTATTCTGCTGATAATATTGAAAATCTAAATTTTTCAAGGGCGACTTTTGGGCTGCTTAAAAGCCAGGAGGCAGGAGATTCTTCCATGTCTCCCACATGGGTGCAGAGTCCCGTGCACCTGGGCCATCTTTGGCTGCTTTACCAGGCAAGTTAGTACAGAGCAGGATCAGAAGAGCAGCCAGGATTTGAACTGGCACCCATATGGGATGACAACACTGCAGGTGGAAGTTTAAGTTGTATGCCACTGCACCAGCTCCACAACTAGAGTTTTTGTAAGCTTTATTTGATGTCACTCCTGAAAAATACAGTATGATACATTCTGAAACATTCTTTAGCCTGTAGTCCATCTTCTAAAGGAAGATTTATTGCATTAGCAGTACCAATGTTTTGGCATAGGTTCAGTAAAACCGTGCCCAAGAATAAATCCAGCTGAATCTTTCCTAGTACTGTTCATAAAGTTTTATTGATATTAAGCCACACTAATTACCTTATAGTCTATGGAGGATTTCGCACCACAACTATAGAGACCTTCTGATGCAAAAAGCCTAAAATATTCATTATCTGGTTCTTTGCAGAAAAAGTTTACAACTCCTGCTTTAGCTGATCAAACATCCTTTGACGCATTTGAGAAGGTTTACCTAACAAACTGAAATGCTTATAAGGAATATGGACCACAGTATGCAAATACCCAATAATGCTCAAATTATTTTATAGATTCTATATTTTAATATTTAGGCTCAAATTGGGATCAAAACTCAAAAATAAAGTAGGTATTGGTTATAAGAAGTACAAGTGTCCCATGGACTCCCCTTTTGCAACTCAGCAGATATGGTATTTTAATAAAATATGCTTAAGATGCATCACCAAACTAGTCACATTAAATATTCTCTAGTTGTGAAAAAGCAGTGTACTATAGATAAAACCTCATTTTTAAAAATGGTTGCATATTGCATTCTTTTATTGGTATGACAATTTATTTCTATTTTGATTGGTATTTAGACTGATTCTAGGCCGGCGCCGCGGCTCACTAGGCTAATCCTCCGCCTAGCGGCGCCGGCACACCGGGTTCTAGTCCCGGTCGGGGTGCCGGATTCTGTCCCGATTGCCCCTCTTCCAGGCCAGCTCTCTGCTGTGGCCAGGGAGTGCAGTGGAGGACGGCCCAGGTGCTTGGGCCCTGCACCCCATGGGAGACCAGGAAAAGCACCTGGCTCCTGGCTCCTGCCATCGGATCAGCACGGTGCGCTGGCCGCAGCGCGCCGGCTGCGGCGGCCATTGGAGGGTGAACCAACGGCAAAGGAAGACCTTTCTCTCTGTCTCTCTCTCTCACTGTCCATTCTGCCTGTCAAAAAAAATAAAAAAAAAAAAATAAAAAATAAAAATAGACTGATTCTAAATTGTTGATAAACAATGTTATTGTAAATGTCCTATACATATGTACATGGGCAACATGTTTTATTAACCTATTTTCATTTTATTTGGAAGGCAGAGAAACAGATCTAGATAGACTAGCATATTAAAGATTTTCCATCTGCTGTTTCATTCACAAATACCCAGGACAGCCAGGACTGGGAAAGGATCCCCAAGGGTCTGCATTTCCACCCAGGTCTCTTAAGGGGGTGTGGACACCCAAGTACTGGAGCCACCATCTACTGCCTCCCATGAGATACACTCTTAGGAAGGTAGATAGGGGCCGGCGCCATGGCTCAATGGGCTAATCCTCCATCTGCGGCGCTGGCACACAGGGTTCTAGTCCTGGTCAGGGCTCCGGATTCTGTCCCGGTTGTTCCTCTTCCAGTCCAGCTCTCTGCTGTGGCCAGGGAGTGCAGTGGAGGATGGTCCAAGTGCTTGGGCCCTGCACCCCACGGGAGACCAGGAGAAGCACCTGGCTCCTGGCTTTGGATCAGCGCGGTGCGCCGGCCGCAGTGCACCAGCCACAGCGGACATTGGAGGGTGAAACAATAGAAAAGGAAGACCTTTCTCTCTCTCTCTCTCTCTCACTGTCCACTCTGCCCGTCAAAAAAATAAAAATAAAAAAAATAAAGGAAGGTAGATAGGAAGCAGAGAAGTATGGACTCAGACCACCTTCATATAGGAAGAGTGCATGTCACTGGCCCTGCAACATATTTGTATAAATATCTTTATCATATGTGTTTTACATCCTTAACACTAATTGTCCTATTACATCTTACATAATAGATGATGACAATACATCATAAATGTCATTAACTTATGGGTGTAGTAGGGTACAATAGACCATACTATGCTATCTTGTCAGGTTTAATCCCAGAGTGAAGTTGCTACAAGGGCAAAGAATGGTTTATTTCAAATTTTGACATGTGCTCTTAAGCTACCCTTCAAAGAGTCTTATAATTGTATTTACCAACAGTAGATAATAACTTTTCCCTCACATTTGCCAACTATTAACTTTTAAACAAATACTTAGCAGTATGGTTTGCAAATATTATTTGTTTCTTGATATATTTCTAATTCCAAAGCATGGAATAAAATCCTTAGTAAAAATATGTTAATCATAGATAATAACCCAATTAGAAGTGGCTTTATAGCACAATAAAAATCACATCACCTAATGTTAAATATTGCTATAGACTTACGAATAATATTCTTCACTCTTCTTAGTGGCAGATTGCTGGTTGTCAAGGTCCCCACTCTGTCTCTGCTGATTCAGTCCACAACCATCACTGTCCTCAGGAGGAGCAGCACTTTCATGCAAGTTTCTTAACACTTCCATTTCCTTACTTTGGCAACGCTGCCCTTTTTCTTCAAACTTTAATGAAAGTTTCATATTAAAATCGCTGTTAGTACATAAATATAAACATTTTTGTGTTCATTTATTATTCATTTTATGTAGCACATTTATTGCTACATAAATGTTTTACATACACTGTTTTCTACTACAGTGACAGAAAAAAATTTTGAACATCCTGCTACTGGTTGGAAAAAGTTTATCAATAATACTTTGGATATTACACATGTTACAATTCTTCAATAAAACAACAATGGAAACTGGAGAAACAATTCACCTCCAATAATTAGCTCTTACAATACACCACAGGCAATAGACAGTGTGCTAGAATCCTACAATGGTCTTAAAATGCTAATGTAAATTTCTGGTATTATTGATATTATTACTTTTTTTTGACAGGCAGAGTGGACAGTGAGAGACAGAGAAAGAGAGAAAGGTCTTCCTTTTGCCGTTGGTTCACCCTCCAATGGCAGCCGTGGCCGGCGCACCGCGCTGATCCAAAGGCAGGAGCCAGGTGCTTCTCCTGGTCTCCCATGGTGTTCATGTTCAGGTAGGGTTATGATAAATAACCCTACACTTCTTAAATATTTATTTACATATGAGAGAGAGAGAGCACTTTCATCTGTTGGTTCCTTCCCCAGATGGCTGCAATGGCAAACACTGGGCAAGGCTGAAGTCAAGTGTCAGGAACTGCATCCAGGACTCCCAGATCAGTAGTAGGGGGCCAAGCACTTGGGTCTTCCTCCACTGTCTTCCTCACGCCATTATCAGGGAGTCAGATTGGAAGTAAGAAGCCAGATTATGAATTGTCACCAAGTGGGATGCTGGCATCAAAGGTGGCAGCTTTACCCACTATGTAACGTCAGTTCCCTTTTAAAATATTTATTTATTTATTTGAAAGTAACAGAGAAAGACAACCCTATAACTTAACTACATTGTAATAAACTTTAATCCTGGAAACATCAATTTTGAAAAAATCTAGAAAGACCAACATTTAGAATTCAAGAAATTTCCTTACAACATTATTGGATAAAAAGATTAGCTATTATGCAAAATGAGCCCATTTTTTCTATTTTATGAAGGAAAGCTTATGAGCATAGTGCCAAGTGTATACAGTGAAAAACACAGCAGTCTCTAAGAAAACAGGACAAGCAGTGGCATATGAATATGCCACACATCATAAGCAACAACTTCTGTTTAAGTGCTTCACACAGAAATGAAGAACCAAGCCAGAGTCTGATATAACTAGAGAAAGAACACAATTAAAGGGACCAAAAATTCACTAGGTTAACAAAGGACTGATTTGCTAGGAATCATCCTGATGGGAGGATCTAAAATTCTTTTTAACTGGGTTTGCTCTTCAAAGTAACAAAAATTTTAAGATTGTTGATACTGGCACAAGGAATTAATTGTCCAAGATAATCACGTTTAACGTATTTTTTATCCAAGAACTGTTGAGGAGGAAGATGTACTTCATGGAAGTTCAAAGTGATTACTGCACCTAAGACACTCGCCATGAATTCTAGTCAATGAAATGTATTTGTGCTGCATGTTATATACTTTAGTTTCAGCATTACAGCTCATGGAAATTTTGGTGCATTCTGCTTCATTTCTGAATTTAAAACTTTTGACAATTCTCCAAAATGTCAAAGATGGTACTTCCTCATTTTATGCTTTTATTTCTATCCACATTTCACTATCTAGTATGTTTATTAACCTGTATGGAAGCAATAAGAGAAACACGTAAAATATGTCACTTTCTGTCATTGTCACCTGGATTTTATATTAACCATCCAGATTTACAGGATTTGACGATGCAGGTCTCTAGTAACAGCAAGGAGGCTTCCCCTCTGTGCTCTAAGCTATTTTTTCTCTCATTGCTTTTATAATTATTTTTTCCATAGACAATAACTTTTAAAGTATTCACAGATCATTAAAACTTTAATAGTATAACATTCTTAACCATTGGGTTCACAAAGGTGTAAAACAAAGCTTTAGAAAACTATGTTGCCAGGCCGGTGCTGTGTCCCTGGGCCCCTGCACCCATGTAGGAGGCCCGGAAGAAGCTCCTGGCTCCTAGCTTCGGATCAGCGCAGCTCCAGCCATTGTGGCCATCTGGGGAGTGAATCAGAGGATGGAAGACCTCTCTCTTTGTCTTTACCTCTCTCTGCAACTCTGTCTTTCAAATAAATAAAGTAAATCTTAATTTAAAAAAAAACTACGTTTCCAGCAATATTTTTCCCTTTAGATCCTGGGATATTTGATATTCAGAAAAGGGATACATGCTCACTAAAATATATCCGTCCAAGTTTGCCACACCTCAAAAGAGGGAATGTCATGAATTGTTAGTGAGAGATACTGAAAAATAAGCTTCCCTCATTTTACAGTCACTAAGCATATAATTTCATAGATGGAAGGCATGAAGTAATTAAGTGTTCTGGCCCCATTATCTACCGATAATGGGAATAAAACTTCAAAAGGTTAAATGATTCAGACAAAGTACACAGAGTGGCTTTTCCTAGCATTTTATGGCACTAACAGAAAACACACATTCTATAACACTGAATCAGATACATTACCAGAGAAAATAACCAAATTAATCACAGAAATGAGCAGTGTGACTTTGTCAAAATACTCCAATGCCTTCAGGGTGAGGAGCGTGAAGAGAGGCTTTATCTACCCTTACCTATAAGAGGATATCTGTAGATTTTTACATACCTATAAAACTGTAAGTACTCCAGAATGTAGCATCCTAATTTAGAGACAAACATTGAACTTCTGGTGGTGGTTTATGATACTTATAAAAGTCTAATTCACCAGAAATATTTGTGTAAGCATAAAAGTTACATGAAAGTGTATGTAAGTGTTTGAAAAATCTTTAAAATAGTCATGTTGGAACACAAAGTTCCATGTACTTTAACTGAATCAGATAAAGTTGTACAATAGACAAGGCACAATAAACAGACTCACTATGCTTGTAATATGTTTTACAACACTCAAGGCCAGGTACATGCTAATATTCACTCTCAAACAATGGTTCCTTCCCATGGTATGCTCACTGGATCCCACATATTCATATTTTAATATGTAATCAATACAATTCACACAAGATGATCCAAGTAGTTGGTTTCCTGAACCCGCATAAGGGACTCAGATGAAGTTTCTGGCTCCTGATTTAGGTCTAGCGCAGTCCTGGCCAAGGTGGCCAATTGTGGAGTGAAACAGTTGATTAAAGCTCACTCTTGCTCGTGCTCTCTCTCTTCCTCTCTCTCTCCCTCCCTCCCTTCTCCCATATCTCCCTCCTCCCTCTTCCAAAACTCTGCTTTTCAAATAAATAAGTGAATCTTTAAAAAATAGATAACTGTAATTTATTGTTAAGCCAATCAAAATGGCTAGGGCTTATTAAAATTTTTAAAAAAATCTTTATACTTATTCTGGTTCAGAAAGTCATAGAGTATTCAGTTAAATTATTTGCCCAGGTTAAAGGTCACTGGGAAGAATTAAATAATAAAAACTATGAAGATTTTTTTAACTGTAATTTAGAGAGCAACATCATTGTGTACATAAGCTTTTTCTAGGTAGAAAATCACAATGGATCAGGTAATTGACACAGGCAAATAGTAGAGTATCAACAAGGGAACCTCTTTGTATTTTGCAAGTTAAACTTTTTCACCAAGGCCAGAAACTACTTGTAATGAGACTACCTCATTCTTTTTAAAAATCTACTTTAATGTATTGGAAAGTCAGAGAGAGGGAGAGAGGGAGAGGGGGAGAGAAAGAGACAAACTCTGCTGGTTCTCTACAACTACCCACAATAAGCATGACTAGGCCAGGCAAAGGCCAGAAGCTGGGAACCTAAAGGTACATCTCTCACAGGAGCGTGAGAGAAACAAGTACTTGAGCCATCACCTGCTTCCCAGGGTATGCATTACTGGAAGACAGAACTGGAGCAGCACTTGGACATAAACCCTGGAACTGTGATATGGAATGTTAGTATCCCAAGTGGTATCTTAATGACTATGACAAATGTCCATCTTATCCTACCTCATTCTTAAACCTACACATATTTTGCTGCAGTACTTCATTTTGATGTTTTGTCCCTATGTGAGGGAGAAGAACAAATAATTTCTTTTTTTTTTTAATTTTTTTTGACAGGTAGAGTTATAGACAGGGAGAGGGAGAGACAGAGAGAAAAGTCTTCCTTTGATTGGTTCACTCCCCAAACGGCCGCCTCAGCCAGTGCTACGCTGATCCGAAGCCAGGAGCCAGGTGCTTCCTCCTGGTCTCCCATGTGGGTGGAGGGCCCAAGGACTTGGGCCATCCTCCACTGCCTTCCCGGGCCACAGCAGAGAGCTGGACTGGAAGAGGAGCAGCTGGGACTAGAACCCAGAGCCCATATGGGATTCTGGCGCCACAGGCGGAGGATTAGCCAAGTGAGCCATGGTGCCGGCCTGTGTGATAGGTTTTTAAAAATGTTATTGAACACCATATCTAGAATTGTTTGCCTCTTTCAAGAAAATGATTAGCTATATTATACAACAGCTTCTAAGATTTTGTCTAATAAGCAGTTAACATGTTTTTTAATTAAGCATTAAATTATGATCTTTTGATACATATATACACACCTACATATATTATATACATATATATATCTGGTATGGAAAGTCATTTTGATTGGTATATGCTATGATACACACAAAAATATGAAATCAGAAGTTTACGTTTTTACATACCTGCTTATTTTCACTTCCATCAAGCCATTCTTGTTCTTCCTTGGGTGCTGTTTTAATGTCATTATTTGTTGGAGAAGACTTGACATTTTTTAACTCAAGTTCTGTGCTTTTATATTGATTAGTATTGCAGTGAGGAAGGAAATGCCTCTTGAGATGTTTTGGTATTGGTTTTAACTTGATTCTGCCTGTAACTACAAAACACTAGACTTTATTATTTGAATCATATGCTTCAATTGTTTAGTTTGGGTAAGTCACAAGTCCAAAATGTTTTCTGGGCCACTGAGGTGAGGCACATATCCAGGGTCTAATTCAATTAGTGATATTTTGTTTAATATTTTTTTGGCATTTACACAGGTAACTCTAGTGCCCCTTACAGATCTATATTTCTACTTAAATATGTTAATTATCAGTGAGAGGAAAGCTACAATCTTAAAAAAATAGCAAATAACTCATTTTATCAATCGAAAGCTTAAGCTTAATCTTTCATTGAATATTTAATTCTTTAAGAAATACCTCTGGCCGGCGCCGCGGCTCACTAGGCTAATCCTCCGCCTAGCGGCGCCGGCACACCGGGTTCTAGTCCCGGTTGGGGCGCCGGATTCTGTCCCGGTTGCCCCTCTTCCAGGCCAGCCCTCTGCTGTGGCCAGGGAGTGCAGTGGAGGATGGCCCAGGTGCTTGGGCCCTGCACCCCATGGGAGACCAGGAAAAGCACCTGGCTCCTGGCTCCTGCCATCGGATCAGCGCGGTGCGCCGGCCGCGGCAGCCATTGGAGGGTGAACCAACGGCAAAGGAAGACCTTTCTCTCTGTCTCTCTCTCTCACTGTCCACTCTGCCTGTCAAAAAAAAAAAAAAAAAAAAAAAAGAAATACCTCTGACTTCCAAATTATCAGCAAACAACTTGAGGAGACAGCAGATATCTTCCTGTGTACTAAATATAATCATGTAAGCCACTCAGAAGTTTATGCTAAATACCAGCCCACACAAAATTATCTATACTCTTGTCTCTATTGTTTATATGTGAACTCGAGCTCAAGAATAAAAATGATTTTCTGAATTATATCCTGTTGACTTTAGGTGGCATAAGAGGAGTAATCCAAAAGTGAACCCTGGAACAAAATGATGTTTGAAAGTCACACTATGAAATTATGCAGTCACACAGAAGTGCTCCAGGGTTAAAATTCTGTGCTCTGATTTCCTCAGCTATTACTTTTATCTGTCCATGAGATTCCATGGATATTGATGGGTTTTTGGTCACAGAGTTAATAAAACAGTTATGTATCATCAATTGTCAAATTTGTATATCTTTGACAACTCTTATTACTGAGAATCAAAGGATAATCAAACTAGTAGGCAGCTGGGGGCAGAATCACAGTCTGAAAAACTTAAAAGTTATTTTTTCAACCATAAGAATGAAAATAATACAAATAAGATTAACATATACAAATGCATTAATTAAAAATTAGTTTAGTTCCAATATAGAAGCAAAGTACACAGAATTTCAGAATGCTCTAACTGGTATTTATCTGAAATATTTTTATCATTTTGATAAAAGATAAACTATCATATTTAAATATTTTAAGACAAGTCTAGAACAAAATCAGAAAAACAGAAAAAATTGTTATAGAATGCTATTATTTAATAAATATAAATTTTTAAATACAACTTTTGGATGATAGTGGTTCTTCCCCCCATAACTTCCCTCCCACTTGCAACCATCCCATTTCCTACTCCCTGTCCCATCCTATTCTTTATTAAGATTTATTTTTAATTATCTTTATATATAGAAGATCAACTCTATACTGAGTAAAGATTTCAACAGTTTGCACCCACACAGACACACAAAGTATAAAGTACTGTTTGAAGACTAGTTTTACCATTAATTCTCATAGTACAACACAGTAAGGACAGACGTCCTACAAGGGGAGCAAGTACACAGTGACTGCTGTTCTTGATTTAACAATTGACACTCTTATTTATGATGTTAGTGATCACCTGAGGCTCTTGTCATGAGCCGCCAAGGCTATGGAAGCCTCTTGAGTCCACAAACTCTGACATTATTTAGATAAGGCCATAGTCAAAGTGGAAGTTCTTTCCCACCCTCAGAGAAAGGTATCTCCTTCGTTGATGGGTCGTTCTTTCCACTGGGATCTCACTCACGGAGATCTTTCATTTAGGTCATTTTTTGCCAGTGTCTTGGCTTTCAGTGCCTGAAATACTCTCATGGACTTTTTAGCCAGATCCAAATACCTTAAGGGCTGATTCTGAGGCCAGAGTGCTGTTTAGGGCATCTGCATTCTATGAATCTGCTGTGTATCCTGCTTCCCATGTTAGGGCATCTGCCATTCTATGAATCTGCTCTGTATCCCACTTCCCGTGTTGGAGTGTTCTCTCCTTTTTAATTCTATCAATTATTATTAGCAGACACATATTATTTATGTGATCCCATTGACACTTAATCCTATCTTTATGATCAAATATGAACTTAAACTAGTTAAACTTAAACACTTTAACTAGTAAGATAGCATTGGTACCTGTGAACTTAATGGGATTTGGAGTCCCATGGCAAGATTTTAGCTTTACCCTTTAGGAGTAAGTCCGAGGGATCATGTGCCAAACTGTACATCTCCTCCCTATCTTATTCCCACTCCTATTTTTTAACAGAAGTCAATTTTCAATTGCATTTAAACACCTAAGAATAACTGTGTATTAAGTAAAGAGTTCAACCAATGGTATTAAGTAGAAAAAGAAAATATTAAAAAGAATAAAATAGTAAGCTGTTCCTCGATAGTCAGGACAAAGGCTGATCAAGTCATTGCTTCTTGTGTCAGTTTCACTTTTACAGGTTTCCTTTTAAGTGCTCAGTTAGTTGTCACAGATCAGGGACATATGATATTTTTCCCTTTGGTACTGGCTTATTTCACTCAGCATAATATTTTCCAGATTACTCCATTTTGTTGCAAATGACCAGATTTCATTTTTTACCACTGTGTATTATTCCATAGAGTACGTATTTCATAATTTATCTATCCAGTCTTCTGTTCATGGGCATTTAGGTTGATTCCATGTCTTCATTATTGTGAATGAGCTACAATTAACTTTGAGGTACAGATAGCTTTTTTATTTGCCAATTTAATTTCTCTTGGGTAAATTCTGAGGAATGGGATGGCTGGGTCGTGTGGTAGGGTTATATTCAGAAGAAATAAAACTTTAAAGGTGATTCCATCACCAGGGACTGCATTAACATTTGGGTAAGACTACAAAGGGTTTCAAGTAGTAATTCTAAATTCTGATCCAAGTTGGTATGTTCAGGTGCCAAAAAATCCAATCAAATAATTTTAGGTGTTAATTGCAATTTTCAATCCATTCTCTTAAAAGTGCAGAATCAACTTTTTCAGAGAGATATGCCATAAATACTATTAGTTGTAACAGTTAATGGGTCATGGATATTGGAATGTAGGACTCTGCATGCTTGTACTTAATTTTCCCAGTTTTCATATCTAATAAACTAACTATGAACAGAGCAGTCCACTAAGTAAAGGATCTCCAAATACTCACAAGGATTTTAATGGTAAAAAGAACCCTAAGATGAGAATGTTTAAGAGTTCTAATTTACAATTAAATTATTTGGGGACACTAAATCAGTTCTTAAAGAAAATTTAAAGTATATATTTTTATTCTATATTGACACATCATTGTGGCATAGAATATGTTGTTTCCATATGTGTATTGTATTATACAATGTATAATGATCAGATTAGATCATTATTAGCATACCAGTCACTTCAAATATTTATTCTTTGGGAAAATTCCAAATCTTATTAACTATTTTGAGATTGCAGTTCCTCTTCTGTGCTTTAAAATGATTAAGTATTGTCTCTGTTCTCTGTAATCACACACACACACAAATGAGAGTATGCTAATCAGAACATCACTAGGATGGAACAATTAAAACAAATGAAATTTAGGAATAATGTTCCAATTTAGGTAAAGATCAGAATTCTATGACATTTTAAACCATGAAAATTTTAATATCTTAATTAACTTATGTCAATCCTAATAAAAGATAGGAATTTTAAACTAGGCACTTCAGGGTATCAAAAAATGAAAGGTATTTTTTAGCATCTCAGTTAAAGGTTACAGTCTCTAGATGAGAAATATATTTTTTTCAGACATGAATCTGAAAATGATATCTGCATTATTTGTGTCAAAACCTTTTATCAAATCTGCAGACAAAAATAATTTTTAGAATGAAGATTGAAGGCATTTCAAATACTGTGTTTCTTTCCAGATAACATTTGTACTGCAAAATTACCTTGTCTGCATGTTTGTACTTCATTCATTCCCACTGATGTTGCCCAAAAAGGATGTATTGCTTCCAGACGAGGCTGAAGGAGTTTTGAAACAAGATAGTTAACAATGCATATTTCATATAATATGTATTTAATTAGAGAAAAATGTAAAATACACATTATTACCAGCTATTGAGAATATTCAAGACAAAAATGTAAACGTTATTACCGTCAATTCAGTGGATCCCTTAGCAAACTCTAAAAAGCAAAAGAGATATACAGTCAATTATATGTAAATATGACAAGGCCGACAATATATGGTGCAGGTTTAGCATTGCGCTAAGTCCACATGTGTGGCTATGGAAATGATTACTGTAGGTTTGGGGGAAGCGGTTTATATTTGGGGTGCTAGGAAAACAACATGCAAGATAGAAGTATATATAAAAACATACAAACCAGAGTTCTATCAAAAATAAGTTCCTAGTATTACACAGCATAGTTGAGCAACTATATCACAGTAACCTATCTTATAATGAAATAAAAGGAGTACCAAGCTTTAATAATATCATGTGAAAGAAAAGAACATGCCAATTACCCTGATCTCATCAAGATATGTTGTATACATATAATGAAATGTCACACTGAATTCCATAAACATATATAATAATTTTTAATAAAAATAAAAATAAAAAATCAAATAAAATTCAACAAAATAGACCTATGGGTTTAATAAAACACGCCACTAAGATTTCAAAACGTATGACAATGTCTCAAAAAGTATGACTGTTAATTAAGCAAAAAGGTACCCATATGCCAAAGTGAGCATGCTGAGTACTGGGGACAAATGTGATCTTTAATCAAAGGAACAAATCATGACCATGAGAGTCTAAATGAGAAAGCTGATGGTCGAATGTGACAGCATACCTTTACTGTACACATCAGAATCATTTATTCCATTGTGCTACAATTGTTTTTCGGTGTCTCCTGTATTTTGGAAGCGTACAGTTGTGATGAAAGATGAATATATAATTCATTTCTTAGCAGAGAAAGTGGTCTGACCTCATCAATTGGTTTATATACTTGGCTTTAGATAGTAACACATAGTCACAGTTTTCTATAATTATGAGGACTACTGGTTTGTGTACATTTCTTTCCTCCTCTAGTTTAGCTTTGAAAGATTTTACTTATTTATCTGAAAGACGGAAGAATATAGATGAGAGAGATAGAGAAATATCTTCCATCTACTCTTCAAATGCCCACAAAAGCCATGGCAACATCAAATGGAGGGGTCGGCACTGTGGTGTAGCAGGTAAATCAGCTGCCTGCTATGCCGGCATCCCATATAGGCACCAGTTTGAGACCCGGCTTCTCCCCTTCCAAACCAACTCTCTGCTGTGGCTTGGGAAAGCAGTAGAAGATGGCCCAAGTCCTTGGGCCCCTGCACCCACTTGGGAGACCCAGAAGAAGCTCCTGGTTCCTGACTTCAGATCAGCTCAGCTCCAGCCTTTGTGGCCATTTGGGGAGTAAACCAGCAGATGGAAGACTTATCTCTCTCTCTCTCTCTCTCTCTCTCTCTCTCTCTGTGCATCTCCTTCTCTGTGTAACTCTTTCAATTAAATAAATAAATTTTTAAAAAAATCAAGTGGAAGCTAGGAGACTGGATTGCCTTCCAGCTCTCACACAAGTGTTGCAGAATCTCAAGTACTTGGGTCCATCATCCACTGCTTCCCAGGCAGTTTTTCAGGAGGATGAACCTTAAGTGTGGCACCCGAACATGGAATACAGGCATCCCGACAGGTGGCTTAACCTACAGTCCCACAGTGCCTAGCCCTAGTTAGATGTCTTAAAGATTTTATCCCCTGATTCAAGAAGGTACATAGAACATATATAAGTAATTGCATATAATATGCTTTTGACACAGAAACCTAGTCATCAAAAAGAATAAATTCACTAAGCTGCCACAGAATTATTAATATCACTTTTTATTCTAAATCAATGCAATATTTGCTGAAAAATTCTGGTATTGAAGGAATGAAGTCTATGATATCTTGTTTCCAAAACACATTTATTCTAGCATAGTATGCTAACTTTAATTTTGTGAAACTACTTTATAAAAAATTTAGCTATAGATAAGCCAATGATTCAGTATTCAAATTTTTTCTCATTTAAATAGCATCCATGCAATTTATATCACTAGTGCTTTAGAATTAAATGAAGTTCAAATGAGTGGCTGCAATACCAGCACACCATCCTGTTTTTGGTAATCTCTGGAGCAGCAATAACCTAATGTGTTTAAATCTGAACATACAGAAGGCATCTGAAGTGAATATTCTCATGTTTCCTCATTAGTAACTCTAAATTTACCAGGTTCACTTCATTCTCTCTTCTTCCCTCTTCAGAATCATCCCTCCTTATCAAAAGTAATCTCTGGATCTGTGCTCTGGATTCTTCGCCTTACCATTAATTTTAGGGACTATCCACACCACTTATTTTCCCATTTATCACTACAATTTACAGTTCTAACTTCTATTTCAACCTCCCTTCAACTCTCCTTGCCTTCCCCAGAGCCTCTCAAACTTTACTCCTTCTTGGCTTCCTTCTTTCCTCTCATTCCTGTTTCCAATTTCTCCCTCTCCTCTCCTCTCTTCCCCTCCCCTTCCCTCACCTCTCTTCCCCTCCCCTCCCCTTCCCTCTCCTCCCCCTTCTTCCCCTCCCCTTCCCTCTCCTCCCCCTTCTTCCCCTCCCCTTCCCTCTCATCTCTTCCCCTCCCCTCTCCTTCCCTCTCCTCCCCCTTCTTTGCCTCCCCTCCCCTCTCCTCACCTTCCCTCTCCTCTCTCTCTCCCCTCCCCCGCTCTCCTCTCCTCTCCTTTACTTATCTCCACTCACTTCCCTCCCTCCATCCCTTCCTCCCTCCTTCCCTCCCTCCCTCCCTCTTTCCTTCCTTCCTTCCTTCCTTCCTTCCTTCCTTCCTTCCTTCCTTCCTTCCTTCCTTCCTTCCTTCCTTTCTTCCTCCCCTTTCATCCTCTGGATAGGAACATGCTGAGAAATAAAAACAAAAAATACTCTCCCTCTATCCTTTTAGTTCTTGAATACTTCTCCCAAGGTCCTTCTTTCAAATATCTCTGAAGGGAAACATATAACCCTAAAGCTCACCAGGGATCGTGATGAAAATGCAGAATCCCACATTTAAGGAAACAAAATGTGCATGCTGAATAAGGTCCCCAGAGATTCTTAAGTTTAAGAAGTTCTAGTCTTTACAAAGCTTCCTTATATATTCCTTTTCCTTAACTCCCCTTTCTGGAATGTAGCCTTAAGTTCATCCCTGCCACATCCCCCAAATTTAAATGGCATAAGATGTCATGGTTTAATGGGCTTTTTCTCAGGCAGTTAATTTTATTTCACCCTTTTCCCCATTCTAATTTCATTTAAAAAGACTAAAATTACCAAGTAATGAAATGACAAGTCAACCAGAAGAACAATAGCACATTCAGAAATACATGGAGATGGGCAAAGGACATGAATGGACAGTTCTCAAAAGAAGAAATACAAATAGTCAATACACACACACACACACACACACACACATAAATATATATAATACTTAATATTACTAGCCATTAGGAAAATGCAATGAGAAAATTACCATAAGATATCACCTCAGCCCTCAGAATGGGGGCTCTCCCTCATTCTGAATCCTCATTCCCTGACTTTATTCTGATTGTAGGTTATCCTGAAATGGAGCTAATACTTCAGCTCCTCTGGGGCACTCACAATTTAATGCATTGCTAACTAGTGGCACAATACACAGCTTACCACTCTCATTTATCTTTTCCTTACTATGCATTTAATACACAACTTTCTTCAGCTATTGGTATACATCAATATTCATGTCTTAGATAAACATCTGTCAACTGGCTTTAAAAACTACAGTTCTTACCTTCCAGTGGTTCATTCATATCTTTTCCTTTTGCATCTGCTGCCATTGATTGATTAATGGATTCCTTCCAAGAATTTGTAGAAATAGTCTATTAAAGTTAATGCCAATAATGAGTTGCATACACTTCCCAACAATGTTCTAAAAGAATCTTAATTTTCCACTTTCTAAAGAGTTCCACTTTATAAAGGCAAAAATAAGATCAGCATGTTTTATACAAATTCTCAAGATCAGGCCTAACTTTGAGTTTCATGTTACTGATTCTATAAATGCAGCATGGAGGTTCAGAGGAACAATAACTTATGATACTAATAACATATTTTAGCTACAAACTAACTCAAAAAGTCAACTCTGCATTGTATTCCCCAATAAAATAAAGAAGACAAACTAGAAAAACACATTGAAAAATTGTAGTGTTATAATACAGAGTTAAACACATGAACAATTTCTAGGTTTTGTCTTAACATTCTAAACATAAGAAACTTCAAAGTATGCCATACTGAGTATAAACAGAACATCTCAGAAGCTGTACATTTACATACACAGTGGTTTAGAAATGCTAAGTTTTCTTTTTATTTACTTATTTGACAGGTCAAGAAATACAGAGAAAGAAAAATATAACACGGAGAGAAAAAGAGAGAAAGAGACAGACAGGCTAGGGAGTATATCAGTTCACTGGTTCTGTCTCCAAATGCCACCACTTGTCAGCCATGGGCCACACCAAAGCTGAGAGCCAAGAACTCAGTCCCAGTCTCTGATGTGGATGTCAAGAACACAATTACATTAGCTTAGACCCGTTGCTTACAGGGATGCACATTAGTTGGAAGCTGGATTTGGAATTAAGACATTAACCCAGGTACTAAGATGTAGGCTGCCAGAATCCCAACTGAGCTCTTAAATGCTAGGCAGAATTCCTGTCCTAAATATTATTTAATACAATGTTTAAACACGTGAAGATGGTTTGAATGAAATAGCAGGAGAGTAAGTAAAATTTTCCTTTATGTTATGCTTCGTAACAGTATGCAAAAACCTGTATTAGTATGCAACTCATTGAAAGAAAGAAATACTGTGAAGATTGTACTGTAAGCTTTAATAAGAATAAGTGTATTTTTCTGCTTCAGCTTCTAACATGTGTCTGACACTCATTTGCATCATTTATTTTCTACACACAATAACATATTAAAAAAAGATTGAGGGTGATGGTTAGTCCACTACCTGCATCTTGCTAATTTCTGGAAGTGAAGAATAAAATAATAAACAGAGGTGATCCACTAATCTTTCTGTCCATAATGTCCTCCTTCTAGACATTCAGAGCGAATGTACATTCTCATTCTTATGCTGGGCAGCATCAAATCAGTAGCCCTATTTTTTCCCTCTGCCTACAGAATTCCACCATACAAACCATTCCAACACAAAGCACAGACACCCTCAATATCTCTATTCAACAGTCTCTCATTACTTTTTATGAGGCATTTAGAGGTAACTGTTAGTGCTTGTTACCTTGATTTTCTGTTCCAACCATAAGAGAAGTAGCCCAAACCTGTAAAGTCAGTGCCTAACTGCCCTACCACATAGTTGGAACTCACCAACAAAATTTATTTAAGGTGTCAATTAAAATATTACCAGAAAGGCCTCAAGTATAAAGTTACTATATTCCTATAGAAAATTTCCAAAAGAAATCATCCCTGAATTAGAAAAAGTTCCAAGGTAGTTAGTATTCATATATTTGGTCACTGGTAGAGTGGAAACATTCTTTATTTCTTAGAAAAGATTATTCTTAAAACTCAACAAATTCCTTGTGATACCTAAACCTTTCTTTTTCACTGCATGGTACTGGATTTATGAAAGAAACCTTGAGTTTACACAGCTGTAAAGTACTTAGCACATAGTTGAATTACTCATGGGATGGGGAAATGTGAGGAACTAATTCCTTATAGGTATGCACTAAAGAGAGAAAGAAAGGGGAAACAGTCTCTTTGCAAGTGGTTGGTCAAATGGTGAAGAAGCTAAGTCTAAAGGATTATGTCTGATGTGAGAGTGCCTGGGCTTAAGTCTAGGCTCCAGCTCAGAAATCTAGCTTCCTACAAATGTGGGCAGAGTGAGGCAGTTGGTGGTGACTCAAGTACTTAAGTTCTAGCCATCCACATGGGAGACTGGAACTGAGTTTCCAGTTCCTGTATCTCAGCTTCAACGAGGTTATGTTCCTGGAGTTGCAGGCACACATAGGGATTGACCTATAGGACCCAAGAGAGTTCTGCGTGTCTCAACTGGCATGTGAGTAGGTATCTATCTGTGTTATCTCTGTGTCTGCCTTTTGTGTCAATATCTTCAACAAGGTACAAAAAGCCTTAAGGAAAAGATATAAACTATAATAGGTGTTTAGCTTCTAAACTGTGCCAGACTAGGGGGAGCAATTTGACAGGGTAAGCTGTTCCTGGGGACACTGGCATCCCATAGAGTAGTGCCTAACCTACTATATTTGTACTCCAGATTCTAGATCATGTGCATGCTGCGAGGCAGGTATGGCTTATATACATGAGTCCCTGCCAACCCTGCGGAGGGTCCACCAAATACCAAACTCCTAGATAGAACCTGCCCAGTCCTGAATGTTTCAAGTATTTGTGCAGTAAATCATTGCACTGAAGATCTCTCTGTTGGTTTGCCACTAAAATAAGTGAAAATAAGTAACATTAAAACATGCCAGGCACTTATTTTCACATTTTCTTTATTAAACTGATCACATAACAATGGCTGCAATTATGGTTGTCCCACTTTAAAGTTTTGCTAATACCCAACTATAACAACCAAATGATAAAAAATGAGACCCACTAGTTTTCTGCCCAGAATATTCTAATCCTAGACTTTCACACACATGATTCCATCTCATCCGTTCGTTGGCAGCATCATAGTTACATTCAGAAAGGTTTTCTCTGACTAAGGAATTCCAAAATCAACTCCCACTTCTATGCTAAGGAAAAAAAAAATCAGATTTAAATATATTTGCTCAGTACACATAACTGAGGTAAATGTTGGTACCATTTTCCTAAATGTGGTAACACACAAATAGCTTATATCTTTATTTTTAAGGCAAGATAGATAGTAACTTACAGATCAGCATAAGAGTATGGCTTATAACTTAGTGAAATGCCTGACCCCAAGGCAGCAGCTGTTCAAACCTAAGAACTTAGGCTTGTTTTCACTCACTGTCCAGCCGTCACCATAGAAAACACAATTTTATATGTATGTAATGACTAACATTGCTGCCATAAAAGTAATCAAGACATTTTCTTTTCTTTTTTTAATAAAGATCTTATTCACTTATTTGAGAAGCAGAGTTACAGATAGGATGAGAGACAGAGAGAAAGGTCTTCCATATGCTGTTTCACTCCCCAGATGCCCACAATGATTGGTGCTGGGCTGACCAGAAGCCAGGAGCCAAGAGCTTCTGCACAGTCTCCTATGTAGGTATAGAGCCCAAGCACTTGGGCCATTGTCTACTGTTTCCCAACGCTATAGCAGAGAGATGGATTAGAAGAGGAGCATCTGGGTCTCAAACAAGTGCCCATATGGGATGCTGACACCGGAGGTGGAGGCTCAGCCTACTATGCCACAGCACTCAATCTGGGGGAATTTTAATTTCAAAATTGTTTTTTTATGTTATTTTTATTTAGTAAATATAAATTTCCAAAGTACAGTTAATGGATTACAAAGGGTTCCCCCCCATAATTTCCCTCGCACTCACACCCCTCCCATCTCCCGCTCCCTCTCCCCTTCCATTGACATCAAGATTCATTTTCAATTATCTTTATATACTGAAGATCAATTTAGTATAAATTAAGTAAAAATTTCATCAGTTTGCACCCACACAGAAACACAAAGTATAAAATACTGTTTCAGTACTAGTTATAGCATTATTTCACATTGGACAACACACTAAGGACAGATCCCACATGAGAAGTAAGTACACAGTGACTCCTGTTGTTGACTTAACAATTTGACACTCTTTATGGCGTCAGTAATCTCCCTAGGCTCTAGTCATGAGTTGCCAAGGCTATGGAAGCCTTTTGAGTTCGCCAACTTCGATCTTATTCCAACAGGGTCATAGTCAAAGTGGAAGTTCTCCCCTCCCTTCAGAGAAGGGTACCTCCTTCTTTGATGGCCCTGTTCTTTCCACTGGGATCTCACTCGCAGAGATCTTCCATTTAGGTCTTCTCTTTTTTTTTCCAGGGTGTTTTGGCTTTCCATGCCTAAAATACTCTCATGGGCTCTTCAGCCAGATCTGAATGCCTTAAGGGCTGATTCTGAGGCCAGAGTGCTGTTTAGGACATCTGCCATTCTGTGAGTCTGCTGTGTATCCCGCTTCCCATGATGGATCATTCTCTCCCTTTTTGATTCTATCAGTTAGTATTAGCAGACACTAGTCTTGTTTGTGTGATCCCTTTGACTCTTAGACCTGAATATAACCCTACCATTCAACCCAGCCATCCCACTCCTTGGAATTTACCCAAAGGAAATTAAACTGGCAAACAAAAAAGCAGTCTGCACATTAATGTTTATTGCAGCTCAATTCACAATAGCTAAGACCTGGAACCAACCCAAATGCCCATCAACAGTAGACTGGATAAAGAAATTATGGGACATGTACTCTACAGAATACTATACAGCAGTCAAAAACAACGAAACCCAGTCATTTGCAACAAGATGGAGGAATTTGGAAAACATCATGCTGAGTGAATTAAGCCAGTCCCAAAGGGACAAATATCATATGTTCTCCCTGATTGGCGAAAACTAACCAAGCACCTACATTGAAAATGGTGGAAGTGAAACTGACACTATGAGGAACAGTGATTTGATCAGCGCTTGTCCTGACTGTTGATGTACAATGTAATACTTTATCCATTTTAGTATTTTCTCTTTGTTTTGTTCTAGTACCATTGGTTGAACTCTGTGATTAACACACAATTATTCTTAGGTGTTTAAATTTTAACTGGAAAGTGATCCCTGTTAAATATAAGAGTGGGAATAAGAGAGGGAGGAGATGTACAATTTGGGACATGCTCAATCAGACTTGCCCCAAATGGTGGAGTTAGAATCATGCCAGGGGATCCCAATACAATCCCATCAAGGTGGTATGTACCAATGCCATCTCACTAGTCCAAGTGATCAATTTCAGTTCAAAATGGTTTTTATTTAAAGGCCCCCACTTATCCAAAATCTTATTGCTATAATCTAACATTTTTATATTCTCCACGTTTCCCCTTCACTGAAATATTCTTTACAGATTGACAATTGACAATACAAATATAATAATGATGATTTGAGGGCCGGTGACATGGCTCAATAGGCTAATCCTCCACCTGCAGCGCCGGCACTCCAGGTTCTAGTCCCGGTCGGGGCGCCGGATTCTGTCCCGGTTGCCCCTCTTCCAGGCCAGCTCTCTGCTATGGCCCGGGAGTGCAGTGGAGGATGGCCCAAGTCCTTGGGCCCTGCACCCGCATGGGAGACCAGGAAAAGCGCCTGGCTCCTGGCTTCGGATCAGCGCAATGCGCCAGCAACAGCGCGCTGGCCACGCTGGCCACTGGAGGGTGAACCAACGGCAAAAGAAGACCTTTCTCTCTGTCTCTCTCTCACTGTCCACTCTGCCTGTCAAAAAAAAAAAAAATAATGATGATTTGAAGTGTCAGGTATTGATTTGTGAGTTCCAAACTGTGAAAACCCACAGATAAAACAGTTCCTTTTCAAAAGCACATTAGGATGATTAGTCATCCTTGTAGCTACCATAGAACCAGACATTTGGCATAAATTGCACTGTGATAAAACCATACATTTTAGCTAAATTTTGGAAACTAATTCCTAATTACTTGTGTTAATTAGGCCTTATGTTTTGAACTGTACTGTACTGGCTGCATTAAATTAGTCATGTAGAGAATTGTCACAGTGCACTAGTGCATCAGGAAAATACTCATCACATGATGAAAATGTAAGGAAATAATTCTAATAGGAACACACAGAGCTGAGAAAGAGACATCAAGTCATACCATTCGCAGCTATTTGTCATAGTGTCTCAGACACTAATAGAGCACCTGAATACACTATGTCAGTGCCTGGATTCCATTTCTGGTTTTGGATATGGTATTAAAAATCCTGTTGGGAAGGCCAAAATTGTGGCAAATGGGTAAAGCTGCTGACTGCTATGTTGGCACCCCAGGTGGGCCTCAGTTCATAATTATGCTGTTAGACTTCTGATCCAGTGCCCTGCAAATGGCCTTTGAAAAGTAATGGAAGAAGGCCCTTATGTTTGGGCCCCTGCCACCTACCTAGGAGAACCAGATGAAGCTCTTTCTTTGGCCTGGCTTAGCCCTGACATTGTGACCACTTGTTGAGTGTGCCAGTGAAAGGAAGTAGTCTTTCTCACTGTCTCTCCCTTTCTCTGTATCTATGACTTGGAAATAAATAAGTAAACCTTAAAAATCCTGCTGTGGCTGGTGTGTGGTGCAATACGTGAATCTGCCACTGGCAATGCAGCATCTCATAGTTCCATACTGGAATGTCAGTTTGAGCCCCAACTGTTATTCTCCTAATCTACCTCCTGCCCATGCAACTGGGAAAGCAGCAGAAGAATGGCACAAGTATTTGGTCTACTGTCACCAAAATTTGAGACCTGGCTAGAGCTTTGGGCTCCTGGCTTCAGCCTGGCCCAGCCCTAGCTGCTGTAGCCATTTGGGGAGTCAATTAGTGGATGGAAGAACTCTTTGTCGCTCAATTCTTTCATCCCTCCATCTCTCCATCTTTATCTGTCATTCTGCCTTTCAAATAATAGAATGAATCTCATTAAAAATTTCCAGCTAATACAGACTTAGAAAGGCATGAGGTGATGTCTCAAGCAGTTAGGCCCCTGACAGGGAGACCTGGATGGAGTTTTGAGAACTTAGCTACTGGCTTTGGTTGGGTCTTGTCCCAATCATACCAGAGATTTGGAGAGTAAATTTGTATGTGATAGCTCTGTGGGTTTGCCTTTCATCTCTCTCTGCCTCTTGGTTTCTCAAATAAATGTTTAAAAAGAGAATCAAGAACCATACTCTTCTGTGCTTTAGGTTCTTCTCTATTCAGGATGACCTCCTCCTGCACATTCACAGGGATGGCCCCAACTCTTCCTTTACTTGGCAGTGGCATAGTCACATTCCAAAGAAAAAAAATCTCTGAATACAGAATTCTACACCACGTTCCACCTTTAACCTTATGGAAAATCCCCTGAATATTTTGCAGCCCCACATTCTCTGCTAGATTTATATGAAGGGTGGATAACAAATTATCGTGGATTGCTGCTTGCTATGACATTCTAACCATGACAGAAGTAGCCCCTTTTAATATATTCACTGTCTAAAATTCAAGCTTATATTAGGCACAAAACAAAAATAATTATTCATTTTAAAACATTCAAAATATCTCCAGAAAGGCCTGAAGGGCCCCGTCACTATATTAACATAGGAAATATAGTAATGATGCAGTAATAAGACTAAACATTTCATGCCAAATCAAATTTCTCAGTTTTTTCATGACACTGCCACTGAGTCACACTGGACTTCAGATTTTAAAAAGTCTACTTGCAAACATAAGTAACTGACATCACTGGATGCTTTTTTCTTCATTCTGTATGTATTTCACTGTTTGCATCATGTTTGCCTATTTCTTGCCATGTTATTTTATTGTACTGCCTAAAAGTTAGATATCAATCATTCAGGTGTGGCCACTGGGATTCAAATGACTTATATCACTTTTCACAAGACTCCATTACCAGGGAAAGGCCAGCATATTAACAAGTCTTAGGACTTCAGTGAAGTCACAGAAATCAGTATGAAGCAACTGCTCAAGTCAGAAAGCAAATCCTATCTCATTTCCAGTTGCCACTATGAACATCACCATTATTAATACTTATGTGGTTATGAATATTGCTAGCATGAAGTTACTCAGTATTTTACATTTAAAATGTCTTATGTTTATCAAAACACAGCTAAATCAAAATGATGAAATCTTTACTTAATATATACTAAATCAATCTTCTCTATATAAAGATAATTGAAAATGAATCTTGACGTGAATGGAATGGGAGAGAAAGCAGGAGATGGGAGGGTTGCAGGTGGGAGGGAAGTTATTGGGGGGAAAAAGCCCTTGTAATCCATAAACTGTACTTTGGAAATTTATATTTACTAAATAAAAGTTTAAAAAATGCCATATGATCTAGCAATCCCACTTCTGCTTATACACCTAAAGACAGGAAAGCACTGTATCAAGGATATCTGTGCACCACCATATTATAGCTGCACTGTTCATAAAAGCAAAAAGAGGAATCAAAGCGCACTTCTAAAGATGAATGAACAGAAAAAGTGCAGCACAGGTATCCAATGTAATAGTATTCAGTCATTTGAAAGAATGAAATTCTGCCATTTGCAGCAAAATGAATGCAACTGGAGGGTATGATGTGGGGGAAAAGAAGCTGGACGCAGAAAAACAAGTATCTCATGTTTTCCCTTAAAAGAGGCAGCTTAGGCCGGCGCCGCGGCTCACTAGGCTAATCCTCCGCCTAGCGGCGCCGGCACACCGGGTTCTAGTCCCGGTCGGGGCGCCGGATTCTGTCCCGGTTGCCCCTCTTCCAGGCCAGCCCTCTGCTGTGGCCAGGGAGTGCGGTGGAGGATGGCCCAGGTGCTTGGGCCCTGCACCCCATGGGAGACCAGGAAAAGCACCTGGCTCCTGGCTCCTGCCATTGGATCAGCGCGGTGCGCCGGCCGCAGCGCGCCTACCGCGGCGGCCATTGGAGGGTGAACGAACGGCAAAGGAAGACCTTTCTCTCTGTCTCTCTCTCTCACTGTCCACTCTGCCTGTCAAAAAAAAAAAAAAAAAAAAAAGAGGCAGCTTAAATCGAAAAATGAAGATGAAAAGGCAAATAAGGCAGAAATGCTTGTGTGTTTCGATACTGCTGCAAATGTTGTCTTGATAAGCTTTGTTTTATACCTTTGTCAAGCTCGTGGTTAAGAATATTATGCTACTATAGATTCAATGATCTGGGATTACTTTGAAATTTATTGCAGATAAGTGAAATAGTCCTTTTTCCATTTCATTATTGTCTTTGGCCTTGTCTATATTCCTACTTTACTAGGCCTTTTTTTGCTTTTAACTTGAAGAACCAAGTATTTACAGGAGCCATGGAATGTAATGTAGATCAAGGACATAAACTCAAAGTGAAGCAGAGAAGGGGTAAAGTGAGAGGAAGCAGGGTGGGAGGCACAGAAGGAGAGGGATGGAGGACAAAGGCACATCATTATACTCTTAGAATTCCATGAGCTCTATGGAGCCTAAAACACTAAAAAGATATAGAGAGACTCCAGAAGATATGGATACCATAGTTATCATTGTAATTGTGAAGTCTATTTGTCTTCACAGCTTCTTCAAACAGATGATAATATTAAATGATTTTAAAACTAGCTGCCCTGGCTTCAAGCAAACACCAATTTTGTTTTAACAAGACTGAAATCAGGTATTTGCAAATCACAAGAAGACACACTACCTTCGAATTCCTTGGTGAGTTGTTGTCTTCAGGATCTCTTTGGGAGGTAGACTCCTTACCTACAAATGCAGTAATAGATCAACTAGTGAGAACATTTATTCACATGGAAACAATTTACATAAAGGCGTGTCTCTCTCCACTCATGACTATTGCAATTAAATGAATATTTCAATGAAATAAAAGGAATAGTAAGGATGAATTTCAGAGGGTTGAAGCTGTTTCAGGAAGAAGTTGGTTATATTAAAAAAAGCCAAAGAAAACCCTCAACATACATGGATATCCAATTCAGAGCTACTCATTTCTCTTCATTGTATTTCAATAGTAAGTTTTGATAGATATGCACTCACTACGCTTGTTATCTTTGTCCAATGAGTGATCAGAGTCCATCCCATGTTTATTAATTGGCTGTTGTGGAGCAACTTGAGTGATGAAAAAATATTTTTTACTCTTCTTACCCGCTAGAGCTGACGTTCCTTCCTACAGAACAATAAAATACAAATTCAACACATATATCCAATTTCTCAACCCCTCAGCTACTCATTCAGTGAGACAGGATTTACTATGTGTATCAAGTCATAGGCCCAGTCCTTGAAAAATCTAAGCATATACACAAAGAGCAGATTCTACCCCATGTTCAGCTAGAGGTGGACATGGGAAAATACAACAGGAAAGTATAAACCACTATTTCTGCCACTGAAGTCAATACAGTTGAAGAAAAGGCAGAAAAAAGAATCCTCCATTCAGTCTTGGAAGGTCAGGAAATACTGCTTAATTTCTGGCCGAGAGTTAGAAATGGGTACCAAATAAGGACAGAAAGCCATCCGAGGTGTGAGGTAGATAGCTCATCTGACTTCTTCACCACTGGGCCAAGAGTTTAGCTCCTAATTCTTTTTTCCTAGGTTGTAAAGGCAAGAGAGTTGGCTGAAGCGAATGTCAAGACAGCCTCAAAACCTCTCCTTTACGTAGCTTCAGATAAGTAAGGGGAAGCTTGTATTACATAGGTACTAGGTATTCCACTCTCTCCCAGATAAGAAATATCATCAAGAATATATGAACAAACAACAAATCTAGTTCAGAAATGGACACAGCACCTCAACAGACCTGTCTCAAAAGAAGCCTCTCAGCTTAAAAAAACACACATATCCTAAAGGAAGTCACTGAATGCTTCAGTGATATCTTTGCTTTAGCTTGTATGCATATTTTAGAGTTTACTGTTGTTTTTTTTTTTTTACATTGGCTACCACAGATTCTCATTACACCTACGTGGGCATTAAATACTGGCATATTTTATGAATGTGGTATATGGCATGCCAAAAGGCTATATCATCTTTCCAACGTACTGTAGCTAAAATGACAGTGCAACATACTAATATGTGCTATGACTTAAATAAAGTTAGTGATACCACTATACTGCTTAAACCTAAGAGCTCTGAACATAGCTACCTCACTCTCTTGTCACAGTAAGAAAAAACATTTTAACTTATGTTAGTATGTACATATTTACCAAAAGGATAGTCCAAATTCATCCAATTCTATTTATCTCTATAAAACACCACCAAAGTGGTTGTCCTCCCACAAATTTACTACTTCGCATGTATACCTTGCTCTAAATGTTACTACTTGCGTATCTCAGCTGCTATTCCAAAGATGTTAAGAATGCACTGAAACACAGGTATTAGGTTTTCAACTTGCAAGTTGTGGAAATAACACATCAATTTTGGTATCTAAAAATCTCATCAGCATGACAAGACATCTATAGATATACTGGAATCAGATGTCTGGTGTTACATTCTAAAACAATTTTTTTGTTGTTCTTGTTGATAAATATAATTTGCAGAGCAAATTTACTTCTTTATATTACCCAGGTCCTATTTATGTGTTTTGAAGTATGCTACAATTGTCACACTAAATAAGTCATGTAGAACTGTAGAAGACTACTAAAGTAGCAGGGCAATGGTTACAACATAATGCATTACTAATTGTTTGATGAAAACAAAGAAATCAGAGAGTCTATGCACACAGATGAAAAAGAAGAGCCACCCCAGTACTCAGTAGGCCCCTGCCCCAGTGGCTCATGCTGTGCAGGACACCAGCATGCAATACGAAAAACTCCAGGGTTCCATTACCGACCCCTGTGCAGGAACCCAGCTTCCTGCAAACGTGCAATCAGGGAGCGAGTCAATGATGTCTCAACCTCTTGGGCCCCAGACACCCATGAGGGACACCTGGGTTGAGTTTCTAACTCCTGACATCTTCATTTGGCCTGGCTCTGTTCATGGCGTCACAAACATTTGGCAGGTGATCTCTCGGTGTCTGCCTCACTTGTGTCTTTACTATCTCTCTTGATAAAGTGGTGGCAGAAAAAACAAGCACTCTTTTCTATATTTTACCATCGATTAATATAATACTCACATATAAAAGTCACAAGAAAACAAGGGACAGTACCTCAGACTTTAAGGAGTGTTTTAAAGGCTCATCATCTGGTCTGAAGCCAGGCATATCTATAAAACATAGGCAGAGTTGTACTCATGAGAACATTTGTCAACCGTTGCTTTTTTTTTTTTTAATATATTTTAATTTATTTGAAAGAGTTACACCAAGAGAGGGGGAGAGAGAGAGGGAGAGAGAGAGGTCTTCCATCCACTGGTTCACTCCCTATTGGCTGCAACAGCAAGAGCTATGCCAATCTGCAACAGGAGCCAGGAGCTTCTTATGGGTCTCCAATGTGGGCATGTGGGCATGTGGGTGCAGTGGCCCAAGGTCTTGCATCATCTTCTACTTTCCCAGGCCATAGCAGATATCTGGATGGGAAGTAGAACAGCTGGCACTTGAACCAGTGCCCATATGAGATGCCAGCACTGCAGGCGGGGGCTTTACCCACTACACCACATCGCCAGCCCCAACTGTTGCTTTTAAAAATTTACGCATTCAGCTGAGTTCATCAATAATATACTAAAATTAAAGTAACAGCAATAAAGAATTTCAGCTAGAGGGCCAGTGCTGTGGCATAGCAGGTAAAGCCACGGCAATTCAGCAATGGCATACCATATGGCTATGGGTGCAAGTTCCAGTGGCCCCACTTCTGATCCAGCTCTCTGCTAATGTACCTGGGTAAGCAATACAAGATAGCCTGTCTTTGGCCCCTTGCACACACATGGGAGACCCAGATGACGCTTCTGGATCCTGGCTTTGGCCTGACCCAGTCCTGCCCATTGTGGCCATTTGGGAAGTGAACCAGCAGATGCAAGATCTCTCTCTCTCTCTCTCTCTCTCTCGTGCACACACTCTCTCTCTTTCTCTCTCTCTCTCTCTCTCACACACACACACACACACACTCTGCCTCTATGCCTCTGACTCCACCTCTCCCTCTCTCTATCTCTTTCTGATAAAAAAATAAATTAAAAAAAAAAGAATTTCTGCTTGTTCAATCAGCACTTTAAACCAGGTTGAGCTGGACATAGAAACAAATAGCGAAAGAAAAATCATCAAAATAATGGAAATCATTTCAGTTGAGACATTAGTACTTAAACAGTGTTTCATTGATAGATACTGACCAATAGCTTTGTCTTCTGGCACTCCAGCAATACCAGATAATGTGTCCTTTGCATGCTCTTGGGCACTTAGACTGACAGCCACATCCTTTTCAGTATCTCCACTTGATGCCATTGACGCTTTTCTCTACAGAAAGAAATAATGCCACAAATTCAGCAAACATTCACTCACGTGCTCAGACAAACAGGAAGACGTTTGCTGTGCTTGGGAAGCAATAGGCGCCCTCAAACAATGAGCTAAATATAAGGAAGAAGACAGATTCTATCCTGTAGACTAGGGGCAAATTGACCTATGTCGAACAAAGAACAGAAAACCAAAATTCCTCATTTTCAACTATCGCAGTCAGTAAATTACAATGAGGGTAGGATGACAGAATCTTCAGCATGACTTTGAAAACTCAGGAAAGGCTGTAGGGTTAGGAACACATTTAGTACAGCAGAGAAAATGCAGGGGCAAAGCATGATGGGCCTTCTAAACAGAGCAGTGTGAACAAAAGGAGGAGGCAAAACATGGCAAATGAGGGTTAATAAAGTAAGGAAGTAAAATGGCCAACATATTATTGAAACTGAGAGAGACAGGTGCAGCATGTATCCAAGACCAAACCATGAATGCCTATGGCATGCTGGAATCGGAGCTCGGCAGCAATGGGCTCCATCTTTCTCATTCACCATTTGGTCAATGTAGAAGAATATTTATAGTTACGCTAGTACTAACATATCTGTCATAAACATGTTGAATTCATTAAATTTTCCAAGATAGCCTGTGTTTATTAAAGACACCATTTAAACAGGCTTTATTTTCCCAAAAGAAAAATGAATGATTACTCATGTTTTACCTCATGCTGAAATGCCATTACGTTCTGATTAATAATGGCATTTTGATTCATTATGCTTTTATTTGGAATTCTAAGCACATAGAAATGGCAGTCCAAATATTTCTCTCAAAATCTCATTCAGATGAACAGGTGGCATTAGATATCACAAAATAATGTTATTCACATTGGTGGAGCTAAAATAAACTTTTAATTTTCAAGATATAGCTAGTTTCCAAACCAAAACTGATTCCTTATCTCTCTCAGGCCTACTTTATTATTGTCTACGTTTAACTACACCAACGGACTCACACACATGTGTAGATCTTCTCTAACGTGGCAGTGCACTGTTTACAATGCATTACTAACTTTATGATGGAAATAAACCATACAGGGCAGGCGTGAGAAAGGAAACTCAAACCTTCCTCTTTGTAGTCACTTGCCACAGTGGCTCGGATGCTAAGTGGGACAACAGCATACAATATTTCAGGGTTCCTTTACTGATTCCTGCTTCTCTCCCTCGCATCTTACTGAGGCATATGCAAGGAAGAAATAGGTAGTGACTCAAGCTGTTGTGTCCCTGGCTCTCATGGGAGGCCTGGGTTTAGTTTCTGACTCCTTTCACCTGGAATAGGCCTGGCAGGCATCTGGCCGGTATACTGTCTGTGTGTGTCTGCACACGCATCTTTCTTATCTTTCTCTCTGCATTTGAAATAATTTTTAAAAGGCAAAAAAGGAGCAACCACACCTTTACATATCTCAGCATCAATTAATGCTCACATTTCAAAGTCACAAGAAAATAAAAGGCAATAGCGCAGATTTGGAAGTGGATTCCAGACGTTCATCTTCTGATCGGGAGGTAGCCACTGGATTTACAAAACATAATCACAGCCCCTTGAATGACAACATGTATTTCTATGAAGTTTATAGGTAAATCCACAATCTACCACCATTCAGGAATATTGCAATAAAATGACAGTAGTGGCAATAAAGTGCAGAATGTAGAAACTATTGCAATAGGGAGATACGTAGCATATACATAAAGCTAAAGAAAATGCAAAAGGAAATGAATGTCAAAATGGGACCTACACTTCCCAGTTTCAACAGCAGCAATGATACCGCGATTCATTAAAATATACTGACCTCTTTGGCTATCCTTGCCCAACTACATGACAGGAAATAATCCAGAATATCTCCTTCTGGGACACCTCCAGTGGCAGCACGACCTTCACCCTTTCCACTTGATGTTTCTTCCTAAGCCCAAAATTAATTAACTAATTAATAAATACTAAAGCAAAACAAGCAATCCAGAAATTCAGCAAACAATCAGTGGCTCCATCACTAAGATACAGTTTAATCTGCTTGTCAATTCCTAGGCACATTTCCTCCAGAAAGATAAATATAAAAACAGAGGTATTTTCTACCCTATGCTAAGTGGGAGCAGATACATAGGAAAACAAAGAATAGGAGCATATAATTCACCACTTCTACCACTGAGGTAAAAAAAAATAAGCTACAGTAAAGGCTGACTTGAAACAAGACCCACAGCTTTCAGCATATACAAAAACTCAATTCAAAACGGATCAAGGAACTAAACTTAATACCTGAGGGTATCAAGGTACTACAGGAAAACCTAAGAGAAATGCTGTGAGGCATTGGCCTAGGCAAATACTTTTTGGATAAGACTCTCAAAGCACTGGTGCTAAAAACACAAACAGGCAGACAGGACTGAATCAAGCTAAGCAGAGTCTGCCTATCAAAGGAAGCTGTGCATCTAATTTATCTTCTATTCTATTAACTCATTTTCAGAGGGTATAAAGAGCTCAGGAAACTTAACAACAACAAAGCAAACGATCTCAGGAAGAAACAGGTACAGGAAAGAACAGGTATTTTTCAAAGGACGAAATACAAATGGTCAACAGACACATGAAAACATGCTCAGGGAAAAGCAAATAAACAACATAATGAGGTATCACTTCTCTCCAGTAAGAACAGCTGTTAGCCAAAATCAAAGAATAACAAAAGCTGCTGAAGTGGTGCAGCCAAATTCAGTAGTGGTAGGAACACAAATCGGTATAGCCGTTACGGAAAACAACACAGAGATTCTGTAGAAAACGAAAAATGGATCTACCATGTGACCCAGTTCTCCAACACTCAGGAATGCATCCAAAGAAAGCGAAACGGCATATGAGACTGGTACCTGCATTCTCATGTTAAGAGTAGCACAAGTCACAGTAGTAAAGGGATGAAGTCAGCCTTTGAGCTCCATCAACTAATGACTGCACAATGTTACATGCTGAACTATCACTCAGCCATAAACTATGAATTACTGATATTTGGAGCAAAACATGGAACTGGAGATCATTATTCTAAGTGAAGTAAGCCACCCAGAAACACAAATACTACGTTTTCATTTATTTGTAAAAGTAAATTTATAGAGAGCACAAAGTTGTGTGGCTATCATATGATCTGATATATATAATTAGAAGTATTGTGACACTGAGTTATTGTATTACACAACAATATATTCCTCTTTCCTCACATAATGATCAATGAATACCTCATTAGGTAACATTATTATCCATTTTCAAAAAAAGAGTGCATACATGTATACCTGTAATATATACATAAGATGTGACTGTGGCAAAATGTAAAAGAACCTGTTGAATCTTAAAGCTAAAAAAAATGTATAAAAACATTCAAAAGGCTGAAGAAACACACACCACTTTTATGTCTTAATGTCATTGAAACCTTGCATGGACAAGTACCTCAGAATCCCACGGTGATTCTACAGCTTCATCACTTATTCCGGAGATAGGCACTGCAACTACAAAATGTAGTAAGCGATCGACTAAGAAGACTATTTATGAAATGTACAGACACACGCAATTCATCTCTCTCTCCACTCATAAGTAACTGGAGAAGCCAAAGGTAATACTGAGAAGGTGTTTTAGAGGACTGAGCAGTTTTAGGGAAAATGTCAGAAATATTAAAGCAAAACAAAACAAAACTCCCAAAACAAAGGTAAAATAAAATGGATGTAGGATTTCATTTAACACAACGTTGATGTTTCATTTAGCAGTAACGTTGAAAAAGAAGAACATACATACACTCAAGGACCGCTTCTACTACCTCAGGGGATCAGTCTCTACTAACTTGCATGCCTAGAAATTGGTTAAGTGGGGCAATACCTTCTTCCCTCTTTAGAGGTTCTGCAGAGGATTCCTCCTATAGAAAACAAGGAACCACAAATTTAGCACACATACACATTCAATTACTCAACTACTCACTAAGACAAACATTTACTGTGTCTATCAAAACAGGCACCACCTAACGAAGACAGGCATGTACACAGAGGCGCATTCTACTCTAGGATTCCATTGGGGTATATATACATACAGAGGAAAACAATGAAAAGGAAATTAAGATTCACTGTTTCTACTACTGACGTGATAAATGAAGAAGTTACAGAAGAAGCTGGAATTACAGAAGCTTCAGTTCAGCCGTGACAGTTTACAAAACAGGACAAGGCCACAGCCGTATATTTAAAGTACACAAAGTACAGGGGGATTGTGTGTAGGGTCTTCTGAGAGAGGCTGCAGGAACAGAATGATGAGACAGAAAACAACATGACAAATGAGGGTAAGAAAGTAAGAAGGTAACATTACAACACATTGCTTGGGACTGGGATAGAGTTACTGTAGAGAATCAGGGTCAAGCTGCAACTGGCATGTGGTATGCTACAATCTGAACACTTTTCTGTACAAGACGCCATAGAATCATGGCTCAATACTCTAGTCATGAATATAATTTAGAAAGGCCAATCTGGCAGGATGTTCAGATGCATGCAATGCATTCTCTGAAGCATTTCTCAGATTTGAGAGCCTCCGGAGTCTTAGAAGTCACATCTAGAAGAAGACTTGCGGTACAGGAGCAGAAAAAAAAAAAACACTCTAGGAAATGATGGCTGGTCTAAAAGATAAATGAATACAATAAGCTAAAATTGTATAAGCAAATTTTTGTAATCATAGACTAAATCCTGATATTTTGGAAGTGAAAAAAGGGGTAAACTATCATGAGTTTCTCATGGAAAATGACAATTATCAATGATTTTATCAGGGATCTAAACTCTAACTCTTTTTCTATGTAGTTCTGTCATGTTGCTGTAACATGCAGTCGTAAATTTCAGAAAAGACTTATGTCAATGAAACCTATTGGAGATACTGAAATAGGAGATGGTAAAACATACATCTAAACATTTTCAAGGTTAGAAGTGCCAAGGAGATGCCAGAGTAATGAAGAATCCTTTTCTGTACCACGATGATTTCAGATAGATATCCAAAACCGTAAAGCATTAAGTTCAATCTGGTTTCCTTGTTTTTAGTTAATTACATTTTTGAGCCTTCAAAACTAAAAGTACATAATAAGAAAAGGGGAGAGGGGTTATAGATCCACAGACATAGACCTAGACCTAGCCATAGAAATAGTCATAGACATAGACATATAGACACAGATATAGATACAGACATCAACAGAAGTATAAACATAGACGACAGAATCAGAGGGAGAGCGAAAGTGAGAGATCAGACAGAATCCTAGAGAGGGTTTCATTATTCATATTTCTGCAAAGTCCAGTCTAGCATTTTGTAAAATCAGGAGCTGGGGACTCAATTTCTCCCAATGGGTAGCAAAGAATGAATTATTAATCCATGGAAGCCTGTCAGGGGGCCTCCTGGCTGAAAGTTAGAATCAGGCACAGGAAAAAGACAGAAGCCATCCTAGGTGTGAGGTAGATAGCTCATCTGACTTCTTCACCACTGGGCCAAGAGTTTAGCTCCTAATTCTTTTTCCCTAGGTTGTAAAGGCAAGAGAGTTGGCTGAAGCAAATGGTAAGACAGCCTCAAAACCTCTCCTTTACGTAGCTTCAGATAAGTAAGGGGAAGCTTGTATTACATAGGTACTAGGTATCCCACTCTCTCCCAGATAAGAAATATCGTCAAGAATATATGAACAAACAACAAATCTAACTCAGAAATGGACACAGCACCTCAACAGACCTGTCTCGAAATAAGAGATAGAAATGGCAATCAATATGACAGTATGTTCAACATCACCATCCACCAGGGAAATGCATATCAATGCCTCAAAGAGATATCACACCACCCCTTCTCAAGATAGCGAAAATGTTTATCTGCCTGTCTTATGTAAATAGCTGTCTCTCAAGTAACTTTATACCTTCAAGCAAACACCAATTTTGTTTTAACATCACTGAAATCAGGTATTTCCAAATCACAAGAAGACACACTACCTTCGAATTCCTTGGTGAGTTGTTGTCTTCAGGATCTCTTTGGGAGGTAGACTCCTTACCTACAAATGCAGTAACAGATCAACTAGTGAGAACATTTATTCACATGGAAACAATTTACATAAAGGCATGTCTCTCTCCACTCATGAATATTGCAATGAAATGAATATTTCAATGAAATAAAAGGAATAGTAAGGATGAATTTCAGAGGGTTGAAGCTGTTTCAGGAAGAAGTTGGTTATATTAAAAAAAGCCAAAGAAAACCCTCAAAATAAATGGATATCCAATTTAGAGCTACTCATTTCTCTTCATTGTATTTTAATAGTAAGTTTCGAAGGATAGGCACTCACTACCCATGTTACCATTGTCCAATCCACGATCATAGTTGAACGCATATTCATTAATTGGCTGTTGTGGAGCAACTTGAGTGATGGCGATATCTTTTAAGCCCTTCTTACTTGCTAAGGTTGACATTCCTTCCTACAGGAAGATAAAATACAAATTCAACACATATATCCAATTTCTCAACCCCTCAGCTACTCATTCAGGGAGACAGGATTTACTATGTGTGTCATGTCACAGGAACAGTCCTTGCAAAGGTTGAGCATATAAACAAAGAGCAGATTCTACCCCATACTCAGTTAAGCATATACACAAAGAGAAGATTCTACCCCCACGTTCTTTCAGTTGAGCATATAAACAAAGAGCAGATTCTACCCCATGTTTAGTTAGAGGTGGACATGGGAAAATACAACAGGAAAGTATAAACCACTATTTCTGCCACTGAAGTCAATACAATTGAAGAAAAGGCAGAAAAAAGAATCCTCAATTCAGTCTTGCAAGGTCAGGAAATACTGCTTGATTTCTGGCCGAGAGTTAGAATTGGGTACAAAATAAGGACAGAAAGCTATCCGAGGTGTGAGGTAGATAGCTCATCTGACTTCTTCACCACTGGGCCAAGAGTTTAGCTCCTAATTCTTCTTTCCTAGGTTCTAAAGGCAAGAGAGTTGGCTGAAGCGAATGTCAAGACAGCCTCAAAACCTCTCCTTTGGCCGGCGCCGCGGCTCATTAGGCTAATCCTCCGCCTAGCGGCGCCGGCACACCGGGTTCTAGTCCCGGTAGGGGCTCCGGATTCTGTCCCGGTTGCCCCTCTTCCAGGCCAGCCCTCTGCTGTGGCCAGGGAGTGCAGTGGAGGATGGCCCAGGTGCTTGGGCCCTGCACCCCATGGGAGACCAGGAAAAGCACCTGGCTCCTGGCTCCTGCCATCGGATCAGCGCGGTGCGCCGGGCGCAGCGCGCCAACCGCGGCGGCTACTGGAGGGTGAACCAACGGCAAAGGAAGACCTTTCTCTCTGTCTCTCTCTCTCACTGTCCACTCTGCCTGTCAAAAAATAAAAAAATAAAAAAATAATAAAATAAATAAAAAAAACCTCTCCTTTACGTAGCTTCAGATAAGTAAGGGGAAGCTTGTATTACATAGGTACTAGGTATCCCACTCTCTCCCAGATAAGAAATATCGTCAAGAATATATGAACAAACAACAAATCTAGTTCAGAAATGGACACAGCACCTCAACAGACCTGTCTCGAAATAAGAGATAGAAATGGCAATCAATATGACAGTATGTTCAACATCACCATCCACCAGGGAAATGCATATCAATGCCTCAAAGAGATATCACACCACCCCTTCTCAAGATAGCGAAAATGTTTATCTGCCTGTCTTATGTAAGTAGCTGTCTCTCAACTAACTTTATACCTTCAAGCAAACACCAGTTTTGTTTTAACATCACTGAAATCAGATATTTGCAAATCACAAGAAGACACACTACCTTCGAATTCCTTGGTGAGTTGTTGTCTTCAGGATCTCTTTGGGAGGTAGACTCCTTACCTACAAATGCAGTAACAGATTAACTAGTGAGAACATTTATTCACATGGAAACAATTTACATAAAGGCGTGTCTCTCTCCACTCATGACTATTGCAATGAAATGAATATTTCAATGAAATAAAAGGAATAGTAAGGATGAATTTCAGAGGGTTGAAGCTGTTTCAGGAAGAAGTTGGTTATATTAAAAAAAGCCAAAGAAAACCCTCAACATACATGGATACCCAATTCAGAGCTACTCATTTCTCTTCATTGTATTTTAATAGTAAGTTTTGATAGATATGCACTCACTACGCTTGTTATCTTTGTCCAATCCGTGATCAGAGTTCATAATTGGCTGTTGTGGAGCAACTTGAGCGATGAAAAAACGTTTTATACTCTTCTTACCCGCTACAGCTGACGTTCCTTCCTACAGAACAATAAAATACAAATTCAACACATATATCCAATTTCTCAACCCCTCAGCTACTCATTCAGTGAGACAGGATTTACTATGTGTATCAAGTCATAGGCCCAGTCCTTGAAAAATCTAAGCATATAAACAAACAGCAGATTCTACCCCATGTTCAGCTAGAGGTAGATATGGGAAAATACAACAGGAAAGTATAAACCACTATTTCTGCCACGGAAGTCAATACAGTTGAAGAAAAGGCAGAAAAGAGAATCCTCAATTCAGTCTCGCAAGGTCAGGAAATACTGCTTGATTTCTGGCCGAGAGTTAGAATTGGGTACAAAATAAGGACAGAAAGCCATCCGAGGTGTGAGGTAGATAGCTCATCTGACTTCTTCACCACTGGGCCAAGAGTTTAGCTCCTAATTCTTCTTTCCTAGGTTCTAAAGGCAAGAGAGTTGGCTGAAGCGAATGTCAAGACAGCCTCAAAACCTCTCCTTTACGTAGCTTCAGATAAGTAAGGGGAAGCTTGTATTACATGGGTACTAGGTATCCCACTCTCTCCCAGATAAGAAATATCGTCAAGAATATATGAACAAACAACAAATCTAGCTCAGAAATGGACACAGCACCTCAACAGACCTGTCTCGAAATAAGAGATAGAAATGGCAATCAATATGACAGTATGTTCAACATCACCATCCACCAGGGAAATGCATATCAAAGAGATATCACACCACCCCTTCTCAAGATAGCGAAAATGTTTATCTGCCTGTCTTATGTAAGTAGCTGTCTCTCAACTAACTTTATACCTTCAAGCAAACACCAGTTTTGTTTTAACATCACTGAAATCAGATATTTGCAAATCACAAGAAGACACACTACCTTCGAATTCCTTGGTGAGTTGTTGTCTTCAGGATCTCTTTGGGAGGTAGACTCCTTACCTACAAATGCAGTAACAGATCAACTAGTGAGAACATTTATTCACATGGAAACAATTTACATAAAGGCTTGTCTCTCTCCACTCATGAATATTGCAATGAAATGAATATTTCAATGAAATAAAAGGAATAGTAAGGATGAATTTCAGAGGGTTGAAGCTGTTTCAGGAAGAAGTTGGTTATATTAAAAAAAGCCAAAGAAAACCCTCAACATACATGGATACCCAATTCAGAGCTACTCATTTCTCTTCATTGTATTTCAATAGTAAGTTTTGATAGATATGCACTCACTACATTTGTTATCTTTGTCCAATGCGTGATCAGAGTCCATCCCATATTTATTAATTGGCTGTTGTGGAGCAACTTGAGCGATGAAAAAACGTTTTTTACTCTTCTTACCCACTACAGCTGACGTTCCTGCCTACAGAACAATAAAATACAAATTCAACACATATATCCAATTTCTCAACCCCTCAGCTACTCATTCAGTGAGACAGGATTTACTATGTGTATCAAGTCATAGGCCCAGTCCTTGAAAAATCTAAGCATATACACAAAGAGCAGATTCTACCCCATGTTCAGCTAGAGGTAGATATGGGAAAATACAACAGGAAAGTATAAACCACTATTTCTGCCACGGAAGTCAATACAGTTGAAGAAAAGGCAGAAAAGAGAATCCTCAATTCAGTCTCGCAAGGTCAGGAAATACTGCTTGATTTCTGGCCGAGAGTTAGAATTGGGTACAAAATAAGGACAGAAAGCCATCCGAGGTGTGAGGTAGATAGCTCATCTGACTTCTTCACCACTGGGCCAAGAGTTTAGCTCCTAATTCTTCTTTCCTAGGTTCTAAAGGCAAGAGAGTTGGCTGAAGCGAATGTCAAGACAGCCTCAAAACCTCTCCTTTACGTAGCTTCAGATAAGTAAGGGGAAGCTTGTATTACATGGGTACTGGGTATCCCACTCTCTCCCAGATAAGAAATATCATCAAGAATATATGAACAGGGGGTGGAGCCAAGATGGTGGAATAGTGAGGGGGCGCACCGATAGTCCCGGAAAATTTAGTTTAATAAAAGGGGAGTTACGGTAGCCGCAGAAAATAGAACCAAAAAAAATTGCAGGGGAAACCCTTCTGGATGGAGCAGGCGTGAATTGGAGGACCTACTGGGAGAACAAGGTCACCCACAGCGCGGAAGCCAAGTCGCGGGACCCAGCCGCAGAAGCCCCAGGGTCTGCGCGACAGTGCTCCAAGGGGAGTGCATGCCACACAGACAACAGCGGGGAGACTTGGGACGCTCAGGGCTCCGAGTCCACACATCGGCGCTGGAAGGGGAGGTGAGCTCAATAACCCGAGACATTGGTGGGGAAACGGGGGTCAGAATCTAGAGGGGGGCCGGAAAGTGCAGCAAACTCACTACCGGAAAGAAGGAAAAAAAAAGCTTCGGGGTTTCTCTTCCCCCTAACCTTGCAAAGGTTACAAGGCTGCAAGGCTTGAAGAATTCCCAAGAGACAAAGAGCAGGCCTCCTCTCTGGATTTACATATCAATGGGGGAGAGCTAAGGAACTGAGTCACTACAATTCAGTATCCTAGGCAACCCAGTGGGAGTCCAGAGGAGCCAAAGACTGGAAGCTAAATACCACAATTCTGCATAGCCCTGCCCTGCGGTGTTACTTACCCCCTGAATAAATAAAATAAATAAATAAATAAAAAGAGAGAGATTTACCACGCATAACCTGAGGGTGTCACCTTTGCACACCCTTAACCAGGAAGAACCAGGCAGAGCTCTCAGGCCGCACCCATCTCAAGCCTCCAAGGCTCCTCCAACAGCAGGCAGTCCACTTAACACGGACACAGTATAAAAAAAAAAAAAAGAAAAAAAAAACGCACAGTGACGCAAGAAGAATTAACTATGCCGAGTAACAAACACAGAAATAGAGGGAGCAAGATCAACGATGACACTATGATGCCTCCAAATAAGCAAAACACCCCAAGCCAAGAGTATGAAGATGATGAGATAGAAGAAATGCAAGATACGGATTTCAAAAAATTTATGATAAGAACATTTAGAAGTTTTCAAAAGCAAATCCTTGAACTACAGAAATCCTTAATGGACAAGATTGAAAATCTCTCTCGTGAAAATGAAATTTTAAGGAAGAGTGAAAATGAAACTCAGAAACTAGTAGAACAGGAAAGTGTAATAGTCAAGAGAAATCAAAATGAAATGAAGAGCTCAATAGATCAAATGACAAACACATTAGAAAGCCTTAAAAACAGAATGGGTGAAGCAGAAGAGAGAATATCGGACTTAGAAGATAGAGCACAGGAAAACATACAGTCAAACCAAAGAAAAGAAGAGGAAATTAGAAACCTGAAAAATATTGTTGGGAATCTACAGGATACTATTAAAAAAACCAACATTCGAGTTCTAGGAGTTCCTGAAGGCATGGAGAGAGAGAAAGGATTGGAAGGCCTTTTTAGTGAGATACTAGCAGAGAACTTTCCAGGTTTGGAGAAGGACAGAGACATCCTAGTACAGGAAGCTCATAGAACCCCCAATAAACATGACCAAAAGAGATCCTCACCACGACACGTGGTAATTAAACTTACCACAGTGAAACATAAAGAAAAGATCCTAAAATGTGCAAGAGAGAAACGTCAGATTACTCTCAGAGGATCTCCAATCAGACTCACAGCAGACATCTCATCAGAAACACTACAGGCTAGGAGGGAATGGCGAGACATAGCACAGGTGCTAAGAGAGAAAAATTGCCAGCCCAGAATATTATATCCTGCCAAGCTCTCATTTGTGAATGAAGGTGAAATAAAGACCTTTCATAGCAAACAGAAATTGAAAGACTTTGTGGCCACTCGTCCGGCCCTGCAAAAGATACTTAAAGATGTGCTACACTCAGAAACACAGAAACACGGCCATCAATATGAAAGAAGGGAAAGGAAGAACACCTACCAGTAAAAGAGCATGGGAAGCTCAAAGCATATACTAGAAAATATTTCCGGGAAAATGGCAGGGCAAAGTCACTACGTATCAATAGTCACATTGAACATTAATGGTCTGAATTCTTCAGTTAAAAGACACCGTTTGGCTGACTGGCTCACAGAACACAACCCAACTATTTGTTGCCTACAAGAAACACATCTCTCTAACAAAGAGGCATGCAGACTGAAAGTGAAAGGTTGGAAAAAGATATTCCATGCCAACAGAAACCAAAAAAAAGCAGGTGTAGCCATATTAATATCAGACAAAATAAACTTTAATACAAAAACTGTTAAGAGAGACAAAGAGGGACACTATATAATGATTAAGGGTTCAATTCAACAGGAAGATGTAACTATTATAAATGTATATGCACCTAATTACAGGGCACCGGTCTATTTAAAAGATATGTTAAGGGACTTAAAGGGAGATTTAGATTCCAATACAATAGGACTGGGGGACTTCAATACTCCACTCTCAGAAATAGACAGATCATCCGGACAGAAGATCAACAAGGAAACAGCAGATTTAATTGACACTATTGCCCAAATGGATCTAACAGATATCTACAGAACTTTCAACCCTACATCTACAGACTTCACATTCTTCTCAGCAGTGCATGGAACCTTCTCTAGGATTGATCACATACTAGGCCATAAAGCAAGTCTCAGCAAATTTAAAAGAATTAGAATCATACCATGCAGCTTCTCAGACCACAGCGGGTGAAGCTGGAAATTAGCAACTCAGGAAACCCCAGAAAGTATGCAAACACATGGAGACTGAACAACATGCTCCTGAATGAACACTGGGTCATTCAAGAAATCAAAAGAGAAATCAAAAACTTTCTGGAAGTAAATGAAGACAACAACACAACATATCAAAACTTATGGGATACAGCAAAAGCAGTATTGAGAGGCAAATTTATAGCAATAGGTGCCTATATCAAGAAATTGGAAAGGTACCAAATAAATGAGCTTTCAGCGCACCTCAAGGACCTAGAAAAACTGCAGCAAACCAAACCCAAATCTAGTAGGAGAAGAGAAATAATTAAAATCAGAGAAGAAATTAACAGGATTGAATCCAAAAAAAACATTACAAAAAATCAGCCAAGCGAGAAGCTGGTTTTTTGAAAAAATAAACAAAATGGACACCCCATTGGCCCAACTAACTAAAAAAAGAAGAGAAAAGACCCAAATCAATAAAATCAGAGATGAAAAAGGAAACGTAACAACAGACACCACAGAAATAAAAAGAATCATCAGAAATTACTACAAGGACCTGTATGCCAGCAAACAGGAAAACCTATCAGAAATGGATAGATTCCTGGACACATGCAATCTACCAAAATTGAACCATGAAGACATAGAAAACCTAAATAGACCCATAACTGAAACAGAAATTGAAACAGTAATAAAGGCCCTCCCAACAAAGAAAAGCCCAGGACCAGATGGATTCACTGCTGAATTCTACCAGACATTTAAAGAACTAATCCCATTTCTTCTCAAACTATTCAGAACAATCGAAGAAGAGGGAATCCTCCCAAATTCTTTCTATGAAGCCAGCATCACCTTAATCCCTAAGCCAGAGAAAGATGCAGCACTGAAAGAAAATTACAGACCAATATCCCTGATGAACATAGATGCAAAAATCCTCAATAAAATTCTGGCCAATAGAGTACAACAACACATCAGGAAAATCATCCACCCAGACCAAGTGGGATTCATCCCTGGTATGCAGGGATGGTTCAACATTCGCAAATCAATCAATGTGATTCACCACATTAACAGACTGCAGAAGAAAAACCATATGGTTATCTCAATTGATGCAGAGAAAGCATTTGATAAAATTCAACACCCTTTCATGATGAAAACTCTAAGCAAATTGGGTATAGAAGGAACATTCCTCAATATAATCAAAGCAATTTATGAAAAACCCACAGCCAGCATCCTATTGAATGGGGAAAAGTTGGAAGCATTTCCACTGAAATCTGGCACCAGGCAGGGATGCCCACTCTCACCACTGCTATTTAACATAGTTCTGGAAGTTTTAGCCAGAGCCATCAGACAAGAAAAAGAAATCAAAGGAATACAAATCAAGAAGGAAGAAGTCAAACTATCCCTCTTTGCAGATGACATGATTTTGTACTTAGAGGATCCAAAGAACTCTACTAAGAGACTATTGGAACTCATAGAGGAGTTTGGCAAAGTAGCAGGGTATAAAATCAATGCACAAAAATCAACAGCCTTTGTATACACAGACAATGCCATGGCTGAGGAAGAACTGCTAAGATCAATCCCATTCACAATAGCTACAAAAACAATCAAATACCTTGGAATAAACTTAACCAAGGACGTTAAAGATCTCTACGATGAAAATTACAAAACCTTAAAGAAAGAAATAGAAGAGGATACCAAAAAATGGAAAAATCTTCCATGCTCATGGATTGGAAGAATCAACATCATCAAAATGTCCATTCTCCCAAAAGCAATTTATAGATTCAATGCAATCCCAATCAAGATACCAAAGACATTCTTCTCAGATCTAGAAAAAATGATGCTGAAATTCATATGGAGGCACAAGAGACCTCGAATAGCTAAAGCAATCTTGTACAACAAAAACAAAGCCGGAGGCATCACAATACCAAACCTCAGGACATACTACAGGGCAGTTGTAATCAAAACAGCATGGTACTGGTACAGAAACAGATGGATAGACCAATGGAACAGAATTGAAACACCAGAAATCAATCCAAACACCTACAGCCAACTTATATTTGATCAAGGATCTAAAACTAATTCCTGGAGCAAGGACAGTCTATTCAATAAATGGTGCTGGGAAAACTGGATTTCCACGTGCAGAAGCATGAAGCAAGACCCCTACCTTACACCTTACACAAAAATCCACTCAACGTGGATTAAAGACCTAAATCTACGTCCTGACACCATTAAGTTACTAGAGAACATTGGAGAAACCCTTCAAGATATTGGTACAGGCAAAGAATTTCTGGAAAAGACCCGGGAGGCACAGGCAGTCAAAGCCAAAATCAACTATTGGGATTGCATCAAATTGAGAAGTTTCTGTACTGCAAAAGAAACAGTCAGGAGAGTGAAGAGACAACCAACAGAATGGGAAAAAATATTTGCAAACTATGCAACAGATAAAGGGTTAATAACCAGAATCTACAAAGAGATCAAGAAACTCCACAAAAACAAAACCAACAACCCACTTAAGAGATGGGCCAAGGACTTCAATAGACATTTTTCAAAAGAGGAAATCCAAATGGCCAACAGGCACATGAAAAAATGTTCAAGGTCACTAGCAATCAGGGAAATGCAAATCAAAACCACAATGAGGTTTCACCTCACCCCGGTTAGAATGGCTCACATACAGAAATCTACCAACAACAGATGCTGGCGAGGATGTGGGGAAAAAGGGACACTAACCCACTGTTGGTGGGAATGCAAACTGGTCAAGCCACTATGGAAGTCAGTCTGGAGATCCCTCAGAAACCTCAAGATAACCCTACCGTTCGACCCAGCCATCCCACTCCTTGGAATTTACCCAAAGGAGTTTAAATTGATAAAGAAAAAAGCGGTCTGCACCCTAATGTTTATTGCAGCACAATTCACAATAGCCAAGACCTGGAACCAACCTAAATGCCCATCAATGGTAGACTGGATAAAGAAATTATGGGATATGTATTCTTTAGAATACTATACCGCAGTAAGAAACAACGAAATCCAGTCATTTGCAACAAAATGGAGGAATCTGGAACACATCATGCTGAGTGAAATAAGCCAGGCCCAAAGGGACAAATACCATATGTTCTCCCTGATCGGTGACAACTGACTGAACACAAAAAAGGAAACCTGTGGAAGTGAAATGGACACTATGAGAAATGGTGACTTGATCAGCATAGCCCTGACTGTTAATGAACAACTTAATATATTATCCCTCTTAGTAGTTTTTTTTTTGTCTGTTCTACTTAATATGACTGGTTTAATTCTGTAATTAATACACAGTTATTCTTAAGTGTTGAAATTTAACTGAAATGTGATCCCTGTTAAACATAAGAGTGGGAATAAGAGAGGGAAGAGTTGTACAATTTGGGACAAGCTCAAACTGACTTGCCCCAAATGGTAGAGTTAGAAACATAGCAGGGGACTCCAATTTAATCCTATCAAGGTGGCATGTACCAATGCCATCTCACTAGTCCAAGTGATCAATTTCAGTTCACAATTGATCATAATGAAAGTTCTAAGAGTCAAAGAGAGCACATAAACAAGTCTAGTACCTGCTAATACTAACAGATAGAATAAATAAAGGGGAGAGTGATCCAACATGGGAAGCGAGATACTCAGCAGACTCATAGAATGGCAGATGTCCTAAACAGCACTCTGGCCTCAGAATCATCCCTAAAGGCATTCCAATTGGCTGAAAAGCCCATGAGAGTATTTCAGGCATGGAAAGCCAAGACACTCTGGCAAAAAAAAAAAAAAAAAAATCTAAATGAAAGATCTCTGTGAGTGAGATCCCAGTGGAAAGAACAGGTCTTCAAAGAAGGAGGTACCTTTCTCTGAAGGGAGGAGAGAACCTCCACTTTGACTATGACCTTGTCTGAACAAGATAAGAGTCGGAGAATTCAAGGGGCTTCCATAGCCTTGGAAACTCATGACTGGTGCATAGGGAGATTACTGATGCCATAAACAGGAGTGTCAGTTTGTAAAGTCAACAACAGGAGTCACTGTGCACTTACTCCTCATGTAGGATCTCTGTCCTTAATGTGCTGTACATTGAGACTTAATGCTATAACGAGTACTCAAACAGTATATTTCACTTTGTGTTTCTATGGGGGTGGAAACTGTTGAAATCTTACTTAATGCATACTAAACTGATCCTCTGTAAAAAAAAAAAAAAAAAGAAAAAAGAAATTATCAACTCCCAACTTGACTCTCACTGGGATTAAACATGACAATAGGTCTGATCTGATTTCATCATCATTTAAAAAAAATCATCTATTATTTTTCACTTTATGTTTCTGTGTGGGAACAAACTGTTGAAATCCTTACTTAAGGTATACTAAGCTGATCTTCTGTATATTAAGATAATCGAAAATGAATCTTGATGTGAATGGAAGGGGAGAGGGAGTGGGAAAGGGGAGGGTTGTGGGTGGGAGGGACGGTATGGGGGGGGAAAGCCATTGTAACCCATGAGTCGTACTTTGGAAATTTATATTCATTAAACAAAAGATAAAAAAAAGAATATATGAACAAACAACAAATCTAGCTCAGAAATGGACACAGCACCTCAACAGACCTGTCTCGAAATAAGAGATAGAAATGGCAATCAATATGACAGTATGTTCAACATCACCATCCACCAGGGAAATGCATATCAATGCCTCAAAGAGATATCACACCACCCCTTCTCAAGATAGCGAAAATGTTTATCTGCCTGTCTTATGTAAGTAGCTGTCTCTCAAGTAACTTTATACCTTCAAGCAAACACCAGTTTTGTTTTAACATCACTGAAATCAGATATTTGCAAATCACAAGAAGACACACTACCTTCGAATTCCTTGGTGAGTTGTTGTCTTCAGGATCTCTTTGGGAGGTAGACTCCTTACCTACAAATGCAGTAACAGATCAACTAGTGAGAACATTTATTCACATGGAAACAATTTACATAAAGGCTTGTCTCTCTCCACTCATGACTATTGCAATGAAATGAATATTTCAATGAAATAAAAGGAATAGTAAGGATGAATTTCAGAGGGTTGAAGCTGTTTCAGGAAGAAGTTGGTTATATTAAAAAAAGCCAAAGAAAACCCTCAACATACATGGATACCCAATTCAGAGCTACTCATTTCTCTTCATTGTATTTTAATAGTAAGTTTTGATAGATATGCACTCACTACGTTTGTTATCTTTGTCCAATGTGTGATCAGAGTCCATCCCATGTTTATTAATTGGCTGTTGTGGAGCAACTTGAGTGATGAAAAAACATTTTTTACTCTTCTTGCCCGCTACAGCTGACGTTCCTTCCTACAGAACAATAAAATACAAATTCAACACATATATCCAATTTCTCAACCCCTCAGCTACTCATTCAGTGAGACAGGATTTACTATGTGTATCAAGTCATAGGCCCAGTCCTTGAAAAATCTAAGCATATAAACAAACAGCAGATTCTACCCCATGTTCAGCTAGAGGTAGACATGGGAAAATACAACAGGAAAGTATAAATCACTGTATGCATTGTTGAAGTATATATAGTAGAAGAATAGGCAGAGACGTGTATCCTCGAGTTAATCTTGGAAGGTCAGCAAATATTGTTTATTTGGGGCTACATTTTGAAACGCAGATCAAATGAAATCAAAAGTAAGACATGAAGGCATTGTATACAGCACAGATGAGGCAAAATATGGTATAGCAATAAACAAGGCAAATTAGCAGCCCCAGATATGGAGCTACAATGAGAACGTCCTTAGTAGAATGGGGTTTAGTGATGTACGGCAGATTTAAGACCTAAGGACCAAACCAATGGTCATGCTGGAATGTGAATTCTCCCCTACTGGAATGGAAATCTACTCAATAAGCAGTTGAACTACATGATTACAAATATGTTTAAGGGATCACTCTGGCAGGAAATACACAATGTACGAAAATGTCTTCAGTTAGGCAATACGAGATTTGATGCACACAGAGAACTTAGAAACCACATTGTGTCAAAGGAAAAAAAAAACTAACATTGAACACAAAACAAAAAGTAGAGGGTGGGAGGTTATGGGGGATAGAGAAAATTTGAAATAGGGGTAAGAAACCAGAGTTACATTGAAGGAATGACTTCCTACTGCACTCACCTCCATCGCTGGGAAGAACCAGCACAGCAAAGGAAACGCCCAGTGTCTAAGAGACTGACTGAAGGAAATCTTTGGTAAGGAAGTAAGGACAACTCTAAATGGCAATAGGCTCAGAGAGCCAGTACAGAGAGAGGCAAGAACAAAGTTGTGAGGGAATTATGTTTTACAATAACCTAACACACACTGCATGAGCAAACACAAGAATCCTCAAACCTGCAATCATAAAGTAACACGAAGGAATGAAAAATCTTAGTCATCCTGTTTTGCTCAGTACACATAATATACATGTATTGAAATACCACACTGTGGCCCTTAAATGTGTCATATTTAGTCACTCAAGAATTTTGAAAAGAAATGGGAGTAGACAAATATATAGTCATATATATATAATGCACTGAAATACAATACTGTGACCCATAAATGTGTCATATTTAGTCACTAAAAATTTTTCAAAAGAAATGGGAATAGACAAAATCACTCAGAAAAAGCATATAATAAGAAAATACATATAAATAAATATTTGTAAAACATTAAAATAATATAAGCAAATAATGTAAACATAAACTGAATTCTGAAATTTGGAAAATGAAAATAAAAAGGCAGAACCTATGAGATTTAATTTTTCAATTACATATTTCTACATACGTTTGCAGCATACAAAATTTCATATTTCTACATTTGTTTCAAGAATTTAAAATAAAATTTTAATTTATAAATTGAAATATTACATACATTTCTTACTATAGTGAGAATATGTGCTTCTGGAGTTTATGGTAATAAGCATTTTTCAAATCTGTTAAAAATATAGTTCTGTGAAAAAATATAAGAGGCTACAGGAGGACTGTTTTTCAAAAGCCTTGATTGCTTTAAATGTCACAAAACAAAGTCCTGAGAGTCAGTACTCTGATTAAGCAGGTTGAGCTGCCAGACTATTCCTTTTGTATTTTAAAAATTATCTCAGTTTCTCACAAAAAATAAGGAGACAGAAGGAAACAGGAAGAAGAGAAAATGAAATAGAGTGGCACAGAGAAGTAGGCCTGCAGAGGTGCCATTTGCTAATTCACTCTCCAAAAGCCTGTACGGGCCAGGGCTCAGCCACACCAATGCTAGGACCTGAGTACTCCAACTATTTTTTTTTCTCAGAACTTTTACTATGGGTTGAGTCAAATGGCAACGTAGTCAGGAAATCTTTCCTTTGTGTAATGTTCAAACAACAGTAAGCAAATACATGTGTAAGGTACATATGCAACTCTTTTCCAACTAGGCAATATCTTCAAAGTTATAAAAATCTCTACAAAGAGATAAATAGGGAGTCATGTTTTAGCTCCTAAAATGTGACATTCATTTCACATTATGTTTTCCACAAGTGACAATATAAATATCACCATGATTATGGCTGTCTCATGGTGTGAGGCTTGCTCATTTCTAATGCTTAGTATGATGAGGTCTGAGAGAGAGAAGAGAGGAAAAAAAAGCTGCATACAGAGGCCCTGCACTCACCTCCACCGCTGGGAAGAACCAGCACAGCAAAGGAAACACCCAGTGTCTAAGAGACTGACTGAAGGAAATCTTTGGTAAGGAAGTAAGGACAACTCTAAATGGCAATAGGCTCAGAGAGCCAGTACAGAGAGAGGCAAGAAGAAAGTATACTGTAGCTCCTACGCTGGTGTTATGGCCAGGGGGACTCTATCTCGCTGAGGAAAGTAAGCAGAAGCCTCTAAGATTCCCACCATTATGGCAGAGCAGTGGCCCTAACTACAGAATTCCACCGTCCTCGGTTTTCATTTACCTAGAAAGCTGACTGTGTCTGAGGGCCTTCTTTGCCCTAAGAAAGACTCCATTTTGCCAGTGCCGCGGCTCACTAGGCTAATCCTCCGCCTTGCGGCGCCGGCACACCGGGTTCTAGTCCCGGTCGGGGCGCCGGATTCTGTCCTGGTTGCCCCTGTTCCAGGCCAGCCCTCTGCTGTGGCCAGGGAGTGCAGTGGAGGATGGCCCAAGTGCTTGGGCCCTGCACCCCATGGGAGACCAGGAAAAGCACCTGGCTCCTGGCTCCTGCCATCGGATCAGCGCGGTGCGCCGGCCGCAGCGTGCCGGCCGCGGCGGCCATTGGAGGGTGAACCAACGGCAAAGGAAGACCTTTCTCTCTGTCTCTCTCTCTCACTGTCCACTCTGCCTGTCAAAAAAAAAAAAAAAAAAAAAGAAAAGAAAAAGAAAGACTCCATTTTGCCTCTTTCCAAATCCCCAGACCCAAGTGGTTGCAGCAACACTGCGGCTATCCCTTATTCTGTCTTGGGGACAGCAAGTACCCCTGATGCTACCAGCAGTCCCCAGATTCCACCTGCCACCTGCCCCTGCCCACAGCCAGAGCCAGGCTGCTTTACAGGGCAGACAGCAGGTCCCTGCCTATACGGCTGAATTGCTGGGCACAGCTTCAGGGCTCTGTCTTCTGCCTGTTTTTAAAAAGACAGAAGAAACAAGCACTCCATTCTAGATTTGAACATCACTTAGTGCTTATATTTAAAATATCATAACAAGAGACAGTACCTCAGGGTCTGAAGTTGATTCTTTAGCTTCATCTTCTGCTCCTAAAGTAAACACCATTTCTATAAGAGGTAGTCATAGATCTGATAATAAACGTTATTATGAATTCTAAATACACATACACAGATGGGATCAGGCGCATTCAGGGTGTATGGCCATAGATTATCTTCCAGAGTGGCTATACTATTTTGCATATGGAAGAGCAATGAATGAGTATCCCTATTGCCCTATTTCCTTATCTGCAATCACTGTTGTCACTGTTTTGAAATCCCTAGCAGTTCATGATGTTCAGAATCACTTCTTAAGTTCACCTGCCATCTGTGTATCTTCCATGGGAAGGTGTTTGTTCCGCTATTTTTCCTATTTTTAAGTCTGTTTGGTATTTTTTAAATTTAGCTTTAAGAGTTCTCTAAACAGTTTGGATACTAGCTGTGTCTTTGTTGAAATATATCTTATACAAATATTCTTTCCAGGTTATTTATTATACCCTTGGTGGTATATTGGAAGAACTAAAATTTTGTTTCTTATCACTATTCACTTTTCATGAACATCAATATACTTGCAGAAACTGAGAATAACTGGTCTTTACAACTTGTTCACCCTGAAGATGCTTATGCAAATCTCATCCGTGGCTGTCATACATTTTGTTACCTTAAGGGAATGAACACTGTCACTTACGGTAAGGTAGAAAGGTATATAACTTATCTTACACTGCCTGCTTTCAGTTTATAGACCAAGCTGTGTCATGCCAAAATGCAATCTTAATTCTTCAGCATAGAAATCACTTTAAAAGGCCTGTTGTTTCCAGCACCCTAAAATAATACCAAGAATCCCTAGAACCATCTGAAATAAAGTTCCATTTATCAATTTAAAAAATATGCTAATTTATATTTTAATTTAACTCTGGATTTTCTAGTCATTAAATTGATCTGTTCTACTATTTTTATGCCATGCCATCATGTGGTTATCCCCATAGATTTACTCTATGATTCAGTCCTGAGAAAAGCAAATTTTCTTGTTGTGCTTTTCTTCCTCAAAATGTTCCAGTAAATGTACATACATTAAAGCCTCATTAGAGCAAATATAAATACACACACACACACACACACACACACACACATCTCCATGAGTAATTCAACAATATGTAAAAGTAACAGCAAGAAAGAATTCCAAAGGGTTGACGAAGTTTCAGGAAGAAGAATTTGTTCCTATGAAGAAAGATATTAAAAAAAAAACAATAAAATACATTGGGTAGCATATTTATGGCTTCACATTAAACTTCATACAATAACATTTAAATAGAAGGTTTTCATACACTGGATGGAACTGGAAATCACTATCCTAGAGAAATAAGCCAGTCACACAAAACCAAATCTCACATGTTTTATATATGGAAGCTATAGAAAGTACAAAAAGTGCATGGATACCGTATTATTTGGTCTATAATCATATTGTCTTTAATGGATTTCATCAATACATCCTTCTTTCCTCACTGTTAGCATTGTGATGAATCCCACATTTTTCTTACATTAATATTACTGTTTTTGAGAAAAATGTATATAAGTGCACATATATAATATATCAAATGTTAAAAAATGTTCAATTTTAAAATTTACAAAAGAAATTTTGATCCACTTACCACATTTGTTATCTTCATGGACTCCATGAACACGAGTTATTCTGTCGTTATTGGGTTGCTCTTCTGGTGCACTGTGAATGATGGCAGTTGTATGTCCTGGAATTATTAAGTCTTTCTATAGGAAAAAAAAACACAACCTCAGCAAGCATGTTCACTCAGTTGTCCCACCACCCATTCACTCACTAAGACATTTATTCTGTAAATCAAAGCATAGGCACTGTCCTAGGAAAAGAAGAATATGTCCACGGAAGGCACTTACTGCAGTACGTTAAAGTGGGAGTAGACATAGAGTCAACAAAAACTCGGAGCAAGAAAATTAATTCCATAATAGAGCATTTTACCTTGGCAAATGAACTGAGGCCTTCCTCATATGATATAAGCAGTTCATGATTAACATCAGGTATTTCCAAAAGCCTTGTGCACAAAAATATATAAGAAAAATAGTTAAATATTTTCTATAAAAAATCAGGGGAAACATCAACTAAACTTCTGCTAAATGGTATTTTTTGGTACAATGAAAATTTGACTCTTGTTTTAGAAAAACTTTTCATCATCTATTTCTGCCTACACTACTCTCACCCCACTGAAATATTTGGTGAAGATAATACATCCCATAAAAAATCTGTGAACATCAATATACTAGCAGAAACTTTACAACTTGTTCACCCTGAAGATGCTTATGCAAATTTCATCCGTGGCTGCCATACATTTCATTACCTCAAGGCAATGAACACTGTCACCTATGGTAAGCGAGAAAGGTATATAACTTATCTTACACTGCCTGCTTTCAGTTTATAGACCAAGCTGTGTCATGCCAAAATGCAATCTTAATTCTTCAGCACAGAAATCACTTTAAAAGGCCTGTTGTTTCCAGCACCTTAAAATAATACCAAGAATCCCTAGAACCATCTGAAATATTTGAAAGCTAAAGATATATACATCACAGAACAAATGTGTAGGTTGTTGTTGGAAATGCCCTTCTCAGAAATATTAAGATGTTCAGTGATTTTCCCAAATAAGTGTTGCTGTTTCCTCATTCAGGTAAACGTAAACCAGTAAGACTATAGGTGCTTATGTACTTAGAAGGGAGATGCTGCTGAGAAGAGTCATGGTACCTGTACTTTTGTTTCTGTTAATGGTATCTAAATATCTTGCCTCCTATGAGCTCCTAACCCCAAATAACTCTTCTGGTGTCAAGCACAGTGATGTGGTTTGGATAAGAGTTCAGATATCAACAAAAGGCCCATGTATTTGTGGCTAGATTGCAAAGTCTTATTTAATGGATAAATGGTAATGGTCAATGGATTAAAAGTAGAAACAATGCAACTATGATGTCTAGGTGTTGGGCCTAAAGGAGGTCTTTAGGTCACCGGGGGCTTGTATTGTGAATGAAGTTCTCATGAGAGCAGTGAACTATACAACTGTTCTCTCTGCTGCTGGGTGCACCGTGTTATTCTCCCTTTGTATTCATTCCACCAACCAACATCCTCATCATGCTGCCACCTGTTCTTGGACTGTGAATCTCAAAACTTTATGCCAAAATAAATCCTATTCCTCTGTATGTTAGCCAACAGATATTTTTTCTGTAAGTAACAAAAAGCTTACAAACACATACAACGTCAAACATTAACGTATTAAACCTACAAAGCACAGAACCCTGAGAAAAGAGTGGACTCAAACATACAACTGTATTTTTTTATTTTCTTTTATTTTTTTTTATTTTTTGACAGGCAGAGTGGACAGTGAGAGAGAGAGACAGAGAGAAAGGTCTTCCTTTGCCGTTGGTTCACCCTCCAATGGCCGCCGCGGCCGGCACGTTGCGGCCGGCGCACCGCGCTGATCCGATGGCAGGAGCCAGGTGCTTCTCCTGGTCTCCCATGGGGTGCAGGGCCCAAGCACTTGGGCCATCCTCCACTGCACTCCCTGGCCACAGCAGAGAGCTGGCCTGGAAGAGGGGCAACCGGGACAGAATCCGGCACCCCAACCGGGACTAGAACCCGGGGTGCCGGCGCTGCAAGGCGGAGGATTAGCCTAGTGAGCCGCGGCACCGGCCCAAACATACAATTGTAGGCACTACTTCCCTCTTCTAAAAAACAAGCTACATTGAGGCTCAGTCATCTTGCCACAGCAAGACACACGTAGCTCTGTAGGGTTTACCAGCTAATCCTATCCCCCTCTTACCAAATACATACTAGGGAGAGACATCAGAAAATGGAAAGAAGAGGTGGGCATGAGAGGACATCTGCCCTGGACCAAGTTCTTTGCAGATCATCCACCTCCAGGCCCCTAGTGCTCAAGGGAGACTAGATTACCTACCCCTCTGAGTGTGGGGGACCATGAAGTAGATGATATAGCATTACAGTCTTATCTGATATGGACTCTTCCCAGTGACTCTAAAAATCCACCTGTGGTGCAAGCATCCCGTTGGGCACTGGCTCATGTTGCAGCTACTCTTTCCAACTGTCTGCTTATGGCCTGGGAAAGCAACGGAAAATAGCCCAAGTCCTTGGGTCCCTGCACTCATGTGAGAGCCAGGAAGAAGCTCCTCATTCCTGGCTTTGGATTAGCTCAGCTCCAGCCATTGCAGCTATTTGGGGATGAACCATGGATGGAAGATATATATATATTCATATACGTATATATATACACACACACACACATATATATATATATATATATATATATATATGGCAGGATTTCTTTATTGATTCATCAGTTGATGAGCATCTAGTTTGATTCCATATATTAGCCATTGTAAATTCAGAATTTATCTGAATTGGACCTGTATCTTGATGCCACTATTGTATAAGTCTGTATCCATCCATGCTAAAGGGTAAGAGAATCCATTTGGGAGTAAGGCAGGCTGATATGGGTCAGTTAATTATTTTACTACAGGTTCATAGGCCAATCAATCAACCCCTCAGCACTATAGTTGCCTAAATAGTAGGAAATAAACTACATTAACACATACATTGAAAACTGGTTGGACAATTATGACAAGCAACAAATGTTAAGTACACAATATCCATCCAGCCCAGAGGAGAATACATAATGCATTTCTTTGCTTTCCATTAGTTAACAAATGGTTTTAAAAATCATTAAACCCTACCTTTTTCTATATTCTTTAGAATGCTCATCATCTATTAAAGAAAAGTAAATACATTTTAAATTAAATCAATGATAGAATAATATAGAATGTTATAATATATAGTACATTGTTAAAAATTACAGCTTTGGAGCCAGGTGTTTGACACAGAAGTTATGATGCTTCTTAGATGCTCACATCATACTGGAGTGCCTGGGTTTGGGTCTCAGCTTTGCTTTCAAACTGAGCTCTCAGCGTACCCTGAGAGGCAGGAGGTTATGGCTTAAGTAATTGGGTCTTTGTGACCCATCTGAGTCCTGCTTTTGTCTGGCCCAGCCCCAGATATTGCCGGAATTTAGGGAGAAATTATCAGAGAAGGAAATAACACTCTCTACTGGCTATCTATAGCTCTGCATCTCCACATTTCACATAAACTGAAAATAAAAATTAAAAGAAAAGATGCTTTTGATCATACTTACAAGTTATAGCAGAGTGATTATTAACTACATCATTGATAGCCATTATGGAACCTTACTTCTGCTACTTTGAATTTATCAATGTAAAGTGAATAATACAATTAATTAAGATGATATGGAAAACATATGCTCTATACAAAGACTGTAATCCAACTGAGAGACAATTGTATCACTAATAGAATAAGTATAAAAGATTGTAGGGTCCCAGTGCTATGTCACAGCAGATAAAGTCACGGCCTACAGTGCTGGCCTCCCTCATGGTTTCCAGTCCAAGTCTTGGCTGCTGCTCCACTTCCAATCCAGCTTCCTGTTAACGGGTCTAGGAAATCAGCAATAGATGTCCCAAGTTCTTGGCCATGTAACCATGTGTGAGTAGCTGAGTTTGATTACCAACTCCATGTTCTGACTTCAGTTTGCTGCCTGTGCAAACTCACAGAGGCAGTGAGGCTCAAGTAATCAAGCTCCTCCCAAGCACGTGGAAGACCTAGATGGAGTTCCTGACTCCTGTCTATGGCTTCCATCCAAACAAGGCCATTGTGAGCATTTGGAGGACAAATTGGTAGATGGCAGCTTTGTTCTGTAAGTCTCCATGCCTCTCAGACACAGACATACACACACACACACACATATACAGATATGTATCTTTTTCTAAATTACACAAATGCCACAAAGAGATAAAGGGCCACAATTAGTGATTTTCTTCAAATAATAGTGCTTCAGATTATAAATATCCTACAATAAACCTCTAAAATTTCTAAATACTTGATTCCTAAGAAAGATTAAGAAAAACAGACATATAATTAATCATTGACTTATCTGTAACTGCTCTTCTGTGATCAACTACTTCTTATGTTTATATTTTTTTTCCTATGTTGGGACTAGCTGGAGAAGTTTTACCTGGATTTGTATTTACAATCTTCTCAAGTGCAGCATTTTCTTGAAACAACGAAATGAGTTGGTAATTTTGCCTATGTATAAGAATGAATAAAATTGTTTCAGTATTGATAAGGACAAATATCAAATGTATCAAATCCTTAGAATATTTCTGATAGTTCAAAGTTAGTACCAGAACTTACATTATGCCAACGCACTTCATAATTATATGTTCTACAATATAATTTTCTTAAACTTATTGTTAAGATGAAAAACAGTAAGGTGAAGAAGTCCTGAATTAAAGGTGGTATAACTCAATAAATTAACTAAAATTAGCAGGACATAATAAGGTATCATAAACTCAGAAGACTCAGCTCTGTAGCCAACAGGTATGGGCAAGTCACTTGTTTTAACCTCAAACTCTTCTAAAGAGTAAGGATTTTCCTATGTCTTCACTAGTAGTTATAGAGATTTAATGATTTAATGCGTTAATATATAAAATATATAAATGCTCAATGAAATCAAGCAATGGAATACTTTGTTCTTGAAATTTACTACTGAGGGCCGGCGCCGCGGCTCAATAGGCTAATCCTCCGCCTAGCGGCGCCGGCACACCGGGTTCTAGTCCCGGTCGGGGCGCCGGATTCTGTCCCGGTTGCCCCTCTTCCAGGCCAGCCCTCTGCTGTGGCCAGGGAGTGCAGTGGAGGATGGCCCAAGTGCTTGGGCCCTGCACCCCATGGGAGACCAGGAAAAGCACCTGGCTCCTGGCTCCTGCCATCGGATCAGCGCGGTGCGCCGGCCGCAGCGCGCCGGCCGCGGCGGCCATTGGAGGGTGAACCAACGGCAAAGGAAGACCTTTCTCTCTGTCTCTCTCTCTCACTGTCCACTCTGCCTGTCAAAAAAAAAAAAAAAAAAATTTACTACTGAAACTATTTTGGAATCCCAAAGAAAACCTGTAGTGTGTTTTTTCACTGTTCAGGCTACAGGAAATGTCATTAGTTTCTCATTCTGGCTATTAGTTACTCCATACAGCTGTAACCATAGATACCTCATCTACTTAACATATTGCAGCTACATGCATTTGTAAATATATCACTTCACTAAGTTAGGTAACATAATTGATGTGATCATTCACACTAAGGGTACAAAACTAAGAGCTGTCAAGTACTGGGGCAGACTATTACTATTCCTTTCAAGGATTCAAACTCTGAACCAGTTGATATTTGCTAGTATGATGCTTAACGTCCCTGTTCAACTCCACCTAACTTGGAAGATCAAACTGCACTTTATTACATGGTTTCTGAGAAGTTATGCATGGGGCTTAGCTCACTTAAATCCATATAACATACTTTAGATTCAGAGAATTCTCAAGAATGGCTTGTTGTGAGGCAGAATTTAAAACTACTTTGAAAATCTGATATAAAATGCACATAATTTAGATTTCCATCTTCACTATTACAGCAAACAAATCACCTTAGGTCCAACACATACTCTGGAGCACAGAAACATACATGGGACATTCCACAAACCAAGAACATATGTGCCCAGACTATAAAGAAGCCTTAGGGTACATATCTGGTGCAAAACATTAAATAAACTCTCATCTTTTCCTACATTATCTGAATTTGTCTGACAACAGAATGGTACCAAGTAGAAACTACTAGCAAAGTCAAGAACCTTATAAAGAACACGTCATGAAGGTTTAAGGCTAAGAAGTAGATGCCACCTGAGGTTCTCATAAATAGCCTATTTTTGGCTACATACATGCCAAAACCTAGGAAGCCAGAGTGGGGTGTTAATACTTTGTGGACAGTGACTGAGTATATAGGTATATGTCAGTCAACAAATAGACATTTTAATCTCAGGATATAAGTGCACATCACCACGAAGACTGGGGATCTGGATCAGTAAAAGAATCCTGGTAACAAAGGAAGCAATAAAAAATAAGAATTATTAGAACCCCATCTCTCTGATGAAGGAAGATTGCCTTGAGAACCTTATCTCTCTGATGAAGGAAGATTGCCTTGTCAGGCTTATGGAACTTCCTGGCTTCTTGTAAAACTCAAGAAAAAGAATTTAAGAGGCAGCTCCCAGGACAAAATATGAAATTTCCTGCTAATCTGGACACTGAAGGCCTAACCAACTAAGTAGAACTAGGAAGGTGTGACACTGTTTGGAGGGTCATGGCAGGGGTTGTATTTGAAATGATATGGATAATGTGGGCAGTCGCAGGGATAAAGACCTTTAAATCTCTGAGATAAAGAATTTGTACCCATCTGTACTTCTAACTAGCTGACCTTTCTCTTTGGTTTCTTTTTGTTTTAAAGATTTATTTTACTTGAAAGTCAGAGTTACACAGAGACAGGAGAAGCACTAGGAGGAGGAGGTGGGAGGGGGAGAGGGAGGAGGAGGAAGAGGGGGAGGGGGAGGGGGAGGGGAAGGAGGAGGAAGAGAGGGCTTCATCTGATAGTTCACTCCCCAGTTGGCTGCAATGGCCAGAGCTGCACCGATTTGAAGCCAGGATCCAGGAACTTCCTCTGGGATTCTCATGCGGGTGCAGGGGCCCAAGGACTTGGGCCATCTTCTACTGCTTTCCCAGGCCATAGCAGAGAACTGGATCAGAAGTGGAGCAGCCAGGAATCAAACTGGCGCCCATATGGGATGCCAACACTTCAGGTGGCAGCTTTACCCTCTACATCACAGCACCTGCCCCTCTGTTTAGTTTCTGACTGTTGAAGTAAAGGGACTCACTGCCATTCCAAACACTGTGAGAGCTAAGTCATCTGAAAACATGAAGTACTTACACCTCAACTTCATGTTGATTACAATGTTAGTGTAAACACTTACATATTACGTTTTTGAAGAGCATAATCCCTAGCAGAATGTCCAGCAATGTCTTCAGAAAGCACATCAACCCCTAGTTCAAGAAGCATGTGTACTATGTTTTCCGTACTATACCGTCCCGCAAACATGAGGGATGTTCTAAAATAACAGAAAGAGAACTTCATTAAAAACTTCAATGAGGCTACTCAAACAGCTGAGTGGCTCTATTTTACCAAGTTAATATCTTGCCTATGTATATGTGATCATTTACTTGTATTAATGGACATAAGCATCTTGGAATATCAAATGCTCATCTCCAGAAATTATCTCCAGGCTTAAAGAGAAAGAAACAAAATAAAGCCTCTTGTCTAACTGGGGTATTCCATAGAAGTTACTAATTTGAAGTCTTTAAGGGATAGTAACACCATTGAGATCACTTGTTTAAACCAGGCAGTTTTAAGTGAAGAATTCACTCTTACTTCCCCAGTTTTAAATATTAAATATATCCCAGTCAGGTAAGTAAAAGCTATCTGAAAGCATAAAGCTCTTATATTATATGGCAATAATAGTCACAGCAGTTTCAGTTAGCAATGGTGACAACCACGTGTCAGCTACTGAATTACATTTTATATATGACATTATATACAACTACATCTGAAAGACAGGATACATTACTATCCCACTTTCACTTCAGGTTCGATTTAATAGTTAATGTTCCCAAGGTTGCACACCCAACAGGTTGGACATCTGAGAATTAAGCCTTGTGTTATATGTCTTTTCTCTTTCTCATGTATTATTTGTCATCATCAAAGGAAAAGCTTATCTAAGTAAATACATTTCTTCCCTCTTCCCATACTAATTACAAATAAAATTATAAGGATCAGGCATTTAATCTTGGTATTATGACACCAATTAAGAAGTCCCCTTCCCATATCAGACTACCTGGTTTGACTCCCAGATTCATCTTCTATGTGTAGCCTCCTACTAATACAGACCCCGGAAGACATTAGTTATATTCAGCTTAGATAATTAGATTCCTGCAACTACATGAAAGTCTTTATTGCATTCTTAGCTCCAAGTTTCAATCTGGCCCAGCCTGAACTGTTGCAGGCATTTGAGCAGTGAAACTGAAGTGAGAGAGTTCTAATTCTCTCTCTGTGTGTTTCTCTAATCTCTCTCTCATAGAATTTTTTAAAAACCATGCTTTTAAAAATATCAAATATCAAAATAAAGCAGAATGAAAAAAACGATAAAATCATACTATCTGCTAATAACCACCTACAGTCGCTTAAGTATAACTTAACATCAATATACTTTGAAGAAAGAAATTAACAAAAAAAAAAGTCAGCAAAAAGACAAAATGATTTTCAATTCCTATTTATGTATACTACAGCATTTTTAAAAGTAGAGTATGTGGGCGCTAGATTCTGTCCCAGTTGCCCCTCTTCCAGGCCAGCTCTCTACTGTGGCCCAGGAGTGCAGTGGAGGATGGCCCAAGTGCTTGGGCCCTGCACCCCATGGGAGACCAGGAGAAGCACCTGGCTCCTGGCTTTGGATCAGCGCCTTGCACCTGTGGCCATTAGAGGGTGAACCAACGGCAAAGGAAGACCTTTCTCTCTGTCTCTCTCTCTCACTGTCCACTCTGCCTGTCAAAAAAAAAAAAAAAGTAGAGTACGTAGGAAAAAAAGATTTCTTTAAGATTATTTATTTATTTATTTGACAGAGTTGGACAGTGAGAAAGAGACAGAGAGAAAGGTCTTCCCTCCGTCGGTGGAAAAATTTTAAAAATATTACAGAATGTTTAAGAAGCTCAATAGTGATCCATATTTATTAAAACAGTAAAACTAAAATGAATAACCTTTCATTAATAACAGACTATACAACCAAAAATCAGATTACTATTAAAATATATCAGTCACTATCATAAGAGAATATGACCATTCCTATGTAGCTCCTTGTGTTGGCCAGTATGCATAATTGCTTTCCTACCAGATAGATTTTTATTGTTACTTTTCATTGTATCTCAATAATATACTAACATTTTATTTCATATTTCTGACTTGAATCACTTTATAACTGATAAACATCACTGAGTTTAAAATATAGAATGAAATAATTTACCTGTTTAGATTATCAACTGCAAAAACATCTGCATTCTGTAATATTAAAAATTTAACCATAGTTTCTTGGTTTTGTTGAATAGCCACTAACAGTGGTGTGAGGCCAGTCTGTAAAAAATGATTCACAATTCACATTATTACATATTTCTCAACAGAACTGAACATATTTCAGATGACAATGCAAACTCGGACATCAAATGTAGAAGGTAAATTAAAGGAGGCTCTTTCTTCCCACCCTGTGTTTCCACATGTACTGCACATTCCTCTTAAAACTCTCCTCTCCATTGCCTCATTGCATGGAACCCACTCATCACCAAGACTCACTCCAAACAATTGCATTCCAGGGTTCACTGCTTCCATCAAAACACTCACCATGGAATATTACAATTATTTGATTGCACACAATAAAAACACAAGGTCCTCTGGAAGGCAAGGGCTACATGTTTTACCTCTGTAGCCCTAAACCCTAAGACATAGTAGTTAATATTTCAAGCATTCTTATTCAACTGATGACCTAAATTATTGTCTCAAAAATAGTGTTTCTCAATACATATTTCCAAGAACATTTACTTTTGCACAAATTATATACTGTCCACCAACAGAAAAATGTCATGATCATCTGTTTGAGAAATATAACAAAGCCATGCATCCTGTGTTCCCCTAGGTGGGGAGAGAAGCAAACTGGAGGGTATCTGCCTTTTAAAAATAGGAAACCTTCTGTACAGCATACAACTCAGTAATCTGAGCTCAAGGATCCCTGATTGGAATCCTTCAGATAATCCTGACAGTCAGAGGTGTGCATCAGTCTCCCAAATTTTGTATTTTGAAACAATTTACAGAGGCAAACTACACACATCTCTGCACCATGTTCAGTCGATTCCTTTGAGTCTTTGTATCAGCTGGCAATGCATTTCCAAATGATTTTGTATAAAGCAGGTATTAACATGTAATATCTTCACTTTTCTTAGCATCACCTAATTCACAAAAAGAAAGACCAGGCCCACTATGTAGTCAACAGGGCACACCCAATATACTATTTTCCAACAGTTAAATAACCATCCATTTGTATTTAAATCTGACAGGTTTTAGTCAAATGGATATTTGAGATACAGGAATGTTGAAACTGAACTATTAAAAGAATGTCCATCCAAATATTCTTTTTTTTTTTTTTTTTTTGTTTTGTTTTGTTTTTTTGACAGGCAGAGTGGACAGTGAGAGAGAGAGAGACAGAGAGAAAGGTCTTCCTTTGCCGTTGGTTCACCCTCCAATGGCCGCCGCGGCCGGCGCGCTGCGGCCGGCGCACCGCGCTGATCCGATGGCAGGAGCCAGGAGCCAGGTGCTTTTCCTGGTCTCCCATGGGGTGCAGGGCCCAAGCACTTGGGCCATCCTCCACTGCACTCCCTGGCCACAGCAGAGGGCTGGCCTGGAAGAGGGGCAACCGGGACAGAATCCGGCGCCCCGACCGGGACTAGAACCCGGTGTGCCGGCGCCGCTAGGCGGAGGATTAGCCTAGTGAGCCGCAGCGTCGGCTCATCCAAATATTCTTAACACTACCATGGCTTTCAATTTTAAGTCTGCCATAGTGATTATGTGTCAGCGCTCCATGAATTCAACACAACAAGATTTGATTGTGTATCCTAAAGCTTCAATGAGGAAAAAGGTTCATAATTTGCTATAATTCTAACCATAAAGCCCTGCTTGCAATATACATTTCTTTGTAAAACTATCCGTAAGTGTTATTCTGTAGGCTGAGAATTATTAGTATTATCTCTTTGAATTTATAACTACAAAGGAAAAGAAAGACAGATAAAATCAGAGGTTAGTATTGTTCGAATGTAGCATCCATCAAACTCTAACTCTTCTCAAGATTCTTAATAGTTTTTGAGACCTAAGAACTTACACATTACAATTAACAGTTTGGTGGTTCTTAACAAGGGTTTTGTCAGACTCTCAGAGATAGGTTTTTAAGTATACATGTAAAGACGTAGTAAGATTTACTGAAATAAAATACTCTTGGAGAGACTAACTAGACTTGTAAGTTTTTCCAGGTCATTCTGATATACAACTCCAGCCGAGAACTGGTGCAGCAGACAACCACCACTTCCATCTCTCCTCTCACACACATCATTTGGAGACTTGACCAAAACGAGGAATGAGTAAGAGACACACACACTGAACATCCCATTTCATTTTTCTTGAGTAGGAATAAATCAACTAACAGTAAACTCAAAGTCCAACTTAGATTTATTTGTAGGATCCTTTTCTTCTACTTTCCCACAAAGACATTCTCTATTTGAGAGCTGAGTTTAGACACTTTTCCTCAGCAGCTCTTCCTACCATAATAAAATGTCAATCATTTGTTCTTCCCTCTTGTTTTCTACATTCATCACCACCTAGTCACTCCAAATATGGTTCCCCAAAGCAAACTTACAACTTATTAATGATATTAATGAAAGTACAAGTTATTATACTTTCAATCAAAGAATACTTGGTCTACACAAAACTCAACAAAAACAAATCAAAAATCCCATCTCCGTATTTTCCCTCAATTACCTAATTTACAAATGTTTCATTCTTCTATCCTTTTCTCTTGCAAAGTTTCCCAGTTAACCCTTGACACTCTAAGGTAACTTTTATATAAATAAACTTATTTAGGAAATGGACAGCAACAGCCATATTTCTGTTTACTACAACATGCTTTCTTCTTGAGTTTTAAGCAAAAGCCTTTGTCAAGACAAAATTGGACTTCTCCTGTTTTTGCACCGCTTAGAAAAAAGTAACTGGGAAAATATCCTTGAAAATATGTCTGACCTTTAACAAATTCAGTGCTTTCATAAATACTGGCCATAAATGCCTCTCAGTCTGTCCTTTCCAGTATTTCTGCAATGGTATCAATATTTAAACTTAAATCTGGGACAGTTTTCATAAAATATCTTCATTCGATGCAGCTGGTACTCCCAAATATGAGAAACTGCTTCTATACATGTCAATCTTTTAAAAATGTATTTCCAATAGTCTAAACATTAAGCTAGATGATCCATACCTTATTTTTCTTTTCGATATCTGCATTGCTGGAAAGCAGCTTTTCGGCCATTCTTATATTTTCTCCGTAGGCCACATAGTGGAGAGCAGTGTTGCCAATTTCATCCTCAATATTTGGATCAGCCCCATGATCCAGTAAGAGTGTAGCACAGTTCTCAGCGGGACACTGTACAGCCTGCCAGTAATACACCAATCATAAATTGTAACTTCTAGGAATTCAGAGAAAAACTCCCCATCCCAATGGTTTCACCAGTTAGTCATATATAAATAAGATAAATTCATTTTTATTCTAAGTATATAAACCAAGCCCTTCCTATACTGGAATGGTTGAGCACTAAATACCTTTATCAGCGGTGTTGCAGCCCTTTTATCTTGCGGATCAAGTAGACATCTTTGGCTTATGAGGAAAGCTACCACGTCTTGGTGGCCTTTTGCACAGGCCCAGTGCAGAGCGGTCCTATAGGAAATTAGATTGCACAATCACAAAACAGGCCATTTCTCATATAATCGTAAGAATAAAATAGCATATTCCCCTGCCCTCAAAACAAATACTTTTCTGATGAACAAAGAACTTTATCATCTCTTCTTGTCACTAAACTAATGAAAGAGAAGCCTATTAAAGAAAAATAACATGATCATTACATTAACCACAGCTTGGTTAAATCCTATTTTAAGTTATGACTAGGACTTTGAGTATCTCAATTTCCTGATTAAAAGAATGGGGAGAAAAAGAGTAGTTGTCTCAGTTTACCATTGTGATGCTTCAATGAAAATCTATGTAAAATATTTAGAACGGTTGCTGACACAACTAACAGCTCAGTAATTGTCAGACGCAGTCATTACTAATACCACGACTTAAAAACAGCATTTTAATTGAGTAAGATAATATAATTATCCTGACTTTCCATATATCCTTGAAGCATTAGAGAAAATATTATAATTCACTGACTCTGAATATGCTCAATGCCTCTCACTTTATCATTTCTCACATTGAAGTGCTGCTTATACTAATACCACGACTTAAAAACAGCATTTTAATTGAGTAAGATAATATAATTATCCTGACTTTCCATATATCCTTGAAGCATTAGAGAAAATATTATAATTCACTGACTCTGAATATGCTCAATGCCTCTCACTTTATCATTTCTCACATTGAAGTGCTGCTTATCATAATTCATTACTTTTCCCACTGTAATTGGCAGCATTTAAAAATTTAGCATCTATTGAGATAATTCAATGGTTCTATGGTTTTGTTCTTTGATTTCTTAAGGTGATGTAGCAGATTTATTAATCTGTATATGTCAAAATGTCTGTGTACATCAGGGATAAATCCCATTTCATCTGGGTGAAGGATTTTATTAGATGTGTTGTTGGATTCCATTAGCTAGAATTTGTTAAGGATTTTTATCTGTGTTAATCAGTGACACTGGTCTATAGCTGTCTTTCTTGGTTGTTAACTTTTTATCCTGGTTTTGGAATAAAGTGATATAGACATTTGGACCAATGGAAGAGATTAGAGAGCTTAGAAATTCATCTATGCATCTACCATCAACTGATCTTTGACAAATGTGCTACAATCACTCCCTGGGGAAAGGACAGTCTCTTCATCAACTGGTGCTGCGGAAATTCGATCTCTGCATGCAGAAGTAGGAAACAAGATCCATACTTTTTAGCTTTCACAAAAAAAAAAAAACTCAGTGGTTCAGGGATCTAAACCTAGGACTCAGAACCATACAATGATTAGAAAAAAGCATAGGGGAAACACCGTAATTCATTGGCATAGTCAGGGACTTCTTGGATTAGACATCAGAAGCACAGGGAATAAAGGCAAAAAAAGACAAATGGAGTTAAATCAAGATAAGAAGCTTCTCCACAGTGAAGAAAACACTCAACAAAGTAAAGAGGCAATCAACCGAGTGGGAGAAAACACTGCAAACTATACATTGGATAAAGGAATAACATCCAAAATACACATGAAGTTCAAGAAACTCAACAACAACAAAACAGAAAATACAGTTAAGAAGTGGGCAGAAGATTTAACAGACATTTTTCAAAGCATGAAATACAAATGGACAACAAACACATGAAAAAATGCTCAGGATCACTAGGCATCAGGGAAATGCCAATGAATTCCACACTCACCCTAGTTAGAATTGTGTTCATCCAAAAATCAAAAAACATAAAGAATGCTCGTGAGAGTGTGGGGAAAAGGTACCCGAATACACTGTTGATGGGAACGTAAATTAGCATAACTATTATGGAAGAGAGTAGGAAAAAAAATTTAAAAATAGATCTGTGATATGACCCAGCTATTCCACTCCAAAGAATTTACCCAAAGGAAGTAAAGTAAGCATATGTAAGAGTTATCTGTAACCCAATGTTTATAGTAGCTCAACTCACAATAGCTAAGATATGGAATCAACCCAGATGTACATAAACTGATGACCGCATAATGTGTGCTATGTAACCATGATGGAATACTATTTAATCATAAAAAATGAAACCCTGTCTTTCACAACAATTTGCAATTGGAGATCATTAAGCGTAGGGAAATACACCAGTCCCAACAAGCAACTAAAACATTTTCCTGGATTTGTGGTAACTAACATACAGAGTACAAAATACGCAGATGAGTGAAATCGACATTTTCAGATTTGATTGCATATAGCCCTTATCTATACTCCTGAGAAAACATTGTTTTTCCACTTACTACTTATTGAATTCTTTATTTAGTGGAAGGTTAAGCTTGTGATTACAAAGTAAAGTGAAACTTGGTCATTGTAAAAATTAAAAGAAAAATAAGAAAGTAGGAGAGAGGGTGGGATTCAGGCAAGGAGGGAGGATAGGGTGGGAAGTACCATTATGTTCTTCACATTGTATATATGAAATACATGAAGTGTGTTATCTTTATATAAAGCGTTTTCATAAAACTGAAAAAATGGCTCATTGATACCTATTGATTACACAATCCATGGTTCCTAACAATAAGTGCAAAATAGCTTATAAAAACACATTTATGGCAACTCCAGCCATATGATTGGCATTAAATATTAGTTTCTGAAAGTTCTATAGTTTGGAAGAGACAGCTAACATTACAAACATGTTTAAAAACAAAGTAATTCTTTAATCTCAATAATATTAAAAATTTAACTAGAGTGTCTACATCCAATCATTCTGGAAATGACAAGATAAAGAAAATTTCACAAGAATTCAAATACCTATAAGTAACAATTTTAATCACATTTTGTTGGCTAACACAGTCCACAATTTGTGTGTATGTATAAACAAACACTTTTCTCACTTGTTATACAGACTGCCTACATATTTGTATTTCCACATGCATCTGTGGGACACTCCACCTTTAATGGTCACCTATCAAAGCAATCTATCAATGCGCCATAATTTATAGGTCCATTATGTAGGTTCTTTTTAACATATGCCCATTTTAAGCGCTAATAAGAGAAACAAATGGCATGCCTACTTCTGAAAGTTATTTTAAAAGAATGAAATTGGGCTGGCGCCGCGGCTCACTAGGCTAATCCTCCGCCTTGCGGCGCCGGCACACCGGGTTCTAGTCCCGGTCGGGGCGCCGGATCCTGTCCCGGTTGCCCCTCTTCCAGGCCAGCCCTCTGCTGTGGCCAGGGAGTGCAGTGGAGGATGGCCCAGGTGCTTGGGCCCTGCACCCCATGGGAGACCAGGAAAAGCACCTGGCTCCTGGCTCCTGCCATCGGATCAGCGCGGTGCGCCGGCCGCAGCGCGCCGGCCGCGGCGGCCATTGGAGGGTGAACCAACGGCAAAGGAAGACCTTTCTCTCTGTCTCTCTCTCTCTCACTGTCCACTCTGCCTGTCAAAAAAATAAATAAATAAATAGAATGAAATTGAAGGGTGGAGGGCATATGCATTTTTCAAATATGACACAGGGGGCTGGCACTGTGGTGTAGCAGGTAAAACCACCACCTGCAGTTCCAGCATCCCCTATGGGTGCCAGTTCGAGTCCCAGCTGTTCCACTTCTGATCCAGCTCTCTGCTATGGCCTGGGAAAGCAGCAGAAGATGGTTTGGGTTCGTTGGTCCCTGCTTCCACGTGGGAGACCCACAGGAAGCTCCTGGCTCCTGCTTTAGGACTGGCACAGCTCTAGCCATTGTGGCCAATTGGGAAGTGAACCAGCAGAAGGAAAACCTCTCTCTCTCTCTCTCCCTACCTCCCTCCCTCCCCCTCTCCCTCTCCTCTCTCTCTGTAACTCTTTCAGGTAAATAAGTAAGTCTTTAAAAAAAAGTGACATAGTACTTAGAACCAAATTCTCAATATAAAAAGTCACAAGCAATTTGACCTTTGCCCCTAAAATTGCTATTCATTATCATAAACTATGTGGATGGAAAGTAGCATTTCATTCATCTTTCAAATTAAATTCTTTTTCTCACCAGAGACACTAAATACTGTTTTCTATGTCCATGGATCACTTGTATACCTACAACACATACATATCCAAATTTAAAATTAAGTTCAGTGTTGTTTTCCTGCTTTGCACAGATTTCTGTAAAATGAAGATCCATTTTTTTCACCTGAAATATACTTGTTGTAAAAATGTTTTGAAGATATATTGTTTTGTTTTGTTATTTTCATCCAGATACACAGGAAGTTTTATTTTATTTCCTAAGCAAATATTCAGAGTAATTCCTTAAAAACTGCTTATTTAAAAGGCAGAGTGAAAGAGAGAGGAGGAAAGGTACAAAGAGCTGCCGTTAACTGATTCACTCCCCAAATGCCCACAACAGCCAAGGACAGGCCTGGCAAAAGCTATGGGGTCAGATCAGGAGCAAAGTGGGCAGGACTCCAACCTGTACTCAGCTATGAGACACCAGCATCCAAAAGCAGTGACTTCACCCACTGTGCTGAACTGTTCACCCCAGGATGTTTGCTTTCGACTTCAGTCTTCATCAAGTCTTTGGCCACTAAAAAATTTATTGCTTCACATTTTTTGTTTTCTTCTGAAATTTTTCTCACATTGTTTATTTACAACTTTTAACTCTACCAGAAATGTAGCTTTGTGTTATAAAAATCTAGTTTTCCTCCGTTAAGAAGTATTTCATGCATAAGTAAACCGTGTTTTCTTATGAATATTAAATGTTACCAGTATCAAGTTCTAAATCTTTGTTTCATATTATGTTTTTGGATTTCCAATGCATTTGCCCTTTCAACTGTCAGAAACCTGATTAATTTCTAAAAACAGCACGTTTACATCAAAAACAGCACCTCATTATTTGCTACATTACAAATGAGTGTTAGCAGAGCAGTAAATGACAAGTAGAATGTGTAACTCGAAATTTTTAAACTTTGATATTTTTGTTTGGCGCATGTAAGACTGATAAAATTAAAGCTCACTTTTTTGGTAAACATGAGTTCTCTCATGCCAAGGTTTCCTTCTACAATCCCATGTACACGCAGGTGTGAACTGACATCAAACGGGTATTGGGTTTACTCAGACTTTAACCCAGGGGTTGAGAGATTATGGAAATTTTCTTGTTATCTTTTTGATCATGTGTATCACAACGTGGATCTGGACTTGTGTACATAAACATGGACTGGTGTCCAGGGAAGCAAGCAGGGGAGCCTGGGGCGAGGGCTTCCCGCACTGGGCCCCACTGCCCACCCTCCAGTACCTGCTCTTGTGGTCCACATCATCCACACTGCTTCTTCTGCAAATCAGCATTTTCTCCACTGCGGCCACATTGCCCGCGCTGGCAGCTCTGTGAATGGCACCGAGCTCCCAGTAGAGCAGGCGGTATCCAAAATGCGGCCGCATCTTCAAGCGCTTTTTCTCGAACTCCGTAACCGTCCGAGCGCGCTTTCTCGCAAGCTTGCTAACAGACCAGGAGAAAAATTTCTCCATAAGCAAGGCTGTCAGGGGCTTTCAGCCACCTCTGCAGCAAAATAGGAAGAAATGTGGCAGTCTAGCCACCATGCAACGGAGGAGCTTCGCGGTTTTCAACCTCTCGGCTCACAGTAACTGTCGCCCAACAACTGCCGCGCATGTGCACCAGGCTAAGCCCCACCCCTTCCGCTCCCGGACATTCCTTCCTCTTCCTCCAGACTCCGCCCAGAAGCCCCTCCCCCTCCGAGGCGGCCCTTGCTCTCACTCCTGGTTGGCCAAGACCCCATCCTCCGGGCCATGGAGGACGCCCCAACGCCGGGCAGTGCTTCTTGCACCACTTTCTCCTGCGGCCTGGACTCAGCAGAACTAGGCAGCAGGAGGGCCAGGAAGTGGGAAGGAGGGCGCCCCCCAGGGAGCACAGCCGCCCCCTCCCAGCAGGGCAGCCCCACAGCTTTCCCCTGGGCTCAGGAGATAGTGGGCTGTGTCTCCAGGTGGCTTGGGCCCTGGTGAGGCTCGACCCATGGGCCACATGTGCCCCTCTCCCCTGGGCTCAGGCACATGGTTGCAGGGAGGTGACAGGCAGGGGGCAGCCTCGACCTGGTGCTGCCACTCCACTGGCTTCTGGGGCCAGTGCAAAACAGTAAAACACTGAACTTAATTTTAAATTGGGATATGTATGTGTTTGTAGGTATACAAGTGATCCATGGACATAGAAAACAGTATTTAGTGCCTCTGGTGAGAAAAAGAATTTAATTTAAAAGGTGAATGAAATGCTACTTTCCATCCATATAGTTTATGATAATGAACAGCAATATTAGGGGCAAAGGTCAAATTGCTTGTGATTTTTATATTGAGAATTTGGTTCTAATACTGTGTCACTTTTTTTAAAAGACTTATTTATTTACTTAAAAGTCAGAGTTACAGAGAGAGAGAAGGAGAGGGAGAGTCTGGAGAGAGAGAGAGAGAGAGAGCGAGGTCTTCCATCTGCTGGTTCACTTCCCAATTGGCCACAATGGCTAGAGCTGTGCCAGTCCTAAGCCAGGAGCTTCCTCTGGGTCTCCCACGTGGAAGCAAGGACCCAAGGACCCAAACCATCTTCTGCTGCTTTCCCAGGCCATAGCAGAGAGCTGGATCAGAAGTGGAACAGCTGGGACTCGAACTGGCACCCATAGGGGATGCTGGAACTGCAGGTGGTGGTTTTACCTGCTACACCACAGTGCCAGCCCCCTGTGCCATATTCAAGGAATAGTTTATTGGCTTTTTTTCTTAACTGAGAATGGGACTGGGAATGGGAGAGGGAGGAAGAGGAGGGTTGGGAGTGGGAGAGTAGGTATGAGGGTAAGAATCATAATATTCCTGAAGTTGTACTTACAAAATTTGTATTCATTAAATAAAAGGTTTCTTTGGGAAGAAAAAATTCAAGCCCCGCTCCTCTGCTCCCTCACAGATGCCAGCACCCCCAGATCACAGACTTGCCCCAAGGGAGGCAGCTCCCACCATCCAATGGAAGCAGTGAGGATTCTTTGGGGAAATGATGATGTTAGGGCTAGAGAAGGGACAGGAACAGCCTGGGACCAGAGAGAAAATGCCCACAGTTGAAGGGGGCCTGAGGAGGGGCACCAGAGCTGATGCAGAGGAAGCCTAGGCCAACGTGGGATGATCTGAGCCATAAAACAGCAAGAGTCACATACTGTCACTCCCTGAGACATGTCTCCTAATCCCCAGTACCCCGGAAGGTGACTGCACTTGGAGACACTCAACGTGAGGCCGTGGGTGATTCCTAAGGCGGTGTGGCTTCTGTCCCAGAAGCAGAGGACATTCTGACACAGACACACACAGGGGATGAGCAGGTGGAGACACAGTGAGAGCCAGTATGTACCTGTGGAGGTGCAAGGCCTCAGAAGGTCCCAGCCCTGTCCACACCATGTCCTCAGACCTCAGCTTCCAAGCAGCAAGAACGTGAACTCCTGTGAGAATAATCCTCCAATAACTACCAGAATCCAGCAGGACCATGATCTCCCAAGAATTCTTCAAACTCAGTGCCAGCATTTTGGTGTAGTGGGTAAAGCCACCAAATCTGATGCCAACATTCCATATAGGCACTGGTTTGTGTCCGGGCTCCTAAAACTTCCAATCCAGCTCCACGCTAATGCCCTGAGAAAAGCAGTGGAAGATGGCCCAAGTGCTTGGGCCCCTTCCACAAAAGTTGAGAGACCTGTACAGAGCTTCTGGCTCCTAGATTCAGCCTGTCCCAACCCCAGGCATTTTGGCCATTTGGGGTGTGAACCACCAATGGAATATCTCTGTGTCTCTCTCTCACCATAACTCTTTCAAATAAATAAATAGCTTTTTAAAAAATCTCCAAGCTCTACCACTAGATTTTTAAACTGGGAACATCAACTTGTCTCGTGTTCCCATCCTTCCCCTATAGGAAGTATTTGAATATGTACAATAATCCTGAGTGCATACAGGCACACAATGCTACATAAACATCTGCTAGAATCTTACAGAGCATGCAATCCCTCCAGTCTCATACTCTTTTTTTTTTTTTTGACAGGCAGAGTGGACAGCAGAGTGGACAGTGAGAGAGAGAGACAGAGAGAAAGGTCTTCCTTTGCCGTTGGTTCACTCTCCAATGGCCGGCCAGCACGCTGCGGCCGGCGCACCGCGCTGATCTGATGGCAGGAGCCAGTTGCTTCTCCTGGTCTCCCATGGGGTGCAGGGCCCAAGCACTTGGGCCATCCTCCACTGCACTCCCTGGCCACAGCAGAGGGCTGGCCTGGTAGAGGGGCAACCGGGACAGAATCCGGCACCCCGAATGGGACTAGAACCCGGTGTGCTGGCGCCGCAAGGCGGAGGATTAGCCTAGTGAGCTGTGGCGCTGGCCCAGTCTCATATTAAAGGAACTAGAAGTCTGAATCATAGAACTGGCATAGGTGCGAGAAGACTAATTTTTGATGTTCCAACAATCTCACACAATGCGGAGACCAAGCACTGCTACAACAACATACGTGTGCACAATGGAAACTTTCTTGTCCATAGCTCAGGAGCCATGCATTAGGAATAGTGCCTACAAGAAAGTTTTATGTGACAAAATTGTTGATAACAGCAAAAATACAGTATCATTGAGTTAACCCAGGAGCTTACAACTGCCTCATCTTAGGTTAGGAATGAAATGGGATTCCCTTAAGTACTCCTGCAATATTGTAAAAAGAATGCTACCCCTGGTACAACTTCAACTTTGGAATGGACAGATGGCTCTTCAGCAGTGACTAGAAGGGAAAACCACAGTAACTCACTTTAGATAGTATGAGTCAGATCTTGGTTGAGGGCCAGAACAAAGCATTCATGAAGGAGGATGCACTCAGGCAATTTTGGTTCAATGCCTTGGAAGTAAGAAACTGTGGTAAGGATGACCAGTTCAAGCAAAGAACCACCTCCACTGCTGCCATTTGGCACCAAACCATGGCACCACTCCTCTGCAATGCTGTAACTGCCTCTCCACTGTTTTCTTGCTTTCACCCTCACCATCTGGAGTCTGTCCTCCAGACCACCCAAGGTGAGCCTTCGCAAGCATGTCACACAACATGTTGCTGCTTAGCTCAAAACCCTGCTCCAACACACCCAGCTAAAGCCAAGTCCACAATGATCGACGTGACCCTTCTCCCATCACATTTTGACCTCCTTTCCTGCACCTCCCCTCCTTGCTCACTTCCCTCTAGCCACAGAGGCCTTCTGAAGCTGCTGCTCTCTGTTGCAGCTGGCAAAGGCTCCTCCCATGCCCCGGCCAAGACCAACTCCCTCTCACCTTCAAGTTTTTGCTCACATCTGACCCCCTCAGGTTGGTCTTTCTCCAACTACAACTGCACAATCCATACACTCTCTTCTTTTTGTACTTACGAATCTATCATTTGTTTATTATGTTTATTGCTTATTTCTGGCTTCTGCCACTAGAAAGCAAGTTCCATTAGGGCAGCATATTTGATGGAGAAGGACTTGGTATGTAGCAGCCTCCTATCTATATTTGCTTGATGAATGACGCTCACATTCTTGTTTTCTAAGAAATAAGTGGGGTCAGGGAGCATCCTCACCTATAACAGAGTCATATTTAAACCACCAGCTAGCGAGTGGCTCCCTCTTTTAGCCTACTTCCCACCGGGGTGTATAACAGTGTGACTTGGGGGTAGAGCCTTGTGTGTGTGAGAGAGAGAGAGAGAACTTACAAGCTTGTAGCTAATGTCCTAAGGTACATCTCTTCCCTTCTTTCTAAATCCCACCACTTAGAAATCTTGCTTTGGTCTTTTTCCTTTTCGGTAGTTTCTTTCATGGAACATCACTGGTTGAGTTGTGCCCAGCAGCAAATTCATATGTTGATGTCCTAACCATCCAGGCCTCTGAATGTCACTGTAATTGAAAACAGAGTCATTGCAAATGCAATTATTTATAAGTTAAGGTGAGCACAATTGTAACATGAGTGTTCTTATTAAAGAATGAGGTTTGGATTCAGAGATTTGCAGAGTAGGAAGCCAGTGTGGAGACACAGGGAGATGGCCAACTGTAGGACAAGGAGAGAGGCCTGGTGCAGGCCTTTTTCCAAGAGCCCTCAGAAGTAACTAGCCCTGCTAAAACCTTGATCTTGGACTTCTAGGCAAAATCAGTTTCTGTTTTTAAGCTACCATCTCTGGTACTACTTTGTTATGGTGGCACATGAATACAGACCAACATGGAATCAAAGGCCCAGGGAAGCCACCTTATTACTTCCCTTTGGAACAGTAAGAGCTAGCATTATAGAAGGAGGATGTAAGCCTGGGCAAAAGGAATCTGGGAGCCTCAGCCTGGAAACTCTAGTCAGTGTTAAAGCAGTCTTCAGTATGGATGAGTTTGCAAGGTCACAGGATGGCTCCATAAGACTCAGTGTGCATACACATAGAGTACCTTGCTAAGATCCCTTAAAACATATAGCTGCATTAGGTATCTATTTGGTTAGAGTATTCTATGCTCCAGTCAAATAGCAACTAACAGGTATCTACTCCCTATTTCTCCAGATATTGGCATGTGGAGAATCTTATCTCAAGAGCCTTATAGAAGACTGAATCCACACCATTTCTTCATAATACATCCAAAATCCCACTAGATCCAACCAGGCTGCTTCCCTGGCCCTGCCACATTAGAAAGTCCTGCCCTTGATCCTCTTTACCCTTGAGAAGTATCTGTGGTGGCCAAGGGTCCTTGATCTTAAGAGCTTATCCAGACAGCCATGACAAGAAGGGCCTTCCCAAACAGCCAGGAGTCTGCCTCCTGCCACAGCATCTCTTCAAAGCACTGATCCCAAGGGTGGACCATTTTGCTGTGGCATACATCTGTGTCCATATGGGGATCATATAGCATGCATTGAAGGGTATATTTGTTGGACATTCAGCTAGGTGCCCATACATAAAATCCATCAAGGTACAGGCCAGTTGCAAAGGAGAGACTTAAAGAAGCTATAAAATGCATAGGTTCCATAAAGTGCCACAGAACATTTACCAGTGACAGAAAAAGGTCAGCTATCTGTCATTTTTACTAAGCAAGGCATGAGGGTCTTTTTCAGATTTATTTATTCATTTAAAAGGCAGAGTGACAAAGAAAGGTGAGACAAGGAGAGGGAGAGGGAGAAAAGAGGGAGAGGGAGGTTCTTCCATCCACTGGTACACTGCCCAAACAGCTTATAACCAGGGCTGAGTCAGACCCAAACCAGAAGCCAGGATCTCCATCTGTGTGTCCCACATGGGTGGTAGGGGTCCCAGGATTTGTGCCGCCTTCTGCTGCTTACCCAAGCACATTAGCAGGAAACTCAATGAGAAGAGAGATAGTGAGGACTCAAACAAGCACTCTGATACAGGATGCTGGCATCGCAAGTGGCTTCTTAACTGACTGCAACCCAGTGAGCCCCATGGCATGAGTTTCTAAGCCATGAAAACAAGTAGTGCAGCTGACAATTAATTGCCCATTCACCTCCCTGCCTGTGTTTATGTGACCTTGTGCTGAAGTTCCCATTCCACACAAAGCTACAGGAGAATACCAGTTTCATCACCAAGCAGGTTTCTCCATGCCCCCTTTCTCTCTCTCCATCCTCTATTTTATGCAATATCTTGTTTAGTAAAATTGATTAAAGAATGAGAGGTTATTACTAAAGCAAACCAGACATGACAGGGCAAAATGACGGATCTCTTAGTATCAACACTACTTGGGTCTTGAATAAAATACCTGCACACACTCACACCGAGAACTGCAGTGACATTAACAATCTTGCCAATTCTCACTCAGTCAATTAACAGTGGGGATTGGTGTTGTGGTATAGCAGGTTAAGACCCCATCTGCAAACCAAAATCCTACATGGATAATGGTTCAAACCTGGTGCTTCACTTATGCTCCAACAACCTGATAATCTACCAGGGACAGCAGCAGAGGATGGCCTAAGTACTTAGGCCCCTTCACATATGTAGGATACCCAGATGAAGCTCCTCGCTTCAGCCTGGCCCAGCCCTGGCCATTGTGACCATTTGAAGAGTAAATCAGCAGATGGAAGATCTTTCTCCCTTTCTCTAGGTAACTCTGCCTTTTGAATGAACAAATAAATCTTTTTTTTTTTTTTGACAGGCAGAGTGGACAGTGAGAGAGAGAGAGACAGAGAGAAAGGTCTTCCTTTGCCGTTGGTTCACCCTCCAATGGCCGCCGCGGCCGGCGCACCACGCTGATCCGATGGCAGGAGCCAGGAGCCAGGTGCTTTTCCTGGTCTCCCATGGGGTGCAGGGCCCAAGCACCTGGGCCATCCTCCACTGCACTCCCGGGCCACAGCAGAGAGCTGGCCTGGAAGAGGGGCAACCGGGACAGAATCCGGCGCCCCGACCGGGACTAGAACCCGGTGTGCCAGCGCCGCTAGGCGGAGGATTAGCCTAGTGAGCGGTGGCGCCGGCCTAAACAAATAAATCTTACCAAAAAACCAGAAAGTGACTGTGAAAGCAGCTTTAGGAAATTCAGGGTTATCTACTTGGCCTTTTTCTTTCCTGGACCCTTCTTTCTCAAAACTGATATTGTCAGCAGGGGGACATGCTTGGGACATGAACGACAAAAATGCCAACAAGTCCGCTAGACTTTAGATGAATTCATGAAGAAAATATGGAACTCACAAATCTTCGGGAGCAAGCCATTCTATTTGGCTGTAATCTCCACTCAAGCTGGCTATCTGAGATCTTGACTTTTGGAAAAGTGATGTGGTCCACACAGTAGAGCAGGATTTGCACAGGTGGATGTTCTGGTGCCCCCTGCTGGCCATCGTTGACACCTTTGACAAAGCTCCTCACTCCTTTCAAATCAGACAATAAGCTGAACACAAGAGACACTGTTATCAACTAGGTCATTTTTTGGAGACCTTGAGGGGAAAGAAGTATAAAAATATGATAACAAATCATTCAGAAAAATACCATGCCTGTGTAAGAGAACATATTTCAGTAATTAGAGACAAAGCAAACAAATATATTTTTAACTAGGGGGAGGTAAATATATTGGGTGTTTTCCTCTCTTGCCCAGGCACAGGTTGCTAAATCAAACAACCAAAGTTAAACAGGCCACAGAAATGCTAGGACTTGTAGCCCTCTAATTCTGTCTCTGGCTATGGATATGAGTTGCAACCTCACTGATTCTCTGAAGTTTAAGGATTCTATGTCTAAACTTTTCACTAGAATATAATGCTCCATTACTTCTGAATCTTTCTGGTAAAATCAATTTCTCCAACTAATTTAGCAAATGGAATGGTGTGTCATGGGGGAGATTCATTCCAAGATGGATGAATAGGGGAAAGATGTGCTATTTTTGACCAAGGGGAAATAGTAGAAGACAAACAGAGGAAGTGCATTCCCGGGGAGAGCTGGAGGGAAGTTTGTGGTGGACATGCTACAGAAGGAAGAGGCTATGAAGCAATGTGGAAGCCGCGGGTGGGTAGCAACAAGCATGGACACCACACACGATACCCACAGCTAGGAGCTAGAGGAGATGACAGCTTTGGGGTGTGAGGTAAGAGCATTCTGTGGCAGCCCATGCCACTTGTGATATTGTCAGAGGGAGAGCCTTTCAGACCACACTTCCCGTGATTCCAGCCTGGAGAGTGAGCAGGGGAGAGGGTAGCCACTTAATCCAGCCAAAGAAGCAGGTTTCTTTCTCATCTCCCAACAAAGACACCCAGCAGCTGATGGAGAGAAGATACCATTTTTTAAAAACAGATGTATTTATTTGAAAGCCACAGAGGGAGAGACAGAGAGAGAGAGAAAGAGATCTTCCATCTGCTGTTTCACTTCCAATGGTGAGAATGGCCAGGATTGGACCAAGCCAAAGCTGAGAGTCAAGAGCTTCCTCTGGGTCTCCAATATAGGGGCAAGGGCCCAAGCACTTAGGCCGTCCTCTACTGCTTTCCCAGAGCATTAGCAGGGAGCTGGGTCAGAAGTGGACTAGCTAGTATTTGAATTGGAGCTGATATCAGATGTGAGCCCTGCAGATTGATTTAAGCGACTAAACCACAGTGATGTCCATGAGAAAGCACCATTTTGACACAGCAGAGGCTGTGGTGGTTCTTGTGTGTGCCTGTAACAAGGGGATTTTAGCAGAGAGAAAATACTGTGTTGCCCCACTGACTTGAGTCTTGCTGAGGGTTTAACAAGGTGCTGGACACCCACGCAGGATTGTGAGGTACTTCTATCCTCTCAATATATCACAAGCTCTGGGGCCCAAACTGCCAAGATAAAGCACCCACAAATAGCTGGCACTGCGAACTTCTTGCATCCGTACTCTGTGGAAGGGGCAAGCTCCAGGGCTGAGCATATCTTCTGAACCCTGTGGTTATGAGGACCTTGAGTGCTGTGATTGTGTGAATTCGGTGACTGCATGATACGGTGTGAGGTATAGCTGATTCTCTGGGCAATCCCTGTGTCTCACATCAGAGCTCCCTGATCACCTGAGGTAGTTCATTGCAAAGGGTCCCCTGGTCACAGTGAGGACTGTACATATCTTTTGTGTGGGTCATGTGCCACCATGGATGAGGGGTGTATACACTGGGGGCTAACCCTGAGCATTGATTACTTTGGATGACAGGAGGTGAGGCTGTCATTGCGTCAATGGAGATCTACCACACCCAACGTGGGTGTCACCCTGGATTCTCACTTCACCCTGAGCACTGAGTAGAACTCCCTGGCCACACCAAGCACATGATTCTGGGTTTTCATTGAAATAGCAGACATTACATTAAGCCACAGAGGCATAATTCACACATACAATGTATCAGAGGAGAAAACCAACAAGTAATTCCACAAATGCATGAAAACTTAGGCATAAATTCAAGAAACAAGAATAACAAAGATAACATGACTCCGCCAAATGGAACATAACAACACTTCAATATGAGAATGTGAAGACCAAGAGATTGAGGAAATGCCTGAAATGGAATTCAAAAGAATGATCATAGGATTATTCAGAAGCAATAAGAAGCAAATTCATGAGTAAACAAAATCCATACATGATATGGATGGAAAATTTTCCCAGGAGATTGAGATTTTAAAGCAAAATTAAATTAAAATATTAGAAATGAAGTGTTCAACATTTCAAATAAAAATACAGAGGAAACTATTAATAACAGACTTAGTGAAGCAGAAGAAAGAATATCTGAGCTAGCTGAAAAATCACAGAAAATATCAGAACAAAAAAAGAATAAATTAGATAAATTAAAAAGTAGTCAAGATTTATGGGATACTATCAAACTAATCGACATATAGGTCGTAGGAGTTCCTGAATGTGTGGAAAGAGAATGAATGAGAAGGCAAATTCAGTTAAATAATAACAGAAAACTTTCCTAATTTGAACAAAGAAAGGGACATCCCAGTATAAGGATCACATAGAAATTCTGATAGACATGATCAGGGAATCTAAGAGGGAGGTGGAGGAAAGGTTGGAATGTGGGTAGGAGGGCAGATGGGCAGGGTGTCCCACTATGATCCTAAATCTGTATATATTAAATATATATGAAACTTGTATAACTTAAATAAAACAAAAAAAGAGGAAGATAAAAAAGAACAGAACTTCATCATGACACATTGCAAACTTCCAAAAGTAAAACAAAGAAAAGATTCTAAAATGTGCACGAGGGAAATGCTAGATGATTTTCAGAGGATTTCCAGTCGACTCACAGCTGATTTCTCACCAGAAAGGCTACAGGCTAGGGGAGACTGGAGAGAGAGTCCAAGTCTTAAGACAAAAAAAAAAAAACTGTCATCCCAGAACATAGTACTTTGCAAAGTTCTCATTTGTGAATTAAGTTGAAATAAAAACCTTCCTTAACAAACAGAAATTGCAAGTTTGTCACCACTTGTCCAGCCTTATAAGTGATGCTTAAAGATATGCCACATACAGAAACACAGCTAGTTATCATTATGTATGAATGAATGTGAAGGCAGAAAATCTCCTAGAAAATCCAAAGCAAATAATATGAACACTTATGGGAAAATGGAAGGGCCAAGTCGTTACTTCTTTATAGTAACCTTCAATGTAAATGGTCCATTCTCCAATTAACAAGTACAGATTAGTTGAATGGATTAAAAAACAAGACCAGACACCACAGATACACTCAAGGTGCTGGCATTGTTTAATAGCAGGTAAAACCACCGTCTGTAGCTCTGGCATCCAGTATGGGTACTGGTTGGAGTCCTGGCTCCTCCACTTCAAATTCAGCTCTCTGCTATGGCCTGGGAAAGCAGTAGAAGACGACCCAAGTCCTTGGGCCCCTAAAAGCACGTGGGACACCCAGAAGAATCTCCTGGCTCTTAGCTTTGGTTGGGCTCATCTCTGCACATTGCAGTCATCTGGGAAGTGAACCAGAGGATAGATGACCTCTCTATCTCTCTCTGCCTCTACCTCTCTGTAATTCTGCCTTTCACATAAGTAAATGAATCTTTTTGTTAAAAAAAAAAAAGATATACATGGGGCTGGTGCTGTGGTGCAGTGAGTTAACACCCTGGCCTGAAGCGCCGGCACTGGTTCGAGACCCAGTTGCTCCACTTTCAATCCAGCTCTCTGCTGTGGCCTGGGAAAGAAGTGGAAGATGGCCTAAGTCCTTGGGCCCCTGAACCCGTGAGGGAGACCCGGATAAAGCTCCTGGCTCTTGGCTTCAGATTGGCACAGCTCCGGCTGTTGTGGCCAATTGGGGAGTGAACCATCAGATGAAAGCCCCCCCCCGTGTGTGTGTGTTTGTGTGTGTGTGTAACTCTAACTTTCAAGTGAATAAATAAACCTTAAAAAAAAAGATACACACAAAATGAAAGTTAAAGGATGGAAAAAGATACTCCATGCTAACAGAAAGCAAAATCTAACAGGTGTGTGTATACTAGTATCAGACAAAATAGACTTTAACACAAAAACTCTTAAAAGAGACAAAGAAGGGTATTGAATAATGATTAAGGGGTGAATTCAACAGGAAGATAGATATATGCACTAAACTACCAGGGCACCTGGCTAATACAAATGTTAATTGATCTAAAGGCTGATGTAGACTCCAATACAATAGTAACAGGGCAATTCAACTACCCACTTTCATAAATGCACAGATTACCAGACAGAAAACCAACAAAGAAATAACAGAACTAATCTACACTGTGGATCAGATGGACCTAACTGATAGCTACAGAACCTGTCATCCCACAGTTGCAGATACACACTGTTCTCATCAGTACATATAATTCTTTCTAGGAGAGATCATATGATAACCCATAAAGCAAATCTCAGCAAATTAAAAAGATGAAACCATATCATGCCTCTTTCCTGAACACAATAAGGATTTCTTGAAAATATGCAAACACATGCAGACTGAATAACACATTCCTTGTTGAACAGTGGATCACATAACAAATCAAAAAAGAAATTAAACAGTACTGTAAATGAATGAATATGTAAGTAAACCATATCAAAACATGTAACAGCAAAGACAGTGTTAAGACAGAAGTTTACAGCAGTTAGTGGCTACATCAAGAAATTAGAAAAGCATTAAATAAATGAGCTATCAGCACATCTCAAGGACCTAGAAAAACAACAACAAACGAAACTAAAATTAGTAGGAGGAAAGAAATAATTAAAAGTAGAGAGGAAATATGTAAAATTGAAACAAAAAATAACAATATGGAGTCATGAAGACACAGAAAAACTAAATGGACTAATAACCAAGATGGATATTGAATCAGTAGTAAAGATCTTTCAAAAAAGAAAAGCCAATGAATGTATGACTTCATATGTGAATTCTAAAAAATTTTTAAAAAATAACTAATTCCAATTCTTCTCAAGTTATTCAAAGCATTTCAAAGGGTGGGAATACTCCCAAACTATTTATGAGGTCAACATCACCTTAATTCCAAAACAAGAAGACGACACAACAAACGGGGAGTACAGACAAATATCATGACGAACATTAATGTAAAAATCCTCAACAAAATAGTAGCTAGTCAAATCCAACAACACAACAGAAACATCATCCACCTGAACCAGTGGGATTTATCTGAGGTATGCAGGGATGGTTCAACAAATACAAATCAGTAAATGTGTTACATCACATTGACAAACTGAAGAATAATAACCATGTGTAGATCTCAATAGGTACAGAGAAAGGATTAGATAAAATACAACATCCTTTCATAATAAAAACTTTAAGCACATTGCATACAGAAGGAACAGTTCTCAACAAAATCAAGGCAATTTATGACAAACCCAGAGCAAGCTACATATTGAATGGGAAAAGTTGGAGGTTTTTTCACTAAGGTCTCGAACCAGACAAGGGTGCCTGCTTTCACCAATGCTATTCAATACAGTTGAAGTTTCTGGCAGAACGAATAGGCAAAAATAGAAATCAAAGGAATCAATTAGAAAGGACAAACTCAAATTATCCTTGTTCGCAGATGACGGAAATCTACAGGGGAACCAAAAGATTCCACTAAGACACTACTGACATTCATAAGATAGCTTGGAAATATTGGAGGATATAATATTAACACAGAAAAATCAATAGCCTATGAATACTACAAAAAATAAATACCTTGGAATAAATTTAACCAAAGAGCTCTTTGATGAAAATTACAAAGCATTAAAAAGTAAATAGAAGAAGACCTTAAAAATGGGAAAAAATCATCCACATTCATGGTTTGGTATAATCAACATCATCAAAATGTCGATACTACCAAAAGCCATTTGCAGATTCAATGCAATCCCAATCAAAATGCCAATGATATTCTTCTCAGATCTAGAAATAAAATGCTAAAATTCATATGGAAACACAAGAGATTCCAAAAGCTAAAGAAATCTTAAGCAACAAAGACGAACCCAGAGGAATCACAATACCAGATTTCAAGACATACTACGGGGCAATTGCAATCAAAACAGCTTTGTACTGGCACAAAAATAATCATGTAGACCAATGGAACAGAACAGAAATTTTGGAAAACAATCCACACATCTACATCCAACTAATCTTTGACAAAGGAGCTAGAATCAATACCTGGAGAAAGTACAGACAGTCTCTTCAACAAATGGTGCTGGGAAAATTGGATCTCCACATGTGGAATGTGAAACAAACCCTTACCTTACACCTTTTATAACAATCAATTCAAAGTGGATCAAAGATCTAAATCCATGACCTGATAACTTCAAATTACTAGAGAAGAATACTGGGGAAACTGCAAGACACTGATGTGGAAAAGACCCCAGAAGCACAGGAAATCAAAAAAAATAGACAAATTTGATTACTTTAAGCTAAGGTTTTGCACTGCAAAGGGAACAGCCAACAAAGTGAAGAGGAAACCAACAGAAGGGGAGAAAATATTTGCAAACTCTGAAACTGATAAAGGATTAATATCCATAATCTATAAAGAGCTCAAGAATCTCAATCACAATAAAACAAACAATCCAGTTAAGAAAAGGGTGAAGGGCCTGAAGAGGCATTTTTCAAAAGAGGAAACTCAAATGGCCAACAGACACATATAAAATAGCTATCACGGAAATGCAAATCAAAGCCACATTGAGGTTTCACTTCACCCTATTAGAATGGCTATCATACAGAAATCAACAAACATTAAATGCTGCTGAGTATATGGTGAAAAGGGTACCCTAATCCACTACTGGTGTTAGTATAAATGACTATAGCCACTGGAGAACATTACAGAGATGCCTCAGAGTCCTGAAAATAGATCTACCATATGCTCCAGCAATCTCACTCCTGGGAATTTACCCAAACAAAATGAACTCAGCTTGTGAAAGAGTTATCTGTACACCCATGTTTATTACACCTCAATTCACACTAGCTAAGATATGGAATCAACCCAGATGTCCATCACCTGATGGCTGGATAAAGAAACTGTGGTATATTTATATAATGTGGAATACTACTCAGGTATAAAAAATTATGAAATCCCATCTTATGCTATAAAAAGGAAACTTTTTTTTATGCTATAAAATGGAAATGCTATAAACTGGAAAACATTACATTTAGTGAAATAAGGCAGTCCCAAAAAGATAAATACCCTTTGTTCCCTAATCTGTGGTAACTAATAGGGTATCATAAATATAAGTATATGAGTAAAATTGACATTTGGAAATTCGTTGATTCGATGATTGTACCTTTGATGAATACTGTTTATTTCTTCTATGTGTTGAATTATTTACTTAGTGTATGGCTAACCTAACGAATATAAAATAAATTGGAAGTAGATCACTGTAAACATTAAAAGAAAATTAAGAAAAAAAAAGTGGGAGAGTGGGAACATGGGCAGGACAGAGGATTGAGTGGGTACTATTACCACGCTCTTAAATCTGTATACACAAAATATGTGAAATTTTTTCACCTTAAATTTTTTTTTTTTGGACAGGCAGAGTGGACAGTGTGAGAGAGAGACAGAGAGAAAGGTCTTCCTTTGCCGTTGGTTCACCCTACAAGGGCCGCCGCAGCCGGAGCGCTGCAGCCGGCGCACCGTGCTGATCCGAAGGCAGGAGCCAGGTGCTTCTCCTAGTCTCCCATGGGGTGCAGGGCCCAAGTACTCGGGCCATCCTCCACTGCACTCCCGGGCCACAGCAGAGAGCTGGCCTGGAAGAGGGGCAACTGGGACAGAATCCGGTGCCCCGACTGGGACTAGAACCTGGTGTGCTGGCACCGTGGCGCCGGCCCACCTTAAATTTTTTTTAAAAAAGGATAAAAAGGAATGGTGTCTCATATGTTATGACCACAAATGATAAAACACATATAAGGAACTCGTATAAATACTTTTTAGAGAAATGAGAAAGACAGGAATTTCAGGAGAGAAGGCTTTTCAATCTTTTCTTGGAAAAGGTCTGCTGCAGTAGAGACAGTGTGCAGTAGAAAGGAGCCCCAAAACCGAATTTACTGGAGTTGCTGAACTTCCCCAACCTGCTACTACGAGACAGGCGGAGAAAACACACATGCAAAGCCCCAACCCTGGCCAACTCTTGCAGATTCTTTTGCCCACTAGGAAATTCTGCCTGGTGTTACAACATCGCATCTTGCAACTCAGTTCAGTTTCATTCGAAAATCAAAGCTTTATTTTCAACTGATTAATTTGATTACTTTGGCTTGTCCAAATACTCCCAAATGCTAATTTAACCAGATATTTCTCTGTGCCTCTCAAATATTCATATTCCAAACTGAAACACTATGCCAACACACTGAATTTGAATGGGATCCTTTGGTCATAAAAAGTACCCAGAGTTAAGTAGCAACACTTGAAAAGAATCTAAGGATTGAATGATAGAATGTATGAGTGGTAACTTTCTGATTAGGAAGGTTGTATTATAGGTATACACAAGGTTTTCACTTGCAGAAAAGAAACCTGAAAGTAATCAGTGGTGATCGTCTAATGTCCTCAACAGTTTATTCTTAAATGTTTCAGGTTGAGAAATTCTTTATACTAGAATTAGGAACTCTTCTCTAATTTTAAGATTGTTTCCAGGCCTGGCTCTGTGGCAAAGCAGGTAAAGTTGATGCCTGCTGTGCCAGCATCCCATTTGGGTGCCAGATTGAGTCTTGGCTACTTCACTTCCAATCCAGCTCTCTGCTATGGCCTGGGAAAGCAGTAGAAGATGGCCCAAGTGCTTGGGACCCGGAACCTGCATGGGAGACAGAAGAAGCGCCTGTCTCCTGGCTTCAGATCAGCTCAGCTCTGGCTGTTGTGGCCATTTGGGGAATGAACCAGTGGATGGAAGACCTCTCTCTCTGCCTCTGCCTCTCTCTAACTCTTTCAAATAAATAAATCTTTTAAAAGAGATTGTTTCTAAAAGTTAATAAAAAATAAACAAACAGAAAACATGAAAAGCTTAGGTAAACATAATTTCCCTGTAAAGAAAGCTCTATTAGCATCAGTGCATAAAATTGAAATTCTGTAAGTTTGGGGATATTATAATGTTTGCAATATATCCAAACATTGATCATAGCCACAGCACTGGTGTACCAAAAAGATATCTTTCTAAATATTTAGGTTTGTTTATAATGACAAAAATTTACAAATACAAACAGGTCACAATTAACTCCTAAATTATCAATAACAATTTGGGTACAGTTTAACAGCTGGCATATGGACACACTGGGTCTATTAGTATCACTGGTTTGCATTTGCAAAACCTCCTCAAGAGTAACTTACAGATCCTCAGAAAAGTTTTCAAATGCTATATAGGGCCCAGCATTGGATACAGCAGTTACGACACTACTTGGAATGTCTGCAATCCATATTGGAAAAGTTTAGGTTGAGTCTCAGCTGTAATCCTGATTCCAGCTTCCTGTGACAAGTGCATTGTGGGAGGCAGGGGCTATCCATTTAAGTTGTTGAGATCTCTGCCACCCAAGTGAGAGACTTGAACTGAGTTCCTGGCAACTGACTTTGCCCCAAGGATCAGTGTACCAGTGGGAGGGAGTACTGTCTTTCCCCTCCCTTTCTCTCTCGCTTTTTCCCTTTCATCTTTCCAAATAAGTATTTTAGAAAGCTGGATTTTTTGATCAAGCACACATAATTCAAAAGTGTTTTCTTTTAAAGAGAATTTTCACAATCATATATTTAGTAGAAAAATCTAAAGTATTATGTAAAAAGTATAATCAGGAACATTTATCTCCAGATTATATAATTTTTATTTTAAATATTTACACATTCTTGCATTTTCAGCACTAGATAATGATTTAGATTTGACTTCTCATTATATGTGAAAGGAGTAGTTGATAAGCTTCAGATTCCAGTTCATCAATGCCTGAAAAGAAGAAATAATAATAATTCTGTTTTTTATCTGGAAGACTTCACAGTTAATGAAGTCTAAATCAGTATTTTTTTTTTTTGACAGGCAGAGTGGACAGTGAGAGAGAGAGAGACAGAGAGAAAGGTCTTCCTTTGCCGTTGGTTCACCCTCCAATGGCCGCCGCGGCCGGCGCGCTGCGGCCGGCGCACCGCGCTGATCCGATGGCAGGAGCCAGGAGCCAGGTGCTTTTCCTGGTCTCCCATGGGGTGCAGGGCCCAAGCACCTGGGCCATCCTCCACTGCACTCCCTGGCCACAGCAGAGGGCTGGCCTGGAAGAGGGGCAACCGGGACAGAATCCGGCGCCCCGACCGGGACTAGAACCCGGTGTGCCGGCGCCGCAGGCGGAGGATTAGCCTAGTGAGCCGCGGCGCCGGCCTCTAAATCAGTATTTTAAAGTTTGAGAACCCTAACACAGTTAAGAAAAAATATATAGGTATGACTATGACTACAAAACAAAATCGCTACTATACACAGTTTGCCCATAGTTATGTATGCAATTAGTTATCATTGTGTTAAGACTTGGAACTCTTGGTTTTCATTTGTTCAGCAAACATGTGGTAAGTAATGAGGAGGACAGTCCATCCATCAATAATCATAAACAAACCCAACAGCACAATCAGGTCATTTCCATTCTGAGTCATAGATGGGATGACAGTAATAAAGGAATAAAATAGTTTATTGCTACAACACACAGAAGGGCCATGTGTCCTAATTTTGTACCAATATTGTGGGAAATTTGGTTCAAGAATCATGTAATTTTACACCAAGAGGACATTGAAAATGTGTATCAGAAAGAGGGAGAAACATAAGATTTGCAAAAAGCTAGAGGTAAGGAAGAAAATGGATGGAATTCTAGAGTCTAGTTTGGACTGACAAGAGCCAAAGTGACTTAAATGTTTTTATTCCATGTTAAGGAATTTGGAGTTCTTCCTATGAGGAAAAGATAAACCACTGTTAAAGTAAATGTCCAGAGGTCACCAGCCAATCACAGCTTCATGAAATGTAGCTGCCTAAATATTCACGGGTGATTGGGAGTCTGGGGTTTGGTATCTCTCCCATAACCTGAGAAGCTGATAGTGCTGTTGTGTTCTTTGAATTGTACTGTGTGGGCTGGCAGTACCACAGAGATGCAAAAGTATCCATTCAGAAATAAGAGATGCATAGGCTCTGAGATTTTTCAAAAGCTATGGAATGTGATGACTAAATTAAAAATTGATATATTCTTCATTATCATGTATATGTTTTCACATATTTCATTAGATTCATCAAGGAAACATATTTCATGCCATTTCTATTAACCAAGCAATGGAAAGTGCTGTTACTTCCAATATATATTTGATTTCAGAAGACAATTCATCCAAATTCAATTAACAAATTATAGCAATATACCTCATCTAGTTCTCTATTTAAATTTGTATCTCCTCTAGCATCTGAAGTAAGTGAAATGTTATTTATCCCATTTACAGTCAATAGGATACATCATTATGCAAATCATGCATTACTTAGAAAATGAGGCCTTATAGACCCAACTTGAAGACGGCTTAATACAAAAATTACATCTAACAAAATTCTTGATGATTTTAAGATTACCTAATAAACAGCAGTTTTGTGTAATGCTATTTCACTAATCTAATATAAAGTACAATTAGTATAAGGCGGTTGATAATACATTATTTTAGAAGTGTGCTGCTTCATCTTAGCAGTAGAAGTTTAAAATATCAAGTCATGGTTTATACTAAATGAACTTTTTGGGTATTCTTAGGAAAAATCTGTCCTTTATAAAATTAAGTGAATTTTGTCACTTTATTTTCCCTTAAATTGAATTCTAGAATCCACTTGTAGAAAATTAAAAATTTAAAGTTTAATAAGAGCAAGTTTTAGTGCATCTGCATCCAAGAACCTGGTTTGGGTCATCTTCCCACTACTGGTAACGCACACCCTGGGAAGACAGAAAAGGACTCAAGAACTCGAGGCTTTACCGCCTGCATGGGAGATTGAGTTCTGTGTCCTAGTTTCAGCCTAGCTGAGCCCTGTCTGTTGTGGACATCTGGGGAGAGAGCCAGCAGATGGAAGATCTCTGTCTCTCTCTGGCCCTCTCTCTTTCTGCTTTAAATAGAATAAAAATAATTAAAACTAAAAACACAATATATTCTATATTCAGTTTTCAGCACAGAATCTTAAGTACATGCATAGAGGAAATGATACTCTCAGGATGTCAGGAGAAAATTCTACTGGCAAAATATTAAATGAATATGCCATACTATCTGTTCTAAGAGCCAATATTTATTCTTATGGACACAAATAGTCATAATATTTGCTGGAAAAATGTTAAATACAGGTTAACAGCTATTGTTCAAGTTAGTTCATGATTCATGACTACCTAGGTTATAAATAAGGAAAAAGATGTAGCTCTGTAATTATAACTTTGATTTCTCCTCAGAAGTTAGGACCAATGTTTCAATTGCTTGGCTAATTTTAGTTTTATTTACTTAATTATGAAATTGTGGGAATATTTCACACTGTATGTCAAGTGTTTTCATCTAGGGTGTTTTTACTGAAGCTTTTAAAAGTAATGATATCCTGGGATCTGTGTGGTGGCACCATGGGTTAAACTACCACTTGAGTTGCTGTTATCCCATACTGAAATGTCAGTTTGAATCCTTGCTACTGTGCATATAGTATAGTTTAGTGTTAATCTGCCTGGTGAGGCAGCTGATGACGGCTCAAATCTTTAGGCATCTAACATCTGATGAAGTTTCTGGATCCTGGTTTTATCCTGGTCCAGCCCTGACTATTTCAGGCATTTGGGGATTAAACAGAACAGAATTGGATAGAATAGATTGAATACAGGAGCTCTCTATATCCCTGTCACTCTGCCTTTCAAAGAAATAAATGGGAAAATATAATATCTCATTAAATGCCCCAAACAGGGCCTAAAATAGCCCTGTGTTGCTTAAGGACAGTAATAAGGACAGTATGATATCCAATGTTTTTCAAGATTTAGGTGTGATGACAAATGCTTTCGACTGGCAACTTCTTCAATATTTTGAGGGAGTTTTTCATAATGTTTCTGTGAAAAGAGCTTTATGGAAAAGCTTTATAGAAATGAAAAATAGGGAAATGAGCAAGCTAGGTATTATGAAAGTTAAAAATCAGTGCCAGATGGAAGGGAAAGCCTTACTCAAAGAATGTATCACATGAAAACTATGTAAAGTGTGAATCACATTTTCTGTTACCAGTATGATGTTACCTTTCCCCCTAAAAATTCTTTTCCTAAAAGTGTCCTTCCTATGTTAACAGATCTTACGCTTTTATGCCTCACTCAAAACTATTTGTAAATGTAAATTTTACAAGGTGAAAAGTAGAATACACTGCTTGAAAAATTGCATGCCTTGTACTGAAGAACAGCTTTGGTAAACAAATTTAAGCAGAGTTCACTTTTTTCTTCTATTTCTTATATTAATAATACAGAGTAGAAGGAATTGCCGCTAATCCACCCCTGGAGCAGCCTTCCCCTATATAAATTCTCCAGTCCGCCTCTGACCCTGAAATACTTTATATCAATGACAACTGAGGTCAACTGTCTCTGAGAAAGAGATTCCAGGTAAGAGACCGAAGCTCCGCCATTCAAAGGACAGTCAGGGCATGGGAGGAAACTATTCCAGAAAGGGAATAGCTTAGGAAAAGAGCCCTGAGTGTTGAGGCTATCTCTGGCTTTGTCTTGGAAAGGAGGAGGTTAGGGTGATTTAGCCCTACTGATGAGGGAAAACCAGCAGGTGTTAGATGAGTACTTAGATGTATCTTTCAGATGCAAGTGTTAGGCACAGTGGTTAAGATACCACTTGGGACATGTGCAACCCATGTTGCAGTGGATACGTTCTATTCCTAGCAACACTTTTGAACCCAGCTTCCTCCTAATGTGTACTCTGGGTGGCAGCAGATGATCATTCAAATCCTTGGGTGCTTGTCACCCACATGGGAGACCTAGATGGAATTTTTGGCTTCTGGTTTTGATGGGGTTCACTCTCAGCTGCCATGGATATTTTATGAGTGAACCAGCAGCTGTGAAATGTCTATCTTCATTGCTATTTTACCCACCTGTATGTAACTGCTTTTCAAATAAATTAGCATTTTTTAAATGAGGCAATTCTAAACTGGAAAACAATGTAATAATGTCCCAGAGAATTTTTGCTGATTACAAGGATTCTCCCAGTTTTCACTGAGGTTCTACAGAAGTCTAAGTTTCCATAGAGGACACTGCAAGTTGAAGGCATAAGGAAGCCAGTTTTAGAGCCTCAGTCCTCTTTTAGTCACACACCTCTACTTTCATCAGTTTGCGTAATCTGGTCTCATGCAACTTTTTTCAAAAAGCTTGATTCTTCAAACAATTTTGAAAGGTATAAAAATCACCAACTTATTTCAACTATCTAATGTCACGCAAGAATGTAGTAAAGGGTCAGAGAGATTATACCTTTGTAGAGGTCATAGAGCCATTTGTCTAAAGGCCAAATTTATGTCATAGAAATAGACATGTAGACCAATGGACAAGAATATAAACTCCATCACTTCTCAGCCTTTTAGCTAAGATCAAGTGAAGAATAGAAACTCCAGAAATCAATCCACATATGTACAACCAAGTAATTGTTGACAAAGGAGCTAAAAACAATCCCTGAAGTAAGGACAGTCTCTTCAACAAATGATGCTGGGAATATTGGATCTCTGCATGCAGAACCATGAAACAAGATCTCTACCTTACATCTTCTACAAAAATCAACACAAAATGGGTAAGGATATAAATCTATGACCTGAGAACATCCAATAACTAGAGGAGAATATAGTGAAAATTCTGAAAGACACTGGCATAGGCAAAAACTTCTTGGAATAGACCCCACATGCCCAGGCAATCAATGCCAAAGTTTACAAATCAGATTACATGAAGCTGAGAAGCTTCTGAACTGGAAAAGAAACTTCAGCAAGCTGAGAACCAGTTGACAGATGGTATAAAGTATTTATGAACTATGACACTGATAAAGGATTAATATTCAGACTCTATAAAGAGCTCAAAAACTCAACAACAACAAAACAAACAATCGAGTAAAGATATGGGCAAAAGACTCTCACAGGCATTTTTCAAAAGGGAAATTCAAATGGCCAACGGACACATGAAAAAAATGCTCGGGATCACTAGCCATCAAGGAAACGCAAATAAAAACCATAATGAGGTTTCACCTCACCCAGTTAGAATGGCTCCCATACAGAAATAAAGAAACAATAAATGTTGGATGGAAGATCTAGAGGAGCAGTTGTTTGATGAGGAGACAGTGCTTAGAGCAGCAAAATTCATCATCCATTCCCCTCCTGGAGAATTTAATGAGGTATTTAATGATGTTAAGTTACTGATTCATAATTATAATGTTCTCAGCAAAGGAGCAACACATGCATGTGAATAGTATAACCTGCATCTGTTTACTCCCATAAAAATTGAACGTTATGAAGATCAGAAAAAAAGGCAATCCAATGTTAATCCAAAATCTAGAATACATATTAAGATTTATATCATAATTCAGTTGCTCTGGAATTCTACATATCTTCATGGATACGAAAAGGACTCTAGTAATATAAATGTTTAACCAAAAATGCTGTAAATGAAAATGTTTGGTGAGATGACTAAATCCAACATATTGACAACAGACTTTGTATACATAAACAGACTTTGTTTCAAATTTGGTCACTTTAGAAAGTGAGTAACTGATCCGAGATCCAAGAAGCAGAAAATGTGATTGATCAGGGAGAAGGTCAGCAGAAACGGATCTTTGTGCTTATGTAAAAGAACATGATCCAGGCCGGCGCCGCGGCTCACTAGGCTAATCCTCCGCCTTGCGGCGCCGGCACACTGGGTTCTAGTCCCGGTCAGGGCGCCGGATTCTGTCCCGGTTGCCCCTCTTCCAGGCCAGCTCTCTGCTGTGGCCCGGGAGTGCAGTGGAGGATGGCCCAGGTGCTTGGGCCCTGCACCCCATGGGAGACCAGGAAAAGCACCTGGCTCCTGGCTCCTGCCATCGGATCAGCGCAGTGCACCGGCCGAAGCGTGCCGGCCGCGGCGGCCATTGGAGGGTGAACCAACGGCAAAGGAAGACCTTTCTCTCTGTCTCTCTCTCTCTCACTGTCCACTCTGCCTGTCAAAAAAAAAAAAAAAACTGATCTTCTGTAAAAAAAAAAAAAAGAAGAAATTATCAATTCCCAACTTGACTCTCACTGGGATTAAACATGACAATAGGTCTGATCTGATTTCATCATCATTTAAAAAATCATCTATCATTTTTCACTTTATGTTTGTGTGGGAGCAAACTGTTGAAATCTTTACTTAATGTATGCTAAACTCATCTTCTGTAGATAAAGAGAATCGAAAATGAATCCTCATGTGAATAGAAGGGGAGAGGGGGTGGGAAAGGGGAGGGATGCGGGTGGGAGAGACGATATGGGGGGGAAGCCATTGTAATCCATAAGCTGTACTTTGGAAATTTATATTCATTAAATAAAAGTTAAAAAAAAAAAAAAGAACATGATCCAAAGGGGGTCTGCACTGTATAGAGTAAAAAGATAGATGGACAGCAAACCATTATTGCATGCATAGAAAACCATCAGTTTGAAGCAAAAAACTTTTGGAATGGCCCCTGGAGATCAGAGAGGAAGCTTTCAGTCACACCTTCAATTATTCAGGTCGTTTGTATCTTGACAATTCAGGTTCCTCACTATGAAGATGGTATTGTTCAGCTAGTTAGTCATAAAGATCTATTCCCCAATGAATCTAATGAGGCACAAATAGAAAAATAACTTACAAAAAATATATAAACTGTTAGAAATGAATACTAGACTGCTGTGAGTGAATTATCAGATAATGTCACACTACTTTCAAAGCCAGTTGTATGCAGTTGCCAGTTACATGCAGTAAGATTGAATGGAACAAGATCCTTAGCTACAAGATTGGCAAAGAGATGGAGGATTCATAGATGAACACTGCATGGCCACTTCACACTTCAGTGTCTTTTGCATTTAAAAAAGGAAATTTTTGCAAAAGTATTCAGAACTGCCAAGCTGCCCAGTCAGATGGGCTGTTGCCATTTAAAATCACTGTAGTTAAACAGTTTGATTACAGCACATAGCTTAGCTAGTCAATCACTACTTTTCATTTCAGAAAGGATTGAAAATGGGTTTAATTTACTTTTTTAAAAAAATTGAGTGGATTATGGCTCTTTTTTATTTGCACACATTTCCTAAGTACAACTTTAGGAACATAGTAATTCTTCCCATCATACCCACCCTTCTACCCATACACCTACCCCACATCCCCTTCCCTCTCTCATTCCCAGTCTGTTCTTTTACTAAGATTTTAATTTAACTTCATACACAGAAGATTAACTCTGTTCTAAGTATAGAGTTCAACACTTTGAGGGATAAAAAGAGAGAAAAAAATCAAAACAAACAAAAATCTAAAAACAAAAAAAGCCTAAAAAATAAGATCAAAAGCTGTTCCTCAACAGTCCAGATAAGGGCTGTTCAAAATCATTGCATCTCAATGGTAATTTCACTTTTTTTTGAAACTTAATTATCTTTAAAGAGGAAGCTAGGAATGATACATCTTTTGTGAGCACTTAGACATAACTATAATTTGTGTGACATAGAATATCCTCCACTTAAGATGCTAAAATGAATTCTTTGAGAACAAGCTTTATTGTTAAGTTTCATAATACAACTCTTTGAGGACAGATGTCCTGCATGGGAAGTTAGCACAAAGTGACTCCTGCTGTTTATTTAACAATACACAACTGATAAAGGGTTAATAACCAGATATGTAAAGAGACCAAGAAACTCCACAACAACAAGACAAACAACCTAGTTAAGAAATAAGAAAAGGACTTAAACATTTTTCAAAAGAGGAAATCCAAATGGCCAACAGACACATGAATAAATGCTCATGATCACTAGTCATCAGGGAATTGCAAATCAAAACCACAATGAGGTTTCACTTCACCCCAATCAGAATGGCTTTCACATAGAAACCAACAAACAATACATGCTGGTGGGGATGTAGGGGAAAAGATACTCTTACCCACTGTTGGTGGGAATGTAAACTGATAAAATCAGTATGGAAGACAGTATGGAGATATCTCAAAAACAAGAATATAGAGATACCATATGACCCAGCCATCCCACTCCAGGGAATTTATCCAAGAAAATAAAATCAGCATACGAAAGAGCTATCTTTACCTCCATGTTTACCACAGCTCAATTCACAGTAGAATAAACATGGAATCAACCCAAATTCCTATCAACTGAAGACTGAATAAAGAAATCATGGGATAAGTACACCATGGAATACTACACAGCAGTAAAGAAAACAGGATCTGGTCATGTGCAACAAAATGGAGTTTACTTTCTGTTTTGTATTTACTTCTGTTAGGCCTTTCTTAAAATGAAGTTCATGGTTATCAATTTTTAAGGTGTTTCAAAAATATTTTACTGTAACTTTACAATTGTTTTCAGTTTAGAAAATGGGCAATTTTTATATTTGCACAATTATTCTTAAATGAGGTCAATAATAAAAATTCTAGTTTAAGGTGGTTGATGGATTTAGCCATATATACTGCTGCAGAAATCATTTGCCTTCTCCCTCACCTCTTCCATTTCTTTAAGATGATTAGAGGGAAAGCATTTTTCTCTATCCATTGTGTTTAAACCTTTCAAGAAGGTTATTTAGCCAACTTAGTGTTTAACTAAACTTTTGCTAAACAATGCCAAGGTCGAATTCTGTTTTAAGATTCTGAAATTAAATGAAAATAATACTTCAGAAATTTAGTGGTTTTTTTTCTTGTGACAGCTATGTAAATTAGCTTGAATTTCACGTGTCCCTGAGTTATTTTTATCATAAAGGCACCAATGTGTTATAACAAGGCAAATTGTAATACATATAATTCTGAACCCACAATTACTGTCCACACAAGAGTACACAGGTTCAGGCTGCTGACACTTGGCCAAAGGTGGGTTATCTCCAGCTCAGATGGATAGGGAAAATGGAAAGGGAAGACAAGACAAAAGTCAAGGACAAGAGGAGGCTAACAAGACTGGTAACATTATAATTTAGTGTAAGTCATCTCTTCTGAGACAGCTGTTGCGGGAAACTTCTCCAGTTGCCTCCTCAGTTCTTCCTGTAAGCATGTTGTGGCCCCCACACACTGGTGGGTCTTATTTGTCCCAGTTGGAGAGGATCCCAGGCAATCCAGGCAGCCTCCATCCATGGAATCCTCATCGAGTGCTCAGGAACCACCCCTTTTCTAAAGAGGAGCCCAAAGAAAAGACTGGTAATCTCTTGAAAACCTCAAAACCATGGAACAGGGATGAGTGTCATTCAAAGGTGTGACTGTGGACTTTACTCAAGAAGAGTGGCAGCACCTAGTTCCTGCTCAGCAGACTCTTTACATGGACATCATGTTGGAAAACTATTGGCACTTCATCTCTGTGCAGTGTCACACGACCAAGTCTGAATGATCCTCAAATTGGAATGAGGAGAAGAGCCATGGACACCATTTGTAGGTCACACTTTAGAAGAGAACCAGAAACCAAAGACTTTTCAGTGAAATTCAAGGAACATAACGATAAATATTCTAGATCAATTGTATGCATCGACTATAAGAAACCAATTAAAGAGAAGAGTAACATATATGAAAAGTCAAAGTCAATCACTCTAGGCAAAAATCCTGATAATTCAAAAATCTTACCTCCTGAATGATATTCATGGAAAGATTTTGGAAAGTGTTTCAAAATCGATCATCAGTAATCTAAGTCCAGCAAGAAAGAGACTCAGTGAGTAAAATGGACATGGGAAATCACCCCTCAGTACAAAGCAAGAGAAAATTGATCCTCAAGTCAAATCCAATAATCAAAGTGTTAGGGCTTTCAGTCATAATGAAGGGCTTATACAGTATCAGAAGACGAGAACTCCAGTCAGTCATTTGGACATGATGCAGTGAGAAATAATTCCTTAAAACGGGAGGCTTAATTACAATTACACATAGCAGAGCATACAGAGGGGAAAAGCTCATCTGTGTACAATAAAAAGAGAAGAGCAACTAATATTAAAAATAATAATGCTCTGAATATGGGAAATCCTTTTGCAGGAAGTCAGTATTGATTCTACATCAGGGAATTTCCACAGAGGAAAACCTTATCAGTGCCATCAATGTGGAAATGCATTTAGAAGGAAGTAATATCTCATTGATCACCAAAGAACTCACACAAGAGAGAAACCCTTTGTAGTGAATGTGGTAAGTCTTTTCCATTTAAAGACAGCCCTCACTGATCACCAGAGAACACATACAGGGGAGATAGCATATGAATGTTCCTAATGTCGGAATGCCTTCAGATTGAAGTCACACCTCAGTCAGAGAATACAGAAGAGAAACCGTATGAAAGCAATGAAGACCACACTGTCTCTACATCAGGGGATTCACACTGAGGAGAAACTCAAAATTTGTAAAGAATGTGGGAAGTCCTTTCACCAAAAGGCAAAGCTTACTGTCCAAAAGAGAACTCATACAGGGGAGAAGCCATATATTTGTAATGAATATGGGAAATCCTTCTCCCAAAAGACAACCCTTGCTCTTCATGAGAAAACTCTTAATGAGGAGAAACCTTACATTAGTAATGAATGTGGAAAGTCTCTGCCAAAAGACAACCCTTGTAGCACACCAGAGACCACACACAGGAGAGAAATCTTATGAATGTCCTCAGTGTAGGAAGGCCTTTATAATGAAGTCATACCTCACTGATCACCACAGAACTCATACAGGGGAAAAACATATGAATGTAATGAACGTGGGAAGTCATTCAGTCAGAGGACAAATCTCATTCTACATCAGAGAATTCACATAGGGGAGAAACTCTGTATCTGTAATGTATGTGGGAAGTTCTTTTGCCAGAAAGCAATCCTCACTGTACATCAGAAAATACACACAGGGCAGAAATCCTATGAATGTCCTCAAACTGGGAAAGTTTTTAGTAGGAAGTCATATCTCATTCATCATCAAAGAACAGACATGGGAGAGAAACCATATAAATGTAATGAATGTGGAAAGTGCTTCCACTAGAAGACCAATCTCATTGTACAGCAGAGAACTCACACAGGTGAGAAGTTTGAATGAGTGTGTAAGTTCTTTCATTATAAGGTAAATGTCACTTTCCACCAGAGAACTCATAAAGCAGAAAAGATGGAAATGCCATAAATTATTTGATTACTTTGTGAATTATTCCAAAGTTATTTTTTACTTTATGGTTTCTTAAAGAAAGCATGTTTTACATGTTTATGTAATTTTAATCACAAACATAATCCTGATTATTAAGTACCATATTACATAACTACTGTTTAGAGTATGAAATGGGTGTAATCATTCTTAGTGAACTCTTACCAGCTATGAACTATTTTTTAAAGTTTTTAACTCATACTTTATTAAAAAAATACATGCAGAGGCAAATTATAAAGTGGTTATAAGCATCAGTCTCTCTTGAAAAGAAAGAAAAATCTCTGAACTCTTCCTCATTGTACTCTGTGTAATAAAGAGTAGCTATAACTAGTACTGAAACAGTATTTTACACTTTGTGTTTCTGTGTGGGTGCAAACTGATGAAATCTTTACTTAATATATACTGAATTGATATCTTCTGTATATAAAGATAATTGAAAATGAATCTTGATGTAAATGGAATGGGAGAGGGAGCAGGAGATGGGAGGGGTGTGAGCGGGAGGGAAATTATGGGGGGGGGAAGCCATTGTAATCCATTAACTGTACTTTGAAAATTTATATTTACTAAATAAGAGATAAAAAAAAAAGAAAACAGCAGCAAACAACCTGGGAGAAATTCGCTCTCACTTACCTAAGTCCACTTTGCAGGACAAACCAATATATGTTCACTGTGTAATGATAAATAAAATCTACTGTTTTAGAGTGCATAGATTCTGACTAAAATTTGATTACTTTGGAATCTTTCCAAGACTCTTCAAAAGTCACTGGGTTTGTGCCTCCTGAGCCCACGTCATTCATTTTCTGTCCTGAATAAACCTTATGTTAACCTACCTATAAAAAAAAAGAGTATCTAGTTTTTTCTCCAAAGATTACCACTTCCCTGGCTTACAACGTCATAAAGTAGTTTTTTGCATGTTTTATATATGAACATGCATCATGAATTGTGTCCTGCTTCACTCAACATTTTAAAGACTTGTGCATTATTGCATGTGGCCATAGTGTATTCATTTTAATTCTGTAGGCTATTCCATTTTAAGAATAGATTAGATATTTATCCTTTTGCTGCATATTTGTATTTTTTTATAATTTTCTGTTAGAAAAATACTGCTGTCAGTATTTGTTTATAAAAAAACCTGAACTTATGACTCTCAGTTTTTTTCTTGAAAAGTGATGAAATTCAATGTAATATTAAAATTCAAATTTTCCTATTTATTGAGTAGAAAAATCTCTTACTAATGAGTCATATACAATATTAAATTGCATTATTTGGATATACTGTAATTCTTAACTGGCTGTAAATTAGAAAAGCTGGTATGCCATTCCAGTCTAAATTTTTTCATCTTCCTATGCATCATAAGCATATTTGTACTGTTTTAAAGAATAGAATTACTGATGTTATAGGCATTTCAAGTCTATAGTGAGCATCTGTATTTACTATGAGAAGTGGAGTGGATTAATGATGCATTCCATAAAGTATTGTTAATTATACTTCAGTGGAATCCATTCCTCATGTATTCCTGCAGATTTGGCCTGGAAATTTTTTTTAAAAAATACCACTTTTATTATGTACAATAAAATGTTTGATTAGCTTGAAAAATAAACAAACACGTGCTGGTGAGGATGTAAGGGAAAAGATACCCTAATCCACTTTTGGTGGGAATGCAAACTAGTACAGCCATTGTGGAAGTCAGTGTGGAGATACCTTAGAAACCTGAAAAATAGATCTGCCATAAGACCCAGCAATCCCCTTACTAGGAATTTGCCTAAGGGAAATGAAATCAGCATATGAAAGATTTATCTGTACCCTCATGTTTATTGCAGTTCAATTCACAATAGCTAAGATATGGAATCTAACCAGATGTTCATCACCTGATGAATGGGTAAAGAAACTGTATGTATGTGTGTATATATATACATACACACACACACACACACACACACACCATGGAATACTACTCAGCCTTAAAAAGAAACAAAATATTGTGTTTTGCAACAAAATGGGTTCACATGTAAACCATTCTAATTAGTGAAATAAGTCAGTCCCCAAAAGACAAATACCAAAAATGTAATATATGGGAGTGAAAATTGATATCTGACCATTGATGATTACTAACAGCTCTCTACTACTAGGGAATAGTGGTTTTTTTTATCTTCTTACTATTTGTTGAACTCTTAGTGTATGGTAAATATTTTGAGTATAAATAGACTGAAAGTAGATCAGTAAACAAGTTAAAAGAGGGAATAGGAGAGGAAGGAGATGGAATGTTGGAATCATGAGCAGAAGGGAGGGTAGGGTGGGAAGCATCAGTATGTTCCTAAATCTGTGTACCTGGAATAGAGTAATTTTGTATACCTAAAATAAAATTTTAAAAATGAATTTAAAAAACTAAATGAAATACATTTTTGCAGCTTGCATTAAAATAGAAATAATTATGAATAGACACAGATGTCTGAACCTTGAAGGTTTTATGGAGAGGAAGCAAGCTAAGAAAAGTAGCCAGCAGCAAATTCAGGTCAATTCTCTTGCAAAGAACAAGGATCCCAGAGGACATAGCAAATGCCACTCTCAGAGAATCACAGACAAGCACAGTTGAATTAACATGACATTACCAAACTGGCTGAAAATGTCAGCACCACCACTATTTCTACAACATACATACATACATATTTGGATTAAAAGTGTCCTATATGTTGCATGATGCAAGCGGTTGTATAGATCTATACACATATGAAAACATACACATGCATAGTTGACAACAAATAAAGAAAAATACCTCATAATTCTCTTCCTTTGGTGCAATGTCTACCTCCTTTTTTTGGCAAAGGTGAATCAGTTGCATTTCATCTTGTAGTTTTTCTGCATTCTCTTGGCTTGAGAGAGAACTCTGGAGATTGTTTTCCTGTTCTCTCACCTAAAGACATATTTCATAAGTTGGTCATGTCATGGCTTTCAGGAAAAATAGTTTAACGGCTTATTTAAGAGTAACAATTTTTAAAAAATTCTGTTAAGAGGAAGCAACCTACCAAAGCACCAGGGCCTGTATCTTACAGGAAATAATTTTTAATTTCATGGAGCCAGTGCGGTGGCACAGTAGGTTAATCCTCCACCTGCAACACTGGCATCCCATATGGGTTTCAGTTCTAGTCCCAGCTGCTCCACTTCCCATCCAGCTCTTTGCTGTGGCCCGGGAAAGCAGCAGAAGATGGCCCAAGTCCTTGGGTCCTTGCAACCATGTGGGAGACCTGGATGAAGCTCCTGGCTCCTGGCTCCGGACTGGCATAACTCTGGCTGTTGCAGCCATTTGGGGAGTGAACCAATGGAAGGAAGACCTCTCTCTCTGTCTCTCCCTCTCACTTTCTGTAACCCTACCTCTCAAATTAATAAATAAAATATTTTAAAAATTTAACAAAAAATGTCATGAATCACAGCTAAAGTCATCAAATAGCAAAAACAGTTCTCAAATTCAGGCAGAGATGAAACTGTAAAATAAAGTTTCTTCACAAGATATTTAAGTAATTTTATTATAATTTCACAGCTATTTAGCCTGAATTTTAATATAAACATGGCTAAATCAAGCTGTATGTGAATGGTTGAACTCAATTCACCTTTCATTGCTTTATAGAGAAAACATGCACTGAGTACCAGTAGGTGCCAAGCTCTACAATGAATAATTTTAGAAAACAAACCATAATTTATTTTTAAAATAAATTTTAGATTGCTAACATATGTTACATATATATAATATATATATAGATGAAATGAAGGCAACATACTACTTAGTAATGATTAAATTTAGAAATGTAAATTTTCAGCAACAATTAATTTACCTGATTCAAATCATTTTTCAAAGTCCTCAATTCTGTTTTTATTGTGCTAACCATCAGTTCAAGATGTTTATTCATCTCTACTTCTCTGCAATATTGCTCCTTGATTCTCCCTAACTGTTCCCTAGTTTTTTCATAGAACACATCAGCATTTATTCTGTTCTCTTATTCTTTTTTACCCTTATTTTTTATTTTAACTTTTATTTAATAAAATTGAATTTCCAAAGTACAGCTTTTGGATTACAGTGTTTCCCCCACTCCCCGTAACTTCCCTCCCACCCACAACCCTCCTCTCTCCCGTTCCCTCTCCCATTCCATTCACATCAAGATTCTTTTTTTTTTTTTTTTTTGACAGGCAGAGTGGATAGTGAGAGAGACAGGGAGAAAGGTCTTCCTTTACCGTTGGTTCACCCTCCAATGGCTGCTCCGTGTTGATCCAAAGCCAGGAGCCAGATGCTTCTCCTGGTCTCCCATGCAGGTGCAGGGCCCAAGAACTTGGGCCATCCTCCACTGCACTCCCGGGCCACAGCAGAGAGCTGGACTGGAAGAGGGGCAACCGGGACAGGATCCAGTGCCCCTACTGGGACTAGAATCCTTGTGTGGCGGCACCGCAGGCAGAGGATTAGCCTATTGAGCCACGGTGCTGGCCAAGATCCATTTTCAATGAATTTTATATACAGAAGAACCATTTTATATACAGAAGATCAATTTAGTATATATTAAGTGAAGATATCAACAGTTTGCACCCACACAGAAACACAAAGTGTAACATACTGTTTGAGTATTAGTTATAGCATTAATTCACATTGTACAACACATTAAGGACATGGATTCCCACATGGGGAGTAAGTGCACAGTGACTCCTGTTGTTGACTTATCTGTTCTCTTATTCTTAAGGTAAAAATCCTTATCTTAGTATTCATTTTGTTAGAAAATAAAATGTTCATTTTGTAATTTGGCTCCTATTATGAAGCTTATATATTTTAATACATTTTTATATCAAATATTTTTCTTTGTAATTATGTTTCTTATGTCTCACTTCAATCTCTTCTTCAAAAGACAGATATGCTTGAAAGAACACTTTGATAAATGGTAAATTTGTTATCAGTACCTCTGATAAATATCATACAAAAGCAATTTTGAAATTATCCAGTAAAATTAAAAGTTAAAAATTGCCTTTTCTTTGCATAGTCCTAATTACCATCAATTAGGAAAGATAGTTAACTAATCACTATTAAGTTATGATTTATAAACATACATGTAATTATTAGAAATACAATAGAGGTTGTTTTTTCTATGCATGAAAAGTTTTTGGAAAACTAATCAGTAATCACGTCCCCTCTTATTTTCACTCCATATGCGTTAAGAATAAACCAATAGGAGTCAAAAACCATTCTAGGTTGGGAAAAAATAAATATCACATGTTCTGGTGGAATTATAAATTAATATTAATTTTGGGAGCCATTTAGAAACATTAGTCAGATGTTTTAAAAGCTTCTTAGAATTTAACCCAATAATTATATATTGAAGCATTTTTTTTCAATGTAAAATACTTGGACATGTAAAGAAACATTTTTCTTGCATATGACACCCAAATCACAGGCAATAAAACCAAAACTAGAAAAATGGCTTTATATCAAACTCAGAAGCTTCTATACATCAACTGAAAGAAAAAACAGAGTAAAGAGACATCCAAAACAATGGGAAATATTTGTAAGCTACCTATCCAGGATATAAAAAAAAATTCAATGATAGGAAAACAATCAATCCAGTAAAGAAATGGGCAAAAGAAGGACCTCACCAGAAAGTTCTCAAAAGAAGAAACAAAAATGGCAAACAACTATGAGAAACAATGTTCAAAATTATCAGGCATCAGGGAAATGCAAATCAAAACCACAATAACATACTACCTCACCCCTGACAGAACAGCTATCTTCCACAAGACAAAGAGTAACAAATGCTGGTGAGGATATGGAGAAAGGGGAACTCTTATACACTGTGGAATGCAAAGTAGTGCAAAAACTGTAAAACTGGCAATATCATAAAAACCTAGAAATAGATTTACCATATGACCCAGCATTCCCACCATTGGGCATATACCCAAGACATGAACACGTTGTATCAAAGAAATACCTGTACCAACATTATTTAGGGCAGCACTGTTCACAAAAGGTAAGATAGGGAACCAACCAAGGTATCTGTCATCAGAAAAATAGATGAAGAAAATGTGATACAAACACACACACACACACAATGGATTATTATTCAGATAGGAAAATAATGAAATTCTATCTTTGCATCAAAATGGTTACAACTGGAGGACATCATGTTGAGAGAAATAAACCAACACCAAAAGATAAATACTGCATGTTCTCCCTTTTATGTGGGAGCTAAAATTTAAAAAAAAAAAGAAGAAATTCTTGCTGTACCAGTTTCAATGCAAATACAATGTCTTGTCCAAAAATGTAAAAAGAAATATTTACACAATGTTTGTTGCAGCATTTTTATAATACTAAAAAATTAAAATAATCCAACATTCCAATTTATAAAAATCAAATTTCCATAGCATACACTACCATACCACCATTAAAATTATAATTTGCAAGAATATAGTTAATTATTAGAAGTAATAACATTAAAGAACTGCCATATGATTTAAAAGGATTTGATATTTCACAAGAGAAAGTTTTGTGCCCATAAATTCCTAGAAAGTATGCAAACAATTCAAAATGTCCCTGCATATTTGCTGTATAAGGCTCTCTCTTTATGTCTCTCAAATAAAAAAATTTAAAAAATTCGGGCCTGCGCCGTGGCTCACTAGGCTAATCCTCTGCCTTGTGGCGCTGGCACATCAGGTTCTAGCCCCGGTCGGGGTGCCGGATTCTGTCCCAGTTGCCCCTCTTCCAGGCCAGCTCTCTCTATGCCCCAGAAGTGCAGTGGAGGATGGCCCAAGTCCTTGGGCCCTGCACCCGCATGGGAGACCAGGAGAAGCACCTGGTTCTTGGCTTCAGATCAGCACGGAGCAGCCATTGGAGAGTGAACCAATGGCAAAAGGAAGAACTTTCTCTCTGTCTCTCTCTTTGTCCACTCTGCCTGTCAAAAAAAAAAAAATTAAAAAGATTCCATATCTAAACTACTTATTTCTTTAATTTTTAATTTTAGAGATAACATTTTACATATATTATGTTCCAAGACTTAATGGCCCCATTAAATAAAAAATTCAACAATTAAAAAGTAAAACTAGGACTGGCACTGTGGTGCAGTGCCCATCCCATAGAGGTGCCAATTCTAATCCCGGCTGCTCCACTTCCAATCCAGCTCCCTGCTAATGTGCCTGGAAAAGCAGTGGAAGATGGCCCAAGTCCTCAGACCCCTGCTCCAGTATGGGAGACCCGAAAAGGCTCCTGGCTCCTGGCTTCAGATCGGCTCAGCTCTGGCTGTTGCAGCCATTTGAGGAGTAAACCAGTAGATGGAAGACCTCTTTCTGTCTCTGCCTCTCTCTATGACTCTGCCTTTGAACTGAATAAAATAAATCTTAAAAAAAATGTAAAAACACCATGGTGCTAAGCCAGTTCTGAATGAGCCAATTCCAACCATAAAACTATACATCAATTGATGTCCAAAAGACAATTATTCATTGGGGCCAGCACTGTGGTGTAGTAGGTTAAGCCTCTACCTGTTGTGCCAGCATCCAATTAGGGGACTGGTTTGATTCTCTGCTGTTCCACTTCCCATCTAGCTCCCTGCTAATTTGTCTGGGAAAGCAGTGGAAGATGGACAAAGTACTTGGACTGCTGTACCCACACGGGAGACCCAAAAGAAGCTCCTGGCTCCTAGCTTCAATCAGACCAGCTCCTGCCATTTACAGCCATTTGGGGAGTGAACCAGCAGATGGAGGACCGAACTCTCTGACTCTCCCTCTCTCTGTTGGTAACTCTGTCTCTCAGATACATAATTTATTTATTTATTTTTTATTTGACAACAGTTAGAGAGAGAGAGAGAGAGAGAGAGAGAGAGAAAGGTCTTCCATCCAATGGTTCATCCCCCAAATGGCCGGAGCTACTCCAATCCGAAACCATGTGCCTCTTCCTGGTCTCCTATGCAGGTGCAGGGGCCCAATCACTTGGGCCATCATCCACTGCCCTCCCAGGCCACAGCAGAGAGCTGGACTGGAAGAGGAACAACCAGGACTAGAACCCGGTGCCCATATGGGATGCCAGCGCTGCAGGCAGAGGATTAACCTAGTGCACCACAGCGCCAGCCCCCATAAATCTTCTTTAAAAAAAAAAGAAAAAGACAGGGGCCAGCACCGTGGCGCACTAAGTTAATCCTCCACTTGTGGCACCTGCATCCTATATGGGTGCAGGGTTCTAGTCCCGGTTGCTCCTCTTCCGGTCTATCTCCCTGCTGTGGCCCAGGAAGGCAGGAAGGATGGCCCAAGTGCTTGGGCCCCTGCACCCCTATGGGAGACCAGGAAGAGGCACCTGGCTCCTGGCTTCAGATCAGCGCGGCACTGGCCGTGTTGGCCATTTGGGGGGGTAAACCAACGGAAGGAAGACCTTTCTCTCTGTCTCTCTCACTGTCTAACTCTGTCAAATAAAGAAAAAAAAGACAATTATTCATCAGTCTTTTTAAAATAATGTATCAAGGATTCTTACACTTAGATATGGAAATACTATGTAAATAAATCTACAGAAATGGCAATAAACAATCAAGAGGATATCTGAAGGAAAAGCTTCAAGTACAGGATGTCTAGAGTGTTTAAGAAATGGTGCATTCAGTGCAGATGGAGCAGAGTGAAGGAGATAGAAACCAAACGTTTCAGTCAGAGAGATAAAGTCAGATCATGTATTGCCTTGTAGGCATGAGGAAGAACTTTGACACTGCATACTGAATGATGAGATGAGAGGCAGGTACAAGGTTTTGAGCACAGGAATCACATAATCTTAATTACATTTTAAGGAGTCTGCTGTGTTAAGAATTGATGAAAAGAGGCTTTAAGAAAAGAATGGAACAAGAAAACCAATAAGCAATCTACATCACTAACATAGATAGTGAAGGATAATGGCTTGATTTTGATAGGCTTACTCAATACACAGAAATGTTTCCAGAAATACAGGAATATGCTGGGCAATCATTCCTCAGAACATCAGGACCATTTTGTGGATCTGATATTGGAGCACTCAGGCAATGGGAACAAAGCCCAAAAACACAATCATTTTCCAACTGGTTGTTAGTTTCTAAACTAAATACTTGTCAATAGCTTTTGAAAAATTGGATGTCAATTTTTTGTTAACTTATATTTTTCTCATTACAAAACACCACATAAGATTTTTAGCAGAAGTACAACATTTGTTAATCATGAATATTCTGCTACACTAGAAATACTTTTGTGGACCAATATCACAGTTACTGTTAATGTTGCTATTGACTTACTCAATATTCTCCATCCTCCTTAATAGGCAACTGCAGCTTTTCAGGATGTCTATGCTTTCTCTGTGGGATGAATCCACCATCATCACTGTCACCAGCAGGAGCGGCACACTCACACAGCATTTCTGATACTTCCACTTCAATGCTGCTGAGCCTCTCGTCTTCACATTTTAATGAAAGCTTGATACTGAAGATTGTTGTTACTATTTCATGCCACAAAAAGAATGGTTTTCTTTCATTTTATTATTTGATATTTTGTTTAATTGTGATGAATCCGTCAATAAATATTTTTCTACTTTAGCTTTAACATTATATGCTATTTAAGTATACATTCTCCTTCATTTATGATGTTAAAATTCATTTAAAATTGTGTAAAATATTAAAGTGGGCACCTGTTAATCTGCTGCATTTATTCCTATCCACTCTTTACTACCCAACATATTCAGTAACCTGTTTGGTAGAAATAACAATACAAAGGCAGGCAATGTGCCATCTACTGTCTTTACCACTTGGATTTTACATCATACAGCCACATTCAGAGGACCTTACCCTGTGGGGGTTTCGTAACAGAAAGGAAAGCTGTTTCCCCTCTGCACTAAGCTATTCTTTCCCCTCAATGCTTTTACAGTTAAAAAAGTGAAAGTGCTCCCTGAAATAGATCAGGACAAGTTTCCGTATCTCAAGAAGCAGAGGGACACTCATGAATACGTGATTCTGGAAAATAAGAAGTTTCTCACATTTCACATTCAATAACTTTATAGCTAGATGACAGATAAGTCATTATCTATACGTTAGTCTCATATGCATCAATAATGGGGATCAAATACATACATATACGTATAGCCAACTGACTTACGAAAAAAGTGCTCTGACCACACAGTGGAGTTAATGATAATATCCTCAAAAATGGTGCTGTCAAAACTGGATGCATGTACACAGAAGAATGAAATTAGATCCATATCTCTCACCACATACAAGAATCAACCGAACATAGATCAAAGACCAAATTTAAGCCCTGATATTTTGAAGTTTCTTAAAGAAAATGTAAGGGAAACACTCAACGACATCAGTATAGGGAACACCTTCATGGACAGGATCCCCACAGCTCAGGCAACAAAAGCAAAATTAAGCAAGTGCAACTGTATCAAACTCAGAAGCAAAGGAAATGACAGCAGTGGACAGACATCCAAAAGACCACACAAAAAAAATATTTGCAAAGCATCTATCTGACAAAGGATTAACATCCTGAATATATCGGCAAATTAAAAGGTCAAAAACAACATCAATTCAATTCAGAAAGGAAAAAGGGCTTACAGGCAGTTCTTGAAAAGCAGATTGAAAATGCAAATGACCAACAAATATATGAAATAAAATGCTCAGCTCTAGACTTCAAGGAAATGAAATCAAAACCACAATGAGATATCTCCTCACCCATAACAGAATAGATAAAATCCAAAACACAGAGTAACAAATGCTGACAAGGATATGGTGAAGAAAGAACACTTAAACACTGCTGGGAGAAATCTTAATTAGTTTAGCCATTGTGGAAAACAATGTGGAGATGAGATGTGTGTGTGTGTGTGTGTGTGTGTTTTCTGACAGGCAGAGTGGACAGTGAGAGAAGACCTTTCTCTTCTTTTACTGTTGGTTCACCCTCCAATGGCTGCCACGGCCAGCGCGCTGTGGCCGGTGCACCGCGCTGATCTGAAGGCAGGAGCCAGGTGCTTCTCCTGGTCTCCCATGGGGTGCAGGGCCCAAGCACCTGGGCCATCCTCCACTGCACTCCCGGGCCACAGCAGAGAGCTGGCCTGGAAGAGGGGCAACTGGTACAGAATCCGGCACCCTGACCGGGACTAGTACCCGGTGTGCCGGCGCCGCTAGGTGGAGGATTAGCCTATTGAGCCACGGCACCAGCTGAGATGTGTTTTAAAACCAGAAACAGATTTTCCACATCACAGTACTGTGTATATACCAAAATACTTGAACACAAGCTATCCAAGAGATACTTGCATCATGTTTTTAGCAGCACTGTTCACAACAGCCAAAATTTGGAACCCACCAAGGTGTCCATCATTAGATGAATGGGTAAAAAAAAATGTGGTATACATACACAATGGAATCTTACCCAGCCATAAAATGAATGAAATTCTACTATTTGCAGCAAAATGGACACAGCTGGAGCACATCATGTCATCATGTTGAGTGAAATAATCTGGACCCAGAAAGACAAATACCACATGTTCCCCCTTATATGAATTTAGGGGGAAAAAAAAGAAAGGTTTGTGTGCATCAGTATTACTGCAAATACAGCTTTGTAAAACTTTTATAACTTTGTGAAAACAATAGTTAACAATCTTACAGTACCAGTTTTAATGATCTGTAATTACTTTAAAATTTACTGCATAAGGGCGAAATGATCATTTTTCTACTCAATTATTGCTTACAGTCATTGTTAATATTCTCACTAAACTGGTATCATTTTGCTTTTTACTTGTTAAACTTATTTGTTAAAGTATTAAGCCTTTTTACTGTAATTTAATTTGAAAATTGGCTCTCTCAAAAACTAAACCAAGGACAAAGAAAAGGGAGAAGGAAACAGTGCAAGAGAATAAGGTGGAGGGCAGAAGGGACTATCATTAAGTTCTTACAACTGTGTCTACAAAGCACACTGAGCCTGTGACACACTAATTAAAATTAAAAGAAAATACAAAGAAAAACGAAGTTCCCTACATCACTGCTTACCTATTTGCTAAAAAAGAAATGCAAAGACTCAATACAGAATAAGAAAATGAGGTACATTAAGTAAATAACAGATACAGAAACATTAACCATGAACAGTATGGTACATGAGAAAAAAAAAAAACTACATATAATGGGCCAGCATGGCGGTGCACTAGGTTAATCCTCCGCCTGCGGCACCAGCATCCCATATGGGCACCGGGTTCTAATCCCGGCTGCCCCTCTTCCAGTCCAGCTCTCTGCTGTGGCCCGGGAGGGCAGTGGATGGCAGTGGATGGCCCAAGTGCTTGAACCCCTGCACCTGCATGGGAGACCAGGAAGAAGCACCTGGCTCCTGGCTTCGGATCGGCATAGCTCCAGCCATGGAAGCCATTTGGGGAGTGAACCAATGGAAGGAAGCCTTTTCTCTCTGTCTCTCTCACTGTCTGTAACTCTAACCTGTCAAATAAATAAATAAAAATCTTTTTTTCATTTTAAAAGATTTTAATTTTTTATTTTTTTATTTAGTAAATATAAATTTCCAAAGTACAGTTTATGGATTACAATGGCTTCCCTCCCATAACTTCCCTCCCACTTGCACCCCTCCCATCTCCCGCTCCCTCTCCCATTCCATTCACATCAAGATTCATTTTCAATTATCTTTATATACAGAAGATTGATTTAGTATATATATATATATTTTTTTTTGACAGGCAGAGTGGACAGTGAGAGAGAGAGACAGAGAGAGAAAGGTCTTCCTTTGCCGTTGGTTCACCCTCCAATGGCCGCCGCTGCAGCCGGCGCACCGCGCTGATTCGATGGCAGGAGCCAGGATCCAGGTGCTTTTCCTGGTCTCCCATGGGGTGCAGGGCCCAAGCACCTGGGCCATCCTCCACTGCACTCCCTGGCCATAGCAGAGAGCTGGCCTGGAAGAGGGGCAACCGGGACAGAATCCGGCACCCCGACCGGGACTAGAACCCGGTGTGCCGGCGCCGCAAGGTGGAGGATTAGCCTATTGAGCCACGGCGCCAGCCTGATTTAGTATATATTAAGTAAAGATTTCATCAGTTTGCACCCACACAGAAACACAAAGTGAAAAATACTGTTTCAGTACTAGTTATAGTATTACTTCACATTGCACAACACATTAAGGAGAGATCCCACATGAGAAGTAAGTACACAGTGACTCCTGTTGTTGACTTAACAATGTGACACTCTTGTTTATGGCGTCAGTAATCTCCCTAGGCTCTAGTCATGAGTTGCCAAGGCTATGGAAGCCTTTTGAGTTCTCCGACTCTTACCTTGTTTAGACAAGGTCATAGTCAAAGTGGAGGTTCTCTCCTCCCTTCAGAGAAAGGTACCTCCTTCTTTGAAGACCTGTTCTTTCCACTGGGATCTCACTCGCAGAGATCTTTCATTTAGGTCTTCTTCTTTTTTTTTTCCCCCCAGAGTGTCTTGGCTTTCCATGCCTAAAATACTCTCATGGGCTCTTCAGCCATATCCAAATGCCTTAAGGCCTGATTTAAAAAAAAAAAAAAAACTACATATGATGTCACAAGAAAAAATCTTTGAAACACAGGTTAACATGCCAATTAAAGTCACCTCATTCCACACTACAAGTACTTGGGTTAAGTATCCACATCCAGCTCCTGACTCTAGCTTCCTATTAATGTGGACCTATAAGGCAGTTGTGATAGCCCAAGAAACTGAGTACCTGTTTCTGGCTCCTGACTCCAGCTTCCTGTTTTGTGGACATGGAAAGAAATGGTTATGGCTCAAGTATTTGGGCACCCATCACCCCTGTGGGAAACATGGAATGAGTTCCCAACTCCTCAACTCAGCCAGTCTCAGGACCAGTAGGTGTGGGAATTAGGAAGTGAACCAACAGGTGGGAGTCCTCTTTATATCTGTTTCTTGCATTTTGTGTGTGTGTGTGTGTGTGCAGGCATGTATCAGTATCTGCTTCTGAAATACATTTTCAATATAAAAATCGCATTTTTGAAAAAATGTTAACTTTATTGATTTGAAAGGCAAAGAGAGCCCTCCTATCTACTCCCTCACACCTCAAATGCCTGCAAACAGCTAGGACTTGGTCAGGATGAAGCTAGGAGCAAGGAACTCAGTCTCTCCTATAGGTGACAGGGACCCAGATACTTTTGACATCACCTGATGTCTCCCAGAAGACACACTGCCAGAAAAGCTGGAACTGGAGATGGATCCAGAATTCAAATCCTGGCACTGTAACACAAGACACAGACATCCCAAGGACTGACTTAACTCCCACACCAAATGTGTGCCCCCAAGAAAGCTTTTAGTACTGATGAATGACACCCAAAAGCTGTTAAAAAGCCTAAAGCTAGTATTAGGTGATCTTTCAAAACTAAAGGAAAACTCCCTTGGATTTTTTTGCATATCTTCCTTTCCCTTCATTTAGCATATTATAACAATTATGACAAGTTTTCCTCTCCAATCTCTTCATTTGTAATGCCTAACTGAAGTCCGGTCCTGATTTCATAATGAGTACAGGCAAAAAACAATCATTTTTCACTGGTTAATATTAATATATGTCTGCTTAGTAACAATTCATGTCAACAGAAATAAATAGGAAATGACAACAGCAATAACAAAAAAAAAACCTTGATAATCTTAAATTTTCTCTCCACATCAGTCACATAAAAAAGAAATTTAAAGAAACTCAAACTCTGTGACAATAGGGAAAATCCTCCACACTGTAAATTTAAGACAAAAATATTTCAAATACATCTGCCTATCCCATCAATTTAAAAATATTCTAGAATGCACGGTAATTATTCCTTTTAATTTATTAAAACCAAAGTAAGAGTTTTTATTGGAAACAACAAAAAATAAATAATTAAAATACATAAAATATACCACCGGACAACATTTTGTCCCAGCAGGAATACAGGAGTGCCCAGCCACTCTCCCAGGGTGCAGCCCATCATCTGTGTGCCGGCTGCTGCTTCCCAGACCCTCCAGGAATAGTGAGGGCCCTGTCAGACACTGGGGTTGCAACCTGAAATGGATGTTCACTCCTGCCACAACCTGTAGCCACAGTCTCATCGGCACCCAAATCACAAAGCCAGCTAAATGCTGTGGACGACAACCTCCAGGCAAGAGAGGCTGGTCCTGGCACACGCGCCATCTGGCTCTCCATCTGCACTGCCAACACCTGGACGCTCTCAACCCAGCACGACCAGGATCACCAACTCTGGAAGCCGGTGGTTCCCAGATGATGCAGGAAACTCACTGCTAGCAGGCAGCCTGTCCCCAGGTGAAACGCTGTGGACAACTAGCACCCAAAGAATATTGACCCCTCACCCTCCCTTTCCTCTTGGACGCCATGATGCAAAGGCAGGGGGAGGGGAGCATCTCTGTGTGCAGGCCATGAAAACCCGAGAGGCCCACCGGCTCCAAGGGGACCTGCACCCCACACTTCCCTGCCAGTGGCCTGAGGCTTCTTCGCCACTGCCTCTCCACTGCTGCCTGCTTCTCTGCACTACCCAACACACTGCCACAGTCAACGCCACCTCCGAACTGCACGTCCCTGCGCACGATGCCCCATGCTCCACCAACGCAGACTCCCCTTTCCCAGCCTGCAACGCCTCACACTTCCAAGGCATCGCTGTGCCGCCGTCCACAAGGAACTACACTTCAGCGCCGCTGCCCCTCGTCTCACCAGCTCCCCCGCCACCTGGTGACCCTAGCTGCCCTCTGTGTTGCTGCCGCCACCACAGACTTACACCTCCCTGCCTAGGAAGCCCCCACGCTTCACCGAGGCAGACTTAGAGCCTTGTTTCCCCACCAATGACACCGACGCTGCACCAAAACCACCCCACGGGTCGCTGCCACCACCTACTTTACCCCTGCTGCTCAAAGTGTCCCTGTCGCCGACCACCCCATGCTTCGCGGAGTCACTGCTGCCTCATCCTTCCTCTCCACTGCCCACTGCCGAACTGCGCTTCCCTGCCCATGATGCTCCACGCGACGCTGATGCCCACACCCACACCGCTACCCACCTGGACACTGAGGCTGCCACCGCTGCCTGCCAACACGGAACTGAGCAAAGCTGCCGCCACGGCCGGGTTCCCGCCGCTGAAGACTTCTGCTCCCCTGCCCGCCCAGAATGCCACAATCCTCACCAACACCAACACCGAGGCACGCTTCCCCACCCAGGACGCCGGATGCTTCCCCACTCCCTACCTCACTGCCACTGTGCTGCTACTCGTTGCTGTCGTGGATGCAGATCTGTGCTGCCTCACAGACGGCCACAGATATGCAGTCGCCACTGCTGCCTCGTCCTTCCTCTCCACTTCCCGTCGTGGAACTGTGCTTCCCCACGCACGACGCCCCATGCAAGGCTGACGCTGACGCCTCCGAGGCCTCTGCTACCGACACTGAAGCCCCTGCCGGAGGACACAGACCTGCGGCCCCTGCGTTCCCCACTGCTGCCAGACAGGCAGCCACCGCCGAAGTCTTCTGCTTCCCCGCCCGACGCTTCTTCACCGCCACCACTGCCTGCTTAGCCACTGCTGTCCAACGTGTCACCACTGCCACCAGTACACACCTGCTCTTCCTGGCCGACCACCCAACACTTCCCAAGTTGTTGCCGCCGGATCCTTCTCTCCGTGGCCGGCCACTGAACTGCACTTCCCCGCCGGTTCCGCCGATACTACCAACGCCAAGGCCTCATGCAGGCAGATGCCCCACAGGCACCGACGCTGACGCCTACGGCGCATGGGAAGCCGCTCCCACACTAACCTGCATGAGGCCGCGGCCAGCCCAGGTTTTCTCTAACTTTCTAAGCAGGCCAGTGCTTCGCCGAAGGCCCTCTGAGCGGCCGCGAACTCGGGACTGCTGGGCAGACTCCACTCTCCTTACAGGGCGTCAACAAACGGTGAGTGCACCTGGCTGCGGGGAAGGGGAGGGACACCTGAGCCGGGGGTCGAGCGGGCAGGGAAGTGGAAGTCTCTCTCACCAAGGGGAGTGGGGGACCGGGGAGCCCCAATGTCACTGACGGTACATACCTACAGACACTTTCCCAGAGTCCCCGCTACCGCCACTGCATCCTTCTCCTCGGCTGCCTGCAGACAAACTGTGCACCCTGCTCTCCCACGATGCCCCATGCTACCCCGACGCTGCCAGCCATTGTCAGCATTTGGGGAGTAAACCGGAATAGCAACTTAAAAGAAAAAAATAGAAAAAGTTTTCCACAGGAGTACTAAAATATGGTCTACTATTAAATATAAATTAATAAATACCAATACATTAATATGTTCAAATATCAGAACTCTACACCAAGTTTAATTCCAGGAATTAAAGGAAGACTTGAGAAATCTAAAAGTATATGGGGCCAGCCTTTTGTCACAGCAGTTTAAGCTGCTGCCTTCAATGCCGATATCCCATATGTGTGCTGGCTCCCATCTACTCCCGTGCCAATTCAGCTCCCTGCTCATGGCCGAGGAAAGCAGCAGAGGGAGGCCTAAGTGCTGGGGCCCCTGCAACCAACGTGGGAGACACAGAAGAACCTTCTGGCTCTTGCCTTCGGCCTGGCCCAGCCCTGGCCACTGGGGTCACTTGGAGAATGAACTGGCAGATGAAAGATCTGTCTCTCCCTCTAACTCTTTCAAATAAATAAACAAACCTAAAATATATATAACTATATATATAACGTATAAAAACTATATATAACTCAGCTCATCCCATTTACAGATTAAAAAAAAAAACAAAAAAGATCATTAACATATGTTAACGTTGATATTTGCTAAAATTCAACAAGCAACCCCTAACAAAATAAGACCGAGTAAATACTTCTTTAATCAGAAATATTCAAAGACATGTATTACTATCACTTTTCTTTAACACTCTGCAAATGTTAAAGTTGCCAAGTGTTAAAAATTCTTGACAGCTTAACTAGTACTCAAACAGTATTTTACACTTTATGTTCTGTGTGGGTGCAAACTGATGAAATCTTTACTTAATATATACTAAATTGATCTTCTGTATATAAAGATAATTGAAAATGAATCTTGATGTAAATGGAATCTGGGAGAGAGAGCGGGAGATGGGAGGGGTTGCGGGTGGGAGGGACGTAATGGGGGGGAAAAGCCATTGTAATCCATAAGCTGTACTTTGGAAATTTATATTTAAATAAATAAAAGTTAAAAAAAATTCTTGATAGCTAATAAGCAATTATAAATAGTCCTTATAGTATTTTTATAAAAAGTGAATAAAAATAAAAAATTATTGATAGCTAATAAGCAATTATAAATAGTACTTATAATATTTTTATTAAAAATGAATAAATACAGGTTACTTATGTATGTTGCTGTGTTTGTATTCTGAACAAGTGTATTTCTACAAGACAAAAAAGTGACTTCAGCTCTAACACGTATAGGCTACCAGAAAAGACGGGCATTTTGGAGAGCTTTACATGAAATATTACAGGATATTTTTGCTTTACTTACCTTGTCATATGGTCAATGTTGGAGATTTGCTTCTGGTTCCTTATGATCTCAATGGATGCCCAAAGATGCTGGATAGCTTCTGTATCTGCCTGTTGTCTTTTTGTTAAGCGTGCCATGACCTATTTACTTCTTTAGCTGTAGTGACAGACAAAAACACATGGAAAAGAACACCGACTACAAGATGAATTGGCAACATAGTGAGTAACAAGTATATCAATAGCAGCCCTCAACTTGTATATTCATTGTCTGTCTTCACTAGGACATAGCTGGTATTCAACAACACAATTCATTCAGGGTCACAATACTTAAAATGTCAAAAGAAAGGACTCAAGTACAAAAACCACTGTATTTCTCTCAGAATTATCAAATAATAGTTTACTGAAACTTAACATACTTAAATTAGAAAGATTCATATTTAGGGGCTGGCGCTGTGGCATAGCAGGTAAAGCCACCACCTACAGTGCTGGCATCCCATAAGGGCACAAGTTCAAGTCCCAGCTCCTCCACTTCCAATCCAGCTGCTATGGCCTGTGAAGGCAATCGAAGATGGCCCGGGTCCTTGGGCCCTTGCACCCATATGGGAGACCCTGCAGAAGCTCCTAGCTTCAGATCAGCACAGATTCTGTGGCCATCTAGGGAGTGAACCAGCAGATGCAAGACCTCCCTCTCTCTGCTCTGCCTCTCTGTAACTGCCTTTCAAATAAACACTTCCTTTATAAAAAATGATATATATTTAAGACGTGGCAGACAAGAATACTAACATGACTTCTAACTTCAATGCTTCAATGAAGGTGCTTGCATCTCTATGCAGCAGCTGCTTCAATCAAAGAGGTCAGGCCCACATATATGATTGTAGAGTTGTTACCATAGATCAAATCTTCATTATTTTATACGTATGTTACTAAAAGCAAGGAAATCTTCAATTTCCTGCTAATGCACACATGGAGGCAGTCGATGTTGACTCAATCATCTGGTTCCCTTCCACCAACGTGGGAGGCTTGGATTGAGTTCCCGGCTCCTAGCTTTGGCCTGGCCCAGCCCCAGCAGTTGTAGGCAGTCGAGCAGTGAAGCAGCAGAGGAAAGAACTCTGTTGGGATTGCTTCACCAAGCAGGTCTGACCGAAGTGATTTTCCCAAAAGATCTCCATTGTTTTAGAAATGGACCTGATAGGAGCTGGCACTATGGCTTGGTGGGTTAAGCCGCAGCCCACAATGCCAGCACCCCATGTGAGCACAGGTTCGAGTCCCAATGCTCCACTTCATTCCAGCTCCCTGCTAATCTGCCTGTGAAGGCAGTTGATGAGGGCCTAAGTGCTTGGGTACATGCACTTTGGGAGACCCAAATGCAGTTCCAGGCTTCTGCCTTTGGCCTGGCCTTTCCATTGTGGCCATTTGGGGAGTGAAATAGCAGATGGAAGATCTCCGTGTCAACTCTGCCTTTCAAACAAACAAATCTTTAATAAAATGGACCTACAAGACCTGGTTCCCTGAGACCAAATGTTTTACGATAGCCAGTTTCAGTATTTCCCGATACCAATCAGCAAGTAAGCGTTCTGTATGTTGAGGAAGTATTTAGTTTTTTTTTTTTTTTTTTTTTTTTGACAGGCAGAGTGGACAGTGAGAGAGAGAGACAGAGAGAAAGGTCTTCCATTTGCCGTTGGTTCACCCTCCAATGGCCGCCGCGGCCGGCGCGCTGCGGCCGGCGCACCGCGCTGATCCGATGGCAGGAGCCAGGAGCCAGGTGCTTTTCCTGGTCTCCCATGGGGTGCAGGGCCCAAGCACCTGGGCCATCCTCCACTGCACTCCCGGGCCACAGCAGAGGGCTGGCCTGGAAGAGGGGCAACCGGGACAGAATCCGGCGCCCCGACCGGGACTAGAACCCGGTGTGCCGGCGCCGCTAGGCGGAGGATTAGCCTAGTGAGCCGCGGCGCCGGCCTTTAGTTCTATTTAATCACCTCCTTCCTGAGTTTTTCATTAACAAAGATTTACATTATATCCTTCAAATAATACAAATAAATAGAAGTTTTGTGCCAGCAGCAACTTAGATGTTGCCAAATCAATACTTACAAATCCTTGAGCCTCTAGCATTCACTTATGTGAATTTGACTGCTATCTGCTTTAATTCCTTTGATTGCTTCTTATTTGGGTGGAGTACAATCTTACTATAAAGCAGAACAGATGATAATTATGTCAAACATAAAATTATAAAGACTGCCTAGCAGTTGAATAGTTAATTTACAGGAGGGAAAAGGCAGTGAAATACACTAAACGACTGAAAACCAAAGCAGATTTTACAAAAACATCTAAAACCAAAGCAGCTTTTACAAAAACATCTAACTCATGTTATCAAGTTTGAATCCTTGCGTGCTATCTACTCCTGCAAACACATGAACTATATTCTGTTTTTAAAAACAAAGTATGAAACATCTGATATACACAGAGTCCATTCTTAATCTCAACTGCAAAACAGATTGTCAGCTTTCTCAAATCGGTAACACTTCCATAGGCCTTTTACTCACAATCAAAAGACTGTAATGCTCTTGATTCCACATTGGAAATACTATTCACAAAACACCCATGGTGGCCTGTGTGTACACAATTATCATTTAGATTCCTACCACTACTCATGAATCTGGCCACAACAATGACTCTGGTCTGCTCATCCTCCTTGACGGTAACTCCCTTTAAAGGCAAAAAATGTGGGTTACATGGATAGTGGGTGGAATGTATGGGGAGATGGGAATAATAATATTCACTGAGAAAGACTGAAAGCAACTACATCATTTAAAAGAATGAGGCAGGAGGAATAGAAGTCACATCCTTGGTCTGAAAAATATTCATGACCAGGCGCAGAAAAGTCTATCTACATCTCCTATAATATCCCCAGCACAACTTAAACATTCTGGAACTCTAACTTCTTCAAAACTGGAAAACAACAATATCTATCTCCTTCCCATTGTTAAGAATGACTTGTTGGGGCCGGCTCCGTGGCTCACTTGGTTAATCCTCTGCCTTGAGGTGCCAGCATCCCATATGGGCGCCAGATTCTGTCCTGGTTGCCCCTCTTCCAGGCCAGCTCTCTGCTGTAGCCAGGGAGTGCAGTGGAGGATGGCCCAAGTGCTTGGGCCCTCCAGTAAATCAGTGATGGGATGATTTTGCAGCCTTTTTGCACCATAATGCATGCAGCCAAGGCCAGACAAGAAGGATCATCTCCCTACATTCCTAAAACCTAAACCAACCAATCACTGGTTCATTCCGCTTTTAAAGAGCAAATTAGTGGCCAAAATGACTAGAAATACAACATTCCAAATACAATTACTTAGTTTGATTATATCAGCTTCCATGTTCCTTTTACAAAGAGTCTCAAAATTTCCCAGCAAAACATGCCTAATGGCAGAAGAACCTAACAATGCAATTTGAAAGGACTTATCCATTATTGTGGATGAGAAATTGAACCTGAAATGGGCAAGATGTGCCTAAGAGAACTAGTGTATGGTGAAGTCAGGACTTGCCCAGGGCAATCTAACCAGACACACCATTCTTAATCCTAATTACCGGTCAGTACTATGTGCTCCATATTTTCCATGACATTCTGTTCAGAAGGTCACTTTGCCTCTAACATCATGAGTTTATTATCCTGTGAGTAAATGAATTCTTTCCTTCCTGGAACATGCATAAATGATACTAAGGCTTCTAAGGCAGCAAGACAGCTGCCCCCTGGGCCTCTCCTAATACTGGCTCTTTGGGGATCCAGCTATGGTGTAAGAACTCACACCTACTGCCCATGTGGTGAGGAAGCGGAAGTGAGCCAAGTAGGGACACCACCTGGAGGAAGAAATGGTTACCTTCTCCTAACTTTCTACAGCCTCGTGACGAAGGAACCATCAGCCCAGCAACCACCAGACTATACACACAAGGGACTCCAAGTAAGAACCTCCCAGCTATACCCTCAATAGTGGGAAATTAATAAGTACCATTTAAGCCACAACATTTGGGATGACTTGTTACATGGGGTTAGAAAATCTGAACAAATTTCTTTCTGCACCTAGGACTGCACTGTTTTTCAGTATAGAACCATCTAATTAACTGTGTTTAACGCTAGGCCTGGGGCGAATTCTGTTTCAATGAAGCTGACAGATGTTTATGAGCACATACTATGTGCTAGGCACTTCTAACACCCTGTTGAACAAAACAAAATGTTCTGCCTTCTCAGAGAGCTTATGTTCCAACAAGGTTTAAAACCATTAGAAATACAAGAGTACTCCATGAAGTTTGTGTAAAATGACATTTACATATTTGGTGCAATTTTTTCACATTTTGAAATATATTGCATGCTTCTAGTCTCATTCCTGAATAATTCACCTTTTTGATAATCAGTTTTGGAATATAACTTCAGCGTAAATTAAGTCTTTTCGTAATTGATTCTCTTGGGAGTTGATGTACTGTTGTTGGTGATGACATTTTTTTTTTGACAGGCAGAGTTAGACAGTGAGAGAGAGAGAAAGAGAGAAAGGTCTTCCTTCTGTTGTTTCACCCCCAAAATGGCCGCCATGGCTGGTGTGCTATGCCGATCTGAAGCCAGGAGCCAGGTGCTTCCTCCTGGTCTCCCATGCAGGTGCAGGGCCCAAGCACCTGGGCCATACTCCATTGCCCTCCCAGGGCATGGCAGAGAGCTGGACTGGAAGAGCAGCAGTTTTGGGACACGACTTGTGCTTAAATTAAGTCTTTTTCTTAAACTGATTCTTTTGGAAGTTGATGTATTGCTGTTGGTGATGACGTTTTGATTCAAACTTGTATCTTGACTCTCCTGGTTGTTCCCGATCAGGTCATCATTTGGGGCAACTTGCAGGTGCATTTTTTTTAAATCCATGCATGTGAACTTCAGAAAGCTCATGGAAAATCCCCTCATGAAAAACCCTTGCCAACAGACAACATGGAAGGGTTGTTCTGTAACAGATGGGGATACTTGCTGTCTGCTAATTCTACTTTCTTGGAGGATAAATCATGGACCTGAGAAACAACCTTCTGATCCCTTAGCTCAATCTTCCTTTTGAACCTCACATTCTTGAGATCTGTTTCCATATTGCTTTCCAAACACCAATTTATCAGCATTCCCTGAGGCATTACTACTGTGCATTTCATGTGAAAATGAGAGTAACGATCAGTAATACAAAGTAGATTCTGTCTGATACTGGATAAATCAGAGTGGATCTGGAGGTGTGGTTCAGAGGGTTCAGCTGCATTTGGGACACCAGCTTCCCATATGGGACTTAAGGTTTTGAATCCTGGCTCTTCGGCTTCTGATTCAGCACCCTGCTAATGCACCTAGGAGGGCAGAAGACAACCCCAGTCCTTGGACTCCTGCCACCCATGTGGGAGATCTGGAATGGGTCCCTGGCTCGTAGCTTTGGCCTGACCATTGTGGTCATCCAGGAAGTGAATCAGTGGATAAAAAAATATGTATCTATTTCTCTCTCTCTCTCTCTCTCTCTCTCTCTCTCTCTTTCTCTCTCTCTCTCTCTCTGTCACACACACACACACACAATTCAAGTAACCATTCCTGGGGCCCGCGCTGTGGCAAAACTGGTAAAGCCGCCGCCTGCAGTGCTGGCATCACACATGGCTGCTGGTTTGAGTCCGAGCTGCCCCACTTCCTATCCAGCTCTATGCTACGACTTGGAAAATCAGTAGAAGATGGCCAAAATCCTTGGGCCCCTGCATCCACGTGGGAGACCAGAAGCAGCTCTGGATCTTGGCTTTGGATTGGCACAGCTCTGGCCATTGCAACTCTTTGGAGAATGAACCAGTGTTCTCACTCTCTCTGCCCCTCTGTAACCCTTGCTTTCAAATGAATAAATATTTAACAACAACAAAGAAGCCATTTTTCAGGCATGTCCCCACATATAGCCTCAGACAAGGAATTACAAAAAGTTACAAACACTTATGCAAACACAAAAACAGGACATATAAAGCTTTGTAAGGGAGAACTGAATCCTGGTACATTAGAAAGTTTATTGCACTTGTAAGAAAAATGCAGATCAAGTAAAAGTCAATATAAAAGCTTTATATTACATATTTATTATATAAAGACTTGTACCAATGGGCAGAGATCTCTGTGCCATCCAAAGATGTGAGTATTGAAAGATTTTCACAATTAAGGTGTTCAGAGATAAAAAGAAAATGATAATTGCAAAAAGACATAAAATTAGATTTAACAAAAGTAGATCAGGGCTAAATAGGAGACAAATTAAAACCAAATTTACATTTAGGCTTGGATAAAAAATGACAACTCTGCATGTGCATCTGTGCAGTATGACCAAATTTTAAAGCTTAAAAATTTACATGCTGGCGTATATAAAACTAGTCCAGATCAAATTAAATGGGACATTTGTAGGGCTAAAATATTAAAATATTAACTTAAGTCATATACACTGCATTTAAAAACTATGCAAAACCTAAATCATTAATCCTAGAGTTTTAAAAAGGGAAATTTCATGAATGAACACTTAGTAGCCTTTATCAAGTCAGTGTCTCCTGATAACAGCTTCAATTCAGGTACTTGTGTATTCAGCAGTAAACACAAACGGTTTTGATTAATTCCAAGGAGCAAGAGACAGCAGGAACAGAAACCAGCACAAAACCTAGAGAGAAGGCAGAAGGTCACAGAGAACCCTACTCCTTTCAACTTATCTCACTCCACATTCCTACTTCCTTAGCCATCCCAAACCAGAATGCATCTCTCCACAATCAACAGGCAGATACTTCTATGAACCTGGGAACTGTCTGCATAACTGTTCCTCACTTGGGCTAGCACTGAGGCGCAGCAGAGTAACCACGACCTGTGATGCCAGCATCCCAGAAGGGCACTGGTTCAAGTTCCAGCTATTCTACTGCTGATCCAGCCTCCAGCTAATGCACCCAGCAAGGCAGCAGATGTTTCAATAGTCGAGCCCTCCCACCAACACGGAAGACCTCAACGGAGTTCCAGGCTCACAGCTTTTGCTCTGGCGAGCCCTGGCAATGGCAATCATTTAGGGAGTGAACCAGTGGATTGAAGTCCCCAGGCCCCCGTCACTCTGTCACTATCTGTAAAGTGCCTTTATGTCTTTTAAAGAAATAAAAGCAAAAACCAGTTTTCAAAAGTCAACCATTAAGTGCAAAACATTTTTTTCATCACTTTGCATCCTATCCAAAACACCCCAGAGAAACGTAATTTTACTAGTATTAGTCTGCTTTTTGACTTCAGCCACACACACACACACAGACTACAGAACAGGCCAGAACCTTGCAGAAGCTGCCAAGTGTCAGGTTGTTCCTGACATATTTTTGTACAAACTTTGAAGTAAAGACTGAACAGAAAGTCTTGTGCTAACTGTAAGGAAAAGGGTGCAGAGCAGTGCCTCCTCACACGGGGCACCTAATGTAGGAAAAAGGGTGCAGATCAACAGCAGTCAGAATAAAAAGACTCACAGACAGAATTTAGTCAAAGAAAAGAAACTCCCAGAGTTGGACAGACTGGCAGAGGGCACAGACCCCAGTAGGAAGGACCTTTTTATATCTTAGGTGGGCTCAGGGTGGGTGTGGGTGGCAGTGGGTGGAGATGAGTGTCTCTATACAAGTTCTTCAAGTTTGGCCTCCTGGCTTCCAAACCTGGAGAAGAATGTAGGCTGCGGAGGGAAGAACAACAGGATGTGAGACGAAACTGGTCTCTTGAAGGAAGGCATGAGCAACGAGAGCTTTTTAAAAATGGCTGAGGCATCTGTCCTTGTTCCATCAATCCTGATTTTGAGTAAAGATAAAGAGGTGGGGCGCCGGTTTCTTTCTGGCTACTTCCTGCTGATATGGGGTGTAGACGAGGAGCAGGGTATCTATACACTGTATCAGACTGATTGGAGAAGGAGAGAGCAAGCAGCCTTGTGTTGCTCCTGCAGTCAAACCCTCCTGTAAGGTTTTTTGAAACATGTTAGTTGTACATGGTAGGAATGGCAGCAAATGATTATGAGGATAAAAAGACAAATCGGAAACACTGCCCATGGGGGGGGACGATGGCGAAATGAGGACAATGGGGGATACAGGAAAGCAAGAGTCCTGTCCAGTTCATGCGAACACAGGTTTATGCCTGACCGCTCCATTTTCTGTAGGGTGTCTAACAAGCAGATTAGATACACAGGGTGCAAACCACAGGACAGAGTCATTGTTACAGGATCTAAGAATGCAGGGAGTTTTCCCATTGAGATGCAAATGGAAACTGACAGAAAGGGTGCAGTAGTAATCAGGTGTGTTATGTCCAAGGAATCTGTGAGGTCCAGACCTGTGTGTCTCTTCACGTGGAGCCCTGGATGAGACATAGTAAGGGAGGTGTGAACCTTCTTGGGGAAGACACCCCATTGACTTCCACCACCTTGCTGGCTGGGGAGAGGGCTGGCCTGAACAGGAGGTTAGTATCATATAGGTGGCATCTGCCTTGATTGGTACTGACCCTAGGCTGTACTCCTGATGGCGGTGGTTACTCTGGGAGCTGGGCAGAGGCAAACACTTTTTAGCCTGGAGCCAACAGGGTCTGCGGTTCTGACCCAGGAGTCCTTCAACCCCGAGGGCAGCTCCGTTTCCAGTGGCCTGGCTCTTGTCACAGCAGACAGGGCTCTTCATGACAGCTACATGCCCAATGCCCTGACTCCTCATTTCCAAAACAGGTGCCATTCAGGGATGGACTGGCTTTTTTGGGTCTCCTTGATGGCCGATCACGGTGTAAAGCGGCCGTTAACTGGCCTGCCACCTATCCTTACATTGCTCCTGATGCCTCATTTGCTCCTCTTTCTCCTGGTCTCTACTGAAGCAGAACACAGAAACAGCCTTTAGGAATGTCAGCCAAGGGGGCGCTCAATCCTGTGCCTAATCTTTGGTGGCTTGAGCTGGAAATCTACAGTCACCAGGCATGTTAGGACAATTTTCTTCCTGTGAGGTAAGATGATGCCAATGAGGACAGCTATGTCCTTCCATGTAAGATCAAAACATTAAGACCACCCTATCCAAACTGTCTAATATGAGGTCTAAAGATCAAACTGTACATCCTGATGGGGAGTCCTGCAGAACAGAATCAGTTTCCGATCTTGAACAGACTAGAGAAATGAGGGAATAAGTCAGGCTTTCGAGATTGCTTACTGTCAATAACTTAAAATCCAGTGAAAACTTAGCAAACAATTTTAGCTGTCAAATAACTTATGAAAACATTTACCAGAGGTCCAATGACTTCTACCAGTTTTAAGAGTACCTGTAGTTGGAAATGCTTCTCAAATATTTAACACAAGTGTAACCTAATTGAAACAGAGAGCTGTTAATAAATTTTCCCATGTAGACATACAATACGTGCATATATATGACACAGCACAGGAGAGAACGACAAAGCAGTTTCAGTTACTAGCAGATTCTGTCTGCCACTAGACAATGGAGGGGAAAAGTTGACCCCAGTGGAGGAAAAAGGCTTGGAATAGGGGCTTCTGACCATTTGCCCTTTCTCTGTGTGAAGTTATCAAAATCTTAAGAGAATTTTGAAACAAAAAAATCCCACCAAATTCGTGCTGAGGTGGAATAATAGCTTTGGCTTTGTCTCCCCCTTCAGTCCCCAGCTTGTGCAAGTCTTTTCAGAGGCAGGCCAGAAGGGAGTTGAAATTTGGAGCCCATGGATTAAGCAAACTATGGTCTGAGGGAAGAGGTTCTTGTAGCAGGGCTTCCCTGGGAAAGAATCACCTCAACCGAGAACTTCAGTCCTGATTCCTCTAAGAGGAGACAGCGATACAAACCAACTAAACACCCAGACCCTCCGAGGGGGGATGAACTGGTCATGAGCATCGCCCCAGCAGGCATGCGGTGAGAGTGACCTCTCTTACCAATCTGATGGGCTGAGAACTAGGTCCGACGTGGTCATGTGATGATGAGATCAGGCAAAGGCTCTGGCTGTGAATTCGCTCAAAATGAGAAGTGCAAGCGTGAGTGAGAAAATGTTCTGGAATAGGGTCTTCCAGGTAAGGAAAAAAGGAGATTGTAGGAAAGAGAAGGTTAGGGGCGGGAGGAGACACTAAAAGGGGGAAGAATTTGTCCAGATGAAGGGTGGGTGGGAAGTCACAGCTCTCACCCAGAGAATACAAGAGTGGCAGACTGGGGCAAGATGCCAGCCCCTCTCTCTACTTCTCACACTGGGCAGCAAATATAAGCAAAAGGGTGCAGATCAGAGAAAAGACAGAATACGAACTCACAGCCAGACAAAGCTTATCCAAAGAAAATAAATCCACAGAGATGGGTGACCAACAGCTAGCACACAAGCGTGTGTGCACACACACACACACACACAAATATACAGCAGAGTGCCCAGACCTCAGTGGCCTGGACCTTTTTATATCTTAGGTGCACTAGGGGTGGGGGTGCAGTAAACAGAGATGAGCTTCTCCATACAAGTTTTTCAAGTTTGGCCGCCTGGTTTCCAAACATGGGGCAGAATGCAGGGGGTGGGATGGAGAACACCATGTTCTGAGGCTATACTGGTCCCTTGAGAGAAGGTAAGGGTAACAGAAACCTAAAATGGCTGAGGCTTCTGTCCTTGTTCCATCACTACCTACCTATGTCAAATATACACACACTAATTGTCTTGCTAACAGCAGGTAGAATCGTCTCTGCTGTCAAGCATTAGTTCTACTGCTGGGCAGTAGATGGCTTGGCCCCAGGATAGTAACTCAACTACTTAATGTATATGCAAATCACACTGTTTGTGGGTCTAGGCAGATGATGGTGCAGAAAACTAAGATAGGAATTCAAGCCAGGCATACGGCATGTATGGCAGTGATTCAAACTCACCCAGGATATGGGAGTGGAAGCAGAGCTTGCAAAACAGGCATTCCAACATTGGGTGCCAGTGTCCCAAATAATGACAAATGACTGTTCCTTGACACTGTACATCCAGTTGAATAAGTCTAATAATTTATGGCATTAATGACCAAGCATTTAGTTAACTGCTTTAAAAGTATTATATATACAGGATTTCAAATTTGTAACACTCACAAGAAAATATATACAAAAACTCAGGAATGTGCCCAGTGTCATCCAAGTACAGGTGCTCAGACTAAAACGTCACTAAAAGATTACTTCACATATTAGATAAGGGTAAAGGTGGGTATTACTATTCCCTGAACACTAAAAGTACTCCTGGTCAGTCCTCTCAGACTGACACTGTCAACATCAACTTTCTGCTGATCCACTATGTAAATACTAAATACAGGGGTATAAAACACGTTTTATAAAATGATCTGGGAAGGTTTTATACAACCCTAGTACTTCATGGCTTAAAAATTTCCTCCTATGGAAAAGAAGCAACTGACTCAATGACAGGATTTGGGGTGATTTTATTTTTCCTCCATTCCCTGTATTGTCTAAGTCTTCTGTAATGAATGTGCACTTACACAGAATAAAATTAAAATGAGCTGTACTCTGTAGCTCACGGTCCCATCAATCCCGACCTTGCTTTGCATAAACAGAGTACAGCAGAAATCGGGCACATCAAACTTTCTTTATAGAACTACAAGAGAGTGGCAAATCTAGATAGTACACTCCAGAACTGCACTGTCCCAGCCAGTGGCCACTACCAATCATGGGTGACATGTTGGACACACTACAAATGACGAGTCCAAGCTGAAATGAGCTGTAAATGCAAAATATGCATTGGGTTTTAAACACTTTGGTCGAAAAAAAAAGTAAAGAAACCCCTTAATAGTTTTCAGCATATCAATTAAATGTTGAAATGATAGTACTTTGGGTATATTAGGCTAAAAACCCATTGAAGTTGATTTCACATCATTTTCAAATGAGGATACTAGAAGTGAACACAAAGTTTGCACTAATTCATATTTTCACTGTAAAGTGCTGCTCTAAGACTAAATTATTCAAGTAAAGCCAGCAGCATGGCCATCAGTTGGGATCCTGTTCAAAGGCAGATCTTTGGGCCCCAGCCCCAAAGTGCTAAGCAGAATATGCATTTAAACAAGACCCCTGTTTGTTCAATATACACATTGAATGCTGAGTGGCACTGTTAAAGAAAACCTGTATTCTCCCTAAGCATGACAATCTCACTTTTCTTTAATTTGTCTATTTATTAAAATGCTACAAGGGGTCATGACAATTCTAGTCAACAAGAATACAAGGTGGATAAAAAATGCAAACATAAATTTCATTACCATTACCTGTTTTGGTGGAGTTTCTATTCCACAGAAGATAACAAATTAAAAATAACAATCCAGTTCTACTATGAACACTTGTTCTTATAAAAGCAAATTTGTGCAAAAACAGCTGATGTATCATGGACTTTCAAACCAACCTATTAATGCACCAAGAATGTATCATAGTGTCCATGCACTACCATTGAAAGGGAAGTCCTTTCTCTCAGTCTCTCCCTTTCACTATCTGTAACTATACCTCTTAAATAACTAAAATCTTTAAAGAAAATTCATATGGAATCACAAAAGGCCACAAATTGTTGGAGTGATTTAGAATAAGAAAGCCCAACCTGGATGAATCATAATACTCGATTTCAAAGCATTTTACAAAGTTACAGTCAATAAAACAGGTTAGCAATGGCATAAAATCCAACGTGTAGCTCAATGGAACAGAAGAGAGAGCCCAGAATTTAATCCACAAAAAGATACCCAGTTGACTTCTGACAAAAGTGCTCAGACCACACAGTGCAGTTAAGGATAATATTGGTGCTGGCAAATCTAGATGCATATACATAGAAGAATCAAAGTAGAACTGTATCTCTCTTCACATACAAAAGTCTACTGAAGATACATCAAAGACCCAATTTAAGACCTGGCATTATGGAGATTATGAGGTTGCTGGAAGAAAACGTAGGGGAAACACTCAAAGACATTGGTGTAGGAACAACTTCTTGGATGGGAACCCCGAAGCACAGGCAACAAAAGCAAAACTAAGGAAATAGGACTATATCAAACTTGGAAACAAAAAATCGAGTGGAGAGACATCCAGCAGAATGGAAAAAATAGTGGCAAACCATCTATCTGGAAAGGACGAATATCCCAAATATATATGCAACTTAAAAAGTCAACAACAAAATCAATCCAGTTCAGAAATGGAAAAGGACTTCAACAGACAATTCTCAGAAAGAAGAAATACAAGTGGCAAACGAACATATGGCAAAATGCTCAACATCTCCAGGCTTCAGGGAAATGCAAATCAGAAGCACAATGAGATATCTCCTCACCCCTATTAGAATGGCTAAAATCCAAACAACAGAGTAACAAATGCTGCAAAGGATGTGGGGGAAAAGGAACACTTAGACACTGCTGGGAGGAATCTCTGGAATCAAACAGAAAGAAATGTTTGTGTGTATCAGTATTGCTGCAAATACAGTTTGTCAAACTTTCTTTTATGCCTATGTGAAACCAATGGTTAAGAATGTTATCCCACCACAATTTTATTTTTTTTATTTTTTATTTTTTTGACAGGCAGAGTGGACAGTGAGAGAGAGAAAGACAGAAAGAAAGGTCTTCCTTTGCCGTTGGTTCACCCTCCAATGGCCGCTGTGGCCGGAGCACCACACTGATCCAAAGCCAGGAGCCAGGTGTTCCTCCTGATCTCCCATGGGGTGCAGGGCCCAAGCACCTGGGCCATCCTCCACTGCACTCCTGGGCCACAGCAGAGAGCTGGCCTGGAAGAGGGGCAACCGGGACAGAATCCGGCGCCCCGACCGGGACTAGAACCTGGTGTGCCAGGGCCACATGGCGGAAGATTAGCATACTGAGCCGCGCTGACAGCCCACAATTTTAATTATCTATAATTACTTAAAGATTTAACACATACGGTTGAAACAATCATTTTTCTATTCAATTACTGTTTACAGTAGTTGTCTATAGTCTCACTAAACTGGTATAATGTTGTTTTTGTTTTTTTCGTTAAACTTATCTGGTAAAGTATTAAGCCTTTTCACTGCAATGTAATTTGAAAATTGGCTCAAAATCTAAACCAAAGACAGAAAGAAAAAGGAGAAGGAAACACAGTGGAAAGGAGAAAGGGGGAGGGAGGAAGGCAATATCATTATGTTCTTACAGTTGTGTCCACAAAGCACACTGAGTCTGATAAACACTAATTAAAAGAAATACAAAGAAAACCAATGCACATTAACTTGTTCCCCATATCACTGCTTACCCATTTGCCAAACTGCAAAAATTCAATATAGAACTAAGAAAATAAGGTACAGTCAATAAATAACAATTATTGAAATGTAATAACTACACACAGGATATGTTAAAAAAAACTACATATAACATCACAAAACCTCACATAGTACCAAAGCATTTACATAAGATGTATGTACACATAAAAAAGATGAAGATTACGTGCAGAGAATTAAATGTATGAAGGAAATGAAATTAAAACACGTTGTAAATTCTTAATTTCCTTTCAAAACTGTTACTAAACTGTAATGATTTTTAGATTCAGAGGGGCGGGGCGGCGCCACAGCTCACTAGGCTAATCCTCCGCCTTGTGGCGCCGGCACACCAAGTTCTAGTCCCGGTCGGGGCGCCTGATTCTGTCTCGGTTGCCCCTCTTGCAGGCCAGCCCTCTGCTGTGGCCAGGGAGTGAGGTGGAGGATGGCCCAGATGATTGGGCCCTGCACCCCATGGGAGACCAGGAAAAGCACCTGGCTCCTGGCTCCTGCCATCGGATCAGCGCAGTGCGCCGGCCGCAGTGCGCCGGCCGCGGCGTCCATTGGAGGGTGAACCAACGGCAAAAGAAGACCTTTCTCTCTGTCTCTCTCACTGTCCACTCTGCCTGTCAAAAAATAAAAAAAAAAGAATTCAGAGGGGTGGCCGGCACTGCGGCTGAATAGGCTATCCTCCGCCTTGCGGCGCCGGCACACCCGGTTCTAGTCCTGGTTGGGGCGCCGGATTCTGTCCCGGTTGCCCCTCTTCCAGGCCAGCTCTCTGCTGTGGCCAGGGAGTGCAGTGGAGGATGGCCCAAGTACTTGGACCCTGCACCACATGGGAGACCAGGATAAGTACCTGGCTCCTGCCATCTGATCAGCGCGGTGCGCCAGCCGCAGCGCGCTGGCTGTGGCGGCCATTGGAGGGTGAACCAACGGCAAAGGAAGACCTTTCTCTCTGTCTCTCTCTCTCCTCACTGTCCACTCTGCCTGTTAAAAAAAAAGAATTCAGAGGGGCAAGGATTTGAAATCTTGGTTACCAAGCCAATTAAGGTCAACTGCATTCCATCCTTGAAGTACCCAGGTTCAGTATCCACCTCCAGCTCCTGACTCTAGCAGATTCCTATCAGTATGGATGGAGGAGGCAGCTGTGACGGCTCAAGAAATCGGGTACCTGTTTCTGGCTCCTGAGTCTAGCTTCCTGCAATGTGGACCTGGAGGGCAGCGGATAGGATCCAGGTATTTGGGTACCCATCACCCTTGCAGAAAACACGGAATGAGTTCTCCAACCCTCAACTCTGCCAGACTCTGGCCCAGTAGTTGTGGGAATTAGAAAGTACCAGCAGATGAGAACCCTCTTTATGTCTGTTTCCTGCACTGTGTGTGTGTGTGTGCGCATGCGCACGTGCATGTACCTGCATGAGTATGAGTATCTGCCTCTGAAATAAATCTTTAGATAAAGATCACCCACTTTTGAAGAGTTTTTACTTTATTTAAGAGGCAAAGAGATGGAGCTCTCCCATTTACTCCTGCACTCCTTAAATGCCTGCAGCAGCTAGGGCTGGTCAGGCTGAAGTTAGGAGGCAGGAATTCAGTCTCCCATGTAGCTGACAATACCCAGACACTTGTGCCATCACCTGATATCTCCCCAGGACACACATTAGCGGGAAATCTGGAACTGGAAATGGATCCATAATTCAAATCCGGGCACTGGGACACAGGGCACAGACATCCCAGGGAGAAACTTAGCTCCCACATCATATGTGAGCCCCCAAGAATCTGAAAAATGACACCTAAAGGCTGTTAGCCTAAAGCTGGTGTAAGGGGCACTTTCAAAGCTAGAGAAACCTCCCTTGTAATTGACTGCCTGTCTTCCTTCCCCTTCATGTTGGATAATATGACTGTTATGACCAGTTTTCCTCCCCAACCTGTTCATCTGTAGTGCCTACCTGATGCTGACGCCACTGCCATTTCAAGCCGCCACTGCCGGCCTCTCTCTTCCGCTGCCCAACGCAGAGCCCCCGCCGCCGCCTGCTTCGCTGCTGCCCATGGCGTCAGCACCGCCACTCCTACCTGCTTCCTCGCTAGCCGCTCACACTCCTGACCGCCGGACTCTGCACCAGAATGGCCCCGCCGCCACGTCTTTCCTCGCCGCCGCCACTGGCTGCCCACGAACTGCGCTGTCCAGGGCAGGATGCCCCACGGGACGCCCACGCCGACACCCACCGCTTCCTGGTTCTTCTGGTCCTCAGCCGCTGCTGCTGCAGCGCAGACTGAGACTTCCCGCCTAGGAAGCCCAGGCTTCAGCTAGGCCAGGGCAGAGCCGCCCTTCCCCGCCCAGGACGCCCGACACGGACCCGCCACCTCTATCCGCGCCACCCCTCACCCTCGCTACCGCCGCCTCCTTCACCGCCGCTGCCCAGGCCTACACCAACACCGTCCCCGCCTACCTCTGCTTCCTCGCTGGCCGCCGACTTCTCGGTTTCTTAGAAGAATCGCTACCGCCACCGCTGCATCCTTCCTTGCTGCCGCCCCGCCCACGACGTTTACGTGACCCCGATGCTACACACGCTGACGCTCTCCCCGACGCCGCACACGACGCTGGGACGCTGACCCTTACCCCAACGCCGCACACGACGCTCGGACGCTGACGCTGAACCCGACACCACACACGACGCTCAGACGCTGACGCCGACCCCGATGGCACACACGACGCTGGGGCGCTGACGGTGACCCCGACGCCACATATGACGCTCGGACGCTGACGGTGACCCAGACGCCGCATTCGACGTTGCATCGGGGTCAGCGTCAGCGTGTGTACCGTCGGGGTCACGTGGAATGGCAGGAAGGATGTAGCCGCGGCAGTGGCGACTCTTCTGAGACCCGGAAGTCGGACGTGAGCGAGGAACCCGCCACCAGTGAAGACTGAGACTTCCCGCCTAGGAAGCCCAGGCTTCAGCTAGGCCGGGGCAGAGCCGCCCTTCCCCGCCCAGGACGCCCGACACGGACCCGCCACCTCTATCCGCGCCACCCCTCACCCTCGCTACCGCCGCCTCCTTCACCGCCGCTGCCCAGGCCTGCACCAACACCGGCCCCACCTGCCTCTGCTTCCTCGCTGGCCGCCAACTTCTCGCTTTCTTAGAAGAATCGCTATGGCCGCCGCCGCATCCTTCCTTGCCACCGCCCGCCGATGAACTGAGCCGCCCCGCCCACGATGTTTACGTGACCCCGACGCTACGCACGCTGACGCTGACCCCGACGCCACACACGACGCTGGGACGCTGACGCTGACCCCGACGCCGCACACGACGCTGGGACGCTGACGCTGACCCAGACGCCGCATTCCACTCAACAAGTTTCATTTCAAGTTGATTACTAATGAACACATGAAGTGAAAACACATACAGTGGCAATTGCAGATCTGAAAACCAGTCTGTTTAGGGTTAAGCACAAGCTATCAGGAAAGCCTGCCACACACCGGTTGGGAAACGCTGGCCCACGTTTGCGGTGTGCGATCATAGCTTCGATACAGTCAATGAAAACTGCTATGAGGTCAAAAGTGATCTAATTCCAACAAATAAAGGAAAATTGGATGTCTTTTGTGCAAGTAAGACATAATCCCACCTACTGTAAATTCTAAAGAAAAGGACCACTGGCTTCAAAATAACCCAGGCCGCTCTGCGGGAGACAACATTCCTTCCCTTTGTTGTATGGAAGATCTGTGTGTACACTGCTAAGCCAGGCTGTCCATGACCTCTCCCAAGACCAGGTTCTAGTCTCCAAAATCACAGCTGAACAATGCACTCTCTGTTGTTTTAAAGAAAACCACGAGGCAGTTTCAACACACATCAACTTACCTTGAGCGCTGAAGACTTCGAGGAGAGACGGGTTCATGAGCTTGCTGCTTGTCAGCAGTCACAGGCTGCTGTGGGGCTGACTGGGGCACTGGTCCTTGCTTAACTACTGGAGTACTAACCTGACACAGCAAAACCTGGGGAGGAAGGCTTCGGGCACACAGCCAGCATCGAAATTAGAGCAAAGTCAAAGTGTTACTCTCAATGAAACTTCCTATCATTTCTACTCTCCAGTGATTTTAACAGTTGTCTTAATTCTGTTTCACAATAAAATTGCTACTACTGGATACAAGCATATTTAATTGTAAAAAGTAAAGTTAGGTTCTCAATCCAATCCATATCTTGCCCCCAGAAAACCTAGCTAACAATCTTAAAGTCTCTTGAATCCAGAATTTTAAAAGAAGTTATCAAATGCCACATAGTTAGAAGACAGTCTTAAGTTTTGAAACTTAAATCATAAACAAGTTCAAGGTCAAAACCATAAAATCAAGAAACTACTTTTGACTTTTCACTATGGCTTTCCTTCCAATCTACTCTAATCTCTCTTCATTTACTGCTACTTCTGTAATCAAAACAAAAGCAATAAAACCAATTATCTATGTTCAAACATGCACGCTCAGATTTCAATAACTTTTTGAGAAAATATAGAGTGGCCCAACCACAGAATGAGCTACAGCCCATCTCTGATTAACAGAGATGTTTATCACCCCATACAGGTTTATGGCTGCCTATGGGACACATATGTTATTTTTAATCAGGAGCCAGAGAGGGAAGAAAAAAAAGTAGTTTAAAATAAAAGCTCCAAATTACAGCAACAAGGCAAAAACAGAGGGAGCCATTTTGATCAAGTCATACCCTAAAGCAGCAGGGTTTCTGATTTCTAAGAATTCACCCAAAACAAATCTGGATAGTCTTGATGCTTCAGAATATTAATAATCTGTCATTTCAAATCAAAAAGTCTTTTCATAAAGAACATATTATTTTGGAAGTTCCACATAAGTTCAAATATCCAAGTATTCTTAAAACCAACTTGAAAAGGAACTTTGAAAGTGAAGAACTGACCTCCATTGCTTAAGGGATCTGATGCAGTGATTTTCTCGGGGACTGGAAAACTAATATTAGCATGCATTTCACTTTTAGGCACTATTTTTAAACAGACTGAAGATAACTTCTAAGCTCTAGAATAAGATCTCTTTGCTGAAACTCACATTTTGGTTGCTCCCTCATCAAAATGCAGACAAATAATAAGGTTACTCAAAAATTAACAGTTGTTAACTTGGAACTTTTGCGAATTTCCCTCAGAAGTGACATACCTTTGGCTGTGATGAAACAGGAGGAGTACTAATCAAAGGCTTGATAGGGACTGTGTTAGTCTGAGGTGTGCTTATTCTTGGAGACACATATGATCTTGGGAATGACGCATCAGACGTTAAAGACATTGGAGACTGATTAGATGGCTGCGCTGTGAAAGAGCGATGTAACCGATTTAAAAAAAAAACAAGAACTTTTGCAGTATGTGGTGAAGTTCTCTGCATCACTCTACATACCCCCCACAATCCTAGGTCCCCCAAAGAACACTTACCCAACCAAGTCAGAAACCGACATTCCACGTGGACTCACTGACTAAACGAGCTCTGTGTCAGAGCTCAGCACACCCAGCACAGGACTCCAAGGCCACAGCAAGGAGTTGAGCCTGAGCCTAACCTCACACAGCAGCCCCTCAGCACCCTCATTGCTTCGCTGAGGCTCAGGCACTGTCCTGTGCTCAGTCTCCTGCTGCACAGCCTAGTCAAACGACTTCAAGAGCCTTTGCGCCACTCTACTTGAAGAGGGACCACTAGCTCAAGGCAAGAACTGGGTTGTTTCCATATCATGTAGCCAAAAGTCACCTGACATCAGGACAGGCATTATGCAAATCATTGCTTGAGACACCAGATCCCAGCTGGGCAAGCCTGGTTCAGCTCCTAGCTCCTATGCTTCTGATATACCTCCCTGCTAACGGTCCTGGGGGGGCGGCAGAAGATGGCCCAAACACTAGGTTCCTGACCCCCACATCTGAGACCTGGATGGAGTTCTGGGCTCCTGGCTTTGGCCTGGCCCAGTCCCAGCTGTTTCAGCCAGTTAGAGTAAACCACTGAACAGAAGATCTCTCTGTCTCTCCCTCTCAAATATAATGTGTGTGTGTGTGTGTGTATTTAGAATCATCTAACATCAACCTGCCCAAACTTCAGCTCTTCAAATATGTAACAATGCTTTCTGAAGATTGAGGGCACATCGCAGTTTACCTTCAGCTTTGGAGTAAAACACTTTTATTAGCAACTTAAATCACACTATATTACAGATTTACGGTAATACCTTTAGATAAATTCCAAAGCATCATCTACAAACATTAAAAAAGGGAAATACATATACTACTGTAATGCTAGTGTTACCAAAACCAGCTAAAATAAAGATAGCTAATCTTTAAAGAAGTTTTTAGGAAGTGCTGATAAAATTCCAGACAATTGTAGACATTTCTAAGAATACGGATACCTTGTGTTGAGAGCTGTGCAGCTTGAGAGATCAGAGAGGTTATGTTGCAAGCAGACCGTCCAGCAGTAAGAAACTTATGAATTATGGACTGCAGTGAAGCCTGGGTCACAGCTGCTGTAAGAACTAAAAACATTACTTCCTAAATTCAAACAGAAGCACAGAGGCCTACAAAGCATTAGTAACAACCTGGAAACTTGAACAGGACTGGGAAAACAGCTGAAGCACTTACAACTGGAACTCTTGAAATAAAAACCTAGAAAATGAGTGATGGCGTGCACTGTGGTATAGTGGGTATAGTGGGTCAGGCCATTGCCTGCAATGCCAGTGTCCTATACAGGTGCCAATTCAAGTCCCAGCTGTTCTACTTCTAACCAGTTCCCTGCTAATGGGCCTGGGAAAATAGCAGAAGACAGTCTAAGTGTTGGGGCCTGTGGGAGACACAGATTGGTTAACTCTACCTTTGAAATAAATGAATCTTTAAAACAAGAGAAACAGGGGCCAGCGCCATGGCTCACTTGGTTAATCCTCTGCATTGTGGCGCTGGCATCCCATATGGGTGCCAGGTTCTAGTTCCGGTTGCTCCTCTTCCAGTCCAGCTCTCTGCTGTGGCCTGGGAGGGCAGTGGAGGATGGCCCAAGTGCTTGGGCCCCTGCACCCGCATGGGAGACCAGGAGGAAGCACCTGGCTCCTGGCTTCGGATCGGCGCATCACTGGCCATAGGGGCCATTTGGAGAATGAACCAATGGAAGGAAAACCTTTCTCTCTGTCTCTCTCTCTCCGTCTATAACTCTACCTGTCAAATAAATAAGTAAAAAAAAAATTAAAAAAAACAAGATAAACAACAAAGAACAAAAACCTGTAAGATGGAATATAACGGGTGTAAGGATTTAAGATGGGGGCCGGTGCTGTGGCATAGCGAGTAAAGCCGCTGCCTCCAGTGATGGCATCCCATATGGGCACTGGTTCATGTTCCGGCTGCTCCACTTCCCATCCAGCTCTCTTCTATGGCCTGGGAAAGCAGTGGAAGATGGCCCAAGGACTTGGGGCCCTGTACCTGCATGGGCGACCAGGAAGAAGCTCCTGGCTTCTGCATTCAGATTGGTGCAGCTCCGGCCATTGTGGCCAACTGGGGAGTGAACCAGCAGATGGATGACCTCTCTGCATCCCCTTCTCTCTTCGTAGAACTCTTTCAAATAAATAAATAAATAAATCTTAAAAAAAAATGCTGCCTGTTCCACTTCTGATCTGGCTTCCTGCTAATGTGCTCAGGAAGGCAGCAGTGACAGCTCAAGTAATTGAGCCCATGCCCTCCATGTGGGATACTAGGCTAGAGTTTCTGGCTCCTAGCATCAGCCTGGCTCAGGCATTGGCTACCTACCATGGCCGCACAGGAAGTAAATCAGAGAATGGATGATCCCTCTCTTTCTGTGTCACTATGCCTTTCAAATAACTAAATCTCTTAAAAAATATTGAAAAAGATTAAAAATAATCTGAGGTAGATAGAAACTGAGTGAGTTTACAATAAAGATAAATTAAGATCTACCATTAAAACTCCTCTGTGTGAGACTTTTTAGAAAACACTAGTGTGTGTTCTCAGAACTGTGGGTTATCCCAGAAACCTAGCCAATTTTATGGGAAGTGCACAGGGCAGTATATAAGATTAACCAGATAAATGGCTGTTATTTCATATGATTTTTTTTTAGAAAAGTAGCCACTCAAACCCTTCAGCTATACCCATTCCAACAACCTTTTAAGAGTGAACAGAAAAAAGATGGTACTTAGGAAACCATGTACTTTTGATACTTAAGAGGCCAGAATTAAACATTGTAATTATTCAGGAAAAATGGCAAAATTTTATCCAGTACCTACCCCTTTCTCAGAAAATGTTTCAAGTATTTTACATAACTACCTAAACTCCTCATTTCCTAGTACTTAGCACTTACAGAAGTGATTCATCTCTAGTAACTACCAGATACATAGCAAGTCTTGAAAAATATACACAAATGTAACCCAATTATATGCCATGGCTTTAAACTATGTGGAACATAAATTCTAAATTCTGAGAAGTTCAAATATGAATTTAAAAAGGGAAAAAAGACTAGTACTAAAGCAGAGATTTACCAATTTTACACAACACAAATACATTTTACAATTTTTTTTTAATTTGACAGAGTTAGATAGTGAGACAGAGAAAGGTCTTCCTTCCGTTGGTTCACTCCCCAAATGGCTGCTACGGCCGGAGCTATGCTGATCCGAAACCAGGAGCCAAGTGTTTTTTTCTGGTCTCCCATGCGGATACAGGGGCCCAAGCACTTGGGCCATCCTCCGCTGCCTTCCCAGGCCACAGTAGAGAGCTAGACTGGAAGAGGAGCAACCGGGACTAGAACCTGGTGCCCATATGGGATGCCAGCACTGTAGGTGGAGGACTAACCAAGTGAGCCACAGTGCCGGCCCCCATAAATACATTTTAAATACCTTTTCACTATGGGGGCAGGCTTTTAGTCTAGCAGTTAAGAATGCCTGGGTTTTGAATCTCAGCTCTGTTCCAAATTCCAGCTTCCCGCTAATACACACGCTGGAAGGCAGCAGGAGACAGCTCAAGTACTTGGGTCCTTGTTGCCTACACGGGAGACCTGGACTTCGTTCCTGGCTCTTATTCCTGCCTTGCCAACAGAGTCACGGCAGGTCATTTGGTGAGTGAAACAACTGGATGGGAGCTCACTGCTGGTCTGTCTCTCAAATCTTTTTGGGGAAAAAAACATGGTGACCATTGTTACTATGAAAATTTACCTTCATTTATTTTGGATATGTCCACATTAGAATTATTAAGCTGCAGTGTAGCTTGCAAAGCAGGAAGCAACTGTCTAAGAAGATTTGGGTCCTGAAGTAATGGAGGTATTGGTGACTGCGGAACAGGAGAAACGGGGACTGCTGAAGCAGATGTCGGAGGTGCAGACGTGGGATTCAGTCCAGAGGCAGAAGACGTGGAAGGAGTTGTGCAAGAATGTGACACTGCCTTGTCTCCTGGTGCAGATTCTAAATAAATAAGACAATATGGCTGAAAAAAGTTACCTGAATTTGGCAAAGCAGAACAAGCATACGTATGAGAACTGGCATCTGAAACGTCTAATTCCATTTAGTCCGTACAATGGAGCACACAAACGCTCAGTAAGTACCTGACCAGGTGACATAAATACAAGTCACAAAACCTGATACCACACTCCTACGTGTGACATACAAAGTGCTGAGCTCTGCCTACTGGGAATGCCGCCGTGAACAGTTATTTTAACCGCATATTGAAACAGCTTCCATGATGATAAAGGAACAATTCTACGTGACTAGATTTAGATACTGAGTAAAATAAGGTAGAAAAAAATGTTATGACCATGGCAGCAACCTACCTATGTAAGACAATGGCCTTACTCTACAAGTCAGGACAGACATCACAGCAGTCACCTCCCATACAGACTGAGGATGTCACGTACTAGAGCTCTGTATTAGCCGAGTTTCAGAACTACAAAGTTCCCTGCCGTAATATTACATGAGGCCATGATTTATCTGTTTGTGTCATTTAAAGATTCTCAGCACTGGCCGGCGCCGCGGCTCACTAGGCTAATCCTCCGCCTAGCGGCGCCAGCACACCGGGTTCTAGTCCCGGTCGGGGTGCCGGATTCTGTCCCGGTTGCCCCTCTTCCAGGCCAGCCCTCTGCTGTGGCCAGGGAGTGCAGTGGAGGATGGCCCAGGTGCTTGGGCCCTGCACCCCATGGGAGACCAGGAAAAGCACCTGGCTCCTGGCTCCTGCCATCGGATCAGCGCGGTGCGCCGGCCGCAGCGCGCCGGCCGCAGCGCGCCGGCCGCGGCGGCCATTGGAGGGTGAACCAACGGCAAAAGGAAGACCTTTCTCTCTGTCTCTCTCTCTCTCTCACTGTCCACTCTGCCTGTCAAAAAAAAAAAAAAAGATTCTCAGCACTAAAATGAACTCTTCTACTGGTAAAACATTTAGTATTTAGAAATTAAAAAAACATAAAACACGCATGGAAAATCATGAATATTTGGAAGTTTCTATTTCAAACTCATTATTTATGGAGACTGGATGCAACAACAACCAAAGCCCTAACAGTGCTTCTGAAACATTTGACAAGCTGGTAATGTAAATTCTAAATGCTCTAAAGATTCCTGCGGTATCTGAAGAACACAATAAGCAAGACAAATTCTGTCAGATAAAATCAATTTAAGGTGGACTCAACTTTTTATTTAAGTCTTTAAAAGATTTTTAAAACTACAAGGAAGGTTTTTATAGTTACAAAAAGCTTAACAATTACATCCAAAGTATTAGTAGTCATAATATTTTTAAAAACTCCTATAAGTCAAGACTATTCAATAGGAAAGCATTTTCAAAACAAGACATAAAAAGATTTTAGCAAAAACTTGAATGGCTAAGAAATGCAAAAAAAAGATGCTCAACTTCATTAATGAACACAAAAACATAAAACAGAGGAAGATATTCATTTACATCACCACAGTAGCAAAAATGTAAAGCCTAACAATGCCAACTGTTGGCAAGAAGCAAAGCAAGGCTTACTTCACGTTTCTAATGGAGAAGACCCACATCAGAGAGCCACTTGGCATTTCTAGAAAAGCTGTCCATAAACACCCTTTCAGGAGCCACTCCCTGTGCTTAGGTGTACACCCTCAGAAGAACTCAGAGATGTAAGGCAGGTTGTAAGAAAGAGTACCACACCTGCTTTATTTCAGCACAACACCGGAAGCACATGGATGCCCAGACAAGACAAAGAGCACAAAATGCCATCTTCCTGCCACGAAATTGTCAACACAGCAGGGCTCTAATGCAAGAACACAGACCCTCAGGCAGCAACACACACTCCACACTCTGACGAGGCTGGTCTGAAGACCAAAGAAGGACACTTGTCAAAGCATTTTTTTGTAGACAGTTAAGATAGCACATACAACATATGACCTTTAGACTTGTTATGAAGTAATGCAGGTTTCAGGAGTATCACAGTTGAGCAGTAACTTTAAATCTTCATTTTCAACTCTCAGAACTAAACATTCACCATCCTTCGCATTCCTGGACAGGCGCCAAATTACTAGCAAGCTTACAGAAAAGGGCCTCCCCATCAGTCTTTGTACAACACTATTACAGTGGTCATCAGAATTAGGGACAGCAGCTCTCTACAAATGACACATCTCAGAGCTGCTTTCCATGCATTTCAAAGACTGGTGCTACCCATGCTCCACTGGGTCAGGCTAAGACGCTCTTCTCTTCTAAGGCATGCATCTTAAAAAAGCCTGCTCCTAGATCCAGCAGACTTTGTGCTTGGCTTTTGCTGGTCTGGACTGATAGACAAATATCAATAAACCCGAATGAAATGATAAAACATGTATGTTGTATCAGCACATTTCTCCAGATCATATCCCTTCAAGGTTCTTCCACACACAGCTTACGGACATGTTGACTAACGTGCACAGTGAAGTTCAGTTCTGTGTTTTTACTTACTGCATGAACAGTTAAATTAGTACTTACAGCCCTCTGAAACTATCCTCACTCTGTCACCTCACAGATTTTCTTCTTTTTAACAGAGAAAAGAAGGTAGAAGGAGATGCAAGGTGTTTTCAATTTTGCCTGAGTGCTGTCCAATATTTTCACAGACTTGCAAAGTTACACAGGACCGTCCAGCCCCTGGCCCACAAAATTAAATCTATAGCAGGCCAATTTTTAAGTTGATAATTCTGTATGACCTGCACATGATGCCAGAAATATCCAAATGGCCCTCAGTAGGTAAAAGGGCCCCTATCCCTTAAAAATGTTTCAGTTGGCCCCTCATGTCAAGCAAAGGAAACACTCCAAATCAGAAAGCCAATATGCATCACTTCAAAGGAACAAAAGTAACAAAAACTTAAAAACACCCCTAATTTCCAATTACAACAGGGTTATTTATCCTGACGACTGACTTTTTCGATTTTATGAGAAATTACAAATGAGGAAATCAGTGAGGAAATCAGAGGCGTCTTCTTCAGACGTGGGCGACCACTGGGGAAAGGACATCTCTGGAAGTCGGTGGTTCTCTGCTAAAAGGTTTGGTTTTGCATGTGAGTTCTCAATAAACAGGAACAGAATCACCTCGGAAGGTTAGGGCCCTCACCTCTATCTGATGAACCTAGGGACCTGTGAGAAGTTCAACGTGAGACTCTGAAGAAACAGAGTAAACCTCCAAAAAAAATTGTAGGCCGGCGCCGCGGCTCACTAGGCTAATCCTCCGCCTAGTGGCGCCGGCACACCAGGTTCTAGTCCCGGTTGGGGCGCCGGATTCTGTCCCGGTTGCCCCTCTTCCAGGCCAGCTCTCTGCTGTGGCCAGGGAGTGCAGTGGAGGATGGCCCAGGTGCTTGGGCCCTGCACCCCATGGGAGACCAGGAAAAGCACCTGGCTCCTGGTTCCTGCCATCGGATCAGCGTGGTGCGCCGGCCGCAGCGCGCCGGCCGCAGCGCGCCGGCCGCAGCGTCCATTGGAGGGTGAACCAACGGCAAAGAAAGAAGACCTTTCTTTCTGTCTCTGTCTCTCACTGTCCACTCTGCCTGTCAAAAATAAAAAAAAAAAATTGTAAAAGACGGCACAAGGCAAGGCGGAGTACAGAGTGGAGTAAGAACGAAACCAGAGAGAGCTGAGACTGTCAGACAGGGTCTCGGAATGCCACGCTCCCCATCTGTCACAGCCTCCAGGCCTCCCACACGACACACCACATAAACACCCCTTCAGAGAGCTGCAGCTTATTCAAAGTTTATTCCATCAGATGCTTCAAAGTACACATGTACCTGAATGTAACACAAATGTAGCAATGCGAGTCCAAGTTTCATACTGAAGGTGCTGGTTGGGTAGCACTCCCCTGTGCCCAGAGAGCCCTCAGATCCACCACACTGCCCAGCACCTTTTTACAGTGTAACAAGAGTAATGTTCCCTCCCTTCTACTTCACCATAGCTCCTGCAGGAATGGAATCTTGCTTTATTTGCCTCGGTCAGCCCTAGTGCAAGAATTGGAACTGGCACCAGAATGACACCAACATAGATTCGTTGACTGGACACCTGGTTCTGCTACACAGGCATGGGCACCTATCTATGCATGCTCCATTTCTTAATCTCTTTTGAAGACATTTTAAACTTACTTTTCCAATTGACATCTCTATGACTTTAGGCCTCTAACCAATTCTGCAACACACACAACTGTGTCATCCACTGTATATCCTGTTTGAATAGGTAAAACTGCTTTCCCTCCTTTTATGCTTGTAATTATGAACTGATGTGTATTTCCAGTTACTGCCAGAAGGGGGAAGGAAACTGCAAAAGTACTTGTTACTACAACGTATTAAAGACTGAACCTAGAATAGCATCGCAACTATTCTAAGGATCCTTTTAAAATACCCCAAAGAACATAAACCAAAGTTTCTTTGTGAGCTATTTTTCTTTGTGATACACAATACAATCTAAAAAGATATTGATAAAAACAGCACTTTTATCATTCACTTCCTAGGGTTCTGATGGTGTGTAACACTGAGCAGGACACTAAAGCTCAGTCTGCTTTCTACCCTCGGCAGTGGTGCTCCACAGGAGACGTGGAACACGTTTTGAAGGAAAGCAAACGATGCAGTAAGTGTAGCAGAGAAAACAAGGCAGCCGGCCCAGTCTCTGCTCCGTGGCTTCCTATGATTTGCATTTCAAGTTACTTTACATACACATAGTGAGTATCTTTAGGCATGTATCCTTTCAGAACCTTTTCCATGTATTTATGAATGTACATAAATTTGCTTTACAACAAAGATATTAACTTTTGCAACTCATCTCATTAAGCTGAAAAAAATATTCGCACTATACAGACAAAACATTAGTGCATTTTTAAACCTTTGACAGATTTTGAAAAACGGACCTCCACATGAGCATTACCACCTTGCACGTTCCCACCAACTGTTTCTCCACATCCAAACAGTAACTGTCACTAACCATGAGGCAAAACAGCAGCTCACGTTTTAACCTTAGTTTTCATTATGTATTGGCAATCTTATCCTTGCAATGCTTTTATGCTGGTACAATGTACCAGACAAAATGTTCCACTCTAAGTGTGCAATGCAGGGATGTTAAGTACATGTCAGTCTTTTTTTTTTAAGCTTTAAGTCATTTTTATTTCAATATACTGTTAGAATTATTATTTTATTATTAGCTAGTGTTAATATCTACCTGTGTCTAATGTATAAATTAAGATTTCTCACCCTTATGAAAATACAGGAAAAAATGATATATATAGGATTGTACTATCTGGGGTCTCAGACATCCACTGTGGGTCTTGGAATACATGCGCTGCAGGTAAGGGGGGGACTACTGTTCCATCTCAGGGCTCCTCATAAGCCCACACACTGAGCAGCAATGATTCTTACACCTAGCCTAAGCCAGAGTGTGCCACAAGTGTTCCTGGCACACCACAGGGTCCTGGATGCTTCCTCGCTTACCCTGAAAAGCCCATGGGGATGGGGAAGCATCACTACATGGCTACAGAAGTTGCCATTTTTCTTAGCTGTGAACTAGAACTTGATCAACTCGGGGAGGATCTGTAAGTCCCAGGGAGAACAGAAGCCCTAATAGGCATTTATGTGTGTCTAGAAATGATCTCAGGCGACCCTGGCCCAAATCCTAGGTAAATGATTTCCTATGTCTACAAAATAGAGAACTGTTACTATTAAATGTGGCCTCATACAAACACAACTGGAAAACATTGGGTTCACTGAGGCAAATATCACAAACCTCTGAGCAAAAAATACCATTTTCCTGATGAGAAAGCTACGATGCATAAAGACAATGTGTGGGGACCAAGGTTAGGCCACAAGCAGTTGCCGACTGTAATGAGTGAACTAAAAACAAGGTTCGAGGTGTTGGGCCAAGGTTCTTTTTAATTTTGCAGCCACGCCCAGAAACAATCCACAGAGAGAAGTGTTTCATTTTTTTCACTAGTATATACTTATGCATCCTATCATTAAGCCTATATTTCCACATCTGTAAAATGGGTGTATAAATGACAACTTCTTCTGTGAATACTAAAGACCATAGATGATGCAGTTAACGCACTGCCTGGTACACAGTGAGCACTCAACAAACACCTGTGCAGCGAAACGGGTATAGACAGTTCCCCAAGATGTTAGCTCACTGCCAGGTTCCTGAGCGCTGCTGAGGGCAGCACCTGCTCACTGCTTACCCAGCCTCTCTCCATCTCTCTCTCCTAGTTAGACAAGGAGCCCTGACTTTCTCGGAAGGCGATGGAGACCCAGTAAACAGACCACAGGAAGCAGCCGCCCTTGCAACCAGTAAACAGTAGCTGGCGGCGAATGCCTCCAGGAAAGCTTTTAGGGATTTTATAGAGGCAATGAGGGATGAGACAGAAAATGTTAAGTTCCTGGGAAATTAATAGTTTTCTGACTCCCCCGGGAGCACTCCACTGCAGCCACCGTTTCTTGTTTCCTAGGTACCCGACACAGTGCTCACGGAAACCAGCACGACAGTGCTGGTAGTTATCCGCGTTTTGCAGGCGACTCGCTCAAGGTCACAGGGCCAGCCAGGGAACCGGAGTCCCATTCTAAAACCGGAAGTTCTTACGTTTTCTAGTCTGCTGTGCAAATGCTTGGCTAGACGGAGAAAGGTTTTCACCGTAAACTCTTGCCCTGCTCAGGCAGCACTAAACGAAAAGCCTGGGGGCCAGGGGCAGCTGGGCCGGGGACTAGCTGTGTGACCCTGGACAAACCAAACCGTCTCTGGGCTTCCGTGCAACAGGGGAACCGGGGCCCGACTTTGAACTGTGCGGCTGCTTCTGGCCCTAACAAGAGGAAATGTCCTAACGCCAGCAGATTCGCCAGGGAAGCCCAAGAGGCGGGAAGGGCGGCGGGCGGGTGCTGGCCCGCGACCGCGGAGCCACCCAGAAGCGGAGAGACCGGGAGCGCCCTCCCTGGCCCGCCGAGCCGGAAGCGAGTGCGCGCGCGCCGCGCGGAGCCCGGGGTTACCTGCCAACGCCGCCTCGTCCCCGTGCACGCCGCCCGTGGGCAGTCGGGCCAGGAGCGGCTGCCAGAGCAGCGGCCACCACGTCCCCAGGGGCGGCCGCATGCCTCCTCGCCTCGGCACCGCGCCACCCGAGCCTCTGGGGGCCGGCGGCCAAGAGGAAATGGAGCGGGACTCGGGGGAGCCAGAGGGGGCGCCCATGTCAGTCTTGTGCACTGACCAACACCATGCATCTCCAGAACCTGTCCATCTTCCCAAACACTGCCCACTACGTGGTTAACGCCTCACTCACACTCCCCGCCAGCTCCTGTACCCACTATTCTGTCTCTACAGGAATTTACCCACTCGAGGCGCGGCATCTACATGCAATCATGCCCATATTTATCCTTGTGTTGCTGCCTTGTTCCTCAAGGCTCATCCATGCTGTGGCATGGAATCAGAGCTCCATTTCTTTTACGGTGGCTAAGGCTGCACATACACAGTATCACACTGTTCATCTTCTCATATCCGATGGCGATGGACGCTGGGATTGTTTCTATCTAGTATCTGTTGTCAATAATTGCTACCAACAGTGGTGTCTCTGCCTTTATCCAGGAGCGAAACTGCTGGATGCCTCAGGTAATCCTCTCTTAATTCTTTGAGAAACTGCCAAACCGTGTTCCACAGGGGCTCTATCATAAGCAATGCACGGGGTTCCAATTTCTCTACATCCTAAAACAAACAAATTGCTCTTTATTTCTACTTTAAAGAACCACAACTACTCATACTAATGGGCATGACAGGCACGGAATTGTGGTTCTGATTTGCATTTCCCTGGTGATTAACGATGCTGACCATCTTCTCATGTGTCCACTGGCCACTAGAATATGTTCTCTGGAGAAATATCACTTAGGTAAAGTCCGCCCACATTTGAACTGGGTTTTCTGTTGTTACTGTTAGACTCCTTTATATATTCTAGATATTAACCCTGTATGACATTTATGATTTATAAATATTTTCTCACTATAGGGTTGCCTCTTCTTGACTGTATCCCTTGACACACAGAGGTTAATACTGGTGAATTCAAATTTATTTTTCCTTTAGTTGCCTATGCTTTTGGTGTCATAGTCAAGAAATCATTGATAAAAAGTAATATCACGAAGATAAGCCCCCTATAGTTTTTTCTATTTTCTTTGACCCAAAGTTCTATATAAATACTTAACGTATCTTATCAAAATACTCCCAAAAGTTGTCTGTCAGTTTACTGTACCTCTGTTATAAAGAAATCTTAGATGTCTTACCTGGTCAAATTTATCAACTTTTTAAAAGGCAAATACATTTTAGGTCTTAAGAAGGTCTTCCTGGGGCCGGCTCTGTGGCACAGGGGTAAAGCCGCTGCATGCCATGCTGGCATCCCAATTAGGTGCCAGTTCAAATCCCGACTACTCCATTTCTGATCCAGCTCTCTGCTATGGCCTGGGACAACAGCAGCAGATGGCCCCTAGTGCTTGGGCCCCTGCACCCACATGGGAGACCTGGAGGAAGCTCCAGGCTCCTGGCTTCACATCAGCCAGCTCTAGTCAGTGTGGCCAACTGGGGAGTGAACCAGAAGACTTTTCTCTCTCTTTCAAGTAAATAAATCATAAATTAAAAAAAGGTTTCTTTAATTAGCATCAAATAATACCCAATGTTTTCTACAGTTTTTTTGTGTCATAGTTGTTTCTCATGCGTGCCTGTTCAAAATGCCACCTCTAAGAAGTTGATCAAATACTATTTAGTTTAACTTACCAAGATTAAATTCCTCCACAAATATATACTCAGTTATTTAACAAATATTGGAGTAATTTTATAAATTTTTAAAGAAAATCTTAGATCTATGATACAATTTCTACTTTTCAGGCATAAAAAATATTTTACAGATTCACAGCTAAATTACAGATAAGAAAAAACTAGTAATATGACCACTAGAAGATGAATTTATATACAACTCAAAGAAATGAGATAAATTTCAGTATGCTGACAATAAGAAAAAGCCAATTTTATTGAATGACATGAACCCCATTAAGTAGCTCAAATGGGGCCAGCACTGTGGCATAGCAGGTACAGTCACTTCCTGCAGCGTGAGCATCCCACATGGACACCAGTTTGAGTCCTGGCTGCTCCATTTTTGATCCAACTCTCTACTATGGCCTGGGAAAGAAACAGAAGATGGCCCAAGTCCTCAGGCCCCTGCACCTGTGTGGGAAAGCCAGAAGAAGCTCCTGGCTCCTCATGGCCATTGTAGCCATTCATGGAGTAAAACAGTGGATGGAAGACACCCCCCACCCCTGCTTCCACCTCTATTTGTAACTCTACCTTTCAAATGAATAAATGAATCTTTTAAAAAACAAAACTCAAAAACACAAGTGACAGGTTGATTATGCACATATAATATATTATACACGAGGTCTACTGATTTCTCATATGGTTAAAATCTAGGAATTCACTCTATTTTAGTGGTTATTCTTAATCAATGAAAACCTGGGGTCGGCACTGTGGTGCAGCGGGTCAAATGTAATTCAACTCAAAGAAAAAAAAAGATGAAGGTATTTTGGTAAAACTAGAATAAACTAACATTCTTATGAGAATCCAAATCTAGGCAGTTGTTTTATAGGAAGCATGGTGTAAGGTAGGCAGGCAGCAGATCTTCAGACTCCAGCCAGCAGGAAAGGCAGATAGTCCCCTGAATGACATGACAATACTAAGCTAAATGAAAAATCAGGCCAACTTTTTGAATTAAAATTACAACTTCTATTTGGTAAAACAATTTTTGAGATAACACACCTGAACCTTTTAGTAAAGGTTTGAAGTCTACCTACCAAATTGATGTGATTATACGAACGGAAGGGCAAAGTGATTATTCCCCCTGACCGTGAGGGCAGAGTAACGTGGCAGCAGTGACAATTTCCCAGAGCAGTACCTGGAGAAGTGCTACAACACAACACTCCTTTGAAACCTCCCATTTTTTCTTTGAATCTCATGTGAATTTATTAGAATCCATGAAGGACTTGTTTTAGAAACAAAAGCAAAGGTTTCATATTCTTATTAAAATGCAGAATCTAAGTGATTTTTGGATAGTAGCAAAGAAAAACAGAACACAAAACTTGAATTCAGAATTTCAGTCCCAAATCCGAGGGCACAAAGGAAGACAAAATATACAAGCCAGCCCCATAATTCTTTATATAAAACTAGCAAAATTCGATAGTAAGAATTACATAAAGTAATCTTAAGAGATTATTTCTAAATTGACTTTAAAAAGCCCTTACTTCAATCACTGAAATGATAAATGTTTGAACATTTTAATAACTGATATTAATATTTTAACAACTGATACTGCAACTACATTAAAAGCAAACTCACAGAAAGCTGACAGCACAAGTGCGTCTTTTCTTTGCCCTCTATCGCATCTATCAAAACCAAGAACTGAAAAAAAAATGTAACCAAATCCAACAAGGGAGAAGTCACGGTACTGACAAGGGTTTCAAGAAAAATTAAGATCCATACTAAGTACAGGGAAGTACTAAATTCCAATTCCTGTCAAGTCTACATATTTTGAACACTTAACCCAGACCCAAGAGAGGAAAGATCACTTGCCCCATCAAATTGACTTTTTGGCCCACTAAGCTAGAGAAACTTAAACCTTTGCCCGGACCCCTACATGTGATCCATGGAAAGAGAATTTAGAATATAGTCAAAGTTTAAAGAAAGGCTAACCTCTGCACTTTATCACTCTCTTTTCCAAGTACATGCTTTTCACACCTTTCTCTAGTGTCCGGGGGACAGACACTAGAATCATCGAAGGCTGGCCAGCGCCGCGGCTCACTAGGCTAATCCTCTGCCTGTGGCATCGGCACACCAGTTCTAGTCCCATTCGGTGCGCCGGATTCTGTCCTGGTTGCTCCTCTTCCAGGCCAGCTCTCTGCTGTGGCCAGGGAGTGCAGTGGAGGATGGCCCAAGTGCTTGGGCCCTGCACCCCATGGGAGACCAGGAGAAGCACCTGACTCCTGGCTTCGGATCAGCATGATGCACCGGCTGCAGCGTGCAGGCTGCAGTGGCCATTGGAGGGTGAACCAACGGCAAAAGGAAGACCTTTCTCTCTGTCTCTCTCTCTCACTGTTCACTCTGCCTGTCAAAAAAAAATCATTGAAGACAAAGTATTCACACCAGTCACCCAACTCTAAGTCTACCATACATGTACCGGAGTGAATGACACTTAGACAAGCACCAGCAAGCTTCCCACACACAGCAGGCACACACCCAAGTGGGGGTATACAGCACAAAACAGGTGAAAAAAGAATCTCAGGAACTCAAGAACTTTTTAAACAAATTCAGAGAACACAGACTGCATGAACTGAAACAAAAAGGTAAGACAAGGCAAAAAGTGCGTGAGGGTGGCTAGAATAAGGGGAATTTAAAATATGACGTTAAATTAAAAATTACATTAAAAGTAATAAGACGTGGGGGTGGTACTATGGCAGAGTAGGTGAAGCCACTGCCTGCAGTGCTGACATCCCACATGGGCACCAATTCGAGTCTCAGCTGTTCCTGGCTTCGGATAGGCCCAGCTCTGGCCACTGCCATTTGGGGAGTGAACCAGTAGATGGGAGACCTCTCTCTGCTTCTGTCTCTTTGAAACTCTGCCTTTCAAATAAATAAATATTTAAAAAGTAATAAAACATTAACCACAAGGGACAGAAAACAGAAGTATCACAAAGCAAATAAGCAAAAAAGACAAAGAGGAAAGCTCTTGGAGAGAAGATGCTACATATGAATGATGAGGCCAATATACACAAAACTAGACGTCCTGAAAGAGAAAGTAGAGAGGAATCTCAAGAGTATAATAAAGTCAAACTTCCCTGAAATACAAGAAGATCTGAATCTACACACCGAAGGAAGCTCACCATATACCAGGAAAGAGTAATACCCAATAAAATTGTACTTATTCTTTTTTTTTTTTTTGACAGGCAGAGTGGACAGTGAGAGAGAGACAGAGAGAAAGGTCTTCCTTTGCCGTTGGTTCACCCTCCAATGGCCGCCACAGCCGGCGTGCTGCGGCCGGCACACTGCGCCTATCCGAAGGCAGGAGCCAGGTACTTATCCTGGTCTCCCATGGGGTGCAGGGCCCAAGGACTTGGGCCATCCTCCACTGCACTCCCTGGCCACAGCAGAGAACTGGCCTGGAAGAGGGTCAACCGGGACAGAATCCGGTGCCCCGACCGGGACTAGAACCCGGTGTGCCGGCGCCGCAAGGTGGAGGATTAGCCTAGTGAGCCACGGCGCCGGCCCAAATTGTACTTATTCTTATACCCTAGGGAAGTTGCTGGATTTTATACAAAAATTCTAAAAACATCCAGGCAGAAGTATGCTGGAGAACAAGGAATAATGTCCTTTCTATGTGAAGAGAGGAAAAGGAGTAGTACTCAGTTACCCTTCCAGTCAGTATGTCCTATTCCTAATAATACAAATGTCTTCCACTGGCATATTGTTAAATAATTACAGTATGTTATACCATGGAATACTACACAGCAATAAAACAGGAATGAGTTACTGAAACTTGCAGTCAGACTTACCCTGAATCCCATTCTCCCTCACTTCAGTCAGCCTCCGCCCTTTCCCAGTCACCTTGCCTCCTAGTTACAACACTGACAGCTCATGTCAATGAACCTCACAGGGCACTTCTCCACTGCTTTTCCTTAGTTTTCCTTCTTTCCTTCTGGATTTGATGTCATTTCAGAAAGCAAGCTTCTAGTTCAAAGAGTTTACTCAGATTCTCCTTGAAGATACAGGATACTGAGTGCTACAGTCATTAAACTGCCATCAATTTGAAGAAAGATAAAGAAATAAAACCTGGAGATACGTTTCCATCAGGACATGCCAAGTACAAAACTCCCAAATTAACCAGTGTTGCACAACTCATCATTTTAAGGATTAAATTTTATATTTTTAGAAGGAAGTTTTTAGGCAATAAAGGGCTTTGCTTTAGCCAATAAGCAATGGACATTTACACTTCTCCTACTTTCTACTTTTATTCCAAAATCCTACTTGTTCTACCTCCTACACCATTAACCTTGGTATAAGCCAAAATTAAGACATGATTACTAGGTTCCATACTAGTAAGCACCCCAAGTAAAGGAAGAAGAACCCAATTACTTGAAAAGAGCAACACCAAAAGAGTAATAAGATTCTTTGTGCCCAAATCCAAATATATTTCTTTATTCAAACAGCCATCATAAAATAAATTACAAGTTTTGGCTTCCCTTGTATCTGCTAGAAATTGTTAGATTTTAGACACGTTATTTACTACCAAAACAAATCTTAGAAATGTGAGCAAAATACTTATTTTACTATTCAAAAATGAGGAACTCCTTTTTTCCAATGAGCTCAAGACCACAGAGTCAAGTGGGAAACAGCGGCTAGAGTCCTTGCCCTTACTATTATCTCCACTGCATCACAAGGCCAATCAACGTATTACCAGTTATGCAACATCTAGTATTTGGCTATAGGACAGCTACAGTATAGTTATTTAACCTCTTTCAAAAAGGCATAGGGAGTCAGCCACAACCTGCCAGATGAGACCCCTGCATCCCACACTCACGATGAGTCCCAACTCCCAACTCCAACTTCCTAGGAGGTGACTGGGGTCCTGCCACCCAAGGGGAAGACCTGGAGCACATTCCAAGCTGCTGTTCAACATTTTCCCAGTCCTGGCCATTGGTGAGCACTTGTGGAGTCAACCACATATGGATGTTGTCCCCATGTCACAGAATGAAAAGCCTAAGTTAACACCACTTTTTGCTACCTTTATCTCTCAAAGGTATATTAACATTTTTTAAAAGCTTGATTTTTCAAAAAAATTTCAGAAACCATTTACTCATTAATTACTGTATTTTTCCAAATGGATTACATGCATTAAGAACCTGACCAAAGATCACGCTGTCAAATGATCAAACCATTTGACAAAAATCAAAATTTCTATTACTGCCACCTGCCCTTAAGTAACTAAGAATAAAACATCTAGAAGCTGTGCTATTAACTCATCTCACCTGTCCACAGCACAACACATCCCTGCCCCCTACCTCACCACCCAGAACCTGAGGAACCTACACTGCTTCTACCATCTCAGCCAGAAAAACTTTAAAAAGTTCATTAAACCTTGTTTCTCTGCATGAAATCCCACTAAACTTGATACTCACCTCTTAACAGAAAATGTTTTAGACCATTAAAAGAAATTTAAAGGTAAATGTTTCATTTTTGGTTAAATCTTTAACAAAGACAAGTCAGTTAAAATGAATTTTCAGTAACTACAAAGTAAAAACAAAATATCAAATTTAAAGGAGTGACAAACAACAAAACTAGGACAATTCTGGGAAAGGAAGCATCAGAAGGCAATGAGGTTAAGAAAGTAATACAAAAGAGCCAGCACTGTAGCACAGCATGTTATGCCACTGCCTGCAGCGCCAGCATCCCATATGGGTGCCAGTTCAAGTCCTGGCTGCTCCACTTCCAATCTAGCTCCCTGCTAATGTGCCTGGGACAGCAGCAAAAGATGGCCCAAGTCCTTGGGCCCCTGCACCCACTTGGGAGACCCAGAGGAAGCTCCTGGCTCCTAGCTACAAATCGGCCCAGCATCGGCCATTGCTGCTATTTAGGGAGTGAACCAGCGGATCAAAGAGCTCTACCTCTGCCTCTCAAATCTTTTCAAAAATAAATACAACAGGAAGTGGTACACCTTATCTGTAATGTTTAATTTCTTAAACTGGATGGGGACCAATACCTATTTCTGGAGAGCTACAGTTGGTCATCACCTCGCAATACTGTTCTTTTAACTGGCATTCACTGTTTCATGTCATGGGAGAATATAAACTAAAAAAGAAAAAGAAATCCTTCCAAAACGAAATATTGGGGAGCAGCATTGTGGCACAGTGTGTTGGGTGGGCTGTCTGCTACCTGTGATGCCAGCATCCCATATGAAAACCAGTTCAAGTCCCAGCTCCTCTACTTCAAATCCAGCTCTCTGCGAAGGCGTCTGAGAAGATGACCCAAGTACATAGGCCTTTACCATCCACACAGGAGACCTGTATGGAGTTCCAGGCTCCTGGCTTCGGACTGGTCCAGCTCTGACTATAGGAGCCATTTGGGGAGTGAACCAGCAGATGGAAGATCCCTCTCTCTGTCTTTCCTTCTAACTTTGCCTTGCAAATAAATCTTTAAAAAAATTTTTTAAACTGGTATTTTCCCTCCTGCTCCTAACAGTGACCCACAAGGCCTTTCTACAGCACACCCATGGCACCAAAGGCAGCACTACGAAACACCAAGGAGACAGGCATTTACCAACTATAACCTTTTTTTTTTTTTTTGACAGGCAGAGTGGACAGTGAGAGAGAGAGAGAGAGACAGAGAGAAAGGTCTTCCTTTTCCGTTGGTTCACCCCCACAATGGCCGCTGCGGCCGGCGCACTGCGCTGATCCAAAGCCAGGAGCCAGGTGCTTCCTCCTGGTCTCCCATGCGGGTGCAGGGACCCAAGCACTTGGGCCATCCTCTACTGCACTCCTGGGCCACAGCAGAGAGCTGGACTGGAAGAGGAGCAACCAGGACAGAACCAGCGCCCCGACCAAGAATAGAATCCAGTGTGCCAGCGCCACAGGCGGAGGATTAGCCTACTGAGCTGCGGCGCCGGCCCCAACTATAACCTTGAATAAGCTTTCCCACGTGTAACTTTAAAATGGTGCTTATCTTTAATGGGGTTGAGTTCTCCAGCTATAATTAAGTAAATGGCAAATAATCATCAGCACATACACTATAATAGTAAACAGCCGCCTTCTTATTATCAACAAACTGTTAATGCTCCAGTCTAAGGCCAACCCTTTAATTGTGTACTAAGTCTCAGTGACATTTCTCCAGCAACTGCGCCCCCTCCTGCCAACCCAGCAACTTCTCTTCAGGATCTGCTCCATCAGCACGTGAGTATGCTGACAGCAGTTGCCATAAAAAAGAAAAACACAAGGAACGCTTTTCTTTAATCCACATACCACTGCAGCCATAGCATTCTTCTCCATTCCCCTTTTGAAACAAACTTCAACAGTTTACGACGTCCATAGGTACTGCTCCCATCCTACTCACCTGGCCACATCTCAGTCTCTTGCTAGTCTCTCTTCACAGCCCTAACCTTGAACACCTGAAGTAACACAGGGATGATTAATCCCCAGCTCACTCTCTTTTCTCTCTACAGAAGAGGCAGACAAGGCTTACACTAGCCAATCCTGGTCACTCATTTACATACTACCCAAGGCTGCTTTTGCACTAAACTGGCTGAGTGTTCCTCAACTTAATGATGGTGTGAAAGCAGTAAGCGTGGCCAGCATTGTGGCATAGCAGGTTATTCTCCACCAGCATCCCAAATGGGCAATGGTTCGAGTCCCAGCTGCTCCAATTCCAATCCACCTCCCTGCTAACATGCGTGGGAAAGCAGTAGAAGTACTTGGGTCCCTGCACCCACTTGGGAGGTCCAGAAGTTCCTGGCTCCTGGCTTTGGATTGGCCCAGCTCCGGCCGATGCAGCCATTTGAGGAATGAACCAGTGGATGGAAGACCTTTCTCTTTGTCTCTCCTGCTCTCTATATCCTGTAACTCTGCCTCTCAAATAAAATCTTAAAAAAAAAAAGACATCGTGGGGCAGGAGCCGTGGCTCACTTGGTTAATCCTCCACCTGTGGTGCTGGCATCCCGTATAGGCGCTGGGTTCTAGTCCCAGCTGCTCCTCTTCCAGTCCAGCTCTCTGCTGTGGCCCAGGAGGGTGGCCTGAGTGATTGGGTGCCTGCACCCGCATAGGAGACCAGGAGGAAGCACCTGGCTCCAGATTGGCACAGTGCTGGCCATAGCGGCTATTTGGGGAGTGAACCAACGGAAGGAAGACCTTTCTCTGTCTCTGTCAAATAAATATATATAAAAAAATGACATTGTGTACTTCAAAAATACATACAATTAAGGTTAATTTTATTTGCTGGTTTCCTCCTCAAATGCATGCAACAGCCAGGGCTGGGCCAGGTCAAAGCTGGAAACTCAATCTAGAACTTTCAAATGAGTAGCAGGAGCACAACAACTTGAACCATGGCCTGCTGTCTGCTATTATCCTCATTAGCAGGAATTTGGAATTGAGAGACAGCTGAGAACTGAACCCAGGTATTCCAATACTGGATACAGGTGTCTCAACCACTAGGCAAAATGCCCACCAGTAAGTAGTATTTTCCTCACATGTGTCAAAAAAATCTATCCAAAGAAACTTTTCTGAATTCCAGGGCCACTTTAAAACTGTTTTCATTTCTGATTACAGTTGTTTTTTCAAAGAAAAGCTCCTTTCTACATCCAATGAGAACACTACACAATGTTAATAGTTTTAACTTTACTACACTGCCTCACTAGTGGATTTCTACTGGTACAGAAAATGCATGAAATTATGTCTAACAGTTTATTAGTGAACTAAACAAGGTATTCAGGTTCATTTCAGAAACCCTGACATAAGAACCCAAGTCAGAGTATAAGCACCGATAGTACCTGTTTTTATCAGAAAAAAAACGTTTGGGGCCAGCTCTACGGCACAGTGGGTTAAAGCCCTGGCCTCTAGGGCCAGCATCTTATATGGGCATCAGTTTGAATCCTGGCTGTTCCACTTCTGATCCAGCTCCCTGCTAATGCACCTAGGAAAGCAGTGGAGGATGGCTCAAGTGCTTGGACCCCTGCACCCATGTGAGAGACCCGAAGAAGCTCCTAGCACCTGGCTTTGGATCAGCCCAGCCCTGTCTGTTGTGGCCATAGGGGAGTGAATCAGAATGAAAGACCTCCAACTCTTTCAAATAAGTAAATAAACCTTTAACAATAAAAAAAGAGTCAAATTAAGCAATTTTGACATAACCATCACGCTTCCAATGGTTTTTTTCCTCCAAAGTAGAAAGCAATGCTAAACTCTACATAGAACCTCAACAGACCCCAAATATGCAAAGCGATTTTGAGAAAGAACAAAGGTACAGGAGTCACATTCAGTGATTTAAAATTCTATTGGAAGGGGCTGGTGCTGTGGTGTAGCGGGTAAAGCCAATGCCTGTGCTGCCGGCTCGAGAACCAGCTGCCCCACTTTGATCCAGCTCTCCGCTATGGCTTAGGAAAGCAGTAGAGAATGACCCAAGAGCTTGGGCCACTGAAGCCACGTGGAAAACCCAGATGAATCTCCTGCTTTGGCCTGGCCCAGGCCCAGCCGTAGCAGCCACTGAGGAGTGAAACAGCGGATGGAAGATCTCTCTGTTCCTCTCTTTCAAGTAAATAAAATAAATCTTTAAGAAAAAAAAAAATTCAAAGTAAGCCATCTTGACATAACCATAAGCTTCCAATGGTATCTTCCCCACAAAACAGAAAGCAATACTAAATTCTGCATAGAACCTTGAAAGACTCCAAATAACGAAAGCAATTTTGAGAAAGGAATCATACTCTGGTTTAAAATTCCACTAAGAGGAACCAACACTGGGGCATACCCGCCACTTGCAGTGCTGGCATCCCATAGGGGTGCGGGTTTGAATCCCGGCTGCTTCACTTCCAATCTAGCTCCCTGCTAATGGCCTGGGAAAAGCAGCAGAGGATGGCCCAAGTCCTTGGGCCCCTGTACCCACATGGGAGGCCTAGAAGAAGCTCCAGGCTCCTGGCCTCAGACTGGCCGGCTCTGGCCACTGAGGCCATTTAGGGAGAGGAGTGAACTGGCGTATGGAATACCTCTTTTTCTGCCTCTGCCTCTCTGTAACTCTTCAAGTAAAAAAGAAAAAAAATCTTAAAAAATTCTATTAGAGGGATGGGCGCATGGTGCTATGGATGGTTAGATGAATGGTTGCCACTTGGGATATCTGAATCCTACATCAGACAATCAGAGAGCCCGTTTCAAGTACTGGCTACTTAGTAGTGTCAACCCAGTTTCCTACTATTGGACACCTTGGGAGGCAGCAGATGATGGCTCAAGTACTTTGCTTCCTGCAACTTACGTGAGAAACCTGGACTGAGGTCTGGGGTCCTGGCCCAGCCTGGCTGTTTTGGGCATTTATGGAGTGAACCAGCAGATGGATGCTATCTTGATCTCTCCCGCTTTTCAAATATAATAGAATTTAAAACTACAACTATGTGATAAAGTTACAGTAATTAAAACAGTATAGTGGGGCCAGGATTGTGGCACAGTGGGTTAAAGCCCTGGCCTGAAGTGCCGGCATCCCATATGGGTGCCGATTCTAGTCCTGGCTGCCTCTCTTCCATTCCAGCTCTCTGCTATGGCCTGGGAAAGCAGTAGAAGATGGCCCAAGGGCTGGGGCCCCTACACCCATGTGGCAGACCCAGAGGAGGTTCCTGGCTACTGGCATTGGATCGGTGCAGCTCCGGCCATTGATGCCACTTGGGGGAGTGGATCAGCAGAAGGAAGACCTTTCTCTCTCTCTCTCTCCCCCTCTGTCTGTAACTCTACCTCTCAAATAAATAAAATCTTAAAAACAAAAGTGTGAAACTGATCTTCTGTATATATAGAAAATCGAAAATTATTCTTGATATGAATGGAAGGGGAGAGAGAGTGGGAAAGGGGAGGGTTGCGGGTGGGAGGGAAGTCATGGGGTGGGGAGCCAATGCAGTCCATAAGCTGTACTTTGGAAATCTATATTCATTAAATAAAAGTTAAAAAAAAACAGTATGGTATTATAGAAATAAGATACATAAGGCCGGCGCCGCGGTTCACTAGGCAAATCCTCCACCTTGCGGCACTGGCACACCGGGTTCTAGTCCTGGTCGGGGCACCGGATTCTGTCCCGGTTGCCCCTCTTCCAGGCCAGCTCTCTGCTGTGGCCAGGGAGTGCAGTGGAGGATGGCCCAAGTCCTTGGGCCCTGCACCCCATGGGAGACCAGGATAAGTACCTGGCTCCTGCCATCGGATCAGCGCGGTGCGCCGGCCGCAGCGCATCTGCTGTGGCAGCCATTGGAGGGTGAACCAATGGCAAAGGAAGACCTTTCTCTCTCTCTCTCTCACTGTCCACTCTGCCTGTCAAAAAATAAAAAATTAAAAATTAAAAAAAGAAATAAGATACACAGAATAAAGGAACAGGAGAGTCTAGAAATTAACCCATGAATATATGGTCAACTAACCCTTGCCAAGAATATCAAGCATATACAGCTGGGAAAGGAAATGTTCTTCAATAAACAGTGATGGGAAACTGGACAGCCACATGCAGGGTGTCTTACACCATAGTAGAAAGTAATTCAAGGCTGGCGCCATGGCTCACTAGGCTAATCCTCCACCTGCAGTGCTGTCACCCCAGTCAGGGCGCCAGATTCTGTCCCGGTTGCTCCTCTTCCAGGCCAGCTCTCTGCTGTGGCCCGGGGCAGGGGGCAGTGGAGGATGGCCCAAGTGCTTGGGTCCCTGCACCCACATGGGAGACCAGGAGGAAGCACCTGGCTCCTGGCTTCGGATCGGCAGTGTGCCAGCTGCAGTGCGCCGGCTGCAGCGGCCTTTGTAGGGTGAACCAACGGAAGGAAGACCTCTTCTGTCTCTCACTGTCTAATTCTGCCTGTCAAAAAAAAAAAAGTAATTCAAAATGGATTAAAACTTGAAGTTTAAGGTCTGAAATTGCAAAGCACCTAGAAGACTACCCAAGGATAAAGCTCCCTGACACTGGTATCAGCAGTAATTTTGTACACCTGATATCAAAAACACCGGCAGGACCAGCATTGTGGTGTGTCAGGCAAAGCCGTGAAGTGTGATGCAGGCATCCCATGAGGGTGTAGGTTCCTGTCCCAGCTGCTCCATTTCCAACCCAGCTCCCTGCTAATGGCCTGAGAAAAATCAGTGGAGGATGGACCAAGTGCTTGGGCCCCTGCACCCACATGATAGTCCTGGAACAATCTCCTGGCTTTGGCCTTGCCTAGCCCGGGCCATTGTAGCCACCTGGGGAGTGAACCAGCAGACAGAAGATGTCTACTCTTTGTCTCTCCTGCTGCAGTCTGACTCTTTCAAATAAACAAATCTTAAAAAAAAAAGGTAGCTCAGGCAACAAGAACAAAAATCTGTAACAAACTATAAAAAGCTTTTGTGCAGCAAAGGAAACAAAAAAATGGCAACCTACAAAACAAAGAATTATCTATAAGCCATGTATCTGACAAAGTATTAATATCCAGAATATGTAAGGTACTTGATAACTTCACAAGGAAAAAGAAAAATAAGTCAATTAAAAATTCGGCGAGACAACCCAACACATTTTCCAAGAAGACATACAAGAGAACAACAGATCACAACAAGACCACAGCATCCATAATCATTAGAGAAAAAAACCAATACCACAATAATCTACTACCTCACAACTGTTAGGATGGCTGAAATGAAAATAAGACAAGTGTGGGAAAGGCAGGGGGAAAAGGGAGCCCTTGTAAACTACAGGTGGAAATGTAAACTGGTATAGCTATTATGGACATCAGTATTCAGGTGTCTCAAAAAATTAAAAATCGAACTACTATATGATCCAGTAATCTCATTTATATGCATATATACAAAGGAAGTAAGTATGCCTAAGAGATGTCTATGCTCCCATTGCTCATTGCAATTCATAACTATTCAGAACAGCCAAGATACAGAAACAAACCAAGTATTAAAGAACAAAAAAAGTGTACGCACACACACACACACGCACACACACACACACGGAACATTAAGTCACACAAAGAGAGATCCTGTCGTTTGCAACATTGATGAGCCCAGAGGGCATTATTATGCTAAGTGGAATAAGACAGAAAAGACAAACACTGTATGATCTCACTTATATGTGGAATCTGAACTACACAAAACAAAGGTGGTTGCCAAGTGTTGAGGAAGATACAGGAGGATGCTGGTCAAAGAATACAAACTTTCAGTTTTAAGAAAAACAAGTTCTGGTGGGGCAGAATGCCCGACTCCAGTTCCAGCTACTCTGTTCTTCAGATCTGGCTTCCTTCTAATGCAATGAAAGGCAATGTATGTGGGTCCAAATATCTGGGTTCCTGGCCCCCATGTGGTAGACCTGGTGTCAGTCAGCCTGGCCTAGCCCTGGTTGTTGCCAGCATTTGGGGAGTGAAGCAGCAGATGGAAGATTCATCTCTTTCCCACAATGTTCATGTATTTCAAGTCATCACAATGTGCATCTCAAATACATTCCATCTCGAAATTTTTAAAAAGGGAACTATAGCTACTATTACAAACAAGGAAGAAAAAATGTGATCTCAGTAACAAAACCAAGTAGTTACCAGCCCCCCCCCCCCAATTTGATTTAGCAGCCATTTCAGGAATGTAATCAGCATGCCATTACCAATCTCAAATGTTTAAGACAAATCTCCACTTACTACTGGTATACACTGAATGGACTAAAAGAACAAACTTCCCATTTATCAAAAGGACTACTAGCAGGAAAAACACAGCATTCCTAAACACGAAATAGTCCATTCATAGCCAGGCTAATGTACAACAGTTCACCATTACTGTGACAAACTGAGGAGTTGTGATAGCCAAGCCCCCAACAGAAAAGAGACATTTCCCTAGAAAGCAGAGGTTTATAGAAGTATTTGGAATTTTGTATAAATGTTCTGGTGGTTTTAATCCAACAGTATTCTCAAGGTTCTTCAGTTTTAACTCCCATGTGGTTACAATGTCACAAGGAGTTAAAAGGTCTACCTACTGGGAACTCCAAGTGAGTTTTATTCAGTCCCCAAATGTTACATTTGCTTTAAGAAAAAAAAAAAAAGATGCAGTCAGCCCTCCATATCCATGAATTCCTACAACCAAAGATCCAAGCAACCACAAATCAAAAATATTTAAAGGGAGGGGTCAGTGCTGTGGCATAGCAGGTAGAGCTGCCACCTGCAGAGCTGGTATCCCATAATGGGTGCTGGTTTAAGTCCCAGATGTTCTACTCCCAAACCAGCTCCCTGCTAATGCACCTGGAACAGCAGAAGATGGCCTAATGCTTGGGCCCCTGTACCCACGTGGGAGACCCAGATGAGGCTCCTGGCTTCAGACAGGCTCAGTTCCAGCCACTGGGGAGTGAACCAGTGGATGGAAGACCCTCCTCCCCTTCTCTTTCTCTGCCTTCTGCGAAACTCTTTCGAGTAAATAAATACATCCAAAAAAATACTTGGAGGAAAATAGTGCACCTGTACAGAACACGCAGTTTTTTCCCCTTCATTATTCCTTAAATACAAACTATTTACCCAATATTTAGCTATGAGGCAGGATGCCCCTGGAGCTCATGGAGATCCCAGGCAAAAGGTCAGGGAGCCAACAGGGAGGCAGCCCCAGGGACATCTGAGTGCTGCTTAAAGAAAAGAAGGCAGGAAAGCAGAAGGACTGGTCAGGAAGGAAGCTGAAGATGATTGGCATCAGCAATGGGGAGGCTTTAGTCTGCATTTTAACAAACTACACAAGGGTGTGAGAAAAGTTCAGTCTGGGAGAAGAAAACTGGCAATTCAATTTGAGATGTTACAATAACCATAAAATGTCACCTGAGATAATCAAAGTGCTACATAATCCAGCCTGGGGATGCCAGGTTAGAGCAACTAATTCCCAACTGAAGCCAGAAAAACAGGAAATGAACTACCTGGACAGGAAAGAAATGTTACCATCTTCAAAGAGCTGAAGCACACAGGAGAGTTGGTCAAGTGGAAATGGATGCATCTGGCTCTGGCTCGGGCTCTGGCTCGGGATGTCTGTACCCAGTCTTAGAGGTAATGGGGAAACACAGGAAGACCGGTCCACAAGAGAGCATCCGTGCTTTTTCTTCTTTTTCACAAGCGATTTAGCTGGATAACTAAGTGAAAGACCCTCGTTTGTAACCAAGACAGAACTCACAGTATGTTGTTAGGTTCACACTTAAGGAAATTCACTCCTTACTGAAGCTGTTTATTGAGCCAATAGGGCTGGTGAGCACTTTACTCAGAAAGTAGCCCAGTACAGGCAAGACTCCCACAACGCTAGCAGGAACCCCTTGCAGACAGGCACTGCCCAAACCACACTGAAGCCCCTGTTCCCATCTCACGTGCAGAGCACCCCAATTTCGTCTGGGATACCCTCTTCCTTTCTATACTACAATTGTCAAGCATGACACAAGGTATCCTGCTGTTAACTGGCTTAACTAATCTTCAAGTTGATCAGAAAAACTCTGGTTAAAAACCAAGGAAAAAGGTGGCAAGTTATCTCATCCAGGCAGCTCATCCCAGCAGCTCCCAGAACAGACAGGATGCTGGGTGGGGGGACGGATTGGGGAACAGGTGGCTGTCCTCTAGGAGAGAACTGCAGGAGGTGGGCAGCTAGCCTGTGGCAGGCCCAGGCCTGGAGGCAGCTGCGGTGGGACTGCGTGAGTGGGGAGCAGGCATGGGGATGGGGTGGAAAGTTGGGGTTGTAGGTGGGCAGTAGCCAAGGGCTGAGGTAAAGAGGCTGGGAGGGCGGTAGCGCAGGTGAGCAGGTGGTCCTAGGCAGAGGGGAGATTGTGGGGAGACAGGTAGTGGAAGAAGGGGACAGGGACTGTAACAGGAGCTCTGGGTCTTCCATCATGGACAATAGGCTCTGGTAGCCCTATCCAGGCATGTAGGAGCTGGGGGTGGACATCCCCATAATGGAGCTGGAGGGAGGCAGGGGCATGGCGGGCTGGAAGAGGAATCTGGACTTTGGGGAGGCGCAGCCACCATGTCTGACAACTAAGCCTGTTCCAAGGTGGTATCAAGAGGCAGTTTTCTGGTCTGGAGGGGGGTGGGCTGGTGGCAAGGGCAGGTGAGCCGTCTCAGTTTGGGGATTTTAGGTGGCAATGGTCCTGCTTTGTTCTCTTTGGGAGAGACAACCACGGCTCGTGTAACCTGCCGGGGCTGCGAAGATTGGCTTCGTGGGCTGCTGCTGTGGAGCTGATGGCCGGGAGTCCTCCCACTGGGGCTGCCAGGTCTGGGAGCCTCGGTTATGCTTGTGGCCCTTGCAGTGTGGTCTGAAGAGATGGGGCCTGTGGTGAGAAAGCTGTTGTTTCCCCTTGGGAGTAAAGGTCCAGGATCTGGTGGCAGAGGTCTTCCAAAACATCCACAGGGACATCCTGAACAAAATGCTCTCACCATCAAGTCCAATCTTGTGTTTCCAGTTTGCACAAACTTCCTGAAAGATAGATGGCTGCAACTGCTATGACGTCTGGTTCCTACTGCAGTGACAAGGTGGTACAGAGTGTGTCACCTACAAAGGTCTACGGCATTAGAACCAGCTTCTGAATATGGCTTTTATTACTTTTGAGTTGCTCTGCATATCTGAATAGGAACTGGCATCTATGTTCTTCCTGTACGTCAGACTTTATGGTTCACAGTAAGATTCCCTCCAGAACCATTACCTCATCCTTCGGGTCATCTCCAAACAGACCAAACTGGACACCATTTAAGAAACTACAAGCTGTTTGATCTCACCCTTCTTGGCAGTACTGGTTCTCAGTGGCTGGGTCAAGTCCTCCCGTCTGAGCCAAGCCTTTCTTACCCAGTACTAACATGCTTCCCTGCAGCCCAGGTCTGCCACTTACTGAAGGGTTTACATTTTCTTCATTCTACTTCATTTACTGAAGTACACTTGTTCTTTCCAAAAGGTCTCTGAAAATGTTAAGACTCCCCTTGCTCAGGCATGCCCCTTGGCTAAGTCCCCTTGCACACTGTGGCCATCTAGGATGTACAATCTCTGATCTTAAAAGGTGTACTTGAAAGAGCCACAGAGAAGGGGGAGAGAAAGACAGAACTCCATGCAGGTCTCCCAGAGGTGGCAGAGACCCAGTTCTTGGGCCATCATCTACTGCCTTCCCAGGCACATTCGCAGGAAGCTGGATCAAAAGCAGAGCAACCAGGACCCAAAGCTGCACTCCAACATGGGAAGCCAGCAGCATCACGAGCAGTGGCTTTACTTGCTTTGCCACAGTACTGGCCTCCAAACATGTTTGCTTAAGACAGCACTGTAAAATATAAATTGCACTGCGTGCATTTTGTTCTATGGCACCATTAAACACCTGTGAGGTGAAAACCAGGAAGCATACACTTAAAAATACTCTGGAGGGGGCTGGCGCTTTGGCGCAGTGGGTAAAGCTGCTGCCCGCAGTGCCGGCATCCCAAATGGGTGCCGGTTCAAGCCCCAGCCGCTCCACTTCTGATCTGGTCTCTGGGAAAGCAGTACAAGATGGTCCAAGTCCTTGGGCCCCTGCACAACCAGGTGGGAGACCCAGAAGAAGCTCCTGGCTCCTGCAGCCAACTGGGAATGAACCAGCGGATAGAAGACCTCTCTTTCTCTCTGCCTCTACTCTGTGTAACTCTTTCAAATAAAGAAATCTTTCAAAAAATTCTGGAATGTGAAATTAGTGTTTTCATTTTTAATAAGTAAATCCATCACAAGCAGAAATTAGTACGTGTTCAGTAGTTTAACTTAAATGTTTCCCATACCCAGTACTGAGAGCTATTTCCTAGAACCCGCACTGTGGCACAGGCACGGCAGGTGAAGTCTCTGCCTGTGACACCGGCATCCCATATGGGCACCAGCTAGAGTTCTGGCTGCTCCACTTCTGATCCAGCTCCCTCTGCCTGAGAAAGCAGTGAAAGACGGCCCAAGTGCTTGGGCCCCTGCACCCATATGGGCGACCTGGAAGAAGATCCTGGCTCCTGGCTTCAGATCGGCCCACCTCCCGATGTTGCAGCCATTTGAGGAGTGGACCAGCACACGGAAGATCTCCGTCTTTCCCTCTCAAATAAAATATTCCTAACCTGATGCAGAAGACAAATACTGTAACTGGTAGACAACTTGAGAATAAACTGGAAGCTTTAATAACTAGGTGACAAACCACACTACTTTGTACATCCACAAAACCGATTAAAAAAAAAAAAAGACCACCAGCACGACTATGTTTATCATAGTTTTGAAAATACTTCAATTTCAACTCAACACACACACAATTATTTTTCCCATTTACTCTTTATAAACTGATAATAATACTCAACGAACCCTGGTGGGAAGTATTCCAAAGGGCCGCACACAAACAAAAGCCACCACACTTTATTCCTCCTCTGGCAGGACAGAGTCTTAAGTTACCACAGGTCAGAACTCACGGGAAGTATTTGAAAGCAAAAATTAAATATAGAAAGTAGGAGATTCTCCTATTTAGGTCTCAACCAACTTATTTGGAAAGGACTTGAGACTATCAAATTCAATGTCATTCTTTAGCAAAAAACAAGGAGAAAGCAGCAGTCAAATGACTGTATGATTTGCTCACACTGAGATCACTAATAATCAGCAAAACCACAACGTCCACATTGAGACCAATCTACTGCTCTTCCCACTTCATATTCTCACTTTGATTCTTTTACCAAAAACCATTGAAATAATACATCCAGACTTAGAAAGCATACTTTAGCAGACACTGAATCTAGTCAGTACTGAGCAGTCAAAGAATTCTGGCTATACGATTCCACTGTAGAGGAAATAAGACCACAGCCAGAACAAAGGAAGGAAAGGCGATTCCGACACTCACCCTGAAAGTGGCTGCTCCCAAATATCTGGGGAAGCAGCTGTGTGCCATACCTTGCCTAGGGAGGGAAGATGTCCTAAGCTCAGCTTCTGTAACTCCTGTCCTGCCCCAGGTATCTTTTATAAACATACCGGACCCAAATGATTCAAAGTGTAGTCCTGAGTCACGTAAGACCACAACTTAAACCCACCAATGCTCTAATGGTTAAGGTATGACGCAGATGAGCCTATAAATATTGTAAGAAACCTGGGTTAGGCCGGCGCCGTGGCTCACTAGGCTAATCCTCCACCTTGCAGCGCCGGCACACCGGGTTCTAGTCCCGGTCGGGGCGCCGGATTCTGTCCCGGTTGCCCCTCTTCCAGGCCAGCTCTCTGCTGTGGCCAGGGAGTGCAGTGGAGGATGGCCCAAGTGCTTGGGCCCTGCACCCCATGGGAGACCAGGAGAAGTACCTGGCTCCTGCCATCGGATCAGCGCGGTACGCCGGCCGCAGCACGCTGGCTGCAGCGGCCATTGGAGGGTGAACCAATGGCAAAGGAAGACCTTTCTCTCTGTGTCTCTCTCACTGTCCACTCTGCCTGTCAAAAAAAATTAAAAAAAAAAAAAAAAGAAACCTGGGTTAGATGCTCAGTTCTCAGAAAATGACTCCCACCGAGCTCGCTGGCGTTAATAAACTGCTTTCCATGCTCCACTGTCTCTGGTGTCTGTCTGAATGGAGTTTTCCCACCCCAAGTTTCTGTAACACAACATTTTTCAAGTTTTTATCTTGTAGGTCCTTAACATGATGTTCTGACATGTACCCAAAGTCCAATGAATGAAGTCTTGGAAATAGCACCACACAAAACAAACCAGAAGCCCCGGATGTACTTTCTGGCCTTCCTCCACGGACACCAAAATTATCTGGAAGGATTAGATAGGGGTAACCTCTAACACGAAGAAACACGGCTGACAAACCAAAACTGCAGGAGTACCCTGACCAAAACTGAGTATCTCCACCTGATCTTGATCAATTCCAAGCCAAAGCAGAGGGAAAGAAACCAAAATACACAGAATCCTAGAGTCTACAAAATCTCATGTGTTGTTAAATCGAAGGATGGCTTTTTAAAAACCACATACATTCTTAAGAATAAGCAGTACTAGGAAAAAATTAGTAACAATTTTTTAAAAGTAAACATTACAATATTCACTCAAGACAAATTCATCTTAAAGAATCCAAAATTCCAAATTTTTCAAAACACTGGTAAAGAAACAATTTCAGAGCCTATAATTTATTCATTCAAATATCTTCACTTCATTCTTTAGTCACTGAGAATAAGTTTTAATTATTACAAGCAATGAATAATCAGAAAATACAGGAAAATAAGACAGAAGTCAAGTGGCTTATATTGTTTCAGATCAAAAATAAGATGGGATTAAAGAGCTGGGTCTGATCTGCTAAGCAGCCTATGGCTTTTCAGCAAGATGAGAATTCGACCAAGCGACTATTTGGACTGGAACAGATAGCTCACATGGTTTCACAGCTTTGCTTTCAACACTCCTAAGTTCAAAGGTAAAATCTGCTCACATAATGGCTGCATTCTCCCTCCCCAACCCCTACAAAATGACCTTAGCTAACAGAGTCACTTATTAAAACAGCGATTCTGAAGGACAAAGGAAATGGAGACCTACACATGAGAACTTCTAGGGATGCACAAGTGGCTTGCACTGGGCTATACTTGGAAAAGGTCACCACTCACCACCACAAAATCCCCTATTATTCCATCTAATATACTATGGAAACTAAAACATTTAAGGAAAGCACAGTAAAAAATTAGCAAAAGTTTGAGATGTAGGATTTTAAATGATTTCATTCTTCAAGTATATACAGATCTTATAGGATTATAATAAAGCAACCAACACTAGTCTAACAAGTAAGGCTACTTAAGGGATTAGTCATAATAGTTTGCAATTAACACACCAACCATGTACACAATTTGTCAAGTTTATAAGCTAATTGATCATATATTTTCTTAGAAAGTCTGAATAAATTATGCACTTTGTAAGTTGTACAATACTAAAACAAGTAGCTAGAATTCATATAAAGATTTGCTCACTTATTTGAAACACAGAGCATCAAAGAGGCACAGAAAAAGAGATCTTCGATTTGCTAGTTCACTCTTCTAAATGACTACAATATCCAGGGATACACCAGACCAATCCAGGAGCAAACTCCTCTGCCATACAGGTGGCAGTGTTGCAAGCACTTGCACCATCACCCACTGCCTTCCCAGTCACTTAAGCAGAAGTTCAATCACAAATGAGCAGCCAGAACTCTGATATGGAATGCCAGCATGTTGCAAGTGGTGGCTTAACCTGCTGCAGCACAATACCAGCCCCATAAGAGTTAATCTTGTAATTTCACTCTAATCTTAAATGCAGATGGAAAAAAAAACCTGACATCAACTCTCTGAAGGTTATTGCCCCTCATTTCTGAATATATCAAATGGCATATAAAACAGGAATTTATTAACCACCTACATTTATAAGCCAGACTGATAATAAAATCACTACCTACCATGCAAACCACCTATGTAAATAATTACAAAGTAGAAAAGAGGTAGGTTCCAAGAATGCTTCATAAAATCAGCCGTTATTCTGAAGGAGAAAGGTAGGTAGGTAGGAGTGGACAAAAGATCATTTTCTGACTTTGAACAGCCCTAGTCTCAACTGTTGAGGAACAGTTTTGTTTTGTTTTGTTTTGTTTTGTTTTTTTCTGTGCAAACTGTTTAACTCTTCATAGTATAGAGTTGGTCTTCTGCGTATAAAGTTAATTGAAAATGGATCTTAGTGGAGAATGGGAGAGGGAGAAGGGGTGGGAGTGCGGATGGGAGGGTGGGTATGCTGGTACTTACGAAACACATGAAGTTTGAATTCTTTAAACAAAAGGTTTCTTTGGGGGTGAGGGGAGACCATTATGGCTTGAAAATCCATACAAAGCGACCACAGCACAGAGAGGTTCAGGGTTCGGAGCTTCACACTGGGGCAAGTGGTGGATTTAGCGACAGGAGCCTTGAAAGAATGAGAACTTCAGACTTTCAGTAATGGTGATTCAGAATATTTTAACTCCTCAAATCTTCAGGATGCATACAAAAGCAGAAAATCTGCCCTGAGAGGCCAACTTCCATGCATCAGAGAACAACGCTTTCATTGCCGTGTCCTCCAAATACACTGGATGGGACGATTACCCCCATAAGGATGTGAGGAAAACATACCCATCTGGACAATTCTGTTGCCAATGCAACATAATCAAGACCTGAAAATTCAGGCTTAAAATAAAGGACACGTACCTAAAGAGCACTCTGGCCTTAAGGCATGTGGATCCGGCTGAAAAGCCCATGGGAGTATTTCAGGCATGGAAAGTCAAGACACTCTGGCAAAAAAAAACAAAACAAAACAAAACAAAAAAAAAAAAACCACACACCTAAATGAAAGATCTCCGCGAGTGAGATCCCAGTGGAAAGAACAGGTCTTCAAAGAAGGAGGTACCTTTCTCTGAAGGGAGGAGAGAACTTCCACTTTGACTATGACCTTGTCTAAATAAGATAAGAGTCGGTGAACTCAAAAGGCTTCCATAGCCTTGGCAACTCATGACAAGAGCCTAGGGTGATTACTGATGCCATAAACAAGAATGTCAATTTGTTAAGTCAACAACAGGAGTCACTGTGCACTTACTCCTCATGTAGGATCTCTGTCCTTAATGTGCTGTACATTGTGATTTAATGCTATAACTAGTACTCAAACAGTATTTTTCACTTTGTGTTTCTATGTGGGTGCAAACTGTTGCAATCTTTACTTAATATATGCTAAGCTGATCTTCTGTATATAAAGAGAATTGAAAATGAAAAAAAAATAAAGGACATGTATTTAACTTTGTAGTCGAACATTTTCACTCAGGCAGAAAGGGGTAAGGAAGATGACGTGCAGATGGGAAGGCCAAGTGAGCTTGAGGTTCCCGAGAACCCAGCAGAAGGAATCAAGGACAGCGTCCAACATTAGGCAAAGACAGGAACGCTCAAGTCGAGAACAGGCTTAGGAGTGTCCACTGAACACAAAAGTGGTGGCTGCTCAACAAACAGATATATTTGGGCTTGAAATCAAAGGAGTGACAGAAGCTTTGGATACCTACCTACACCCTACCCCCCAAAAAAAAGCAGCCATCTAATAGTCGTAAAAGGAGTGAAGTAAAAAACAATTACAAAAGCAGAAGGGATGGGGTGACTGTAAGGGCTATCTTCAGACAAAAAAAAAATACCTAAGCAGAAGTTAAGAGAGCACAATTAACAGTTACAAAGAGACTGAGGAAATTTTAGATCTAAAGACCAAAGAGAAAAAAATCCTAGTAAGCCACTGCCCACACAGGCAGGCCAGTTCAGATTCCAGTCACTACAGTTCTGGCTGCTAATGCTCCTGGGAAGCAGCAGATGCCAGCTCACATACTTGAGTCCCTGCCACCATGCGGGAGACCACAACTGGGTTCCTGGCTCTTGGCTTTGGCCTGGCCCAGTCCTGGCTGCTGCAGTCAGTAGGAGAGTGAACCAGCAGACGGAAAAATATCTGTCACTCTGCCTTTCAAAGAAATCCATCTTTTCTAAAAATAGGGACACCACTTAAAAAAAATCCTAAAGGCTCTCAAGCCGGGAGGGGAGTGCAAAGCAGAAAATGGACCTCCCACTGGATCTCTACCTATAAACAGAACTGGGCAAACAATGAGTGATAATGAAAAGTACCTTCAGGGGAAAAAAATGCCCAAGGATAAATGTTTTTATCTACCTGAAAAACCATTCTTCAGACATGTCCCCACATACAGTCTCAGAAAATCATCCACAAAAACAGCTACACATCTTTTTGCAAACGTGAAGACAGGACACATAAAGCAAACAACACTTTACAAGTGAGAAATGAAATCAACTATATAAGAAATTAATTCCACCTGTCAGAGAAAGGCAGCTCAAGTAAAGTTGATATAAAAGCTTTGTATTACATATTTATTATTATTAAGACCCTGGCCTATGAACAGAGATCTCCATAACATCTGAAGACTTGACTATCCAAAGATTTTCACAACTAACAAAGTACCCAGATGAGGAGAAAATCTTAATTCCAAAACCCATAAAAATTAGATTTAACAAAAGAAGGACAAACAATAATAGTTGACAGATTTAAAACACCCTTCTGAACAGATGTGGGCTAAACAGGAGACAAATCAAAACTGAAATCACATTTAGAATTTTTAAAAAATGACATCACTCTTCAAGCCTGCCTCAAAATCTATGCAGCATGAAGAAAGCAGCAAAGCTTAAAAAAACTTACATGCTAACAAATAAAACTGGTCTGGGTAAAACTAAACAGGGAACTGAGGGCCTGGGGATTTTATTCCATTTTTCAAAAACAGTCAATACTGATAGTTCTATGAAAGTTGTATTTTAAAATTACTCAAACATATAAAATTATTAATCCTAGAGTTCCAAAAAGTGCAGTTTTACAAGTAAACCCTTAGTACTAGCAGCTTCTATCCTGTAAGTGCCTCCTAACAGCAGTTTCAGTGTGTGTACTGGTGCACATGATTTACGTTTACAGGAACAGCAATCAGCACAAACCCCAGAGGGAGGGCAGAGGGCGACAGACCCTCACTCTGCAGCCTATCGCACCTCCAGAGCCATCCCCACCACAATGCAGATGCTTCTATGCAAAACAGCTCTTCACAAGCCAACCATAAAGACATTTTATTCATCATTCTTCCTACCCAAAATCCTCCAGGACATGTTTTACTAGTTTTTTGTTTTGTTTTGTTTTGGCTACCAGCAGATAGGTGCTCTATGTCCATCTGTCTTTCACAAAAATAATTAACTCTCAAGCAAACTTGGCAGAGGACCAGTCTAATACCCATATTCTTAATGATAAAACACATTCTTTACCGTCTAGCTCAGAGTTCCTCCATTCTCTGGTACTCTCCCTGTGTCTGCAGTGTATGAGTATTTAAGTCAAACTTGCACATCTATCCCAAAACTCCTTGAACTACAAACTGCTAGATATGGGTAAGTGTCCCCAGTTTGTCCTAACAGCTCTCATTTGCCAACTGCCCAGCATTTCCCTGCCAACTCTACAGGAAGAAGCCCTAGTTGACACCTAGGGCTGCTGATCTCAAAACAGTAGCTTTTATTTGAAAGTCAGAAAGAGACAGCTTGACGGGTGAGATCTTCCATCCGCTGACTCACTACCCAAAATGCCTGTAACATCCATCCAGGGCCGGGCCAGGGCAAAGCCGGGAGTCAGGAACTCAAGCCAGGTCTACCACAAGAGTGGCAGGGACCCAATCTCTTGAGCCATCACCCGCTGCCTCCCCCAGGGGGCGGGAAGGAAGCCAGAAGCTGAACGCAGGCCCTCCAGTACAGATGTGGGTGTCCCAAGCTCTGCTGAACTGCTATGCCAAATGACTATTCCCCGAAACTTTATGATCAGAAGAATAAGGATAAACCTAATCATTTGCTGCACTATGGTTCAGGACCTTAACTAAGTGCTTTAAAATTGTTGTATACATCTAATTACATTTAGCCTCAGGACATTCATATGGGGCAGACACAAAAACTCAGGAATGTGCCTACTGTCATCTAACTCTAGGCACCTGGACTTAAGCTAACTGAAAGAACACTTCTCTCCCAAAGTACACATACAAGCAGGCATCACTAGTCCCTGAGCACTAGAAGTACGCAGTCACTCCTCTCACACTCACACTGTCTACAACGAGTACCTGCTGAATCCACTATGCAAATACTAAATACAAGCATATCAAACTTTTAGCAAACACTCGAGACAATCCTAGTTATCTTATGCCATAAAAAAACCGTCCCTTCAGGATACTATGATTGACTGACTCTAAATGACAGGATGTGCGGGGATTTCATTTTTCCTCCATTCTGTTTCCTACATTTTCTATAATGAACGTGCACCAGCAAAGAAACACTTCAGTGCAGACAGCACCATGTGGCCCACGGACTCATCCGAACTTGGCTTTGCATAAACACGGTACTGCAGAAATCCACACGTAAAATTTTCTTTCCAGAAATACGAAGATATGTCAAAAAGCTAGACAGTATTCTTCAAAACTGTACTGTCCCATCCAGGGGCCACCACCAATCACATGCTGCACACCAGACACACTCAATGTGGCCAAGCAAAGCTGTAACATGCTGTAAATGCAAATTACACACTGCATTTTAAAGATTCTGCACAAAAAAAGAAATGTAAAACTCCTTATCAATTACATGTTGAAATAATAATACTTTGAACAGGTCAGGATGAAAACCACTAAAATTTAAATGTTTAAATGAGGTTACTAGAAAAGCACACAGTTTGCACTAATGGCTAACACTATTTCACTGGACAGCGCTGCTCCAGGACCAAATGCTTCAGATGAGGCCAGCAGCAGGGGCACCATCTGGCCATCTCATTTAAAAACAGATCCCAGAAGTGCTGAAGCAGACTGTGCATTTTAACAAGCCTCCCAGAGGATCAACATACACCTTTAAGACTGAGAGGACTGTGACAGAATCCCATGACTTCCCTGAATCATGACAATCTTTTAATATACCTATTTACTGAAATGCTACGAGGTGTCAGGGCCTTCCTAGACATCAGGAAACAAGGTGGATAAAGTAGATGTAAAAATAAATTCACGGCCAGCACTGCGGCTCACTAGACTAATCCTCCGCCTTGAGGCGCCGGCATACCGGGTTCTAGCCCCAGTCGGGGCGCCGGATTCTGTCCTGGTTGCCCCTCTTCCAGGCCAGCTCTCTGCTGTGGCCAGGCAGTGCAGTGGAGGATGGCCCAAGTCCTTGGGCCCTGCACCCCATGGGAGACCAGAATAAGTACCTGGCTCCTGCCATCGGATCAGTGCGATGCCCCGGCCTCAGCGCGCCGGCCGCAGTGGCCATTGGAGGGTGAACCAATGGCAAAGGAAGACCTTTCTCTCTGTCTCTCTCACTGTCCACTCTGCCTGTCAAAAATAAATAAATAAATAAATTCACTACCTGTTTCAGTGGAGCTTGCATTCCACAAAAGACAAACAAATACAGAAAGAAAATGTTTTCTAACACTTGTTTAAATCTGTTCAAATATAACTGATGTATCATGGAAGAGTAACACTTCTGTGCAATTTCACAAGCTACACAGGAATTTACAGCAGTCAAGACACATCTCAAACATCTGCCAGCTATCTTATTAGCTCATGCTGAGTTCCCAGTCACATCACGGTGACAACTTCCTGTAAGATTTTAGATAAGCACCTATCCATCATTTCCTAATAACTTACAGTGTTTCAACCCTTCCAATGGACACCCTCTTCCACAAGAAGAGTGCAGGTCATTGTCAGGGTAAAGTACCACTTATTGCAGTGCTAAAGTATTCCTTAACCATCTATTATGTACAAGAGCACTTTAAGAAGATGCTGAAAAGGGGGCTGGCGTCATGGCGCAGGTTAATCCTCCACCTGCGGCGCCAGCATCTCAGATGGGTGCTGGTTCTAGTCCCAGCTGCTCTTCTTCTGATCCAGCTCTCTGCTGTGGCCTGGGAAGGCAGTAGAGGATGACCCAAGACCTTCTGGCCCCTGCACCCATGTGGGAGACCCAGTGGAAACTCCTGGCTCCTGGCTTCAGATCTGGTGTAGCTCCAGCTGTTGTGGCCATTTGGGGAGTGAACCAATGGAAGGAAGACCTTTCTGTCTCTCCCTCTCACCATTTGTAACTCTACCTCTCAAATAAAATCTTTAAAAAAAAAAGACCCTGGAAAAACAAACAACAGAACTGACAACACAGGACAGCGATTTGGCCTTGCAGTTGAGACACCCATATTCCACACCCACACCAGAGTATCTGGGTGCAAGTGCACTTTCCTGCTAACACAGACCCTGGGAGGCAGCAGGTAATGACTCAAGTAACTGGGTCCTTCCCGCCTATGTGGAGACTGAGTGCGGTTCCTGGCTCCTGACTTCAGTCTAGTGCAGCCCTAGCTGCCGTGCTTGAGGAGTGAAGCAGTGGATGGGCGCTATCCAGCTAGATCATCTGAGTCTTTAGAAAACCCATGAAGCACATCGTCCACAAACCTTCTGAAGACCTCCTCACAGAAATCTATGTGCACAGGTAAAGCTGCCGCCAACAATGCAGCACCCATACGGGCACTGGTTCTCCTGGCTGCTCCACTTCCCGTACAGTTCACTGCCCGGGAAAAGCAGCAGAGAATGGCCCAATTACGTGGGCCCCTGCTATCCACGTGGGAGACCTGGAAGAAGCTCCTGGCTTCGGCCTGGCCCAGTCCCAGCCATCACAGCCAGCTGGAGAGTAAACCAGCAGGTGCAAGATGCCTCTGTCTCAATTCTTTCAAATAAATAAGTAAATCTTAAGAAAAACCTATGCTACTTTTTTAAAATCATGTCCTTGTCTTTTCCTAATGAGTCACTGACAATTCTGAGTACTGCAGCTCTAACCTCTGCTTCTCACAGACCGGTGGTGCAGTCTGCACAGCGTGGTGACTTTCCCATCACAGCAGACGTAACTGTCAACAAAAGCAACAGAAGAGAGGACAGTGATGGCAGCTGCGGAGTGGTCAGGAAGTGCAGTGAGGGGCAACATTCAAGCAGACACACGCGGGAAGTGAGACGCAGCACCAGACCATGAAGAAGCTCAAGAAAGCAGCACAGCACACAGAACCCTAAGAGAACAAACTTGTTGGCAGGGTCAGGACAGACAGGGCAACACAAACAAGAAGGAACAAGAGGCTGAAGACCCAGACATTGGGTTACACAGGGCCCTTGGGCTCGGTAAGTAATGGTCACTAGAAGGCTGTGTGGGTGATGTGAGCCAATGGGCAGTTTACCTGCAGCGCTCTGCTTGTCACCTGGGGAAGTTCAAAGGCACTTCAAAAACTTTGTGGGAAATTAAAAGACAGGTTTCTTTTGGTGCAACAAATTTTTGAAAACCATGCAGTTTTTCTCAGAGTATAAATTTTTCATGAGTATTTAAGATTCCTCATACTCATGATGTGAAAAATTTCTGCGAGGCTGGTGCAGTGGCGCAGCAGGTTCAAGTCCTGACCCGAATTGCCAGTATCCCATATGGGCACCAGTTCTAGTCCCGGCTGCTCCTCTTCTGTTCCAGCTCTCTGCCATGGCCTGGGATAGCAGTGGAAGATGGCCCAACCACATGGGAGACCGGAGGAAGCTCCTGGCTCCTGGCTCCGGATCAGCACAGTTCCAGCTGTTGCAGCCTATTGGGGAGTGAACCACAGGATGGAATACCTCCCTTTCTCTCTCTGCCTCTCCTTCACTCTCTGTGTAACTCTGATTTTCAAATAAAAAAGTAAATGTATGTATGTCCTAAGGGGCTGGCACTGTGACACAATGGGTTAAGCCACCACTTCCAACAACAGCATCCCATACTGGAGCCTGGGAAAGCAGATGACTAAAGTGCTGGGGCCTCCACCACATGTGCAAGACCCAGATGGAGTTACAGGTTACTGGCATTAGCCTGTATCAGCCCCTGCCATTGTTGCCATCTGGGGAGTGAACCAGCGGATGAAAAGACCTCATTCTCTGTCTTTCCAAAAACCGAAAAAGTCTTTAAAAGAAAAAAAAAAGGATTTCCTGTAGGGTCAAAGTAAACCACTTCAAAAAGCATTTAGGACTATAAAATAGATAAATACCATTAAATTGGGGCCGGCACTGTGGCGTAGCAGATGAAGTCACCGCCTGCAGTGCTGGCATCCCATATGGGCGCCGGTTAGAGTCCTGCTGCTCCACTTCCAATCCAGCTCTCTGCTATGGCCTGGGAAAGCAGTAGAAGATGGCCCAAGTCACTGGGCCCCTGCACCTGCATGGGAGACCTGGAGGAGGCTCCTGGCTCCTGGCTTCAAATCAGCACAGCTCTGGCCGTTGTGGCCAATTAGGGAGTGAACCAGCAGAGAGAAGACCTCTCTGTCTCTCTGCCTCTCCTTCTTTCTCTGTGGAGCTCTTTCAAATAAAAAAATAAATGTTTTTAAAAATACCATTAAATCACAAATAATAACTATCCATCGCTAAGTACCAAAATGGGGCCCAACATCGTGGCATGGCTGGTTAAGCAGCCACTTGGTGTCAGCATCCCACCACAGTGGAGTGCCAATTTGAATGCTGGCTGCTCCACTTCTGAGGCAGCTTCCTGCTAATACACTGAAAGGCAGTGGACAACAGCCCAAGCACTTGGGCCCCTGCCACCCGTGTGGGAGACCAGGATGGAGTTTTGGGCTCCGAAGGCTGTGGCTCTGACCAACCCTGACTGCTGCAGCCATTTGGGGAGTGAAGCAGCAGATGAAAGATCTGTCTCTTCCCCTCTCTGCTGTTCTGCCCTTCAAGTAAGTAAACATTTAAAAAATGTTAAGTGTGAGGAGCAACTGAGACTAGACTAAATTACTGGAATTAAGACTAATTCTATGCATCTGCTCTCCCACAATATGGCGCTGAGAGACAGCAAACAACTTCTACACAGCTGCCTCGCCAATTTGACTGATAAGCTGCAGGAGCTGATCCTGCTCCTGATTGGAGGAGAGCAGTGTGCTCGGCGTGTGGGCAGCAGAGCACGGATTGGTGGAAGAGGACTATAAAGGAAGAGAGAGACAGCATGCACCGGGGAACATCTGAAGAACATCTGAGCAGCCCCTGAGAGAAGTGGCCAGCGGTGTGCCGCTCCTCTGCGGAAGCAGGGAAAGCGGCGGGGGTGCCGCCCCTCCACGGAGGCGGGGGGCCAGCAGCTAACCCGGCATGGCATCGTTACTCTGCGAGTGAGGGAATGGCAGCTAACCCGGGAAGGGCCGGACAAAAGGAACAGCGCAGGGTCCAGTGTCATTCCTCCGCGAATGGGGGAGTGACAGTTAAGGAAAATGATGAGACGAGAAGCCATTCGACAACCTGACACAATGTTTAAATATCACCGTTTACATGCACAGAGCACAGATTCTTAGCTCATATTTATGAAAACTTCAAAAAAGTTTGTAGAAGAATGGAGCTGAAAGATAAACTTTGGTGCCAAAAATATTTGAAATCCATGCAGAATTCTTCATGCCATTTTCCATTAACTTTAGGAAGATTTCTTGTATCATTTTCTAAAATTACGGAAAAAATACTAGGTTGAAACATGAAAACTGCTTATCATTCAACTTCATTCTGTTTTCCTTAGAATCAAGTTTCCTTTTTAAATTGGCCTACAGAAATCCAATGCAGGCCGGCGCTGCGGCTCACTAGGCTAATCCTCCGCCTAGCGGCGCCGGCACACCGGGTTCTAGTCCCGGTTGGGGCACCGGATTCTGTCCCGGTTGCTCCTCTTCCAGGCCAGCTCTCTGCTGTGGCCAGGGAGTGCAGTGGAGGATGGCCCAGGTGCTTGGGCCCTGCACCCCATGGGAGACCAGGAAAAGCACCTGGCTCCTGGCTCCTGGCTCCTGCCATCGGATCAGCGCGGTGCGCCGGCCTCAGCGCGCTGGCCGCGGCGGCCATTGGAGGGTGAACCAACGGCAAAAGGAAGACCTTTCTCTCTGTCTCTCTCTCTCACTGTCCACTCTGCCTGTAAAAAAAAAAAAAAAAAAAAATCCAATGCAAACATTTCCGTCTAGTCTTCCACTTAGTACACATCACAAATCAATTTTTTAAAAGATCATATTTCCTCTTATCATTAGGCCAAATTTAAAATGAGCCAATGGTTGTTATATACATGCAAACATTAGTACATCAGATTGTTGAAAATTTCCAAGTTTCTTTTTAAATTTATGAGTTTACTCCAAAGAAAACTGGCTTCTTCCCAAGGAAATTTCTGAAATGCTCAAAACAAAACAAAAAAAACCACGTTAACAACTTGACCTAGAATACACACATCCATTTGTACCAACAGTGTCCCTGTCTTGGCTTTGATTTTTACAGTGAAATCTGTAAGACGTAAGTACTGAAGGAAGCTGGGTGAAGTTATTAAGATAAAAGCAACAACACCTTCACACTGATTCCTACCATAGTCAAGAACACCAGTTAAGGGGCAGGCGATTTTCCACAGTGGCTTGTTAAAGCCCCGGCAGCCCACATCTCTTGAAAACTTTCAGATACATAAATCTTTAGGAAAGAAAATAACACCAATTAAGTTTTTTAACACATCTGTTTCATCCCTGACAGCGTAGTCAGTTCTCTCTATTCTCAGATAAACTTATGTTTGCAGTCAAATGTCATTGTTTTGCTCATTTTTATACAAGTAAAATTTCTCACTTGTAAAATAGGAATACTATGTGTTCTATCTATCTTCCAATGTCAGTATGTGGATTTAATAAGACTTTTCATTTTTACAGTACTTCCTCACATTACTAATGTTAAGCACATTTCATTTTACTCAAAACATAAAAGTTACACTAAATGATATTTAAAAGAATTTTTTATTTTATTTATTTTTTTATTTTTTGACAGGCAGAGTGGACAGTGAGAGAGAGAGACAGAGAGAAAGGTCTTCCTTTGCCGTTGGTTCACCCTCCAATGGCCACCACAGCCAGCGCACTGCGGCTGGCACACCGCGTTGATCCGATGGCAGGAGCCAGGTACTTATCCTGGTCTCCCATGGGGTGCAGGGCCCAAGCACTTGGGCCATCCTCCACTGCACTCCCTGGCCAAAGCAGAGAGCTGGCCTGGAATTTTCAGACCAAAGGGCTGGCGCTGTGGTACGGTGGGTAAAGCCACTGCCTGCAATGCTGGCAATCCATATGGATCCCGGTTTGAGTCCTGGCTGATCCACTTCTGATTCAGCTCTCTGCCATGCCTGGAAAAGCAGTGGAAGATGGCTCAAGTGCTTGGAACCTTGCACCACCCTGGGACACCTGGAAGAAGTTCCAGGCTCCTGGCTTCAGATCAGCCCAGCTCCAGCTGTTGTGGCCATTTGGGGAGTCAACCAGCAAATGGAAGGCCTCTCTCTGTAACTCTGCCTTTCAAATAACAAACCAATCTTTAGAAAAAAAAAAAAACAGAATTATACAACCAATTATCCCCAAATGGCATCCCTACTAAATATTCTTCCAAAATGTTAATATCAGTTGAGTATCCCTTACGCAAAATGCTCAGAACTTGACGCCCTTCAGAGTTTTTAGGTTTTCAGGACACAAGCACAGACTTGCCAGTACAGCATCCCTCCTCCTAAACATCCAAAAGCCAGCACGCAGTGCTCACCAAGTTCCAGATTCTGGAGCACTTACGATTTCAGATGAAGATGCTCAACTGTAGACATCTTTGGATGAAACCAGAGATGGGTCGGGTGTCAGGTCCAGAGGTTCAGACACCCATGACCCCCATCACATCCTACACTGAAGCACCAAGGTTCAACACCCACTGCCAACCCAATCCTAGAAAGGCTGCAAGGCGGGGTGACGGCTCGAACTGGGCAGCTACCACCAAGTCAGAGCCCTGCTTTGGGCTCCCGGCTTTTGTAGGCAACTGGGTACTGAGACTGTGGATGACAGCATGTTCTCTCTCTCTCTGCCCATCTGCTTCTGATTTTTTTTAAATTAGGAGATGAAAATACATTCTCCAAACTTCTCCAAAGATGTGACTGACAAACACTTCACTATGCAGTCACAAGTTTTCAATCTTTAAAAAACAGTGCTTACCTACCTTATAAAGGCAGCTTTACTTAACAATGCTAAGTTAAAAACCATTGCAAATCTACTATAAGCTCCACTGTGAGAACGAATATTATTTCACTAACCAACTGACCCATGGTCTCAGAAAATAACATTTCTAACAAGTATTCCAAGCATATTTATAAGGTTCTACACCAATTCTAGGAGGGAAGATGGGGGGGAAAAAGCCCTCCAAGACAAAGTTCTATAGAACAGCTTCACAGAACACCTATAAAGATACCCTTCAGGGGCTGGTGCTGTGGCATAGCGGGTAAAGCCCCAGTCAGCAGTGCTGGTATCCCATGTGGGTGCCAATTCGAGCCCTGGTTGCTCCACTTTTGATCCAGCTCTCTGCTATGGCCTGGGAAGCAGTAGAAGATAGCCCAAGTCCTTGGGACCCTGTACCCACATGGGAGACCTGGAAGAAGCTCCTGGCTTCAGATCGGCGCAGCTCTGACCGTTGCAGCCAACTGGGGGTGAACCATCAGATGGAAGACCTCTCTCTCTCTCTCTGCTTTTCCTCTCTCTCTGTAACTAACTCTGGCTTTCAAATAAATAAATAAATCTTGTTTTAAAAAAGTCTAAGATGTAAAAATCTAACGATTGCTTTTTGGTTACTGTTAATAGTTTATTTTGCTATTGCTGCTGTTTTTTAATTTCTGAAGCAAGCAGACAGCAAGCTCCCATCCACTGGTTCACTCTCCAAATGTCATCAAGGTTGGGACTGGGCCAGGCAAAAACTGGGAGCCAGCACTCACCAAGGTCTTCCATATGGGTAGGTAGCAGGGACCCAAACACTTGGGTCATCACCACTGATCCCAGGGTCTGTGCTATCAAAAAAGCTAAAAATTGAACCCAGGTACTCCAATATGAAATGTGGGTATCTTTTTTAAAAGATGCATTTATTGACCGGCGCCGTGGTTCAGTAGGCTAATCCTCCGCCTTGCGGCGCCGGCACACCAGGTTCTAGTCCCGGTCGGGGCACCAGATTCTGTCCTGGTTGCCCCTCTTCCAGGCCAGCTCTCTGCTGTGGCCAGGGAGTGCAGTGGAGGATGGCCCAAGTGCTTGGGCCCTGCACCCCATGGGAGACCAGGAGAAGCACCTGGCTCCTGCCATCGGATCAGCACGGTGCGGCCATTGGAGGGTGACCCAACGGCAAAGGAAGACCTTTCTCTCTGTCTCTCTCTCTCACTGTCCACTCTGCCTGAAAAAAAAATGCATTTATTTCAAAGTCAAAGACAGACACACTTCACATGCACACAGAGATAGGTAACTTCACTCCCTCAGTGGCTGCAATGGCCAGGGACAGCCTAGGTCAAAGCCAAGGGCTTTATCTACATTTCCCACGTGGGTGCAGGGGCCATCTTCCCCTGCTTTCCCAGGCACATTAGCAGGGAATTGGATCAGAAGCGGAGTACCTGGGACTCAAACCCATGACCACATTAAATGCTGGCATTGCACACAGTGGCTTAACACCACAACACTGGCCTCAGGATGTGAGTATCTTAAGCAGTGTCCTTTTATTATGTGAAGTGTGTTTTTTATTTTTGGGACAGGGGAGGAGAGGCTGTTAGAGAGAAAGAGATATGTTATACCCAACTGGTTACTCCCGAAATGCCTTCAACAGCCAGGGCTGGGCCAGGCCAAAGCTAGGAGACAGGAACTCCATCCAGGTCTCCCACATGGTAGCAAGCACTCAAGTACTTAAGTCATCACCTGCTGTTTCCCAGGGAAGCTAGAATCAGAAGCAGAGTCAAGACTGGAACCTAGGTACTCTGATCCGGGATGTGAGGGTCCTAAGCACCAGACAGTTCCAGGTACAGAGTAACATTCATACTGGCTCTCAGTAATGATGCTTGTAATTGCTACTAGAACAAAATGTTGTAAATAAAAATACCCAACAATACAGATCGTGTTACATTAAATTATGGTTAATGTAAAGACTGTTAGGAGTAAAAAAACAATCCTCCTCAATGCCTACCCTCTTATAGCATATCTTAAAAAGTCCTCTTAGACATGACTTCTGAACAGGCATTTTTAAAAGAATATCCAAGATGCCAAGAAAGAAATCTATGAAAAAAGCATGCTCTAACACCAGTGAACCCCAATCCTGAAGAAAGCATTCTCTCCAATTTACACTTCAGTTTAGCTTGCTTTGTACAATGCACGCTACAAAACAGAACACCAAGGCTTTTCAGTATAGGTATTTACAAAGTTCTTAAATTTAAAACACCCTAAAATAAAACTATCTAAGTAGCTCAACGAATACAGTAATTGCTCTTATATTAATTACACTGTTACATACACATGTAAGAAGAAAGAAATCTAATTCACTTGCATTTTGGGCTTTTGCTAGTGTTCAATTTATATATATATAAATGATTAAAAAAACCTAAAGAAATTTATGTCTGTAATAAATTCATATACTTTTAAAAGCTCAGGATTTCCTTTTCTGTCTTCTCTTTAAACAAAGGAAAAATAGCAAAGTAAAAATTCACAAAAACATAAAGTCCAACTGTACTGTGTGTTCATATTTTTAGTTTTACCGACAGCTACATTTTAAAAATGTCTGAGCCATAACAATCCAACACCTATTAACAATAAAAAAATTGTATATACCTGAAGCAAACTATTAAGTATTAAATAAGGGAAGAAGCATCATTTTGTATCTTAAAAGGTAAAATTAACATCAAAGATGGACTCTGGACCGCAGACTAGAGATCTCCTACTTGACAGTACTATTATTCTTCCACAGTGTAGAATACAGTGGCCACACCTATTAGAGACAGGATAGACGGGAACAGAGTAGGAGGCCCCAGAGGAGCAGCTGGAAAGCAAATTACAAAGTGAGGTCTGACTTGGCAAATGACTAGCTCAGAAAAATAAGTAACAAGTTTCTTACAAATGGAGCTGAGGAAACACCAGCAAAAACACAAACAAAAAAGGAAACAAAATGCCAAGAAGTACCTGGAGTTCACACGGGAAGAATGAAAACCAAAGAAAACAGGGGTACAGTAAAAATAAGCAGCTGTAACACCACTAGTTCAAGAATCAAAGCCTTTAAGAACACCTTCAAGGCCAAGGTCTCATCTCGACTTCCTGGAGTGTGACAACTGTTGGCACACAGTGGATGCCCAACGTTTGTTCAATGAATACACCACGACTGTTCTTGGGATTATTTCACCTGTAAAAGAATTGACTTGGGACAGTTTATTGTACGTGGATGAAAGGATTCACAGAAGTTTCCTCACTCCCACACGGACTTCTTCCTGGACATGGGTTATAGACAGATAACCTGGAGCAGTCACTGAAGTTAAGAAGCTGAGAGCCTACCCACAAGGAAACGAGGTGTCATGTCCTATTTTGCCACAATTACCAAAATTTTCAGAAGGAAGCACAGTATAGGACAACTAGTACGTGTCCTCCAGGAGCTAACATTTCAGATGAATTCACTATAGAAAAGTGGCTGACAGTATCTCATGCTACTGCTAACACTGAGAGATTTATGCACAAAACCCAAAAACACTAAGTCTGATTTCACCAAAGAACTCCTAACACTTTAACAATCAAATCCACCTGCTACTATTACTTCTGAACTGAAATGTGATTTCTGTGAATAAGCAGCATAAAGCGATAGCTATAGTTACAGAAAACTACTTCTTCCCATCTAACCATCCAAATTGCTCTATCCCAATGCTATCTTCTGACCATTATTAACTTCCTCAACCTGGCGATTACATACTGAAAAACATGGCATCCTCTAAATAATCACACTGAATAAAACGGATTTCTATCCTAGCAAGGAAAAAAAAAGTAAAAGCAAAGACCAACAGATACAGAGTATTTTTAAAAAGTTAAGCAACTACTGAGAAACTGTCAATGGGCAAACTAACATGATACAATATTTTCTTGGAAGCTTTCAATTAATATTGCATAGGTTATCTCAAATATGGTGTTTCTACTTCAGCTATGAGATCTCCCCATGGGAGAAAATATCTCTTAATCATATTAGTGAAATCTGTTGATTCTTAACGTACACTTTGGACATGAAATAAATTGCTCAAAATTTACCAGAGCAATGTAAGTCTCAATTATTGAGAGCTGGTTTTATTTATTCCCTCAGTCTCCCAACCATAAATAAAAAGCTTGAGGCATACCAGCAATGTGCAAGATAAATGAAGCTAACTTTTGAAAAGTTCAATGTTTCAATGAACACACTACAGAATACTAGCAACGCTATAATATGGAAAATTTTCATTGTTTACAACAGAAAAACCAAAACTGCATTTTCTCAGGCACAATTTTTTTTTTAAATCTCTGAAGGGTCTTCAAAAGCCCAAGTTTTTAAGCTCATAATTTTCACATTTGAACTTAACACTCAGCTGAAGCAGCAACAAGGGTCTCAAAGTAAGGCAAACACAAATCTCCACTTGAAAAAGTGAAAGTTCCTTCCCCAGAAATCACCCTGCACTTCTCCCACCATTAACAAGGCACTCGCTGTCGGATGCTGGAGACCACTTTTTACCTGCTATGGCAGCACCGTCCATCTACAGCAGTCTGCTTATCGAAACAAAACTGACAGAAATAAAATACTCTTACAATACAAGCAGAGTAACCTGTTCAGTTGGAAGTTATGTGTTTCATACAAAGCTAGTATTGTTAAAATAGACAGACAAAATAGATAGTTCAGACAAAAAAGCTACTCACCACCTTCCCTCTCTCTAACTCTGTGAGTGTGCACGTTTTTGACCTTGCTGTGGCCTGTGCTGTCACTGTATTTGTTTTCTGGACTGTTAGATCTCCCCAACATCTTATTTGGTGATGAAGGGTCTGTGGCATCTCGCATTTTTTCAGGTCTGCGATCACCACTACGGGAGTGACTCTTCGATGAATACTAAAGTGCCTGTAAAACATCACTCCCCAAACAACAGAGAGAAAAAACTGAAACTTCAACTCTCCATATTGATTTCATAAGGGGGAAAACAGTCCTTACTCCTCAACCTGCAAGGAGCTCCCTGCTCCCCTCCAGGCTTTGAGGAAACAGTCCACAAGCACAAAGTTGGACGCTCCATGGGATCCTGTCAAGCCTCGTGTTGCGACAACTCTGTGCCTCAGACTTCCAGGAGACTGTAGCTCCTACAGGAGCAGAAGACTTTCCTGTTTCCTTTGGTTTTCTGTTGCTGCTCTCAGCCCTACTGAGGAGCTCAACAGGCATCAGCTGCACGAAGGACAGGAGGCTTGTCCTCTCCCGAGGTGCCCCGACGTGCAACTGAACTCAATTCAGCTAGCACAGAGAGAAAACCACCCCAACGGACACCAAGTCCACCTTTCAAGGTGACGCAGCAGACCCGCATCTTCCTTGGGTTTCTCATGCACCTCTCTCTCGCCTTGGGCCTGGGCCACTTCTCCAGAGAGCACCGAGAAAGGCCGTGTGCCCCAGTGAATACTGCTAAGCGTGTCGTGTCCTCCAACCTGGCAGGGGAGGTCAGCAGGGCAATAAGCTTCACCCAGCCACGCCTGCCTCTGGCCTCAAGACACGCCAACACCTGGGACACATCCCAGGGAAGCACACGCACTGGCATTCGTGTCCCGCACCTGAAGCCCCCTCATTTCAGCCGTGTGTCTGTTTCAAAGCCCACGGCACTGCAGGCCTTTTGGGACAGGACACCAAGAAGGTGCATCTAACTGTGAAAGGAAGGGCCGTGGGAGGCGAGGGGGAAGTCCTAGCCAGCAGCACGTGAAGTTTCCCATAGGGCCAGGCAACAACTCCCAGATGCCGATGTCGAGGTGGGGCCCGGGGACCATGGGCTGCATCCCAGCAACAAACATGAACTCCTATGTCACCTGAACACACATCGGTCGATGATCACACACGTGTTCTCCAGGCTCCCTGCCACCAGCTCCCTCCCCAACACACATCCAAGGAAAGGATGTCACTGAAACCCTCCTGAATGAAGGGCCCGGTGTTGGTCAGTGCCACACAGGGAGCATCCGGCACCTGTGCTGCAGTCCTGCCAGGCGCGTGGCCCAGCCCTCTGAGAAGTCCGGGAGAGCCCAAGGACACCGCCTAGTCCTACCCTCGACCTCACACCCGTGGTTCTCGCCATTCTCAGCAGAAAGGTGGGGGTGATCCTCTTGCCCTTCTGCTTCTCCTCTCATCCTCTGGCCCAGTGGCCCTTTGAGCCCCGTGGCTGGAGTACCACAGACAACCCTCAGCCACACATTGAAACCCGGGGTGGGGGGAGAGGGTGGGGTGCGTGCATTTCCTGAATCCACGGAAGCCCACCCAAGCCCACTCAGCTTCCAATCCCAGAAACTCGTTCTGTCTGAGAGGGAACCAGCAAATAAGAGTGTCCCGACGGACCACAAACACAACTCCCACGCCACCTGCCGCTGTCCTACCGAGAGCCATGGGACTGTCAGCCCATCCACGCGGCCAGCAGGGTGCCTGGCACCTGCAGCTCGCACCCGCCCCTCTGCCTGGCTCCCACAGGGTGTCAGGAAGCACTCTCTGTACCCTGACAGGAAAGCCCGCCATGCCCCATAGGGGAGGATCCGAGAGCATGCAGCTTCCCCCTACCCTCCCCCGAGGACCAAGCCTCTGCCGGTCCCCACCCCACACCTTACCTCTTGAACCCACACTCCAGGCAGCGGGCTTGCCCAACCCCATCTGGACACCTGGAGGGCCTGGGTGCAGGCCCCCAGTGCCCGCCCACCCAACAGTCCATGTGCATTCGGCTTGCCAGCGCGCCTGACGCTCCCCGCTCCATGTCAAGCTGGGCTGGGCCTGGGCCTGGGCCTGGGCCTGGGCCTCGGTGGCATTTGGGGGGCCGACACCGCAATTTCTTGACCTCCCCACACACAAACTCACCATTGCCCTGCGTCCGGAGAGAGCTAGTCCCAAGACAGCCACAGGCCGGGGCACAATGGGCTGAGGAGATTCCTCCCGAGGTCACCTACCACTCAGCCCGGTGCTCCGACTCGCCTCCGCTCGCTTCTCCAGGACCCGCAAAGCCGGCCACCTCCACGGGATCACGCCTCGGCACTCCGCCCACGCACGCAGACACACCCTGACGTCACAGAGGGAAGGGCCAGGGAGCCCCACCCCAGGGCTCGCCCCTCAGCCCGAGGCTCCGCCCCCTTCTCACCTGGGGTGCGGGGACCCCTACCATCACCTCTTGACACCTGCCTGGCCTCTCCACACCTGGCAGCCAGGCCCGACTCGCACCAGCCACACTCCTCTACGCTTTCCCCAAGCAAGACGGTTCACATTCATCAATGCAATGCATCAAGCTTTGCTTTAGATCTTGCCTTGGGGGTTGCACTGGAAACTGATTATGGAACCCAAGATCACTTTTCTTCGCCTCAGCACATTTGACCTTAGGCATAAGCATACCTCCTGCTCCCTGAGTTCTGAAAATGTTCTGAAAATGCAACTTGTTTCGGGTTCGCTTGTCATTTTAATTCCCTGTGCCTAGAGTGGCTTCTCCACCTCTGCTTGCTCATATCCACCATTTCCGCGGGCACAGGACACGGGTAGCCCCCATGAGATCCCGACACAGCGCCTATGGGACAGAGGGGGCACCTCGAGAGGGCACTGCCTTCGGTTCGGCCCAGTCCAGCCACTGAGGTCATTTGGAGAGTGATCCAGAAGCTGGAAGTCCCCCCCACACACACACACTCTCTCTCTCTGCCTCTGCCTCTCCTAACTCTGTGTTTCGAACAAATAAACAACATCTGTTTAAAAATGGAATCCCATTTGTCTCTTTTTGTCATCATGGCCTGTGCTGTTGTGATCCTGTCCACGACGCACATCCGTGCCACGGTGCTCTGGACGCTGCCACTCACATGGCACAGCCCTCTGAGGGTTTTGGCTCCTGGTTTCCTCCTGGACCATCTCTGGCAGTCGGGGGCCCTAATCATAACCCTACCCCTCAGACTAATCCTGACCGTAATCTTAGCCCTAGCATTGGCCCTAAGCCTCAACTAGCCCTGGCCATAGTTATATTGCTATACCTAACTCTAGCCCTTTCCCTAAAACCAACCCCGAATTCTAAGAATAACCCAAACTGTCACATAGCCCTAACCCTAACCCTAACCCTAACACTATCCCTTACCATAAGACTCACAGTAGCCCTAGCATTAGCCTTAGTTCAAAACTTAACCCTAGCTATATACCTAAAAGCAAGCACAAATTCTAACAATAACCGTAAGTGTCAAAAAGCCCTAGCACTATTCCTTTTTTTTATTTTTATTTTTTAAAGCTTTTATTTAGTGAATGCATATTTCATAGGTACAACTTCAGGAATATAGTTATTTTCTCCATACCCACCCTGCCACCTGACACTATTCCTAATCCTAACCCTAATCCTAACCCTAAGCTTAGCTCTAAGCCTCACACTAGCCCTTGCCTTAGACTTTCTGGTAAACCTAACCCTAGTCCTAACAGTAACACTAACCACTAAGTCTAACAATTACCCTAACTGTAGTATAGCCCTAACCATAATTTGAAACGTAGCCCTAACACTAACCATAACTCTATCCCTAGGCCTTGACTTAACCCTAACTGATGCCTAAGCCCTAAACATAACTTTATTCCTAACCTTCACCCTAACCATTAACCCTAATCATAACACTGATGCTACCATAGTCTGAGCCCTAATCTTAAATCTAAACCTAACCCTAAACCTAACCCTAACCTTCACCATAACCTTAACCCTAGGACTCACCTCAATACAAATAGTCCACCTCACCATTGCCCTGGCACTAAAACAAACTCTAGATGTAACCCTCAGCATAAGCGTTAAAACTAAACATAACACTAACTGAAGAGCAATCATAACCCTAATTAACCGTACTAACTCCTACCGCTAAGCCTAACCCTAATCCTAAACCTAACCCATGCCCTGACCCTAAGCCTCAGACTAGCCCTGGACATAACCTTAGTGCTGAACCTAACTCTAGCCCTTTCTCTAACATCAACTACAAATTCTAACAATGACACAAAATGTCACATAGCCCCACTATAATCCTTAACCTAAACCTAACACTAACTTTAACCCTAACCCTAACCCTAACCCTAACCCTAGCCCTAACCCTAACCCTAGCCCAAGCCCTAAGCCTTACATCAGCCCTGGCCTTAGCCTTAGTGTAAAACTTAATTCTAGCCCTATACCTAAAAACAAGCACAAATTCTAAAACTACCCTTGTCACATAGCACTTATACTATTCCTAAACCTAACCCTGATTCTAAACAAAAACTTACTCCAGATTGTAAGCCTCATACTAGAACTTGCCTTAGCCCTACTGCTAAACCTAACTATAACCCTAATTTTAACACCAACCATTATTCTTTTTTTTTTCAGAGAGAGAGTTATAGACAGTGAGAGAGAGACAGAGAGAAAGGTCTTCCTTCTGTTGGTTCACTCCCCTAATGGCTGCTACGGCCAGCACTGTGCTGATCCAAAGCCAGGAGCCAGGTACTTCCTCCCGGTCTCCCATGCAGGTGCAGGGACCCAAGCAACTGGGCCATCCTCCTCTGCCCTCCCGGGCCACAGCAGAGAGCTGGACTGGAAGAGGAGCAACCAGGACTAGTACCCGGCACCCCAACCGGGACTAGAACCTGGGGTGCCAGCACCGCAGGTGGAGGATTAGCCAAGTGAGCCATGGCGCCGGCCAACACTAACCATTATTATAACAATAACCCTAAATGCAGTATAGCCCTAACCCTAATCCAAACCTCATCATAACCATAACCTTAACCCTAAATCTAGGACTCAGCCTAACCCTACTACTAATAATGTTATTCCTAAACCTAACACTAAACCAAACCGGAACCCTAAACCTAGGCATGGCTCAAAGCCTCATACTAGTCCTTGCCTCAGGCCTACTGCTAAACCTAACTCTAGCCCTAACCCTAACACTAACCATTAATTCTAACAATTACTCTGACCATAGCATAACCCTAAACCAAATCCTAACCCTAACCTTCATGCTTGGCCTCAGCCTAGACCTAACACTATCCCTAGCTGAAGCTGAAGCCATAGAACTAACTGTGCTCCTAGCCTTTACCCTAACCATTAATCCTAGCTAGAATACTAATGGTACCATAGCCCTAGCCATAACATTTACTGTAAATGTAACCCTAACCCTAACCCTAATTCTAACCTTAACCCTAGCCCTGGCCATAATCCCCACACTAGCCTGGCCTTAACCAAGAGAAAAACCAAACTCCAGCCCTATCCCTAAAACCAAGCCTGAATTTAAACAATAACCCTAAATGTCACACAGCCCTAATACTATTACTAAACTTCACCCTAGCCTTACCCCTAGTCCTGGTCCTAAGCCTCACACCGGTCCAAGCCTTAGCCTTGGTGCAAAACCTGACTCTAACACCAACCCTAACTACAAATTCATACAATTACCCTAACCTTAGCATAGCCTTAAACCTAATCCTGAACCTCACCTAGGCCTCAGCCTAGCCCTAACACTATTCCCAGCTGATGCACAAGCCCTAAAACTAAATGTACAACTAACCTTCACCCTAACCCTTAATCCTAAGTATATCACTAATGGTATCATAGCCCTAGCCCAAATCTTAACCTTAAACTTAACCTTATGCGTAACTCTAACACTAACCCTAACCCTAATCCGCCCCTAACCTTAACCCTAGCCCAGGCCCTAGACTTCATACTAGACTAGCCTTAGCATTAGTGCAAAATCTAACTTTAGCCATATCCCAAAAATCAAGCATGAAATCCAAAAATAAATCTAACTTTCACGCAGTCTTAATGCTATTCCTAAACCTAAACCTAATCCTAACCCCAACTGTAACCCTAAACCTAGCCCTGGATCTAAGCCTCACACTAGACTTTGCGTTAGCCCTACTTCTAAACCTAACTCTTGCCCCAACCTTAACACTAACCACTAATTCTAGCAATTACCATAACTGTAGCATAGCCCTAAACTTAGTTTTAATCTTAACAGTAACTCTAACATTAACCCTAAACTTAACCCTAGGCCTTGGTCAAACCCTGACACTATCCCCAGTCGACACCCAAAACCTAAACTTAACTGTACTCCTAATTCATCCTAATGCTTAATCCTAACCATAACACTAATGGTCACATTGCCCAAGATACAATATTAAACATAAAACTAGCCATAAAACTAACCCTAAACCTAACCCTAGCCCTAGCCCTGGCCCAAAGACTCATACTAGCCCTGGACTTAGCTTTAGTGCTAAACCTAACGCTAGCACTATCTCTATCACCAACAATGAATTCTAATAGTCACCCTAACTGCCACATAACCCTAAACCTATTCTTACACTTAACCCTAACCCTAACCCTAGTCCTAACCCTAACCTTATTCAAGGTCTCAACATAACACAAACAGTAGCCCCCAATTTATTACAAGCACAAAAGCTAACACTATCCTAATCCTCACTCTAACCATTAAAACTAAGCATAATATTAATTTTAGCATAGATCTTGCTCTAATTCTAATCCTACACTAATCCTAGCCCTAGCCCTGGCCCTAAGCCTTATCTGGTCTGGATTTAGCCTTATACTAAACCTAAATCTAGCCTTATCCCTAACACCAACAAGGGATTCTAACAATAACCCTAATATCGCATAACCCTAACACTAGTGCTGGCTTTAAGCATAATACTAGCCCTGGCCTTAGCCTTAGCCTTAGCCTTAGTGTTAAACCTAACTCTAGTCCTATCCTTCACACCAACTATGAATTCTTTTTTTTTTTTTTTTTTTTGACAGGCAGAGTTAGACAGTAAGAGACAGAGAAAAAGGTCTCCCTTCCGCTGGTTCACCCCGCAAATGGCCTCTATGGCCAGCGCATTGCCGGGTAACTGTTACAATTCATTGTTGGTGACAGAGATAGTGCTAGAGTTAGATTTAGCACTAAAGCTACGTCCAGGGCTAGTATGAGGCTTTGGGCCAGGGCTAGGGCTAGAGTTAGGGTTAGGGTTAGTTTTATGGCTAGTTTTATGTTTAATATTGTATCTTGGGCAATGTGACCATTAGTGTTATGGTTAGGAATACGCCACCATGCTGTGCCAATCCGAAGCCAGGAGCCGGGTGTTTCCTCCTGGTCTCTCATGCAGGTGCAGGGCCTAAGCACTTGGGCCATCCTCCATGCCTTCTCGGGCCATAGCAGAGAGCTGGACTGGAAGAGGAGCAATTGGGACAGAATCCGGCGCCCAACCGGGACTAGAACCCAGGGTGCTGGTGCCACAGGCGGAGGATTAGCCAAGTGAGCCACGGCACCAGCCCAACTATGAGTTCTAACAATAACCCTGTTACATAGCTCTAACCCTATTGCTAATACTAACTCTTACACTAACCCTAGGCATCAATTAACACAAAAAAATAGTCTCAACTCAATGGAAGCACTAATTTAACTCTAGTCCTAACCCTCACCCTAACCTCTAAAACTAAACCTAACACTAATCAAACCATAGTCCTAGCCCTAGTAATAACCCTACACCTAATTCAAACTATAATCCTAACCCTGACCCTAACACTTATCCAGGCTCTAGCCTGACACTAGCCCTTGACCTTGCCCTACTGCTAAACTAAATTCTAGCCCTAATGCTAACATTAACCACTAATTCAAACAATAATTCTAATGTTCGCATAGCCCTAACCTTCAATCTAACCCTAACCTCAGACATTGACCTAACAGGAACAGTAGCCCTAGCCACAGCCCGAGCCCTAAACCAAATCTTTTAAAACTCACATAACCACTACTCCTAACAACAACCCTAAAACTAAATATGATATTAATTGTAGCTTAGACCTAGCTCTAATCCTAATTCTAACCCTTACCCTAGCCCTAGCCCTGGCCCTCAAACTCACACTAACTCTAGACATAGTCTTAATGCTAACCTATCTCTAGCCCTATCCCTAACATCAACCATAAATTCTAACAATAACCCAAACTGTCAAATAGTCCTAACTCTATTTCTAACCCTAACCCTAACACTGATGCTAACCCAAACCCTAACCCTAGGCCTCGGCCTAACACAAGCATTAGCCCTCAATTTAGCCCAAGCACTAAACCAAACTCTAGACCTAAATCTCACCCTAGCACTAAAACTAAACATAGCACTAACTGTAGTATAAAACTAAGCCTAACAGTAACCATAGCATAGTACTAGCCCTAAAGCTAACCCTAACTCTAAACCTAACACTAACTCTAACCTAACCCTAGTCCTGGCTCTAAGAATCACAGTAGCCTTCTCCATAGACCTACTGTAAAACCTAAATCTCGCCCTAACGCTAACACTAACCACTCATTCTAATAATAATCCCAATCTCAGATTAGCATAACCTGATCCTAAACCTAACCCTAACCACAATAATAACCCTAGAGCTTGACCTAAGTCTGCCATTAGCCCTAGCCACAGCCCAAACCCTAAACCTAACTATTCCTAACCCACACCCTAACCACTACTCCTAAATATAACACAACTGTAGCATAGGCCTAGCCCTAACACTAACACTAACACTAAACTAACCCTTGCCCTAACCACTACTCCCAACAATAACACAACTGTAGCATAGTCCTAACACTAACACTAAACTTAATTAAACCTTAACCTTAACTTTAGCCCTAGCCATGGTCCTAACACTCATAACCCTGGCCTTAGCCTTAGTGCTGAACCTAACACTAGACACTTTCTAATAAAACCACCAACTCTAACAATAACCCTGTCAGATAACCCTATTCCTAAACCTAACACTAAACCTAATGAAACACTAAGCCTAGGCCTCAGCCTAACACAAACAGTAGCTCTCACCTTAGCCTAAGCACTAAACCTAACTCTAGCCCCAGCACTAACACTAGCCACTAATTTTAACAATGACACTAACTATAGCAAACCATAACCTTAATCCTAAACCTAACTACAGTCTAACACTAACCCTAGGCTTCAGCCTAACCCTAACTCTAGCCCTAGCCATAGTTCAAACCCTAAATCAACTCTACTCCTAACCATCACCTTAACCACTAATCCTAACAATAAAACGAACCATAGCATAGACTTATCCCTAACACTAACACTAAACTTAACTAAATCTTAACCCTAAACCTAGCCCTAGCCCCATCCGTAAGTCTCACACTGTCCCTGGCCTTAGCTTTATGACTAAATCTAACTCTATCCCTACTACTAAAAACAACCAGGAATTCTAAAAATAGCCTTAACTGTCACATAGGCCTAACTCTATTCCTAACCATAAACCTAACACTAGCCATAACCCTAGGCCTTGGCCTAACACAAACAGTTCGATCAACTTAGACCTAACCCTTATCCTAATCCCTAACCCAAATGCTAACTCTAGACCTAGTCCTGCTAACCATATGGCTAAACCTAATTCTAGTCCTATCCCTAACACAAACCATGAATTATAACAGTAACCTTGTCACATATCCCTAACCCTATTACTAACCCTGCCTAATCCCAATTCTAGTCCTAGCCCTGGCCGTAAGCCTCACACGTGACTTGGTCTTAGCCTTCGTGCTAGTCATAACTTAGCCCTATCCCTAACACCAACTACAAATTCTGACAATAACTATCACTAACACTATTCCTAACCCTAACCCTAATCCTAACCCTAGGCCTCAACATAACATAAACAGTAGCCCATACCTTACCCAAACACTAAACCTAACTCTAGCCATAACCATAATGCTAACTACTAATTCAAACTTTAATCCTAACAATAGATTAGTCCTAACCCTAATCCTAAATCTATCCCTAACCCTGAAAATAACCCTAGATATCAGCCTAAGCTTAATGTAGCCCCAGACATAGCCCAAGCCCTAAAATTTACTCTCTTCCTAATCTTCACCCTAATCACTACTCTTTTTTTTTTGTCTTTTTTATTTTTATTTGACAGATAGAGTTAGACAGTGAGAGAGAGAGACAGAGAGAAAGGTCTTCTTTCTGTTGGTTCACTCCCCAAATGGCCAGAGCTAAGCCTATCCGAAGCCAGGGGCCAGGTGCTTCTGCCTGGTCTCCCACGTAGGTGCAGGGGCCCAAGCACTTGGGCCATCCTCCAGTGCTTTCCCGGGCCACATTAGAGAGCTGGACTGGAAGAGAAGCAACTAGGACTAGAACCCGGTGCCCATATGGGATGTCAGCACTGCAGGCCGAGGATTAACCCAGTGAGTCACGGCACTGGCCCCTAATAACTAGTCTTAACAATAACAATAACAGGGGCCCATGCTGCAGCACAGCGGGTTAAATCCCTGGCCTGAACTGCCAGCATCCTATATGGGCGTCGGTTCTAGTCCCAGCAGCTCCTCTTCCAATCCAGCTCTCCGCTATGGCTTGGGAGAGCAGTGAAAGATGGCCCAAGTCCTTGGGCCCCTGCACTCACGTGGAAGACCTGGAGGAAGCTCCTGGCTCCTGGCTTTGGATTGACACAGCTCTGGCCATTGTGGCCATCTGGGGAGTGAACCAGTGGATGGAAGACCTCTCTCTCTGTCTCTACCACTCTCTGTAACTCTTTCAAATAAATAAAAATAAATCTTAAAAAAACAGTAACTCTAGCATATAACTAACCCTAATTATAATCCTAAATCTAACCGTAAACCTAGCCCTAGCCCTGGCCCTGGCCCTAAGCCTCACTCTAGCCCTGGCCTTAGGCTTAGTACTAAACCTAACTCTAGCCCTATCCATAACACCAACCATGAATTCTAATAATGATCCTATGTCACATATCTTTACCTTATTCTTAGCCCTAACTTAACCTAAACCTAACCCTACCCCTAACACTAACCTTGGGCCTCAGCTTAACACAACAAGTAGCTCTCACTTAGCCAAGCACCAAACCAAACTCTAGCCCTAGCCTCACCTTAACCATTAAAACTAAACCTACACTACCATTCTTCTAACCTTAGCCCTGGCTCTAAAGCCTCACACTAGCCCTAGCCTTAGCCCTTCTGCTAAACCTAACTCTAGCCTTAATCTTAACACTAACTACTAATTCCAACAATATCCCTAACTGTAGATAACCCTAATCTAACCTAAACCTAATTCTAACCCTAACATTAACCCTAGAGCTTGGCCTAAGGCTAAAACTAGCCCTAGCAGTCCCCAAGCTCTAAAACTAATATCTCTCCTAACCTACACCCTAAGCACTACTCCTAACAATAACCCTAACTGTAACATAGCCTTAGCCCCAATCCAAAACCTAAACCAAACTTTAAACCTGACCATAACCATAACCCTGGCTCTAGCCCTGGCCCTAAGCTGCACACTAGTCCTGGCCATGGCGTAATTGCTAAAGCAAACTGTAGCCTTACCCTTAACACCAATCATATATTCTAACAGTAACTCTGTCACATAGCCCTAACCCTATTCCGGAACCTAATCCTAACTCTAACCCTAAACTTGACTGTAACCCTAGGCCTAATCATAACATAAACAGCAGCATATTCATTACCTCAAGCACTAAATGTAATTGCATCCCTAATTCAAACACTAGCCACTAATTCTAACAATAACCCTAACCATAGCATAGCCCTAACCCTAACCATAAACTATCACTAATCCTAGACATCAGTCTAAACCTGACACCAGCACTTTGTATAGCCTAAACTCTAAACCAATTCTTCTCCTAACCCTAACCCTAACCCTAACCACTATTTCTAACAATAACACTAACAATAGCATTGTCCTAACTCTAACAGTAAGCCTAATCCTAACACTAACCCTAACTCTAATCCTAGCCTCACACTAGTCCTGGCCTTAGCCTTACTGAGTGTTAAAGCTAACTCTAGCCCTATCTGAAACATCAACCAGGAATTCTAAAAATATCCTTGTCACATAGCCCTAACACTATTCCTAACCATAAACCTAACTCTAGCCCTCAAACAAACAGAAAATTAGCCCACACCTTACCCTTGGCACTAAACTTAACTCTAGCCCCTCACCCTACCCTCTAAAACTAAGTTGACACGAACCCTAGCATGGCCCTAGCCCTAATCCTAACCCTATCCTTAACCCTACTCCTAACCCTTACCCTAATCACAGCCCTGGTTCTAACTGGCCCTCTCCTTAGTCCTACTGCTAAACCTATCTCTAGCCCCAACCCTAACATTAACCACTAATTATAACAATAACCTTAATTGTAACATAGCCCTTACCCTAATCCAAAACCTAACCCTAGACCTCAGCCTATCCCTAGGCCTCAGCCTAACCCTAATGCTAGCCCTAGCCCTAGCCTAAACCCTAAACATAACTCTAGTAGTAATCCATGCCCTAATCACTAATCCTAATAGTAACGCTAACCAATAGCATATCCCTAACCTTAACCGTAACCTTAACCCTAACACTAGCTCAAGTCCTGGTCCTAAGCCTTACACTAGTCCAGGCCTTAGCCATAGTACTAAACTTAAATCTAGCCCTATCCCTAACACTGACCATAAATTCCAACAATAACTTTTACTGTTACATAGCTATAACCCTATTCCTAACCCTAAACCTAACCTGACCCTATTCCTAAATTTAACCATAACCCTAGGCCTTAGCCTAACAAAACAGTAGCATACTACTTAGTCCAAGTACTAAATGTAAATCTACCTGTAACCCTAACTCTAACCACTAGTTCTAACGATAACCCTAAAAGAAGCATAGCCCAAATCCTAATCCTAAACCAAACCATAACACTAACCCTAACTCTAGGCCCGGCCTAACCCTAATACTACCCCAAACTATATTCCAAGCCCTAAATGTAAATCTAGTCCTAACTCTCACCCTAACCAAAAATCCTAACAATAACACTAAAAGTAGCACAGCCCTATCCCTAACCTTGAACCAAACCCTAGCCCTAACATTGACCCTGACCCTAAGCCTCACGCTAGCCAAGGCCTTAGACCTAGTGCTAAACCTAACTCTAGCTGTATCACAACACAGAACACTAACTTTACCGATAACCCTAACTGTAGCATAGCCTAACACTAGTCCTAAAACAATCCTAACACAAACCCTAAACCTAATCCTCGGCATAGACCTAACACAAACTGTAGCCCTCAGTTGAGCCCCCCAAAATCCACAAACATTATCATAGCCCTAACCCTAAACCTAGGCCAAAACCAAACCTTAACCCTAATCTAACCCAAAAACTGTAGGTAAACTCATGGCCAGCCAGAACCATAACCCTAATCATCTTCCTAACCCTAACCCTAAAACCTAACCCTAACCCTAACCCTAACAAAATGCAAAGCATATGCATATCCTTAACCCTAGGCCAAAGCAACCATACCCTAACTCTAACCCATATCCTATAGTTAAATCTTACACAAACCTGGACCTTACCCCTAACCTGAATCCTAATCTTAATTTTACACTCTAAACCTAACCCTAACTCTCACAAAACCCAAAACAATAGTGTACCTCTAACCCTACTCCTAACCTAAGCTTAACTCAAACCCTAACTCTTAACACTAACACTAACCTTAACCCTAACAAAACCTGAACCTAAGCATATCCCTAAGCCTAACACTAACCCCTAGACCAATTCCAAAACCTAACTCTAACCTTACCCAAACCCAATGGGTAAATCTTTTTTTTTTTTACTTTTTTTTTTAACTTTTATTTAATGAATATAAATTTCCAAAGTACAGAATATTGATTACAATGGCTTCCCCCCAATAACGTCCCTCCAACCCACTACCCTCCCCTTATCCACGCCCTCTACCCTTCCATTCACATTAAGATTCATTTTTGATTCTCTTTATATACAGAAGATCAGTTTAGCATACATTAAGTAAAGATTTCAACAGTTTGCTCCCACACAGAAACATAAAGTGAAATATACTGTTTGAGTACTAGTTATAGCATTAAATCTCAATGTACAGCACACTAAGGACAAAGATCCTACATGAGGAGTAAGTGCACAGTGACTCCTGTTGTTGACTTAACAATGTGACACTCTTGTTTATGGCATCAGTAATCACCCTAGGCTCTTGTCATGAGCTGCCAAGGCTATGGAAGTCCCCTGAGTTCACTGACTCTGATCATTTTTAGACAAGGCCATAGTCAAAGTGGAAGTTCTCTCCTCCCTTCAGAGAATGGTACCTCCTTCTTTGATGACCCATTCTTTCCACTGGGATCTCACTCACGGAGATCTTTCATTTAGGTTTTTTTTCCCCCAGAGTGTCTTGGCTTTCCATGCCTGAAATACTCTCATGGGCATTTCAGCCGGATCTGCATGCCTTAAGGGCTGATTATGAGGCCAGAGTGCTGTTAGGACATTTGCCATTCTATGGGTCTGCTGTGTATCTCACTTCCCATGTTGGATCATTCTCTCCCTTTTTTATTCTATCAGCTAGTATTTGCAGACACTATTCTTATTTATGTGATCCCTTTGGCTCTTAGTCCTATCATTATGATCAATTGTGAATAGAAATTGATCACTGGGACAAGTGAGATGGCATTGGTACATGCCACCTCGATGGGATTGAATTCGAATCCCCTGGTATGTTTCTAACTCTACCGTTTGAGGTAAGTTAGCTTGAGCATGTCCCGAATTGCACATCTCTTCCCTCTCTTATTCCCACTCATATTTAACAGCAAACACTTTTCAGTTAAGTTTCAGCACTTAAGAAGAATTGTGTATTGATTACAGTATTCAACCAAAAGTATTAAGTAGAACAAACAAACAAAATACTAAGAGGGATAACATATTAAGCTGCTCATCAACAGTCAGGGTGAGGGCTGATCAAGTCACCGTTTCTCATAGTGTTCATTTCACTTTAACAGGTTTCCTTTTTGATGCTCAGTTAGTTGTCACCTATCAAGGAGAACAAGTGGTATTTGTCCCTTTGGGATTGGCTTATTTCACTCAACATAATGTTTTCCAATTCCTAACAGGGATCACTTTTCAGTTAAAATTTAAACACCTAAGAATAATTGTCTGTTAATTACAGAGTCCAACCAATGGTACTAGAACAAAAAAAAAATACTAAAATGGATAAAGTATTACATTGTACATCAACCGTCAGGACAAGAGCTGATCAAGTCACTGTTTCTCATAGTGTCAATTTCACTTCAACAAGTTTCCCCTTTGGTGCTCAGTTAGTTGTCGCCAATCACGGAGAACATATGATATTTGTCCCTTTGGGACTGGCTTAATTCACTCAGCATGATGTTTTCCAAATTCATCCATCTTGTTGCAAATGACTGGGTTTCGTTGTTTTTGACTGCTGTATAGTATTCTATAGAGTACATGTCCCATAATTTCTTTATCCAGTCTACTGTTGATGGGCATTTGGGTTGGTTCCAGGTGTTAGCTATTGTGAATTGAGCTGCAATAAACATTAAGGTGCAGATTGCTTTTTTGTTTGCCAATTTCATTTCCTTTGGGTAAATTCCAAGGAGTGGGATGGCTGGGTTGAATGGTAGGGTTATATTCAGGTTTCTGAGGAATCTCCAGACTGACTTCCATAGTGGCTTTACCAGGTTGCATTCCCACCAACAATGGGTTAGTGTCCCTTTTTCCCCAAATCCTCTCCAGTATCTACTGTTGGTAGATTTCTGAATGTGAGCCATTCTAACCGGGGTGAGGTGGAACCTCATTGTGGTTTTGATTTGCATTTCCCTGATTGCTAGTGATCTTGAACATTTTTTCATGTGTCTGTTGGCCATTTGGATTTCCTCTTTTGAAAAATGTCTATTGAGGTCCGTGGCCCATCTCTTAAGTGGGTTGTTTGTTTTGATCTTGTGGAGTTTCTTGATTTCTTTGTAGATTCTGGTTATTAACCCTTTATCTGTTGCATAGTTTGCAAATATATTTTCCCATTCTGTCGGTTGTCTCTTCACTTTCCTGACTGTTTCTTTTGCAGTACAGAAACTTCTCAATTTGATGCAATCCCAATAGTTGATTTTGGCTTTGACTGCCTGTGCTTCTGGGGTGTTTTCCAAGAAGTCATTGCCGGTACCTATATCTTGCAGGGTTTTTCCAATGCTCTCTAATAATTTGATGGTGTCAGGTCGTAGATTTAAGTCTTTAATCCATGTTGAGTGGATTTTTGTGTAAGGTGAAAGGTAGGGGTCTTGCTTCATGATTCTGCACGTGGAAATCCAGTTTTCCGAGCACCATTTATTGAATAGACTGTCCTTACTCCAGGGATTGGTTTTGGACCCTTGATCAAATATGAGTTGGCTGTAGATGTTTGGGTTGATTTCTGGTGTTTCAATTCTGTTCCATTGGTCTATCCATCTGTTTCTGTACCAGTACCATGCTGTTTTGATTACAACTGCCCTGTAGTATGTCCTGAAATCTGGTATTGTGATGCCTCCGGCTTTGTTTTTGTTGTACAAGATTGCTTTAGCTATTCGAGGTCTCCTGTGTCTCCATATAAATTTCAGCATCATTTTTTCTAGATCTGAGAAGAAGGTCTTCGGTATCTTGATTGGTATTGCATTGAATCTATAAATTGCTTTTGGGAGAATGGACATTTTGATGATATTGATTCTTCCAATCCATGAGCATGGAAGATTGTTCCATTTTTTGGTATCCTCTTCTATTTCTTTCTTTCAGGTTTTGTAATTTTCTTCGTAGAGATCTTTAATGTCCTTGGTTAAGTTTATTCCAAGGTATTTGATTGCTTTTGTGGCTATTGTGAATGGGATTGATCTTAGAAGTTCTTCCTCAGCCATGGCATTGTCTGTGTATACAAAGGCTGTTGATTTTGTGCATTGATTTTATACCCTGCCACTTTGCCAAAATCATCTATGAGTTCCAATAGTCTCTTAGTAGAGTTCTTTGGGTCCCCTAAATAAAGAATCATATCATCTGCAAAGAGGGATAGCTTGAGTTCTTCCTTCCCAATTTGTATCCCTTTAATTTCTTTTTATTGCCTAATAGCTCTGGCTAGAACCTCCAGAACTATATTGAATAGCAGTGGTGAGAGTGGGCATCCCTGTCTGGTCCCAGATCTCAGTGGAAATGCTTCCAACTTTTCCCCATTCAATAGGATGTTGGCTGTGCGTTTTTCATAGATTGCTTTGATTGTATTGAGGAATGTTCCTTCCAAACCCAGTTTGCTTAGAGTTTTCATCATGAAAGGGTGTTGTATTTTATCAAATGCTTTCTCGGCGTCTATTGAGATAATCATATGGTTTTTCTTCTGCAGTCTGTTAATGTGGTGTATCACATTGATTGTCTTGCGCACATTAAACCATCCCTGCATACCAGGGATAAATCCCACTTGGTCTGCGTGGATGATCTTTCTGATGTGTTGTTGCATTCTATTGGCAAGAATTTCATTGAGGATTTTTGCATCTATGTTCATCAGGGATATTGGTCTGTAATTCTCTTTCTTTTTTTCTTTTTTTTTTTTTGACAGGCAGAATGGACAGTGAGAGAGAGAGACAGAGAGAAAGGTCTTCCTTTGCCGTTAGTTCACCCTCCAATGGCCGCCGTGGCGCGCTGCGGCCGGCGCACCGCGCTGATCCGATGGCAGGAGCCAGGAGCCAGGTGCTTTTCCTGGTCTCCCATGGGGTGCAGGGCCCAAGCACCTGGGCCATCCTCCACTGCACTCCCTGGCCACAGCAGAGGGCTGGCCTGGAAGAGGAGCAACCGGGACAGAATCCGGCGCTCCGACCGGGACTAGAACCCGGTGTGCCGGCACCGCTAGGCAGAGGATTAGCCTAGTGAGCCGCGGTGCCGGCCGGTCTGTAATTCTCTTTCAATGCTGCATCTTTCTCTGGCTTAGGAATTAAGGTGATGCTGGCTTCATAGAAAGAATTTGGGAGGATTCCCTCTTCTTCAATTGTTCTGAATAGTTTGAGAAGAACTGGAGTTAGTTCTTCTTTAAATATCTGGTAGAATTCAGCAGTGAATCCATCTGGTCCTGGGCTTTTCTTTGTTGGGAGGGCCTTTATTACTGTTTCAATTTCTGTCTCAGTAATGGGTCTGTTTAGGTTTTCGATGTCTTCCTGGTTCAATTTAGGTAGGTTGCATGTGTCCAGGAATCTATCCATTTCTGATAGGTTTCCCTGTTTGCTGGCATACAAGTCCTTGTAGTAATTTCTGATGATTCTTTTTATTTCTGTGGTGTCTGTTGTTACGTTTCCTTTTTCATCTCTGATTTTATTGAGTTGGGTCTTTTCTTTTTTTAGTTAGTTGGGCAAATGGGGTGTCAATTTTGTTTATTTTTTCAAAAAACCAGCTTCTCGCTTGGCTGATTTTTTGTAATGTTTTTCTTGATTCAATCCTGTTGATTTCTTCTCTGATTTTAATTATTTCTCTTCTCCTACTAGATTTGGGTCTGGTTTGCTGCAGTTTTTCTAGATTCTTGAGATGCAGTGAAAGCCCATCTATTTGGTGCCGTTCCAATTTCTTGATGTAGGCACCTATTGATATAAACTTTCCTCTTAACACTGCTTTTGCTGCGTCCCATAAGTTTTGGTATGTTGTGCTATTATCCTCATTTACTTCCAGAAAATTTTTGATTTCTCTTTTAATTTCTTCTATGACCCATTGTTCATTCAGGAGCATGTTGGTCAATCTCCATGTGTTTGCGTATGCTCTAGGGATTCCTGAGTTGCTAATTTCCAACTTCATTCCTTTATGGTCTGAGAAGTTGCATGGTATGTTTCTAATTCTTTTGAGTTTGCTGAGACTTGCTTTATGGCCCAGTATGTGGTCAATCCTAGAGAAGGTTACATGTACTGCTGAGAAGAATGTAAAATCTTTAGCTGTAGGATTGAAAGTTCTGTATATATCTGTTAGATCCATTTGGGCTATAGTGTCGTTTAAATCTACTGTATCCTTGTTGATCTTCTGTCCTGTTGATCTGTCTATTTCTGAGAGTGGGTATTGACGTCCCCCAGTACTATTGTATTAGGGTCTAAGTCTCCCTTTAAGTTCCTTAACAAATCTTTTAGATAAACCGGTGCCCTGTAGTTAGGTGCATATACATTGATAATTGTTATATCTTCCTGTTGAATTGATCCCTTAATCATTATATAGTGTCCCTCTTTGTCTCTCTTAACAGTGTTTGTGGTAAAGTTTATGTTGTCCGATATTAAGATGGCTACGCCCGCTCTTTTTTCATTTCTGTTGGCATGGTATATCTTTTTCCAGCCTTTCACTTTCAGTCTGTATGGATCTTTGTTGGAAAGATGTGTTTCTTGTAAGCAGCAAATAGATGGGTTTTGTTCCTTAACCCAATCAGCCAATCGGTGTCTTTTAACTGGACCGTTCAGGCCATTCACGTTCAATGTGACTAATGATAAGTGGTAACTTTGCCCTGCCATTTGCCAAAGATAAGTTCTAATATATGCTTTGAATTCCCTGTGATCTTTTGCTGTGAGGTTTCCTTCCTTTACCTTCTTTCATATTGATGACCGTGTTTCTGTGTTTCTTTGTGTAACACATCTTTAAGCATCTTTTGCAGGGCTGGACGAGTGGCGACAAATTCTTTCAATTTCTGTTTTATGAAAAGTCTTTATTTCACCTTCATTCACAAATGATAGCTTTGCAGGATATAATATTCTGGGCTGGCAGTTGTTCTCTCTTAGTACCTGGGCTATATCTCGCCATTCCCTCCTAGCTTGTAGGGTTTCTGATGAGAAGTCTGCTGTGAGTCTGATTGGAGATCCTCTGAGAGTAATCTGACGTTTCTCTCTTGCACATTTTAGGATCTTTTTCTTTATGTTTCACTGTGGAGAGTTTAATTACAACGTGTCGTGGTGAGGATCTCTTTTGGTCATGTTTATTAGGGGTTCTGTGAGCTTCCTGTACTAGGATTTCTCTGTCCTTCTCCAAACCTGGGAAATTTTCTGCTAATATCTCACTAAAAAGGCCTTCTAATCCTTTCTCCCTCTCCATGCCTTCAGGAACTCCTAGAACCGGATGTTGGGTTTTTTAATAGTATCCTGCAGATTCCTGACAATATGTTTTAGATTTCTAATTTCCTCTTCTTTTCTTTGGTCTGACTGTATCCTTTCCTGTTCTCTGTCTTCTAAGTCCGATATTCTCTCTTCTGCTTCACCCATTCTGTTTGTAAGGCTCTCTATTGTGTTTTTCATTTGATCTATTGAATTCTTCACTTCATTATGATTTCTCGTCACTATCACAGTTTCCTGTTGTACTAGTTGTTTCGTTTCATTTTGATTCCTCCTTAATATTTCATTTTCACGAGAGAGATTTTCTATCTTGTCCATTAAGGATTTCTGTAGTTCAAGAATTTGTTTTTGAGAACTTCTTAATGTTCTTATCAATTTTTTGAAATCTGCTTCTTGCATTTCTTCTAACTCATCATCTTCATAATCTTGAATGGGGTGTCTTTTTCATTTGGGGGCGTCATGGTGACTTCCTGGTTTTTATTATCTCGGTTTTTGCGTTTGTTATTTGGCATATTGGAGATATTTGGTTTCTTCACTGTGGTGCTTTTTCTTGTTATACTATGACTCTAGATTAAGTGGACTGTCTGTTTTTGATGGAGCCTTAGAGGCTTGAGATGGGTGTGGCCTGAGAGCTCTGTTTGGTGTGCCAAAGGTGACACTCCCAGGTTAGGCGTGGTAGATCTCTCTCTCTCTCTCTTTCTTTTTTTTTTTTTTTTTTTGATTCAAAAGGGAAGTAATTCCGCACAGCTGAACGCAGTTGGAGGTAGTTAGCAGGCAAATGATATACCCACAGGAGCCAGAGATCGGAAGCTCTTTTCCAAGGACCACACAGGCAATCTGTTCTGCCCTCAGGGTGGGCTCAGATTCTCCTTCAGTCTCCCACAGGGTTGCCAAAGTTACAGAATTGTAGCGTCTCTGGAGAGTACTCACGTGAATTCTGTGAGTTCTCTCCCCCACCGTCTCTTTTTTCACAGTCTCAGTTCAGTAGCACCACAAATTTACTAGGTCCTAATCTCCTGTTAATTCGCCCGCCCAGAGTCAGGTTTTTCTGCTAGGCTCAGGGCTGGTGCAGACCTGAGGTCGCTCTGCTTATGACATATGTCCAAGATGGTGCCTGCTCTTTGTTTTGCTCACCCTTGAGAGCTGAGCAGAGAGAGAGAAACCCGTGTCCGTACCAGTCACCTTTTTTCTCTCTCTCTCTCTCTCTTCCAGTTAGCCTGGTGAACTTTTCCCCCCGGGGGTCATTCCCTCTAGTCTCCTCTCTCTGCTTGCCTGCCGGTGTCTCGGGCTATTGAGGTTCGGCTCACCTCGCGTTCCAGCGCTGGTGTGTTGAGTCTGCCGCTGGTGTCCCGAACTGTGGGCTCCCACGCTCTCCACGCAGGTCCACTGTGAATCACGCGTTCCGGAAGAGTTTCTTCTGCTGTTTCCTCACCTACTCTTCCTTGAATCTGCAGTATCTCCACTTTTATTAAACTGTCTCTCCCCGGACTATCAGTGTGCTCCCTTCCTATTCCACCATCTTGCCTCCTCTCCCCAATGGGTAAATCTAATGCAAGTTCAAACCTTAACCCTAACCCTCCCCTTAATTTTATTTTTTTTTATCTTTTATTTAATGAATATAAATTTCCAAAGTACGTCTCATGGGTTACAATGGCTTTCCCCCCCATACTGTCCCTCCCACCCACCACCCTCCCCTTTCCCACTCCCTCTCCCCTTCCATTCACATCAAGCCTCCCCTTAATTTTAAACATACAACCCAAAACTAATCCTAATCCTAATGAAACCCCAAACCTAAGCACAGTCCTATTCCTAACCCTAAACCCTCTTAACCCTAACCCTAGGCCAAAACCAGACACTAACTGTAAACTAACTCAAAAACGATAGGTAAACCTAATGAAATCCCTACCCTAATCCTAACCATCATCCTAACCCTAACCATAAACATTAACACTAACCTGGAGCCAACACTGTGGATCACTTGGTTAATCCTCCACCTGCAGTGCTGACATAGCATGTGGGCACCAGGTTCTAGTCCCGGTTTCTCCTCTTCCAGTCCAGCTCTCTGATGTGGCCCAGGAAGGCAGTGGAGGATGGCCCAAGTGTTTGGGCCCCTGCACCTATGTGGGAGACCAGGAGGAAGCACCTGGCCCCTGGCTTCGGATTGGCACAGCACCGGCCGTAGTGGCCATTTGGGGAGTGAATCAACAGAAGGAGGACCTTTCTCTCTGTCTCTCTCTTTCTTACTGTCTATAACTTTACTTGTCAAATAAAACAACAACAACAACAACAAATTAACACTAACCCAAACCTTAGTGAAATCCAAAATTTAAGCATTTCTCTAACCCTAACCTTATGACTAACACTAGAAAAAACCAAACCATAACCCCAACAAGAACTCAAAACCTATAAGTAAACCTAATGCAAGGCCGAAATTTAACCCTAATCCTCAACTCAGCTCACTACACTATACTGTAAACCTAAAGAAATCCAAAATATTAGCATAGCCCTAATCCTAACTCAAAATATAACCTCAGCCTGGACGCCAAGCCATCCTAACCATACATTAACAGTACACCTTTTTTTAAGATTTACTTATTTATTTGAAAGTAAGAGTTACACAGAGAGAAGAGAGAAAGAGAGAGAGCCAGAGAGAGAGAGAGAGAGAGGAGAGAGAGGTCTTCCACCCAATGGTTCACTCCCCAATTGGCTGCAATGGCCAGAACTGCACCGATACATAACCAGGAGCCAGGAGCTTCCTCTGGATCTCCCACGTGGGTGCAGGAACCCAAGGACCTGGCCATCTTCCACTGCTTTCCCAGGCCATAGCAGAGAGCTTGACTGGAAATGGAGTAGCCGGGTCTCGAACCAGCGCCCATATGGGACGCTGGCACTTCAGGCCAGGGCATCTACCTGCTGTGCCACAGCATTGGCCCCAACGTTACACCTCAATCCTAACCTCAACCCTAATGAAATCCCAAATATTAGTGTAGCCCTAGCCCTAATCCTAACTCTAACATATGCCTGAACCTGAACCCTAAACCTAAGCCTAAATGTGAACCCTAGCCAGAAGTCTAACCCTAACATGATCACTAGCCCTAACCCTTAACCTAATCCATAACTCTAATCCTAATTCTAGTGAAACCTGAAACCTAAGCATTTCCCTAACCCTAAAAAGCAGACCCTAGCCCTAACCCTAAACCAAACTTTATAGGTAAACTAAACAGAAGCCAGAAGCTTCACCCTAACCCTCATCCTAACCTTAAACCTACAACCTAATGCTAATGAAATCCCAAACATTAGCATAGTCCTAACACTAACCCAAACTGTAACCCGAGCCCAAACTCAGCCTTAACTCTAAGTTTAAACCTGAATCCAGCCAGAAGCATAACTCTAAAGCTAACACTAGCCCTGATACTTACCCTAATCCCTATACTAACCCTAAACCTAATAAAATCATAAACCTAAGCATAGCCCTAATCCTAATTTTAACCCTAATGTGAGGCTGTAACCAAACCTTAGCACTGAAACTAATCTGAAAACTATCAGTAACCTAATGCAAGAGGGAACTCTAAACCTGTCATCCTAACCCTAACCATAAATCCTAACACTAACCCTAACCCTAGGACAAAACCAAAGCATATCCCCAAACATTAGCATAGCCCTAACACTACCCTTAATTCTAACCTTAGCCTGAACCCTAACCATAAGCCTAGGTCTAAACCCAGGCCCTAGTCAGAGCCTAACCCCAACACTAAAACTATCCCTAACGCATAACCAAAATGCTAACACTAAACTTAACCCTAATGAGATCCTAAAACTAAGTGTAGCCCTAACCTGAACCATTACAGTAACCCTAGCCTGAAATCAATCCTAACATTGAACCTATCCCCCCAAAAATAGGTAAACCTAACACAACTTTGATCCCTAACCCTAACCATCATACTAACCCTAATCCTAAACCCTAAACTAGCCTTAATCCTAATGAAACCCAAAACAGAAGCATATTCCTAACCCTAACCCTAAAAGGAACCAGACTGTACAACATAACCCAAGCTTGAGCTTTAGCACTATCCTTCATCCTAATCTTAGCCCTACACTCTATTCCTAACTTTAACCCTAATGAAAACCCAAACACTAGCGTAGCCCTAACCCTAACAATAACTCTAAACCTAGCCCAAACTCAGCCTTAATCATAAATCTAAACCCAAACCCTAACCTAAACAACACTAACATTGAAACTAACCCAAAAACTATTGGTAAACATAATGCAAGGGTGAACCAAACCCTAACCATCATCATAACACTAACCTTAAACCCTAACACTGACCCTAAGCACAATGAAATACTAAACTGAAGCACATTCCTAACACCAAAACCAACCCCAATCCTGGGACAAAACCAAACCCTATCCCAAATCCAAACCATACAGGTAAATTTAACATAAGCCCAATTCATAGCCCTAATCCTCTTCTTAGCCCTAAAACTTAAACCTACACCCTAATCCTAAACCTAATCCTAATGAAACCCCAAACATAAGCATAATCCTAACCTTAATGCTCATACTAATCCTAGCCCAAACCCTAAACCTAGACCTAAGCCTAGCCAGAAGCCTACCCCTAACACTAACACTAACACATAACATTACACACTAAACTGTAATCTTAACCCTAATTAAACCTGAACCCTACGGGTAGCCCTAACCCTTATGCTTACCGTAAACCTAACAATAAGCTGAACCCAAACTCTTCCACTGAACTTAACCTGAACACTGTAGGTAAACCTAAAGCAAGCCCAAAAACTAACCCTGCCTTCCTAAACCTAAACCTAAACCCTCACACTAACCCTAAACCTAATGAAACCCCAATCCTAAATATATCCCTAACCCTAATCCTAACCCTAACCTTAGGCAAAAAGCAAGACCTAACTCTAACCCTAAACTGAACCCTATAGGTAAACCTAACATAAGCCCAAACCTTGATGCTAACCCTCATCCTAACCTTAAACCCACACTCTAACCCTAACGCTAAACCTAATGAAATCCCAAACATTAGCATAGCCCTAACACTAACCCAAACACCAACTCTAGTGCAAACTTAGCCTTAGCCCCAAGTCTAAATCCAGAACCTACTCAGAAGCCTAACCCTAACACTAACACTAGCCCTAACACTACCCTAATCCCTACACGAACACTAGCTTAATGAAATCACAAACCTAAGGGTAGCCCTAACCCTAACCCTAATGTTAGGCCATCACCATACCCTAACACTGAAACATACACAAAATTGATTGGTAAACCTATTGCAAGAGGGAATCCTAACCCTAATCATCCTCCTAACCCTAACCTTAGATGCTAACACTAACCCCAACCATAATGAAACCCTAAACCTAAGCATATCACTAATACCAACCCTAACCCTAACCCTAACCCTAGACAAAAACAAAACTCTAACCCAAACCCAAACACTTAGGTAAACTTAACCCAAGCCTGAAGCTTAACCTAAAACACAGTCTAACCTTAACCTGACACCTTCAGCCCTAACTCTAGTGAGACCCTAAACACTAGAGTAGTCCCTCATCAGAAGCCCAACAATCACACTAACTCTAGCCCTTACACTTAAACTAAACCCTAACATTAAATCTAATCCTAATGAAATCCTATCCCTGAGTTTAACCATAAACTTAAGGCTAACCTTAAACCTAGCCCTAAGCTGAAACCAAACCCTAACTTTGAACCTAATGCAAAAGCTATAGGTAAAACTAAAGCAAGCCCAAACCCTAATCCTAAATGTCATCCTAATTCTAACGAGAAAGCTTAACACTAACTATAACCATACGAAAGCCCAAATCTGAGCGTATCCAAAACCCTAATCCTAATTCTAAACTTAAGCCAAAATCAAAACCTAACTCTAAACCTAAACTCTTAAACCTGACAGAAGCATGAGCCTTCACCCCAACCCTCACCATAACCTTAAACCTACACCCTAATCCTAACCCTAATGAATTCCTAGACATTAGTGTTGTCCTAACACTAATCCAAACTCTGACCCTAACCCAAACTCAGCCTTAACCCTAAGTCTAACCCCAAACCCTAGACAGAAGCCTAAACCTAATGCTACCATGAACCACATACTTAACCTAATCCCTACACCATCCCTAACCCTAATGAAACTACAAACCGAAGCATAGCCTTAAACCTATTCCTAACCCTAACATTAGGCTGTAACCAAACCTCAACACTGAAACTAACCCAAAAACTACTGGTAAATCTACCAGTCATCCTAACCCTAACCTCAGAACCCAACACTAACCCTAACCATAATGAAACCCGAAACCGCTCACCTCTGAGGAGAGTCGTCAGCGCCGCCTCTTCCTCCTCTCTCGTGACCGCCGCCCATGGACTGAGCGCCCCGCCCACAACGTCCCACGCAACCCCGACGCTAGGGACGCTGACGCTGACGCCGACGCCGCTACGCACACTGACGCTGACGCCGACGTCGCACACGGCGCTGCGTCAGGGACGTGGAACGTCATGGGCAGAGTCCATCTGCCGGCGGCAGCAGGAAAGGATGGGGCGACTCTTCTAAAAGGTAGGAAAGGCCGGCTTTTGGGTTAGGTTCAAAGTTAGCATTTGGTTTCAGCTTAGGGCTAGGTTTAAGGTTAGCCTTAAGTTTAGGGTTAAACTCAGGGTTAGGATTTCATTAGGATTAGATTTAATGTTAGGGTTTAGTTTAAGTGTAAGGACTAGTGTTAGTGTGATTGTTGGGCTTCTGATGAGGGACTACTGGAGTGTTTAGGGTCTCACTAGAGTTAGGACTGAGGGTGTAAGGTTAAGGTTAGACTGTGTTTTAGGTTAAGCTTCAGGCTTGGGTTAAGTTTACCTAAGTGTTTGGGTTTGGGTTAGAGTTTTGTTTTTGTCTAGGGTTAGGGTTAGGGTTGGTATTAGGGATATGCTTAGGTTTAGGGTTTCATTATGGTTGGGGTTAGTGTTAGCATCTAAGGTTAGGGTTAGGAGGATGATTAGGGTTAGGATTCCCTGTGGCAATAGGTTTACCAATCAGTTTTGTGTATGTTTCAGTGTTAGGGTATGGTGATGGCCTAACATTAGGGTTAGGGTTAGGGTTAGGGCTACCCTTAGGTTTGTGATTTCATTAAGCTAGTGTTCGTGTAGGGATTAGGGTAGTGTTAGGGCTAGTGTTAGTGTTAGGGTTAGGCTTCTGAGTAGGTTCTGGATTTAGGCTTGGGGCTAAGGCTGAGTTTGCACTAGAGTTGGTGTTTGGGTTAGTGTTAGGGCTATGCTAATGTTTTGGATTTCATTAGGTTTAGCGTTAGGGTTAGAGTGTGGGTTTAAGGTTAGGATGAGGGTTAGCATCACGGTTTGGGCTTATGTTAGGTTTACCTATAGGGTTCAGTTTAAGCTTAGAGTTAGGTTTTGCTTTTTGCCTAAGGTTAGGGTTAGGATTAGGGTTAGAGATATATTTAGGATTGGGGTTTCATTAGGTTTAGGGTTAGTATGAGGGTTTAGTTTTAGGGTTAGGGAGGCAGGATTAGTTTTTGGGCTTGCGTTAGGTTTACCTACAGTGTTCAGGTTAAGTTCAGTGGAAGAGTTTGGGTTCAGCTTATTGTTAGGTTTAGGGTAAGCATAAGGGTTAGGGCTACCCTTAGGGTTCGGGTTTAATTAGGGTTAAGATTGCAGTTTAGTGTGTAATGTTATGTGTTAGTGTTAGTGTGAGGGGTAGGCTTCTGGCTAGGTTTAGATTTTAGGCTTAGCTTTAGGTTCAGGTTTAGAGTTTGGGCTAGGGTTAGTATGAGCATTAAGGTTAGGATTATGCTTATGTTTGGGGTTTCATTAGGATTAGGTTTAGGATTAGGGTGTAGGTTTAAGTTTTAAGGCTAAGAAGAAGATTAGGGCTATGAAGTGGGCTTATGTTAAATTTACCTGTATGGTTTGGATTTGGGATAGGGTTTGGTTTTGTCCCAGGATTGGGGTTGGTTTTGGTGTTAGGAATGTGGGTTTAGGTTTAAGGTTCAGGCTTGTTTTAGGCTCATCTATAGTTTTTGGATTAAGGTTTGGGTTTGGTGTTTGCCTATGGTTAGAGTTCTGGTTTGTATAACATTCATCTATATTTTTTCCAGATTAGGTCAGAGTTAGGGTTTGATTTCAAGCTAGTGTTAGGGTTAGGGCTATGCTTAGCCTTATGGTTTCATTGGGTTAGGGCTAGTGTTCGTATTAGAGTTAGGCTTCGGGTTTAGGTCTGGGGTTAGGATTAGTGTTCGTACTGGGGTTAGAGTTGGGGTAAGGTTAGGGCTATGCTAATGTTTGGGGATATGCTTTGGTTTTGTCCTAGGGTTAGGGTTAGTGTTAGGATTTATGGTTAGGGTTAGGATGACAGGTTTAGAGTTCCCTCTTGCATTAGGTTTACTGATAGTTTTCATATTAGTTTCAGTGCTAAGGTTTGGTTACAGCCTCACATTAGGGTTAAAGTTAGGATTAGGGCTATGCTTAGGTTTATGATTTTATTAGGTTTAGGGTTAGTATAGGGATTAGGGTAAGTATCAGGGCTAGTGTTAGCTTTAGAGTTATGCTTCTGGCTAGGATTCAGGTTTAAACTTAGGGCTAAGGCTGAGTTTGGGCTCGGGTTACATTTGGGTTAGTGTTAGGACTATGCTAATGTTTGGGATTTCATTAGCATTAGGTTGTAAGTTTAAGGTTAGGATGAGGGTTAGGGTAAAGCTTCTGGCTTCTCTTCAGTTTACCTATAAAGTTTGGTTTAGGGTTAGGGCTAGGGTCTGCTTTTTAGGGTTAGGGAAATGCTTAGGTTTCAGGTTTCACTAGAATTAGGATTAGAGTTATGGATTAGGTTAAGGGTTAGGGCTAGTGATCATGTTAGGGTTAGACTTCTGGCTAGGGTTCACATTTAGGCTTAGGTTTAGGGTTCAGGTTCAGGCATATGTTAGAGTTAGGATTAGGGCTAGGGCTACACTAATATTTGGGATTTCATTAGGGTTGAGGTTAGGATTGAGGTGTAACGTTGGGGCCAATGCTGTGGCACAGCAGGTAGATGCCCTGGCCTGAAGTGCCAGCGTCCCATATGGGCGCTGGTTCGAGACCCGGCTACTCCATTTCCAGTCAAGCTCTCTCTATGGCCTGGGAAAGCAGTGGAAGATGGCCAGGTCCTTGGGTCCCTGCACCCACGTGGGAGATCCAGAGGAAGCTCCTGGCTCCTGGTTATGTATCGGTGCAGTTCTGGCCATTGCAGCCAATTGGGGAGTGAACCATTGGGTGGAAGACCTCTCTCTCCTCTCTCTCTCTTTCACTCTCTCTCTCTCTGGCTCTCTCTCTGCCTCTCTTCTCTCTGTGTAACTCTTACTTTCAAATAAATAAGTAAATCTTAAAAAAAGGTGTAATGTTAATGTATAGTTAGGATTAGGGTTAAGATGCTTGCTTGCATTAGAGTTAGAGATATACTTAGGTTTTGGGTTTCATTAGGGTTAGGGGTTAGGGTTAGGGTTAGGGCTACCCTTATGTTTGAGATTCATTAGGGTTAGGGTTACTATTAAGGTTTAGAGTAAGTGTTAGGAGTAGGGCAAAGGTTAATCTTCTATCTAGGATTAGGGTTTAGGCTTGGCGTCCAGGCTGAGGTTATATTTTGAGTTAGGATTAGGGCTATGCTAATATTTTGGATTTCTTTAGGTTTACAGTATAGTGTAGTGAGCTGAGTTGAGGATTAGGTTTAAATGTCAGCCTTACATTAGGTTTACTTATAGGTTTTGAGTTCTTGTTTGGGTTATGGTTTGGTTTTTCCTAGTGTTAGTCATAAGGTTAGGGTTAGAGAAATGCTTAAATTTTGGATTTCACTAAGGTTTGGGTTAGTGTTAATTTGTTGTTGTTGTTGTTGTTTTATTTGACAAGTAAAGTTATAGACAGTGAGAGAGAGAGAGAGACAGAGAGAAAGGTCTTCCTTCTGTTGATTCACTCCCCAAATGGCCCCTACGGCCGGTGCTGTGCAAATCTGAAGCCAGGGGCCAGGTGCTTCCTCCTGGTCTCCCACGTAGGTGCAGGGGCCCAAGCACTTGGGCCATCCTCCACTGCCTTCCTGGGCCACATCAGAGAGCTGGACTGGAAGAGGAGCAACCGGGACTAGAACCTGGTACCCACATGGGATGTCAGCACTGCAGGGGGAGGATTAACCAAGTGATCCACGGTGCTGGCCCCGGGTTAGTGTTAATGTTTATGGTTAGGGTTAGGATGATGGTTAGGATTAGGGTAGGGCTTGCATTAGGTTTTCCTATCGTTTTTGAGTTAGTTTAGAGTTAGTGTCTGGTTTTGGCCTAGGGTTAGGGTTAAGAGGGTTAGGGTTAGGAATAGGACTGTGCTTAGGTTTGGGGTTTCATTAGGATTAGGATTAGTTTTGGGTTGTATGTTTAAAATTAAGGGGAGGGTTAGGGTTAAGGTTTGAATTTGCATTAGATTTACCCATTGGGTTTGGATAAGGTTAGAGTTAGGTTTTGGAATTGGTCTAGAGGTTAGTGTTAGGCTTAGGGATATGCTTAGGTTCGGGTTTTGTTAGGGTTAAGGTTAGTGTTAGTGTTAAGAGTTAGGGTTAGTGTTAGAGATGGGGTTTGAGTTAAGCTTAGGTTAGGAGTAGGGTTAGAGGTACACTATTGTTTTGGGTTTTGTGAGGGTTAGGGTTAGGTTTAGAGTGTAAAGTTAAGATTAAGATTCATGGCCGGCGCTGTGAGGCAGTGGGTTAAAGCCCTGGCCAGAATCCCATATGGGCACCGGTTCTAGTCCTGGCTGCTCCTCTTCTGAAGAAGCTCCTGGCTCCTGGCTTCAGATCGGTGTGGCTCAGTCATTGCAGCCATTTGGGGAGAGGCCAGCGAATGGAAGACCTCTCTCTCTGTCTCTGCCTCTCTCTGTAACTCTGTCTTTCAAATAAAATAAAATCTTTAAAAAATTTAAAAAAGAACTAGAATTAAGTATAGCACTAAGGCTAAGGCCAGGGCTAGTGTGAGGTTTAGGGCCAGGGCAAAGGCTAGAGTTAGAATTAGAGTTAGTAGTAGGATTAGGGCTAAGCTTATGCTACACTTAGTGTTACTGTTAGGATTAGTGGTTAGGGTGAACAATAGAACTAGAGTTGGGTTTAAGAATTGGGCTATTACTAGGGTTAGTGTTAGGGTTATGCTGAGGCCTAGAGTTACTGCTAGGGTTATGGTTAGGGTTATGATTAGGGTTAGGGTTAGGTTAAGGGTTAGGGTTAGGGTTACGGCTATATTATCCTTTGGGTTATTACTAGAAGTAGTGTTTACTCTTAGGGTTTACTGTAGAGTTAGGTTTAACATTAAGGCTTAGGCGAGATGCTGGTGCCGTGGCTCACTAGGCTAATCCTCCGCCTTGTGGCGCCGGCACACCGGGTTCTAGTCCCGGTCGGGGCGCCAGATTCTGTCCCGGTTGCCCCTCTTCCTGGCCAGCTCTCTGCTGTGGCCAGGGAGTTCAGTGGAGGATGGCCCAAGTACTTGGGCCCTGCACCCCATGGGAGACCAGGAGAAGCACCTGGCTCCTGCCATTGAATCAGCGCAGTGCTGAGGGTGCTGGAGGGTGAACCAACGGCAAAAAGGAAGACCTTTCTCTCTGTCTCTCTCTCTCACTGTCCACTCTGCCTGTCAGGGAAAAAAAAAGGCTTAGGCGAGGGCCAGGGTGAGGCTTGGAGCCATGGCTAGGTTTAGTGTTAGGGTTATGATTAGGATTAGAGCTAGGTATATGTTACAATTAGTGTTATATTTAGTTTTGTGGTGAGAGTGAGGGTTAGTACTAGATTAATTTTCATGCTTTGGCTAAATTTAATCTTTGATTTGTGTTAGGTTGAGGCCTAAGGTGAAAGTAGGGTTAGAGTTAGAGTTAGGGTTAGGTTTAGGAATAGGGTTAGTGCTGCGTGACAGGGTTGTTGATAGAATTTATCATTGGTGTTCATGATAGGGATAGAGTTATGTTTAGCACTAATGCTAAGTACAGGTCAAATGTGAGGCTTAGGTCCAGGGCTATGGCTAGAGTTAGGGTTTGGAATAGGATTAAAGGTGGGCCCATGGTGCAATTAGTGTTATGTTTAGTTTTAGTGGTTAGGGTGAGTGCAGGGATAGAGTTAGGTTTAGTGCTTGGGCTATGCTGAGGGCTATCTATTCTTTGAGTTAGGCTGAGGCCTAGGGTTAGGGTTAGGGTTCTGTTTAAGGTTAAGGTTAGGTTTAGGAATAGGGTTTGGTTTATGGGGCAGTTAGGGTTACTGTTAGAATTTGTCACTAGTTTTAGGGATAGTGCTGGAGTTAGATTTAGCACTAAGTCGGAGCACCGGGCTGAGTGGTAGGTGACCTCAGAAGGAATTTCCTCAGCCCAATGTGCCCCAGCCTGTGGCTGTCTTGGGACCGGCTCTCTCTGGACGCACGGAAATGGTGAGTTTGTGCGCGGGGAGGTCAAGAAGCTGCGGTGTCGGCCCCCCCAAATGCCACCGAGGCCCAGGCCCAGGCCCAGGCCCAGCCCAGCTTGTCGTGGAGCGGGGAGCGCCGGGCGCGCTGGCAAGCAGAATGCGCCGGGAATGTTGGGTGGGCGGGCACTGGGGGCCCGCACCCAGGCCCTCCAGGTGTACAGAGGGGGTTGGGCAAGCCCGCTGCCTGGAGTGTGGGTTCAAGAGGTAAGGTGTGGGGTGGGGGCCGGCAGAGGCTTGGTCCTCGGGGGAGGGTAGGGGGAAGCTGCATGCTCTGGGATCCTCCCCTATAGGGCATGGCGGTTTTCCTGCCAGGGTCCAGAGAGTGCTTCCTGACACCCTGTGGGAGCCAGGCAGAGGGGCGGGTGCGAGCTGTGGTTGCCAGGCACCCTGCCGGCCGCGTGGATGGGCTGACAGTCCCATGGCTCTCGGTAGGACAGCAGCAGGTGGTGCAGGAGTTGTGTTTGTGGTCCGTCGGGACGCTCTTAGCTGGTTCCCTCTCAGACAGAACGAGTTTCTGGGATTGGAAGCTGAGTGGGCTTGGGTGGGCTTCCGTGGATTCAGGAAATGCATGCACCCCACCCCCCACCCCGGGTTTCAATGTGTGGCTGAGGGTTGTCTGTGGTACTCCAGCCACAGGGCTCAAAGGGCCACTGGGCCAGAGGATGAGAGGAGAAGCAGAAGGGCAAGAGGATCACCCCCACCTTTCTGCTGAGAATGGCGAGAACCACAGGCGTGAGGTCGAAGATAGGACTAGGCGGTGTCCTTGGGCTCTCCCGGACTTCTCAGAGGGCTTGGCCACGCGCCTGGCAGGACTGCAGCAAAGGTGCCGGATGCTCCCTGTGTGGCACTGACCAACACCGGGCCCTTCATTCAGGAGGGTTTCAGTGACATCCTTTCCTTGGATGTGTGTTGGGGAGGGAGCTGGTGGCAGGGAGCCTGGAGAACACGTGTGTGATCATCGACAGATGTGTGTTCAGGTGACGTAGGAGTTCATGTTTGTTGCTGGGATGCAGTCCATGGTCCCCAGGCCCCGCCTCGACATTGGCATCTGGGAGTTGTTGCCTGGCCCTATGGGAAACTTCACGTGCTGCTGGCTAGGACTTCCCCCTCATCTCCCTCCCGCGGCCCTTCCTTTCACAGTTAGATGCACCTTCTTGGTGTCCTGTCCCAAAAGGCCTGCAGTGCCGTGGGCTTTGAAACAGGCACACGGCTGAAATGAGGGGGCTTCAGGTGCAGGACACGAATGCCAGTGCGCGTGCGTCCCTGGGATGCTTCCCAGGTGTTGGCGCGTCTTGAGGCCAGAGGCAGGCGTGGCTGGGTGACGCTTATTGCCCTGCTGACCACCCCCGCCAGGTTGGAGGACACGAGATGCTTAGCAGGGTTCACTTGGGCACACGGTCTTTCTCGATGCTCTCTGGAGAAGTGGCCCAGGCCCAAGGCGAGAGAGAGGTGCATGAGAAACCCAAGGAAGATACGGGTCTGTTGCGTCACCTTGAAAGGTGGACTTGGTAACCGTTGGGGTGGTTTTCTCTCTGTGCTAGCAATTTGAATTGAGTTCAGTTGCACGTCGGGGCACCTGGGAGAGGACAAGCCTCCTGTCCTTCGTGCAGCTGATGCCTGTTGAGCTCCTCAGTAGGGCTGAGAGCAGCAACAGAAAACCAAAGGAAACAGAGCAAAGTCTTCTGCTCCTGTAGGAGCTACAGTCTCCTGGAAGTGCGAGGCAGGCATGCACAGAGTTGTCGGGACACGAGGCTTGACAGGATCCCACGGAGCGTCCAACTTTGTGCTTGTGGACTGTTTCCTCAAAGCCTGGAGGGGAGCAGGGAGCTCCTTGCAGGTTGAGGAGTAAGGACTGGCTTCCCCCTTTCCGTTCCTCTCTTTGTTCTCCCTTTCCTTTGCATATGGCTCCTCCGGTGTCCCTCCCTTGTCTCCACAGAGGATTCTTGCGCACGTGCCTAGTGTCTTGTAGATGGACAAGACACCGCTTGCTTCTTGCTTCTTGCTTCTGTGGAAGTGAACGTGCTGCGTATCGCTTCGATGCCCACAGGGGACGTTCTGTCATTCTGCTGTGGGTGCATTAGGGTCCTGGGATTCTGGACAACCAGAGCTTTGTCCACTGGTTTTGGCATGGGGCCTCTTGGAGTCGGGCTCTGGGGCGGGGGACTTCCCGTTTCTAGTTGGGAAGGAAATAGAGACGGAGATCCGGTGTAGCACAGCGCGAGGAGGCATTTTTGTCTGTGGTTTGGGAGAGGGCATGTGACGCGTCTGTGATGACTGGAGCCCAAGAAGCTTTGAGGTGAGGCGAGATGCACAGCCTTGGAAGCAGTCTGTGAAGTGGTGACTCTGAATGCATCGGTGAGCTCTAGGTGGTGGCCTGTGCTGAGTGCAGGGGTGGGAAAGGAGAGACCCCTCAGCATTTCTTGGGCTCAAGGAAGACAGCAGGATGTCCGAAAGGGAAAAACTGTGAAGCTGGGAAGTCCTTGCGCTCTCTCCTTCTCCTTCTCTCTTTCTGCCTCTGCCTCTGCCTCTCTGTTTCTGCTTTTCAAATAAAGAAGCAAATCTCAACAAAAAAGAAACTCCCCCCCCCCAAAAAAAAAACAACAACTAGAGTGTTCCTTAATTTCCAATGCCTTGAAAGTCATCTGAGTATCTGCGGGGACAGATACATGGCACGAGAGGAGAGTGTGACACAAGGACATGCTAGCCCAGGGCGGGAAACCGTCCCTGTCCCTGCCACACTCTCGAAAGGCCCCCGACTGCCGGTGATGGTCCAGGAGGAAACCAGGAGCCAAAAACCTCAGAGGGCTGTGCCATGTGCGTGGAGGCGTCCAGAGCACCGTGGCACGGATGTGCGTCTTGGACAAGATCACAACAGCACAGGCCATGACGACAAAAAGAGACAAATGGGATTCCATTTTTAAACAGATGTTGTCTATTTTATCGAAACACAGAGTTAGGAGAGGCAGAGGCAGAGAGAGAGAGAGAAAGAAAGAGAGCGAGAGAGAGGACTTCCAGCTTCTGGATCACTCTCCAAATGACCTCAGTGGCTGGAGCTGGGCAGAACTGAAGGCAGTGCCCTCTCGAGGTGCCCTCTCTGTCCAATAGGCACTGTGTCGGGATCTCATGGGGGCCACCCGTGTCCTGTGCCCACGGAAATGGTGGATGTGAGCAAGCAGAGGTGGAGAAGCCACTCTAGGCACAGGGAATTAAAATGACAAGCGAACCGAAACAAAAGTTGCATTTTCAGAACATTTTCAGAACTCAGGGAGCATGAGGTATGTTTATGCCTAAGGTCAAATGTGCTGAGGCGAAGAAAAGTGATCTTGGGTTCCATGATCAGTTTCCAGTGCAACGCCCAAGGCAAGATCTAAAGCAAAGCTTGATGCATTGCATTGATGAATGTGAACCGTCTTGCTTGGGGAAAGCATAGAGGAGTGTGGCGGGTGCGAGTCGGGCCTGGCTGCCAGGTGTGGAGAGGCCAGGCAGGTGTCAAGAGGTGATGGTAGGGGTCCCCGCACCCCAGGTGAGAAGGGGGCGGAGCCTCGGGCTGAGGGGCGAGCCCTGGGGCGGGGCTCCCTGGCCCTGCCCTCTGTGACGTCAGGGTGCGTCTGTGTGCGTGGGCGGAGGGCGGGGGCGTGATCCCGTGGAGGCGGCCAGCTTTGCAGGTCCTGGAGGAGCGAGCGGAGGCGAGTCCGAGCACCGGGCTGAGTGGTAGGTGACTTCGGGAGGAATCTGCTCAGCCCATTGTGCCCCGACCTGTGGCTGTCTTGGGACCGACTCTCTCTGGACACACGGAAATGGTGAGTTTGTGCGCAGGGAGGTCAAAAAGCTGCGGTGTCGGCCCCCTCAAATGCCGCCAAGGCCCAGGCCCAGGCCCAGGCCCAGCTTCAGCTTGACATGGGGCGGGGAGCACCGGGCGCGCTGGCAAGCCGAATGCACCGGGACTGTTGGGTGGGTGGGCACTGGGGGCCTGCACCCAGGCCTTCCAGGTGTCCAGAGGGGGTTGGGCAAGCCCGCTGCCTGGAGTGTGGGTTCAAGAGGTAAGGTGTGGGGTGGGGGCCGGCAGAGGCTTGGTCCTCGGGGGAGGGTAGGGGGAAGCTGCATGCTCTGGGATCCTCCCCTATGGGGCATGGCGGGTTTTCTTGCAAGGGTCCAGAGAGTGCTTCCTGACACCCTGTGGGAGCCAGGCAGAGGGACGGGTGCGAGCTGCAGGTGCCAGGCACCCTGCAGGCCGCGTGGATGGGCTGACAGTCCCATGGCTCTTGGTAGGACAGTGGCAGGTGGTGCGGGAGTTGTGTTTGTGGTCCGTCGGGACGCTCTTATTAGCTGGTTCCCTCTCAGACAGAACGAGTTTCTGGGATTGGAAGCTGAGTGGGCTTGGGTGGGATGTCTGCCCTGTGTCCCAGTGCCCGGATTTGAATTCTGGATCCATGTCCAATTCCAGCTTTCCCACTAATGTGTGTCTTGGGGAGATATCAGGTGATGGCACAAGTGTCTGGGTACTTGTCAGCTACATGGGAGACTGAGTTCCTGCCTCCTAACTTCAGCCTGACCAGTCCTAGCTGCTGCAGGCATTTAAGGAGTGAGGGAGTAAATGAGAGTGCTCCGTCTCTTTGCCTCTTAAATAAATAAGGTCAAAACTCTTCAAAAGTGGGTGATCTTTATCTAAAGATTTATTTCAGAGGCAGATACTCATACCCATGCAGGTACATGCACGTGCACACACACACACACAGTGCAGGAAACAGACATAAAGAGGGTTCTCATCTGGTTGACTTCCTAATTCCCACAACTACTGTGCCTGAGCCTGGCTGAGTTGAGGGTTGGAGAATTCATTCCGTGTTTCCTGCAAGTGATGGGTATCCAAATACCTGGGTCCTATCCGCTGCCCTCCAGGTCCACATTACAGGAAGCTAGACTCAGGAGCCAGAAACAGGTACCCGATTCCTTGAGCCGTCACAGCTGCCTCCTCCATCCACACTGATAGGAATCTGCTAGAGTCAGGAACTGGAGGTGGATACTGAACCTGGGTACTTCAAGGATGGAGTGCAGGTGACCTTAATTGGCTTGGTAACCAAGATTCCAAATCCTTGCCCCCCTGAATTCTAAAAATCATTACAGTTTAGTAACAGCTTTAAAAGGAAATTAAGAATTTACAACGTGTTTTAATTTCATTTCCTTCATACATTTATTTCTCTGCAAATAATCTTCATCTTTTTCATGTGTACACACATCTTATGTAAATGCTTTGGTACTATGTGAGGTTTTGTGATGTTATATGTAGTTTTTTTTAACATATCCTGTGTGTAGTTAATACATTTCAGTAATTGTTATTTATTGAATGTACCTTATTTTCTTAGTTCTATATTGAGTTTTTGCAGTTTGGCTAATGAGTAAGCAATGATATGGGGAACAAATTAATGTGCATTGGTTTTCTTTGTATTTCTTTTCTTTTCATTAGTGTTTATCAGACTCAGTGTGCTTTGTGGACACAACTGTAAGAACACAATGATATTGCCTTCCTCCCTCCCCCTTTCTCCTTTCCACTGTGTTTTCTTCTCCTTTTTCTTTCTGTCTTTGGTTTAGATTTTGAGCCAATTTTCAAATTACATTGCAGTAAAAAGGCTTAATACTTTACCAGATAAGTTTAACGAAAAAAAAAATTATACCAGTTTAGTGAGACTATAGACAACTACTGTAAAGAGTAATTGAATAGAAAAATGATTGTTTCAACCGTATGTGGTAAATCTTTAAGTAATTATAGATCATTAAAATTGTGGGCTGTCACCGCTGCTCAATAGGCTAATCCTCTGCCTTGCAGCGCCGGCAAACCAGGTTCTAATCCTGGTAGGGGCACTAGATTCTGTCCTAGTTGCCCCTCTTCCAGGCCAGCTCTCTGCTGTGTCCCAGGAGTGCAGTGGAGGATGGCCCAAGTGCTTGGGCCCTGCACCCCATGGGAGACCAGGAGAAGCACCTGGCTCCTGCCTTCGGATCAGCACGGTGTGCTGGCCGCAGCGGCCATTGGAGGGTGAACCAACAGCAAAGGAAGACCTACCTTTCTGTCTCTCTCACTGTCCACGCTGCCTGTCAAAAAAAATAAATAAATAAAAAAATAAAATTGTGGTAGGATAACATTCTTTTTATTTATTTATTTATTGACAGGCAGAGTGGACAGTGACAAAGAGAGACAGAGAGAAAGGTCTTCCTTTGCCGTTGGTTCACCCTCCAATGGCTGCCGCTGCCGGCGCACCGCGCTGATTCGATGGCAGGAGCCAGGTGCTTCTCCTGGTCTCCCATGGGGTGCAGGGCCCAAGCACTTGGGCCATCCTCCACTGCACTCCCTGGCCACAGCAGAGAGCTGGCCTGGAAGAGGGGCAACCGGGACAGAATCCGACGCCCCGACCAGGACTAGAACCTGGTGTGCTGGCGCTGCAAGGCAGAGGATTAGCCTAGTGAGCCACGGCGGCAGCCAGTAGGATAACATTCTTAACCATCAGTTTCACATAGGCATAAAAGAAATTTTGACAAACTGTATTGGCAGCAATACTGATACACACAAACATTTCTTTCTGTTTGATTCCCTGAGATTCCTCCCAGCAGTGTCTAAGTGTTCCTTTTCCCCACATCCTTTGCAGCATTTGTTACTCTGTTGTTTGGATTTCAGCCATTCTAATAGGGGTGAGGAGATACCTCATTGTGCTTTTGATTTGCATTTCCCTGAAGCCTGGAGATGTTGAGCATTTTGCCATATGTTCGTTTGCCACTTGTATTTCTTCTTTCTGAGAATTGTCTGTTGAAGTCCTTTTCCGTTTCTGAACTGGATTGATTTTGTTGTTGACTTTTTTAAGTTGCATATGTATTTGGGATATTCGTCCTTTGCAGATAGATGGTTTGCAACTATTTTTTCCATTCTGCTGGATGTCTCTCCACTCGAATTGTCACGTCCTTTGTTTCGAGTTTGATATAGTCCTGTTTCCTTAGTTTTGCTTTTGTTGCCTGTGCTTCGGGGTTCCCATCCAAGAAGTTGTTCCTACACCAATGTCTTTGAGTGTTTCCTCTACGTTTTCTTCCAGCAACCTCATAATCTCCATAATGCCAGGTCTTAAATTGGGTCTTTGATGTATCTTCAGTTGATGTTGATTTTTGTATGTGAAGAGAGATACGTGTCTACTTTCATTCTTCGGCGTATATGCATCTAGATTTGCCAGCACCAATATTATCCTGAACTGCACTGTGTGGTCTGAGCACTTTTGTCAGAAGTCAACTGACTATCTGTATGTGGATTAAATTCTGGGCTCTCTCTTCTGTTCCATTGAGCTACACGTTGGATTTTATGCCATCACTAAGCTGTTTTAATGACTAAACTTTGTAGAATGCTTTGAAATCGAGTATTATGATTCATCCAGGTTGGGCTTTCTTATTCTAGATCACTCCAACTATTTGTGGCCTTTTGTGATTCCATATGAATTTTCTTTAAAGATTTTATTTATTTGAGAGGTAGAGTTACAGATAGTGATAGGGAGAGACTGAGAGAAAGGTCTTCCCTTTCCCTGGTTCACTCCCCAAATGGCCGCAACGTGTTATTGTTGCTATGCCGTATTCAGCCCTGTTATCTGTTCTATATTTTCTTGGAAAAGAGATTACTTTTCAAAGTCAGTGAGTATTTGTATACTTTTAGTATTAATGCCTATATGTAACTTACAGATCCCTTTGTCTATACCTTGGTTCTAGACAGTGAAAAATGGGAGAGAAATACAGAGGATATACAAACAGCATTTGAAAAATTAAAAAAAATCTGATTTACCATCAGCTGTTCTTCAAACTAACTATATTTTTTATTTCCTTTAAAAGGAGGAGGCCAGCTCTTCCTATACTTAATTTAATCAGATAAAGCTTTTCTTTCATTGTGTGAGCTCACCGGCTTGTTATTATTTATTCAGCAAATCTTTGAGTGCATGTGTACCCCACTTCCACTAGTAGCTCTTCAGGAATTCACGTTTTTGGAGGTTAATCACACATAAGGATGTTTTGATATAGTCTTGTGAATAAGTAACAGATTCTCCATATAGATTCTGTTGGGTGGCAGATAACTAAGTGGGAGCGTGGAGCAGAGAGAATCAAATCTTTTTTCAGTTTCCTGTGGGCTCAATTCCTTTTATTAAACTGTAATCAGTCAGAAATTTTATTAAGTTATATTCAGTCAGAAACATGGGGACGTGAGTAACTGCTTGTTTTAGGTTTGAGTAATGCATCCCTGTAGAATCAACAGGTGCAGTGGAATAGAGGAAAGGACTTTGGAGACCAGAACAGCTTCTTCCTCTAAATGAGCCCGTTGTCTGTATCAGCACAGTATTCTTGTGCACTAATTTTACACTAATTTTGTCATTTGCTGTTTTTTCTCTGCATGCTACATTTCAAATTGAAATGTTTCTTGTATTTTTTTAGTATTCTTTAAGTTACTTATTTTGGTAAAATTATAAGTGGACATCTTTAGATTTTCCTAATCTCTTGTGGCTCAGCAGACACTATATGGTATTTTAATTGATTTTCAGTCTTTTTTTCTACTGATACTGGCAGTTTTGCATGGACACTATGATACGTTCTTGGTGCATTAATAGGTTGGTTTGAAAGTCCATGATACATCAGCTGTTTTTGCACAAATTTGCATTTTTAAAAACAAGCATTCATAGTAGAACTGGATTGTTATTTTTAATTTGTTATCTTCTGTGGAATAGAAACTCCACCAAAACAGGTAATGGTAATGAAATTTGTTTTTGCATTTTTTATCCACCTTGTGTTCTTGTTGTCTAGAATTGTCATGACCCATTGTAGCATTTTAATAAATAGATAAATTTTTAAAAAGTGAGATTGTCATGCTTAGGGAGAATACAGGTTTTCTTTAACAGTGCCACTCAGTATTCAATGTGTATATTGAACAAACGGGGGTCTTGTTAAAATGCACATTCTGCTTAGCACTTCGGGGCTGGGGCCCAAAGATCTGCCTTTGAACAGGATCCCAGCTGATGGCCATGCTGCTGGCTTTACCTGAATAATTTAGTCCTAGAGCAGCACTTTACAGTGAAAATATGCATTAGTGCAAACTTTGTGTTCACTTCTAGTATCCTCATTTGAAAATGATGTGAAATCAACTTTAGTGGGTTTTTATTAATATACAAAAAGTACTATCATTTCAACATTTAATTGATATGCTGAAAACTATTAAGGGGTTTCTTTACTTTTTTCAGACCAAGGTATTGAAAACCCAATACATATTTTGCATTTACAGCCCATTTTGGCTTGGACTCATCACATGTAGTGTGTCCAGCATGTCACCCATGATTGGTAGTGGCCACTGGCTGGGACAGTGCAGTTCTGGAGTGTACTATCTAGATTCGCCACTCCTTTGTAGTTCTATAAAGAAAGTTTGATGTGCCTGATTTCTGCTGTACTCTGTTTATGCAAAGCAAGGTCAGGATTGCTGGGACCATGAGCTAAAGAGTGCAGCTCATTTTAATTTTATTCTTTGTAAGTGCACATTCATTATAGAAGACTTAGACAATACAGGGAATGGAGGAAAAATAAAATCACCCCAAATCCTGTCATTGAGTCAGTTGCTACTTTTCCATAGGAAGAAATTTTTATGCCATGAAATACTAGGGTTGTATAAAACCTTCCCAGATCATTTTATAAAACGTGTTTTATACACCTGTATTTAGTATTTACATAGTGGATCAGCATAAAGTTGATGTTGACAGTGTCAGTCTGAGAGGACTGACCAGGAGTACTTTTAGTGTTCAGGGAATAGTAATACCCACCTTTACCCTTAACTAATATGTGAAGTAGTCTTTTAGTGAGGTTTTAGTCTGAGCACCTGTACTTGGATGACACTGGGCGCACTCCTGAGTTTTTGTATACATTTTCTTGTGAGTGTTACAAATTTGAAATCCTGTATATATAATACTTTTAAAGCAGTTAACTAAATGCTTGGTCATTAATGCCATAAATTATTAGACTTACTCTTATTCAACTGGATGTACAGTGTCAAGGAACAGTCATTTGTCATTATTTGGGACACTGGCACCCAATGTTGGAATGCCTGTTTTGCAAGTTCTGCTTCCACTCCCATATCCTGGGTGAGGTTGGATCACTGCCATACATGCCATATACCTGGCTTGAATTCCTATCTTAGTTTTCTTCACCATCATCTGCCTAGACCCACAAACAGTGTGATCTGCATATACATTAAGTAGTCGAGTTAATATACCGGGGCCAAGCCAGGCAGTTCTACTGCCCAGCAGTAGAACTAATGCTTGACAGCAGAGATGATTCTACCTGCTGTTAGCAAGACAATCAGTGTGTGTATATTTGACATAGGTAGGTAGTGATGGAACAAGGACGGAAGCCTCAGCCATTTTAGGTTTCAGTTACCCTTACCTTCTTCCAGGGGACCAGTATAGTCTCACAATGTGTTGTTCTCCATCCCACCCCCTGCATTCTGCCCCATGCTTGGAAACCAGGGGGGCCAAACTTGAAAAACTTGTATGGAGACACTCACCTCTGTTTACTGTCCCCCCACCCCTAGTGCACCTAAGATATAAAAAGGTCCAGCCCACTGGGGTCTGGGCACTCTGCTGTGTATTTGTGTGTGTTTGTGTGTCTATGTGTGTGTGTGCACGCACGCTTGTGTGCTAGCTGTTGGTCACCCATCTCTGTGGATTTATTTTCTTTGGATAAGCTTTGTCTGGCTGTGAGTTCGTATTCTGTCTTTTCTCTGATCTGCAACCTTTTGCTTATATTTGCTGCCCAGTGTGAGAAGTAGAGAGAGGGGCCAGCATCTTGCCCCAGTCTGCCACTCTTGTATTCTCTGGGTGAGAGCTGACCCCCCACCCTTCATCTGGACAAATTCTTCCCCTTTTTGGTGTCTCCTCCCGCCCCTAACCTTCTCTTCCCTACAATCTCCTTTTTCCCTTCTGACCTGGAAGACCCTATTCCAGAACATTTTCTCACTCACGCTAGCACTTCTCATTTCGAGCGAATTCACAGCCAGAGCCTTTGCCTGACCTCATCATCACATGCCCACATCGGACCTAGTTCTCAGCCCATCAGATTGGTAAGAGAGGTCACTCTCACCGCATGCCTGCTGGGACGATGCTCGTGACCAGTTCATCCGCCTTTGTAGGGCCTGGGTGTTTAGTTGGTTTCTGTCGCTGTCTCCTCTTAGAGGACTCAGGACTGAAGTTCTCGGTTAAGGTGATTCTTCCCCAGAGAAGCCCTGCTACAAGAACCTCTTCCCTCAGACCATAGTTTGCTTAATCCATGGGCTCCGAATTTCTACTCCCTTCTGGCTTGCCTCTGAAAAGACTTGCACAAGTTGGGAACTGAAGGGGGAGACAAAGCCAAAGCTACAACACGAATTTGGTGGGGTTTTGTTGTTTCAAAATTCTCTTAAGATTTTGATAACTTCACACAGAGAAAAGGCAAATGGTCGGAAGCCCCTATTCCAAGCCTTTTTCCTCCATTGGGGTCAACTTTCCTCACTCTCGATTTCTCATGGAGGAAGAAGGCCTGGAGCCGCCCCTTAGATCGTCAGCCTGCCCACCCCTCCTTTCTCCACCACCTGATGAGCTGGCCTCTCAGGAACACAGGCCTTTGCTCACTCCATTCCCCCTCTATCTCTAGCGCCTCCTTTCCCCTCTCCACTGCCAACAAGGAAAGTGACCACCCTTCCAGCCTCTTCTCCCCTGAATTCTCTTTCTCCTGCTCTTCCTGAGGGAGCTAAAACTCTCTGTAAGCTCTCCGCCCCTCCCTCATGTCATCCTCTCTGAGATCCTGGCCCAGGAGTGTGACCCTCCTCCCTGCCCACCCCAGGGTCCTCCCAAGCGTCCATCTGGTGATTCCTGTCTGGCCAACCCACCTGATTCCCCTTCATTAAGCCTCCTCTGAGGTCAGCTTTTCTCATTCCAAGCCCAAAAAACAGAGAAACACTTGGAATCTCCCCTCGCACCCTCGACTTTCCCTTCCACTGTTCTCTCGGGAATGCTGCCACCTCGGAACCATGACCCTCTCCTTACCCTTGTCCCCTGTCTGGCTCTTCCCCACTCCTGTCACCGGCAGCCAACACTGCCTCTTTCCTCTCTTGCTGACCTCTCCTCCCCAGTCTCCTCTGCCAGTCCAGTCTCTCCCCCTGGATGTAGAAAGAGTGTAAAGGCTAGCCGATTGTGTATTGCTCTGGAAAGCTCTGCACCTGAGACATGCCAAGCTCCAAAGACAATGCACTGTCAACTCCAACTAGGAGCCTTTCTCTCTTCTGCCCTCCTTTCGGGGTCCATTTGGTGCTCAGCACCTCCCCCAACAAGAGCTTAAGAAGACTCTGCCTGCTGCTCAGATGCAATGAAGCCTGACATCAGCACCACCACCCACACTCCCACACTCCACCCTCTGTCCCACAAGCTCAGCCCCTGCTCTCTTTACAGTCCCCCTCTCTGTCCTAACTAAAATAGTCTTCTCTACCTGACTCTTCCCCCTACATTGAACCTGAAAATCCTAAAACGTAACGTAATGGAGCTGCATCTCACACTGCTCCTCTCACATCTAAGTTCTCTCTTGCACGAAGACAGAACCTCTGCTCCAGCCATCGCTAATAATATATTTTGCAGAACTGTCAAAGAAAACCTGAGGAGCAGTGGTAAGTCCTGAGCAACTTTGCTCCAATGAATGTTCCATGTCTAGTCGCCTCCCATCTTTTCCCCTCCATTGTCTAGTGGCAGACAGAATGTGCTAGTAACTGAAACTGCTTTGTCGTTCTCTCCTGTACTGTGTCATATATATGCACGCATTGTATGTCTACTTGGGAAAATTCATTAACAGCTCTCTGTTTCAGTTAGGTTACACTTGTGTTAGATATTTGAGAAGTATTTCCAACTACATGTACTTTTTTTTTTTTTTCAGGCAGAGTGGACAGTGAGAGACAGATACAGAGAGAAAGGTCTTCCTTTGCCGTTGGTTCACCCTCCAATGGCCGCTGCGGCAGGAGCGCTGCGGCTGGCTCACCGCGCTGATCCGATGGCAGGAGCCAGGTACTTATCCTGGTCTCCCATGGGGTGCAGGGCCCAAGCACTTGGGCCATCCTCCACTGCACTCCCTGGCCACAGCAGAGGGCTGGTCTGGAAGAGGGGCAACCGGGACAGAATCCGGCGCCCCGACCGGGACTAGAACCCGCTGTGCTGGCGCCGCAGGGCAGAGGATTAGCCTAGTGAGCCGCGGCACCGGCCTACATGTACTCTTAAAACTGGTAGAAGGCATTGGACCTTTGGTAAATGTTTTCATGTTATTTGACAGCTAAAATTGTTTGCTAAGTTTTCACTGGATTTTAAGTTATTGACAGTAAGCAATCTCGAAAGCCTGACTTGTTCCCTCATTTCTCTAGTCTATTCAAGATGGGAAACTGATTCTGTTCTGCAGGGCTCCCCATCAGGATGTACAGTTTGATCTTTAGACCTAATATTAGACAGTTTGGATAGGGTGGTCTTAATGTTTTGATCTTACATGGAAGGACATAGATGTCCTCATTGGCATCATCTTACCTCACAGGAAGAAAATTGTTGTAACATGCCTGTGACTGTAGATTTCCAGCTCAGGCCACCAAAGATTAGGCACGGGATTGAGCGCCCCCTTGGCTGACATTCCTAAAGTCTGCTTCTGTGTTCTGCTTCAACAGAGACCAGGAGAAAGAGGAGCGAGTGAGGCAGCAGGAGCAATGTAAGGATAGGTGGCAGGCCAATTAATGGCTGCTTTACACTGTGATCTGCCATCAAGGAGACCCAAAAAGGCCAGTCCATCCCTGAATGGCACCTGTTTCGGAAATGAGGAGTTAGGGCATTGGGCACGTAGCTGTCAAGAAGAGCCCTGTCAGCTCTGACAAGAGCCAGGCCACTGGAAGTGGAGCTGCCCTCGGGGTTGAAGGACTCCTGGGTCAGAACCGCAGACCCTGTCGGCCCCAGGCTAAAAAGCCTTTCCCTCTGCCCAGCTCCCAGAGTAACCACCGCCATCAGGAGGACAGCCTAGGGTCAGTACCAGTCAAGGCAGATGCCACCTATTCGATACTAACCTCCTGTTCAGGCCAGCCCTCCTCCCCGGCCAGCAAGGTGATGGAAGTCAACAGGGTGTCTTCCCCAAGCAGGTTCACACCTCCCTTACTATGTCTCATCCAGGGCTCCATGTGAAGAGACACACAGGTCTGGACCTCACAGATTCCTTGGCCATGCCTTAAAACACACCTGATTATTACTGAACCCTTTCTGTCAGTTTCCATTTGCTTCTCAGTGGGAAAACTCCCTCCTTTCTTAGATCCTGTAACAATGACTCTGTCCTGTGGTTTATACCCTGTGTATGTAATCTGCTTGTTAGTCATCCTGCACAAAACGGAGCAGTCCGGCATAAACCTGTCTTCACATGAAATGGACAGGACTCTTGCTTTCCTATATTCCCCATTGTCCTCATTTCAGCATCACTCCCACCATGGGCAGTGTTTCTGATTTTTTATCCTCGTAATCACTTGCTGTCATTCCTACCATGTGCAACTAACACGTTTCAAAACCCCTTACAGGAGACTGTGACTGCTGTATCTCGAGCCGTCATGCAGGAGCAACACAAGGCTGCTTGCTCTGTCCTTCTCCAATCAATCCTATCCAGTGTATAGATACCCTGCTCCTCGTCTACGCCCCATATCAGCAGGAAGTAGCCAGAAAGAAACCGGCACCCCACCTCCTTATCTATACTCAAAATCAGGATTGATGGAACAAGGACAGATGCCTCAGCCATTTTAAAAAAGTTCTGGTTACTCACACCAAGAGACCAGTTTCATCTCAAATCCTGTTGATCTCCCCCCTCCCCCAGCTTGCATTCTTCCCCAGGTTTGGAAGCCAGGACTCCAAACGTGAATAACTTGTATAGAGACACTCATCTCCACCCACGCCCACCCTGAGCCCACCTAAGATTTAAAAAGGCCCTTCCTACTGGGGTCTGGGCCCTCTGCCACGTGTTCGGTCTATGTGCTCACTGGCAGATGGTCCAACTCTAGAGTTTAATTTCTTTGACTAAATTTGATCTGGCTGTGAGTTTGTATTCCAACTGCTGTTGATCTGCACCCTCTTCCCTACATTTGGTGCCCCATGTGAGGAGGCACTGCTCTGCACCCCTTTTCCTTACAGTTAGCATGAGACTTTCTGTTCAGTCTTTACTTCAAAGTTTGTATGAAAATATGTCAGAAACAACCTGACACTGGGCAGCTTCTGCAAGGTTCTGGCCTGTTCTGTAGTGTGTGTGTGTGTGTGTGTGTGGCTGAAGTCAAAAAGCAAACTAATACTAGTAAAATTATGTTTCTCTGGGGTGTTTTGGATAGGATGCAAAGTGATGAAAAAAATGTTTTGCACTTAATGGTTGACTTTTGAAAACTGGCTTTTTGCTTTTATTTCTTTAAAAGACATAAAGGCACAGTACAGATAGTGACAGAGTGACGGGGGCCTGGGATCTTCCATCCACTGGTTCACTCCCTAAATGGTTGCCATTGCCAGGGCTCGCCAGAGCAAAAGCTATGAGCCTGGAACTCCGTTGAGGTCTTCCGTGTTGGTGGGAGGGCTCGACTATTGAGACGTCTGCTGCCTTGCTGGGCGCATTAGCTGGAGGCTAGATCAGCAGTGGAGCAGCTGGAACTTGAACCAGTGTCCTTCTGGGATGCTGGCATCACAGGCCGTGGATAATCTGCTATGCCTCAGTGCTAGCCCAGATGAGGAGCAGTTATGCAGACAGTCCAGGTTCATAGAAGTATCTGCCTGTTGATTGTGGAGAGATGCATTCTGGTGTGGGATGGCTAAGGAAGTAGGAATGTAGAGTGAGATAAGTTGAAAGGAGTAGGGTTCTCTGTGACCTTCTGCCTTCTCTCTAGGTTTTGTGCTGGTTTCTGTTCCTGCTGTCTCTTGCTCCTTGGAATTAATCAAAACCATTTGTGTTTACTGCTGAATACACAAGTGTTGCAGTTGATTTCTCAACAATGTTGCAGTGGATTGGTTTCTGAGAGGAGGAGCATGGTGGCGGCAAGTGGCTTAGAGTCACCACACAGACCCCGGGAGTCAGGTGAAAGCAGGCCTGAGGCGAGCAGCCCGCAGACTCGTTTATTTGAGTTAGTGCAAAAGTTTATATACCCAAGACCAGCCAATCCAGTCAAGGGGCGGTCTATGCCCCAGCCAATCACAGCCTGTTGCCAGGCAGTTTCCAAAGCCATCCAGTCACAGCCTGTTGCCAGTTAGGCTCTTGTTTCCAGGCAGTTTCTGAAACCATTCAATCATGGCCTGCTATCAGGCTCTGTTGTCATGTGGTTTCCGAAGCCATCCAATCACGGCCTGTTGCCAGGCAGTTTCTGTTGTCAGCGGCCATCTTGGCATGACCTTCTCACCTCATTCCACCACATTTCCCCCTTTTCGTTTATTTTTGAGCAATGGGAGGCATGATTCTTGGCCATACCATTGTTGACCCCATTCCCATATGGTCTCCATACGCAGCTGTGCCTGTCTTAGGTTGTCCCCCAGGGGTCTTACCCGTCGTTGACTAACCAGCGCTCAAATCGAGAGACCATGGGATTGCTTGCTCAAATAGGGGTAGGAATGAGGAATAATGGTTATCAGGGATGGCATGACCGCACACAGGCTGTGGGCCATTTGAGTGGCTGACCAGAGTTAGTGGGGTACAAAACAGTAACAGATATGGCTATGGGCAGTTTATCAGGGTAGGATAATAGGGCAGGTGCATCTGCTAACAAGGCAGATTCTCAGTCTTGTTCAGCTGGTTCTGGTTGGCTGTCAGTTGCAGGCTTGATGTTTCTGGCTGCTACCCAAATGGGCTGTTCCACATTCTCTGGAAAGACACAAGCATCTCCTTGACCTTTGGTTAGCATTGGTATGGTCCTTTCCATTCTCCTGTCAGGGGGTCTTTCCACCTAACCATAGGGTCCAGGATCTGGGATGGAAAGGATCCCCAGTGTTTATAACTGGACTTATCCCTTGGGAATCAAAAGTAAGAAATTGATAGTGAAAAGGACCTCAGTCAAAACAAGCTGTGGGTCTGAGGGCATATGATTGTTTTTCTTTTTGTAGGAGATCTTTAATCATCCTATGAGTTCTTTCAATGATTGCCTGTCCCTGTGAGTTGTATGGGATACCTGTGGCAGACTGTATGTTCCAAGATTTCAGGAAGGAATTAAATTCCTGTGATGTATATGCTGGCCCGTTATCAGTCTTTATGGTCCAGGGGACACCAAGGACCAGCATGGCTGATTTAACCACCTTTATCACATTACTAGCCTTTTCTTCAGATTGGGCTGTTGCAGATACAGCCTTTGAATAAGTATCTACCAACACATGGACAAACTTAAGTTTGCCAAAGGAGTTAATGTGGGTGATGTCCACTTGCCATAGCTTATTAGGAGCAAGGCTTCGCGGGTTCACTCCTGCTTGTTGCAGTGGGCCTGGCGAGGCGAGGGGTGCACAATTCTTGCAAGAGTGTACTAGGTGTTTGCACTGGCTCATTGTTAGCTCTGGGGAAAGCAATTTTATGTTGCTTGCTGACATATGAAATTTTTGGTGTAAAATACGGGCTTGTTCTAAGTGTCCAATGGAAGCTGTGTTGCAGGAGATAAGATGATCAACCTTTCTGTTGCCTTGGAAAATAAATCCAGGTAACCCAGTATGTGATCTTACGTGTGAGATATACCATGGGTTTTTTCTGTTCTCAGTTAGCTCTTTAAGTGTTGTGAAGATCTGGTCAATTGGCTTATTGGTCGGGTTAAGCACTGCAAAAGGGATCGTCTTTGCTACCTGTACTGAGTATTTGCTGTCCGAAAATATATTTACCGGTCCATCTTGGCTAAGGAGTAGAACCTTGACTATTGCTCTTATTTCTCCCAACTGTACTGATCCCTCGTGGGTTTTTTTTTTTTTTTTTTTTGACAGGCAGAGTGGACAGTGAGAGAGAGAGACAGAGAGAAAGGTCTTCCTTTGCCGTTGGTTCACCCTCCAATGGCCGCTGCTCCGATGGCAGGAGCCAGGAGCCAGGTGCTTTTCCTGGTCTCCCATGGGGTGCAGGGCCCAAGCACCTGGGCCATCCTCCACTGCACTCCCGGGCCACAGCAGAGGGCTGGCCTGGAAGAGGGGCAACCGGGACAGAATCCGGCGCCCCGACCGGGACTAGAACCCGGTGTGCCGGCGCCGCTAGGCGGAGGATTAGCCTAGTGAGCCGCGGCGCCGGCCCCCTCGTGGGGTTCTACATGGATCTTATCTTTTTCTGTTAAAGATTTGATCACTATTCCAAACAATGACTTGTTGGCATCCATAAAAGCACATGGTGCCATGGGTATAGGTTGATTAGCAGGGAAAGCATGTTTTGGATAGTCTGTTTCTAAGGTTTTTAGTGCCTGGAGTAGCCTGTCCTCTGGCAGGTGATTGTCAACCCGTCCTGGGAAATTTATCATTACAGTTTGAAAGAGCGTGCTATTCTGCATCAATGTGGACAGTTCTAATTGTGATAGTGGTAGGACCACTATGTCTGGCTCTGTGTTAAATATCTTATTGGTATAATATTTTAATTTAAGTCCCATCATAAGGATGGCATCGACTTTGTTTACTGTTTTACAACAATCGCTCCAGGCTATGTGCACCCAAAAAAAGTGGTCCGTGTTGTTGCCAAATAACTCCTAAGGGGGCCTTGAGGGTAGATATGGTTATGGAAAATAGAGGCACCTGAGAGTCATATCTAAAGGTTTTTAAATTTGATAACTGGGTGTTAATCTTTTCTATAGTGGATTTGACTGCTAGTGTCAATGTGATTTTTGAAGAAGGGCTGTTTCCCTTAGTAAATCATACAGCGGTCTAAGTTCTGCAGGTGTTAGGGGAAGGAAGGGCTTCAGCCAATTGATTTGGCCACATAGTTGCTGAAGTTCATTAAGTAAGTATGCTTGACCTTTAGGTTTGGGCCCATTGGAGATATATGGGAGGAGATTTGATAACCCAAGAATTGAAAGGGAGGAAAATGTTGTACCTTTTCTGTGGCAATAGACAAACCCAGGAATTGTAAATTTCTTACTGTATCACTTAGACAGGCATTCGGAGTTGCTGCATTCTTGTGAGCAAGTAAGATATCATTCACACAATGTATGACCAAGCACTGATCTTTAAGTGTGCTGCTCGCATGGGAAACGTATCTTTGGCAAATGGCAGGGCTATTTTTCATGCCTTTTGTGAGTACTGTCCACTGGAATCTTTTTGCAGGGAGCTGGAAATTGGGCTCCCATACTGTAAAGGCAAAGTAGGCCTTCTCCTCCTCCATGATGGGAATGGAAAAGAAACAGTCTTTGATATCAATGGTAACTATGTGGTATCCGTTAGGAATGGCACCTGGATGGGGAATGCCAGCCTGGAATGTTCCCATCTTTTTTATATTTTTGTTAATAGCTCTTAAATCCTGTAGAAGCCGATATTTTCCCTGATTCTTTGGTATCACAAAAATGGGCATGTTATGAGGGCTAGTGGAGGGTTCTGTGTGTCCCTTTTCCAATTGTTCCTGTACCAATTCTTTAAGGATGCTAAGTTTGGGTTGTATTATTGGCCACTGCTCTACCCAGATGTTTCCTGTTTTTTCCCATTCAATGGGGATTGGGCTTGGCTTTTGTATGAGGTGAGCAGTGGCTCCTAGAATTGGGGGTGAATCTTACTTGTAGGTTCTCCATTAAAGCTGTTGGTTTGTGGAGATTTGTGATCCATAGTAAGGACCGCTTGCATTTGTGAGAGCACATCTCTCCCCCATAAGGTCATGGAAACCTCAGCAATTAGTGGAAAGATGGTTCCTGTATCTCCATTGTCATCTCGCCAAGTTACAGGCGTGATGACCTGATCAGCCAATTTTAATCCTCCAACACCTTGGAGGTCAGGTCTAGGTGCTGTCTTCCAATGTTGTATTTGTCTTGCGTCCCTAGCTTTTTTTTTTTTTTTTTTTTTTTTTTTTTTTTTTTTTTTTTGACAGGCAGAGTGGACAGTGAGAGAGAGAGACAGAGAGAGAAAGGTCTTCCTTTTGCCGTTGGTTCACCCTCCAATGGCCGCCGCTGCAGCCGGCGCACCGCGCTGATCCGATGGCAGGAGCCAGGAGCCAGGTGCTTTTCCTGGTCTCCCATGGGGTGCAGGGCCCAAGCACCTGGGCCATCCTCCACTGCACTCCCTGGCCATAGCAGAGAGCTGGCCTGGAAGAGGGGCAACCGGGACAGAATCCGGCGCCCCGACCGGGACTAGAACCCGGTGTGCCGGCGCCGCTAGGCAGAGGATTAGCCTATTGAGCCACGGCGCTGGCCCGTCCCTAGCTTTTGAGACAGTAACATCTGCTCCCGGATCAATTAAACCCACAAAGGCAATGCCATCTAAATATAGGATCAATTTCGGCCTCAGATTGAAGATGGGCATCGACCAGTTAATGGTGGTGGGACTCCCTCTTACTTGCTGGGCTGAGGACCGCCCCACTGGGAGTTTAAAGGCTTGGTCTTGCAATCTTTTGCCCAATGAAAGCCTTTTTTACCTCTGGGACACAGGCTTTGGGCTTGCCCCATCTTTCAGCGTTTGGGAAGTTTCACTGTAGGTGTCCTATTTCCTGGCATCCCCAACAAACTGGAGGGCCATTAGACTTCTTTGTGTTCAGTTTGTTGATGGCTGCAGTTAGGGCCTGTATGGGTGTATCGGCAGGGTTTACCTCCTTTGTGGCTACTATCCATTTAGAAATGTCTTCATTACGGACTGGGGCGATTGCTGCTTTTGCCTCTTTGGTAGCACCTTCCCAAGCTAATTGTTTGACCAAATTGTCTTGATCAGGGCCAGGCAGTAATCTTTTCTCTACTGCCTCCAAGACTCTGGCAAGGAAATCGGGGAACCATTCACCTGGGCCTTGAACTAAATTTCTAAAGAGCTGACAATAACCAGGAGGATTTATATTTTTTAAGGCTTTAATTGCCAAATCTCTGACCTGATCAAAATAGGTAACTACTCCAATGCAGGCCTGTTCTTGAGGATATATGTAGGTGCCAAGGCTTGTAAGCATATCAAAGGTTACTGCTATTCCATAGGCAGCATTAATTCTTGCCACAGTTTCAGCCTCTTCCTGATAGGAGGCTTTCCACTGTGAAAACTGTCGTCTCAACAAACATGCTTTGACCTAGACAGCTCATGGCAAGAGCCTCGTCTGATTGCTGACGCCATAAATAAGAGTGCCAAACTACAACGGGAGTCACTGGGTACAGGCTCCCCACGTAGGATCTCTGTCCTCAGTGTGTTTTACTATGAAACTTAAAAACAACACTACTAGTCAAACAATACCCTATACCTTGTGCGGTTGTGTGAGGGCAGCCTGTTGAAATCCTTGCTTAGTGTATATAAGTTGATCTTCTGTATATGAAGGTAATTGAAAATGAAACTCGATGAAGGGCAGGATGGGAGAGGGTGTGGGAGAGGGGAGGGCCGCAGGAGGGAGGGAGGTTGTGGGGGAGAAGCCACAATACAAAAGTTGCACTTTGTGAATTCACATTTATTAAATAATTAAGAAAAGAAAAAAAAAAAACATGCTTTGAGCAGTGCAACCCAGTCAAAATGGGTTTGAAGGTTTGCTGCCCATTGTGTGAGCACTTGTTCAAAGTAGGGAGAGTCAGGACCTGACTCTTGAGAAGCCTTTTTTAGCATAGTAAGGTCATTTATGGGTGTTGGAATCCAGGGCCTGAATTCTGCATCCTCACACAAGTGCCTGAATTGAATCTGTTATCAGGAGGCACTGACTTGATAAAAGCTATTAAGTGTTCATTCATGAAATTTCCCTTTTTAAAACTCTAGGATTAATGATTTAGGCTTTGCATAGTTTTAAATAGAGTGTATATGACTTAAGTTAATATTTTAGCCCTCCAAATGTCCCATTTAATTTGATCTGGACTAGTTTTATATATGCCAGCATGTAAATTTTTAAGCTTTGCTATTTTGTTCATACTGCATAGATTCTCATGCAGAGTGTCATTTTTTATCCAATCCTAATGTAATTTTGGTTTCAATTTGTCTGCTATTTAGCCCCGATCTACTTTCATTAAATCTAATTTTATGGCTTTTTGCAATTATCATTTTCTTTTTATCTCTGATAAAAATTTAATTGTGAAAACTGAAAGGTTTTGGAAAATAGTCACATCTTTGGATGGCGCAGAAATCTCTGCCCATTGGTCCAAGTCTTTATATAATAAATATGTAATATAAAGCTTTTATATTGACTTTTACTTGATCTGCATTTTCCTTACAAGTACAATAAACTTTATAATGTACTTGGTTTCATTTCACACTTACAAACTTTATGTGTCCTGGTTTGTGTTTGCATAAGTGTTTGTAACTGTTTTTGTCATTCATTGAGGCCGTATGTGGGGACATACCTGAAGAATGGCTTCTTTGTTGTTGTTAAATATTTATTCATTTGAAAGGTAGGGTTACAGAGAGGCAGAGAGAGTGAGAACAATGGTTCATTGCAGGCGGCGGCTTTACCAGTTTTGCCACAGTGCGGGCTCCAGGAATGGTTACTTGAATTTTGTGTGTGTGTGTGTGTGTGTGTGTGTGTATGAATAATAGAGCAAGGTTTTTATCCACTGATTCACTCCCTGGATGACCACCATGGCCAGGCCAGAGCCAATCCAGGTCTCCCACATGGGTGGCAGGAGTCCAAGGACTGGGGTTGTCTTCTGCCCTCCTAGGTGTATTAGCAGGGAGCTGAATCAGAAGCCGAAGAGCCAGGATTCAAAACCTTAAGTCCCATATGGGAAGCTAGTGTCCCAAATGCAGCTGAACCCTCTGAACCACACCTCCAGATCCACTCAGATTTATCCAGTATCAGACAGAATCTACTTTGTATTACTGATCGTTACTCTCATTTTCACACGAAATGTGCACTAGTAATGCCTCAGGGAATGCTGATAAATTGGTGTTTGGAAAGCAATATGGAAATAGATCTCAAGAATGCAAGGCTCAAAAGGAAGACTGAGCTAAGGGATCAGAAGGTTGTTTCTCAGGTCCATGATTTATCCTCCAAGAAAGTAGAATTAGCAGACAGCAAGTATCCCCATCTGTTACTGAAGAACCCTTCCATGTTGTCTGTTGGCAAGGGTTTTTCATGAGGGGATTTTCCGTGAGCTTTCTGAAGTTCACATGCATGGATTTAAAAAAAATGCACCTGCAAGTTGCCCCGAATGATGACCTGATCGGGAACAACCAGGAGAGTCAAGATACAAGTTTGAATCAAAATGTCATCACCCGGCGCCACGGCTCACTGGGTAATTCTCCGCCTGCAGCGCCGGTACTCCGGGTTCTAGTCCCAGTTGGGGCACCAGTTCTGTCCTGGTTGCTGCTCTTCCAGTCCAGCTCTCTGCCGTGCCCCGGGAGGGCAATGGAGTATGGCCCAGGTGCTTGGGCCCTGCACCCGCATGGGAGACCAGGAGGAAGCACCTGGCTCCTGGCTTCAGATCAGCATAGCACACCAGCCATGGCGGCCATTTGGGGGGTGAACCAACAGAAGGAAGACCTTTCTCTCTTTCTCTCTCTCTCACTGTCTAACTCTGCCTTTCAAAAAAAATGTCATCACCAACAACAGTACATCAACTCCCAAGAGAATCAATTACGAAAAAGACTTAATTTACGCTGAAGTTATGTTCCAAAACTGATTATCAAAAAGGTGAATTATTCAGGAATGAGACTAGAAGCATGCAATATATTTCAAAATGTGAAAAAAATTGCACCAAATATGTAAATGTCATTTTACACAAACTTCATGGAGTACTCTTGTATTTCTAATGGTTTTAAACTTTGTTGGAACATAAGCTCTCTGAGAAGGTAGAACATTTTGTTTTGTTCAACAGGGTGTTAGACGTGCCTAGCACATAGTATGTGCTCATAAACATCTGTCAGCTTCATTGAAACAGAATTAGCCCCAGGCCTAGCGTTAAACACAGTTAATTAGATGGTTCTATACTGAAAAACAGTGCAGTCCTAGGTGCACAAAGAAATTCGTTCGGATTTTCTAACCCCGTGTAACAAGTCATCCCAAATGTTGTGGCTTAAATGGTACTTATTAATTTCCCACTATTTGGGGGATAGCTGGGAGGTTCTTACTTGGAGTCCCTTGTGTGTATAGTCTGGTGGTTACTGGGCTGATGGTTCCTTCGTCACGAGGCTGTAGAAAGTTAGGAGAAGGTAACCATTTCTTCCTCCAGGTGGTGTCCCTACTTGGCTCACTTCCGCTTCCTCACCACATGGGCAGTAGGTGTGATTTCTTACACCATAGCTGGATCCCCATAGAGCCAGTGTTAGGAGAGGCCCAGGTGGCAGCTGTCTTGCTGCCTTAGAAGCCTTAGTATCATTTATGCATGTTCCAGGAGGAAAGAATTCATCACTCACAGGATAATAAACTCATGATGTTAGAGGCAAAGTGACCTTCTGAACAGAATGTCATGGAAAATATGGAGTACATAGTACTGACGGTAATTAGGATTAAGAACGGTGTGTCTGGTTAGATTGCCCTGGGCAAGTCCTGACTTCACCATACACTAGTTCTCTTAGACACATCTTGGCCATTTCAGGTTCAATTTCTCACCCATAATAATGGATAAGTCCTTTCAAATTGCATCGTTAGGTCTTCTGCCATTAGGCATGTTCTGGTGGGAAATTTAGAAACACTTTGTAAGGAACGTGGAAGCTGATATAATCAAACTAACTGATTGTATTTGCAATCAAGTCATTTAGGCCACTAGTTAGCTCTTTAAAAGTGGAATGCACCAGTAATTGGTTGGTTTAAGTTTTAGGAATGTAGGGAGATGATCCTTCTTGACTTTGGCCTGGCCGCATGCATTATGATGCAAAAAGGCTTCAAAATCATCCCATCACTGATTTACTTGAAGTTTACTATTAGATAACTTTATTACAGATCAATCGCTCCTGGTGTTTAGATCTCTGTTCTTTAATGCTAGAAGTCTATTCATCAGTGAGCCTGATGAAAATTGTACTTCTTTGCAATGAATTCTGCTACCACTCCAGATTCATCCTGTTAGCCATCTGATGCATTGTTGAATGGGTTTTCTGAATCAATGCTGGTTTCTTGGAAGCCAAACCATGTAAAGGCTTTCAAAGTTAGAACCTGTACCTGCTGTTCTTAGGAAGCCAGGGTCCATTGGTTGGCTTCTGGATATGCGAAAGTGAAGAAATTGGAGATTGCTTTGGGGACCATTTCCTCATCTTATGCTGAAGCATCAGTTCTGTTTGTACGAAGGTTATTTCAGGTAGTAATGGATCTGCCTTCTCTTCATTTAACTTGATCTTAGACAGCAAGGCATTCTGATTGTGGAGTGTTACTTTGTTTTTTCTTTTTTCTTATTATCTCTACATTCTTCTATGATAACAGAGTGTCAGAGGAGGCTCACTGAAATAAAAATCAAAGGACTGTTTTCACTTTCTAATACTACCATGTAAATCGTCTGTTCACATAACCATAACCATCAGTACTCCACCTTCTTCTTAGCATATTATGAGGGAAATATGAAAGGTTTTAAAAAATCATAAGAGCACTTAAGTACAAGTCAATCTTTTTTTTTATTTGACAGGTAGACAGTGAGAGAGAGAGAACGGTCTTCCTTTGCTGTTGGTTCACCCTCCAGTGGCCGCCGCGGCTGGCGCACTGCGGCCGGCGCAACGCGCTGATCATAAGGCAGGAGCCAGGTGCTTATCCTGGTCTCCCATGGGGTGCAGGGCCCAAGCACTTGGGCCATCCTCCACTGCACTCCCAGGCCACAGCAGAGAGCTGGACTGGAAGAGGGGCAACCAGGACAGAATCTGGCGCCCATATGGGATGCTGGCACCTCAAGGCGGAGGATTAACCAAGTGAGCCACAGAGCCAGCCCCAACAAGTCATTCTTAACAATGGGAAGGAGATAGATATTGTTGTTTTCCAGTTTTGAAGAAGTTAGAGTTCCAGAATGTTTAAGTTGTGCTGGGGATATTATAGGAGATGTAGATAGACTTTTCTGCGCCTGGTCATGAATATTTTTCAGACCAAGGATGTGACTTCTATTCCTCCTGCCTCATTCTTTTAAATGATGTAGTTGCTTTCAGTCTTTCTCAGTGAATGTCCTTATTCCCATCTCCCCATACATTCCACCCAGTATCCATGTTGACCCATGTTTTTTGCCTTTAAAGAGAGTTACCATCAAGGAGGATGAGCAGACCTGAATCATTGTTGTGGCCAGATTCATGAGTGGTAGGAATCTAAATGATAATTGTGTACACACAGGCCAACGTGGGTGCTTTGTGGGTAATATTTCCAATGTGGAATTAAGAGTATACTTTCCACAGAATACAACCAAAGTATTAAGATACAGTTGTCTCTATTCACATGTGGGAACTTACTCAAAGAAGTGGTAGAAAAATCTGACTGCAGGGTCTTAGTGTAGGCTTTCAAAGTAGCCTTCACAGTCATTTCGGTGTTGCTGATGGGAAAAGTACTTGTGAGAATATATAGCATTTAGAATCAGTATTTTATAAAACCTAGTAATTCAAATTTCTAGACAAAGACATGACGCTGGAGTCATTCCAAGTATTATATTGTCATTGTCCATTCATGGAGACGTGCATGGAATCAGGAGCCTGAAAAGAGTGATGGTCTCTTTAAGATCCTTCAGTGGGGCAACCAAACCTTGCTTTCATTCTGGAAACAGTTGTGAAGTACAGCTTCTGATTCCCCAAATTTCATGTCATGGGGCTTCTTATTCATGTCAGTCATGAACTCTGGGAAGTGACAACAATCCCAGTGGTGATTAAAAGGCCCATGGAAGTGATACAGATTTGGGAAAGCTGAGAATTTGTTTTGAAGTTGAGATAAAGAAATGATTCTCTGTATATCAGATGTTTCATACGTTGTTTTAAAAACAGAATATAGTTAATGTGTTTGTAGGAACAGATAGCGTGAAAGGATCCAAACTTGATAACATGTGTTAGATGTTTTTATAAAAGTTGCTTTGGTTTTCAGTCGTTTACTCTATTTCACTGCCTTTTCACGCTTGTAAATTAACTATTCAACTGCTAGACAGTCTTTATAACTTTATGTTTTACATAATTATCATCTGTTCTGCTTCATAGTAAGATTGTACTCCACCCAAATAAGCAATCAAAGAAATTAAAGCCAATAGCAGTCAAATTCACAGAAGTGAATGCTAGAGGCTCAAGGATTTGTAAGTACTGATTGGCAACATCTAAGTTGCTGCTGGCACAGAACTTCTATTTATTTGTATTATTTGAAGGAGATAAGTCTTTGTTAATGAAATTCTCAGAAAGGAGGTGATGAAATAGAACTAAATACATCTTCAATATACATACCACTTACTTGCTGACCGGTATCAGGAAATACTGAAACTGGCCTATCGTAAAACTTTTGGTCCCAGGGAACAAGGTCTTGTAGGTCCATTTTATTCAAGATTTGTTTGTTTGAAAGGCAGAGTTCATAGGGAAATCTTCCATCTGCTGTTTCACTCCCCAAATGACCACAATGGAAAAGGCTGGGCCATGAGCTGTCCAGTTAAAAGACACCGATTGGCTGATTGGGTAAAGGAAAAAATCTCCATCTATTTGCTGCTTACAAGAAACACATCTTTCCAATAAAGATGCATACAAACTGAAAGTGAAAGGCTGGAAAAGATATACCATGCCAACAGAAATGAAAAAAGAGCAGGAGTAGCCATCTTAGTATCGGACAACATAAACTTTACCACAAAAACTGTTAAGAGAGACAAAGAGGGGCACTATATAATGATTAAGGGATCAATACAACAAGAAGATATAACAATTATCAATGTATATGCACCTAATTACAGGGCACCAGTTTATCTAAAAGATTTAATGGACTTAAAGGGAGACTTAGACCCCAATACAATATTACTGGGGGACGTCAATACCCCACTCTCAGAAATAGACAGATCAACAGGACAGAAGATCAACAAGGAGACAGTAGAGAAATGACACTGTAGCCCAAATGGATCTAACAGATATCTACAGAACTTTTCATCCTACACAGAAAGCATTTACATTCTTCTCAGCAGTACATGGAACCTTCTTTAGGATTGACCACATACTAGGCCATAAAGCAAGTCTCAGCAAATTCAAAAGAATTAGAATCATACCATGCAGCTTCTCAGACCATAAAGGAATGAAGCTGGAAATTAGCAACTCAGGAATCCCCAGAGCATACGCAAACACATGGAGATTGACCAACATGCTCCTGAATGAACAATGGGTCATAGAAGAAATCAAAAGAGAAATCAAAAATTTTCTGGAAGTAAATGAGGATAACAGCACAACATACCAAAACTTATGGGATACGGCAAAAGCAGTGTTAAGGGGAAAGTTTATATCAATAGGTTCCTACATCAAGAAATTGGAAAGGCACCAAATAGATGAGCTTTCACTGCATCTCAAGCGTCTAGAAAATCTGCAGCAAACCAGACCCAAATCTAGTAGGAGAAGAGAAATAATTAAAATCAGAGAAGAAATCAACAGGATTGAATCCAAAAAAAAATTACAAAAAATCAGCCAAACGAGGAGCTGGTTTTTTGAAAAAATAAACAAAATGGACACCCCATTGCCCAACTAACAAAAAAAAAAGACCCAAATCAATAAAATCAGAGATGAAAAAGGAAATGTAACAACAGACACCACAGAAATAAAAAGAATCATCAGAAATTACTACAAGGGCTTGTATGCCGGTCAACAGGGCAATCTGTTAGAAATGGATAGATTCCTGGACACATACAACCTACCTAAATTGAACCAGGAAGACATATAAAACCTAAACAGACCCATAACTAAGACAGAAATTGATACAGTAATAAAGGCCCTCCCAACAAAGAAAAGCCCAGGACCAGAGGAATTCACTGCTGAATTCTACCAGACATTTAAAGAAGAACTAACTCCAATTCTTCTCAAACTATTCAGAATGATCGAAAAAGAGGGAATCTTCCCAAATTCTTTCTATGACGCCAGCAGCACCTTAATCCCTAAGCCAGAAAAAGATGCAGCATTGAAAGAGAATTACAGACCAATATCCCTGATGAACATAGATGCAAAAATCCTCAATAAAATTCTCGCCAATAGAATACAACAACACATCAGAAAGATCATCCACCCAGACCAAGTGGGATTTATCCCTGGTATGCAGGGATGGTTCAACATTCGCAAATCAATCAATGTGATTCACCACATTAACAGACTGCAGAAGAAGAACCATATGATTATCTCAATAGATGCAGAGAAAGCATTTGATAAAATACAACACCCTTTCATGATGAAAACTCTAAGCAAACTGGGTATGGAAGGAAATTCCTCAATACAATCAAAGCAATTTATGAAAAACCCACGGCCAGCATCCTATTGAATGGGGAAGAATTGGAAGCATTTCCACTGAGATCTGGTACCAGACAGGGATGCCCACTCTCACCACTGCTATTCAATATAGTTCTGGAAGTTCTAGCCAGAGCTATTAGGCAATAAAAAGAAATTAAAGGGATACAAATTGGGAAGGAAGAACTCAAACTATCCCTCTTTGCAGATGTGCTTCTTTACTTAGGGGACCCAAAGAACTCTACTAAGAGACTATTGGAACTCATAGAAGTGTTTGGTAAAGTAGTAGGATATGAAATCAGTGCACGAAAATCAACAGCCTTTGTATACACAGGCAATGCCATGGCTGAGGAAGAACTTCTAAGATCAGTCCCATTCACAATAGCTACAAAAGCAATCAAATACCTTGGAATAAACTTAACCAAGGACGTTAAAGATCTCTACGATGAGAATTAGAAAACCTTAAAGAAAGAAATAGAAGAGGATACCAAAAAATGGAACAATCTTCCATGCTCATGGATTGGAAGAATCAATATCGTCAAAATGTCCGTTCTCCCAAAAGCAATTTATAAATTCAATGCAATCCCATTCAACATACCAAAGACATTCTTCTCAGATCTGGAAAAAATGATGCTGAAGTTCACATGGAGACACAAAAGACCTCGAATAGCTAAAGCAATCTTGTACAACAAAAACGAAGCCGGAGGCATCACAATACCAGATTTCAGGACATACTACAGGGCAGTTGTAATCAAAACAGCATGGTACTGGTACAGAAACAGATGGATAGACCAATGGAACAGAATAGAAACACCAGAAATCAATTCAAATATCTACAGCCAACTTATATTTGATCAAGGATCTAAAACCAATTCCTGGAGCAAGGACAGTCTATTCAATAAATGGTGCTGGGAAAATTGGATTTTGACATGCAGAAGCATGAAGTAAGATCCCTACCTTTTACCTTACACAAAAATCTGCTCAACATGGATTAAAGACCTAAATCTATGGCCTGACACTATCAAATTATTAGAGAATATTGGAGAAACCATGCAAGATATAGGCACAGGCAAAGACTTCTTGGAAAAGACCCTGGAAGCACAGGCAGTCAAAGCCACAATTAACTGTTGGGATTGCATCGAATTGAGAAGTTTCTGTACTGCAAAAGAAATAGTCAGGAAAGTGAAGAGGCAACCGACAGAATGGGAAAAAATATTTGCAAACTATGCAACAGATAAGGGTTGATAACCAGAATCTACAAAGATCAAGAAACTCCACAAAAACAAAACAAACAACCCACTTAAGAGATGGGCCACGGACCTCAACAGACATTTTTCAAAAGAGGAAATCCAAATGGCCGACAGGCACATGAAAAAATGTTCAAGATCACTAGCAATCAGGGAAATGCTAATCAAAACCACAATGAGGTTTCACCTCACCCCGGTTTGAATGGCTCACATTCAGAAATCTACCAACAACAGATACTGGCTAAGATGTGGGGAAAAAGTGACACTAACCCATTGTTGGTGGGAATGCAACCTGGTTAAGCCACTATGGAAGTCAGTCTGGAGATTCCTCAGAAACCTGAATATAACCCTACCATTCAACCCAGCCATCCCACTCCTTGGAATTTACCCAAAGGAAATTAAATTGGCAAACAAACAAGCTGTCTGCACCTTAATGTTTATTGCAGCTCAATTCACAATAGCTAAGACCTGGAACCAACCTAAACGCCCATCAACAGTAGACTGGATAAAGAAATTATGGGACATGTACTCTATAGAATACTATACAGCAGTCAAAAACATTGAAACCCGGTCATTTTCAGCAAGATGGATGAATTTGGAAAACATCATGCTGAGTGAATTAAGCCAGTCCCAAAGGGACAAATATTATATGTGATCTCTGATTGATGACAACTAACTGAGCACCAAAGGGGAAACTTGTTGAAGTGAAATTGACACTATGAGAAACAGTGACTTGTTCAGCTCTTGTCCTGACTGTTGATGTACAATGTAATACTTTATCCATTTTAGTATTTTTTTGGTTCTAGTACTATTGGTTGAACTCTGTAACACACAATTATTCTTAGGTGTTTAAATTTTAACTGAAAAGTGATCCCTGTTAGGAATTTGGAAAGCATTATGTTGAGTGAAATAAGCCAGTCCCAAAGGGACAAATACCATATGTTCTCCCTGATCGGTGACAACTAACTGAGCACCAAAAAGGAAACCTGTTAAAATGAAATGAACACTATGAGAAACGGTGACTTGATCAGCCCTTTCCCTGACTGTTGATGAACAACTTAATACGTTATCCCTCTTAGTATTTTGTTTGTTTGTTCTACTTAATACTTTTGGTTGAATACTGTAATCAATACACAATTCTTCTTAAGTGCTGAAACTTAACTGAAAAGTGATCACTGTTAAATATAAGAGTGGGAATAAGAGAGGGAAGAGGTGTGCAATTCGGGACATGCTCAAGCTGACTTACCTCAAACAGTAGAGTTAGAAACATACCAGGGGATTCCAATTCAATCCCATCAAGGTGGCATGTACCAATTCCATCTCACTAGTCCCAGTGATCAATTTCTATTCACAATTGATCATAATGATGGGACTAAGAGCCAAAGGGAGCACATAAACAAGACTAGTGTCTGCAAATACTAGCTGATAGAATAAAAAAGGGAGAGAACAATCCAACATGGGAAGCGAGATACACAGCAGACCCATAGAATGGCAGATGTCCTAAACAGCACTCTGGCCTCAGAATCAGCCCTTAAGGCACGCGGATCTGGCTGAAAAGCCCATGAGAGTATTACAGGCATGGAAAGCCAAAACACTCTGGCAAAAAAAAAAAAAAAAAAAAAAACACACACACACACAACAACACCTAAATGAAAGATCTCCACAAGTGAGATCCCAGTGGAAAGAACAGGTCTTCAAAGAAGGAGGTACCTTTCTCTGAAGGGAGGAGAGAACTTCCACTTTGACTATGGCCTTGTCTAAATATGATCAGAGTCAGTGAACTCAAAAGGCTTCCATAGCCTTGGCAACCCATGACAAGAGCCTAGGGTGATTACTGATGCCATAAACAAGAGTGTCAATTTGTTAAGTCAACAACAGGAGTCACTGTGCACTTACTCCTCATGTAGGATCTCTGTCCTTAATGTGCTGTACATTGTGATTTAATGCTATAACTAGTACTCAAACAGTATTTTTCACTTTGTGTTTCTATGTGTGTGCAAACTCTTGAAGTCTTTACTTAATATATGCTAGACTGATCTTCTGTATATAAAGAGAATTGAAAATGAAACTTGATGTGAATGGAAGGGGGGAGGGAGAAGGAAAGGGGAGAGTTGCGGGTGGGAGGGAAGTTATGGCGGGGGGAAGCCAATGTAATCCATAAGCTGTACTTTGGAAATTTATATTCATTAAATAAAAGTTTAAAAAAGAAGAAAAAAAAAGAAAGGGTTAGGCCAAATGCAGAAGCCTGGAACTGCATTCATGTCTCCCAAAGTGGTACAGGGACCCAAGCATTTAGGCCCTCATCAACTGCTTTCACAGGCAGATTAGCAGGGAGCTGGAATGGAGTGGAACATTGGGACTCGAACCTGTGCTCACATGGGATGCTGGCATTGTGGGCTGCGGCTTAACCCACCACGCCTTAGTGCCAGCTCCTATCAGGTCCATTTCTAAAGCAATGGAGATCTTTTGGGAAAATCACTGGTCAGACCTGCTTGGTAAAGTAATCCCAACAGAGTTCCTTTCCTGCTGCTTCACTGCTCGACTGCCCGCAACTGCTGGGGCTGGGCCGGGCCAAAGCTAGGAGCCGGGAACTCAATCCAAGCCTCCCACACTGGAGGAAGGGAACCCGATGACTGGGTCAACACCTACTGCCTCCGTGTGTGTGCATAAATACTGGCCGTAAATACCTCTCAGTCTGTCCTTTCCATGCGTCTGCAATGGTATCAATATTGAAACTTAAATCTTGGGCAGTTTTTATAAAATGTCTTCATTCGATGCAGCTTGTGCTCCCAAATATGAGAAACTGCTTCTATTTATGTCAGTCTTGAAAAATGTATTTCCAATAGTCTAAAAATTAAGTTAGATGATCCATACCTCATTTTTCTTTTCAGTATATACCTTGTTGGATAGCAGCTTTTCGGCCATTCTTATATTTTCCCCATAGGCCACATAGTGGAGGGCAGTGTTGCCAATTTCTTCCAATATTTGCATCAGCACCATGATCCAATAAGAGTGTAGCACAGTTCTCAGCGGGACTGTACAGCCTGCCGGTAATACACCAATCACAAATTGTAAGTTCTAGGAATTCAAAGAAAAACTCCCCATCCCAATGGTTTCACCAGGTAGTCATACATAAATAAGATAAATTCATTTTTGTTCTAAGTATGTAAACCAAGCACTTCCTCTGCTGGAATGGTTGGGCACTCTATACCTTTATCTGCGGTGTTGCTGCCTTTTTATCTGGAGGATCAATGAGACACTTTCTGCTTATGAGCAAAGCTACCACGTCTCGGTGGCCTTTTGCACAGGCCCAGTGCATAGCAGTCCCATAGGAAATAACATTGCAGAATCACTTCAAACTGGCGGCAGCCATTTCATGTCTTCTGTCTCCTTTAACCTTTATCAAATGTCCTTTGAGACAGGAGGTTATTTATTTATTGAATTGTACATCTGAGCAAACCTGAGGATCAATTGTGACTCAGAAATACACAGCTAGCAAGAGGCTAGCTCTTCCTCTGCCACATCCAGCAAACCTTCCAGAACACCCCATGTGGTGTGCTCAGACCCAAGATGGTAAACCTAAGCCACGATATATGGTCATTGGGAAATATAAAGTAATAGTTAAATCACACTTGACTTCAACATCAAAAACAAATGTAAATTTTCAGCTAAATATTTTACAATAAAATATGAAGCTCTTTTTACAACAACTAAACCCACTCCCATCATCTTGGCCATCTAAATGTTCATTAAAATACTTTCAGTTCTTGTTTCCTAATCAGGATTTTGCAATAAAAATAATACATGGATTCATTGAGGTCCTTCTCCAAGAAACTAAGTCCTTCAGTAACACTACCTCAGAACATAAGCTAAGAAGAGCTGGCATTGTGGTGCAGCTTGCAGTGCCAGCAACCAATACTGGAGTGTCGGTTCACATCCCAGGTGCTGCACTCCTGATCCAGCTCACTGTTAGTGCACCTGAGATGGCCTAGAAGAAGACCCGAGCACATGAGCCCCTGCCATCCATGTGGAACCTGGACAGAATTCCTTGTTCTTGGACTCTGTTGGGCACAGCCTTGGCTGGTGGGGTCGTTTGAGGACTGAGGCATTGGATGGAGGCATGTGCTCTCTCTCTCTCTGTCTCTGACTTTCTCTCTCTTTATCCCTCCCCTGCTTTTTGTCATTCTGCCTCAAATAAATAAATGTTCTTTAGAAAAAGTTAACACGTTTCACCTTGGAGAAATGCCCCCCCATTCATGCTGTCTCATAATTCCTGTTTAGTTGGACTGTTTTATGGGATCGATAAACTTCAAAACCAACTCCATCAACTGCCCAGGAATGCTGCATGCATTCAAAAGCCTATCACAGATTTGGCTCCACACTAAGGCAGGCAGGTATGGACTGAAACGCCTCCTTTGCCTAAGCATGCCCAGATTGCTAAGTGACATTCTCGACTGCACAGAAGTGGTAGCTACAGCAAGGGTATTTTTCTGTGATTAGGAGAAGGATACAGCAGCACCATAAAAAGAAGCTGATTTTGTATACAATATTAAGGTATTCCCAGATCTCCCACAGGCCCACAGTTCACCCCCAGTTCTTCCAATGATGTCCCTCTAAAGCTCAGATGCTTCCAGTGGCTCCGCATTCAGCACAGGCCCTGTCGCTGACCTCTCCCCACAGGCGTACTGACGGACAGTATCCAATCTGCCCCCGATCTGTGTATCCAGCCTCACCTCCCTCTACTACCTCCTAGATAGTCTTGGGTCTAGTCACCATGGTGGCAACCAAGTCAGTGTATGTAACATGATCGTCTTAAGCCTGCAGTTCACTTTTACTTATTGTGATCTCTACCTGACATTGAGTTACAATTTGTTACATCCAGCTAGAGAAGAAATACATAATTCTTCATTTGAATGTTTATGCACTTCAGAAAATTAACCTTGGCAGAGTTCTTGTCCATATAGGACAAACAGTGAGTTACCATTTTAGTTGTAGCCTTAGAAAGAAAAAAAAAAAAAAACAAGCAGATGGAGATGACTACTACTTTTGAGGCAGTGGTCCTTTATGCATTTTCTTTCAAAAGTGCTGAACTCCTGCTTTTCCCTGCTCAACCTTCCCTCTGCGCCCACGCGATAGCACCTTTGCTTGCTCCTCCTTTTCACCCCGCTGTCTCTTTCCCCTTTTCCCCCTTTCCCTCCCCTGCCCCTTGGAGGAGCTTTCCCTGGGCAGGGGCAAGGGCAGGGGCAGGGCCAAGCTGCTCTCAGCTGTGCCTCTGCGTGCCCTGCTGTCCTGTGGGGGAGGGCGCAGGGGGTTCCGTGGCAGTTGGAGGAGCTGGAGAGGGGGTGGGGCAGCGGCCTCAGGCCCCGGGTGCTCTTGGGACTCCTTCCCTAACGGACCCAACTGCCTCTTGAGTCCATTGCCCAGTGGCCCGGCGCCCACACTGTCAGCGGAGTCCTGGCCCTATGGGCCCCACGGGCCCCCGCCCTGTGCACTGAGTTAAATGCCTCTGTGAGGCTTCCAGCTCTGCTGGGACACTGATGGGGAGAGGAGGAGGGGGGAGAGGAAGAGATTAGGGGACAAGAACAGGATGGGGTGGGGGGCCCCAGGTGTCCCCTGCATGGAAGTGGCTGATGTCCTGTGCTGCTCACCAGGGGCACTCACATCCCACGGGAGAGCAAGGCACCTGACTGGTTGGCAAGGGGTGTTAGTGTGCTCCCTTCCAGGCCAGTTTTCTGTCAGCAAGAGCAAATACATTTTCTTATAAAGATAATTATTTTCCAAGGTGTAAAATGTTGCTTTAGTGCAACCTGAATTAAAGATGATGAGACTGTTCTTGAACAGACACAATGAAAGACTAATAAGATGAGTAAAAACAAATGAGGTTGTTTGTGGAACTGAGTTATATATCCTGTCCATTTGGTAAACTTCCTTACTGATATACATAATGAACTGCACAAAAACTAAAGCAATTACAACTAACAAAAAGCTGTCAGACTATTTCTTGGCATGTGTAGGTGATTTTGATAGTAAATTTTGCATAGTTGTACAAAATGAAGTAAATGTTACTGCTTTTTAACTGGAAAACCAGTATTAGCAAACAAACTCAGTAGTACACAGAAATCTTTCCAAAAAGCAGTGTCACGTTTCAGCATATGTTTATAAAATTGCAGCAAGCCATGAGTATTCACACAGACTATTCTCCTGAGTGTTTAGATTGGGACTCTTATCTCCCTCCTACTTACTATCTTAGCTTTTATCATTTAGTCCCTGTCCCTGCTCCATGCTTATAAAACCTAATTTGTCCACATCTGTTTAGGCTGTGTGCATGTGAATGCTGACATGACACGGAATAAGGGACATGCTATAAAGAGGTGAACACTCCAAAACCGAAGGGAAGACTGCTGGGCTTTTCAGATGAAAACACGTGAATGATTTTTGAGATGTGGGATAGTGCATAGAAATAACTGCACAGTGGCTGAGGCATAGCAGACATGGAATACATGATATATAGTATCATGATTTCCATTTATAAAATAGTGGCTACGGAACCTGTTCCAACATGAAGGCTACTAGAGAACAAATTTTTGCTATTCTGGAGAACAACCCCCAGGTTACTAATACCTGCACAGCACCAACTACCGCTAAGTCAGAGTCAAAGGAGAACCAGTGACCCTGAGAGCACTGGGTGTCACTGCCTGGTGGCCTCCTTGGCTGGGCTGACATACGGAGTGGTTAATACTCACCTACTGGTCTCAAACATTACCACCACTGTGGGTGACATAGCCCAAGGAGTTGTCTTCAACTTCAGAGATTTACAGACGTCTCTGAACTCACTAGCCCAGACAGTCCTAGACCACAGACTTGCTTTGGATCAGGTGCTAGCTCAACAGGGAGGAGTACATGCGCTAGCAAATAGCTCTTGTTGCCTCTCTATCAACACCTCAGGAGCTGTAGACACATGAACAACTCACACCCTACAAAAGGCCACAGGGTGGTTCAAAGGCTGTCAGTGAAAACCCACCTGACATGTCAGGTTTGGGACCACGGCATAGGTGCTTTCTCTGCTGGGCCCATTCTGTATGCAGCCTCGTCAAATTTGTCCCTCAGTAGTTAGACCCCATCAAGACACAATGGTCCTTCAGGTGGAAACCCACATGGAGACTGCATTCTTCCACCACAGCAACCTGGGGGACCACCACCACCACCCTGGACCCTCAGAGCCTAAGGGCTCCTAGGATGATAAACCCCCTGTCAGCAGGAAGTAGCCAGACACTGATGTCCCAGGTCCCTAGAGTAGCAGGCTGTGGATTAAAAGAAGGAGGGATTTGAGTGGAGGTTTATGGATGGAAACCATGAAAAGTCCTCAAAGAACAAAGAAAGCACTCATGTTAGGACCCATTGGGGTGTCTGTTTCTCTTTACCATAAGCAGGAGAAAATTCACGGAAATGCAGCAAGCATCAACTGGCCACCTGGCCATGTGAGTCACCCCAGCCCCAGAGTGTGTTTTCACTGATGAGCGCTTTACATTCCCTTCTATTACAGGGCTCGTATTCTCCAGTGGATTGATGAGGCCTTTTACAGTATGACGACACTCTTCACACTCCCTGCCTGCCTGGCATCTCCCATTCCAGTTGCCCTCATTTCCCCCTCGAGACAAGATCCCCTACCTTCAGTTAGGGGGAAATGGCATGTGGCTGTTTCTGGCTGTTTCCTGCTGAACAAGGTAGTCGTGGGGAACAGGCAGTCAGGGACTCCATCAGGAACATGGCCTACAGGCCCACTGTTGTCGCGCTTAGATGTGTGTCTCTTACATGTGTGGTGGGACATCTCTGGAAGAAATCGGTTGAGAGAAGCACTTTGGCACACAGGGTCTGAGTGAATGTATAACACGGATTACACTATGGGCCATGACAGAGCCACGGACATGAAAGCTAATAGGTCCAATCATATTTGGAGCTAAACTATGAATTGTGTTTAGTTCTTCCAGGAAATGTTCAGTCTCCTTCTGAATGAAGTTACAATGTTGCAAGACACTGAAACAACACATACCAGCTAGCTCCCCAGACTCTATCTCATGTTTCAGCAACGGGCCTTCCAACCAGTGGGAGCATGGTGGTGCACGACTCCTTGCCAGAGCTAGCTCAACACATCATTTATGTACGATAAAGCTGCAGTGATGGCAATGGCCATTTGGCAAGTATACAGGCTGGCTGACTGATCTCCTTATAGGTGCATGCTGCTTGTCTAGGGACTAGAAAAACAGGAGAGGCCATGACCACTGCTCTAGATAGACTAGGCTAGGGTGAATTATCACAGTCAGAGGGTAGTGACAATGACTGTCTGCTATGTAGGGTCTGAGCAGTGGAGATGGGTGAGACTTTGGGCAAAAACTCCCCTGCTGGACACAGACCAGAGTAAGATGGGGAGGGGATAGTATATATGTCCCAACAAGGAAAGGCCAGGCCATTGGGCACAATCCCTGTGCTGTTGTAACTCACAGATGTCCTGGAGGCGCAGTGTGGGATCTAACAATTCATCTCTGCATACTCAACCACGGGTGTGTTGGGTCCTGCAGCGCCTGTTTGAATCTTTATGCAGCTGTCTCTTCCAGAACCTGTCACAGTCATTTGTCATCTGCCAATGCTAAAAACAATTTTCAATCTGATCCAGCATTACACCAGGAAATGCCCGTACTGTTTCCACATCTCTGCCCCAACTTCTATCCATGCCAGCAATCCCACTATTTGTGGGCAATGATGTTGGTGTGATGGTGTGAGAGCCTGTCCTGTAACCACCCTGATCAACACTGTGGCTTCCAGACTACATGGTTCACAGAAAAAAAATTTATGACATACACACAGGCACGTGCCTGATGGAAATGCAGAGAAGGGTTCCAAGAGCAACAGATGGCCTGCAGAGTGGCACTCAGATGATCTGGTCGATAATGACTGGGTACAAATGGGTGAGTCAGGGTCACATCAGGGGAGGTGTCCACCCAATTGGGAAACCACTCTTCAAGTGCACCACACTGGTAGTGATGTACAGGAGTACCCATTCATAATTTCTGTGACTGCAGTCTCCCATTCTAGTTCCAACATGCTCCCAGGTGTTTCCCCATTTTCATCTAGTATAGTTTCTGTCTGCTTTGTTACCAGACAAGGTCCTGAAACTGAAGTCAGAAGGTTGAACTAGGGGCCCACTGTCAGGAAAAAGATTCCATATCTCTGGATGTGTCTTTTTTTTAAGATTTATTTATTTATTTAAAAGTGTTACACAGAAAGAGAAGGAGACACAGAGAGAGAGAGAAGTCTTCTATCTACTGGTTCACTCCCCAGTTGGCCATCAACACACCAATCAAAAATTGTAACTTCCAGGAATTCAAAGAAAAACTCCCCATCCCAGAGGTTTCACCAGGTAGTCATATATAAATAAGATAAATTCATTTTTATTCTAAGTATGTAAACCAAGCTCTTCCTATACTGGGATGGTTGGGCACTCTATACCTTTATCAGTGGTGTTGCAGCCATTTCATCTTGAGGATCAATGAGACATCTTCTGCTTATGAGCAAAGCTACCACGTCTCGGTGGCCTTTTGCACAGGCCCAGTGCAGAGCGGTCCTATAGGAAATTATATTGCACAGTCACTTCACACTGGCGGCAGCCATTTCATGTCTTCTGTCTGCTTTAACCTTTATCAAATGTCCAGTTGGTTGGATGAGGTCCCTGTTGCAGCTTGTACCATTTTAATAAAAACTTTGCTTCTGCATTTCAGTGTGATCCGGTCACTGTTAGCTTCTTGGGCATCTACTTATCTGGGCATAACAGTTGCGGGGAGGTGACAGGCGGGGGGCGGCCTCGACCTGCTGCTGACCCCTCCACTGGCTTCTGGGGCTGGCACACTCAGCCGCAGGTAAACAAGTGGTGAGCCAGCAGCAGGGGAGACACTGACCACCACGGATGCCATCGCTTCCCTCTGGCACCGCCCCTCACCTCCCCACCCCCGTCAGCCCCAGTTGGGTCATTTCTGTGGCACCCAGATGCCTCCCTCCCTGGGCTCATGTCGCTGCTCCAGGCAGTCCAATTCTAGCAGAGTGCAGCACGTGTTTGGGGAAGGGGTTCTCGCAGATGGCTTGTGATGGGTGTGGCCAGAGAGCTCTGTTCAGATCTTAAGGGTTAAGGGTGTACCAAAGGTGACACACCCAGGTTTGGCATGGTAAATCCTCTCTCTCTCTCCCTCTCTCTTCTCTCTTTTATTCTGAAGGGAAGTAATTACCCATAGCTGAGTTATTCTTGAAGGCAATCAGTGAGCACTAGCCCCTGTGGGTATAATATTCATCTGCTCTGTCCCAAGGACCACACAAAGGATCTGTGCAGTCCTCAGTGTAAGCTCAGAATCCCTTGCAATCTCCCACCAGGTTGCCAAGGTTACCGAGTTTGTGGCGTCTCCCACTGAGTACTCATGTCTCAGGCACTCTGTTTTCTCACACACCCTCAGTTTTTTTTTTCCACAGTGCCATTTCATAAGCTCCACACATTCACTAGGTCTTAACTTTGTTATTTCTCCCCTCCAGAGACAGGTTTTTTGCTTGGCTAAGGGCAGACACAGCCCTGTGGTGGCACAGCTTTTACGTATATCCAAAATGGCGCCTGCTCTTTGACTTGCTCGCCTTTGTAAGGTGTGTGGAGAGAAAGAATCGTGTCCATACCAGTCCCTTTTATGTTTTTTTCTCTCCTCTAGTTAGCCTGGTGAACTTTCCCCCATGGGGCTTCAAGCCTCGTTCCCTCTAGGCTCTTCCTGCTGCTTTCCCGGCAGTGTCTCTGGCTACTGAGGTTTCGCCTCACCTCTCTTTCCATTGCTGTTGCCTAGACTCAGTGGCTGGGGTCCCGAGCCATGGGTGCCCGTGCCCTCCACATAGGTCCACCATGTCCCACTAGTTCCGGAAGAGTTTCTTCTGCAGTTTTTTCCCTAACTCTTCCCTGAAACTATAGTATCTCCACTTTTATTAAACTATCTTTTCCCAGACTCTCAGTGTGCGCCCTCCCTATTCCACCATCTTGGATGAAGCCCAAGAAGGGCTATTGACACAATAAATTTCAACATACTTGTCTCCTGAGGTCACTTAATTCCTTCTTCAATTTCTAGATTTCAGTTTTTGAGTTCATACAACAATTTCTTACATCATCCAGTGAAACCTAGGATACAAATTTTTTAGCATTTTTTTTATTTAAAAGACTTAGAGACTTTGTTTTTTTATTGAATAAATGTGAATTTATTTAATTATTTATTTTTTTATTTTTTTGTAGCTTAACTGGTCACCTGTCAGGGCTTTGAGGTGCCAATCTCCGCCGCTTGGGGGCTGGTTTCCTTGAGAGATTATGGAAATTTTCTTGTTATCTTTTTGATCCTGTGTATCACAACGTGGATCTGGACTTGTGGTGTCCAGGGAAGCAAGCAGGGGAGCCTGGGGCGAGGGCTTCCCACACTGGGCCCCGCTGCCCACCCTCCAGTACCTGTTCTTGTGCTCCACGACATCTACACAGCTTCTTCTGCAATCCAGGATTTTCGACACTGTGGCCACATTGCCCGCACTGGCAACTCTGTGAATGGAACCAAGCTCCCAGCAGAGCAGGCAGTATCCAAAATGCGGCCGCCTCTTCAAGCGCTTGTTCTCAAACTCGCTAACAGTCCTGGTGCACTTATGAATCACCCATGAGAAAAGTTTCCCCATAATCAAAGCTGTCAGGGGCTTTCAGCCACCTCTGCAGCACAATATAAAGAAATCTGGCAGTCTGGCCACCATATAACAGAGGAGCTTCGTGGTTTCCAACCTCTTGGCTCACAATGTCACCCAACAACTGCCGCACATGCTTAGCACCAGGCTAAGCCCCGCCCTTTCTGCTCCTGGACATTCCTTCCTCTTCCTCCAGGCTCCACCCAGAAGCCCCTACACCTCTGAGCCGGCCCCTGCACTCACTGTGGTTGGCTGTGAACCCGAACTCTGGGCCATGGGCTATGCCCCAACGCTGGGCAGTGCTTCTTGTGCCACTTTTTCCTGTGGCCTGGACTCAGCAGAACTAGGCAGTGGGAGGGCCAGGAAGAGGGTAGGAGGGTTCCCCCCAGGGAGCACAGCCGCCCCCTCCCAGCAGGGTAGCCCCACAGCTTTCCCCTGGGCTCAGGAGATAGTGGGCTGTGTCTCCAGGTGGCTTGGGCCCTGGTGAGGTGCGACCCATGGGCCACATGTGCCCCTCTCCCTGGGCTCAGGCACATGGTTGCGGGGAGGTGACAGGTAGGGGGTGGCCTCGACCTGCTGCTGCCACTCCACTGGCTTCTGGGGCTGGCGTGCTCAGCCACCAGTAAACAAGTGGTGAGCCGGCAGCAGGGGAGACACTGACCACCACGGACGCCATTGCTTCCCTCTGTCACCGCCCCTCACCTCCCCACCCCCGTCAGCCCCAGTTGGGGCATTTCTGTGGCACCCAGATGCCTCCCTCCCTGGGCTCATGTCGCTGCTCCAGGCAGTCCAATTCTAGCAGGGTGCAGCACGTGTTTTGGGGAAGGGGCTTCTCCTGGGGAGCCAGCAGATGGTTTCTTCTGAGAGGTGGATTCTTGCGGGTGCCTAGTTCTGCCCAGTGAGACCCAGGCCCACTGCTTTATTCTGGGGGGCAGACAAGGAGGCAGACAGAGCCAGAGGACCTGCAGGGGCTCCTCCCACCCCGTCTGTCACACCTCCCCCTAAGCCCAGGCTGAGGTCAGAGTCTGCCCCATCCTCACTATAGGAGCTAGTGGGGTCCTAGGCGGTGGTGCTGAAGCTGCCAGGCTATGGATGCTCTCCAGTGCCAGACCTCCTGCCCTTTGGCCTCCGCAGTGTGGCAGCCATGCCAGCAGGAACTGCAGTTCCGCCAGCCCTCTTGGCCCTGTGGGGACTCTGCTTGCCTTGTGCCTCAGACATGTGAGGGACATGGAGCAGCCAGATGTCCCTGGCTGCTGGCCAGCTGAGGAGCTTGAACAGTATCTCAGCTCTGGGGAGTAAAACAACTTTCCCAGGTATCAGTGCCCAGGTACCCTGGGCCTGGAAAGAGGGGCTTGAGGCCAGGAGGAGCCCCTGGCTGCCTGGGGAGCAGCAGAGCCTGGGCCTGCACAGATTTCCCCTCCTTCCTGTCCCTCCCTCATGGCTGGACTGTGCCGAGTTTTGAGAGCACCTAGAACTGTTCCTGTGGCTCTGCTGGGTAGGGCGTGCCAGGCCCAGGGCTGTGTCTGCTGAGCCCACCCCAGCCTTTGGCTCCACTGGTATCAGGAGGGAAGCAGCTGCCAGGTGTCGGGAGGGTTGGGTTGTGACACTAGGCCAGGTGTTTCTGCAGCTGGATGACACTTGGGCATTTTTGGCTGGGTCATATAAGCTGAGCTATCCCAGGGCCCTGGCGTGCAGTCTCTTTCTGGATCCTTTGTTTTCCTGCTCTCCTGACAGCTGCTGATGGGTCTCTGTGGGCTGTGCTCTCTCCTTAGTGCTAGTTTTGCAATGGAGATCTTTTGGGAAAATCACTTCGGTCAGACCTGCTTGGTAAAGTAATCCCAACAGAGTTCTTTCCTCTGCTGCTTCACTGCTCGACTGCCCGCAACTGCTGGGGCTGGGCCGGGCCAAAGCTAGGAGCCGGGAACTCAATCCAAGCCTCCCACATTGGAGGAAGGGAACCCGATGACTGAGTCAACACCTACTGCCTCCGTGTGTGTGCATAAATACTGGCCGTAAATACCTCTCAGTCTGTCCTTTCCATGCTTCTGCAATGGTATCAATATTGAAACTTAAATCTTGGACAGTTTTTATAAAACGTCTTCATTCGATGCAGCTTGTGCTCCCAAATATGAGAAACTGCTTCTATATATGTCAGTCTTGAAAAATGTATTTCCAATAGTCTAAAAATTAAGTTAGATGATCCATACCTCATTTTCTTTACTGGAAAGCAGCTTTTCAGCCATTATATTTTCTCCATAAGCCACATAGTGGAGGGCAGTGTTGCCAATTCCATCCTCAATATTTGGATCAGCACCATGATCCAATAAGAGTGTAGCACAGTTCTCAGCGGGACACTGTACAGCCTGCCAGTAATACACCAATCACAAATTGTAACTTCTAGGAATTCAAAGAAAAACTCCCCATCCCAGTGGTTTCACCAGGTAGTCATATATAAATAAGATAAATTCATTTTTATTCTAAGTATGTAAACCAAGCCCTTCCTATACTGGGATGGTTGGGCACTAAATACCTTTATCAGTGGTGTTGCAGCCCTTGTATCTTGAGGATCAATGAGACGTCTTCTGCTTATGAGCAAAGCTACCACGTCTCTGTGGCCTTTTGCACAGTCTCAGTGCAGAGCGGTCCTATAGGAAATTATATTGCACAATCACTTCACACTGGCAGCAGCCATTTCATGTCTTCTGTCTCCTTTAACCTTTATCAAATGTCCAGTTGGTTGGATGAGGTCCCTGTCGCAGCTTGTACCATTTTAATAAAAACTTTGCTTCTGCATTTTGGTGTGATCTGGTCACTGTTAGCTTCTTGGGCATCTACTTATCTGGGCATAACAGTTGCGGGGAGGTGACAGGCGGGGGGCGGCCTCGACCTGCTGCTGACCCCTCCACTGGCTTCTGGGGCTGGCGCGCTCAGCCACAGGTAAGCAAGTGGTGAGCCAGCAGCAGGGGAGACACTGACCACCACGGATGCCATCGCTTCCCTCTGGCACCGCCCCTCACCTCCCCACCCCCGTCAGCCCCAGTTGGGGCATTTCTGTGGCGCCCAGATGCCTCCCTCCCTGGGCTCATGTCGCTGCTCCAGGCAGTCCAATTCTAGCAGGGTGCAGCACGTGTTTGGGGAAGGGGTTCTCGCAGATGGCTTGTGATGGGTGTGGCCAGAGAGCTCTGTTCAGATCTTAAGGGTTAAGGGTGTGCCAAAGATGACACACCCAGGTTTGGCATGGTAAATCTCTCTCTCTCTCTCTCTCCCTCTCTCTCTCTCTCTCTCTCTGTTTTCTTCAGAAGGGAAGTAATTATGCATAGCTGCACTATTCTTGAAGGCAATCAGTGAGCACTAGCCCTTGTGGGTATAATATTCATGTGCTCTGTCCCAAAGACCACACAGAGGATCTGTGCAGTCCTCAGTGTAAGCTCAGATTCCCTTGCAATCTCACACCAGGTTGCCAAGGTTACCGAGTTTGTGGCGTCTCCCACTGAGTACTCATGTCTCAGGCACTCTGTTTTCTCACACACCCTCAGTTTTTTTTTTTTTTTCCACAGTGCCATTTCATAAGCTCCACACATTCACTAGGTCTTAACTTTCTGTTATTTCTCCCCACCAGAGTCAGGATTTTTGCCTGGCTGAGGGCGGGTGCACCCCTGAGGTGGCACAGCTTTTATGTATATCCAAAATGGCGCCTGCTCTTTGACTTGCTCGCTTTTGTAAGGTGCGTGGAGAGAAAGAATCGTGTCCGTACCAGTCCCTTTTATTTTTTTTCTCTCCTCTAGTTAGCCTGGTGAACTTTCCCCCATGGGGCTTCAAGCCTCGTTCCCTCTAGGCTCTTCCTGCTGCTTTCCCGGCAGTGTCTCTGGCTACTGAGGTTTCGCCTCACCTCTCTTTCCAGTGCTGTTGCCTAGACTCAGTGGCTGGGGTCCCGAGCCGTGGGTGCCCATGCCCTCCACATAGGTCCACCATGTCCCACTACTTCTGGAAGAGTTTCCTCTGCAGTTTTTTTCCCTAACTCTTCCCTGAAACTATAGTATCTCCACTTTTATTAAACTATCTTTTCCCAGACTCTCAGTGTGCGCCCTCCCTATTCCACCATCTTGGATGAAGCCCAAGAAGGGCTATTGACACAATAAATTTCAACATACTTGTCTCCTGAGGTCACTTAATTCCTTCTTCAATTTCTAGATTTCAGTTTTTGAGTTCATACAACAATTTCTTACATCATCCAGTGAAACCTAGGATACAAATTTTTTAGCATTTTTTTATTTAAAAGACTTAGAGACTTTGTTTTTTTATTGAATAAATGTGAATTTATTTAATTATTTATTTTTTTATTTTTTTGTAGCTTAACTGGTCACCTGTCAGAGCTTTGAGGTGCCAATCTCCGCCGCTTGGGGGCTGGTTTCTTTGAGAGATTATGGAAATTTTCTTGTTATCTTTTTGATCCTGTGTATCACAATGTGGATCTGGACTTGTGGTGTCCAGGGAAGCAAGCAGGGGAGCCTGGGGCGAGGGCTTCCCACACTGGGCCCCGCTGCCCACCCTCCAGTACCTGTTCTTGTGCTCCACGACATCTACACAGCTTCTTCTGCAATCCAGGATTTTCGACACTGTGGCCACATTGCCCGCACTGGCAACTCTGTGAATGGAACCAAGCTCCCAGCAGAGCAGGCAGTATCCAAAATGCGGCCGCCTCTTCAAGCGCTTGTTCTCAAACTCGCTAACAGTCCTGGTGCACTTACGAATCACCCATGAGAAAAGTTTCCCCATAATCAAAGCTGTCAGGGGCTTTCAGCCACCTCTGCAGCACAATATAAAGAAATCTGGCAGTCTGGCCACCATATAAAAGAGGAGCTTCGCGGTTTCCAACCTCTCGGCTCACATGTCACCCAACAACTGCCGCACATGCTTAGCACCAGGCTAAGCCCCGCCCCTTCTGCTCCCGGACATTCCTTCCTCTTCCTCCAGGCTCCACCCAGAAGCCCCTACACCTCTGAGCCGGCCCCTGCACTCACTCTGGTTGGCTGTGAACCCGAACTCTGGGCCATGGGCTGTGCCCCAACGCTGGGCAGTGCTTCTTGTGCCACTTTCTCCTGTGGCCTGGACTCAGCAGAACTAGGCAGTGGGAGGGCCAGGAAGAGGGAAGGAGGGTTCCCCCCAGGGAGCACAGCCGCCCCCTCCCAGCAGGGTAGCCCCACAGCTTTCCCCTGGGCTCAGGAGATAGTGGGCTGTGTCTCCAGGTGGCTTGGGCCCTGGTGAGGCGCGACCCATGGGCCACATGTGCCCCTCTCCCCTGGGCTCAGGCACATGGTTGCAGGGAGGTGCAGGCGGGGGGCGGCCTCGACCTGCTGCTGGCCCCTCCACTGGCTTCTGGGGCTGGCGTGCTCAGCCACCAGTAAACAAGTGGTGAGCCGGCAGCAGGGGAGACACTGACCACCACGGACGCCATCGCTTCCCTCTGGCACAGCCCCTCACCTCCCCACCCCCGTCAGCCCCAGTTGGGGCATTTCTGTGGCACCCAGATGCCTCCCTCTCTGGGCTCAGGTCGCTGCTCCAGGCAGTCCAATTCTAGCAGGGTGCAGCACGTGTTTTGGGGAAGGGGCTTCTCCTGGGGAGCCAGCAGATGGTTTCTTCTGAGAGGTGGATTCTTGCGGGTGCCTAGTTCTGCCCAGTGAGACCCAGGCCCACTGCTTTATTCTGGGGGGCAGACAAGGAGGCAGACAGAGCCAGAGGACCTGCAGGGGCTCCTCCCACCCCGTCTGTCACGCCTCCCCCTAAGCCCAGGCTGAGGTCAGAGTCTGCCCCGTCCTCACTATGGGAGCTCGTGGGTCCTAGGCGGTGGTGCTGAAGCTGCCAGGCTATGCATGCTCTCCAGTGCCAGACCTCCTGCCCTTTGGCCTCCGCAGTGTGGCAGCCATGCCAGCAGGAACTGCAGTTCCGCCAGCCCTCTTGGCCCTGTGGGGACTCTGCTTGCCTTGTGCCTCAGACATGTGAGGGACATGGAGCAGCCAGATGTCCCTGGCTGCTGGCCAGCTGAGGAGCTTGAACAGTATCTCAGCTCTGGGGAGTAAAACAACTTTCCCAGGTATCAGTGCCCAGGTACCCTGGGCCTGGAAAGAGGGGCTTGAGGCCAGGAGGAGCCCCTGGCTGCCTGGGGAGCAGCAGAGCCTGGGCCTGCACAGATTTCCCCTCCTTCCTGTCCCTCCCTCATGGCTGGACTGTGCCGAGTTTTGAGAGCACCTAGAACTGTTCCTGTGGCTCTGCTGGGTAGGGCGTGCCAGGCCCAGGGCTGTGTCTGCTGAGCCCACCCCAGCCTTTGGCTCCACTGGTATCAGGAGGGAAGCAGCTGCCAGGTGTCAGGAGGGTTGGGTTGTGACACTAGGCCAGGTGTTTCTGGAGCTGGCTGACACCTGGACATTTTTGGCTGGGTCATATAACCTGAGCTATTCCAGGGCCCTGGCGTGCAGTGTCTTTCTGGATCCTTTGTTTTCCTACCTTCCTGACAGCTGCTGATGGGTCTCTGTGGGCTGTGCTCTCTCCTTAGTGCTAGTTTTGCAATGGAGATCTTTTGGGAAAATCACTTTGGTCAGACCTGCTTGGTAAAGTAATCCCAACAGAGTTTCTTTCCTGCTGCTTCACTGCTCGACTGCCCACAACTGCTGGGGCTGGGCCGGGCCAAAGCTAGGAGCCGGGAACTCAATCCAAGCCTCCCACATTGGAGGAAGGGAACCCGATGACTGAGTCAACACCTACTGCCTCCGTGTGTGCATAAATACTGGCCGTAAATACCTCTCAGTCTGTCCTTTCCATGCTCTGCAATGGTATCAATATTGAAACTTAAATCTTGGACAGTTTTTATGAAATGTCTTCATTCGATGCAGCTTGTGCTCCCAAATATGAGAAACTGCTTCTATATATGTCAGTCTTGAAAAATGTATTTCCAATAGTCTAAAAATTAAGTTAGATGATCCATACCTCATTTTCTTTTCTGGAAAGCAGCATTGTTCCATTCTTATATTTTCTCCATAAGCCACATAGTGGAGGGCAGTGTTGCCAATTCCATCCTCAATATTTGGATCAGCACCATGATCCAGTAAGAGTGTAGCACAGTTCTCAGCGGGACACTGTACAGCCTGCCAGTAATACACCAATCACAAATTGTAACTTCTAGGAATTCAGAGAAAAACTCCCCATCCCAGTGGTTTCACCAGGTAGTCATATATAAATAAGATAAATTCATTTTTATTCTAAGTATGTAAACCAAGCCCTTCCTATACTGGGATTTTTGGGCACTAAATACCTTTATGAGCGGTGTTGCAGCCCTTTAATCTTTTTTTTTTTTTTTTGTACAGGCAGAGTGGATAGTGAGAGAGACAGAGAGAAAGGGCTTCCTTTGCCGTTGGTTCACCCTCCAATGGCCGCCGTGGCCAGCACACTGCGGCTGGCGCACCGCGCTGATCCGATGGCAGGAGTCAGGTACTTCTCCTGGTCTCCCATGGGGTGCAGGGCCCAAGTACTTGGATCCTCCACTGCCCTCCCAGGCCACAGCAGAGAGCTGGCCTGGAAGAGGGGCAACCGGGACAGAATCCAGCGCCCCGACCGGGTCTAGAACCCGGTGTGCCAGCGCCGCAAGACGGAGGATTAGCCTAATGAGTTGCGCCGCCGGCCAGCCCTTTAATCTTGAGGATCAATGAGACATCTCCTGCTTATGAGCAAAGCTATCACTAATCTGTGGCCTTTTGCACAGTCCCAGTGCAGAGCGGTCCTATAGGAAATTACATTGCACAATCACTTCACACTGGCGGCAGCCATTTCATGTCTTCTGTCTCCTTTAAACTTTATCAGATGTCCAGTTGGTTGGATGAGGTCCCTGTCGCAGCTTGTACCATTTTAATAAAAACTTTGCTTCTGCATTTCAGTGTGATCCGGTCACTGTTGGCTTCTTGGGCATCTACTTATCTGGGCATAAGAGTTGCGGGGAGGTGACAGGCAGGGGGCGGCCTCAACCTGCTACTGACCCCTCCACTGGCTTCTGGGGCTGGCGCGCTCAGCTGCAGGTAATCAAGTGGTGAGCCGGCAGCAGGGGAGACACTGACCACCACGGACGCCATCGTTTCCCTCTGGCACTGCCCCTTGTCCCGTCCCGCGGGACAGCAACTGGGGCCGAGCACCTAGAAGGAGAAATGAAAGGGACAGGAGACACAAAGATGGCAGCAAGACAGGTGCCGATCAAGCTGCGACTTTATTTTTCAACCACACACTTATATATCATCGAGGCAGGGTATCGGGAGGGGGAAGGAGGGTGGGCTTATCTTGTAGCTGCAATGCTAGTGCAAGTAGGGGAAAGGTTACAAGGCCTTAAGGCACAAGGTCACACAAGGTTGCGTTATCAGTACTATCAGGTCTGGCCTGTCCAGCCCTGTCTCTCAACTAAGAGGTCACATGCTGCGTGGTCCCCGACATATCCCCCTTTCTTATCAATTAAACAGAAATGGCTACCGGTTAGGCCAAGCATGATGAGCGAGCAGTGCCTGTCTTAGGAATCGACCCGGAGCTCCAGCACCTCTTACCCGTCATTGGATATCCTTGCCAGTCCCCAAGGACTCCTGTCTTAGGTGGGTGAGGTTCCGGGAAGGTGCCCGTCATTGGCTTACTGCTCGTTTTATTGATAGGCCTGGGGCCCTTCCTGGGCTCCCGACTGGGGCAGCGGCAGACCGAAGGGGAGAGTCAGTTGTTGGAGGGACCGTGACCTCACTGGCCAGACTTCACCGGCCGGAGAGAGAGATAACGTTTTCCATGGGATCTTCCATGGCCAGACTTTGGTAATGTATTTGAATTGGTCTGGCTGCTAAATTATCTACTTGTTGTCTGATAAAGGTCATCAGCCTATTGAGGAGACAAGGACCTATAGATAGCACAACAAGCAACCCAACAATGGGGCCTAAAAGCGGTAGCAAATAGGGAAGCAGTCCATTCCATCCAGTCCAAAAGGGATTTTCAGCCATGGCACGTCGACGACGCTCCAGATCTTCTTGAAGTGTCTTGATTTTATCACGAACAATGCCGGACTTGTTAGCATAAAAACAGCATTTTTCCTGTAAAGCCAAGCAAATACCTCCCCGTTCAGCAGTAAGCAAGTCTAAGCCTCTACGATTTTGTAGAACCACTTCCGCTAGGGAATCAATTTGATCTTGAAGGTCCTGAATGGTGGTGGATAGGGTCTGCACATCATTAATAAGTTGTTGGGACAATTCTCTATATTTGTGGACCATGATTCCTAGTCCTGTGGATCCTGTAACCATAGCTGAGGAAATTCCCAATGTGGCTAATAAAGGAATAAATTGAATAGCTCGTTTTTGTCTCCCTGCAATATAATCAAGGGAGGGGATAGGAACAGGGGTATCTCCATTGATAATCTCTATATCAGGAAAAAGTATAGCATGCATGCAATTACCGGTCCAATTTGTTGGTAAAATGGTATAAGCTAAATTATCCCTACATACAAAAACGGTGGAATTAGGGGCATAAAGAGGGTAGTTTACTGTTACATTATTTGTACAGAAAGGAGCAAGGCCTACATCGATATCGAAGGGATTGTTGTTGGGAGGTTTATAAAGGCAAGTGATATTTTCCGTTGGGACAGGAAGAACGGGAAAGGGCTGCATAGGGGGGTGGCCCAAGAAACTATTGAACTCAAGGGTATTATTAAGCGGTAGAAAAATGGCAAGAGGAAGGGGGGGTCCCTGGCGTAAACAGAGCCAGCAGTCTCTTGCAAGGTTTGGGGCAGAGAGATTAAGCAGTTTATGGGTGTTGGTAAGGATATCGATGGTATTGACATCCAAGTCTTTATTTCCTCTGGAATGAACTTTAGCCAGGGGGTGGTATTGGAGGGAAGGGTAAAGGCTTTCAAATACAGTTTCGAGTACCTTTTGTGTTTTTAATTTAGTAAGGGTATCCTGAGGGCCTCCACCGTCAGACACTCCCACAGGGGCTATAGGGTACCAGCAGGCTACTTGTCCCTTAGTGGGGCAGGAGGGGGAGCTGAAGCGTGAAGAGGACAACTCTCCTCCGAACGTTCCCTCATAATCTCCTGATATAACGGCAAACAATAAACGCTGATTTCCCTTATTACAGGTTTGATACTGTGTATAACAGGAGGAGTGCACGGAGTAATGGATAGTTTTATTGCACTCTGATGGGCACTGATCCCCAGTGCGGTAAGAGTCTAGCTTAGGTTTGGGAACACAGAACCATCGGGAACCCGGGACGGTCAGATAAGCAGTTTTATCTCCGCAGTCTTGTGTAAAACGTGGCTTTTGAGCACGGCCACGGCCACGGGTTCGTGGGAAGGATACTATTATGCCCCCTGAGCAGGTACAAGGGTGATGCTGTTGAAGGTATTTTTGAATGCCCTGAGGGTTGTCAAGCCCTGCAAAGACTGGTGGAGCCCAATGGATGGTGTAGATTGCCATCATCAGGAGAGCAAGGCTGAGGGCCATTGTATTAGGGCCCTTTGGAGGGGTTAATCAGTGAGCCCTCAGGAAATGTAGCAGGGGAGGAGAGAATAGAGAGAAGATAAGATACACAAATAGCAACAATGGCAACAATTCCAGCAATAATAAGGAGTCCTGTAATGAGTCCCAGTAGCGTCCAGCCGGGTCTTTTCATTCCTGTGGGTATAAGGAAAAGGCGTTCTCAGGGCCAAGTACAGGCTCTGGAACAACATCATTATTTGTAGGAATTGGCGGATTAACTTGTTTAATTAATCTTTCAGGTAGCCATCTTGGTGCCGATTGTTTTTGGTCCAGGATGCAGGCTGAGCCACGTCCCCAAATGAGTACTGGATCTGGGCCGTGCCAGCTACTGGTGAGGGGGTCTCGCCACATTACCATAGGCGGAGCCGTATCAGGGGAAGGGTGCCAATGACGGTCCGCAGCTGAATGATTATTATTATCCAAGGTCAGGAAGTTTAGCACAAAGAGCGCATGATTCAATCGGTCGCGGGGAGAGGCAAAAGACAAGGAAGTGGCTTCAAGCCGAGTGAGCCAAGTTTTTAGTGTTTGATGGGCTCTTTCAACAATTCCCTGTCCCTGTGGATTGTAGGGAATTCCTGTAATGTGGTTAATATGGAGCGCCTCACAAAATTGTTTAAACTTAGTGCTGACATAAGCAGGACCATTGTCTGTCTTAATCTTAACAGGTTTTCCCAGTACAGAAAGAGCTGTGATAAGGTGCGAGATAACATCCTTAGCAGCTTCTCCTGTGTGGGGGGAGGCAAAGACAAAGCCACTATAGGTGTCTATAGAGACATGGAGATACTTTAGTTTGCCAAATTTTGGGAAGTGTGTGACATCCATTTGCCACAGTTGATTAGGGAGAAGACCACGCGGATTGACTCCCAAATGCGGTACAGGTTGGCTTGTAACACATGAGGGGCATTTTTTGACTATTTCACGAGCCTGTTCTCGTGAAATTTTACAAAACAAACGGAGAGATTGAGCATTTAAGTGATGTAACCTATGCAAGTTTTGAGCTTCCTGTACTGATCCCACAATTATGGAGAAGGTAAGCCTTGTAGCAGCATCTGTCTGGGCATTACCTTCTGAGTTCTGAGCTTTCTGCACTGATCCCACAGTTGTGGGGAAGGTAAGCCTTGTAGCAGCATCTCTCTGGGCATTACCTTCTGAGTTCTGAGCTTCCTGCACTGATCCCACAGTTGTGGGGAAGGTAAGCCTTGTAGCAGGATCTGCCTGGGCATTACCTTCTGAGAGTGACCCTGGTAGGCTTGTGTGTGCCCTAATATGTCCCAAATAGAAGGGCTGTTGTCTTTCTCGTATTAGCTTTTGAATTTGTATAAACAAGGGCATAGCGTTGGAAGTTGTTTTAAGAAAAGGAGAAGTCTCAAGCAACGGAATGGAGTGAGCTACATATGCACTATCGGTATAAATATTTACAGCCTGACTGGAAAACTGTGTAAAGACTTGAAGTATGGCATACAGCTCAACCAACTGAGCCGACTGATAAGATGTTTTAAATACGTGGGAACGGTTATCTGCCACGAAGGCAGCCATTCCATTGGAGGACCCATCTGTAAACACCGTAACAGCCTTTGGAATGGGGTTACTTTTTGTATTTTTTGGGAAAATAAAGGAATAGGATTGGGCAAACTGTAACACGGGGTCATCAGGGAGGCGATTGTCAATGACTCCCATAAATCCTGACATGGCTATTCCCCAGTCATCAGAAGTTTGAAGAAGGAACTGGGTCTGTTCTCGGGTATATGGCACTACTACAACATCGGGGTCTTTTCCAAAATATTGGCGGGAAAGGAAACGAGCCTTGATGATTATTGAAGCAACCTGAGACAAATATACTGCAATTACCTTAGATGAGGAAATGGGGAGATGAACCCAGAAAAGAGGTTGACCCTTTTTATTGGGCATGAGGGATTTTTGCCAAAAAACTCCAGTGGGCGTATGTGGTGTGGCTAAAACTACAAAAAGCAGGGGGAGAGTATAAGAAATCTGTGAAACAAACTGTTGGCTGATGGCTTGCGCTACTTGGTTTAATGCGTCTCCCGCAGCAGGGGTGAGCTCGCGGGGGGAAGAGGGATCTGGGTCTCCTCGCAGAATGTCATTGAGGGGCAAGAGGACATTATTAGATATTTTTAAATAGGGCCTGAGCCATTGAATATCTCCTAGAAGTTTTTGAAAATCATTAAGGGTATGGAGGCAATCCAAGCGGAACTGGATGCGGGGCACAAAAACCAAATCCTGTTGTAATTTTAAACCTAAATAGGTAAAGGGGTCTTGTAACTGGACCTTATCAGGAGCAATTTATAAACCAAGGGCAAGAAAGGCTTTAGAAAGTGCTGTAAAGCAATCTTGTAGGTCTGACTTGTTTTGAGCCGCCAGTAAAATGTCATCCATATAATGTAGAATATAAATGTGCGGCCAGTGTAAACGAACCGGGTCCACTGCCTGTGCTACAAACTTTTGACAAAGGGTGGGGCTATTGGCCATTCCCTGGGGCAAGACTTTCCAATGAAATCTTTGCATCGGTCCCTGGAAATTAACACGGGGGAGGCTAAAGGCAAAATAAGGACGATCATCAGGGTGTAGAGGAATAGTGAAAAAACAGTCTTTGAGATCTATAATTATTTTGTAATAACCATTTGGGATGGCCACGGGGGTTGGGATGCCAGGTTGGAGGGCACCCATGGGTGCCATGACCTTATTAACGGCGCGCAAATCCTGTAAAAGGCGCCATTTACCAGATTTTTTCTTTATGACAAAAATGGGCGTATTCCAGGGAGAATTGGAAGGCTCTAGGTGTCCAGCCGCGAGCTGCTCCTGTACAAGCGCTGTAGCGGCATTTAGCTTTTCTTGAGTAAGCGGCCACTGATCCACCCAAACAGGAGTTTGAGTATTCCATGTGATTTTATCTGCATGGGGTACAGGAAGGCCAGTGGCCGTTACTAAAAATCCGAATATCCGAGCCCATGTCTATCTGTTTTAGAGGGGGCTGTAATAGGTTGAGTTATGCCCTGTCTCATTTTTCCAAGTCCTGTGCCAGGCACATAATCCATGCGCAGCATTTGTTGTGTGACCACAGCATTAGGGCTGCACAGGATAACTTCCATTTGGGAGAGAATGTCACGTCCCCACAGGTTAACAGGAAGGCCTGGTAATACAAAAGGAGTCACAGTGCCCTGATTGCCTTCCTTATCTTTCCAGCGTAATACCCTTGAGCTGACTTGGGGGTTATTGGACTGGCCTATACCTCGCAAATCGGTGAGAGATGCGGTCAGTGGCCAATGGGCGGGCCAATGATCTTGAGATATGACCGTGGCATCTGCCCCTGTGTCCAAAATGCCCTTGAAATCCTTTCCTTCAATAGTAAGGGTTAACACAGGCCTATTTTTTGTAATTGGCTGGACCCAATAAGCATCCGAGGAGCCCAAAGGGGTAATGCCTCGGGGCCTGGAAGAAATTGAGGATGTACTTCCAGTAATTAAAGGCAGAAGAACCACTTGTGCTAGACGGGTGCCCTGTGGAACGGCAGCTACTCCATTGATAGCGGCTGCTAGGATTTTTATTTCCCTGGTAAAGTCACCGTCAATAATACCGGGAAAAACTTGAATGCCTTTAAGGGTGGCTGATGCTCGGCCAAGAATAAAAGCACAGGTACCCGAAGGCAAGGGGCCCCACACCCCTGTAGGGATAATTTGTGGGCCCTGGGTGGAATCTAATATTGTATCGGAGGCGGCACAGAGGTCCAGTCCTGCACTACCTGGGGTTGCTCGTTGGAGAGAAGCAATTGTTGAGGTATTTGCTGAGCCTGAGGCTGGGAAGGGACAAACCGTACTGCCCCAGGGTTTGTCCTTTGAGAAACTGGGGCCAGGGGCTGGCCCCTCTGGGAGTTTCCCGGCACACTAGGAGGGAGGGGTTGGCCTGAAGAATTAGTCTTTGACCTGCATTCATTTGCCTAGTGATAACCCCTATGACATCGGGGGCATGGGGTGGAGGGGAGCGGCCTACCTGGAGGAGATGGAGCCGCGCCTTGGGCCATGGGCCTGTTTGATAAGGCAGTTGGACATTCGCGGGCAAAATGTCCAGGCTGTTTACAGGCGTAGCAAGTGGAGGTCCCCTTGGAGGGATTTTGCGTCAGTTTGAGTGCGGCCCCAATTGCCAAGCCCATGGCATGGGCCGATCCCACACCAGCGCAGAGCCTCACATAGTCTGAAAGATCACCCTTATGTTTATGAGGCCGAAGAATATCTTTACAAGCTGGGTTGGCATTTTCAAAGGCGAGGTGCGTAACAAATGCACTTCCATTTTCTCCTGGGCCAACTAGTCTCTCAGCTGCAACATTAAGGCGCGAGACAAAATCACTATAAGGCTCGTCGGGCCCCTGCTGAATCTTAGCCAAAGAGGTAGTGACTGCTCCCCTTTGAGGGAGCTTTCTCCAAGCCCCTAGTCCGGCAGTTTTAATTTGCGCCAGAAGTCCATCAGGGAACTGGGCTTGTGAATTGTTGGAATTATACGGGGCATCTCCCAAAAGTTTTTTGAGGGTCCAATTTTTAGATGAAGCTTTAGCAAAATTTTGTTGGGCTATTTCTTTACAAATTTGAACATAATCAGCCCTCCACAGGACATAGTCACCTCCGCTGAGAGCAGCTCTGGCAAGGAAGTCCCAATCATTAGGTGTAAGCCACCGGGCACTCTGGCTTTCCAATAAGGCCTGAGTATACGGGGCAGTGGGACCATACTGGGTGCAAGCAGTTTTAAGTTTTTCAATAAATCTGAGACTAAGTTTTTTATAGGGTGGCGGCTGTCCATTACCAGGTCCTTGATTGGGGACCTGATCTTCCTCCTCCGACCCAGGTTCCTCACTATCTTCCTCAGAGTGGTGGGGCGAATTCTCCTCAGCCTCATTTTCCCCATCAGCGGCAGGCTCAGAATGACCTCCGGCTTGCCTCCTGGTTACAGGGAAAGCTAGAAGGGGTTGGGTTTTGGACCTGACTTTACCTTGTTTAGGTTTTGGAAGGGGCTGCTCTAAGGCAAGGTGGCGGAGCTCCTCGTCAAGGGATTTTATTTCCTTAAGGAGCTGGATGTGCTCTCGTCTCTGTTGAAGTGACTGTCGCAAGGCCGACAAGTCAGGCACAGGAGGGTTAAAGTCATAGAGAGCCGGGGCACAAATGGGAAGGTGCGGGTGAGTATTGTATGGCGGGGGATTTTTAACATTTTGGGGCCAATTGGAATTATGATAGTGCACGACTTCTTCCTCTGGGGCAGCTTCCTCATCTGAATCTAATTTGTCTCGGATGGCAGGATATAGTCGGCTCGCTTCGTTGGTAGGGGCTAAAGTGGACTCTTTAATTTTATTGTTGGGGTCATCATCAGTGGAGGGTATATCTAGAATGACAGATGGGCATTTAGATGCAGGTCGGGAGGATTGCTGTAACGTCTCCTCACCATCCCTTACTAGGGCATCAATAGTCTTATCTAGGTGATGGGTTTTTAGAATGTCATTAATCAGGTTCCAATATGAAAAAATCGTAATAGGCACTTTTGCAGGGCCAAAGGTCTCATGAAAATCCTTTAAACAACTTCCAACTCTTTCCCACTTGATCTCGTCAATTGTTCCTTCCTTGGGGAACCAGGGACACAATCTTTCTACATACTCAAAAAATGCCTTTAGATCCTTATTTTTAACCCGAACTCCTCGTGTCTTGAGGGCCTCCCTGAGACCTGAAATGAACATTTCCCGTGACGATAATGCCTGTCCCATGGCTGTCACTTACCTTGCGCCGTCTTCACTCCACAGCGTCGACCGATGCTGATGATCTCGGGTGGGCAGTTCCGAGCCGGTCGCACAATCACTTGGATCCAAGTTTTCCTCCTGGAAGGCGGCGTTCCTCCAATCTTACAGGCACTCGAACCCCAAGGGCCGCACTCGAGCCCCACGTTGGGCGCCAGTTGTCCCGTCCCGCGGGACAGCAACTGGGGCCGAGCACCTAGAAGGAGAAATGAAAGGGACAGGAGACACAAAGATGGCAGCAAGACAGGTGCCGATCAAGCTGCGACTTTATTTTTCAACCACACACTTATATATCATCGAGGCAGGGTATCGGGAGGGGGAAGGAGGGTGGGCTTATCTTGTAGCTGCAATGCTAGTGCAAGTAGGGGAAAGGTTACAAGGCCTTAAGGCACAAGGTCACACAAGGTTGCGTTATCAGTACTATCAGGTCTGGCCTGTCCAGCCCTGTCTCTCAACCAAGAGGTCACATGCTGCGTGGTCCCCGACACCCCTCACCTCCCCACCCCCATCAGCCCCAGTTGGGGCATTTCTGTGGCACCCAGATGCCTCCCTCCCTGGGCTCAGGTCACTGCTCCACGCAGTCGGATTCTAGCAGGGTGCAGCACATGTTTGGGGAAGTGGTTCTCGCAGATGGCTTGTGATGGGTGTGGCCAGAGAGCTCTGTTCAGTTCTTAAGGGTTAAGGGTGTGCCAAAGGTGACACACCCAGGTTTGGCGTGGTAAATCTTCTATCTCTCTTTTTTATTCAGAAGAGTAATAATTACACACAGCTGATGTATTCTTGAAGGCTCAGTGAGCACTAGCCCCTGTGGGTATAATATTCATGTGCTCTGTCCCAAAGACGACACAGAGGATCTGTGCAGTCCTCAGTGTAAGCTCAGATTCCCTTGCAGTCTCCCACCGGGTTGCCAAGGTTACTGAGTTTGTGGCGTCTCCCACTGAGTACTCACGTCTCAGGCACTCTGTTTTCTCACACACCCTCAGTGTGTTTTTTTTTTTTTTCCACAGTGCCAGTTCATAAGCTCCACACATTCACTAGGTCTTAACTTTCTGTTATTTCTCCCCACCAGAGTCAGGATTTTTGCCTGGCTGAGGGCGGGTGCAGCCCTGAGGTGGCGCAGCTTTTACGTATATCCAAAATGGCGCCTGCTCTTTGACTTGCTCGCCTTTGTAAGGTGAGTGGAGAGAAAGAATCGTGTCCATACCAGTCCCTTTTATTTTTTTTCTCTCCTCCAGTTAGCCTGGTGAACTTTCCCCCATGGGGCTTCAAGCCTCATTCCCTCTAGGCTCTTCCTGCTGCTTTCCCGGCAGTGTCTCTGGCTACTGAGGTTTCGCCTCACCTCTCTTTCCATTGCTGTTGCCTAGACTCAGTGGCTGGGGTCCCGAGCCGTGGGTGCCCGTGCCCTCCACATAGGTCCACCATGTCCCACTAGTTCCGGAAGAGTTTCCTCTGCAGTTTTTTTCCCTAACTCTTCCCTGAAACTACAGTATCTCCACTTTTATTAAACTATCTTTTCCCAGACTCTCAGTGTGCGCCCTCCCTATTCCACCATCTTGGATGAAGCCCAAGAAGGGCTATTGACACAATAAATTTCAACATACTTGTCTCCTGAGGTCACTTAATTCCTTCTTCAATTTCTAGATTTCAGTTTTTGAGTTCATACAACAATTTCTTACATCATCCAGTGAAACCTAGGATACAAATTTTTAGCAATTTTTTATTTAAAAGACTTACATATTTTGTTTTTTATTTAATAAATGTGAATTTATTTAATTTTTTTTTTTTTGGTAGCTTGAGTGGTCACCTGTCAGGGCTTTGAGGTGCCAATCTCCGCCCCTTGGGGGCTGGTTTCCTTGAGAGATTATGGAAATTTTCTTGTTATCTTTTTGATCCTGTGTATCACAACGTGGATCTGCACTTGTGGTGTCCAGGGAAGCAAGCAGGGGAGCCTGGGGCGAGGGCTTCCCACACTGGGCCCCGCTGCCCACCCTCCAGTACCTGTTCTTATGCTCCACGACATCTACACAGCTTCTTCTGCAATCCAGGATTTTCGACACTGTGGCCACATTGCCCGCACTGGCAACTCTGTGAATGGAACCAAGCTCCCAGCAGAGCAGGCAGTATCCAAAATGCGGCCCCATCTTCAAGCGCTTGTTCTCAAACTCGCTAACAGTCCTGGTGCACTTATGAGTCACCCATGAGAAAAGTTTCCCCATAATCAAAGCTATCAGGGGCTTTCAGCCACCTCTGCAGCACAATATAAAGAAATCTGGCAGTCTGGCCACCATATAAGAGAGGAGCTTCGCGGTTTCCAACCTCTCGGTTCACAATGTCACCGAACAACTGCCGCCCATGCTTAGCACCAGGCTAAGCCCCGCCCCTTCTGCTCCCGGACATTCCTTCCTCTTCCTCTAGGCTCCACCCAGAAGCCCCTACACCTCTGAGCCGGCCCCTGCACTCACTCTGGTTGGCTGTGAACCCGAACTCTGGGCCATGGGCTGTGCCCCAGTGCCGGCTGTGCTGCTTGTGCCACTTTCTCCTGCAGCCTGGACTCAGCAGAACTAGGCAGTGGGAGGGCCAGGAAGTGGGAAGGAGGGCGCCCCCCAGGAAGCATGGCTGCCCCCTCCCAGCAGGGCAGCCCCACAGCTTTCCCCTGGGCTCAGGAGATAGTGGGCTGTGTCTCCAGGTGGCTTGGGCCCTGGTGAGGTGCGACCCATGGGCCACATGTGCCCCTCTCCTCTAGGCTCAGGCACATGGTTGCGGGGAGGTGACAGGTAGGGGGCGGCCTCGACCTGCTGCTGGCCCCTCCACTGGCTTCTGGGGCTGGCGTGCTCAGCCACCAGTAAACAAGTGGTGAGCCGGCAGCAGGGGAGACACTGACCACCACGGACGCCATCGCTTCCCTCTGGCACTGCCCCTCACCTCCCCACCCCCGTCAGCCCCAGTTGGGGCATTTCTGTGGCACCCAGATGCCTCCCTCTCTGGGCTCAGGTCGCTGCTCCAGGCAGTCCAATTCTAGCAGGGTGCAGCAGGTGTTTTGCGGAAGGGGCTTCTCCTGGGGAGCCAGCAGATGGTTTCTTCTGAGAGGTGGATTCTTGCGGATGCCTAGTTCTGCCCAGTGAGACCCAGGCCCACTGCTTTATTCTGGGGGGCAGACAAGGAGGCAGACAGAGCCAGAGGACCTGCAGGGGCTCCTCCCACCCCGTCTGTCACGCCTCCCCCTAAGCCCAGGCTGAGGTCAGAGTCTGCCCCGTCCTCACTATAGGAGCTAGTGGGGTCCCAGGCGGTGGTGCTAAAGCTGCCAGGCTATGGATGCTCTCCAGTGCCAGATCTCCTGCCCTTTGGCCTCCGCAGTGTGGCAGCCATGCCAGCAGGAACTGCACTTCCCTCAGCCCTCTTGGTCCAGTGGAGACTCTGCTTCCTTGTGCCTCAGACATGTGAGGGACATGGAGCAGCCAGATGTCCCTGGCTGCTGGCCAGCTGAGGGACTTGCACAGTATCTCAGCTCTGGGGAGTAAAACAACTGCCCCAGGTATCAGTGCCCAGGTACCCTGGGCCTGGAAAGAGGGGCTTGAAAGCCCGGAGGAGCCCCTGGCTGCCTAGGGAGCAGCAGAGCCTGGGCCTGCACAGATTTCCCCTCCTTCCTGTCCCTCCCTCATGGCTGGACTGTGCCGAGTTTTGAGAGGACCTGGAACTGTTCCTGTGGCTCTGCTGGGTAGGGCGTGCCAGGCCCAGGGCTGTGTCTGCTGAGCCCACCCCAGCCTTTGGCTCCACTGGTATCAGGAGGGAAGCAGCTGCCAGGTGTCGGGGGGGTGGGTGGTGACACTAGGCCAGGTGTTTCTGGAGCTGGCTGACACCTCGACATTTTTGGCTGGGTCATATAACCTGAGCTATCCCAGGGCCCTGGCATGCAGTGTCTTTCTGGATCCTTTGTTTTCCTACCTTCCTGACAGCTGCTGATGGGTCTCTGTGGGCTGTGCTCTCTCCTTAGTGCTAGTTTTGCAATGGAGATCTTTTGGGAAAATCACTTCGGTCAGACCTGCTTGGTAAAGTAATCCCAACAGAGTTTCTTTCCTGCTGCTTCACTGCTCGACTGCCCACAACTGCTGGGGCTGGGCCGGGCCAAAGCTAGGAGCCGGGAACTCAATCCAAGCCTCCCACACTGGAGGAAGGGAACCCGATGACTGAGTCAACACCTACTGCCTCCGTGTGTGCATAAATACTGGCCGTAAATACCTCTCAGTCTGTCCTTCCCATGCGTCTGCAATGGTATCAATATTGAAACTTAAATCTTGGGCAGTTTTTATAAAACGTCTTCATTCGATGCAGCTTATGCTCCCAAATATGAGAAACTGCTTCTATATATGTCAGTCTTGAAAAATGTATTTCCAATAGTCTAAAAATTAAGTTAGATGATCCATACCTCATTTTCTTTACTGGAAAGCAGCTTTTCAGCCGTTATATTTTCTCCATAAGCCACATAGTGGAGGGCAGTGTTGCCAATTCCATCCTCAATATTTGGATCAGCACCATGATCCAGTAAGAGTGTAGCACAGTTCTCAGCGGGACACTGTACAGCCTGCCAGTAATACACCAATCACAAATTGTAACTTCTAGGAATTCAGAGAAAAACTCCCCATCCCAGTGGTTTCACCAGGTAGTCATATATAAATAAGATAAATTCATTTTTATTCTAAGTATGTAAACCAAGCCCTTCCTATACTGGGATTTTTGGGCACTAAATACCTTTATGAGCGGTGTTGCAGCCCTTTAATCTTTTTTTTTTTTTTTTGTACAGGCAGAGTGGATAGTGAGAGAGACAGAGAGAAAGGGCTTCCTTTGCCGTTGGTTCACCCTCCAATGGCCGCCGTGGCCAGCACACTGCGGCTGGCGCACCGCGCTGATCCGATGGCAGGAGTCAGGTACTTCTCCTGGTCTCCCATGGGGTGCAGGGCCCAAGTACTTGGATCCTCCACTGCCCTCCCAGGCCACAGCAGAGAGCTGGCCTGGAAGAGGGGCAACCGGGACAGAATCCAGCGCCCCGACCGGGTCTAGAACCCGGTGTGCCAGCGCCGCAAGACGGAGGATTAGCCTAATGAGTTGCGCCGCCGGCCAGCCCTTTAATCTTGAGGATCAATGAGACATCTCCTGCTTATGAGCAAAGCTATCACTAATCTGTGGCCTTTTGCACAGTCCCAGTGCAGAGCGGTCCTATAGGAAATTACATTGCACAATCACTTCACACTGGCGGCAGCCATTTCATGTCTTCTGTCTCCTTTAAACTTTATCAGATGTCCAGTTGGTTGGATGAGGTCCCTGTCGCAGCTTGTACCATTTTAATAAAAACTTTGCTTCTGCATTTCAGTGTGATCCGGTCACTGTTGGCTTCTTGGGCATCTACTTATCTGGGCATAAGAGTTGCGGGGAGGTGACAGGCAGGGGGCGGCCTCAACCTGCTACTGACCCCTCCACTGGCTTCTGGGGCTGGCGCGCTCAGCTGCAGGTAATCAAGTGGTGAGCCGGCAGCAGGGGAGACACTGACCACCACGGACGCCATCGTTTCCCTCTGGCACTGCCCCTTGTCCCGTCCCGCGGGACAGCAACTGGGGCCGAGCACCTAGAAGGAGAAATGAAAGGGACAGGAGACACAAAGATGGCAGCAAGACAGGTGCCGATCAAGCTGCGACTTTATTTTTCAACCACACACTTATATATCATCGAGGCAGGGTATCGGGAGGGGGAAGGAGGGTGGGCTTATCTTGTAGCTGCAATGCTAGTGCAAGTAGGGGAAAGGTTACAAGGCCTTAAGGCACAAGGTCACACAAGGTTGCGTTATCAGTACTATCAGGTCTGGCCTGTCCAGCCCTGTCTCTCAACTAAGAGGTCACATGCTGCGTGGTCCCCGACATATCCCCCTTTCTTATCAATTAAACAGAAATGGCTACCGGTTAGGCCAAGCATGATGAGCGAGCAGTGCCTGTCTTAGGAATCGACCCGGAGCTCCAGCACCTCTTACCCGTCATTGGATATCCTTGCCAGTCCCCAAGGACTCCTGTCTTAGGTGGGTGAGGTTCCGGGAAGGTGCCCGTCATTGGCTTACTGCTCGTTTTATTGATAGGCCTGGGGCCCTTCCTGGGCTCCCGACTGGGGCAGCGGCAGACCGAAGGGGAGAGTCAGTTGTTGGAGGGACCGTGACCTCACTGGCCAGACTTCACCGGCCGGAGAGAGAGATAACGTTTTCCATGGGATCTTCCATGGCCAGACTTTGGTAATGTATTTGAATTGGTCTGGCTGCTAAATTATCTACTTGTTGTCTGATAAAGGTCATCAGCCTATTGAGGAGACAAGGACCTATAGATAGCACAACAAGCAACCCAACAATGGGGCCTAAAAGCGGTAGCAAATAGGGAAGCAGTCCATTCCATCCAGTCCAAAAGGGATTTTCAGCCATGGCACGTCGACGACGCTCCAGATCTTCTTGAAGTGTCTTGATTTTATCACGAACAATGCCGGACTTGTTAGCATAAAAACAGCATTTTTCCTGTAAAGCCAAGCAAATACCTCCCCGTTCAGCAGTAAGCAAGTCTAAGCCTCTACGATTTTGTAGAACCACTTCCGCTAGGGAATCAATTTGATCTTGAAGGTCCTGAATGGTGGTGGATAGGGTCTGCACATCATTAATAAGTTGTTGGGACAATTCTCTATATTTGTGGACCATGATTCCTAGTCCTGTGGATCCTGTAACCATAGCTGAGGAAATTCCCAATGTGGCTAATAAAGGAATAAATTGAATAGCTCGTTTTTGTCTCCCTGCAATATAATCAAGGGAGGGGATAGGAACAGGGGTATCTCCATTGATAATCTCTATATCAGGAAAAAGTATAGCATGCATGCAATTACCGGTCCAATTTGTTGGTAAAATGGTATAAGCTAAATTATCCCTACATACAAAAACGGTGGAATTAGGGGCATAAAGAGGGTAGTTTACTGTTACATTATTTGTACAGAAAGGAGCAAGGCCTACATCGATATCGAAGGGATTGTTGTTGGGAGGTTTATAAAGGCAAGTGATATTTTCCGTTGGGACAGGAAGAACGGGAAAGGGCTGCATAGGGGGGTGGCCCAAGAAACTATTGAACTCAAGGGTATTATTAAGCGGTAGAAAAATGGCAAGAGGAAGGGGGGGTCCCTGGCGTAAACAGAGCCAGCAGTCTCTTGCAAGGTTTGGGGCAGAGAGATTAAGCAGTTTATGGGTGTTGGTAAGGATATCGATGGTATTGACATCCAAGTCTTTATTTCCTCTGGAATGAACTTTAGCCAGGGGGTGGTATTGGAGGGAAGGGTAAAGGCTTTCAAATACAGTTTCGAGTACCTTTTGTGTTTTTAATTTAGTAAGGGTATCCTGAGGGCCTCCACCGTCAGACACTCCCACAGGGGCTATAGGGTACCAGCAGGCTACTTGTCCCTTAGTGGGGCAGGAGGGGGAGCTGAAGCGTGAAGAGGACAACTCTCCTCCGAACGTTCCCTCATAATCTCCTGATATAACGGCAAACAATAAACGCTGATTTCCCTTATTACAGGTTTGATACTGTGTATAACAGGAGGAGTGCACGGAGTAATGGATAGTTTTATTGCACTCTGATGGGCACTGATCCCCAGTGCGGTAAGAGTCTAGCTTAGGTTTGGGAACACAGAACCATCGGGAACCCGGGACGGTCAGATAAGCAGTTTTATCTCCGCAGTCTTGTGTAAAACGTGGCTTTTGAGCACGGCCACGGCCACGGGTTCGTGGGAAGGATACTATTATGCCCCCTGAGCAGGTACAAGGGTGATGCTGTTGAAGGTATTTTTGAATGCCCTGAGGGTTGTCAAGCCCTGCAAAGACTGGTGGAGCCCAATGGATGGTGTAGATTGCCATCATCAGGAGAGCAAGGCTGAGGGCCATTGTATTAGGGCCCTTTGGAGGGGTTAATCAGTGAGCCCTCAGGAAATGTAGCAGGGGAGGAGAGAATAGAGAGAAGATAAGATACACAAATAGCAACAATGGCAACAATTCCAGCAATAATAAGGAGTCCTGTAATGAGTCCCAGTAGCGTCCAGCCGGGTCTTTTCATTCCTGTGGGTATAAGGAAAAGGCGTTCTCAGGGCCAAGTACAGGCTCTGGAACAACATCATTATTTGTAGGAATTGGCGGATTAACTTGTTTAATTAATCTTTCAGGTAGCCATCTTGGTGCCGATTGTTTTTGGTCCAGGATGCAGGCTGAGCCACGTCCCCAAATGAGTACTGGATCTGGGCCGTGCCAGCTACTGGTGAGGGGGTCTCGCCACATTACCATAGGCGGAGCCGTATCAGGGGAAGGGTGCCAATGACGGTCCGCAGCTGAATGATTATTATTATCCAAGGTCAGGAAGTTTAGCACAAAGAGCGCATGATTCAATCGGTCGCGGGGAGAGGCAAAAGACAAGGAAGTGGCTTCAAGCCGAGTGAGCCAAGTTTTTAGTGTTTGATGGGCTCTTTCAACAATTCCCTGTCCCTGTGGATTGTAGGGAATTCCTGTAATGTGGTTAATATGGAGCGCCTCACAAAATTGTTTAAACTTAGTGCTGACATAAGCAGGACCATTGTCTGTCTTAATCTTAACAGGTTTTCCCAGTACAGAAAGAGCTGTGATAAGGTGCGAGATAACATCCTTAGCAGCTTCTCCTGTGTGGGGGGAGGCAAAGACAAAGCCACTATAGGTGTCTATAGAGACATGGAGATACTTTAGTTTGCCAAATTTTGGGAAGTGTGTGACATCCATTTGCCACAGTTGATTAGGGAGAAGACCACGCGGATTGACTCCCAAATGCGGTACAGGTTGGCTTGTAACACATGAGGGGCATTTTTTGACTATTTCACGAGCCTGTTCTCGTGAAATTTTACAAAACAAACGGAGAGATTGAGCATTTAAGTGATGTAACCTATGCAAGTTTTGAGCTTCCTGTACTGATCCCACAATTATGGAGAAGGTAAGCCTTGTAGCAGCATCTGTCTGGGCATTACCTTCTGAGTTCTGAGCTTTCTGCACTGATCCCACAGTTGTGGGGAAGGTAAGCCTTGTAGCAGCATCTCTCTGGGCATTACCTTCTGAGTTCTGAGCTTCCTGCACTGATCCTACAGTTGTGGGGAAGGTAAGCCTTGTAGCAGCATCTGCCTGGGCATTACCTTCTGAGAGTGACCCTGGTAGGCTTGTGTGTGCCCTAATATGTCCCAAATAGAAGGGCTGTTGTCTTTCTCGTATTAGCTTTTGAATTTGTATAAACAAGGGCATAGCGTTGGAAGTTGTTTTAAGAAAAGGAGAAGTCTCAAGCAACGGAATGGAGTGAGCTACATATGCACTATCGGTATAAATATTTACAGCCTGACTGGAAAACTGTGTAAAGACTTGAAGTATGGCATACAGCTCAACCAACTGAGCCGACTGATAAGATGTTTTAAATACGTGGGAACGGTTATCTGCCACGAAGGCAGCCATTCCATTGGAGGACCCATCTGTAAACACCGTAACAGCCTTTGGAATGGGGTTACTTTTTGTATTTTTTGGGAAAATAAAGGAATAGGATTGGGCAAACTGTAACACGGGGTCATCAGGGAGGCGATTGTCAATGACTCCCATAAATCCTGACATGGCTATTCCCCAGTCATCAGAAGTTTGAAGAAGGAACTGGGTCTGTTCTCGGGTATATGGCACTACTACAACATCGGGGTCTTTTCCAAAATATTGGCGGGAAAGGAAACGAGCCTTGATGATTATTGAAGCAACCTGAGACAAATATACTGCAATTACCTTAGATGAGGAAATGGGGAGATGAACCCAGAAAAGAGGTTGACCCTTTTTATTGGGCATGAGGGATTTTTGCCAAAAAACTCCAGTGGGCATATGTGGTGTGGCTAAAACTACAAAAAGCAGGGGGAGAGTATAAGAAATCTGTGAAACAAACTGTTGGCTGATGGCTTGCGCTACTTGGTTTAATGCGTCTCCCGCAGCAGGGGTGAGCTCGCGGGGGGAAGAGGGATCTGGGTCTCCTCGCAGAATGTCATTGAGGGGCAAGAGGACATTATTAGATATTTTTAAATAGGGCCTGAGCCATTGAATATCTCCTAGAAGTTTTTGAAAATCATTAAGGGTATGGAGGCAATCCAAGCGGAACTGGATGCGGGGCACAAAAACCAAATCCTGTTGTAATTTTAAACCTAAATAGGTAAAGGGGTCTTGTAACTGGACCTTATCAGGAGCAATTTGTAAACCAAGGGCAAGAAAGGCTTTAGAAAGTGCTGTAAAGCAATCTTGTAGGTCTGACTTGTTTTGAGCCGCCAGTAAAATGTCATCCATATAATGTAGAATATAAATGTGCGGCCAGTGTAAATGAACCGGGTCCACTGCCTGTGCTACAAACTTTTGACAAAGGGTGGGGCTATTGGCCATTCCCTGGGGCAAGACTTTCCAATGAAATCTTTGCATCGGTCCCTGGAAATTAACACGGGGGAGGCTAAAGGCAAAATAAGGACGATCATCAGGGTGTAGAGGAATAGTGAAAAAGCAGTCTTTGAGATCTATAATTATTTTGTAATAACCATTTGGGATGGCCACGGGGGTTGGGATGCCAGGTTGGAGGGCACCCATGGGTGCCATGACCTTATTAACGGCGCGCAAATCCTGTAAAAGGCGCCACTTACCAGATTTTTTCTTTATGACAAAAATGGGCGTATTCCAGGGAGAATTGGAAGGCTCTAGGTGTCCAGCCGCGAGCTGCTCCTGTACAAGCGCTGTAGCGGCATTTAGCTTTTCTTGAGTAAGCGGCCACTGATCCACCCAAACAGGAGTTTGAGTATTCCATGTGATTTTATCTGCATGGGGTACAGGAAGGCCAGTGGCCGTTACTAAAAATCCGAATATCCGAGCCCATGTCTATCTGTTTTAGAGGGGGCTGTAATAGGTTGAGTTATGCCCTGTCTCATTTTTCCAAGTCCTGTGCCAGGCACATAATCCATGCGCAGCATTTGTTGTGTGACCACAGCATTAGGGCTGCACAGGATAACTTCCATTTGGGAGAGAATGTCACGTCCCCACAGGTTAACAGGAAGGCCTGGTAATACAAAAGGAGTCACAGTGCCCTGATTGCCTTCCTTATCTTTCCAGCGTAATACCCTTGAGCTGACTTGGGGGTTATTGGACTGGCCTATACCTCGCAAATCGGTGAGAGATGCGGTCAGTGGCCAATGGGCGGGCCAATGATCTTGAGATATGACCGTGGCATCTGCCCCTGTGTCCAAAATGCCCTTGAAATCCTTTCCTTCAATAGTAAGGGTTAACACAGGCCTATTTTTTGTAATTGGCTGGACCCAATAAGCATCCGAGGAGCCCAAAGGGGTAATGCCTCGGGGCCTGGAAGAAATTGAGGATGTACTTCCAGTAATTAAAGGCAGAAGAACCACTTGTGCTAGACGGGTGCCCTGTGGAACGGCAGCTACTCCATTGATAGCGGCTGCTAGGATTTTTATTTCCCTGGTAAAGTCACCGTCAATAATACCGGGAAAAACTTGAATGCCTTTAAGGGTGGCTGATGCTCGGCCAAGAATAAAAGCACAGGTACCCGAAGGCAAGGGGCCCCACACCCCTGTAGGGATAATTTGTGGGCCCTGGGTGGAATCTAATATTGTATCGGAGGCGGCACAGAGGTCCAGTCCTGCGCTACCTGGGGTTGCTCGTTGGAGAGAAGCAATTGTTGAGGTATTTGCTGAGCCTGAGGCTGGGAAGGGACAAACCGTACTGCCCCAGGGTTTGTCCTTTGAGAAACTGGGGCCAGGGGCTGGCCCCTCTGGGAGTTTCCCGGCACACTAGGAGGGAGGGGTTGGCCTGAAGAATTAGTCTTTGACCTGCATTCATTTGCCCAGTGATAACCCCTATGACATCGGGGGCATGGGGTGGAGGGGAGCGGCCTACCTGGAGGAGATGGAGCCGCGCCTTGGGCCATGGGCCTGTTTGATAAGGCAGTTGGACATTCGGGGGCAAAATGTCCAGGCTGTTTACAGGCGTAGCAAGTGGAGGTCCCCTTGGAAGGATTTTGCGTCAGTTTGAGTGCGGCCCCAATTGCCAAGCCCATGGCATGGGCCGATCCCACACCAGCGCAGAGCCTCACATAGTCTGAAAGATCACCCTTATGTTTATGAGGCCGAAGAATATCTTTACAAGCTGGGTTGGCATTTTCAAAGGCGAGGTGCGTAACAAATGCACTTCCATTTTCTCCTGGGCCAACTAGTCTCTCAGCTGCAACATTAAGGCGCGAGACAAAATCACTATAAGGCTCGTCGGGCCCCTGCTGAATCTTAGCCAAAGAGGTAGTGACTGCTCCCCTTTGAGGGAGCTTTCTCCAAGCCCCTAGTCCGGCAGTTTTAATTTGCGCCAGAAGTCCATCAGGGAACTGGGCTTGTGAATTGTTGGAATTATACGGGGCATCTCCCAAAAGTTTTTTGAGGGTCCAATTTTTAGATGAAGCTTTAGCAAAATTTTGTTGGGCTATTTCTTTACAAATTTGAACATAATCAGCCCTCCACAGGACATAGTCACCTCCGCTGAGAGCAGCTCTGGCGAGGAAGTCCCAATCATTAGGTGTAAGCCACCGGGCACTCTGGCTTTCCAATAAGGCCTGAGTATACGGGGCAGTGGGACCATACTGGGTGCAAGCAGTTTTAAGTTTTTCAATAAATCTGAGACTAAGTTTTTTATAGGGTGGCGGCTGTCCATTACCAGGTCCTTGATTGGGGACCTGATCTTCCTCCTCCAACCCAGGTTCCTCACTATCTTCCTCAGAGTGGTGGGGCGAATTCTCCTCAGCCTCATTTTCCCCATCAGCGGCAGGCTCAGAATGACCTCCGGCTTGCCTCCTGGTTACAGGGAAAGCTAGAAGGGGTTGGGTTTTGGACCTGACTTTACCTTGTTTAGGTTTTGGAAGGGGCTGCTCTAAGGCAAGGTGGCGGAGCTCCTCGTCAAGGGATTTTATTTCCTTAAGGAGCTGGATGTGCTCTCGTCTCTGTTGAAGTGACTGTCGCAAGGCCGACAAGTCAGGCACAGGAGGGTTAAAGTCATAGAGAGCCGGGGCACAAATGGGAAGGTGCGGGTGAGTATTGTATGGCGGGGGATTTTTAACATTTTGGGGCCAATTGGAATTATGATAGTGCACGACCTCTTCCTCTGGGGCAGCTTCCTCATCTGAATCTAATTTGTCTCGGATGGCAGGATATAGTCGGCTCGCTTCGTTGGTAGGGGCTAAAGTGGACTCTTTAATTTTATTGTTGGGGTCATCATCAGTGGAGGGTATATCTAGAATGACAGATGGGCATTTAGATGCAGGTCGGGAGGATTGCTGTAACGTCTCCTCACCATCCCTTACTAGGGCATCAATAGTCTTATCTAGGTGACGGGTTTTTAGAATGTCATTAATCAGGTTCCAATATGAAAAAATCGTAATAGGCACTTTTGCAGGGCCAAAGGTCTCATGAAAATCCTTTAAACAACTTCCAACTCTTTCCCACTTGATCTCGTCAATTGTTCCTTCCTTGGGGAACCAGGGACACAATCTTTCTACATACTCAAAAAATGCCTTTAGATCCTTATTTTTAACCCGAACTCCTCGTGTCTTGAGGGCCTCCCTGAGACCTGAAATGAACATTTCCCGTGACGATAATGCCTGTCCCATGGCTGTCACTTACCTTGCGCCGTCTTCACTCCACAGCGTCGACCGATGCTGATGATCTCGGGTGGGCAGTTCCGAGCCGGTCGCACAATCACTTGGATCCAAGTTTTCCTCCTGGAAGGCGGCGTTCCTCCAATCTTACAGGCACTCGAACCCCAAGGGCCGCACTCGAGCCCCACGTTGGGCGCCAGTTGTCCCGTCCCGCGGGACAGCAACTGGGGCCGAGCACCTAGAAGGAGAAATGAAAGGGACAGGAGACACAAGGATGGCAGCAAGACAGGTGCCGATCAAGCTGCGACTTTATTTTTCAACCACACACTTATATATCATCGAGGCAGGGTATCGGGAGGGGGAAGGAGGGTGGGCTTATCTTGTAGCTGCAATGCTAGTGCAAGTAGGGGAAAGGTTACAAGGCCTTAAGGCACAAGGTCACACAAGGTTGCGTTATCAGTACTATCAGGTCTGGCCTGTCCAGCCCTGTCTCTCAACTAAGAGGTCACATGCTGCGTGGTCCCCGACACCCCTCACCTCCCCACCCCCATCAGCCCCAGTTGGGGCATTTCTGTGGCACCCAGATGCCTCCCTCCCTGGGCTCAGGTCACTGCTCCACGCAGTCGGATTCTAGCAGGGTGCAGCACATGTTTGGGGAAGTGGTTCTCGCAGATGGCTTGTGATGGGTGTGGCCAGAGAGCTCTGTTCAGTTCTTAAGGGTTAAAGGTGTGCCAAAGGTGACACACCCAGGTTTGGCGTGGTAAATCTTCTATCTCTCTTTTTTATTCAGAAGAGTAATAATTACACACAGCTGATGTATTCTTGAAGGCTCAGTGAGCACTAGCCCCTGTGGGTATAATATTCATGTGCTCTGTCCCAAAGACCACACAGAGGATCTGTGCAGTCCTCAGTGTAAGCTCAGATTCCCTTGCAGTCTCCCACCGGGTTGCCAAGGTTACTGAGTTTGTGGCGTCTCCCACTGAGTACTCACGTCTCAGGCACTGTTTTCTCACACACCCTCAGTGTTTTGTTTTTTTTTTTTCCACAGTGCCAGTTCATAAGCTCCACACATTCACTAGGTCTTAACTTCCTGTTATTTCTCCCCTCCAGAGTCAGGATTTTTGCCTGGCTGAGGGCGGGTGCAGCCCTGAGGTGGCGCAGCTTTTATGTATATCCAAAATGGCGCCTGCTCTTTGACTTGCTCGCCTTTGTAAGGTGAGTGGAGAGAAAGAATCGTGTCCATACCAGTCCCTTTTATTTTTTTTCTCTCCTCCAGTTAGCCTGGTGAACTTTCCCCCATGGGGCTTCAAGCCTCGTTCCCTCTAGGCTCTTCCTGCTGCTTTCCCGGCAGTGTCTCTGGCTACTGAGGTTTCGCCTCACCTCTCTTTCCATTGCTGTTGCCTAGACTCAGTGGCTGGGGTCCCGAGCCGTGGGTGCCCGTGCCCTCCACATAGGTCCACCGTGTCCCACTAGTTCCGGAAGAGTTTCCTCTGCAGTTTTTTTCCCTAACTCTTCCCTGAAACTACAGTATCTCCACTTTTATTAAACTATCTTTTCCCAGACTCTCAGTGTGCGCCCTCCCTATTCCACCATCTTGGATGAAGCCCAAGAAGGGCTATTGACACAATAAATTTCAACATACTTGTCTCCTGAGGTCACTTAATTCCTTCTTCAATTTCTAGATTTCAGTTTTTGAGTTCATACAACAATTTCTTACATCATCCAGTGAAACCTAGGATACAAATTTTTAGCAATTTTTTATTTAAAAGACTTACATATTTTGTTTTTTATTTAATAAATGTGAATTTATTTAATTTTTTTTTTTGGTAGCTTGAGTGGTCACCTGTCAGGGCTTTGAGGTGCCAATCTCCGCCCCTTGGGGGCTGGTTTCCTTCAGAGATTATGGAAATTTTCTTGTTATCTTTTTGATCCTGTGTATCACAACGTGGATCTGGACTTGTGGTGTCCAGGGAAGCAAGCAGGGGAGCCTGGGGCGAGGGCTTCCCACACTGGGCCCCGCTGCCCACCCTCCAGTACCTGTTCTTGTGCTCCACGACATCTACACAGCTTCTTCTGCAATCCAGGACTTTCGACACTGTGGCCACATTGCCCGCACTGGCAACTCTGTGAATGGCACCAAGCTCCCAGCAGAGCAGGCAGTATCCAAAATGCGGCCCCATCTTCAAGCGCTTGTTCTCAAACTCGCTAACAGTCCTGGTGCACTTATGAGTCACCCATGAGAAAAGTTTCCCCATAATCAAAGCTATCAGGGGCTTTCAGCCACCTCTGCAGCACAATATAAAGAAATCTGGCAGTCTGGCCACCATATAACAGAGGAGCTTCGTGGTTTCCAACCTCTTGGCTCACAATGTCACCCAACAACTGCCGCACATGCTTAGCACCAGGCTAAGCCCCGCCCTTTCTGCTCCTGGACATTCCTTCCTCTTCCTCCAGGCTCCACCCAGAAGCCCCTACACCTCTGAGCCGGCCCCTGCACTCACTGTGGTTGGCTGTGAACCCGAACTCTGGGCCATGGGCTGTGCCCCAACGCTGGGCAGTGCTTCTTGTGCCACTTTCTCCTGTGGCCTGGACTCAGCAGAACTAGGCAGTGGGAGGGCCAGGAAGAGGGAAGGAGGGTTCCCCCCAGGGAGCACAGCCGCCCCCTCCCAGCAGGGTAGCCCCACAGCTTTCCCCTGGGCTCAGGAGATAGTGTGCTGTGTCTCCAGGTGGCTTGGGCCCTGGTGAGGTGCGACCCATGGGCCACATGTGCCCCTCTCCCCTAGGCTCAGGCACATGGTTGCGGGGAGGTGACAGGTAGGTGGCGGCTTCGACCTGCTGCTGCCACTCCACTGGCTTCTGGGGCTGGCGTGCTCAGCCACCAGTAAACAAGTGGTGAGCCGGCAGCAGGGGAGACACTGACCACCACGGACGCCATCGCTTCCCTCTGGCACAGCCCCTCACCTCCCCACCCCCGTCAGCCCCAGTTGGGGCATTTCTGTGGCACCCAGATGCCTCCCTCTCTGGGCTCAGGTCGCTGCTCCAGACAGTCCAATTCTAGCAGGGTGCAGCATGTGTTTTGGGGAAGGGACTTCTCCTGGGGAGCCAGCAGATGGTTTCTTCTGAGGGGTGGATTCTTGCAGGTGCCTGGTTCTGCCCAGTGATACCCAGGCCCACTGCTTTATTCTGGGGGGCAGACAAGGAGGCACACAGCCAGAGGACCTGCGGGGGCTCCTCCCACCCCATCTGTCACACCTCCCCCTAAGCCCAGGCTGAGGTCAGAGTCTGCCCCGCCCACACTATGGGAGCTAGTGGGGTCCTAGGCGGTGGTGCTGAAGCTGCCAGGCTATGCATGCTCTCCAGTGCCAGACCTCCTGCCCTTTGGCCTCCGCAGTGTGGCAGCCATGCCAGCAGGAACTGCAGTTCCGCCAGCCCTCTTGGCCCTGTGGGGACTCTGCTTCCTTGTGCCTCAGACATGTGAGGGACATGGAGCAGCCAGATGTCCCTGGCTGCTGGCCAGCTGAGGAGCTTGCACAGTATCTCAGCTCTGGGGAGTAAAACAACTGCTCCAGGTATCAGTGCCCAGGTACCCTGGGCCTGGAAAGAGGGGCTTGAAAGCCCGGAGGAGCCCCTGGCTGCCTGGGGAGTAGCAGAGGCTGGGCCTACACAGATTTCCCCTCCTTCCTGTCCCTCCCTCATGGCTGGATTGTGCTGAGTTTTGAGAGGACCTGGAACTGTTCCTGTGGCTCTGCTGGGTAGGGCATGACAGGCCCAGGGCTGTGTCTGCTGAGCCCACCCCAGCCTTTGGCTCCACTGGTATCAGGAGGGAAGCAACTGCCAGGTGTCGGGAGGGTTGGGTGGTGACACTAGGCCAGGTGTTTCTGGAACTGGCTGACACCTGGGCATTTTTGGCTGGGTCATATAAGCTGAGCTATCCCAGGGCCCTGGCGTGCAGTCTCTTTCTGGATCCTTTGTTTTCCTACCTTCCTGACAGCTGCTGATGGGTCTCTGTGGGCCATGCTCTCTCCTTAGTGCTAGTTTTGCAATGGAGATCTTTTGGGAAAATCACTTTGGTCAGACCTGCTTGGTAAAGTGATCCCAACAGAGTTCCTTTCCTGCTGCTTCACTGCTCGACTGCCCGCAACTGCTGGGGCTGGGCCGGGCCAAAGCTAGGAGCCGGGAACTCAATCCAAGCCTCCCACACTGGAGGAAGGGAACCCGATGACTGAGTCAACACCTACTGCCTCCGTGTGTGCATAAATACTGGCCGTAAATACCTCTCAGTCTGTCCTTTCCATGTGTCTGCAGTGGTATCAATATTGAAACTTAAATCTTGGACAGTTTTTATGAAATGTCTTCATTCTATGCAGCTTGTGCTCCCAAATATGAGAAACTGCTTCTATATATGTCAGTCTTGAAAAATGTATTTCCAATAGTCTAAAAATTAAGTTAGATGATCCATACCTCATTTTCTTTTCTGGAAAGCAGCATTTCGTCCATTCTTATATTTTCTCCATAAGCCACATAGTGGAGGGCAGTGTTGCCAATTCCATCCTCAATATTTGGATCAGCAACATGATCCAGTAAGAGTGTAGCACAGTTCTCAGCGGGACACTGTACAGCCTGCCAGTAGTACACCAATCACAAATTGTAACTTCTAGGAATTCAGAGAAAAACTCCCCATCCCCGTGGTTTCACCAGGTAGTCATACATAAATAAGATAAATTCATTTTTATTCTAAGTATGTAAACCAAGCCCTTCCTATACTGGATGGTTGGGCACTCTATACCTTTATCAGCGGTGTTGCAGCCCTTTTATCTGGAGGATCAATGAGACATCTTCTGCTTATGAGCAAAGCTACCACGTCTCTGTGGCCTTTTGCACAGGCCCAGTGCAGAGCGGTCCTATAGGAAATTATATTGCACAATCACTTCACACTGGCGGCAGCCATTTCATGTCTTCTGTCTCCTTTAAACTTTATCAGATGTCCAGTTGGTTGGATGAGGTCCCTGTCGCGGCTTGTACCATTTTAATAAAAACTTTGCTTCTGCATTTCAGTGTGATCCGGTCGCTGTTAGCTTCTTGGGCATCTACTTATCTGGGCATAACAGTTGCTGGGAGGTGACAGGCGGGGGGCGGCCTCGACCTGCTGCTGGCCCCTCCACTGGCTTCTGGGGCTGGCGCGCTCAGCCGCAGGTAATCAAGTGGTGAGCTGGCAGCAGGGGAGACGCTGACCACCACGGACACCGTCGCTTCCCTCTGGCACAGCCCCTCACCTCCCCACCCCCGTCAGTCCCAGTTGGGGCATTTCTGTGGCACCCAGATGCCTCCCTCCCTGGGCTCAGGTCACCGTTCCAGGCAGTCCAATTCTAGCAGGGTGCAGCATGTGTTTTGGCGAAGGGGCTCCTCCCAGATGGTTTCTTCTGAGAGGTGGACTCTAGCAGTTGCCTGGTTCTGCCCAGTCTGAGACCCAGGCCCTCTGCTTTATTCTGGAGAGGCCAGAGAGGTCAGCAGACAGGCCTGGCCCAGTCATGTGCCTCCTCCCTGCAGGCCACTGTGGCCCTGGTCCCCAGCAATGTGGGAAGTGGGTCCCGAGTGAGACTATCAGGGACACTCGGACTGTGGCCCTCCCTGTCTGGGGGCTGCAGGGAATGGAGGGAGCTTGGAGGCCAGTTCTTGCACTGTGTGTTGGGGGTGCGGCGGCTGGACCCAGGCATTTCCTGGGGGCTGGGTGGCCAGGGGGTGGGAGGAGGTGTCCATCTGGTGCCTGCCCTGGTGTGTGAGCTATGTCTGGCTGCTCTGTGCAGGGGGCCAGGGGCATGTGTGCATCTCTAGGAAGCCTGCGGAGGCAGGGGCACCCAGATCACAGAGCTCTTCCTGGCCACACAGAGCGGTTGCTCACCTGAAAATGGTGTCCATGGAGGAGTGGATGCAGCCTTCTGGGTTGCTGGGAAGGTTGTTGATGGAGGGGCAGGAGTGTGTCTGGGGGAGGTAAACGGGGACTGGGTTTGGGACCCACCACGTGTCCCCCTCTGGTTTCAGAATTTGTACTGTGGCAGGCTCAGGACTCCTTTCCCACAATCCCAGCCCCAAAGAGCAAGGGAATGGCCCCCCCAGAGGGGCTGTGTGTATGGGTCAGAGGTCAGATGTCAGGGTGCTGATGACCCCTCCTGGGGCCCCATTATTTCTGGGCTGGTGTTGAGCAACCATGGAGAGGGCCCAGGCTCCTCCAGACAAAGGGAACCTGGGGACAAGGGTCACACTGGCTGTCACCCTGAGCAAAATAACTTTCCCAGGTATCAGTGCCCAGGTACTCTGGACCTGGAAGGAGGGGCTTGAAAGCTCGGAGGAGCCCCTGGTTGCCTGGGGAGCAGCTGAGACTGCGCCTGCACAGATTTCCCCTCCTTCCTGTCCCTCCCTCATGGCTGGACTGTGCTGAGTTTTGAGAGGACCTGGAACTGTTCCTGTGGCTCTGCTGGGTAGGGCGTGCCAGGCCCAGGGCTGTGTCTACTGAGCCCACCCCCAGCCTTTGGCTCCACTGGTATCAGGAGGGAAGCAGCTGCCAGGTGTCATGGGGGGTGGGTGGTGACCCCTGGGCCAGGTGTTTCTGCAGCTGGATGACACCTGGGCATTTTTGGCTGGGTCATATAAGCTGAGCTATCCCAGGGCCCTGGCGTGCAGTCTCTTTCTGGATCCTTTGTTTTCCTACCTTCCTGACAGCTGCTGATGGGTCTCTGTGGGCCATGCTCTCTCCTTAGTGCTAGTTTTAGTAAGCATGAAGGCCAGGGAGCCAGCCTTAGGGTTTACCAGAGAGAGCCAGGACGTGCTAGGGTGTGTACTGGGCCCCAGAGGCTGAGACTGTTATGGGCATGGGCTGGCCCAACAGTGTGAGGCCACACCACCTGGAGGGGCCTCTAGCATGGGGCATCTGGTCTCTCCTTCTGCCCTCTTCCCAACAGCTTACATGAAGCCATGTCTCAGTGAAGCCTTCCTCCTAGACCTCCCTCATCACTGCATGGTGTCCTAACCTCTGCAATAGGTCAGCCCAGCACCCAGGATACTGGCTGTGATACAGTGAGCTGGTAGCTGGGTCCCAGCCAGCTCTTCTCTGGGTTGAGCCATGGTCAGCAGGACAATGACCAGAGAGTGCTTGGATGGGGAGCAGAGGGCTGTGTAGCATTTCCCAGCTCAAACTTTGGGTCTAGGGCTGCCTCTGGATGCAGAACAAGTGGGTGCCTGCAGGGCTGGGCGGGTGGAGTCCAGAGCCTGTCCTGCAGGCTCTGCCCTCCCTTCCATCCCATCACTGCCTTCCTTGTTCTTGGAGGTTCCATCTGTCCTTCTGGTGCCAGCTGCAGCACAGGGACTGTGGGCAAGCATTGGATGCACCCAATCCTTGCCACAGATGTGTGGTGGTGGGCCCTGTGTGCACTGAACTCGGTGTCTTCATGTCTGTATGCCTGGGAGGTTCTTAGCCAGCATGCTCTGCATCTAGTCACCCCCTGGCCACCAGAGGGCAGCACACACAGGAGTCCTTGCAAGTGGCCTCCCTGAGCTGACCAGGGTTGCACCCAGCTGGCCCTGCTTCCTGTGTCTCTGCTGTCAGCCCTGTGAGACTCCTGGACTGGGCTTCATGGAGGTGACTGGAGTGGCCTCCTTCCAACCCGCATCATTGTCAGTGGGAAGCCACGGCACCTTTGCATACGGGCAGTGGGGATAGTGAATGATAGAGTTCCTACCCAGGAAGATCTCAGGTCAGACAGGGTCCCAGGAGAAGTACACAGAGGGCTGGGTCAGGATGAGGTAAGCTCCCTGCACCCTCAGGCTGTGTCACGGCCACACAAGCCTGAAGTGTCTCTTCCTGTGCCCTAATCCAGGCTTGGGAATTCCCAGACACGCAGGAGCACAAGCAAACATGGCACTGACTGGAGGCAGGAGCTTGGTGCCCTCTCCTCACCTGCCGCCTGGACCCTCTGTCTGCTCTCAGAGCTGACCCTGAGAGGGTGGGCATCATGGTGCCTTGCAGACCAGAGGTGGGGCCTTCCATGTCAGCTGTGGGCCGTCTAGCGCTGAGCAGATGTTGTCCTGGTTGCTGCACTGGTCCATCCGCAAAGGGAGCAGTCTCAAGTCAATCATAGTTTCTAGGGATGCCCTTCTGCTTCTTTAGGGGTTGCTTAGACAGGGCTGGGGTTTGAGCAGGGCAGCAGGCTGGGCTCTCTGCTGTGCTCTGTCCATTCACCTCATTGCTGATGGCTTCTCTGGGCTGGACAGAAGAAGGACGCTGAAGTTTGTGAACCAGCCAGGCCAGAGGTCTTCTGAATAAAAGTCAACAGCAGCAGAAGCCTCAGGTCACGGTGCCTGCTGTAGCCCTGGGCTACTGAACTTTAGTGCTCCTCAGCGTTCTCATCTGAGAAGTGGTGGTGACGAAACTTTCTCCCAGGAATGGACATGTAAGCAAGAAGACAGAATGCGTGCACATAGGGTCTGGCATATCTCTCTCTCTCTCTCTCTCTCTCTCTCTCTCTGTTCCTCTCTGTCACTCTCTCTTTGAAATAACTAATTTTTAAGGCCCGGAGTAGAAACTGTATGATGTAAGGTATTTTTCCACCTCTCTCAATGAAAGATGCTGAAGCAGACAGAGATGGGGATGCCGGCGAGTTCCATCTGGACTCCCACAGGAGTCACCCCTGCCTGGAAAGCCCAGGGAATTTTTGGAGCTGGAGAAAAAGATGTGCTTGCTCCAGTTTGCAATTTCAAAATGAGGAAGGGAAGAACTTGCAAAGAGGAAGTGCTTACAGCCCCACCACCACCACCCCCCTGGGAGGGCGGAAGGGTTCATCTGAGACCTCTGAGTGTGTGCTGCCCATTAGGGGTATATCTAGGGCAAAGGCCAGGGCTCCTCCCGAAAGGGACAGGAAGTGCACGCCAGCGCAGTGCCTCCCTGGGCTTGGATCCGAGCGCGGGCCCTTCTTCCTCCACCTGGACCTCAACAGGACAGGACAAAAATGGAGAAGCCCGGAGCTGCCGAGGGCTTACCCAGGCAGTACCCAGTGGATACAGAAGTCTGTGATCTCTCTCACAGAGAGGCTAAGGGACGAGTAAACGAGAGCATCAGTGGAGTGGTGACAGACAGGGAGCACACATCCACACAGGCCTGCACAGCCAGCCCCACAACAAGTCCAGGTCCAAACAGGTCCCCCCACTCCCTGGTGTAAGAACTCCATCCTCCTTGGAAGGCAAAGAAACACAAGCAGGATGCAACATGCCACCAACCCCCGTTGAATGTGTCAACCGTGTTTGGTCCAAAGAGGGGGAGAGGTAGGCAGGATAGGAGAGCTGCTACCCTGTTTGAAGCGTGGCCAGGAGGGAGGGGGACCTATGTGAGATGCAAAAGGGAGAGTCCTGAATTTTCTAGAAAAGAGACCTTCCCAAAAAGGACAAGGGACAGTGTTGCGGTGCTGGGCACATCTTAACAGAAGCTGGCGCGGGTTGTGATGTTTGCCAGGGCCCCCTTTATCCACAGCTGGAAACACAACCAGGAGTTCTGTCCAGGGCCAGCTTGCAGGTGACGAAACTGGCACTTGAGAGGTTAAAGAATCTGCCTCAAGTTGCCCAGAAATGACCAGAGATCGCATAAGCGGTTTCTTGTGCCACATTTCTAGGAGCCCTGAGTGAAACGCATGCAGGTCTAAAACCTGATTGTTTCCCGAGTTTCTGGTGGCATCGGATGGACGGACGTCTCTCCCAAAACCCAGCCACAAAAGGAGATGGAGCTGATATAGGCAGGCGGATAGGACTGAATGCATTAGATTTGTGAGCTGGAGACCATGCTTTCCCCTGCCCCTACCTGACCTCACCTGTATGCCCACCTGCCAATCAGACTCCGTAGCCACTCCCTTTTGGAAGTGAATAAAAAGCCTGGAGCATGGTGAGCCCTCCCCTCCCGACGTCCGGCCTTCTGGGTCCCACTCTCTGTGTTCCTGCCCAGGCTACGCGCCCTGTGCAAGCCCCTGCCTGCATGCTTGCTCCACATGGCTCCCGGCCTGCTCTCTGCCTGCTGTGGACTCAGGATCAGTTTCTAGACTTCTTTCTCCTCTAAATAAAGCCCTCACTTTCCTGTATATTTCTTTCACTGAATAAATGCTAAAAACTGTACCATGTTGCCTGTTTCATTTATAAGCAGCCGATATTTAGAATTCTTATGTAAATACACAGTAAGAACCCTCAACATTTTGAGTAAAGGGGCCTGATTTCAGAATGAAAGGGCCCGTTAGTAATCTGAGAACTTGAACTTGTGGTATTGATGCTATCAGGTCAGTTCAACTCAGTACAAAGCTGTTTCCTAGACTAAGGGGTTCTGTGTTTTCAGTTCTGTGTCTTTGTCTTTATTTCCTGTCTAAATAGGCTCTAGGGACCCCAGGAGCTCTCAAGATGATGTTGGGGTGGTGGTGAGGTCAAAGCTATGTTCATGCAAATATAAATCAATTGTTTGCCTTTTTCTCACACCCTTGTCCCTCTCTGGGCCTCCAGAGAGGCAGATGGGAGAATCCAGCTGTCTTCTGTGAAGCCAGGCTTTAAAGAGATTTTCTTTCCTGCAAGAATTTTTTTTTTTTTTTTGGTTTGGAAAACCATTAAAACTTATTTCTGCTAAGATGGAATTGTTTTATTATTTTCTTTTTAAGATTTATTTATTTATTTGAAAGTTAGAATTACACAGAGAGAAGAGGGAGAGAGAGAGAGAGGCCTTCCATCCGATGGTTCACTCCCCAACTGGCTACAACAGCTGGAGCTGCACCGATCTGAAACCAGGAGCCAGGAGCTTCTTCCGGGTCTCCCACGCAGGTGCAGGGACCCAAGGACTTGGGCCATCTTCTGCTGCTTTCCCAGACCATAGCAGAGAGCTGGATTGGAAGTGGAGCAGCCAGGACTAGAACCGGCACCCATATTCACCCTCCCAGTACCTCCCCTCCCCTACTCCCAGTGGCTTCCAGGAATTTGAAACCTGTATCCGGCAGGTCTGTGGGTGCAGCCCAGGGACCCTGACCAAAGGACGACTCAGAGTGACCAGGTCTTGCCTTTCTGAGTCTTACAGATGACAGCAACATTTATTATCATCATCATTATTATTGGAGAGGCAGAGAAGCAGGAAGTGCAAGTGACCTATTTAGCAACAGGATATTCTTGGTGATACGGGTACAGAGGACTTTCTGAGAAGGGGCAGGTGCCAGAACGGAAGGGCTGAGCTCCAAATTTCCTGTGTTCTCTTTTTGTGAAAATATGAACTGTCCTTACGGCAAACTCTCAACGGCCGCACCTGTGAACGGCCCATTTTTATACAGCAAGTACTTCCCAACAGAATTCGATGTACTTTTCAAAATTTTACAGAAGAGCCTATGCTATTTTTTTTAATTTATCTTGTTTGAAAGGCAGAGAAAGGGGGGGATAAAGAGGGAGAGGGAGGGAGGGAGGGAGGGGGAGAGAGAGAAAGAGAGAGGGAGAGGTCTTTAATCCCCTGTTTCACTCTCCCATTGCCCACAACAGCCAGGGCTAGGTCAAGCTGAAGCCAGGAGCTCCATGCAGGTCTCCCATGTGGGTAGCAGGGGCCCAAGTACTTGGACCATCACCTGCTGCCTCCCAGGGTGCATGTTAATGTTAACAGGAAGCTGGAATCAGAAGTGGAGGAGCCAGGACTCCAACCAGGGCTCAGATGAGCTTAAACTCTTGCCTAGAAACCGGAGGAAGTCTGTAGGAGACAGCTCAAACTTTCAGCTCACTCATCAGCAGGAACCGAGCAGACTTTTGCTATTTGTGAACAATGAGTAATGGAATTGAGACCCATGGATGTCAGACGGGACAGTGGAAACCCCTGGCACGTGGCCAGCTTGGTCACCCAGCTCACGTCTCTGACGGTCACGTTTTCTTCGTTGATCCTCAGACCATTCTTGAACTTGGCTCACATTTGATAGCTGCTTTCCATGGAGCATCATATTCATTTTCAATGCGTAGAGCTACTGAATGCACTGACCGCTCTCCAAATGCCCACGATGCCTGGGACCAAAGCAAGGAACTGGGAACTCCACCCAGGTCTCCCACATGAGTGGCAAGGACCAATGACTTGAGCCATCAGCTGCTGCCTCTGAGGGTCCATATTAGCTGGAAGCTGAGCCAGGTACCAAACCCAGGTGCTAGTGTGGGATGCAGGCATCTTGCTGTGGGGATGCAAGCACACAGCTGTGTGGCCAACACACAGTAGGAGCCCTATCAGTGTTCCTTATTATTGGCAGGGAATAAAATGGCTTTGAAATTTGGTTTCAGGGGGACAATGAGAGCCTCCAGCAGCTGAGACATCCACCCCACACTACAGGTCACTGGCACCTTAATGAAAGCTTAGTTTACTACGCATTGTAGTTAACTCCCAACTCATAGTCATCAAAAGAGGGTGGACCACGAAACGAAGCCCACGCGTGGAGTGTCTCATCTTCCAGATCTTTATGCCACTCTCTGATCTCTGCGACACTGCCCTAAGGTTAGTGCTATGCTCGGTGTACCCCCTAGGGCCACAGAGGAACAGACAGCTGAACGACATGCCTAGGGTTAGGGCTGGGATGGGGCTGCTCCCGCTCTAAGCTGTCCATCTGAGAACAGCTAGCTTTACCAACCAGCGCTGAGCTCTGGCTTTGCACCTGCCCCTGGGCCAGGCCCCAGGGCCACAGACAGGTACAGAGCTGGGCCCCACCTCAGGGAGACCGGTGCTCCAAGCTCATTGCGTAGCTTTCCTTCCTCATGATTCATCCGTGAGGCAGGTGCATGGGTCTCTCTCACACTCCTGATTCCTGTGCTCTGAGAACAGGGTGCCTTGTGGGCTGCTGTCGTGGAAGCTGTGCCACCGCCTCCCAGAATGACCTCCACAGTGTCACATGGTTTGGGAATGGGAAAATTCCATGGGCCAAAGGTCAGCGAGAGAAGAAAGGTGTGAGCTTTCATACATAGGTATTTGGGGTAGCAGTGAAGTCACTGGTTGGGACATCTACATCTTATATTGGACTGTCTGGGTTCTGGGCCCAGGTCTGCTCCTAATTCCAGTTTCCTGTTAATGCATACCTTGGGAGGCAGCAATGGAGACTCAAGTACTTGGGTTCCTGACACCCACATGGGAGACCTGGGTTGGGTTCCAGATTCCTGGCTTCAATTATATCCCGCTCCTGCTGTTGCAGGCATTTGGGGAGTAAACCAGTGGATAGAAGCTGGCGCTCTCTCTCTCTCTCTCTCTCTCTCTCTGTCTGCCCTTCAAGTGAAAAATAAATAAGCATTTTAAAGTAGATAGAACAAATATAGGCATATTTAAGAGAAAACAGAAAGGTCGAGGTTTTGGAGGATTGGTTTTTCGTGAACTTATTAAATATGTAATACAAGTCTCTAACTTCAGGGCCCCTCTGCATCGACCTACCTTCGGGACATACCCCAAGTCACTGATCTTCACCAATCAGACCAAGAACAAGGAACTCATGCTGGTCCAAGCCCCACGTCTCCGGGGGGAAAGGAGAATTGGCTCCCTACTGCCCTTGCACATTCCTTGGCTGCGTTGCAGTTCACTAGACAGAAAACAGGATTAACCAGGGAAAAGCCACCGCACCCGGGAGTCCCACGGAACACAAGACTCAAAGCCAAGTCAGACAACTGACTGTTAACCTGAGCTAGAGACAGCCAGGGGCATCTGGAGGAGGGGAGGGGAGGAACCGCAGGCAATCAGAAGCTGTCTGACTGGGCAGGTGCAGTATCCCGGCGATGACAGACATCTCTCCTCCGAGTGGCTACTTCGACTCCTGCAACTTCGCCTTGTGTGTGTAGCCAAAGGAGAATGTTCCAGAGCACTCTGGCTGTACTTCTTTTTTTTTTTTTTTTTTTTTTTTTTTTTGACAGGCAGAGTGGACAGTGAGAGAGAGAGACAGAGAGAAAGGTCTTCCTTTGCCGTTGGTTCACCCTCCAATGGCTGCCGCGGCCGGCGCGCTGCGGCCGGCGCACCGCACTGATCCGATGGCAGGAGCCAGGAGCCAGGTGCTTTTCCTGGTCTCCCATGGGGTGCAGGGCCCAAGCACCTGGGCCATCCTCCACTGCACTCCCTGGCCACAGCAGAGAGCTGGCCTGGAAGAGGGGCAACCGGGACAGAATCCGGCGCCCCGACCTGGACTAGAACCCGGTGTGCCGGCGCCGCTAGGCGGAGGGTTAACCTAGTGAGCCGCAGTGCCGGCCCTGGCTGTACTTCTCAGAATAACCAGCATGAATTATGCCACAGAAGTTTATTTGGGGTGGCATATGCTAGTGTCCTACACCCATATTTTGGGGTGCTGTGTCCTGAGCTTCAATATCACCCATCACCTCCATTTGTTAGAACTGCCTCTGAGCTCCAGCCCTGGCATGGGACTCAGGATACTGGAGTTTGCTCCCAAATCCATTTTCTTTGCCACAAGTTCAGACTAATTTCACCGTTATTTTTGCTCTCTCTGCGATCATCAAGGAAAATTTTACTGCCATGAGAATGCAATAAATTCTGACCATAACTTGATCTGCTGTGGAACACTCCTGGGCCGACGTCAAACCTGTTTCATTTCCATCAACAGTATGAAACGCAAAATAATGAAGACTTCCAAGGAGGGCTGTCACAGATGATCACCTGCCTGGGCGTGCTGAGGATGTGGCCAGGCCATAAAGAGGACGAGTTCCATCACGTGACCGCGGCAGGGGCTCCTGTCCCATGAGAATTTGCAGCTTTCTCTGGGGCAGCTCCTTCCTTTCCTGGGTTGTGTTGGCCAAGGAGACAGAATATAGCCATATTCTGTGGGACCATGTGCCTGCATTTTTCAAACCCTACCACTAGGTGGCGTCACATAGCGGTCCAGGCGGGGACCTGCTGGCTCTTCTGTTCATCTCTGTTGAAGGAGATGCTGTCTTTCCGGATGTCAGTCTGAAGGCACCAGTGTCGTCATAAACTATGAGCACACACATCTGTTAGACTTTTCTTAGCCTGCCTCTGGTGTGGGGGCTTCAGCTGTGACCCTTTCTAATGGTTGGAAGGGGGCTCGCCCCCGTCCTAGGTATCAGAACACCAGCTATGGCCAGAGCTACACCGATCCGAAGCCAGGAGCCAGGAGCTTCCTCCGGGTCTCCCACGCAGGTGCAGGAGCCCAAGGACTTGGGCCATCCTCCACTGCCCTCCTGGGCCACAGCAGAGAGTTGGATCGGAAGTGGAGCAGCCAGGACTTGAACCAGTTCCCACATGGGATGCCGGCACTTCAGGCAGCAGCTCTAGCCACTACGCCACAGCGCCAGCCCCTTCATTAACTCTTACTTCTAATTCCTGTTCATTTGATCTGGAATGTGTGCTTTGTAAATAAAGTCCAGTGTGGCAATGGAACCTGTTCCAGGATTGGACCATCGGCGCATGCACATTCCCGCCCTCTGCTCCCTCGACTGTCTCCCAGCTCTTAGGCACCTGCTCCCCCCATAACCACCGGGAAGGGCCACCCTGTCTCCCTCCACCAGTGGATACCTGGCAGGGGCATAGAAAGTGCCTTTGCTTTTTAAAATTTTTCTTTATTCTTAACTTATTTGAAAGGCAGAGAGAGAGAGAGAGATCTCATCGACTGTTTTACTCCTCAAATGCTCACAACAACGTGGGCTAGGAGCCAGGGACTCAATTCAAATCTCCCACGTAGACGGCACTGACTCCTGGTTGCCCCACCACCTGCTGCCTTCCCAGGAAGTGGGGGAGCCAGGACTCGAGCCCAGGCACTCTGATGTGGAAAGTGGGTATCCCAAGCAGAGTTTTCCCAGCTATGTCACACGCCCGCCAGAATTCACACTCAGGCTTCCTTAAGTAATAGCATGCAATTGCAGTAGGCAACATAAAAATTACATTTGTGCACAACTAGAAGGAATGTCTCCACGGCGGGGGTCTTTGTTTTGGTCACAGCCACAGGCAGAAGGAACCCCAAGTAGCAAACTCTTCCTAAGGGCCGCCGTTGGCCAAGTTCCTCGTTGGCCTTGGAGGGAAGACTGTGAGGTCAGGTGCACCCAGCTCCTGCAGGCCTCTGAGCTGCGTGGCCCTGGGCAGGAAGGCAGGAAGTCGCAGTGGTGAGCGCTGCTCTGCCTGTCACAGATTTCACAGAAGGCGGGTGCCCCTCGGGTAAGGACTGACCACAGAGCGACAGCAGCCCGAGAGCTGGGCTTGGGTTACATGAACTATCAGGCCCAGGAGCTTGTGACGCATGGAGAGATGGTGACAGGAGTGCCTGGTGGGCACGACACCTGGCCGGGCCCCTCACCGAGTACCGCATTTCAATCAGTACATACCCAGTTACAGGCAACCGCCAGAAATAAAGCTTTACGTACACCAACTACCATCTCACCCAGGTATTTCTCCACTGCTGGGGGAGTGAGGTTGCTTAGCCTGAAACTGAGATGTTAGAGAGATCTAAAAATGAAATTCTTTTTTAAAAAATTTATCAGGGCCGGTGCTGTGGCATAGTAGGTAAAGTCTCTGCCTGAAGTGCCAGCATCCCATATGGGCGCCAGTTCATGACCCGGCTGCTCCACTTCCGATCCAGCTCTCTGCTATGGCCTGGGAAAGCAATGGAAGATGGCCCAAGTCCTTGGGCCCCTGCACCCACATGGGAGACCTGGAAGAAGCTCCTGGCTGCTGGCTTTGGATTGACACAGCTCCAGCCATTGCAGCCAATTGGGGAGTCAACCAGTGGGTGGAAGACCTCTCTCTCTCTCTCTCTCTCTCTCTCTCTGCCTCTCCTTCTCTCTCTATGTAACTCTGACTTCAAATAAATAAATAAATAAATCTTTAAAAAATTATTTGAAAGTCAGAGTGACAGAGAGAAACAGAAATAGGGAGGGAGAGAGAGAGAGAAAAAAAATCTTCCATCCACTGGTTCACTCCCCCAGAGGGCCACACCAGCCAGGGCTGGGCCAGGCCAATGATAGGAGCCAGGAGTTTCATCTGGGTGGCAGGGGTCCAGGCACTCAGGCCATTATCTACTATCTCCGAGTTGCATTAGCAAGGAGCTGGATTGGAAAAAGAAGCAGTGCTCCAAGTGGCAGCTTAAGCCACTGTACAAAAATGCCCATGCCTAAACTCACCTTTTCATCCCATTTTTCCATGAGAACTTGGACATGCCCTCATCTATGAAGCAGACTTTATTTTTTTTAATATTTATTCATTTATTTGAAAGAGTTACACAGAGAGAAGGAGAGGCAGAGAGAGAGAGAGAGAGAGAGAGAGAGAGAGGTCTTCCATCCACTGGTTCACTCCTCAATTGGCCACAATGGCTGGAGCTGCACCAATCCAAAGCCAGGAGCCAGGCGCTTCTTCCAGGTCTCCCATGCAGGTACAGGGGCCCAAGGACTTGGGCCATCTTCAGCTGTTTTCCCATGCCATTGCAGAGAGCCGGGTTGGAAGTGGAGCAGCCAGGACTTGGCATCCACATGGGATGCTGGCACTGTAGACGGCGGCTTTACCCACTATACCATGGCGCCAGCTGGGAAGCAGACTTTCTGCAATAAGTAGAAAGCCTTCCTCCTGAGAGAGATAAAACAAAGACCTGAATGCTCGTTCAACAGGCATTGTAACAAGCCCCCGACAAGTGCACAGCACTGCTTAGACACTAGGGCAGACATAAATGAAATGTGGAATCATGGGGGAGAGGTGAGGTGGAATTCCTCTCTGACAGTGAAAAGCAGTGGTCACATCTTCCTTCCAAAAACCTGTAAGCACTTCCTCTGAGAAAGGGACTCTGCAAGTTCCAGAACAGACTAGAAGACCCACTATGAGCTCTGGTTCTAGGAATATGGCGCTGGGGAAAGTCCCCACTCGCCACTCCTGCTTGCCATATCCCAGTGCCTGGGATCGAGTCCCACCTCTACTCCCTGTCCAGCTTTCTGCTCATGCACACCCTAGGAGGCAGCAGATGATGGCTTAAGTGCTTGGGTCCCTGCCACCCTTGGGGGAGACCTGGATGGAGCTCTGGGCTCCTGTGGCTTCAGCCTGGCTCAGCCCTGGCTGTTGTAGGCATTAGAGGAGTGAACTAGTGGATAGAATACCTCTCTCCCCAAAGCCACTTCCATCTGTCTGCCTTCCAAATAAATAAATAAATCTTTAAAAAAAAAAAAAAAAGGAAGCAATGACACAGAAAATAAAGGAGAGAGAATCTTGGAAAGGGTAGTTCTGAGAATTCTGAGAATTAATATAATTCTCAAGTTAATATACTCAGATGTCTCAGAAGTCCCAAGCTGAATAATTTGCCAACAGAGCTCTGTGTAAGCATTGCAGCGACTTTCAAAATATCAAAAATTAAAAGATCTTACAAGCCACCAGGGACGGAAGGTGAATTATCTACAAAGGAATGAAAACAGAGCGAGTGGCCAATGTCTCAGCAGTGAACGTCACAGAGCTGTAAATCAACATCTCAGTGTTAACGCTGTAGGAAACAGGAGTGTGGACCCTGAAATCTAGACTTGGGGAAACCGAAGAAGACCTGAGACACAAGAAACATTGGTGAAGCAGCACAGCATGGGGAAGAGGCATCCGCAGAGCACGTGAACCAATGCAGTCTATAAAAGGTGAAGTTAAAGCTTCCTGCACCCCGCAGCCATGGCTGCCGATACGGACACTGTCGGTAACCATGTCCCCAGGTTCTGGGATTTGAGCAGAGAATACAGTTAGTGAACGTTTCACATTTCATGTTTGTGTGATGTCATCAAGCAAAACCAGTGAAAGAACAGACATAAGGAATAATTTACCCATGGAGGGAATATATGGATGAAAAAAAAGTGTCGTGGGGGCCAGCGTAGTGGTGTAGCCAGTTAAGCTGCTACCTGCAAGGCTGGCATCCCATATGAGGGCAGGTTCAAGTCCCAGCTGCCCACTTCTGATCTAGCTCTCTGCTAATGACCTGGGAAAAGCAGCAGGAGATGGCCCAAGTGCTTGGGACCCTGCTACCCATGTGGGAGACCCAGAGGAAGCTCCTGGCTCCTGGCTTTGGTCTGGTCCAGCCCTTTGCAGCCACTGGGAAGTGAACCAGCAGATGGAAGACTCTCCCCTCCCCCCCACCGCCCGTAACTCTGAATTTCAAATAAATAAATAAAATCTTTTTTTTAAATGCCTCAGTCAATATGGTTGAATCTCAAAAACATAATTTTGCACCAAACTAAATTCACCCAGTACAATGAAATTTCAAATTAAGCAACACATGTCATTGTCAGTCAGGGCTGGTTCACTCCCCAGATGGCCACAACAGCCGGGGCTGGACCATGCTGAAGTCATCTGGGTCTCCTATGTGGGTGCAGGGGCCCAAGCACTTGGCCATTATCTACTGCCTTCCCAGGCACATTCGCGGAGAGCTGGATCGGAAGCGGAGCATCCAGGACTGGTGGCTGTGATAATGGGATGCTGACGTCCCAAGCGGCAGCTTCACCCACTGCACCGCAAGGCCAGTCTCTCTCTCTCTCTCTGGATTTTCTCTGTTGAGTAATGCTTCTGAAAACCTGCCGTGTCTCAGCCCCAGGACCAACATCCTCTGCTCTCCCTCTCCATAGACCACTGTGGACATGGCCCCTCTGGCTGTTGCCCACTGTGGCCCTGATGCCTGTCCTAGGGTCAGATGGTTCCGCCTGGTGACAGCTTTGCTGCCAGGACCCCCAGTTCTGGGGCAGCACCTCCTCCACCTGCCCTGGCCAACAGAACACACTGAGCTTCCTGGCGGTGCTACTGTACCCCCAGCCACACTGTCCTCACCCCTAGGCAAGCAGAGCCTCCCAAGGCATAGAGCCCACCAGTGCCTTCCCTAGTCTGACTTAGCAAACCCACTGCAGCAACCTTGCCTCTCCAAGCCTTGAGACCCCCTCTGCCACAGTCTGCCACTGCACCCATTGCTTTACCCAAAAAAGACGTCCTGCTTAGGCCTGGTCCCCTCGGACCCCGGCCACGGTGTACTGGGGGGAGTCCTTCTGTGTTCATTAACACCTCCTCAAGCTCCACTTCCAGATGCACGGTTCTTGCTGCTGCCACTTTGCACTGGCCGCAGCTCCTGCAGCTGTTGGATATTAACCCTTCCCTCCCCGTGAGGTCACACTGGGATTTGAACCTAGCGACGGACCTGGTGGCCGGGGGTGGGGGGACATGAGGACAGATATCGAAGAGGCCACACAGCATCTCCCTGCACAGAGTGCAGGCAAAGGGGGATGGGCTTCTGGCACAAGAGTTAGAACACCACTTGGGAAACCCACGTTCCCACATCAGAGTGCCAAGATTCAAGGGCTGGCTCCTCCACTTCTGATCCAGCTCCCTGCTAATGCACACCCTGGGAGGCAGCAGGCGATGGCCCAAGAGCTTAAGTCCCTGCCACCCATCCATGTAGGAGACCCACAGATGGAGCTTCAGGCTCCCGGCTTCCACCCTGCCCAGTCCTAGCTGTTGTAGGCATTTGGGGAGTGAACCAACAAATAGGCAATAGGAGGAAGGGCAGGAGGATGCATCGGGGGGAGTCGTGGCCCCAGCTGGAGTCCAGCTTCACCCAACCCCACGGGAAGCTCTGAGCAGAAACTGCCCAGCAGCATCGTCTCACCTTGAGACAGTGGATCTGGCTTTTTGCACCGCCCTGTTAATTCATCTTCGGCTGGGAGCTGCACCCAGGGCAATGGGGGCGGGGCTGAACCTCCCAGAAGCAGCAGCTCTTGTCAGGCAAAGGGAACTTCCTGGGAGAGGGGGGTCCAGTTGGCAGCTTAAAGCTCATAGCAACTTGCCACAGGGTGGATTGGGGAGCGGGGCAAGTGCGAACGCATTGAGTGCAAGGCAGAACCTGGCATCGCTCCCATTGATGGCTCTGAAGGCATCAGCGCAAGGAACAGTGGTGGGAACCTGGAGGCCAACGGGATGCGTGCAGAGGCTGCCTGAAGTTTCATGAACCCCCAAAGGGGATTCAGGGCAGTGCCTCTCCTGACCCCACTCACCTGTCCTCTCCTCCTCCTGTCTCTCACCAATCAAAAGCCATCAGAAGTCAGCCTCCTGGGATGCCAGTTAGAAGTCAGCCCATAGGAGGGATCAGCTACCCCAACCCAGACACCAGCTTGGCCCCTGCATCCCACATCAGAGGGTCTGGTTTCGAGTCCCAGCTCCACTCCCAACTCCAGCTTCCCACTTAGAGGCAGCAGGTGGGGATGGCTCCAGTAGTCGGGCACCTGCTACACTCATGGGAGACCCAGATAGAGCTCTTAGCTCCTGGTTACAGCCTGGGCCAACCAAAGTTGCTGCAGGCATTTGGGGACTGAACCAGCAGATGGAAAATTCTCTCTCTCTCTCCCTCCCTCTCCCCCTCCTTCCCTCCCTCCTGCTGTTTCTCTGCCTTTCAGATAAAGCAAAAGTAAATACAAATTTTAAGATAAATAATTAAAACCAACAAGAAGTTGATGTCTACTGTCACCACTTATTTCCATCAGATAATGAATTGGGTCATGACACAGGAAATGAAGTAGAATGGGAATTGAAGAAATAAAATTGTTGACAGATAATATGAATTTCCACATATGGAAAATCTAAGACAATCTAAGTCCTAGAATTACAAAGTGACCCTGCTTTATTTTTTTACATAATATGAATTTTCAGATACTGAGTCCATGCCTTTATACCAACAGGAAAGAACTGGAAAATGTACTTAAGACAACTTTAATAAAGAAAAGAACCGGAGGCAGCATTGTGGTGCCATGGGTTAACCTGCCTCCTGTGACTCTGGCATCACTTATGGGTGCCACTGCTCCGCTTCTGATCCAGCTCCTTGTTAATGCACCTGGGAAAGCAGCAGAGGATGGCCCAAGTGCTTGGGGGCCTGCACCCATATAGGAGACCTGGATGAAGCTCCGGGCTTCAGTCTGACCCAGCCCTGGCCATTGCAGCCTTTTGGGGGAGTGAATCAGTGGATGGAAGATCTGTCTCTGTCTCTCTCTCTCTCTCTTTCTCTTTCTCCCTCTTACTGTAACTCTGCTTTTCAAATAAATATCTTTTTTAAGCAATTATTTATTTAAGTTGAAAGGCAGAGTTATAGAAAAAGAGGGAGAGACACAGAGAGAGAGATTTTCCATCCGCTTGTTCCCTCCCCAAATGGGCACAACAGCCAGAGCTGTGCCTATCTGAGGCCAGGAATCAGGAGCTTCTTCTGGGTCTCCCATGTGGGTGCATGGGCCCAAGCACTTAGCCGTCTTCTGCTGTTTCCCCAGGCCATAGCAGAGAGCTGAATCTGAAGAGGAGCAGCTGGACATGAACTTGCGCCCATATGGGATGCTGGCACTGCAGGCCAGAGCTTAGCCTATGATACCACAGCGCCTGCCCCCTAAAAATCCAAGTTTATCAAGAGACATGAAGTTCATTCTGAAATTTATATAGTAAGTTAGGTCTAGGACATTCTTTTTTATTATTCATTTTTTAAAAGATTTATTTATTTATTTATTTATTTGAAAATCAGAGTTAGAGAGAGAAGGAGAGGCAAAGAGAGAGGTTCACTACCCAATTGGCCACAACAGCCTGAGCTGCGCCAATCCGAAGCCAAGAACTTCTTCCAGGTCTCCCACATGGGTGCAGGGTCCCAAGAACTTGGGCCATCTTCTACTGTTTCCCAGGCCATAGCAGAGAGCTGGATCAGAAGTGGAGTAGCCGGAACTCGAACCAGCACCCAAATGGGATGCCAGCACTGCAGGCAGTGACTTTAACCCACCGTGCCATAGCGCTGGCCCCTAGGACATTCTTGAGCAAGACAAAGAAAAATTCACCCAAGGGTGCTTCAAAAAGCTTGTGGGAAAGGGTATTCAAAGATAGGGTATTTAAAAAAAAAACTGTAATCGTAATTTAAAAGAATTGAAATCTATGCCTGATTTTCTCCTATATGCATTTTCCATGGACATTTTGAGGTGCCCATGTGTAACACTACGGTGATAATCTAAGTGTGATGTCAGCATATGATTAGAACAATGGCCCAGTGGAAAGAAAAAAAAAAACGGCCCAGAACCAACCAACGGAAACTTGATCTGTGACAGAGATGACGCTGCCGCCAAGTAAAGAGATGGACTATTCATTGGAGGGAGCTGCTGGTTTAGCATCATGGCAAAAAAAAAAAAAAAAAAAAAAAAACAGAAAACGGATGCCTGATTTCCATAGACAATATCAATCACATGTAGATTATAAACCCGAGTGCCAGCAGCAAACTGATAAACTAGAAATCCACACATGCAAATTAGGACCCAGAGAATCACTCACACCTGTGCCTTGAAAGCTTCAAGAATGTCCACAGCAGGACTGGAAAAAAAAAAGCACACGTCCCTTCGTGGAAGAATGGACGGATCCATCATAGTGTTTTCCTATCATGAGACGCCATACCTTCCCGGGCCACGCGTGAACATGAGACACACACTGAAAGGAAATGAGTCTCGAATTTTCTGAAAAGCAAGTGGCTGGGGTCGGCGCCGTGGTCCAGGAAGTTAAGTTGCTGAAGCCTACGGCGCCAGCATCCCATCTGAGCGTTGGGTTGCATCCCGGCCGCTCCACTGCCAGTCCAGCTCCCTGCTAATGTGCCTGGGAAGGCAGCGGAAGATGAACTCAAGTGCTTGGGCCCCTGCCACTCACATGAGACATGAAGCTCCTGGCTCCTGGCTTCAGCCTGGCCCAGCCCCAAACATTGCAGCCATTTGGGGAGTGAACCAGTGGAAGGAAGCGCTTTTTCTCTCTCTGTCTTTCCACGCACCCTGTAACTCTGCCTTTCAAATAAATAAAATAAATCTTTAAAAAAAAAAAAACTACAGTACAAAATGTATGATTCTCCTTCCAAAGTTTGTGGGAAATGTTACGAGAAGACAAGTTTATTTTGGTGCAAAAAAAAAAAAAAAGAAGACTGAAATGCATGCATACATGAGGTCTTCGGAAAGTTCATGAAAAAGGCATCTCATGAAAGAACTATGCATGGATTTCCTAGCGAACGTACCTCTTCCTCCCACTTTCCAGTGTGGGAACGCTCGGTTACATGGACAGATGCACCACCATGGCCTTATTGCGTTTCTGCCCAGGGGTTGATGACTATCTGTCATTCTAGGCAGAACACAGACTTTCTCGGTTCCATGAGCTCAGAGATAAGACAGCCACAGCCGGTGTGACTCTAGGAAAGCTGTTAACTTCCTGAACCTTTCAGAGCGCCAGGAGGCCTGGCTCCAAGGTGGGCAGATGCTGCTCTTCCGTGTCCCTCTCTGGCTTCCCTGGCACACAGGGGGGGGGGGGGATGGCTGCCTCTGCCTGGCGCCTCCTATGGGAGAGAAGACCCAGGCCACTTAGCGGGGCAGCCATCTTTAATCTGCTCCAGGTGAACTGGCTGGCCCAGCCCCCAGGCCGTCTACACCCGCAGGCCTGGGAGTCCAGTGTACTTTTAGAGAACATGCTCCTCTAAGTTCCTATCTGGGCGGGCATCACGCCACACCCTGCCAATGGACAGGAACCTCCGGTAGGAATGTTCTGAACTTCAGTGAGGAGCGTCCCTCGGCTTCCTCTCAATTCAGCCGTTGGTTTCCAGCGTGGATCTGCAGGGCCCTTGAGAGTCTGGTGTGAAAATCCTGATTTGGAGGCATGAGTCACCACGGCCAGGGCAGGTCCGGGGAACCACCTGCCCACTGCGGGCAGACCTGGGGGGGGGGGGAGGGGGCGAGGAGGAGGGTGAGTCACACAACAGCGACCCAGGAGAAATCTCTGGCCAATTCCCCACTTCTCTCAAGTAACGAGGGGCTTTTCCTTGTGCTTAAAGCCAGCAAACAGCAGCCAAAAACCCACAGCCCAAAGACGCACCAGCACTTCGATTGAGCTTCCACATGCAAATTGTCATAGCCTGCCAACCCGGGAAGCAATTTTGTATTTGCTTGTCTGTTTCAGCTTCTTATTCTGGGATGATGACAACTAGACAATGCACAGAACCAGCTGCCCTGCTGTCACCACCCAGCCTCTGCCAGGCCGATCTCAGCTCGTAAGTCTCTGCTCCCCTGGGTGAATGGAAAAGAAACTACACAAGGTGGCCAGCTCATCAGTAAACTCCATGGGGTTTCTGAACTTGTGCTTTCCAAGTAAAACCAGCAATGGCCGAGCAAGTGAGCTTTGCCAGCATGGGTAACCCACCTGTAACTACTTCCCGTGTGCACAGCTTGCCTCGTCCTAGGTCACACACAATTTCAAGGCCACGGTCTAAATCTAGGCAGTGGAGCTCCAGCTGAACCTGAACTGCCTACCGTGGCGCTCTTGTCAAGTTGCAGTAAGAAGAACTGCATGGAGCACGTCACCATTGGCTTTGTAATAGGTTCAATCAATATTGTGTCAGGCACCCACAATACTCAGAATCACCCCAACACACACACAGTACAATGTGGGGCTGCTGTTGAGGTGTAGCAGGTAAAGCCTCTGCCTAAAATGCAGGCATCTCATGTGGACACCAGTTGGAGTCCCAGCTGTTCCACCATTGATCCAGCTCTCTTCTCTGGCCTGGGAAAGCAATAGAAGATGGCCCAACTGCTTGGACCCCTGCACTCATGTGGGAGACCCGGAAGAAGCTCCTGGCTCCTGGCTTCAGATCAGCACAGTTCTGGCTATTACAGCCAATTGGGGAGTGAACCAGTGGGTGGAAGACCTCTCTCTCGACCTCTCTCTCTCTCTTTCTTTCTCTCTCTGCCTCTCCTCTCTCTGTGTAATTCTGACTTTCTTTCTTTAAGATTTTTTTATTTTATTTATTTGACAGGCAGAGTTACAGAGAGAGAGAGAAAGGTCTTCCTTCTGTTGATTCACCCCCCAAATGGCTGCTACAGCCGGCGCTGCATCAATCCGAAGCCTGGAGCCAGGCGCTTCCTGCTGGTCTCCCGTGTGGGTGCAGGGGCTCAAGCACTTGGGCCATCCTCCACTGCCTTCCTGGGCCACAGCAGAGAGCTGGACTGGAAGTATTGCACAAATGGAAATTACACATCTCCTTGTCTATCAGAAACGGAAAAGCAGGGACTGGCGTGTGGCACAACAGCTAAGATATCACTTGGGACTCCCACATCCCATATCCAAATGCTTGGGTCTGAGTCCCAGCTCCACGCCCGATTCCATCTCCCTGCTAGTGCACACCCCGGGAGGCAGCAGGTGATGGCTCAGGTCCTTGGGTCCCTGCCACCCATGTGGGAGACCTGGATGGACTTCCCAGCTTCCAGCTTCAACCTGGCTCAGCCTTGACTGTGGTGGACATTTGAGGGGAATGAACCAATGATTGGGAGCCCTCCTCCCCACCTTTCAAATGAATAACAAGTAAGATGTTAAATGTCAAATGATGGATTGGTGGTTACCTCTAGCAGCAATGCGTACCAAGGTATCAAACCAAAGGGCTGAGAAGAAAAACGTGCCCCAGGGAATGCGAGGTCCTACAGGAAGTTGTGAACGGTGACAGCCGCTCATGCCCTGTTCAATGCCCCTCTCCCCACCCTGCACCCACCTCCCAGGAGCAGAGGTCTGTTTGGGTGTCGCAGACGGGTGCAATGACAGGCAGACAAAATCTGAGGAGCAACCCTGGGAAGAGGAAGATGCAACCAACGGATCTCGAGAGACTAAAGAAGGCAGCATGATAGCTTTGGGGGAATGCCTTCGCCAGCCGCTCTGCCCCTGGTCCTTCTGTGGGTCCCAGACACAATCGCTCTGGGGTCACAGGAATGAGAGGTGATCAGCCTGTCTCCCACCATCTCCACTGCCCTGCCAGCTCATACAGTACTACCCATTCCCAGGAGGGAGTCCCAGGCTCCTGGTTCAGCCTGGCCCAGCCCTAGCTGTTGCAGCCATCTAGGGAGTGAACCAGTGTATGGAAGATCTCTCTGTCTCTGTCTCTCTCTCTTTCTGTAACTTAAATAAATAAATAAGCCTTTTTGTTCAAAAATTTAATTTTAAAAATTTTTAACGAACAGGTCATTCTTGTACATTTTTCTGAGCTACTGTGTGCAGTATTTCAAAACACAGGTGCACAGCACAAACCAACCTATCAAACAGGCAGTCTTGGCATTTCCTCATCTGTCTTTGTGTTGGAGCCTCTCATTGGTTCTAAATGCAGGGTATAATCCATTATGCTGAATGATAGCCCCCCCCACACACTGTTTTTTGAAAGAAGAACCATATATGCAGTCAGCTTTCTGGGTTTCTTTGCCAATTCGTGGTTTTTAAGATTTTTTAATTTTGACTTTGCTTTCTCCCAGAGATAGACCAGAAACATTTGCTTACTTAAAGCTATCTTTTTTTTTTTAAGTTGGAAAGATCCACTGTGAAACTTTTTTTTCCTTAAAGCTGTTTTTTAATTATTATTATTTGAAAGGCAGAGTTACAGAGCAAGAGAGAGACATCATCCATCCACTGGTTCACCCCCTAAATGGCCACAATGGCTGGAGCTGAGCCAGTCCAAAGCCAGGAGCCAGGAGCTTCTTCCTGGTCTCCCACATGGGTGCAGGGGCCCAAGCACTTGGGCCATCTTCTACTGCTTTCCCAAGTGCATTAGTAGGGAGCTGGATTAGAAGTAGAGCAGCCAGGACTCGAACCAGTGCCCATATGGGATGCTGGCCCTGCAGGCAGCAGCTTAGCCTGCTACACCACAGCGTCAGCTGCCAGAGCTACTTCTTAAGCTACAGTTCTCAGTCACCCCCTGCTGATGTCCTTAAACGGGAACATCAAGGTCATGCCACTTCACTCACCAGCTTCCACAGAAACACACAGCCTCCATCCAGTTTTCCCTTGTTGACCCCAGAGATCAACCGACCACACATTCTGCTCTCTCCTCTGTGCTGAGCCAGCAGGTGCTCGGTGCCGTGCTCTGGTTCATCTGGACAAGAGAACGGGCAGGGGGCAGCCCTCTCGTGTCAGGGACGGCTTCAGGGACCAGAAGCATCCCTTGAGGACGTGGAGTTTAAATTCTAGGCTGAGGTTTAGATGACACAGACCACAGATCTGAAGCACACCCTTAAGTAGCAGTCTTGAGCTTGTTTATTTTGAAGATCCAGATCCAAGGACTAAACAGAAACATAAGCCCCAGACGCAGTGCTGTTCAGATACCAGAATACCCGCAAACAAGCAACGAACAGGCCATCTGCGGATACTGCTCCTCTACCGCGTGGACACTGAAGCTTTTTTTTTTTCTTTAAGATGTATTTATTTACTTGAAAGGCAAAGTCACACAGAAGGAGACAGAGATGGAGAGATAGACAGACATGGACACTGAAGCTTTTTTTTTCTTTAAGATGTATTTATTTACTTGAAAAGCAAAGTCACACAAAGAAGGAGACAGAGATGGAGAGATAGAGAGATATTCCATTTGATGGTTCACTCCTTTAATGGGCACCAACAGCCAGGGCTGGGCTGGGCCGAAGCCAGGAGCAGAAGCAGGAAGAATCCAGGTCTCCCACAAGGATGCAGGGGCCCAATCACCTGGGTCATCTTCTGCTGTTTTCCCAGGCTCATTAGCAGGGAGCTGGATCGAAAGTGGAGCAGCCAGAACTTGAAGCAGTGCTCATATGAGATGCCAGCATCACAGGTGGCAGCTTAACCCACTGTGCCAACACCAAAGCCCAGCTTTTAACCCAAAGCATGAGTATGCTTGCATGAGTGTAGTTCATGGAAAACAGAATGAGAAGATATGTTTATAATGGAGCAAAACTTATTTTGAAATCCACGCAAGGGTTTTTCATAGTACATATTTTCCAGGACTCAAGTGTGTGGATTTCAGACATTTTTGCAACAAAGCAAGCTAATCTTTCAATTCCATTTTCCACGAACATTTTGAAGAACACTGATGCACACTGGGCTTTGTGTGCTTGAGCCATTCGGGGATCTCAACGCCATCTAAGGAGGAGGTCATGGTGATATTTGGAGGTGGCACTTGGCATAGGGGTTCAGCTCATGACTCCTGCATTCCAGTATGTCGTGCTGGGGTTGAGCCCTGCCCCTGCTCCGGATTCCAGCTCCCTGCGGATGAGCACCATGGAACGCAGCAGGCAGTGACTCCTGTAATTGGGTCTCTGCCACCACGGTGGGGCAACCTGGGCTGAGTTCCCAGCTCCTGGCTTTGGCATAGCCCAGCTCTGGCTGTTGTGGGCACTTGGAGAGTGAACCAGTAAGAGAAAGATCTCTCTCGATCTGTGTGCGTCCAAGTGTGTACCTGTGTCTCTCGAGATCTCAGTCTCTCTGCCTTTCAAATAAAATAAAATATAAAGAGTGGCTTTTTCTGGTGTGCATTTAACAACAAAAACAGATAGCATGTATCTTTTACTTCTCTGTAGCTGTTCAGAAGGGTTTCAAGACAAAGATTGAATTGTTTGGAATAACGATTTGCTGAATCCATTACATGGTTATTGATACAGTAAGTGATCACTTACTGGCAGGATACATGGAGCAAACACAGCACAGGCTACAAAGTAGAGTACAGTGGTTCCAACCATCTCTACTACCCTGAAATGCAACTGACAGAGAAAAGACTTACACACATGTCCAAAGCGCCTAAGGATTTGTTTCAGATTTCAGAGAACCTGTTTAAAAAGCTGCATGGCAGGGCATAGAGGGCGGCTGAAGCTGGCTGGCCAGGTGGGTGGTGGCAGATTGTTGGCCTAATTGGCATGCAAGCTGTGTCAGTCATTGTGTGACTGTGGCCCTTGGAAGCACCTGTCTTCAGGCCTGGAGACAGCTGCCCCACGGATGAGACAGTCGAGCCCTGCACGTGGCATTCAGTTCGCCGAGGGCATTGCTGAGTTGGCCAAGGCCACGAAGGAGCAGAAGGCAGTTGTGGGCCTGGCCCTCGTTCCAATCTGGGAGAAGTACTGTGTGGATGGCCCCAGCCCTCGGACGGAGCAGAGCGAGGGCACCCATGCAGACCAAGAGGCCACCGCCATGCAGGGTGACAATGAGGACCAGGCGAGCTGGGACGTGTTGGCTGCTGTGGCTCTGTCACCTCTCTCAACCCTGCGTCTTTCCTGGAAACCCACGACCCATTTGCTAGAGAAAACAGAAAAGCGATGTCAGGAAGAGGTCGGCTGTGCGGTGACAGTGGTGCGGCTGACTTCTGGTAGGAGATCGGGTAGGGCATGTGTTGGCCTCCACGCTTGCCAGAAGCACCACTGGAGTGAGCGTGAGTGATCTTTGTGAAGCCCAAGAGGGCGAGAAGACAAGGGATCAGGCATGACTGAGGATCAAGCCTGCACCCCAACAGAGTCCAGGGGGCAGCGCTGTGGCACAGCAGGCTGAGCCTCTGTGTGTGGCGCCGGCATCCCATATGGGTGCCGGTTCTAGTCCCAGCTGCTCCTCTTCCGATCCAGCTCTCTGCTATGGCATGGGAAAGCAGTAGAAGATGGCCCAGGTCCTTGGGCCCCTGCACCTGCGTGGGAGACTGGGAGGAAACTCCTGGCTTCTGGCTTTGGATCCGTGCAGCTCCAGCCATTGCACCATTTGGGGAGTGAACCAGTGGATGAAGGATCTCTCTCTCTCTCTCTGTCTCCCCCTCGCCCCCCCGCCCCGGTCTGCAACTCTGCCTCTCAAATAAATAAAGCCTTTAAAAAAAAAAAAGAAAGAAAGAAAGAAAGGGAGAGTCTAGTGAGGACAACTTTCAGTGCCAAGACCTCGACCTCCCAGCACATGGGGCGCTCAAATGCTGGCAGAAGAACAGGAAGAGGCACGACTGTGTTGGCTTTTCCCAGGGACACAGCACATCCGTAGGATTCCACAGTGCACCTCCTGTTGGAATCCTGCCCAGCACTTCCGGTCAGCTAGCGCACATTCAACTGCTAAAGCGGAGAGGGCAGCCAGGGTCTGCTGACGCCCAAGAGCCTTTTAATAGGGAAAGTGCAGGTTAAAGCCAACTCTCCAGGAATTAACACATGAAGAAGACAGAGAAGAAAATTTTCAAAACGAGAAAACAGGAAGACAAGACATTCTACCTATGCAATGTGAACAGTGTTTAAAAGAAGCTTTTCTAAGAATGGTGGTGTGCTGTTAAAATTCAAATACACTAGGAGAGGGGCAGGAGTTTGGCCATGTCGAATATCATAGTACCTGGGTTCAGTCCCCAGCTCTGGCCCCTGAATCCAGCCTCCTACCAATGCAGACGCTGAGGTGCAGCCGGAGACAGCTGAAGTAACCGGGCTCCTGCTGCCCACACAGCAGAGACCCAGACTGAGAGCCCAGATTCTGGTTCCAGCACCAGCTCAGCCCTGGCCAGTGTAGACATCTGGGGAGTGAATCAGCAGAGGGAAGATCTCTCTCTCCCTCGCTCCCTCCCTCCCTCCCTTTCTCCCTCCTCTCTCTCTCTCTCTCTCTCTCCCTCTCCCCTTCGCTCCCACTCCTCGCTAATAAAGATTACCAGAATACTCAGTGTGTTTCATTTTGCTGAGTAATATTAGTGAGGGAGCTCTCAAGACTAAAGCAGGCTATACTAATGCCATCCCACAACTCCTTCCCAGCACGCACACACTCAACAGAACAGGATAACAGGATGGAAGCCCCTGGTAACAGTTCTTATCACCGATAACAAGATCTGGCTTTCCACCTAGGTTTAGATAAAAACAAGCCAGAAGGGGCTCCATGAACACTGTGCCTGGCTTTCACAGTAACTACCATGGAACCACTGCCTTTGTTCCTTGGAGATAATGTGATAAAGCCATACAAATACACCCAGACTGCAAGACCTCAGCGGCTTGGTCTTTTCTTTCTACCAGCCCCTCCATTTGTTCAGAGTCTTTGTTTTGTTTTGTTTAAAGATTTATTTTATTTATTTGAAGAACAGAGTTACAGAGAGAGGTAGAGACAGAGAGAGAGGGGTCTTGCATCCGCTGGTTCACTCCCCAGATGGCCGCAAAGGCCAGAGCTGCACAGATCTGAAGCCAGGAGCTAGGAGCTTCTTCCAGATCTCCCACGTTGGTGCAGGGGCTCATCTTCCATTGCTTTCCCAGGCCATAGCAGGGAGCTGGATTGGAAGAGGAGCAGCTGGGACCAGAACCGGCACCCATATGGGATGCCAGAGCTTCAGGCCAGGGCTTTAACCCGCTGCACCACAGAGCCTGCCCCTTGGAGTCTTTCTTCTTCTTACTTAAATAGAACTTCGCTGCTTGTACACCAGGACACGAACCCAGAATCCTCTCACCAGTTTCCCTGCAACATTAGCCCATGAGCAAGGGAATTGGGGTCACTAGTAATAAATATGGAGACCATTAGCACCCTAAAAAGGCAAAGGTTAACGTGGAGGGCAGGTGGGAAGCCCAGTTTCCTACGTGACTCAGCTCTACGTAGTACAATAGCCATGTAAACACTGGCCGTGCATTCGGCTGAAATTACGGATAGTGGAGGGAAGCCCAGGACAAAGGAAATCACCATGAATGTGCTAGGGGCTTGGGGCTGCTTGTGGAAGGAAGCCGGTCTCTGCACAACCCGAGGCTCAGCCAAAGCCTTGGGGAGCAGGCACCTCTGGGGTGCAGGAAGTGGCCAAGGGGGTGATTTCCGGAACTCTGGGTTCCCATGAAAAACCACGAAGGCCAATTTCATTCTTGAACTGGGCACGGCGATCACACTCCGTAGAAACGGACGGCAGAGCAGCAGGGTGAGCTGCTAGGGCCTCCACGTGTAGAGTGTTAGGTTTTAGGATGTCAGGGTTTGAAGAAGGAGAGGAGGCAGCTTGTTCAAGCAGAGGAGACCTTATTTTAGGGGGAGCCGAATGGGGGCGGGGGTGAGAGAGAGAGTGGGGGTCCAGCCTGCCCGGATAGAGGGTCTGAAGCCAGGTTTCCCTCCGTCTGAACAGCAGGCAGAATCCATTCTTGGGCAGAAGGAGGTGCAGAGCGCCACAGGGACCCCGATAAGGTCGTGCAGAAAAACTCCTAGGGTGCATTGTCATTGTGGTTTGGAATGTCCCCAGGTGCGGACTTTCCGGAGCAATAAATAGTAGCCTTTGTGTTATCCACCTGCACCCAGTGTCCTCAGGCCTGGGGATTCAGGCCCAGTGTCCTCACCCCTCACCTGGAGTAAGAGGAAGGCCAGGTGGACGGGAAGGCAGAGGGCAGAGGCACTGTAGCTGGCGGGAACAGATGTGCTGTCTTTGAGGCAGCAAAGAGATTCAAAGGTGTGAGTACCTGGGGTGGGTGTTGTGACGCCATGGGTTAAGTCACTGCTGGTGACACCCACGCTCCATATTCCAGTACTGGTCCAAGTCTCAGAGGCTCTGCTTCCATTACAGCTTCCTGCTCATGTGCCTGGGAAGGCAGCAGGTGATGGTCCAAGTCCTTGGGCCCCTGCCACCCCTGTGTGAGACCTGGATGGAGTTCCAGGCTCCTGGCTTCAGCCTGGCTATGGCTATGGTGAACATTTGAAGAGTGAACCAGCAAAGGGAAGATCCTGTCTCTTGCTGGGGGCATTTGGCATAGTGATAAAAAGACGCCATGTCGGAGTGCTTGCTTTGAGTCCTAGCCACCCTTCTTCCAATCCAGCTTTCTGCTAGTGCCTGGCCTGGAGGTGGCAGGAGCTGGCTCAAGTACTTGGGCTCCTGCCACTCTGGTGAGTGATCCAGATTGAGTTCCTGGGTCTGGACTTTTGCCTGACGCAGCTCTGGCTACTGCAGGCATTTGGGGAGTGACCCAGTGAATGGAGGCCATCTCGCTCTCACTCTCATTAATAAATAAAAATTAATTTAAAAACCACAAGGTATGGTTTTATAGGAAGATCTCATCTACACATGGGAGTATTGGAGCCTCTAGCAGAGGTGTCAATGGCCATGGGCTTCCATGGACCATCTGGGGAGCAGGTGCGATGGCTTGGGAGGAAAGCCAAGAGTGAAAACACCATGGGCGGACCCCTAGAAAACTCAGAGCAGCCAAGGGAGATGGAGCAGGAAGAGCCAGCAGGGTAGAAGGGAGGAGAGGGTGCATGGGAGGCTATGAGTGGATCACGTGGGCACCATCCTGACCCCCAGCGGAGACACTCGAGTGGAAACACCTCAGGACCACAGTTCCACCACATGCCACGTGGCCAGGGGACAGCAGGCTGGGCGCTAGGGACCACTGCACACAGAGGCAGAAGACAGCGACCCCACTAAGGGCTGCTCCCACTGTGGGATGCCAGCTCCAAAGACTGGCAGGGGAGGGGGTTCCAAGGCAAGGGCTCCAGTGGTGCCCAAGGGGGAAAAGAAAGTAACAAACCCCACGGTGACAAACTAGAAGTGAGCGCGACTTCTGGGAATTGCGAGCCCTGTGTTCGGCCCGCATGGAAACCTGCTAGCACGCATGGGGTTATGAGAAACGGATGAGTAAAGGCTAGAGGGTGTGATTTCCTTGGCTTTGTCTTGTACGTCTGGGCAGGTGGAGGAATCTCCTCTGGTTTAACCGTAACCACCAAGATGTGTCATTCTGGGGGACTGCTCCTGTCAGCGGGCGGCTCCCCTCCCCCCCAGCCTGCCAGGACGGCTGTCACTCACTTGCTGCCACCGAGGTCTTTCCCGCTGGGGAAACCACTTTTTTTTTTTTTTTTTTTTTTTTTGACAGGCAGAGTGGACAGTGAGAGAGAGAGACAGAGAGAAAGGTCTTCCTTTGCCGTTGGTTCACCCTCCAATGGCCGCCGCTGCGGCCGGCGCACCGCGCTGATCCGATGGCAGGAGCCAGGATCCAGGTGCTTTTCCTGGTCTCCCATGGGGTGCAGGGCCCAAGCACCTGGGCCATCCTCCACTGCACTCCCTGGCCATAGCAGAGAGCTGGCCTGGAAGAGGGGCAACCGGGACAGAATCCGGCGCCCCGACCGGGCCTAGAACCCGGTGTGCCGGCGCCGCAAGGTGGAGGATTAGCCTATTGAGCCACGGCACCGGCTCGAAACCACTTTTGAAGCACAAGAAATGAGATGTTCAGCCAAACAGAAAACCAGCCCTCCGGGCAGGCAGTGAAGCCCGATTATGCCCAGTGGAAAGCCAACTCTACAAGCCTGGAGCAACATCTTTGTTGAAATGGTCGCACCAGCTGCTGTTTTCTCTACGTGCTGTCTTAATCAAACAGCAACCAGGGCAGGATGGTAAAGCATTATACTATTTGTTTTTTCTTTAGCAAGCCACAAAGACAAAAGTCAGGGTTAGCATTTGGCCTCAGGGTTAGCAATTCCAGTTAGGCTGTGTCTCACATTGGAGTGCCTTGGGAGATGGAGCCTGCTGTTCCCAGCTCCAGCCCCTGCCTCCAGCTTCCTGCTAAGGCCCACCCAGGAAGGCAGCAGATGGTGGCCCAAGTCATTGACTTCTGCCACCCATCTGGGAGACCTGGCTTGAATGCCCAGATACCGACTTGTGACATCGCCCTCCAGCCGATGCGGGTACTTGGGGGGCTGAGCCAGCAAATGAGAGTGTGCTCGCTCACTTTCTGTCTCTCTCTCTGCCTCTCTCTCGCTCTTGCTCTTGCTCTCTCTTTCTCTCTCTGCCTCTCAGAAAGGAAGCTCACAAACCTTAGGGTGCACGAGTTTCAGGTTTCTGGAAATGCCATAGGAGTGTATTCTGCGTTTTTCCTTCATTGCTATTGTTGCTGAATGTTTGGTGAGAACCTTAAAAGAAGCCTGCCTACTGCTGATAAATGCTAGCCCACAGGGCTCAAAGTAGGGCGTCAAAAGCCACAGATCCATGGTTTTCACTTCGTAGGCTCTGGTTTATGTGGTCATCTGTGGCAATGAAAGGAAATACTTTTATTTTTCCTGTCCCCAAACAAGACTTGTTTAAACAATACTTTAGAAAAGAAAATAACTTGCAGAAATGTTTTTCTCTGTCTTTTGTTTAAGATTTATTTATTTATTTAGAAAGTCAGAGTTATGGGCGGGGGGGGAGAAAGAGAAGAAAGAGAGAGAGAGAGAGAGGTCTTCCATCTGCTGGTTCACTCCTCAAATAGCTGATGCAGCCAGAGCTGGGCCAGGTCAAAGCCAGGAGCTTCATCTGGATCTCCCACATGGGTGGCAGGGGCCCTAGCACTTGGACCATCTTGCACTGCTTTTCCTAGGCCATGAGCAGAGAGCTGGATGGGAACTGGAGCAGCCGGAACATGAACCAGCATCCTAACGGGATGCCGGCGCCACAGGCAGCGGCTTTAGCTACTACACCACAACACCAGCTTCCTCCTCTTCCATCTATCTCGTTTTTTCTTCATTCACAGCCCATATGTTTATTGCTTGAGAACATGGGATAAAGGAATGGGTGAATCACATCCCAAGCTCAGCTCCCCGAGAAGACAGAGTCATTGGTTGTAAACAGTAAGAACTGGCTGCCATAAACATGGGTAAAAAATGCAATGTGTTGGAAACATGGAATGCCTCACCACATCAGAAAACAGGCACTAAAGGCGGCTGGGCAGCTAGGCTCGCGCCAGGCCCTGCTGGTTAGACTACTGCCATCGCCCTCATGAGCAAGGACGGGTCACTTCCACCTGCGGCCAGCAGCCTGCTCGTAACACCGTCTGCCACCACAAGGACCCTCTCAGAGGCTCAGGGTCCCTGCTTCACCCCCTCTATATCTGAAGCTCTGCTTGGGAACATCTGATGGACCAGTGTTGGTCTCCGGCTCTCATGTCTGACTTCAGGGAGGGGGTGATAGAATCTGCCCCATACCTGGGGTTCTGGAGAGAAAGACAGGACTCTGCAGCCATTCAGACCCAACACCAGGCATAGTCCAACGCCAGAGGGAGTTCCAATGGCAGGTGACATAAGAAGTGACATGAGGCCACCGTAGCAATGGAGGATGAATTTTTTTTTTACTCTTAGTAAAATCAGTTTGTATCACACACACACATGCACCCTCACACCCATCTTACACACTCATACACGTACATTTAAATAAAAGTCTCCCATGGAAGTATTTATCATTACTGATCAGACCCACCTGCTCCTGTCTGGTGAGTGGCAGACAGAAGCTAGAAGAGTGAGACGCATAGAACACAGTGCAAAGAGCATCCCTAGGGTGTGCAGGGTGTGCCACCTGCACCACCATACCCAGCAGCCCCGCATGCAATGCGTTTTGCTCCATTTCATTTTTTTGCAAATACTCATTGCAAACCATTAAGTTGACTTCAGGAACTACTAAGAGGTCTCCACAGTTTGGAAGATACTACGCTCAGAGTAACGGGTCAGAAATACGTGGGCCCCTTTTCAAGGCCTCCTTCTAGCTTAGGAGTTTCTCTGATCTTTCCAAGGGGAAGATGTTCCAGAAGAAAACCTCTCTGAACACGCTGAGCCACAGGTGTTCCGGTGTCTCTCGCTGCATCTTTTCCCTCTTGTTTGTTTCCCATCAGATGTCTCATTAACTCTGTACAGGCAGAAGGATCAGGGCTCCCTCTCTTCCTTCCTTTCCCACATCTTCCCCGCCCTTCCAGACTTTAACAAATGGGCTGAGCCTGTAAGATCGCCATGCTGCCTTCAGCAGCTATGTTTTTGAAAGGACTTTTGTGAATTTTAAATGGATCTCAAGCGCATGAGCACCAACACCGACTATTTGGCTTTGACAGCTTCCCTGTCATTAGAAGCAAACTTGGTTTTGCTAAATGCAGAAATACAAAAGGCCATTCCTAAAAGCATCTGAAGCCAACTTTAGCCCACAACACGAAGCCCAGTCCTTTTGTGCTGCCTATCAGAGCATGGCCAAGACTGGAGCACCTATCATGGGGAATAAATGAAAGAAAGTTGCCTTAATATTTTTGTGCCTGTCTCCTGGAAACCCTGGATCCTCGAGACCACTGGGTCACCTGCTTGGTCCTGCTTTCTTGTTCCAACTCCGCATGCCACTTTCACTGGCTTTCATTCCAGAAAAGAAAACCTTTTTTTAAAGATTTATTTATTTATTTGAAAGTCAGCGTTACAGAGAGAGAAGGAGAGGAAGAGAGAGAGAGAGAAGTCTTCCATCCAATGGTTCACTCCCTAGTTGGCCACAACAGCCAGAGCTGCAGGGGCCCAAGAACTTGGGCCGCCTTCTACTGCTTTCCCAGACCACAGCAGAGAGCTGGATCGGAAGTGGAGTAGCTGGGACTCGAATCGGCACCCATATGGGATGCCGGCAGTGCAGGTGGCAGCTTTATCCACTCCACCACAGCGCTGGCCCCTGTGACTCTCTCCTGTACAATACTGCCTTCCAGTTGCCCCCTTCCTTCAAACCCACCCAGACCACTGCTTTTCAAAAATCTCCCGTTTGGGTAACAGCGTCCTCAGTAACAGGGCACCATGGCCATCTGTTCTGCATGCACACATGGTGGGCACTACACCCAAGTCCTCCGGATGGCATTGCTTATCTGACACTGTCTGGCCAAATGGGCTTCCACTGAAGCGCGCTGTTGAATTTTGAAGGTAAATCCACCCACTTGAAAAATCCTCTTGACTTTCTCTATCATTGACCCATCCATCCTTAGCTTCTCGCATCTCACTCGCAGATGGTTGTGTCATCTGAGCCCATCTCTCCTCATCTTTCAACCCTAAGCTGTGGTGTCTCTCCAGAGCCTTGTACTAGTAGAAGTGGACTGAGCTGCCTGTCAGAGAATCTGCCTTTAGACTCTCGGTAGCCTTGCACCTAGACGGTGTGGTTCCCTTTTTGGGAGATGTCTCTACAGCTGTCAGTGAACAGACTTCCAAATCCTCTCCAAAATCCTTTTTCTGCTTTGGTGCTCAATGCTCCTGTAACCTTACAGCACATTTCAACACAGGCTCAGAATTTTGCAGCCACGAGATCAAAAATACAGCTGAGAAACTGTTCTAAGAGTTAGCTCTAAATTGCTATTCGTTCTAGGCAGCTCGTTATAAATGCAGCAATTTACTTTGGCACTGTTTGGGTGGGGGGTGAAGACATTTCGTTTTTCCCAAGGCTTGGGGGTGAATAATGTTTTCATGTTTGGCAGGGCATGGGGAGGAAGTGGTCAGGTGCAAGGTGCTTGGCGGACGTTCAAACAGGTAAACAGTGGTCAGCGCTGCATGGGGGGATTTCCTTGCACTGGCCCTGCAGGCAAATGTGCACGCCAGAGTGGTTCCCCTGGACTCTCATTCCGAAGGCGCCCCATGCTGCCTCTTGGTTGGTATCTGACTGTAGTCGTTGATCGATCACGAAGTTTCAATCCGGTGGCCAGAGAGCTGAACTCACTCCCACTTTGCTTCTCTCCGTCTGAAATGGAATTTGCGTCCTTTGAGCAGTAAAACTTGGAACAGAACTTGACAAAAATCCAAGCTCACCTGCTGATGAGCTTTCCATTCTCAAAAGAAAAAAAAAAAAAAGCAAACCAATCAATCTCCCAAAGTAACAGCACAAGGCTGTGTTTGCACCTCTTGGCACAGCAGGGCTCAGAGCCTCTCCCTCTGCTCAGAGGTATCTCCCTCAACTCTTACAGGTATTTTTAGTGCATCTGGGATAACCAAGTAAAATATTCCAGAAGCCAGCACTGCGACATAGCAGGTAAAGCCATGGCCTGTAACACTGGGATCCCATATGGGTGCTGGTTCTAGTCCTGGCTGCTCCACTTCTGATCCACCTTCCTGCTAGTACACCATCCTTAAGACCTTGTAATCTCCCAATGTTTGATCTCCAATTATCACCATGCTGGGAATTAGCTGTCAACCTAGGTAGCACCCCAAGTTCAAAACTTTCTACTTTGGGGAAATTTGAGGCATAGATAGTGAGTAAAGTCAAGAAAAGGAAAACCTACACAGAGCAAGCCAAGTACCAGACCACCTTGAGAGCTCAGACAATCTCTGTGTTCCTGGACACTGCTGTTTTAATGCTTATTTGTTTAATTTTATTTATTTGAAAGTCAGAGCAACATGGAGAGAGAGGCAGACAGGCAACAGAGACAGAGGGATCGTCCCTCCTACTGGTTCACTCCCCAAATGCCCGCAACTGTTGAAACTGGGCCTGGCTAAAGCCAGGAGCCAGGAACACCATGCAGGTCTCCCACGTCAGCAGCAGGGATCCAAGCACTTAGGCCATCATCTGCTGCCCCCCAAAGTGTGCATGGCAGGACACTGGCTTGGAACTCACACACTGTGATACGGGCATCCTAAGTGGCGACAACCCACCATGCCACAACACCAGCTTCTGGAAGCTTCTTTCGGTCAGTTCTGTAAGGGCTGGCAGAGGTCCAAGAGGCAACATCTCCATTACCCTGGACCAAGCGCACACATGGCTGAGGCCTCCCTCTCCTCTCTTCCTGCAGAACACTCCCCTGCAGAACCTGGAGTTTCGTCTCACATCCCCTGCCTCCCTGGTCCCACATTGCCCTCAGGTCAGTCTTCATCCAGATCGTAGCCACCCTTGGGAACTGCGGCCCACTCCCTTCCTGGCACCTCTCCTTCAAAGTCAAGTAGGAGGTTCCAAGAATCAGTACCACCCAATCGCGGTGGAGCTCACTTAGGAGGGGAGGCGGGGACTCTGCAGGTGACCAGCCCTGCGCCTACCATGCACACTCTGCCCCCAGCACAGGGTGGGTTTCCTCAATTCCAGCAGTGTCTAGGGACAGGGTTGGGGCTAGCACTGTGCCATCTCAGAGTAGCTGGGCCTGCCGCCCTGCTGTCTTCTGAGTCTGGCTTCCTGCTCACGCAGAGCCTGGGGAGCAGGGGTGATGGCTCAGACACTGGACTCTCACCTCCCACGTGGGAGGTCTGGATGGTGCTCTCAGCTTCTGACTTTTGGCCTTTGTGGGCATATAGGGGGTGAACCAGTGATGAGAACCATCCCTCTCTTTCTTAAATAAATACTTTTAAAAAAGAGCATCTTCTTGAAATGGCAAATATTAAAAAAAAAAAAAAACTATGACCAAGGAAAGAGCCCAAATGAAGAAAATGACATCTGTCATGGCACCTGTCACTCACTTTCTCAGTCTTACTGAATAAAACCCTTTCTGTGCCTCTACTGTGCTAAGCCTTCCTAACTGTGCTCCCTAAGGGTGTGCTTGTGTATCAGGATTTATCAGAAAGTTCAAACACAGCTTATAAGGAATTAATCCTCAGGAAGGGAATGTGGCCGTGGGTCTTTGGGGGTCCCCGTACCTGCTCCACATAACCTTGGCAGATGGCAGCTTGTATTTCAGTCGCAGGCAGAAGTTTAGGCAAGGCAGCCAAACACTGAGGTCAGAAATACTCTACTTACAGAGAAGGCACTAGAAAGCAGCTCACATCCTTATGTGCTGTTTCCATCACACATATTTCTGAGCTATCCCACTTGAAATACACACAAAATGGACACATGCTACATGTGAAATGAACACGATACACGTGTAATCAACACAACACAGGTGAGATGTGACACACATGAAATCAACTCATGATGCATGCAGAATGAACACGTGCACATGAAATGAATTGTGACACACATGAAATGAACATGTGACACACATGAAATGAACACATGATACATGTGAGATGAGCACACGCCCATGAAATGAACATGTCACATATGAAATGAACACGTGAAATCACATGGTGCAGGTGAAATGCACATGATGCACATAAATGGACATTATATGCATGAAATGACACGTGATATATAGGAAATGAACATGTATCGTGAAATGAACACATTACAAGCATGAAATGACACATGATATATAGGAAGTGAGCACACGCCCATGAAATGAACACGTCACATGTGAAATGAACACATGGAATCACATGGCACATGTGAAATGCACATGGTGCACATAAAATAGACGCATTACACACATGAACATGGTGCACATGAAATGGACACATTATACACATGAGCATGGAGCACATGAAATGGACACCGTACATGCATGAACATGGTGCACATGAAATGGACACATTACACACATGAATGTGGCACACATGAAATTGACACATGAACATGGTGTGTGTGAAATGGACACGTTTACACACATGAACATGGCGCGCATGAAATGGACACATGGCACTGTGAGACGAACATGCTATGCACATGACATGGACACATGACCCATGTGAAATGAACATGCTGCCTCAGTGACTCTACCAAACGGAAGCCTCCCTGCCGATTTCATTGGAATACCTGAAGCAGGGTGAACCACCTCTTCTGTTCTTTCGATGTCCCTTCCTGAGTGCTGCAGCCTCACAGCCAGTGCCCCGGCCTGCAGGGTACACACAGCGTCCTGATTCAGTTGCCTTCTTTTTGCACCACTTCCGATCGGGGTGGGGGTGGTCTCTGCTTTCTCAGTTCATTGCTTCCCTTTTTCTTTCCTTTCTACTTTTTTTTTTTTTTTTTTTTTTTTTGACAGGCAGAGTGGACAGTGAGAGAGAGAGACAGAGAGAAAGGTCTTCCTTTGCCGTTGGTTCACCCTCCAATGGCCGCCGCGGCCGGCGCGCCGCGGCCGGCGCGCTGCGGCCGGCGCACCGCGCTGATCCGATGGCAGGAGCCAGGAGCCAGGTGCTTCTCCTGGTCTCCCATGGGGTGCAGGGCCCAAGCACCTGGGCCATCCTCCACTGCACTCCCTGGCCACAGCAGAGGGCTGGCCTGTCTTTCCTTTCTACTTTCCTCTGCCTTCGTGATACTCCCTGGATGAAAGTCCTTCCAAAAGGGCGAGCATTGTGGCACAGCAGTTGAAGCCACCATCTGTCACATCCCATATGGACGCCAGTTCGAGTCCCCACTGCTCCACTTCTGATCCAGCTCCCTGCTAATGCACCCGGGAAAGCAGAGAAGGGTGGCCCAAGTGCTTGGGCCCCTGCCACCCATAGGTGGACCCCCGTAGAAGTTTCAGGCTCCCAGCTTTGGCCTGGCCCAGTCCTGAACATTTGGAAAATGAACCAGGGAATGGAGGATCTCACTCCACTCCCTGCACCCTCTAGGTAACTGCCTTTCAAATAAAATAAATAATTTTAAAAAGTGTGGGAAAGGGTAAGAGTGAAGCTAGAGAGGCAAACAGAGAATGAACAGCACCTGTAGAATCTCCTGGTGGGGATGCCTGAGCTCAGAGCCATATTGCAAAGGCTCCTGCAGACAAGGAGGTGCCTCCATCACAGGGACTCCGGGGCTGTTCTCAGCAGCCACAGATATCTCCTCTCCAAAGCATATCATTGGTCAGATCCTGTCGGGTGGAGGGGCATTGGGGTGCAGTGGGTTAAGCTGCCTCTCGGGATGCCCACGTCCCACATCGGAGCACTGGTCCAAGTCCCAATCCACTCTGCTTCCTATCCAGCTCCCTGCCAATGTGCCCTGGGAAAGCAGCAAATGATGGCTCGAGGGCTTGGGTCCCTGCCACCCACATGGGAGATCCAGATGGAGACCCTGGCTCCTGGCTTCATCCTGGCCGGGCTCTGGCTGTTACAGTGATTAGGAGAGTGAATCAGTGGATGGAAGATCTTTCTGTCTCTTCTCTCTCCCTCTCTCCCTCCCTCTCCCCCCCCACCTCCTTCTGTCCCTTCTCTCTCTCTCCCCCTCTCCCTCCCTCTCTCTCTCCCCCCTCCCTCTCCCTCTTTCTCCCTCTCCTTCTCTCCCCCTCTCCCTCCTTCTCCCTCTCTCCCTCTCTGCCTCTCTGCTGTCAGATTTCATTTTCTTTGCTCATCGCCCACATTCCAGTGTTCAGGCTCCCACACGTGTCCCAGACAGAGGGTCCGCCCATGACCCTGGATCTCCAGGGCTGTAAAATGCACGAATCCTCCAGAACACTCCTGAGCAAAAAGCTTCCTCGAGGGACACCCTGGTGTCCACCAGTCTGGGCCGGCCTGAACTCGTTTGTCACCAACACCGCTGGAATCTGCCAGTGACACACGCGGTGGCAAAGCTGCCCGGTCCGGTTCCACCTCCCTGACTCACTTGGCCTCCCTCTGTGACACCAGGTTGTCCTGGGAGGTTCCTGGCTGGGGCTCACCAGACCTCCCAAGCAGGTTCACCCTCGGCGGTTTTTTTCCTGGCCACTGATTCGTTTCCCACCCCGTTTGCTTAGCCCTGCTAACGTCTTATTCTTTCCCACCAAGGCTGGACAGCAGTTTCTCTCGTGCTGTTCTTGTTTCCCTCTGTCTTCCCAAAGCAGCCCCTTCCCTCCTCTGCTCTGTCCCCCCCGCCCCAGTTCCCTTGGCTGGAAGTTGCCATTCTCTTTCCACCTTGGGACCTCGGAACCCAAGACTTTTTTCAGCCATGATGCAGCAGCCAGGCGCTGGTCACGAGGGGACCACAGAATCCCCCTTCCAACCTGGATACTCGTGAGTGCCTGAGTGGGTGTTGCCAATGAAGTCACCAGTGGGGACTTCCGGTCCCCACCACTGCCTGGGAAGGTGTGGATCCCTGCACCGCTGAAATGGCAGCCCTGTTCCCTGTGCTGCTCTGATGCCCCAGGCCAGCGCCAGCTCCAGCTCCGTGTCCCTGCCACACTCAGGTGGCCTGCAGAGTCACAGGCATTGCCTGTCTGCCAGATCCACCCGAGTTCTCCCTAACCGAGGGGTTCACCCTGCAGACATGACCGTGACCGCAGCCCCTGGAGGTTGCCTTTAGGTGGCAGCTCCTTCTGCTGGTGGGCACCTCCCTTCCCCAGGGTACCCCTGGTAGAGCTCCCACCCCGGTTCCAACAGCCCGGTTCCCCAAAACATCCCCAAAGCCCACAGCAACAAGCCCCGGTGCTTTCTAGTCCACTCCAGCCGTGGGGCTTGCGCCTCTGCCTCTGCCAGCCGACACCTGGCAGCAAACAGCCCCACGGTGATGCCCCCCTCCCGTGTCCCCTGACCTGACAAGAGCCGGCCCCTCAAGTCAACCCCAGGGGTCTGACTGCCATCATATCTCATCGCCATGACAGTCGTATGCACCGTAACAAAATCCCCCATAACCAGCACACCCTCACCTCAGCTGTCACTTCCGTGTGACGAGAATATTCCAAATCCTCTCTGCTAGCTATTTTATATAAATTATTCTTAGCTGTAGTCACCCTAGTGTGCAATTGAACTCTACAATTACTGGAGCACAGCGTGGAAGCCGAGTTCTGGTGCCACCCAGACTCCACCTGCATCTCCTGGCCTAAACAGACCCAGCCATCAGCTTGAGTCTCCCTGTGTGTGACTTGCCTTGCCCTGTGACGGGAAGCATGGCCCATGAGCTCCCAGGTTCTGCACCCTCGTGCTGTGTGCGTATGTGCAGCCCAGGGTCTATTTCCAGCATATGCTTGGCAGGTGTATCCTGGGTCACACCTGTCTGGGAGGGCACAGCAGGCCCTGGCCAGTGTCTGGTCTGGACCCCTGATGAGTCTGACTGGTAGCAGAGAGAGGGATCTACAGAGAGCAGGTGTATCACGACAGGTGTACACTGCTGTTTCTGCAGCCTCAGCTCCGTCGTTGGTGATGCGTCCTCAGGGAAGGACTTCTCACTCTGCTTCCCTGACATGTTAGTTACCACATCCCATAACTTAGTGCGTTGTCTCCAAAGAAAGCCAACTCTGGGGGCCGGCACTGTGGCATAGCAGGTTGAGCCGCTGTCTGCGACACCAGCATTTCCTATGCGCACCGGTTTGAGTCTCCGATGCTCCGCTTCCAATCCATCCCTGATGATGGCCTGGGAAAGCAGTGGAAGATGGCACAGGTACTTGACGTCCCGCCTGGCCCCTATCCTCCATACACAGCTGAGCTGATGTCAGGGCCAGAGCGTGAAACAGCTGGCGCCCAGGAGAATGGGGAGCAGGTAGGTGACAGCTCCACACACAGGCTCCTGGAGCCCCGCCCCCAGCCCTGCCTGCCCACCTACACTGGGGAGACCCGGCTCCCACTCACCTCCCTCTGCCCGCCCTGGCACCCTCCCACAGGCGTTGGGACTCCTGTGTGGCTGTTGCCGTGGTTACATGCCACCATAGCACGCATCCCCGCCCACCACTGCCCAGGCCAGGAGCTGCCCTGGCACTGTCCTCCACCCAGCGCAACAAACAGCCTCTTACTCCCCGCCCTTGCAGTCCTGTGCTGGGCCCGGCGGTGTCCCTCAGCTCTCGGCTGAGTCACCACGCTGCCTCCACTTCCAGCTGAGTTTTGCCACGTGGGTGGAGCTCCTCGTCTCAGCCGAGCCCCCAAGTTTCCTTGACCAGTGACACCTCTCGTTCTGACACCAGCGGGAGGGGTCGGCTCCTGGATGTCCCCAGCTACCTTTCAGGGTGCATCCCAACTCCCCGCTCAGTTCTTTTCCCATTCATTTTTAAAAAGATTTATTTATTTGAAAGGCAGAGTGACAGAGAGAGAAGAAGAGACACACAGAGAGGGAGAGACCTTCCATCTGCTGGGTCACTCCCCAAATGGCTGCAACAGCCATGGCTGGGCCGGGCTGAAGCCAAGAGCCAGGAGCTTCATCCAGGTCTCCCATGTGGATGGCAGGGACCCAAGAACTGGGGCCATCTTGCGCTGCCTTCCTGGGCACATTAGCAGGGAGCTGGATCAGAAGAGGAGCAGCTGGGACTAGAACTGGACTTGAACCCCATATGGGATGCCAGGCTTATAAGCAGCGGACTAACCCCCTGCTACGCCACAATGTCAGGCTCTCTCTTCCCATCTCTTCAGCAGCCTCCAATTCACATCCACGTCCTCTGCTCTCAGTCCACGGCACTTCCTGTTGCAAATTTTGCTTTTCTTCAGGGGAGGGCCCCGCCGGCCCCCTGGCAGATGCGCCTAGCCTGTTTCATTTCCCCCTCTCACTCGGAGGCTGCCTCTGCTGTGGCCTGCACAGGAGTCGTTTATAGAAATGTGACTTCCTTCCCCCCAACGAGCACCCCAGCCTTTTCAGATGAGGATGATTTTATTCAAAGCAGGACTCCAGGGCATGGTGCTTGGGCCCTTATTCTCAACTGCCTGCGTGTTTCTTTTTAGTGCCATTGCTTCTAAAATAACAGAATGATTCTTTGTCCTTGTAAACATAAAGATGATACATTGTAGCAAGAAATGGTTGCTAATTAAAATGCTGCATTTTTGAATGGTGTTTGCTTTGTGTTGTTTAAGAAGTACAATTCTGGGGGTTACGTAGCTGCTCTCAATGCCGGCATCCCATATCAGGGTGCTGGTTCGAGTCCCAGCTGCCCCACTTCTGATCCAGCTTTCTGCTAATGGCCTGGGAAAGCAGTGGAAGGTGTCTCAACTGCTTGAGCTCCTGAATTCACATGGGAGACCCAGAGGAAGCTTCTGGCTCCTGGCTTCGGATCAGCCCAACTCTGGCCATTGCAGCCATTTGGGGAGTGAACCAGTGGATAGAAGCTCTCTCCGTCTGTCTCTTTCTCTCTCTCTCTCTCTGTCATTCCACCTTTAAATAAATAAATAAACGTTTTTAAAAGTAGATTAAAATTAGAATTATGGATTTTAAATAAAATTGTAATATCGCATGTACTCACACAGCTGTCAATCCTGCCATTTTCACTCTGGACTAAAACTCATTCATCCAACACCCAGTGGGAATTCCTACGTGTGTGGGATTGAATTCACTGAGCGAGCACTGCTGTGATTGGCCCAGCAGGGAACACACCAGCGGCAGGACCCAGGCTAGTTCCACAAGAAGCAGGAGGACCCCTGGGGCTCTGCACAGCCTTGGATGTACTGGGTCTTAAGCATGGCTCCTGCTGGTGGCCCCCATGGATCTGCGGGAGGAGCTGCCCAAAGAGACCCTCTGGAGAAAGCCCTGCTGGAGCCCACCCACCTGCCATGCAGACCAGGTGTGTGTTGTGGAGGGGTCTGTCAGTGTCCCACTCAGCATCCAGCAAACGAGGTTGCTAGAAGCTGGGTGCGGAGTCTCAGCACAGCCCGGGGCGTGAGTCCCCTCAGCCTGGAAAGGAGCCACCCAACAAAGGTGCTTGTGAACCACAGAAGGGGCTGGGAGGTGGGGGGGCATTAGGTGAGGCCCTGAGTATGCCATGCCCACCCCCAGGAGCGCAGGGGCCAGTGTGAGAATTCTCAGGCAGCCGCAGAACTGTGCAGAAGGTTGGAAGTCTGTAGCGCCCTCCCTTGCCTTGGGGCGGGGTGGGGAGCGGTGTCCCAGTCTGGATCTGGAGACTGAGCAGGAGTTAGGGGGCTAATAAGGAAAGACTACTCTGGCAGAGGGGCAGCCTGAGTGCAGAGCAGAGGGGAATGGGCAAGGGGGCTTTGAAGGCCGAGTCTAGAAGAGCCATGGGGGCGCAGAGGCCAGGGCTGGAGGTGGCAATTTTATCACAAGCGTCAATGTCCCTGCAATCGCTGTCAGATTCACCAGCAACACGGCTCGGGCTCCAGCCTTGAAGCTCGGATCAACCCCTTTGTCGACGATTTGCTCTCCATGAGGATTTTTATTGAAAACGTAAAATCCATCCCATGGCTTGCTGATCCGTGGTCCCTGCCGTCACTTTCGCAATGATCACCACGCTGTCACCCTCACAGCTCTCTGTGGCTCTCAGCACAACTGGAACTCCACCCTGATGCTACTGAGTCACCTGTCCTGGGTAAAGAAGGCCACCTCTTCTTTCTTCCAATTCTGGTCCCTTGACGCATCCCCAGTGCGCATCTCAGACCTGCCCAGTGGGCAGGGCTGGTGCAGACAGCACCAGGTCGAAAAGGATGAGATCCTGCCATTTGTGACAACATGGGTGAACCAGACGATGCTAAGTGAAACAGGTCAGACAAAGATGGCCTGATGTCCCTCATCTCTGGAATGCAAAAGAATGGACCTCATGGATGTTGAAAGTAGAACTCAGGCAACCAGAGAGGCTGTGCAGGGTATGGGGACCATTCGCAGTGGGAGAAGTCGGCCGGCCGGTGGTGATGAAGCTAGAGTTACACAAGAGAAATTGGTGCTGGTGGTACATTGCACAAAGAAATGTTGGCTGTTGAAGGTACCAGGCATGCTAGTTACCCAGAGTAGATCACTACACAACATCATCCATGTGCAATTGCTATGTGTCAATCAAAGATAAGTCAAAACTTAAAAAAAAAAAAAAAAAGGAACAGGATGGGTGTTGTGGCACAGTGAGTTAAGTCATTGTTTTGGGACACTTGCATCCCATGTCAGTCCCAGTGGGTGGAAGATCTTGCTCCCTCTCGCTCTCGCTCTCCCTAGCTCTCGCTCTCTCTGTTGCTCTGCCTTTCAAGCAGATGAAAATAAATAAAGGAAAATTTCTTTAAAAAGAAAAGGGAATAGCATAAAAATACATGGAAGGGCCACCTAAACATGTCCACTGACATGTATCTCCCATCACACACTGGGGCACTTGGTACACCATGAGAAATACCCAGATTGCACCCCAGGAGGAGAAGCCCCCGGATGGAATTGCATGTGTCTCTTTTAGTTTTGCTCATTTTCACTCCTTTATTCATGTTATTGGCGAGACAGAGAGATATACGGAGACAGCTCTTTTATTTGCTGGTTTGCTCCCTAAATGCCCGGGCTAAGCTAAGAGTCTGAAACTCCATTTGGGTCTCCCATGCAGGTGGTAGGGACTCAACTTCTGGAGCCAGCACCTGCTGCTCCAACAGGGAGCTGGAATGGGAAGCAGAGCCAGGAGCGGACTCAGAGGAAACACGGGGCGCAGTTGTCCCAAACAGCCCCTCAACCAGTCCAGCAAGCACGCACCCCGCATGTGTTTCTGAGCGGAGGAGGCGAGAGTCCTGGTGGGAGACGCGGGGGGAGACTTGAGCGGTGGCGCTGAGCTCTCCCACGGAGCGTTTTCAAGCACTTCCTCTTTGTCTCAGCCCTCTTTTTAGCTCTCCCCGCTGAGTGGCTGCGGACCGCCAGTGAGTGCAGAAGAGGAAGGAAGAGAGTGCACCCTGCTTGAGAAGCAGAGCTCTGTGAGGTCGGATGTGATGGGTCCACAGCTGCAGCTTTGTCCTCAGACTTCTCCTAAGCCTCAGACCAGTGTCGTCAGCCGCCAGGCCCCACTTCCCTTGCTGATGTCAAGGAGCCAGAGCAGGTGGTGGACACTGGAACTGTTGGAGAAAGGCAGTGGCCCTCCAAGGGGGCTGCTGTCTACTCACCCATCTCGTTTTGCCATTGGCTCATCTTTCTTGACTGCTTAGCTGCCTCTGACAGTGAATTTTGTTCATTAAGGAAGAACCCTGTTGAGGCCAGTGCTGTGTTATACAAGGTTAAGCCTCCACCTGCAGTGCTGGCATCCCATATGGGCACCGGTTCAAGTCCCGGCTGCTCTACTTCCGATTCAGCTCCCTGCTCTTGGCCTGGGAAAGCTGCAGAAGGTAGCCCAAGAGCTTGGGACCCTGCACCCAAGTGGGAGACCCAGAAGAAGCTCCTGGCTCCTGGCTTCTGTCTGGCCAGCCTCAGCCATCACAGATGGAAGGTTCTCTCTCTCTCTCTCTCTCTCTCTCTCTCTCTCTCTCTCTCTCTTCTCTCTTCTCTCTTCTCTCTTTGTATCTCTGCCTTTCAAATAAATCTTAAAAAAAGGAAGAACCCTGTTTTCATGGTTCATAATTTCTTGCTAAGTAGGCTATGTCCACCGAGAGTAAACCCCATGTCAACATTTATAAATATTTCAGAAAACTGACACTAACAATCTGCCTCATCCCTGGTAATATTTAGTGTATTTTCTTAAACTTTTATTATTTATTTGAAATGCAGAGTGACCAAAAGGAGGGAGAGACAAAGAAGAGAGATCTTCCCTCTGCTGGGTCACTCCCCAGATGGCCACAATGGCCAGGGCTGGGCCAAGTGGAAGCCAGCAGCCAGGAATTCCACTCAGGTCTCCCACATGGGAAGCAGGGGCCCAGAGAGTTGGGCCATCTTCTGCTGCTTTTCTCAGGTGCATTAGTAGGGAGCTGGAGCAGAAGTGGAGCAGGTAGGACTTGAAGGGTGCTTGTATGGGACGCCAGCATTGCAGGCGCCAGCTTAGCCCACTGCGCCACATCACCTGCCCCCCAAGTCAATGTCAGAAATATTTCAGAACACTGACAATAACATCAGCCTGGGTAACTTTTAAGTTTGTTTTTCAAAGGCTTGCTTATTTATTTATTTATTTGAAAGGCAGAGTGACAGAGATAGATGGAGAGATAGAGACACAGAGGGATTCCATTGCTGGTTCACCCTCCAAATGGCCAAAACAGCCAGGGCTGTCCCAGGCCAAAGCCAGGACCTCAAGCTGGGTCTCCCTCGTTGGGGACAGGGGCCATATATTTGGGTCTGGTGTTGTGGTGCCGTGGGTTAAGCTGCTGCCTGCAGTGCTGGCATCCCATATGGGTGCCAGTTAATATCCTGGCTGCTCCACTTCCGATCCAGCTCCCTTACTGAAGCATATTGGAGTCCCCGGTCTGCATTTGAGTCCTGGCTCCACTCCTGAGTCAAGCTTCCTGCTAACGTGCACGCTAGGAGGCAGCACTGGGGTCTCTGCTACCCACGGGGAGGCCTGGAGGGGGTTTCCAGCTCCCAGCTTTGGGCTGATCCAGTCAGCTGTTGTGGGCATTTGGGGAGTGAAGGAGGGCATGAGAGCTCTCTGTTTCTACCTTGCAAAACAGACAACAGAAAGCAGAGCGTAAACTCTAAAGTGATCCAACTTCAAAGCTTAGGGCTGGGGTTTCACAATTAGTCTCTGTGGCGAGCACAGCCTCCCACTGAGTGCGCTGTGTTGCCTGGGAAAGCCTTTTCACTTGATACCCACATTCTGCAGTTTTTTCCATTGATGAGGTGACTGACAAAGAATGCACACAAGTTTTCCATAGTTCCAGCAATGTCACACGTGAGGAAACATGTCCCATAGAGTCAAGCCTGCAAACGTTCAGAGAAAGATTTGCAGAAGGCACAAATATGGACTGTGCCTGGTTTCTTTCCTCCCTCCCTCCCAAGCCATCGGGGCTCCCTGCACTTTTTTGGTGTTTGGGAGACGTCTACAGAACCATGATGCTATCAAAGAACTCTGCCTGTTTTCTCCTCTCTGCTCAGTAGTAGTGCAGTGTGGGGAGGATCTCATTTTCCATCTTTAGCCAATTGCTGCTCAGCTCACCCACAACTAGCATTGGACACTCACCAAAAGTGCATCGTCTGGATTCAATTTTCAGTGTTTTTTTTTTTAAGATTTGTTTATTTATTTCAAAGGCAGAGTTATAGAGAGAGGGAGAAACAGAGAGAGAGACAGGTATCTTCCGTCGGCTGGTTCACTCCCCAAATGACCACAATGGCCAGGGTTTGCCAGGCAGAAGCCAGGCGCTCCATCAGGGTCTCCCATGTGGGTGGCAGGGGCCCAAATACTTGGGCCATCTTCTGTTGCTTTCCCAGGTGCACTAGCAGGGAGCTGGATCAGAAGCGGAGCAGCCGGGACTTGAACTAGCACTCAAATGGGCTGCTGGTATCATAGGCGGTAGTGTAACCCACTGCAGCAAAATGCCAGCCCCCAAGTTTCAGTTTTAAAAGTAGCAATCAGCAATATAAATTAAGACAAGTACGTTTTAATCTAGTGATGTTACTCAAAATATTTCTTGTAGGAATCAAAGTTTGCTGATTACTCCAAATTATCTACCTTTTAATATTTATTAAAGGATAGGTCAGGCCGGCGCCGCGGCTCAATAGGCTAATCCTCCGCCTAGCGGCGCCGGCACACCGGGTTCTAGTCCCGGTCGGGGCGCCGGATTCTGTCCCGGTTGCCCCTCTTCCAGGCCAGCCCTCTGCTGTGGCCAGGGAGTGCAGTGGAGGATGGCCCAGGTGCTTGGGCCCTGCACCCCATGGGAGACCAGGAAAAGCACCTGGCTCCTGGCTCCTGCCATCGGATCAGCGCGGTGCGCCAGCCGCAGCGCGCCGGCCGCGGCGGCCATTGGAGGGTGAACCAACGGCAAAGGAAGACCTTTCTCTCTGTCTCTCTCTCTCACTGTCCACTCTGCCTGTCAAAAAAAAAAATAAATAAATAAATAAAAAATAAAAAAAAAATAAAAAAAAAAGGATAGGTCAGTAAAATGCTCTAAGTTAAAACCTGACATTATTAAGTCAGTCGTTGGGTGGGTATTTGACATAGGGGTTAAGATGCCACTTGGGGGGACCAGCATCCCATATAGACACTGGTTCAAGTCCCAGCTGCTCCACTTCTGATCCAGCTCTCTGCTGTGGCCTGGGAAAGTAGTAGAAGATGGCCCAAGTCCTTGGGCCCCTGTACCCACATGGGATACCTCGAAGAAGCTCCTGGCTCCTGGCTCCTGGCTCCTGGCTCCTGGCTCCTGGCTCCTGGCTTCGGATCGGCGCAGCTCTGGCTGATGCAGTCATTTGGGGAGTAAACCAGCGGATGAAAGACTCTCTCTCTCTCTCTCCTTCTCCTTCTCCTTCTCTCTGTAATTCTACCTTTCAAAAAAAATAGATTTTTAAAAATAAATAAATAATTTTTTAAAAAAATAGAAAAAGTAAGAAGTCAATAGTAACCACAGTGATTATTTAGGCCGACAAGAGTATTTTGCAGGAAGGAGTATTTTCGTCACCAACCAGTAATCAGTAGGAGCTTGGCAGAGTGGACAATGTGACACAGTGGTTAAGATGCCACTTGAGCCGGTGCCGCGGCTCACTAGGCTAATCCTCTGCCTTGCAGCGCCGGCACACCGGGTTCTAGTCCCGGTTGGGGTGCCGGATTCTGTCCCAGTTGTCCCTCTTCCAGGCCAGCTCTCTGCTGTGGCCAGGGAGTGCAGTGGAGGATGGCCCAAGTGCTTGGGCCCTGCACCCCATGGGAGACCAGGAGAAGCACCTGGCTCCTGCCATTGGATCAGCGCGGTGCGCCCGCCGCAGCGGCCATTGGAGGGTGAACCAACGGCAAAGGAAGACGTTTCTCTCTGTCTCTCTCTCTCTCACTGTCCACTCTGCCTGTCAAAAAATTAAAAAAAAAAAAAAGATGCCACTTGGGACACCCACATCCCACGCTGCAGTGCCTGGGTTCAAGTCCCACCTCTGCTTTGTCCAGCTTCCTGCTAATATGTGCCTGGGCACTCGCTGTCCACCTGGGGGACCCAGGTACAGTTTCTGGCTCCTGGCTTCAGCCTGGCCAAGCCCTAGCTGTTGTGGCCATCTGGGGCGTGAACCAGTGGATGGCAGGCAGATCTCCCTCTGTCTCTGCTTCTCCCTCTCTTTGCCTCACAGAAAAATAGTAGTAAAAGTCAACTTTTAAGAAGTTACAAAAGGCCATCAGCTTCTAGTGATGTCCTCGTTGTCTTTGAACTCCCATGGTGCCCCACTCTGGAGGACAGCTCCTGTCTCCCACCCTCGGGAGACCACTGCTCTGCCCTTGTGTAGATGACAGCCTTGGGTGTCAGGTCACAGCATGAAGAGGTGATTAAGCCACAGTCTGCCCAGTCTCAATGTGTCCCATCCAGCACCTCCTCCACTCTGGGGAACCACCCTGGATCAGAAGAAACAGGCAGGCACAAAGAGGGTGGTTGTGTGTGTGTGCATGTAGGTGCGTGTGTGCTCATGTATATGTGTGAGCACATGTGTGCACTCGCGTGTGTGTGCATGTATTCTGTGTGCATGTGTTTGCACGCATTTGTGTGTGCATATTTGTGCATGTGTGTGCATGCATGCATGTGTGCATGCATGTCTGTGTTGTAGGTGTGCATGTATTTGTGTGCATATTTGGGCATGTGCATGAATGCATGTGTGTGCACATGTGTATGCATGTTGTGTGCACGCACGTGTGTTTGTGTGTACATGTGCATCTGCATGCATGCATGTGTGTGCATGAGTATGTGTGTATGCATTGTGTGCACGTGTGTATGCATGTTGTGTGTCTACATGCATTGTGTGCATGCATGTGTGTGCACGTGTGTATGCATGTTGTGTGCACGCACATGTGTTTGTGTGTACGTGTCCATCTGCATGAATGCATGTGTGTGCATGTGTGTGTGCATGTGTGTCTGCATGTATTGTGTGCATGCATGTGTGCACACGTTTGTGCATCTGCATGCATGTGTGCACGTGCATGTATGTGTGCATGCATGTGTGCACGTGCATGTATGTGTGCATGCATGTGTGCACGTGTGTGTGTGCGCGCATGCATGTGTGCACGTGTGTGTGTGTGTCTGTGGTCTCTGCCATCTCCTTGTCACACAGGAGTCCAGGGTGGCAGGCACTCTTCCAGGTAGCAGCGGTTGCCTTCCTGTGGCCTCTCGGCAACATCGCCAGCCAGGGGCTCGTCACCATGCTGGCACTTGTGGAGCCAGACTGACCTGAAGTTCACCCCACTCCTGCCTCCCTCCCTGAGGAGTGCCCACTCAGCCTCCTTTCCCTGAACATCGTCTTCCTCCTTTTCATCACCCTGGATGCCTGGGAAGAACACTTACTGGACTCAAAAGGGCCAAGTCTTGACTGGCATCTGGTCTAGCGGTTAAGATCAGGGTGGAACATCCACACACCATATCAGTGCCTGGGTTCAAACCCCAGGTTTGAGTCCAGGCTTTGCTTATGATTCCAGTTCCCCGCTACTTGTGCACCCACATGGAAGACCCAAATAGAGTTCTCGGTCCTGGCTTCGACCCTGCCCAGTCCCAGCTGTTGCACGCATTTGGGGAGTAAACCAATGGATGGGGCCTGGCAGCATGGTATAGTGGGTTAAGCTGCTGCCTGTAGTGCCAGCATCCCATATGGGCACCAGTTCAAGTCCCAGCTGCTCCACTTCCTAGTCTGGTTCCCTGCTAATGCGCCTGGGAAAGCAGCAGAAAATGACCCAAGCGCTTGGGCCCCTGCCACCCATGTGAGAGACCTGGATGGAGCTCCTGGCTCCTGGCTCCTGGCTTCAGGCTGGCCCAGCCCTGGCTGTTGGGGCCATCTGGGGGAGTGAGCCAGAGGAACGAAGACCTCTCTCTCTCTCTCCCTCTCTCCCTCGGTAACTCTGCCTTTTATATAAATAAAATAAATCTTAAAACAAGATAGGACCATGTGCTCTCTTTCTGCCTCTCTAATAGATTAAACAGAAACAAATAAACCAGAGCCTATTGTGTGTTCCAATCAGCAGTTGCCAGTTATCCGGCCATTCCACAAATCCCATCATCTCTTTTTTTTTTTTTTTTTTTTTTTTTTTTTGACAGAGTGGACAGTGAGAGAGAGAGACAGAGAGAAAGATCTTCCTTTTGCCGTTGGTTCACCCTCCAATGGCTGCCGCGGCCGGCGTGCTGCGGCCGGCGCACCACGCTTGATCCAAAGCCAGGAGCCAGGTGCTTATCCTGGTCTCCCATGTGGGTGCAGGGCCCAAGCACCTGGGCCATCCTCCACTGCACTCCCTGGCCACAGCAGAGAGCTGGCCTGGAAGAGGGGCAACCGGGACAGAATCCGGCGCCCCGACCGGGACTAGAACCCGGTGTGCCGGCCCCACAAGGCAGAGGATTAGCCTAGTGAGCCGCGGCGCCGGCTGAATCCCATCATCTTTAGCTTCATTGCCGAGATGATGCGGTGAGTGGTTCCCCTCGGGCCCCTGCACACAGAGCTGGAATGAGAGACCACTGAGCTCCCTCAGAGCCTGCTTGGCATTTCCAGCTGGCCTCCTGTGTGTAATTCCGGGAAGGAACAGTCAGCTGTCACACCCCGGACAGCCAGGTGGCCAGTCTTACTGACAGTGAAGCAGGATGCCTTGGAATCGGTTCAGCACCCTGAACTCATCCCAGCACTGAAAAATAAATGAACCAAACCTTTGTTCTCAGGAGATACCTTGGAAAAGTTCGTGCAAAACGGAATCAGGAGATGAGCTTTGGTATTCATGCAGGGTTTTCCTTCTGTGAGCTTTGGGAAGAACCGCCTGGTCTTCACGGATTTCAACACCGCAGTCCAGAATGAACTTCCGGTTCCCACAGAGGCTTCGAGGTCCCCTTGAAGGTGTGAGAGCTGTAAGTGTCGTTTGTCACTTTGATTCTGAAGCAAGGCACCGCAGAGTCCCCATGCCTCGCAGAAACAGGGGAGAACTCTGTCATCCAAGTTCCAGCTGTTGGAGGGGCTCTTGGAACCAACAGCACTTGGGGTGCAGAGTGGGAATATTACTCTCTCTCTCTCTCTCTCTCTCTCTCTCTCTCTCTCCAAGCTTGCCTGCACGTACTCCCCTCCCCCAGAGAGAGCTGAGAACAGGTCCTGGGGAGGAAGTGCACACATTGGTTTAAAAACAACAACAACGAAAACTTGGGTGGGTGGTTTCTCTGAATCTCTCCCTTCTCTTTTTGGCCCAAAATTGAGCCTTGGAAACCTGATGCTGGAGCCCCAAATTGTGTGCTATCGTGATTAGCATTTTCTTATGCATTTAAGATTAGCTCACAGGGGAAAAAAAAAAAACTGCAAGTAAAACACTGGGCCAGAAAAGAGACCATCAGTGACAGCAAAGAAATTCCTAAGAATTCCTGGACGGAATGTACTTCCTCCCAGCCTGGATTGGAGCCTCCTGGACTGGTTTCCAGCTGGAGTCGGTTCCTGGAAGGCTTCGCTGCTGGGCTCCCTCCCCTGGCTGTCATAGGGCGGGGCATCAGCACATCTTGATGGCCAATCACATTGCAAAGATGCCCAACACCCCCAGGAGGTGCTGGCGTCCATGTGCAGTGACTGCTTCTCAGAACGGTGCTGCCCGTGATGGCCGGACTGTGAGTGTGCATAGCAAGGGGCTGACGGCATGCCCTTTGGGGTCCCACCATGGTGCCTGATGACACAGCGGATGTCAACATGCAAAGTTTGCACAAGTGGTCACAAGCACTCTGGCTGATTCCTGTAAGGGAACCAAGGTTGGGCAACTTCTCAGGAGGTCCAGCAAATTCCTGGAAGGCTGTCTCCATTTTTCTTTGTGTCTATCTTTTTTATTAAGATTTTATTTATTTATTTGAGAGGTAGAGTTATGGACAGAGAGATGGAGACACAGAGAGATAGGTCGTCTATCTGCTGGTCCACTCTCCAAATGGCCACAATGGCTAGAGCTGCGCCAATCCGAAGCCTGGAGCCAGGAGCTTCTTCCAGGTCTCCCATGCAGGTGCAGGGGCCCAAGGACTTGGGCCATGAACCACTGCTCTCCCAGGACATAGTAGAGAGCTGGAGCAGCTGGGACTCAAACCCGCACCCATATGGGATGCTGGCACGGTAGGTGGTGGCTTAACCTACTGCACCACAGCGCTGGCCCCAGTCTGTCTTTTTTTAACCAGGTCTCAAGGCAAATGCAAGGTGCGCAGTGACGATGGGAGGATGAGACTCTAGCGGTGGCCATGGGACCTCTGGCAGACCCATCTATCCCTCATCTGTGACAAAGCCTACCTGTGACAAAGGCCTCCTGTCCATTCCGTTCTGTGGGGCACTCTTGACCACCTCCCAGAGCCAAGGGACAGTGAGGGCAGGCAAGAGGTGGCATTGGGATGCAAGAATTCAGTCTGACTACATGCAAGCCTGGCAGTGCCACTGCCCATCTTCTCGGGAGGTGAGGAGTGGATTCCCTTGGAACCCACTGGGCCTTCCTTGCCCCCTGTAAGGTCCTTGCCTCTGTCTCAGGCTGCAGTCCTCAGCCTCCCAAGTGGACAGTGAAGCAAGTGTGTGGTCGCAGCTCTCGGCCTTGAACTTGACCTGGCTGCTCTCGCTCATGACTGCTCCCTCGGCCATCACCAGCACTGACCAGAGCTCCAATTTGTTTATTTTTATTCCCAAGGCAGAGACAGAGAGAGAGAGAGAGAGAGAGAGAGAGAGAGAGAGAGAATCTCATCTGCTGGTTCACTCCCCAAATGCCCACAGCAGCCACGGCTGGGCCAGGCTGAAGCCAGGAGCCCAGAGCTCTATCCAGGTCTCCCATGAGGTGGCAGGGGCCCAAGCAATTTGGCTGCCCTCTGCTTTGTGCATTAGCAGGGAGCTGGAATCAGCTGAGCGGAGACCTGAACCCAAGCACTCCAGTATGAGACGTGAGCATCCCTAGTTGGGGTCTTAACCTCTGTACCAAATGCTGCTCCAGCCAATTTATTTAAAAGCCATGGTTTTCTCCAAGTGATAGAGACCACACAGATTTATCACAAAAAGCATCCAAAGTTTAAGAGCAGGTCTCATTTTCTTTAATGTTTTATTGATTGGCTTATTTGTTTGAAAGGCAGAGAGGGAGGGAAGCAGACAGAAAGAGAGAGAGAGAGAGAGAGAGAGAGATCTTCCATTGGTTGGTTCATTCTCCAAAAGCCCCAACAGCCAGACCAAAGCCAGGAGCCCAGAACTCCATCCAGGTCTCCCACGTGGGTGGCAGGGACCCACGACCTTGAGCCATCACCCGCTGCCTCCCAGGGTGTGTATTAACAGCAAGCTAGGGCAGAAGTGGAGCCTGGCCTTGCACCAGGCACTCTGATACAGACACAGCATCCCAAGCAGTGAATTAACCCCTGTGCCAAAAGCCCGCCCAGGTCTGATATTTGCTGGGCCCGATCTGGCTGTGAAATTAGCACCCAGGCTGTGGAGGGGCCCAGGCCAGTGAGGAGGCCCCGGTGGCCCTCCCTTGCCCAGGTCTGATGCTGTGACATGACATCTGTCAGGGTGACCTCTCTCCAGCAGTGCTGCAGCGCTGGCTTCCAGTACCAGCTGCGACTTTGTCCCCTGTACTGCAATCCTGAGCGGTGTCACCTGCCCCTCCGTGGTTCTCTCTGTGCTTGCTTGGCTGCCCTGGTGCGTTGCGAGGGTGCCAAGCGCTAGTGTGTTTGGCGTGCGCACAGAGCAGAGTTGCACATAGCAGAGTTTAGGCCTAGCCACTGACCCGACTCCCACGTAACAGCTCACACTAGGAGGTGGTGAATGCCATGAATCTACTGTACAGGAAGGTGAGTTAGCTACTAACGTGCCAAATGACACTAGGCAAGAGCGTGGAAGTGTACACTCTGGGGTGTGCAAACGCAGACCAAGATAGGGGCAGAACCGCACGCCTTCTTCATCACTGGCCCCCCGTTATTTTCCGACCCCGGCATAGCAGGGGCACCTGGCAACACTGGCCCTTCAGAGGCTGGGAGCAGAGTCTGCTTTTTCAAGACTGATTTAATTACTTCAAAGGCAGAGTGACAGAGAAAGAGACAGAAAGAGACAGAGAGAGAGAAAGAGAAATCTCCCATCTGCTGGTTCACTCCCTAAATGACCACAACAGCCAGGGCTGGACCAGGCCGAAGCCAGGAGTCAGGAGCTCCATCCGGGTCTCCTGCATGGGCAGCAGAGGCCTTGGGACTTGGGCCATCTTCCACTGCTTTCCCAGGTGCATCAGCAGGGAGCTGTTCGGAAGTGGAGCAGCTGGGACTCGAACCAACTCCTGTGTGGGATGCCGGTGCTGCACGCAGTGGCCTAACTTACTGCACCACAGCGCCAACCCCCCCAGCTATATTTTTTTTGCCTTCTTGTGAAACATGGTCCCCCCCATCCTGTATCCGAACCCCTATAACCCATTCGCAGCTGAGAACCACACTCTGAACAGCCATTAAGAGAAAATACTGAATTTATTCAGTAGATTTGAGCAGTCACATTGGACCAAAGCGTTGGGTTTCATTTGCCTGTCGTAAATATGTCCCTTCAACAGGAATGCTCATGGGCTTTTACAAAGTTAAATATATATCTGTATATCTCTATCTATGTGTATACATAAGAAGGATCCACAAAGGCATTTGACATAACACATACACAGTATGCCATTTTAATATGCAAACGCAGAATAGAAGGTAGTCCTAAAAGGATAAAAGTGGCATCGACCAAAAATTTTACCAAAGTTTCCATTCTCTCCGAAGTCACAATCTCATCCTTTGGGATGTACAGAAATTATGTGGTTTACACAGTTCTAGCCACATTCAAAACGTCACACGTTTCAAATGTGTTCAGCATAGCATGTACGAAGTGTTTCCATAGGAACACAAACCATCACTAGTGGCCGGCTGTCCAGTGGCTCTGAACTCACCAGACAGCCATGTGGGAGACACTAGTAGAGCTTATTGCAACCGTATTCCAGCTGTCCCGTTCACCTGCAATATATGAATTCAACCCATAAAGGCCCCGAGATTACCTTAGTTTTAGTATACGTGCTGCCGAAGCGAGCACCAAGAGTTATCGTGGAATATACACAAACAGTCTGAGTCCGGGGAAGACCTCATAGTTAGGTGAGAATCGAGGACAGCAGCCGTAAGAAAGAGGATTATCCCTGGGATGGGCGGTTTTCACATGTCCTAGCAAAGTGCACAGTGAGTGGAACGCTGTTGGCAGCCACCATCCTTGTGGGAACTTGGCAAACGCCTCCCACTCAGGAGTCCCAGCACCTGAGAAATGAGAACCTTTAGACCCGGCACACGCGGAAGGAGCCTCTGTCACACGTCCGCTGAGTTCAGAGGTCACGCCCATGGGCAACCACGTTCTCACGCCGTGGGAGCCCACGCTGGCCCTGGGATGCCGCACAGCACGAGGCAGCGCTGTCCGCGTGAGGTCAGCAGCACCAGCATCCGGGGGACTGCTGCTGTCCCGACCGACAGCACACACCGGCACCCGTCAGCCATATTCCAGCATGGGTGGGCCCCGCACAAGGTTGAAATAGCCGGCCAGGGCGCCCAGGTCGATGTACAGGGAGCGCTGTCTCCTGAGCATCTCCGCCGACTCCTCGGTACTCCCCACGCAGGAAGAGTCTGCAACGCAAACGTGGGAAATGTCAGAGAAACAGCAGGTCCCCCTCGGAGCCCTCCCCGAGGGGAGCCGGGCTTTATGCACGATCAGTCACTTGATGCTATGTTGACGGGCGAGGCTACAGATGCAAGAGTTCAACCAGGAGCCCTGGACGCCCCAAGCAACTACTTACAGATCCCAGTTCATTCTCCCTGGGCAAAACCCACAAGGCAGACAAGGATTCCCTGGGGCCTGACCTGTGTGTGAGTCTGGCCCTTGTGTGGATGAAGAATGCCAGGAATTTTTAAGAGAAAAGGAATCCCTGCTCCCGGATCCTGGAATGCACCCTCCTTGGCTGCCACAGAGGGTTTGGAACAGGAAGTGCAAAGTGACTTCAAGCTCAGTATTTTATGGACGGCCTGGGGGCCTGCCATTGCATCAGCAAAACCATGTGACTCCTTCTTAAACCCCAGTTATAGTCTCTGTTGCAACTTTTGTTATGTTCTTCTCAAAGAAGAACAACGCAGCCCTGGAGAAGCTGCTGGATTCCAAGGACCATCTGATGTGTACAGAAAAGGGCATTGCCCCCCCCCCCGCCCCGCCCCAGCTCCCGCAGGGGTCCCCTACCCGTGATGCTCTCGGCCAGCTCCAGCTCCTTCCGGCTCAGCAGCCTCTTGCGCTCCAGCAGGGCCGAGTCGAGGCTCTGGCAGCGCGGCTGGTCCTCCCTGGGCGGGTTCAGAGCCTCGTGCTTTAGCAGGTCAGCGGCGTGTGGGCGGTGGGCCGGGTTCCTGGCCAGCGCAGCTTCCATCAGCTCCCTAAGGCCCGGGCTGCAGTCCTGGGTGATGTCTTCCAGGGGAGGCGCCTGCTTGTGGATCTGTCACAGAGCAGGGCTCTTAGCGCCCAGGGCGGGTAGGGAGGGCATGGATGCAGCCCTCTCCCCCGACACCAAATGCACTCTGGGACCAAGGCTTCCTACCACGTGGCCACAGCCAGCACCAGGATCCGTGGAAAAGTCCATGGGAAATGGGTCTTAAAAATAAAAGTATCCAAGGCTGACTCTGTGGCTCAGGGGGTTCGGGTCCTGGCTGCTCCACTGCCAATCCAGCTCCCTGCTAATGCACCTGGGAAAGCAGAGAAGGATGGCCCAAGTGCTTGGGCCCCTGCACCCACATGGGAGACCTGGATAGAGTTCCAGGCTCCTGGCTTCAGCCTGGCCCAGCTCTAGCTGTTGCAGCCATCTGAGGAGTGAACCAGCAGATGGAAGACCTCTCTCTCCCTGTCTCTGCCTTTCTCTCTGCAACTCTTCCTTTCAAATAAAATAAAATATTTAATATATATTTTTTTCAAGAATTTCAAAATGCATTACACCAAAATACATTTATGTTTTGCATGAATTCTTTGACATAGCCTGTGCATAGCCTTGTTAAATAAGCACCCCTTTAACCTCCTAAGGACACTGAGTTAGCTTCGTCTTTTTTTTTTTTTTTTTTTTTTTTTTGACAGGCAGAGTGGACAGTGAGAGAGAGAGACAGAGAGAAAGGTCTTCCTTTGCCGTTGGTTCACCCTCCAATGGCCGCCGCGGCCTGCGCGCTGCGGCCGGCGCACCGCGCTGATCCGATGGCAGGAGCCAGGAGCCAGGTGCTTTTCCTGGTCTCCCATGAGGTGCAGGGCCCAAGCACCTGGGCCATCCTCCACTGCACTCCCTGGCCACAGCAGAGGGCTGGCCTGGAAGAGGGGCAACCGGGACAGAATCCGGCGCCCCGACCGGGACTAGAACCCGGTGTGCCGGCGCCGCTAGGCGGAGGATTAGCCTAGTGAGCCGCGGCGCCGGCCAGCTTCGTCTTTGAACTCAGAACAGGGACAGGCAGTTTCACATCAGCAGCCCACAGGGGAAGTCTATTCCTGGATCCACAGAGTCTTCTCCAGGGGGAAATGGGATAGTACCTTCCTCCACCTGGCTGTCACAGACACCAGTGGTTTTTCCACTCATTATTATATAAAGTGTATTGATATATCTGACATATTGAAAACACAGAAATATTATAATATTAATATGTGGTAATACACTGTCATGTATTAATAATCTTATTGTATTTTACATATAAGATCAGTAATCAGATATATTCTACATTTTTATATATAACATACATAAAGTATATAACTATAAAATAGGAAATATGTAATGTAACTTTATAATAGTCATATTTAATAATATGATTATATATATTTTACACATGATCTTAGCCAAAAGGCTGGGAAGTGATATATATTTAAAGATTTCTTTATTTGAAAGGCAGAGTTACAGAGAGAGAGAGAGGGAGATCTTCCATTTGCTAGTTCACTCCCTAAATGGCCACATGACCAGGGCTGGGCCAGGAACCCGGAACACTCCATCCGAGTCTCCCACATGGGTGGCAAAGACCCAAGTCCTTGTGCCGCCACTGCTGCCCTCTAGGGCGTGCACTTAGCAGGAAGCTGGAATCGGAAGCAGAGCCGGGCCTCCATCCCAGGCACTCTGACACGTGCCGCTGTGCCAAACGCCCACCCCTCTATATGACCACTCGAGAGCTCAATGAACACGTGCACTCCTTAGCTGAAAGATGTACACTCCTCGGACACCCCTCGATGTAGCATTCCACACTTCCACATAGGACGGACTAGCACCTCACTTGGGCCCGAAACCCACCTCCCCAGGTTCCCGTGCAAACGGCCAGGCTGTCTTCCCCGCAGTGGAGCTTCCTCCCCGGTAGGAAGAACCTGTCGCCTCCTCTCGGGGTCCAGCCTCACCTAGGCAGGTGTGGCTGTTGTAGGAGGTAGGCGGCCCCTGCCCGCCCAGCCGGGCTGAGCCCCACTTACTATGTAGAGGTAGGAGGGGTAGGCCGAGCGGGGGTAGCGCTTCACCCAGGGTGGTGTGCCCGTCTGCATGTGGATAAGCGTGGCGCCCAGGCTGTAGATGTCCGCCTTGGTGGAGTGGCCCCTGCAAAGGATCACCTCCGGGCTCATGTAAATCTGGAAAGGAAAACGGTGACATCAGACTGGAATCTCGGGGCTGCCTGCCTCTTGGGGTCCCTAGCCAGGCTGCAGATCCTCGCCCATCCACCGTGTGGGCTACAGGAGGAAGCCATCGGTGTGCTCCCTTATTCTGCAGCCTGCCAGAGAGCCACAGCCTGGACACAAGGCTGGTCAGGCAGCCAAGGACCCGGAACCACAACCCACCCGAGATTCCTGCTCATCAGAGTTCCATAAAAGCCATGGGCTAGTAGTTAGGGAAACACCAATACCCCTTGTATTTAAATGACACTGTTAGGGTCTGGCTCTGTGGCTTGGCAGGTAAAACCACCACCTGCAGCACTGGTATCCCATATGGGAGCTGGTTTGAGTCCCAGCTGCTGCACTCCCAATCCAGCTCCCTGCTAATGCACCTGGGAAAGTAGCACAAAGCTACTGGCTCCTGGCTTTGGCCTGGCCCAGCCCTGGCCATTGCAGCCATCTGGGGAGTGAACCAGCAGATGCACGATCTCTCTCTCTCTCTCTCTCTCCCTCTCCCTCTCCCTCTCCTCTCTAACTCTGACTTTCAAATAAATAAATTTTTAAAAACAGAATGACACTGCAAATAGTACGACTTCTTCACCTATGAGTCACTTACTTGCCAAAGCTCTCATTCTGTGCAGTGACAAAAGGTGGCAGCAGTCTTGCTTGGAAAGGAAAAACTTACAAGGATAAAGAGAACTGGGGCAAAAGTGATGCGACTCAGTCACTTCTATGAGGTACCTCTTATTCTAGCTCCCCTGTGGCCCAGGGACTTAAATATTATATGCAAACCACGCAGAAGTTCTATTCATGCGTGGATGCCCAGTAAGTAGAGCGAGTGGGTTAAACAGCTTCTCTAAGGGTTCATTTATAAATTAAGAAAGATAGATAAAATAGAGCAAACACTGGGGACCAGTGGTCTAAGTACAGAGCATTCATTGGCTGGCTCGCACATACACACAGGGACTTCAAAAAGTTCATGGAAAATAACATTAAAAGCTTGTTTTGGTGAAAAAATATTTTTGAACTTCAGACATTGATTTTTTTTTCATAATATGCATTTTCATGATCTCTTAGAAGGCTGTGTGTATGTATTTCAAAAACTTTTTGCACCAAAATAAATCTTTCACTAATAAAAAAGATTATTTATTTGAAAGGCAGAGACAGACAGACACAGAGAGAGAGCAAAGATCTTCCACTGACTGGTTTACCTCTCTCCCCAAATGCTAGCAACCATTGGCACCAGGCCAGGCCAATGCCAGTGAAGTAGGCAGGCATACAGGCTAAAATTGATTAGATTGGTGAACTGAAGACCATGCCTTCACCACACCCCTGTGTGACCTCATTGGGGCACATGGCCCGAAGTCCATGTGCCCCAGCCTTCCTGGCCTAGATGCTCATCCATGTGGCTGGTTCCTGGTGCTCGGTATGAACCCCTATTCACCTCTCTCTCTTAAATAAAGCTCTCACTCTCCTATGCATCTTTCTCACTAAATAAAAGCTTAAAATGTACCATGCTGCCTCGTTTCTCTGTGCCGGTATTTAGAATTCTTCTCTAAATATTAGGCAAGAACCCTCTTGGGCTTATTAATATTGGGGATTTAGTAATAAGCTCGTGGTGAAATCATATGGCACCCCAAATTCCGGTAGCACATGTGGCACCCCAGATAGCACTTCTGGGAAACTTTAAAGGGCCATATTTTAGCATAGATTTTAGGGGGTCTTCTCTGATCTCACCAGGAGCCAGGAGCTCACCCGGGTCTTCCACATGGGTGGCAGGAGCCCAGGTATTTGAGCCATCCCCTGCTGCTTTCCCAGGCACATCAGCAGGGAGCTGGATGGGAAGTGGAGGTTCCAAGACTTGAACCCACACCGCAATACAGGACACGGCTCAAACCAGATGCACCACAAACACCTGCTGCGTAGACTGATCTTTAAATTCTATCTTGAAATTTCTGAAGAACCCTCATGTAGGGGTTAGTATCTAACAACGGGTAAAGGTTGAACATCCCTAACCCTAACATTCAAAACATGAAATGCTCCAAAATTCAAATCTTTGTGAGCACTGACGTGTGACCCCCCAAGTGCAAGATTCACTTGACAGGGCCAGCTCTGTGGCCTAGTAGGCTAAGCCTCCACCTGTGGCACGAGCATCCCATGTGGGCACAGGTTCGAGTCCCGGCTGTGCCACTTCCGATCCAGCTCTCTGCTATGGCCTGAGAAAGCAGCAGAAGATGGCCCAAGGCCTTGGGCCCCTGTACCCACGTAGGTGACCCAGAAGAAGCACCTGGCTCCTGGCTTTGCATCGGCGCAGCCCCGGCCATTTTGGCCATCTGGGGAGTGAACCAGCAGATGGAAGACCTTTATCTCTGCCTCTCCCTCTCTCTATCTATAACTCTACCTCTGAAATAACTAAATAAAATGTTTCAAAAAATTAAAAAAAAAAAAGATTCCCTTGATTTCATGGGGCAGGTCCCAGTCAAAAATGCAGGTACCTTGAAAATATTGCATCAAATCACCTTCAGCCTATAACAGAAGGGGTCAAATGCAAATGAACTCCAGGTGCACAGATCTTCCCTAAGCTCTCTCATGCATATGCAAATGTCCCCAACTCTGAAAACAAACCAAAAAAAAAAAAAAATTCCAAAAGCCAAACACTAGTGCTCTGGGGCATTTCAGTTGAAGGAGAGCCCACCTGGAGTTCGCCTGGTAACAGTTTTTGCTGCCTTTGGTCTTGCAAACCCAGGGAAAGGAGTGGGAGTTCCCGGAATTCAGGCTGAGTAACTAAGTAAAGAGCCAGTTTACAAAAGCTGGGGAAATCTCCTTGTTTCCCCAGCTCAGCCGTTCAGCCCCTTCCTACAACCCACTTCCGGGCTGGCTTCCCCTTTGCTCTCAGTGTCCAGGCTACAGTGGGTTCCCTGTTCTGCTACCGGCCCCGCAGCAGCAAAGACACTGAACTTGGACCTTGAAAGGGCTTTCTCACTAAAGACCACCGCAAAGAGAAAGCGAATAAATGCACAACACCGAACCCAGAGCCAACGATTGTGGGCCACACTCTGAAATGCAAGAGGGCAAATTTCATGCTTTGGTGTTCTGGCCACGCTCAGAAGAAGCTAAAGGAAGACAGAAATGCAGCAGGTATCAGTCCCTGTGAGCAGCTGCTGTCTCCTCCTTCAGCATCGCACTAGGCACAGTGCTTACTGTGGGTGGGGCCCCCAGCACCTGTGCGCAGGTGCACAGGGGCATCCGGGTCCAGCCTGGTGATCCGGGTGCTACAGAGCTTCACGGCTCAAGCATTACAAGAGCTAAAGGAGTCAGAGCATCGAGCAGTCCAGTGTGAAGTTTAAGCTCTCCAGGCTGGCTGGCTGGGCCTGACCGGATGTTCTCCACCCTGCACCCTGGGCCATGGGCACTTGCAGCAAGGTACCCCCAGCGCTGGGGTCAGGCCCCTGCCTTCCCAGCATGCACAGGGACTTCACAACGTGCACAGAGATAAAAGTCAGCAGACTCTGCTTCAAACAAACATCTAAAATCCGTGCACATGAGACACCCTCCAAACGTCCACGGAAAATGTATATCATGAAAAAAAAAACCTGCCTGACCTTTCCAAATTGATTTGCACCAGAATAAACTTCTCTTTTAATTCCCTTTTTCGGTGAACTTTTTGAAGGGGAAGAGACCGTGGGTCGATCTTTGTGTGTATGTCCAAGTGTGATGTTGTACACGAACAAAACTAAACAGATTCCGAACAAGAACTTTAAAAAGAGAGCCAAGCTAGTGCAATCATTCTAACCACATATCGACAGATTCTGTTTATTTTCCCTCGGTACCCTGTGCCGAAACACCAGAAAATCAAACAAGATGCTAGATGAATGCTGTATCTGTATTGCACGGCTACAATGTCACGCTCCAAACACAGCTGCTTTGAGAGATTAGGAGCTGGACCAACCAGGTGAGCTGGCTATGTATACAGAAGCCACATGGTCAGGTTCAACTGGGATGCAAATGGGAGGGCTGACTTTGCCTGATTCTATCTGATTCTGTCTCTTTCCATAAGAAGTGCAAAGGTGAGATTGCCCAAAGTTCTCAGGAATAAGTTCCACACCTTCCACATACAGACCGAAAATGCAGGGTGGGAAGAAGAGAGTTTATAACCACAAACACCATAAAAAAAAAGCCACTTCATAAAAAAGCAGTTTGCATTTGCTGACAATTGCTTGCTGCAAACATTACCCAGGGGCACACATGCTAGGATTTCCTAGGCAAACACTCTGCTGAGATTCCAGGACACATGTCTGTCTACAGCATTGCAAAACGCTTTGCTGGCCCCTCTGCCAGGAAGAGGGAAGGATTTTCCATCTTGCAGACCATAAATAGTCTGTCTCTCAAAGTGGCTCCAGGAAAAGGGGGTGGAACACCCTAAATCTGCCCTCCGGACTGTTGCCAAGACATGACGAAACGCCTCCCGCAGAGAACGTGTCGTAAGCATCAGGGCTCTCTCTGCTCTGCTGAGACTTTGGGTCCAGAAACCAGAAACCAAACCTTTTTTTTTTTTTTAACCCCACTGCAATTCAGTTCAGGGCAACACACATTGGCTGGACTGAGGGTCCTCATTGGGCTGAGAGCCACGCTGGACCTAGTCACCCTCTCTCTCTGACACCTGCAGCAGAGAGGAGGAAAGGAAAGGGGGCGGGGCAGCTTCCTGGGGCAGCGGCCTGGGGTCCCCAGCGAGCGACACCCATTCTCCTTCCCAGAACCTACTGGGGACTCCCTCAAATCCGTTAACGACGCAGATGCATTTAGCTGAGAGGGGCCCACAGAAGCCCACGGGAGGCCACAGCACTCAGTGGCCATGTGCTCAGTATTCATTTGCCACAGGAACCAGCCATTTGCCCTCCCAGTGTGAACGCGAGGCAAAATCCATCATTACTATGCCCGGGGCCGCACAGCTCGGAGGGATGCAGGGAAGGCTTTTTGGATTTTGTTTGTTTGGTTTTAGTTTTTGCTTCACAGACAATTAATAAATATGTTAGCTGTTTTCTCTTCCTGTATGATCTGTGTTCACTACTTCAGGTTTATTACAGAATCTCATGGATTAAAGAGAAGCCTTTTGAAATTAAAAAGATTTTTAAGTTTTTTTTTAAATGTTTCAATTTAAAAAATTTAAAAAGGATTTTTAAATGAAAGAAGAATTTTAAAAAGATAGGCCTTTTGAATCAGTCCTCGATGAATATAAACGACCTTGATAATTCAGAGGGCCATGGGAGCCAAGCCTTGTGGTATCAGCTCAGTCAGTAGTATATTTTAATACCATATCAGTCGTATTTAAAAGCCACTTAGGAGTGGGAGCGAAGGCTTAGAAACAGGGCCCACAACTGGGATGGGTCAGCAGTTGAGTAATTTTGGGCATTTTATTTGAATCCCTTCAAGTGTATTTCTCTTTTTGTAAAATGAGAACAGTAACAACAGCAGTGTCTACCTTCCGCGACAGTACTGGCCGATGACAACAACAGGGCAGCTGTGACGAGCGGATGGCACGGGCCCAGTGGGACGCAAACAACAGGGACGCCATCATTGCTCCATCTGCTGGTTCACCCCCCAGGTGCTGGGCTGGGCCACGGCCCACAGCCAGAAGCTCATTCGTTTCCCCCACGTTGTGGGCAAGAACCCAGCTACCTGGAGTCCGGAGCAGGGACACACAGCACACCCAGGCACTCTGCACATGGCATCCCAGCCTTCACTGCTAAACACCCCGCCTGAAACCCAAAGCCTCCAGGGCCCCGACAGGAGGTCCAAGACGTCTCAAAGCTTGGAGCATTTCACATTCTGCCTTTTTTGGATCAGGGAAGCTTCACGAACACCATGCCAAGGGCTGAGTTAAACAGATCACAACACACACGATACTGCCGCCATTGCCATAGATTATAAAGAACATGGGAAAAATGAAAAAAAAAAAAAAGAAGAAGAAGCAGCACTAACCTTAGTGCTTGGTCATTAAGTTTGTTCGAAAGATAAAAACGATTTAATAAAACGTTTCCACCCCCTTCTTTTGCTATTCTTTCCCATGGTAATTCTAGAATATTCTTTCTTTTTTTTTTTTTAACTCTTAATCAGATACCCGCCACTTTCTCATGGATGTCATTTTACCTCTGTCCCCCGAAGATCCTTAGGGAAATAGATGTCTTCAGTCATTTGGACACTGAGGCCAAAATCCACCAAAACGGCTTTTGTGGACATGAAAACAATGTTGCTGGCTGCAATGAGAGAGAAATTTTTCATCCGAGGTCATCTATGTACCCATATATAAAATGCACACATGTTATCCAAATGACGAGTCCAAATTGGCACCGGTTGAAATAGTCTGTATTCCAAATAGGAGGATGTATTTGGCTGAGAATTTAGGTGATCTGTTAAGAATTCAGCCAGGGGTTGGTACTGTGGCTGAGCAGACTAAGCAGGCTAAGCCTCCACCTGCAGTGCCAGAATCCTATTTGGGCACTGGTTCATGTCCCAGCTGCTCCACTTCCAATCCAGCTCTCTGCTATGGCCTGGGAAGGCAGTAGAAGATGGCCCAAGTGCTTAGGTCCCTGCACCTGCATGGGAGACCCAGAGGAAGCTCCTGGCTCCTGGCTTAGGATCGGCGCAGCTCTGGCTGTTGTGGCCAACTGGGGAGTGAACCAGTGGATGGAAGACCTCTCTCTGTCTCTCTCTCTCCCTCTACCTGTCTGTAACTTTGCCTCTTAAATAAATAAATAAATCTTTAAAAAAATGATTAAGCCAAAGGGGTTAAAAATGATTGTAGCCTTGCAGGGTTCTGAAAAAGCTTCTGTTTTAAATCTCAGGCATAGGCATGCTACTGCTCTCAAGCCACTCCGCTAAGGTAAAATGCCCGCTTTAGAAAAAAAAATGACTTACTTATTTGAAAGGCAGAGAGGCAGAGGGTGAGAGAGAGTTCTCCCATCCACTGGTTTACTCCCCAGCTGCTCACAACAGCCAGGGCTGGGCCAGGCTGAAACTGGGAGCCAGGAGCTCCATCCAGGTTTCCCACTGGGTGGCAGAGACCCAGCCAGCTGAGTCACCCTCTGCTACCTCCACATTAGCAGGAAGCTAGACGGGAAGCAGTACTGGGACTCAAATCCTGGGACTCTGACATGACCTGGGATGCAGGTGTCCCAAGTAGACTTCACCCTGGAGCCAAATGCCCTCCCCAGACACACATCGTTTTCCCCAGTGAAAGTTGTGTGCATCCAATTTAGCTCTGGGTATGGAAGAAGGCTGAGAGTGGGCATCTCCTCCTCACAGCCCATCCTTAGTGAAGTCTTGATTGACAGCTGCTTATCCAACCAGTGTGCGAAACTGAAAAGCCCTATGCTTCCCAAAAACACATGGCTGAGGGGCTGGCATCACGGCACGGTGGGTTAAACCACCGCTTGCAGCACCGGATCCTACACAGGAGTCCTAGTTCAAGTCCCAGCTGCTCCACGTCTGATCCAGCTCCCAGCTACCGCACCTGAGAAAGCAGCCGAGATGGCCCAAGTGCTTGGACCCCTACACCCACGTGGGGGGCCCAGATGGGAGCTCAGGGCTCCTGGCTTTGGCCTGCCCCAGCCCTGGCCATTGCAGCCACTTGGAGAATAAACCAGTAGGTAGAAGCTGTTTGTGTCTGTCTCTCCCTCTCTGTCACTCAGCCTTTTGAATAAATAAAATAAATCTTAAAAAAAAATACATGACATTATGTGTGTGAGAGTGTGTGGGTGTGTGTGTGTGTAAGTGAACCACCAAGTTACAAGCCTTGTTAACAGGCCCAGGCACAGGCTAACAGGTGCATGGCCAGAACCTTCCGACATACAGCTGCGATGGGACCAGCGTTTCTTGGTGACCCAGGAAGCCCAGGCATTCTGAGCACTGGCTCAGGGGTGCAGAGAAGGCAGGGGAAGCGTTCCCCCATGCTGCTGGGGAGCTGCAGGGGGCAGGCAGGGCCCACCCACCCCTGCCTCACTGAGGCTCTCTGAGCAGAACGGAGACCCCAGAAGAGACTCACGTTTGATATCGTGGTGAATCACCCTCTTCGAGTGCAGGAAATCCAGCCCCTTGAGAACGTGCTTGGTCACCCAGATAATTTCAAACTCTCGCATGGGGCCACAGCTCTCCAGCTTCTCCAGGACGGAGCCTCCCTCGCCGGCCTCCATGAACAGGTGCACGGTCTCGTCCCACAGGACGGCGCCGTACAACTCGGCGATGTTCTCGTGCCGGAAGCACGCTTGGATCTCCACGTCGGACGGCTTAAACTGATCCACGGGGATCTGGAAGGCCAAAGCGCCAGCAAGATTTCAACCACGTGCCGGATACAGGTCAACCCACCAACCGGAAGCCCACACATGCCCTCAAGTCTTCTCCGGGTGAAACCAAGTTCGCTTCCTATCTGTCAGCAAGAAAGCACCTCTTTAGGCGTAAGCAGCTTTGGACCTGTCTCCGAAACACGGTGCTAGCTAAAAAGGTAGTGAGATGCCCAAGAGCGTACCTTAATTTCCCATTTATGGGAAATGTTTAGCCTGTCCGTTCCTATCTGCACAGACGTTCCCATGAAGAACATACTAAGAACCCACCAAGAGCAATCGGCTCAGAGCATAGGGGTTTTATGCTTCAGGTAACACTTCTTTTGAGGCTTTTGGGGGGTTTTTGATCATCTCTGTGTGTTTCAGTCTTAAGACAAGGACAGTTTCAAAATTAAATGTTAGTACTGTAAGGAAAACCACCCACACAACTATTTTCCCATGCTTTTTGTGACTTGCTGAGAAACGACTCAGCAGTTCTAACATCTTGAAAAATCTGCAGACCTTTCTCAGCGCACCTTAAACACAAACCCCTCTCAACGCAAGCTTCAACCCGCTGGCTACAAGTCTTCTACGTTCAGATACCCCTGCCAAAGTGCTAAGCTCATTTAATGACGATAACAAGGACTGGGACGTAACATTCAGCAATCATTATTATCTTTAAAATTATTTGAGCAGTACAGAGAGAGAGCGAGCTAGCCGGTGAGTTTCCTGGTTCATTTTCCAAATGCCTGCGACAGCCAGGGCTGGCTGGGAGCTGGGGACTCGATCCAGGTCACGGGCGTCGGGGGCAAGAACCCACTAACTTGAGCCATCCCCACTGCCTGCCAGGGTCTCCATAAGCGAGAAGCTGGAGTGTGGAGCTGGCCCTGGGTATGGAACCCAGGCACTCTGATAGGGGACATGGGTGTCCTGGCTGTGCCTTACCACCTAGACCAAACATCCACTCCTTTATTCTATTTTTTGAAACTGAAAAGTGAGTGCACTTCGATTAATTCTTTGTTAGAAGTCCAGTCTCTTCTCTCCCGACCTGTCTTTCCTATTTCTCTTATATAAACGGAATGTCACCAAGCAGATCTGCCTCTGGGTCTGGCTCAACACCACGGTCCTGAGACTCACGGATATTATGGTTGTCACGCGTGGATTCTCGTTGCCGCCCAGTGTTCCCCTGTATAAACACCTGGGAAGTTTCCAGCTTGGGACGCCCAGCTAACAGTGCCGACCTGAACAGCCTAGCGCCCAGCTTTCAGCTTGCAGTGAGCATGAGCGCACGGGCCACGCCCTGCCGAGTGTACCTACGGACCTGGACCTGTTGGGTCACAGGGTGCGTGAGCACCCAGCACGGGAGGGGGGGTGAGCTGCCCAAGAACTGCAATGTGGCAGCACCCCAGGTGCTACTGTCTAATCAGGACAGGTGAGTTCTTAGTCATTGCTGGTTTTCGACTCAGCCCTTTCAATCCGCAGTCCCGAGAAGCTTTCTGTTATCCCAGCTTCTGCTCCTCTGCCCGGGCCCCCTCCCTACAGGGGAGGAAGAATGAAGCTACTCTTGGGGTGCAGGTGTGAACACCGAGCCTCGGCCCCCCTCCACTCAAAGGCAAAGACGTCATCCAAGCTGGGGAGCTTTCCTCTAACCAGATAGAATTCCACAGCGCACCAAAGCAGAGATCTGAGGGCTGAATGTGCCCCTAGGAAATCCAGAAACACAAACGTATCTCAGGGCACAGCCGGTAAAGCCATCACCTGGCGACGCCATCATCCCATGTGAGAGCAGGTTGGAGTCCCGGCTGCTCCACTTCCGATCCCGCTCCCTGGTAACATGCTTAGGACAAACAGCGAAGATGGCCCCTGCACCCAGATGGGAGACCTGGATGAAGCTCCTGGCTCCTGGGTTTGGCCTGGCTCAGACCTGGTCACTGTGGCCATCTAGGAAGTGAACTAATAGATGGAAGATCGATCGATCGATCGATCTCTCTCTCTCTCTCTCTGTGTCTCCCCCTTTGACTTTCAAATAAACAATCCTTAAAAAAAAAATGTGCTGGGGCAGAGCACCCTTGGAAAGCAGGATCCCCTCAAAGGGTCGGAACTTCCGATGCCTGCAAATGAACCTGCTGAAGCCAGAAAGGCGAACACGCCCGGGGAGCTCCCGCTGAGAAAGCACGCACCAGTTTACACGCCATTCTCTTCTTCGTCTTGATATCCTGGGCGAGGTACACTTTGCCGAAGGCCCCGCGAGGAATGAAATCAGAGCCGATGTTCCTGTAAGTCAGCTTCCAGGGGACAAGGAGCACGTCAGAGTCGATCTGGTACCGGCCGTTCTGGGGGGTGATGACCTGGGGCAGAAGGAGGGGCAGGAGTGAGGATTGCGGGCGGAGCGGGCCTTGCTGTAGATAAGCGGCCGGAGATAAGCTGGAAGTGCTGGATGGTGTTTGCAGTTCACGGGGCAGCGTGCCAGCCTCGCTAGGCAGAGACTATATTTAGAACTTGAGCAAGACAGAGAAAGCATGAAACAGACACATATCCCCGGTCAGGCCCGGTGAGCAATGAGTTGCCAAACAGAGCCTCCAACGCATTGTTTATGTAAAGCAGCATGACTCGTGTCATCAAACGGCTTAGAATAAAGACTGCAGAGCCACAAACCGTGCCTGTGCATGGACGCGCCCCTGTCTGAGTACGCGAACCTGTTTGCCGGCATGGCTGTTACTACTCCACGGTGCGCACAGAAACAGCATGGAAATTAACCGGCGATCATGGAGGGTTTGGGACGGCAACGTGTCGGGCCAGACTTAGGAGCTGCCAATGCCACAGACATGACGTGAGGGCAGCATTACTCCTTATCCACTTACTCACTTCTTACTGTTCGCACGCATACTGGGTGCCAAGCCCCGCATTTCCTGCTCAAGATACAGTCACGAGCTATGGAGATCAGTGACCCCTGACCTCCAAGAGGAAACGTCTAGAACCAAGGGTCTCCAAGCAAGTGGGCTTGGAAACTAAAAAAGCATTGTGGGTTCCCAGAGCAGGCGCGTTTGTCCAAACTCATCCACCTATACACTGCAGATCTGTGCATTTCACTGCCAATAAAGTGTACAGGGAGTCTCTGGCTTACCGATGGCTCGACACAAGGATTTCTCCTATTTACGATGGAGCAGAAGCCACGGGCTTCAGCACCAGATGTGCTTTGATTCGTGGGCTGGGGTCTTTTCCTGGGCGGTGGCAGCAAGTGCAACCCCCATTGGCTTCCACGGTCCTACAGAGACACAGAGCACACCTACTGTGTGCATGTGGCCAAGCTCTGATGTCCAGTAGGTCCGGTGGACTGAATGTGTTTTTGCCTTGAGACATGCTCCAGTTACAATGGGCCTGTTAGGACACGGCCCCGTCGTAAAATGCAGAGCATCTGCACATCTCAATTTTTACAGAAGAAGAAACTTCGAGGCAAAATAATTATAACTAAAATAAAAACATATTCGTGTGAGAATCCACAACAACTAGGGCCTGGAACCCATGCCTAAGAAATGTCTGCAGTGTTCTTTCAAACAAGCAGAAGCAGGTGCTGTGGTGTAGAGAATTAAGGCGATGCCTAAGCTGCTGGCATCTCACATGAGTGCAGGTTCAAGTCCCGGCTGCTCCGCTTCCAATCCAGCTCCCTGCTAATGCGCCTGGGAAAGCAGCAGAAGATGGCCCAAGTCCTTGGGCCCCTGCACCCTCGTGGGAGACCCGGAAGAAGCTCCTGGCTCCTGGCTTCAGCCTGACCTAGACCCAGCTGTTGTAGCCATTTGGTGAATGAACCAGTGGATGGAAGAGTTCTCTCTCTCTCTCTCCCTCTCTCTATGTAACTCTGCCTTTTAAATAAAGAAGTAAATTTTTTTTAATCAGTTTCTCCTAAATTAGCTGGGTTCAGACTATGGATTGAAGAAATGTGAAATTCTCTTGGGACATTCAGTTATTTCAAGCACACAAGAAGCTGGAGGGGAATATGACGAATTCCCAAATCTACACATGGGAAAAGAACGGGCACCGGACTCATCCGCAGATCCTGGGCGTTGCCAGGGGAATAAGGCCCTGGAACCGTAAGCGTCACTCATTCAGCCCCTATTACTGCTAATTTTAGCTGTGCACCTCACACACAGATCCGTGCCCTGTCAGAAAACGAGAAACTCTGTCCTTGGGAAGGTAAAGTCACTCCATTTAAAATGTAAATGTTTCTAAATTTTTAAAATTTATTTCTAGTTATTTGAAAGAGAGACAGAGAGGGAAAGAGCTCCCCTCATCACTGGTTCACACCCTAAATGCCGCCGACAGCCAGGGATGGGCCAGGCCGAAGCCAGGAGCTCCATCTGGCATGTCCCTCTCTTCCATGTGGGAGATGGGGGCCCAAGTACTTGAGCCTCCCAGGGTATGCACAAGCTGGGAGCTGGCATCAGGAACACAGCCAAGCTCTATAATTGACAACTATTTACTGAGGGCTTGATGCTGCGGTGCAAGGTCAAAGTCGAATTTGCCAGTGTCACCTCTGGGTGCTGCAGCCTCTCTGGGCAGCACGTGGAGCCCACGGCGAGGACAGCACCACCCTCACCACACCTATCACCTATTCTGTGCGTGTGCGACTCAGCTTCGTGAACATCTTCCTTATGCCCCACGGCGACCACCAGGGCCTCGGCTCTGACACACGACCCCAGGGACGTCTCTAGCAATCCTCTGGGGTTAGGGCTACCCATACACCCATTTCACAGATGTGGACGTGGATGGCCAGAGGTGCAGTCACCTGGCGGTCAGTGTCAGAGATGGGATTGGGACGCAGCTGTCTCTGATCCCAGAGCCACAGTGCCAAGCCCTGGTTCTGACCCTGCAGAAGACAGAGCTGGGCTCACAGCCCTACGATGAAGAGTTCCCATCTGCATGGCTCCAAGCACACCAAGCCCTCTTGCCAAGTCCCTCCAATCCTCCCCACATGTCCCACACTCCCTGCCCCAGCCGTCTCCCGAGCTACCTGAACGCTGGACACACATTGCATAGGGCCCAGTGACTTAACACTCCTGCAAAGTCTGTTTTTCCCCTGCCCCAGACTTCCCCTAACTGGATTTGCAATGGGGCTCTCTTCTCTGCTTCCAACCAGGGGCTCCACCCGGCCCTGTTAGTGGACATCTCCACGCTGATGGTCACTACCAGTTCCTCAACATGCCAAAGCCAACTTCAAGTGCAGGCCCTGTAAGCATGGTGTCTGATTCCCCTGGTACTGGTGCTCGCTGTGTGTGAGCACTTCACGTGTCCCAACCAAGAGCCCGACGGGTAAATGCAAAGACGTCACCCATTTTCCTGATGAATAAGGTGAGGTGCAAGGTGGGGCGTGGGGGTCACAGCAAATGCATTTCAGAGCTGCTCACACCCCCAGAGTCCATGCCACTTCTCATCTTACCTTTGTTAAGGCAGAAGGTAGCACCGGGACCAAGGGAATCAGAGAGGGATTTTAATCCTACCTAAGCAAGAATGTTCCAACGAACGTGATGAGCACCTCGTCAGATTTCCAAGCCCAGAACAAAACCCTCCTCCAATGACCAGGGATGACGATGGGGTGAGTCACGCATCAGCCAGGGGGCTGGACTCACTTCTCTTCCAGGGGTTTTCCAGCCCCGAGGAGCCTGACTCTGCCACCAAGCCCCGAGGAACCACGTGCGGCATCTCCCCCCACACACACCAAGTCTGTGCGTGGATGCACCTGTGCCCCGCAGCTGCCTGCACCGCCCACCTCCCAGCAAGGCGAGGACCTGGAACCCAGATCGAGGCGTGAGTCGGCCTCCATCACAAAGAACCTGCAGTGTTCTGACACTCACCGATCCTACACTCGCCTGCTTTTAACATCTTCCCCCCAGGCCTTGCAGGGTTGCCAGTGGAATCTTCAACCAGTGTTATCTTTAGGGAAACGGAGCACACTCACACCCAGATACACAGAAACTGCCACTCTGTCTAATCACCTCTGCCAGCGCTGTGGCTGTTGGCTGCCTGGGCACACTGAGACTTAATGGCCCCCACCACCACCACTGCCCCGGGGGCCTTTGCACATGCTGCTGTCTTCATCTGGGACCCTCCCCCCTCAGTCGTCTGGCCGACTCCAGCTCCACGCTGTAGACCTGAGCTTGCACATCCTGCCGTCTGCACTGGTGTGCTCCCCCACTCCCTACTCATGGCTGGCTGCGACGTCCCAGAGAGGTCCGAGTTGCACTGGCAAGTAGCACAAGGTGCTGTGACTGCCTGCGCGGGCACCAAGCTCCCAGGGGTGCTGTACCTACCTGCTCAGCACTGTAGCTCTAGCACCTGGCAAAGCACCAGAGGGTGCCCCAGCTACGTCTAGCAAACATGCAGGTGAACATGGGATTCAGGGTCCTTCATCCCTAAGCAGATGTATTTTAGAGCCGAATTTGACCTTGGACTCCTTGTCTCTTGTGTGGTTGCTAAGCAGCTGGCATTTCCCAAAGCAGAGAGACAAGGCAGCAAACGAAGCCCAGAACAGTGGTGACAGGGCAGTAGGGGGCAGAGGGTGACGATGAGGGAAAGGTCTCGAATGCAGGACAGGTCCCAGGAGGGCAGCCTGGAGGAGGGAGCAAGGACAGAGGATGAAGCCTGTCTCAGACAGGCTGAGCTCAGAGGGCAGTCCCAAGAGCTGCAGCCTTCTCCACGGAGCTCAGAGCTGCAGGTGGCAGGGCCAGATCTGACCTTGAACGTCAACCCCCAGAGCCATCAGTAGTCAATCCGTAGTGAGGCTGGGGGTATCCTCCTGTGGTTGTTTTTACAAACCCACATTAGAAGCAGAGACCTTTCACCCACTGGTTCACTCCACAAGTGCCCACAACAGCCAGCGCGGGGCCCAGGCAGAAGCCAGGAGCTGGGACCTCCATCCATGCCTCCCGTGTGAGTGGCAGGGACCCCAACTACTTGAGGCCTCACTGCTGCACTGGCAGGGTCTACACTGGAGGGTCTACACTGGCAGGGTCTACACTGGCAGGATGCTGGAGACAGGAGCCAGAGGCAGGCACTGCCCTAGCCCCTGGGTGTCCCCAACCACCTGGCCAAGCACCTGCCCCCATGCCCTCTTCTTATCCCATGCTGATTTTTTCTCTTCTTACTTTAATAAATGAGAGCTTTCAAAGAGTTCATGGGAAACATGTATTACAGGAAAAAAAAAGTATGCTTGGATTTCAGGCTTTTTTTTTTTTTTTTTTGCATCAAAAGAAACATATCTTTAATTCTCCATGAACTCTCTGAGGTAGTCTTATAGTTTATAATCTTGGTCATTTAAAAAAAATTTTTTATTTATTTATTTGAGAGGTAGAGTTATAGACAGTGAGAGGGAGAGACAGAGACAAAGGTCTTCCATCCACTGGTTCACTCCCTAATTGGCCACAATGGCCGGAGCTGTACCGATCCGAAGCCAGGAGCCAGTAGCTTCTTCCGGGTCTCCCACGAAGGTGCAGGGCCCAAGGACTTGGGCCATCTTCTACTGCTTTCCCAGGCCACAGCAGAGAGCTGGATCGGAAGAGGAGCAGCTGGGACTAGAACTGGCGCCCATACAGGATGCCGGCGCTGCAGGCAGAGGATTAACCTGCTGCACCAAGGCGCCAGCCTTCTTGGTCATTTTTAAAATGAAAATAGTTTGGAAGCTTTCACAATCCCTACCTTTCTGCAAGTCCTGTGCTTAATTTTTCTCCTGAGCAGGGTGTATTTATTTGCAGAGCATGCCTCTGAGGCAGGGGTGGCGACACGGGACTCTTACTCTGGGCTGATAACACTGTCACAGCGTAAGCTGCTGCCTGGGACGTCCCCCTTCCTAGATCCAAGCGCCAGTTTTGAGTCCCGGCTGCCCCACTTCCCACCCAGCTTCCTGCTAATGTGCACCCTGGGAGGCAGCAGCTGACAGCTCAAGTACTTGGGCGCCTGCCCACCCACGTGGGAGACCTGGATGGAGCTCCTGGCTTTGGCCTGGCCCAGCGCCAGCTGTTGTTAACAGTTGGGGAGTGAACAGCACAGCTCTGGCCATTGTGGTCATCTTGTGGGATGAACCAGCAGGTGGAAGACCTCTCTCTCTCTCTCTCTCTCTCTCTGGCCCTCTGTAATTCTGCCTTTAAAATAAATGGGTAAATCTTAAAAAAAAAAAAAAGATAATTTTCTCTCTGTCTCCCTCTGCCTTTTTAGTAGAGGGAGGAAAAAAAGTAATAAGAAATCTACATTTAAAAAAAATCTTCTAACAGCAATTCCTAAGTGTTCTTTCAGTTTTCCTGGATTGTCTCAGTAAAGGGTTAAAGCCCGTTTCTCATCAGTTCAATGAGCCGGGGACAGACTGTACTCACCTAATTCCCTACACACTTCCCAACAAGAATCACATCGGCTCTGCCTGCTCTCCTTCTCACAAATACTGTTAATAAACAGAGAAATGCATAAAGCACTGCTCTTTTAAGAATTTTCTGGCTTTACTTTAGCTGAGAAAAAGTAGGGATTACTCCAAGTTCCAATTATGCTTCCCATTTATTCTAGGAAGTTAAGATTCTGAATGTAAAAAACACCTCATGCATTATTAAACAGCATGGTCTCTCCAGACCAAAGGAAACATTGTAGGATCCAGCAAAAACCTAAGGCAACCGGCTTCTGGCAAAACCGTTCCCGACACAGCTGAGTTGAAGTACTCTGCTGACTGGCCCTCAGCGAAAGGTGCAAAAACAATACAACCAAGCCTGTGTCCAGCCCTCAGCTTCTGCCAGGGCGTGCCAGCTCACCATGCAGGTACTCCAGAAGAAAGGGAGTCCCTTCCACCCAGAAGCCCAAGTTACCACCTTCTTCAGCCACTGTCCTTTGTCCACCATCAGGATGGCTTGAGCCTGCACCTGCCATTCACCTCTGACCCACTGAGGGCACACCCTGACACATCACCTAATCTCCTGCCGCAACAAAGCGAGCCCCAGATATTTGAGATTATTTGCATACCTGGAATGAGTAAGCCAAAACATCACCTGTCATGCGGCCTTTGCCAATTACAGAGGGAGCAGATTTTTGCAAGAACTGAACTTCTTCAGCATGGTTAAGTAGAGACAAAACATTTACTCCCCCTCCTCCCAGCCAAGGGACGCTCATTAAGCCTTTCTCTTCCGCATACATCATGGGCAGGTCTATGCATTGTTACATTCAGACACATTCTTCCTAATTAACCTACCGGTAGCACGGCTACTTAAGTGGAAATTTTAATGCAGACTTTTTTTTTTTTTTTTTTTTTTTTGCATCTTGAACATGCACACGCACCTGTTGGAAATCAGACCCCACAGCCAATCTCCACCAATTTCAACCTCACTCTGCTGTTGCAAAAGCTAAGCACACGGCACGCGCCTGAGCAGAAAACAACCTACCATATTTAATAGAATGCCAGCCTCCTGGGGGCGCCGTCCGTACAAACGCTTTGCCGAGTTGGATATGTGGTTTGCAAAAGCAAGCAAGTCCTCCACGGTTCCATATCTGACTGAGGACAGCCACGGCACCTCCTGGCCACTAAGCAGCAGTGAGTCCGCCCGCTCCTCGTTCTGATTGCTGTCCGGACACACGGTCATGAGGCTGGGTTCGTAAACCGGCGGCTCTTCGCTCCCGTAAAGATTCTCCATAATGTCTATGACGTCGGACATGTTTAAATGTTTGATCAGTAAGTCGAGTTCTTCTTTATCGTCACTTCCGGTGCTCATGAACTCCATTACTGGTGCACTTGCTGGGGAACCGAGAAAACACCAAGACTTAGTGGAGAGACCCACGGGGAACTGGCGTCTGTAAGCCTGTTTTATAAAGCAAGGGCTCTGTGTCAACACAGCACGCATGAATTTAAGTACAGAGACAGCGAGGAGTGCAGAGAGACCTCAGATAACCTTTCGCCCAGCTCGTTTTGCAAAAGCAGAAACCTGAGACGTGGAGAATGCACCTGCTGCTCCCGAGTTAGGAGCTCTACTGAACGTGAACCCCAATCAAAAGCCACTCAGGAATCTTTGCAGAACTGGGGCTCCCTGCTCCTCATGGCTTCCACCCTTGCCCACCCCAGCTGCTCCCCAAAGTGCCACCCTTCCTGCAGCTTGAAAGAAAAAGAACTTGGGAACAAATGCGACCAATCAAGGCTCTGAGAGCCAAAAAAGTAAGGAAGCAGCATACAGGAGGATGCTAGGTCAGGTCTTGGGAAAAAATCCCGACACAAATGACATATAAAAGCTGCTTACCCGGAGCCGGCACTATGGCACAGCGGGTAAAGCTGCCGCCTACAGTGCCAGCATCCCATATATACCCTGGTTTGAGTCCTTGCTGCTCCACTTCTGATCCAGCTCCCTGCTAATGTGTCTGGGAAAGTAGAAGATGGCCCAAGTGCCTCGGCCCCTGCACTCATGTGGGAGACCCGGGTGGAGTTTCCGGCTCCTGGCTTCAGGTCAGTTCGGCTCTGGCTGTTGCAGCCAATTGGGGAGAGAACCAGCAAATGGAAGATCAACTCTCTGTCTCCCTCTCTCTTTCTGTAACTCTGCCTTTCAAATAAATCTTTAAAAAAAAAAAAAAAAAAAAACACAGCCCCCTGGAAGGAGACATAGAGCACAAATCCCACTTCTGCCAGGGACAATGCATTTACCCATTGCTCCAGGTGTCCCCTCCTGGGATCAGAATTCTTTCACCGTACGAGGTACACATCTCGAGGGTTCCAGGAGGCTCACTTAACATCCAGACAGCTCTCTGGAAGCTGCAGCAGCAGAAGGAGACCCAGAAACCCCAAATCTACCACAAGAAAGATGCAGGCAGAAACAAATGTGACTATGCAAGGGGTTTTTCTAAAGTTTATGGAAAAGACTCTATGATGAAAAAAAAAAGTGTATGTATTTCAAAATCTTCTTTGCCCCAAAATAAACTTAGTTTTTAAATTTTTTTTTAAGATTGATTTATTTGAAAGGCAGAGTTACAGGGAAAGAGAGAGAGAACAAGAGAGAGAGAGATCTTCCATTCACTGGTTCATTCCCCAAATGACCACAACAGCCAGAGCTGGGCCAGGCCGAAACCAGGAACCAGGAGCTTCACCCAGATCTCCCACATGGGTGCAGGGGCCCAAGCACTTGGGCCATGCTCTGCTGCTTTCCCAGGCCATGAGCAGAGAGCTGGATCAGAAGTGCAGCAACGGGGACTCGAACCGGTGTCACAGGCAGCCCTCACAACCCGCTACACCACAACAACAGCCCCCAAATAAACTTCGCTTTTAATTCCATTTTTTTTTTCTACAAACTTTCTGAAGCCCCCTCGTGTCAGCTAAAACTCTATTTCCGTTTTTTCAAAACAAATGAGGGGCCACCCTGGGGAAGCGGGGGATCTATGGGTGAGCAAAGGAAGGGACCGCAGAGGGAACACAGAACACTCAAAGGCGAAGAGATTAAAGGACCTCAGAGAACTCTGACACAGCACGTCCCATGCTTAACCAGTGGGCTCCTGAAAGACTGCACAGCGTCTGCTTAACTAAGCAAGTGCTATGGACCCAAGCCCTGGAGCCCGCCTCCCTCCCTCCCTCCCCCTCTCTCTCTCTCTCTCTCTCTCTCTCTCTGAAAAAGTATTTCAGGGCCAGTGTTGAAGAGTCCCATGCTGCCAAAGCCATGCACCACCAAGCACCTTGGAGCTTGAGTCGCAAGTACCAGGAAGCGGGGCCACGCCTGCCCCTGCTGTCCGCCTTCCAGGGAAATCTCATTCCAAAATGACCCATGCAACCCAGTGCCACCACCGTCAGACTGGACGGTCACTTTCTGATGCCTCCATTGCATGTTGGGTGTCCCACAGAAAAGACTCTGTTGACTGTCACAAGGCGAGCGCTCATACCACACACACACACACACACACACACACACACACACATCCAGTGACCACCTGCTGGAGGCCGGGCCAGTCTCTCAACCTCCGTGTGACCGCATCTGAGAAGTGGAACCAGTAACAGCACCTCGCTCTCGCGGGGCGGGTTTGAGGCTGGTTCACACGCACAAGGTGCAGGCTGTTTTGCTTTCCACGCATGAAGGAGCAGGACTGGGTCAGCCTTTTTGCACGTTCTGGGACAGCCTCCTTTCTGATCTGCAAATGGGATGTGGCTGCCTATTCCCCCGGCTTCCTCCACACCAAGCTTTCAAAGACTCTCTCTAAAACTGGGGACAGACAGAGCAGAAGGGCTTCTTTGATAGCTGTTATGACTGGAACGACATCTACAAACTCAAGGCGGCCCCTGGCACATCTCTGAGGGAGACTGAGTCACATTCTAGGCACCTGCCGTGCTAGGAAAAGAATTTCTTGGGTGGAATAGGGTGGGGGCTTGGGGAGGGGACATCTGTCTTGGGTTTCACCAGGCTGTTTAGTTGCGGTTTCTGTTTGTAGAATGAACTAGAATCGGCTGGGGGAAAAAAAAAACAGAAGTAAAAACAGAGCGCGGGGCGGGGGTGGGGGGCTGGCTGGAAGGATGGAAGCCTCTCAGCGTGACTTCTCAGATGGGTGATGTGACAGCAGATACAGCCCCCAGGACTCGCAGGTCTCAAGGAGGACGGCCAGACCCATGCCCGGAGGGATGGCTCAAGAGATGCCGGTTTAGCAATCAAGCCGTCTGGTCTAAGATAATGGGTGGTGGGGCACAGTACACAGCAGGAAGCCTCGCCAAACGCCTACCTCCCAACAGAACAGAAGATTTCATCCCGCCTGGAGATTGGCAGAGAGTCGGGATGATCCGCTGCCGGGTATTTGGCGATTCAGCCATGCCCAGCAAGAGAAAAAAATGCTCTTCCTATCCAATCATGCGAGACTTCGGGGCGACTCCAGATGTCTCCACTACCCCAGCCTCCCAGCAAAGTCCTTAAAAGTCAAAGCAAGGGAGCCCCCAAAGAGCTGGAGTTCCCCCCCACCCCGACGGCAAAGCATCGCGTGTGTAGCCACAGCGGCTTCCATCCAGGACCTGTCTCTCTCACCCCCTACTGCCCTCCGTCCTGGGCCTGCATGGGAACACGGCAGCCGGGTCCCCTCCGCCTCCAAAGTGCACTCACCGCGTCCAGGCAGGCCGGGGGAGCAGTCGTGCGCCACGGGACGCGCGCTCCCCGCCGGCCCCTGCTTCCCCGCGCTCAGCTCACACTCGCAACTGGCCCCGGCGCCGGGGATCCGGGAAACAGGAGGAAAGGGGAGGAGCCCCCTTGCGCAAGGTGCTTTCCAGTCGTGCCAGGCTGCAGCCGGTGACCTGCGCGAGGGACGGACGCCCCCGCCTCTCCACGCCCCTGCCCTAGGTCTCCCCCACTGCTGGAAGAGCCCCCGGCGCGCCCTAGAGGGGCGTGACCCCAAAGCCACCCCGAACCCACCGGAGGCTAGTTACCTGCGGCCTCGGCGCGCGCCCGCGGGCCAGGCGCGTCCCCCGCAGACCCCCGACGGCTCGGTGCGCGGCGCGTGGCCGGTCCTGGCAGCGCGGCGCCGGGCTCCAGCGCGTGGCGCGGCGGCCGGGCCGGAGCAGGCAAGTGCGCTCTGGGCGCCTGACTCACCGCGTCTGAGCCGGCCCAGGGGCGGCGCAGCGGACAGCGGCCGCCGCCTCCCCGCCTTTTCCATTTCCCCTTTCTCTTCGTAAACAGAACGAGCCCGCCCGCTCGCTGGGGAAGCCGAAGCACCAGCGCCGGGAAATTCCGTGCTCCCCCCTCTGCCCGGCACCGTGGGCCCGCGGGGAGGAGCTGGGGGCGGGGCGCAACGTCGGGGACCCGCCTCGCTCGCCGGGGATCCGCACGGACCGGGGAGCGCGAACGGCGGAGCCGGGCAGGACAGCCCCGGAGAGACCTGGCCTTGCCCGGCGCGCGCGTGCGCGGGCATCCTAGGCCCCGGGAACATCCTGGGCGGGGCACGGAGGCGCCCAGGCGCGTTTGTAGCCTTCCGGACCTGCGCGCCGACCGGGTTTGGGTTCTGAGGCTCGCGCGTCTTCTGAGAAGGAGAAAGGGTGCTGCCGACTCGGGACGGGGCTGGGGGAGAGGGGGAAGGGGCGGGGTTGGCGTCTGGAGGGGCCCCTGGACTTGGCCGGCGCAAGCTGCTTTTGCGCTTTGCAGTGTGCAGTGAGTGGAGCCGGCGTGTGGCACTACCCTGCAAGCACCGGGCACCTGCGCCAGTCTTCGGGCACCTGGAGCCCCGCCCCCCCCGGGGGGGGGGTGCTGCGCACCTGGCACTTCTCTGCAGCGCGTACCCCAGGCGCGGTTTCAAGAGAGATCTGGGGAGGAGGCGCGTCACTCCAGGTATCTGCGTGGCCGCACCTGCCCGACCGCCCCGGCCCGAGCTCGCTCATCCTGGCTCTGTCGTGCCAAAAAGCCGCGTAGGACCCAGTGCAAAACGGGTTCCTTCCAGGGTGGTCGCAGGAGAATTGCTGGCAGCCCCAGCACGCAGGGGAGTGCTGTGACAGAAGCAGCGAGGGACTTGTGCGCATCCAGGGGCGCGGGGCGTGGGGGCAGCTTGTGCCTTCGGGGCCTGGAGCGAGGCGGTGCGGTTGGCCGGGGAGGAGAAGCCGCGCCGACCCCGCACCGCCACGCTGGCCCGGGCCCAGGCGTCAATGATCCCAGTCCCTGCAGAAACCGGACTCGCAGCGCGAGAGAAGGCCCTCCCTCTTCGTTTTCGGACAACATCGGAAGCGTTTTAAAAATACAGCGACGGAACGCCCGCACCCTGGAATGAGCTCATGAAAAGCCACACCCAATTTGGGAACGAAATATTCGGTCTGACCGAGCTGAGAACTGATGGAGGTAGAACCTGCAGGGTTCTCAGGCGAGCCCTGTTTATGCACCGAGCAAAAGCCACCTGGAGCGCAGTGAGTTATTGGGGTGCCTCTGAGAGTGGGCTCAGCCGTGGAGCTTAGTCCAGAAGTCATTCTGAAGGACATCACGTGTTCAGCCCCGTCAAGCAGCTCACAGCCCATATCCGGCATCTGGGTTAGACGTTCCTCCTGCGCCCAAGGCCAGCTGCCTGCCAATGCAGACCCTTGCGGAGCAGTGCAGATGGCTCAGGTGCACCTGCCGGGCACCTGGACAACCTGGATGGAGCTCCCAGCTCTTGGCTTCAACCTGGCCTAATTCTGGCATCTGGGGAGTGAGCCAAGGAGTGGAAGCACACACTCTCTCTCTCTCTCTCTCTCTCTCTCTCTCTCTTTCTCTCTCTCTCTTTCTCTCTCTCTCTCTCTCTCTCTCTCTCTCTCTCTGTGTGCCTTTATCTGTCTCTCTGCTTCTCAGAAATGTAAACACACTTCATCAATCTCATGGAAAACATTTTTGTTCAAAAAAAAAAAAAAAAGTGCACCACAAGCCGCTCTCTAGAAGCTGTTTGGAGCCAGCAAAATACACTTGCAAATTGTGTTGCAATCCTTCTCTCTTTGCCCAAGAGACTCTGTCCACTCCTAGGGTGACTCAATAATGGGCTTGTTAGCTGAGTTTGGAAATCCAGACAGATATCAGCATTCACAAGGGGTAGGCAGACTTCCTCAGCCTATTCTGCTATGGAATCGCAAAGCTTCACACACATTAAGGAAAGGTGAGACACTTTTTTCCAGCCTTCTTCATATTTGCAAAAGAGGGAATCCTGGAATAAATCGGGGAATTCCTAGAAGCCACTTCAAAATGTCTATGGCAACATGAAAAACCTTTGCATGGATTTCAAAATTTTTTTTTTTTTTTGACAGGCAGAGTGGACAGTGAGAGAGAGAGACAGAGAGAAAGGTCTTCCTTTGCCGTTAGTTCACCCTCCAATGGCCACCGCGGCCGGCGCGGTGCGCCGGCGCACCATGCTGATCCGATGGCAGGAGCCAGGAGCCAGGTGCTTTTCCTGGTCTCCCGTGGGGTGCAGGGCCCAAGCACCTGGGCCATCCTCCACTGCACTCCCTGGCCACAGCAGAGAGCTGGCCTGGAAGAGGGGCAATCGGGACAGAATCCGGCGCCCCAACCGGGACTAGAACCCGGTGTGCCGGCGCCGCTAGGCGGAGGATTAGCCTAGTGAGCCGCGGCGCTGGCTCAAAATGTTTTACACTCAAATAAACTTCCCTTTTAATTCCATTTTCCATGAACTTTTTGAAGTTCTCTTATATATGTGGCTTGGGAAAAAGAAAAGTTCATTTTTCTTTTACAGGTTATCAAAGGGAGATAATTACATGCTGGCTTTGAGTGAACCTTTAAGTAAGATACTTGTGAAGAGGAACTTCCAGGAGCATGACTTTTTTCTGTATGGTTTTATGTTGAAACAACTATTCGCTAATCACAGTGTGTTTAAGTGATGATCTTGTCTCGCTTCTAATAAGACTCCTTGGATGAACAACTGTATAGCTATGTAGGTACTAAATGTGAAATTATTGGGGCCGGTGCTGTGGCACAGTGGGTAAAGCCACTGCCTGCAGTGCTGGCATCCCACATGGGCACTGGTTTGAGTCCCAGCTGCTCCACTTCCCATCCAGCTCTCTGTATGGCCTGGGAAAGCAGTAGAAGATGGCCCAAGTGCTTGGGCCCTGCACCCACATGGGAGACCTGGAAGAAGCTCCTGGCTCTTGGCTTCTGATCCATGCAGGAGTGAACCAGTGGATGGAGGACCTCTCTCTCTCTCTGCCTCTTCTCTCTCTGTGTAATGCTGATTTTCAAATAAATAAATAAATCTTTTTTAAAAAATGAAATTAACATTGTCTTTAAATCATTTATTTTATTTTTTTAAAGATTTTTTTATTTATTTTCCTTGAAAGTCAGAGTTACAAGGGAGAGAAGGAGAGGCAGAGAGAGGTCTTCCATCTGATAGTGCACTTCCCAGATGGCCACAACGGCCGGAGCTACACCAATCTGAAGCCAGGTGCCAGGAGCTTCTTCCGGGTCTCCCACATGGGTGCAAGGGCCCAAGGACTTGGGCCATCTTTTACTGCTATCCCAGGCCATAGCAGAGAGCAGGATCAGAAGTGAAGCAGCCAGGACTTGAACTGGTGCCCATATGGGATGCCAGCGCTTCAGGCCAGGGCATTAACCCACTGTGCCACAGTGCCCGCCCCTTTAAATCATTTAAGTGGTTAAAACTGCTTAAAGATCTGGTAGCTCTTATTCTCAAAAACAAACAAAAAAAAAGATTATTTATTTGAAAGGCAGAGTTACAGAGACAAAGGGAGAGGCTGAGAGAGATCTTCTATCTACTGGTTCACTCCCCAAATGGCCACAATGGCCTAGGCTGGACCAGGGGAAAGCCAGGAGTCTGGCATTCCATCCCTGGCTCCCACACAGGTGCAGGGGACCAAGCACTTGGGCCATCTTCCTCCACTTTCCCAGACTCATTAGCAGGAACCTGGATCGGAAGTGGAGCAGCTGGGACAGGAACCAGGGCTCCCATGGGGTGTCAGCGTCTCAGACCTACTGTGTCACAATGCCAGCCTTAGTTCTTTTTCTTTCGTTGCCATATGTAAGTTTCCTAGGATAATGTGAATGGAGTTCAAATACAGTTGGCCTTTTTTGTATGTTGTTTTAAAATGGCAAAGCTTTACAAGGCAAAAAAAAAAAAAATCATACACTGTTTAAGCTGTTAGCTTGGACGCCATTAATAAGGCGCATGAGCCCCAGGATGGAGTCTGCAGTGCAGGTGGAGAGACAGAAGTCCCTCCCCAGTGTGGGAATCTGCAGTGCCCAAGGCTTTGGCCACACCCCTCTGGTATTTGTACCTGAAACCTCCCTCCCCGAGCTGTGACCAGTCCCCAGTCACAGCGTATCTTGCAGCTGCCGGCTGGGGGACCACTGCTCAGCCTAGCCTTGCGGGGGCACATCAGGGGTGTCCCCCAGATCTGCAAGAAACCGTGAGGTGCATCGTTAGACTCTGCAAAGCAGCAGGTCCTGGAGCCTTAGGCAGGAAAGCCAGGAGCAGCTGCAATGTATTTCTGGCTCATCAGTGAGCGATGCCCTCAGCCCCGCCCAACCTCCCCAGGCCCTGGGGAGGGACACAGACACAGGTGGAAGGGGCAGTCTTTGCTGTCCCCTTCTTTCTTTTGAAACCTTGGCCAGGGAAATGGAGCCCCAGGCAGAGGTAGAATCTGCATGCGGGGGAAAGGAGAGAGAAGCCCCCGAAGCGCCTTGGGAAGGGCAGGGGAGTCCCTGCTGCCCTTGGCAGGTGCCTGTTGTTTGCAAAGCCAAAACTCAGGGCCCTCGAGTGCCTGCGTGAAGCTCTTCGGCAAGAGGTCTTAGATTTTTTTTTCTTTTTTTAATCATTGCTGGCTTGGTGTTGTGACTTCCCCAAAGCTGAGGTTCTCGAACCATACTTTGAAAACTGAAACCATTGCTCTCTGTTTCCCCTCGCACATGGAAACTCCTTGTGGAGTACTTCTTCACCGTGGCCTTCTGAGATGACCACAGGGCTCCTGGGAACTGGGCAAGGCCCTGTCCTTGGGCTGGTACGGAAGCTGCCATGGGTCATACTTCAGGGAGGCGGGGCGAGGCTCAGTGGTGACGCTGCCCCAAACTCCTGCTCCTCCGATCTGCTGTGCGGGAACCCCAGTGGGGTTTGTGGGTATTACCCGTGTGCCTCCTGCTGCTCGCCGTTAACCTCCTGGTCCTTGCCAACACTGAGCCATGCCTGCAAATGCTTTGTGGAACGGGTACTGTCTACTACACAGAAAATTGTTGACATGTCGCTAGGGTCAGGGAAGGAATTGGTTAAAAAATGTAGCTGCTTCTAATCTGATCCCCTTCTGTACATGCAAGTGTAGATGCATGGGTAGAGAAAACAGACACCAGGCAGTAGCTTGCAGAGACAGTCACTTATTAGACTCCCTTGAAATACTTTTCACGTGCAGTGCCTTGGGAAGCTGATGAGCTCAAACCCAAGTCCTTGGGCCCCTGCACCCACATGGGAGACCTAGAAGAAGCTCCTGGCTCCTGGCTTCGGCCCAGCCCAGCCCCAGCCATTTGGGGAGTGAACCAGCAAATGGAAGAGCTCTCTGTCTCTCTAATTCTGCCTTTCAAATAAATAACAATTTTATCACATTTGGCGAAGCTGAGTAGTCCAAGATCAAAGCCACAGCAGTTCAGCAGTCCAAGGAGGGTTCTGCCTCTCCAGGGAGGTCCCAGGGAAGGTGTGCCTGATGCCCTGGGAAGTATCTTTTGTCAGGGCCTAATCCCATTCCCTAGGGGAAACCCTCACAGCTAAATCAATCACTTTTTTTTTTTTTTTAACATTTTATGTATTTGAATGGCAGAGTTACAGAGAGGCAGAGGCTGAGAGACAGAGACAGAGGTCTTCAATCCGCTGGTTCACTCCTCAAATGGCCACAATAGCTGGAACTAGGCCTATCCAAAGTCAGGAGCCAGGAGCTTCTTCCCATGCAGGTGCAGGGGCCCAAGCACTTGGACAATCTTCCACTGCTTTCCTAGGTGACAGCACAGAGCTGGATCGGAAGTAGAGCAACCAGGACTCGAACTGGCGCCCCTATGGGATACCGGCATGCTCGCTTCGCCACAGTGCCAGCCCCTCAATCACTTCTTAATACTGTTGCAATGGCAGCAACTGTAGTTTGGAGACCGGTGCAGGCTGTACCAGTCATGTTCTAGGACTAAAGGCAAATGCCAGCCGGCGCCGTGGCTCACTAGGCTAATCCTCTGCCTAGCGGCGCCGACACACCGGATTCTAGTCCCGGTTGGGCGCCGGATTCTGTCCCGGTTGCCCCTCTTCCAGGCCAGCTCTCTGCTGTGGCCCGGGAGTGCAGTGGAGGATGGCCCAAGTGCTTGGGCCCTGCACCCCATGGGAGACCAGGAGAAGCACCTGGCTCCTGCCATCAGATCAGCGTGGTGCGCCGGCCTTTGGAGGGTGAACCAATGGCAAAAGGAAGACCTTTCTTTCTGTCTCTCTCTCTCACTGTCCACTCTGCCTGTCCAAAAAAAAAAGAAGCCAACCATGCATGAGTGTTCTTCAGCACTTTTAGTACCAAGACACTTTGGTGGCTGGATCTCATAGGAATGAAGTCGTGTTAGTCTCTGATCACATTAAACATAGCATCAAAAGGGAGTGTGTTTTGGGGCCGGCGTTGTGGCACAGTAGGTTAAGTTACCACCTGTGACGCTGAGCTGCCATCCTATATGGGCACTGGTTCAAGTCCCAGCTGCTCTGCTTCTGATCCAGCTCCCTGCTAATGTGCCTAGGAAACCAGTGGAAGGTGGCCCAAGTCCTTGGGCCTCTGTACCTACAAGTTGCAAGTAAAATCAGCAGGAGAGTGACCAGACGTGACCAGATCAGATGCGACCCAGACATGACAAAGTCCATAGATGCTATCATGATATGGCTTCCTGATTGCTATGGAGGCAACCAGGCCAGCACATGGTGTCCGCCTGGTGGATACACTCCATGATCGTCTCTCTCCAACCTCCTGTCCAGTGGCCTCGCCACGGGAGCGTGAAACTCGCCATGGAGGGAGCATTCCTATCACAGGGATCAGCCAGTGCTACAGCTGGGCCAGGGTGCTCAGACAGCTGCTTGCGTGATGTTCACATTCCTGTTATATTTGTTTTATTTGTAAGGCAGAGGGAGAGATGAAGAGAGATCTTCCGCCCATTGGTTCACTCCCAAATGCCTGCAACAGCCAGGACTGGGGCAGGACCAAGCCAGGAGCCAGGAACTCCAGCCAGCTCTCCCTTGGGGGGGGACAGGGGGCACACACTTGAGCCATCCCCTGCCGCCTGCCTCCCAGGGGGAGTGTAAGCAGGAATGCTGGATGGGAGGTGGAGGACCCGGGACTCCAACCCGGCACTCCCAGTGCGATGCAGGAGTCGGACGGCCTCCTGCAGAGCAGAACGTGTGGCCACGCAGGAGCTCTCAGACCCGATTGCCTGGGGACAGTGGGCCAGGCCTTCCCAGCTGCCTGGCCAGAATCCCCTGGGAAATTCTCACTCTGTACATGTGCGCCTGGGCCCCCGACATCTGAATTTCAGAAAATGCCAGGGGGCTCTCACTGGGAAATACTGTCCACGTGGAGAGAATGTGCTTTGGATCCAACTCTGCTTCCCCATTTTCTGTCCCTGTGACCTAAGGCGAGTCAGTCCGACTCGGGGAGCTTTTGGGTTTCTTTCTTTATAAAAGGGGGGAAAACAAACAACCTGGTTTTCATTTTACTTTCTGTCTTATCAAAGCCTGCTGAAAACCCACTTCTCTGACAGCAGGCGAAAAGTGAATTCAGGTATGCACCTGTTGATTCTCTGCTAAAATGCGTTTGAAAAAATGGAACACTTTTTTTTTTAATGATTTATTTACTTATTTATTTGAAAGACAGAGTTATAAAGATAGAGGGAGAGACAAAGAGGTCTTCCATCCACTGGTTCACTCCGAAAATGGCCACAACAGCTGGGACTGGGCCCCTCTGAAGCCAGGAGCCAGGAGCCTCCTCTAGGTCTTCCATGTTGAGTGCAGAGGCCCGAGCACTTGGGCCATCTTCCGCTGCTTTCCCAGGCGTATTAGCAGGGAGCTGCATCAGAAGTGGAGCAGCCAGGACTTGAACCAGCGCCCATATGGAATGCCTGCATTGCAAAGCTTTACCGCTATGCCACAGCACTGATCCTGCAACACTTTGAATTACTTCTTAGCTTTCAGTACTAACCCAGAAAATCGCTGTAAGTAGCAAGTAGGCACTTGTCCAGGATGGCTCAGACAGTGCACCAAGCCAAAATGGGGGCCCTACATGATCACTTTCCAGCTGGTGTAGCCATTGGGTTATTGGATTCTTGCACTGAGCAGGTGCAAAGTCACTCAGGCAGCCCAGAGAGATCCGGGTTTCTCAGTGGGCTCCAGGTTGCTGCAGCTGCCAGAGATCCACCCACGTTGCCCCCTGACTCCCACCTGCAGCCCCACCCCAGTACCCTCCATCCTAGCTTGCCCAACGCCCACCACGCTAGCTCATTCCGGCTCACCCAGCTGCTGCCCAGTGGGTATCCTGTGTTTGCCCCTCAGAGCCGAGATTCGTGGAACATCGTCTGGTCACAGAGCTGGGCGGGTGGCAGGCTGGAATGAGACCAGCGTCCCCATTCCAGTTAAAGAAAGGGAAGCTTTGGATGCCCTTCTCGCCACGCTCGGTCATCAGCTTAACCGCTCTCAGGAGAATGCCAACGAAGACAATGCACCAAGAGCTTGTGCTTTCTGAAAACTGAACGTATGTGTTAGTGAATACTAGGAAAGGTAGAATGTGGTGTTAAATGAACCGTGTCTGGTGTGTCAGAAAACACTCACCGTGCACTGGTGTGCTCAGGCGCTTAAGTCGGGACTTCGGACACCTGCATCCCATGTAGGAGCGCCCAGTTTGAGTCCCAGGGTAGGAGGGACTCCACTTCCGATCCAGATCCCTGCTCATGCACACCCTGGAGGCGGCAGGGGACGATTCACATACTTGGAGGGAGAACTGGATGGAGTTCCGGGCTCCTGGCTTTGGCCTGCCCAGTCCTGGCTGTTGGGGGCATTTGAGAGTAAACCAGTGGATGGAAGATCTCTTTCCATCTCTCTGCCTTTCAAACACAGTGAATATAAATAAGTACAAATTTAAACAGCATGCAACCAGCTGAACACCCTGACTGTAGCGCGGGCTGGTTGCAGAATCCTGTCCAGTACAGACATTCTGGAAAGTGGAGATAATGAAATTTATACCTGGTTCCAACACTCGGGTCATGGTCCCTGCTATCAGCATTTCTCTTTTTTTTAGTAATGCTCGGTTCAGTCTTATTACAGTCACCTCCAGCCACTCGCTTCTTCAGTTCACTTTGCCAAGTGGCTGGTGTTTGGCATAGCAACTAGTGTACTGCTTGGAACACCCACATTCCATTGCAGAGTGCCTGGGTTCAAGTTCTGCCTCTGCTTCCCATCAGCCTCCCTGCACCCAGGGAGGCAGCAGATGATGGCTCAAGTGCTTGGTCCCTGCCACCCACATGGGAGACCTGGATGGAGGTCTAGAATCCTGGCTTCGGCCTGGCCTAAATCTGGCTGTTGCAGGCATTTGGGGAATGAACAAGCAGATGGAAGATCTCTCTCTCTCTCTCTCTCTCTCTCTCTTTCTCTCTTTCTCTCTGCCTTTCAAACAAAGTGAAAATCATCAATTCATTCATTTTAAAAAACCTTGCAAATGAGAAAAGAGCAACCAGTCTCCTGTCTTAAAGACAACTGGCTCACTCATCTGTTCATCCAACATAGTTGGGTCACAGGCTAGCAGCCACGGAGGACCACTGCACAGAGCTCCCTGGGCTTCATGGGGTGTGCAGCTTAGGTGGAAAGAGAGGATGCTGGGGACAAGTGCAGACAAGGAGCGAGCACAGGGCAGAGGCAGTGGAGAGAAGGTAGGGCAATGCATCAGGAGGGACCTTGCTCAGGTCAGGAGGGACCTACCCTAGAACGTGACCCTCATGTAAAAGCAGTGCTGTGGGCTCCCCCCTGTGGGAGTGCCTGGGTTCAATTCCCAGCTGGGGCACCTGAATCCAGCTTCCTGCTAATGCAGACCTGGGGAGACAGCAGTGATGACTGACCATGTGTGAGATCTGGCCAGCTCTGGTCATTGCAGGCATTTGGGGAGTGAACCAATGATAAGAACTCTGTGTGTGTGTGTATGTGTGTGTGAGTGTGTGTCTATCTGTCTCTCTACCTCTCCAAAAATAATAATAATAATGCAGTAGATTATAGCAACCAGACATAAGTCAAAAGTCCCCATAGGGGCCAGTGTGGGTCCCGAGGGTCAAGCTGCCACTGTAACACAGGAGCACCAGTTCAAATCCCAGCTGCTCCACTTCTGATCCAGCTCCCTGCAGTTACACCTGGGAAGGCAGCAGAAGATGGCCCAAGTCCTTGGGCCTGGTTGGAGTTCCTGGCTCCTGGCTTCAGCCTGGCCCAGCCTGGCTGTTGTGGCTATTTGGCGATTGAACCAACAGATAGAAGACAAATTCTCTCTCTCTCTCTCTCTAACTCTGCCTTTCAAACAAATAAAGTCTTTTACAAAGAATTCACTGTGGATGATCAGCTGCTTTTTGGTTCAATATGTTGCTTCAGTTTTGTTACTACTTGGTGTGGACAGATTCTCAAAGCAGGCAGAGTTCTTCGAGGTTCTTTAATCTGACACCTTTACCATATAAATGACAGCCCAGAAGCCACTACAGGCCACTCAGAGGCCCCGTGCCAGTGAGTAACAGAGCCAGATCGAGAGGCCAGCTTTGCTGACCCAACTATAACCTGCAGCTCTTGTGCTAAAGGAAAAGCTTGTTTAATTTCCATATTATTTGAAAGACAAAAAGACAGAGAGAAAGAGACACAAAGAGAGGGGAGAACCTCCACCTCTTTACTCCCCAAATGTCCACAACAGCCCCGTCAGGGCCAGGCTGAACCCAGGAGCCCAGGACTCCATCCGGGTCTCCCATGAGGATTGCAGGGGCCCAAGCACTTGAGCCATCACCTGTTACCTCCTGGGGTTCACATTAGCTGGATCAGAAGTGGAGCAGGCAGGCGCCGCGACTCACTAGGCTAATCCTCCACCTTGCGGCGCTGGCACACCGGGTTCTAGTCCTGGTTGGGGCGCCGGATTCTGTCCAGGTTGCCCCTCTTCCAGGCCAGCTCTCTGCTGTGGCCCAGGAGTGCAGTGGAGGATGGCCCAAGTACTTGGGTCCTGCACCCAATGGAGACCAGGATAAGTACCTGGCTCCTGCCATCAGATCAGCGCAGTGCGCCGCCATTGGAGGGTGAACCAACGGCAAAGGAAGACCTTTCTCTCTGTCTCTCTCTCTCACTGTCCACTCTGCCTGTCAAAAAAAAAAAGTATAAGAAAAAAAAAAAGAAGTGGAGCAGCAGGGACTTAACCAGCAAGGTCTTAACCAAAGTCAGATGCCCGCCTGTCAGCTCCTTTTTGAAAGAAGTCATATATAGAGAAATGTTGCTCTACGTATATCCCATAAATACTCTGTAATAAAATATAACTGGTTATGTAGCATTTATATCAACATATAGCTTGTTGGAAAACCTGAGATTAAACAAAATTAAAAAGAACATGGATTTTCAAGTTACTGACATCAGACGCCTTTGGTTTGTCTGTTTTGCCTTTTACTGGCTGTGCGATTTGCAGAAGCTGTTTAATCCCTCCGAGCTTTAGGGCTCTTACTTACACAAGCAAGCTCCTTGGTAAATGAGTTGATGATTTCACTGATTGAATGCAGACGACAGAAAGGGAGCACACAGAACGGAGAAGGCATTTGGAAAACAAAACACTGGCCCCTTCCGTTGCAGGGGAGAGGCAGCAGGGCTAGAGGCAGAGGCATTTGAGGCATTTGGGTTTTTCTTTCAACTTGCAAAAAGCTCCCCCCGCTGGTGGCAGAAGTGCGGGGTCTGTGCGCGGAGCAGCCCTGGGGAGTGACTGTGCAGGCTGCGGCCAGAGCTCTGTGGGTGTCTGTTTTAAATGCAGACCCTTCCGGTTTCCCTGAGCGCCTCCCGAGCGCGCTGGCTCCGTGGCATCAGCAGCCCGGATGGTTTCATTTTCACCCTGTGAACTGGACTGTCCCACTGCAAATCTCCCTCGAGTTCTTGGAAAACTCTCTGAGGTTGAGCAGCAGCAGGACGTTTGCATGAGAAAATTGGTGACTCAAAGCCTTTCCACAGAGTTCTTAGGGCCCCCTGGGAGATCTCATTACTGTCCTTTTTTTTTTTTTTAAGATTTATTTATTTGTTTGAAAGGCAGACAGAGAGAGAGAGGTCCTCCATTCACTGGGTCCCTCCCCAAATGGTTGCAATGGCCAGAGCTTGGCCAATCCGAAGCCAGGAGTCAGGAGCTGCATCCAAGTCTCCCACGTGGGTACAGGGGCTCATACAGTTGGGCCAACTTCTGCTGTTTTCCCTGGCACATTAGCAGGGAGCTGGGTGGGAAGAGGAGCAGCCGAGACTGGAACCCGTGCCCATATGGGAAGCCGGTACCACAGGTGGAGGCTTAACCTGCTAAGCCACAACGGCCCCCTTATTTGTGTCTTGAAGTCTGGGTTTGTGCTTCTTTGTCTGAACACTGGGTAAGACAAAAGCAAGTCCAGTTTTGCACAGCTTGGAGCCTTCCCATGAGGCCCTCTGGGGGACTGCTCTTTCTCTAACCCAGCTAGGCAGCCACAGACCAAGCAGGAGTGACTTGACCAGGGGCCGGCACTGTGGCATAGTGGTAAAGCCGCTGTCTGCAATGCCTGCATCTCACACGATGACAGCTGGAGACCCGGCTGCTCCACTTCTGATCCAGCTCTGTGCTAATGCGCCTGGGAAAGCAGTGGAAGATGACCCAAGTGCTTGGGCCCCTGCACCCACGTGGAAGACCAGGAAGAAGCTCCTGGCTCCTGGCTTTAGCTTGGCCCAGCCCTGGCTGTTATGGCCATCTGCAGAGTGAATCACTGGATGGAAGATCTCTCTGTTTCTCCCTCTCCCTCTCTCTTTATAACTGCATTTCAAATAAATAAACAAATCTTTAAAAAATAGGTTTATGTTGGCACAACAATTTTTGAAATCTATGCCTAGTTTTTTTTCACGAAGTACATTTCCCCTGAACTTTGGGGAGACCCCTCGTGTTAAGTGTGACAAAAGGGACATGAGCGTGTCTCCCTGGGTTATGGTGCGTCTCAGGTCCTGGGTCCCCTGGGTCTGAGCTCAAAGATCTCATGATGGTGAGGTGAGAGCTGAAGGTGGTCAGCTGCCGCGGAGCCTGAGACATCAGGTTGGATGCTTGTATCTCACGTTCGAGTCCCCATCCCGCTTGTAGATCCAGCTCCCTGCTGATGCACGCCCCGTGGGGTTACCAGTGGTGGCTCAAATACTAGGATCCAAACTGAGTTCCTGGCCCCTGGTTTGGGCCTGGCCCAGGCCTTGCTGTGGCAGGCATGTGGAGGATGACGTAACGAATGGGAGACCTCTGACTCTGTCTCTCTCCATCTCAATGAAATAAATAAATTAACTTTTACAGATGGGATCATGATTTAAGTGACTTAATAAACTCTCTGGACTCTAGGTAAAGGAATTAATACATGACACAGCACAGGCACAAAGCCCCGCTTTGCTCTCCATGGAAGAAAGTGTTTGATTGCAGCAATAACTGGGTTAGCTCAGACACTTCTCATATGGTAAAACAAACTCTTCAAGGCAATAAGTTAAGAAGCATGTCCCATGGACATGCACACACGTGGACACATACATGTGGTCATGGACACACGGCATGTTGAAACGCACACACACGGACACCCATAGATGTCACCATGGACACACGGCCTGTTGAAACACACGTGGACATGCATAGGTGTCACCACAGACACATGTCATGCTGAAATGCATGCACATGTGGACACACATACATGTCATCATGGACACATGCCATATCGAAATGTATGTACATGTGGGCACATACATGTCATCATGGACATGTGTCATGTTGAAATGCACACGTCCGTATGCATGTAATGTTGCCAGTATGTAAATACATCATGGACACAGAAGTCACACTGGACATGCACACGTCACCATGGGCACACATGTGTCATCTTGGACATGCACACACATGTCATCATGGTCTTCGGCAGTGGCTCTCATGTTTTAGAACACCCAAGAGATGAAGAAAACGTGAGTCTGGAATCCGACCCCTAGATATTCTGCTCCAATAAACCTGGGTGTGAGCCCAAAAGTCTGTTTTACAGTAAGCTCGCGAGGGTCACGTCCCTGGACTGACTCTAGAAACTTGGTGTCCCCTTGTTAGTGCTCTGGGGAGGCAGCCGGTGATGGCTCAATTCCCTGGGCCCCTCCAACCACGTAGGAAACCAAGATCGAGTTTCTGGCTCCTGTTTCTGGTCCAGCCTAGCCCTGGCTGTGAATGGAAACTATCTCTGCCTCTCTCTCTCTCTGTCACTCTGCCTCAAATGAATACATGGATAAAACTTTTTTTTTTCAAAGAAACCCTAGCGTGCCCCAAAAGAAAAAGAACATTTAGCTTGGAATACAGACAAAGCCCAAACTCCAAAGCACTGGTGTTGCCTTCCGCATCTGGAACCTGGGTGCCTGATCTGAATCTGGTAGGTCCTCCTCCGGTTGCTCCAAACAGTGACAATTTTCTCTGCTGTTTTCAGTCTTCACATCCATAAAATGGGTATCATAACAACACTGGCGATATTTAAACAAGCTGACGTGACTACACACAAAGTCCACGTGGGTGATGTTAATCCGGGGACCAGGAGACACCCACAGCCACACCCAGTGGTTTAGGCCAGCAGTAACCCTCCAGTCCTCAGCAGCAGTGCCCCTGTGTGGCCGTGCTTGGAATAGCAGCATCAGGCTGCAGGACTGTGGGGTGGACCGGATCACAAAGGTCAGTGCTTTCTCTTGTTTTTATCTATCTATCTATCTATCTATCTATCTTAAAAGGTATTTATTTATTTGTAAGGGGAGTTACAGAGAGAGACAGAGAGAGAGGTCTTCCATCCGCTGGTTCACTCCCCAGATGGCCACAATGGCCAGAGCTGTGCTGATCTGAAGCCAGGAGCCAGGAGCTTCTGGGTCTCCCACGCAGGTGCAGGGGCCCAAGCACTTGGCCATTTTCTTCTGCTTTCCAGGCCATTGCAGAGAGCTGGATCGGAAGTGGAGTAGCCGGGACTTGAACAAGTGCCCATATGGGATGCCAGCGCTGCAGGCGACAGCTTTACCCACTATGCCACAGCACCGGCCCCAGGACCCAGGAGCTTCTTCCAGGGACATCAGATACACAGGGAGAGGGGCTCCCCTTCTCATCTTTTTAAAGAATCTGTCCATTTGTTTTCATTTTATTTGAAAGCCAGAAAAACGATGGAGAGAGGAATAACATCTCCCATCTCCTGCCTGGTTCTCTCACCAGGTCAAAGACAGGAGCCCAGGACTCCATGCTGGTCTCCCGCGTGGGTGGCAGAGACCACAGGTACTGGAGCCCTCCTCGGCCGCCTCTCAGGGTGAGCACTGGTAGGAAGCTGGGTCCCTAGGATCTGGGACCTGGAAGCCCAGGTCCATCCTCACCACATTCCCACCCCTGCCCTCATCACCGTTAGTTACACCTGCCGGTGACCCTGTTGCCAAATAAGGTTGCATTCTGAGATGCCAGGGGTTTAGGGCTTTAGCTCTCCCCTCCTCCTCCCTGCCCGAGCGGGAATCCACTAGGAAGCTATTTTAAATAGTTTGCAGAAAATGGAATTTGAAGATGTCTATTGTGGTGCAAAACAACTTTGTAATCCTTGCATGATTTTTTCCCCCATAATATGTATTTTCTCTGTTTTTAAATATGCACGGATTTTAAACGTTTCTGCACCCAAGTAAACTTTTCCTTTAAATAGTTAAACACTATTATTATTATTATTATTGCTTGAGAGGCGGGGGTGGGGGTTAGGATCCCGTCTGCTGATTCACAGCCTGCGGCAGCCAGGGCTGGGAGGGGAGCTGGGGACTCCAGCCAGGTCTCTACCACCTGGACCGCAGGAACCCACCCACTTGAGCCCACAGCGGCTGCCTTGAACCCCGGTACGAGCACGTAGGATGCAGGAACCTTAATCCCCGGGCTGAAACTCTGCTCTCTTTTAATTCTACTTTCTGGGAAACAATCCAGACCAGCAGGGAAGCATCTGCTCCCCCTCCAATCCAGCTCCCTGCTAGCGGCCTACGGAAACCACAATAAAAGACGGCCCAAGCCCTATCTTCCCGGCTTCAGAACGCGAACGCGTTTTCGCTCGGTTTGACCCTCCAGGCTTCCCGTCTACGCCGTCCCAGCGCGCCTGCGCAGAAACCCTCTGCCCTTTCATCTCGGCGCTTGGGCTGCCTGGACCATGGCGGCCCGCAGCGTAGGGCTGCTGGCCCGGTCGCCGCTCTGCGCCCAGAGCAGAAGTCCCGTCCGGCTCGCCGCTGCCAGGCTCCTCAGCGGCGCAGGGCCTGTGGCCGCAGACCTCGGCAGAGAAGAGCAGCCACTGAGAGGCGCGGAGACAGGTGATGGCGCCGCGGGCGACGGAGGGAAGACGCGGCTGGCGGGCGCGGGCGAGGCTGGGCCCCCGGGACCTGCCCGCTGGAGGTGGGAGTCAGTGGGTGGCGGGGCGGCGCCGGGGGCCCTGGTGTGACAAGATTGTGGTGTGCTGTACGGCCTGGGCGTTCCTTGATGTCCGAGTCGCGTTTTCCCCACGGGCCGCTTCTGAAGCCCCCCGAGCTCGCTGTCGGCTCTCGGGCTGCAAATCCCCGTATGGAGAGCAGGTGCAGGCCTCCTCCCCCGCGCCTCCTGGCTCACCCAGGCCCTGGGAGTTCCTTATGTCTGGAGCGGAGCAGGCGCGCTCGCTTAAAGGGGCAGGTTCACGTTAGTGCAGGAAGCTTCAAGTGTGTGCATGGGTGGTTTTGTGTGTGCGTGTGTAATACGCGTTTCTCCTTTGGAAGGAGGCGTTTCTGCACCAACAGCGTCCTCTGCCCCGGGGTAATCCTACACGTTGCATTCCGCTCTGACGTTAGTTTGGGCTCACTCTATATGCCGCTGTCGGTACTGGGTCATTTCCGGACTGGATAAGACCCCTCAGCCTTGCCCTGCTCACACCCCGCCACGCCCATGTGCGCCTCGCGCTAGCCCGTGCAAGGGGGGCAGCAGGCGATGGCCCAGGTGCTCGGGTCCCTGCCACCTGGTGGAGCTCCTGGCTCCTGGCATCAGCCTGGCCCAACCCTGGCTATTGAGGGCATTTGGAGAGTGAGCCAGTGCATGGAAAATCTCTCTCCATGGCTCGCTCACCCTCTGTCACTTTGCTTTTCAAATAAATAAGTAAACCTAAAAAAAAAAAAAAAGCACTTTAAGCTACCCGCCTGCAAGTTAAATCTCTTAGCAAAGCAAATGAGTTGTTGAAATTCAGTGTTGGCCGGCGCGGCAGCTCACTAGGCTAATCCTCCACCTGCGGCGCCGGCACACCGGGTTCTAGTCCCGGTTGCGGCGCCGGATTCTGTCCCGGTTGCCCCTCTTCCAGGCCAGCCCTCTGCTGTGGCCCGGGAGTGCAGTGGAGGATGGCCCAAGTGCTTGGGCCCTGCACCCGCATGGGAGACCAGGAGAAGCACCTGGCTCCTGGCTTCGGATCAGTGCAGTGCGTCAGCCGTAGCGGCCATTTGGGGGGTGAACCAATGGAAGGAAGACCTTTCTCTGTCTCTGTCTATAACTCTCCCTATCAAAAAAAATTATAAAAAAAAATTTAAGCCTTGATTATCACAGCTCTTGTCATTATCACCTGTGATTTTTTTTTTTTTTTTGACAGGCAGAGTGGACAGTGAGAGAGAGAGACAGAGAGAGAAAGGTCTTCCTTTGCTGTTGGTTCACCCTCCAATGGCCGCCGCTGCAGCCGGCGCACCGCGCTGATCCGATGGCAGGAGCCAGGATCCAGGTGCTTTTCCTGGTCTCCCATGGGGTGCAGGGCCCAAGCACCTGGGCCATCCTCCACTGCACTCCCTGGCCATAGCAGAGAGCTGGCCTGGAAGAGGGGCAACCGGGACAGAATCCGGCGCCCCGACCGGGACTAGAACCCGGTGTGCCGGCGCCGCAAGGTGGAGGATTAGCCTATTGAGCCACGGCGCCGGCTCTATCACCTGTAATTTTAAAACTTCTTGGCCTTAAAATGATTTTGAAAGAAAGAAAAAAGCTGTTTCTGGGGCCAGGTCTGTGGTGCAGTGGGTAAAGCCACCGCCTGCAGTGCCGTCATCCCATATAGGCACTGGTTTGAGTCCCGGCTGCTCCACTTCTGATCCAGCTCTCTGCTGTGGCCTGGGAAAGCAGTGGAGGATGGCCCAAGTCCTTGGACCCCTGCACCCACGTGGGAAACCTCAGGAAGCTCCTGGCTTCAGATGATTGTCCCAGCTCCGGCCATTGGGGTCATTTGGGGGGTGAACTAGCAGATGGAAGACCTCCCTTCCTCCCTTTGTAACTCTACCTTTAAAATAAAGAAGTCTTTTTAAAATAAATAACAAAAAGCTATTTCCTTACAGTAATATCATGAACTTTTCATGTCCATCAACTAAGCTTTATTTTTATTTGTTGATATATTTATTTTAAGATTTATTTATTTATTTATTTGAAAGAGTTAGAGAAGGGGGAGACAGAGAGATATCTTCCGTCCGCTGGTTCACTCCCCAGATGGCCGCAATGGCCAGGGCTGGACCAGGCCGAAGCCAGGGGCTGGTGCTTTTTGCGGGTCTTTCCCAAGTGGCTGGCAGGAGCCCAAACACTTGGGCCATCTTCTGCTGCTTTCCCAGGCCATTAGGGAGCTGGACTGGAGGTGGAGCAGCCGGAACACAAACCTGCACCCATATGGGATGCTGGCGCCATGGGTGGTGGCTTTACTCGCCTAGTCCCAGTGCTGGCCCCAAGTAGGTTTTAAATTCTTTGATTTCTTTGTGATATACGGCACATGATCATTGGTAACTTGTTTGAGATCCATATCAAGACCCTTGGCAAAGGAAAACTCAGCATACAAACTCCTTTTCTTACTACACTCAAGCTTGTAATAATATCTTTTTGTTTCTTTAAATTTTATTATTTACTTTTTGTATTTCTTTGAAAGGCAGAGAGACAGCCTCCCATCCACTGGGTCACTCCCCTAATGCCTGCCGTAGCTGGGGCTGGGCCAGGTTAAAATCGGGGACCTGAAGCTGCATCGGAGTTTCCCTCCTGGATGACAGGGGCCCAAATACTTGAACCCTCACCCCTGCTGTCTTGCAGGGTGTGCATTTTCAGGAAGCCGGTACCCAAGCAGAGCCTGGACTCAAACCCAGACACTCCAGTGTGGGCTGTCCCAGGCAGTATGTTAACCACCGTACCCGAGTCCCTGGGCCCCTCTCTCTAGTTTTGAACGTTAACATGTGTACAGATTTTGTACACGTGTATTTGTGGATGTAGCCGAGTGATTTCACTTTCTTGGTTTTCCTTTTAAAATGTGTGGCGCCCTTGTTTTGGCACTGTACCTCCAGAAGAGTCAATGAAAACAGAGAGCGGATGGTTGTGATGGTGGCTGGAGGGAGGATGAATGCTTGGTGCTGCTGCTCGCTACAGAAGGGCAGGTGACGACGAGACGAGGAGGGGTTGTGTTTAGTGGCCTGCACGGTCTCTGCCCCCTCACGCAGACGTGTGGTAGATTTTGCACGTGGGTGGAAATGTTTGTGTCTCATTCGTAGGCTCTGAAGACAAGACTCCCAAAAAGCGATTCTCGGAGGTGCAGGAGGAGAGACGGGAGCAGGCACAGCGGACCGTCTTAATACATTGTCCACATAAAGTCAGCGAAAAGAAGTTTCTCAAGTATTTGTCTCAGCACGGAGCCATTAATAACCATTTCTTCTATGAAAGCCTCGTAAGTGTGGGGGGCCTCCGTCGGGGTTCTGTCGTCACCAGCCTGGGATGAGTGAGCCGGGCCGCTGGCAGCAGCCTTGTGCAAGGTCGTGATCCTCATCTGGAAACGAGCAGTAGCCCGCCGTGTCTCTTCTCTCGCCCTAGGGCCTCTTTGCCGTGGTGGAGTTTGCCCGGAAGGAGAGCGTGGGCTCCCTGCAGAGCGGGACGCTCATGCCGCGTGAGGCCGCGATTCCCTTCCGGTCGCGGTTCCTCAGCCTGAAGCTGAAGCACGCGGGAGGCCAGCCCTCCGAGCCGCCCTCCGTGCGGGCCAGCCAGCAGCTGCCGCCTTCCAGCCAGAGGCTGCTGGAGCGCCTCTGTCGGGCAGAAAGTGTGAGTGTCCTGCAGGCCCGCTGGCGGAAGGGCCACGACGTCCATGGTCTGTGTACTCAGAGGGACCCTGGGAAGCACTCAGCCGTGTGCTTCAGCGAGATGGGCAGTGGAGACAGGTGCACCGCGCCACGGAGAGCGGCGGTCCACGGGCACCTGGCTAGGGTTGGGCAGGCTGGGCTTCCGGCACCGGGGTCGTCTAGCTGACTGGCATTGGCCTGGAGCCCATCCTGTGGCCTGCAAGGGTCAGGCAGCGTGTTAAGAATCATTTTAAAAATCATTTGTTTTAATTTCTCTGATTAATTCACGGGACTGCTTAAAAAACGCAGCTTCCAGAATTTGCTGAGCAACGGGTGGCCGCGTCCTTTGTACCCTGGACTTGGCCGCGTGGCGTTGTTCCAGCCTCTGGCCTTTTTGGAGAGTCCAGCCTTTCTTTCTCTTTTGAACCTAATGATACCTTTCTCTCTGTTTCTCTCTCACTAACTCTGCCTGTCAAAAAAAAAAAAAAAAAAAAAAGAACCTAATACAGAGTCTCACCAAGACGAAGTGGTATTCTGCAGGTTTCAGAGCACCCCCGCTCTCGTCTTCCTTTTCTCTACTAATTGTGTTTGCACTTCTCTTGGCTTTTCTTCCTCAGACGTGTCCGCTCTGACGCGGCTGAGCCGTCCTTTAGCCATCAGAATACTGGTTTTTTCCAGTTTGGTTTTCTGGCTTAAAAATCTTTGCCTCTAACCTTTCACATTTCCTGTCTTTTCTTTCATGTTTTTCAGGGGATGTTTATTCAGCTGCTTTCAGTGTTGTTTTTAAATAAGGGCGTTTGAAGCTGCCCTTTATTTTTTTTATTTTTTTTTACTTTTTGCCATTCTAGTGCAGTTTGGGGGCCTAATGATTTTAATAGCAGACTTCTGTTGGACCCCGGGTGGTTAGCCCGACGGCTGCAGCGGGCTCGGGTCTCGGTGGCCGGAGTCAGCAGTGCATGCAGCATCTCCGGCCGGCCGCCCCGAGGTGAATGTGGTGGTGTTGGGTTCCTCCAGGGAACTGACCTCCTGCCTGTTCCTCCAGCTTCGCGCTCGGCGCACGGGGAAAGTCGCTGCTGCTTTCGCCAGTGTCGCTTTCCCAGCTCTTATTAGAGAGTGCATTTAGATGGTCCACTTGGAGGACTTGAAAGGACAGCAGTGCTTGTTGCAGCTGGCCCTCGGGGCCGCCGGGTCTGGGGACCCTGTGTGACCTGTGCATCTGCGTCTTGTTTGCCTTCTGGCCAGCTAGGTGGGTGATCAGCTGGACACGCTGCTGCAGGAGCTGCAGCTGACGGAGGAGAACGTCAGGCTGCGCTACCTCACCTGCTCGCTCATCGAGGACGTGGCCGCCGCCTACTTCCCGGACTGCACCGTCAGGCCCTTTGGCTCCTCGGTGAACACCTTTGGGAAGCTGGGGTGTGACCTGGACATGTTTTTGGATCTGGATGAAATTGGAAAGCGCAGCACTCCTAAGGTGATTCTACTGCTTTAGCTACTGTACGAAATCAGAATGGGACAAATTCTAACTGTTGGTATCTAAACTTAGTGAGTGTTGTGGTGGAAGGATCAGGTCTGTTCCATGGTCATTCTTTGGAATTGTGAAGTCTTGTGTATTGGTTGAGTGTATATCATTGTTTTTGCGCGCATTCTATACAGATGCAATACAATACTCTTCAAGGGCTCAAGTATTTTGGTAAAGTCAAGAGTTGCATAGTTACTCAGATTAGCATGTCTCAAGTAATTGTTTCATCTGGGTGGTCTAATTATGGAATATCTCCAGATCTGATTTTTGCTCTTAATTTCTTAAAATTTTTTTGATCTTTGTTATTTTTCGAAGATTCCGTTAGCTACACAAGGCAGTAGAGGTATATGGTTATTCTGTCTTACCAGATTGTTTCGCTTATTCAGTTATGTCCCTTTTCCTTTCTGTAAATGCATTTTCCTTCAATTCTGTTTTGTTAATTAAGAGCTGCTTCTTTTTCCTCATCTGCAGCCATAGTGTGTGATGTTTTGTTCTGAGTGTGTGCTGTTGTGTTGTGAGGGTGTATAGTGCTGTGTTCTGAGGGTGTCTGAGGGTGTGGTGCTGTGTTGTGAGGGTGTGGTTTGTTCTGAGTGTGTGCTGTTGTGATGTGAGGGTGTCTGAGGGTGTGGTGCTGTGTTGTGAGGGTGTGGTTTGTTCTGAATGTGTGCTGTTGTGATGTGAGGGTGTCTCTGAGGGTGTGGTGCTGTGTTGTGAGGGTGTCTCTGAGGGTGTGGTGCTGTGTTTGAGGGTGTCTGGTGTTGTGAGGGTGTATGGTGCTGTGTTGTGAGGGTGTCTCTGAGGGTGTGGTGCTGTGTTGTGAGGGTGTCTGAGGGTGTGCTGTTGTGATGTGAGGGTGTCTCTGAGGGTGTGGTGCTGTGTTCTGAGGGTGTATGGTGCTGTGTTGTGAGGGTGTCTGGTGTTGTGAGGGTGTATGGTGCTGTGTTCTGAGGGTGTCTGAGGGTATGGTGCCATGTTGTGAGGGTGTCTGAGGGTGTGCTGTTGTGATGTGAGGGTGTCTCTGAGGGTGTGGTGCTGTGTTGTGAGGGTGTCTGGTGCTGTGTTCTGAGGGTGTCTAGTGTTGTGAGGTTGTATGGTGCTGTGTTCTGAGGGTGTCTGTGGTGTTGTGAGGGTGTCTGGTACTGTGTTCTGAGGGTGTCTGAGGGTGTGGTGCCGTGTTGTGAGGGTGTCTGAGGGTAGGCTGTTGTGATGTGAGGGTGTCTCTGAGGGTGTGGTGCTGTGTTGTGAGGGTGTGGTGCTGTGTTGCGAGGGTGTCTCTGGGAATCGCGCTGAGGCCCCTGGAGCTCATTGGGCTTATGCTCAGTACTGACAGGGTTCGGGCGCGTTTCTGTTGTTTGATTTTGTCTCTTGTGTTCAGTGCCTTTGCCTGCTTTGCTGCGTTCTTGGGAGCAGAATCCTGTCCCCCACTTCCTCGCTGCCAGTGTCGCCTGGGTTTTCCCACCTGCAGTCTGTGCTGCAGTGACTTAGAGCCCAGTTTGGATTTCCTCAGACTTGGAGCAGGTCTTCCCTTAGCACAGTGTTGAAGTGACCTGTCTCTGCCTGCCACTCCCAGAGCAGCCAGGTGCTGCTAGGGAGGGCCTGGTGGCCTCCGTGTCCTGGCCTCTGGGGCTCTGTCAGGAGAGCGCTTTCCCTACGCTCCCAGCTGTCGTGCTTGCACAGCTTTGGGGTACCCGCTCTCACCGCACCCGCCTGCCTGAAGCTATCCCCAGTTTCCTCCACTCTAGTAAAAAAAAAAAATCTAGCGATTTATTTATTTATTTAAGAATCAGAGTTATAGACAGAGGGAGAGACAGAGAGAGAGGTCTTCCATCTGCTGGTTCACTCCCCAAGTGGCCACAACCCCTGGAGCTGGGCCAATCCAAAGCCAGGAGCCTCATCCGGGTCTCCCAGGTAGGTGCAGGAGCCCAAGCATTTGGGCCATTTTCCACTGCTTTCCCAGAACCTAGTAGAGAGCTGGATCGGAAGTGGAGCACCCAGAGGAGATACCGGCACCATTTGGCAGAGGCTTAACCTACTATACCACAGTGCCGGCCCCAATACCGATCAAAATTAATCCCTCCTTTCTGCAGCCTGTCTCTGTTGTTTCTGTCTCCATATTCCTTCTGCATCATGTTCAGTGGTTGGTGTATGCTTTCCCCACTCTGTCGTAAGTTTGAGTAGGGCAAGAACCCCAGTCTGTCTGTCCTGCAGTTGGAGTGTAGTGCCTGGCATGCTACATACTAACATGCTCAACACACGATGAGCTGAAGCTAGCCGGGGAGGAGACACTTCCAGGTTCCCTGGGTCAGGCAGCGGTGGGACTTAGCCAAGTCTTAGGTTGGATTTCTGGCTCCCGCTCCTGACTCCAGCTTCCTGCTAATGTAGACCTAGGGCGGCTGTAAGCATTCAGGAAATTGGGTTTCCGCCACCCCCATCCATTCCTGGCAGCAGCCTTGGCCAAGTCCTGCCACTGCAGGCATTTGGGGAGTGAACGAGAGGAAGGGATCTCTCTCTCTCTGTTCTCTCTCTCTCTCTCTCTCAGATAACTTTTTTAAAAAGTTCAGTGGGTCAGTTTTCTCAAGACTGAATGTGCACTGTGTGAAACTGTATTAAGTTTCTGGTAGGGGCACTGTGTAGGACTATGTTTTTTTTTTTTTTTTTTTTTTTTAACTTTCATTTAACAAATATAAATTTCCAAAGTACAGGTTATGGATTACAGTGGCCTTCCCCCCACCCCCCATAACTTCCCTCCCACCCACAACCCTCCCATCTCCCGCTCCCTCTCCCATTTCATTCACATCAAGATTCATTTTCAATTATCTTTATATACAGAAGATCAATTTAGTATATATTAAGTAAAGATTTCAACAGACTGCACCCACACAGAGCATAAAGTGTAAAGTACTGTTTGAGTACTAGTTATAGCATTAATTCACATTGTACAACACATTGAGGACAGAGATCCTACATGAGGAGTAAGTGCACAGTGACTCCTGTTGTTGACTTAACAAATTGACACTCTTGTTTATGGCATCAGTAATCTCCCTAGGCTCTTGTCATGAGTTGCCAAGGCTATGGAAGCCTTTTGAGTTCGCCGACTCCGATCTTACTTAGACAAGGTCATAGTCAAAGTGGAAGTTCTCTCCTCCCTTCAGAGAAAGGTACCTCCTTTGATGGCCCCCTCTTTCCACCAGGATCTCACTCACAGAGATCTTTCATCTAGGTCTTTTTTTTTTTGCTAGAGTGTCTTGGCTTTCCATGCCTGAAATACTCTCATGGGCTTTTTAGCCAGATCTGAATGCCTTAAGAGCTGATTCTGAGGCCAGAGTGCTTTTTTTTTTTTTTTTTTTTTTTTTTTTTTTTTTTTTTTTTTTGGACAGGCAGAGTGGACAGAGAGAGAGAGACAGAGAGAAAGGTCTTCCTTTACGTTGGTTCACCCTCCAATGGCCGCCGCAGCTGGTGCGCCGCTGCCGGCATGCTGCAGCCGGCGCACCGCGCTGATCCGATGCGGGAGCCAGGTGCTTCTCCTGGTCTCCGATGGGGTGCAGGGCCCAAGCACTTGGGCCATCCTCCACTGCACTCCCAGGCCATAGCAGAGAGCTAGCCTGGAAGAGGGGCAACCGGGACAGAATCCGGCACCCTGACCGGGACTAGAACCTGGTGTGCCGGCGCCGCTAGGCAGAGAATTAGCCTATTGAGCTGTGGCGCCGGCCGGCCAGAGTGCTACTTAGGACATCTGCTATTCTATGAGTCTGCTGTGTATCCCGCTTCCCATGTTGGATCGTTGGATCATTCTCTCCTTTTTAATTCTATCAGTTAGTATTAGCAGACACTAGTCTTGTTTATGTGCTCCCTTTGACTCTTAATCCTATCATTTTGATCAGTTGTGAAACGAAATTGATCACTTTGACTAGTGAGATGGCATTGGTAACATGCCACCTTGATGGGATTGAATTGGAATCCGCTGGCACGTTTCTAACTCTACCATTTGAGGCAAGTCAGACTGAGCATGTCCCAAATTGTACATCTCCTCCCTCTCTTATTCCCACTCTTATATTTAACAGGGATCACTTTTCAGTTAAATTTAAACACCTAAGAATAATTGTGTGTTAATTAAAGAGTTCAACCAATAGTATTAAGTAGAACAAAAAAAATACTAAAGGGGATAAAGTATTAAGTTGCACATCGATAGGACAAGAGCTGATCAAGTCACTGTTTCTCATAGTGTCCATGTCACTTCAACAGGTTTCCTTTTTGGTGCTCAGTCAGTTGTCACCAGGACTATGTTGAATAAAGGACTTGGAGCTGAATAGTCGAGGAGCATGGCAGTGTGCTCTAGTGGTTAGAGAGCGGGGGCCCTGGGAGCCAGCTGCAGACTCAGTTCTACGTACCGCTGTGTGACCTCGGGTGTCGTTTGCCTTCTCGGGCCCTGGTTCTCTAGCTGACCTTGGCGTAGCGCCCTTAGGTGAGCTAATTCTTGTGTATTGAAGCAGTCGGGGCAGCGCTGGGCAAAAATAGATGTCAGGTACTGACCAGCAGCAGCGACAGTAGTCTGCCTTGTTACTGTGCACGTTGGGAACTTTTGTCTCTGTTGGCAGCAGAGGGAAGCGTTGGGAACTTTGAGTTGGATCTTACTCTTAGGCTTCTGAAGCGTTATGGTATTTAGAAAAGATATTCTAGAAGACACTGCTCCAGGCTCACTGAGCAGCTTGACGTTACTTTGTATGGAGGTTTGACTTACTGAGTTGTTATTATAAATGTGTTGGGCGGGTGTTGGCACAGTAGGTTAAGCCGCCATTCGGGCCGGCCATATTCCATGTTGGAGAGCAGGTTGAGTACTATTATTCCAGTTCTGGTCCAGCTCCCTGTTGATGCACCTGGGATGGTTGCAGATGATGGCCCAAGTGTTTAAGTTCCTGCCACCCACGTGGCATATCCGTATGGAATTCATGGTTTCTGGCTTTAGCCTGGCCTAGCCCCGGCTGTTGCAGGCACTTGGTGGAGAGGGAACAGCATATAAGAAATCTCTCTCCGTCTCTCTCTCTCTGCTTCTCAGACAACTAAATGAATCTTTAAGAAGGGGCTGGAGGGCCAGCGCCGCGGCTCACTAGGCTAATCCTCTGCCTAGCGCCGCCAGCACACCGGGTTCTAGTCCTGGTCGGGGCGCCGGATTCTGTCCCAGTTGCCCCTCTTCCAGGCCAGCTCTCTGCTGTGGCCAGGGAGTGCAGTGGAGGATGGCCCAGGTGCTTGGGCCCTGCACCCCATGGGAGACCAGGATAAATACCTGGCTCCTGCCTTCGGATCAGCGTGGTGCGCCGGCCGCGGCGGCCATTGGAGGGTGAACCAACAGCAAAGGAAGACCTTTCTCTCTGTCTCTCTCTCTCACTGTCCACTCTGCCTGTCAAAAAAAAAAAAAAAAAAAAGAAGGGGCTGGAGGCAGATGTGGCACAGCAGGTGAAGCCTCCATGTGGGACTCCGCATACCTTACCAGAGTGCTGGTTCACGTTTGAGTCCTGTGCTCTGCTCTTATCCACCTCCCTGCCCGTGCACCTGGGAAGCAGCAGATAATGGCTCCAGTGCCTAGGTCCCTGCTGCACACATGGGAGACCTAGGTGGGGTTCCCGGCTCCTGGCTTCTGGTCCAGCCCTGAGTGTTGCAGCCACCTGGGGAGTGAACCAGTGAAGGAAGATTTTGCTCTCTGTCACTGCTTTTCACACAAATAAATAAGTTTTTTTTTCTTTTTCTTTTTTTTTTTTTTAAAGAAAAGCGTCATTTAAGATTTTTTTAGAAATGTATATAATAGCTTATACCTAGGCCGGCGCCGCGGCTCACTAGGCTAATCCTCCACCTAGCGGCGCCGGCACACCGGGTTCTAGTCCCGGTCGGGGCGCCGGATTCTGTCCCGGTTGCCCCTCTTCCAGGCCAGCTCTCTGCTGTGGCCAGGGAGTGCAGTGGAGGATGGCCCAGGTGCTTGGGCCCTGCACCCCATGGGAGACCAGGAGAAGTACCTGGCTCCTGGCTCCCGCCATCGGATCAGCGCGGTGCGCCGGCCGCAGCGCACCGGCCGCGGTGGCCATTGGAGGGTGAACCAACGGCAAAGGAAGACCTTTCTCTCTGTCTCTCTCTCTCTCACTGTCCACTCTGCCTGTTAAAAAAAAAAATAGCTTATACCTAAAAGCAAACTGTTACAATCTTAAAACAGAGTGAATAGAAACCTTACAAGTAGAATATATTGAGAAACTTAATCACTTAAAAAAATGTATATTTATTTGAAAGAGTTAGAGCGAGAGCTGTTCCATCTGCTGTTTCACTCCCCAAGTGGCTAGGATGGTTGGAGCTGGGCCAGGCAAAAGCCAGTAATCAGGAACTCCGACATGGGTGGCGGGGGCCCGTGTCCGTGGGCCATCCCCTGCTGCCTTGCCAGGCGCACCAGCAGGAAACTGCATCGGAAGCAGAGCAGCTGGGCCTCAGACTGGCACTCCCATGTGGGATGCTGTCCTTGCAAGCTGCTACTGAACTCTGACCACTCCAGCTCCAGCTCCCTGCCCCTCTACGGGGGTCTCTGTTAGTTGATGCTGTTTGGTTGTACATGATAGAAACAGACACAGACTGGTTTAAGCAAAGAAAAGAAGTAGAGGAGGCCTCCCAGAATTCATGTGATGGTGAGTCTCGGGAGAGGACCAGAGTTAGGAAACGTCGGCTGGCAGGAACCCAGCAAGTGTTCTGTTCTCTGTCCCCTTCGCTCCTCCTTCAGACCCCGGCTGATCCTCTTTGCCTTTTCATGCAGTGGTGTAGATGCCTGCCCCACGGCGTCTGAGCTCCGTGTTCCAGCCACCTGATGACCCCTGAGCCCAAGTTCCAGTTCCCAGAGACCTCTGGTTGAGCGTGTGGTGCCTGTTACAGTGCGCACATCAGTGTCCATCCCCTGCTGATCCGAGAGGGGCGGGGTAGACGTCCAGGAGTGACGTAGGGGTTCCTTGGGAGAGGGGTGGCTGCAGGGAGGGCGCCTCCTTAAGCTGGTGGAGCCCCCAGAGGTGACTGGCCCACAAGGAAGGCTGCGTTGAAGAAGGCTAGGACGCCTTCTAGCGTGTGAGCAGCAGGAAGCTGACACTGCGCTCTGCACGGTGGCCTGCACAGTCTGGTCCTCAGCCCGATGAGTGAACGCTCTCGGCACTCTTTTAATTCCTCCTTTTTTAGCTTCTAGAAAGCCACGGGCGTGTTTTATGTTTCCCAGCCATTTGACTTCTTCCGGTAATGAGAAAGGACTTAAGTTGTTTCTGCCCATTTTTAGAACCAGGTGGTCCCCCCTTGGTAAATGGGTCCTCTGAGTGGCCCATGTCGTTGATTTTGTGTTTTATCTGGCAGTGAATGCCTGCCTTGTCTTAATAGGGCTTTACTTTTTGTGCAGTCACTTTATGTGTCTTTTATACTTTCGCACCATGCTTTGAGGATCCTTCAGTATTGCAAGGTTGTAAAAGCACCCTCCACTCCGCCCCCCCATCTAGTGCTTTACTGATAGATTTTTTTTTCTTACATTGAAGTCATTGATTACGTAGGATTGACGTCAGTTTGAGAACCAGCCTGGGAACCTAGTTCATTTTTTTTTTTAAATGGCTATTTGACTCATTGGTTAAATAGGTTTACCCCTGTGATTTGCAGAGTTCATTGTATTAGATATTAAATTCCTGTTTAATTAGGTCTGTTTCTTCCATCATCTTCCATGACCCACTGTTCTTGAACCCATGCCCCCACTGCCTGGGATTACAGCATCTGTTAAAATAGACTGGCTAATTAGGGAAGGAAAGGATGCTCCCTGGACCTGCAGAGCAAGTGGTTCTGCTTGTAATGCACTCTGACATGTAACCACCAGCTGACTACAGCAAGCCAGTGGGCTTTCAGTGTAGTGCTTTATATCCTGGACAGACACCAGGCAGCTCAGGGTCTTTAAGTCTGCTTTTGGTTGGGATTGCTCAAAGAACGTTGACTTTGCAGGTTTTTTTGTTGTTGGTTTTTTTTTTTTTTTTTTTTTTTTTGCCAGAAATGATTTAGAACTTCCTTCTCGGAAAGTTTGTTTAAAAATCCCTGTTGACAAAATGCCCCTGTTTATAAATGCTTTCGTTATTCAGACCGTAGGGAATTTTTTGCTGGAATTTCAAGTGAAAAATGTTCCTTCAGAAAGGATCGCGACCCAGAAGATCCTGTCGGTGATCGGCGAGTGCCTGGACCACTTCGGCCCCGGCTGCGTGGGGGTGCAGAAGATCCTCAATGCTCGCTGCCCGCTCGTGCGCTTCTCCCACCAGGCATCTGGCTTCCAATGCGACCTGACCACCAACAACAGGTGAGAGTGCCATGCAGGGCAGGCGGTCTTTGGACTGTCACGGAGGACTTGGGAAACTCCGAGCTGTTCGACTGACAAGCGGGAAGCCCTTTGTCTTACGTTGTGCCTGTTGATGATTGGGCATTCTGGAAACTTTGGCGTTCCTATGTCAACATGCCTGACATCGGAGACCAGCTGTGCTGCATTGTTCCTAGCTGGGTCGCATGCCCGTGGGAAGAGGGCTTGTTTGTCCTGTGTGAGTCTTCTAGGTGTGCTTAGAGGGGGGAGTGACAGCCAGCCTCTGGCCTGTCCATTCTGTGTGCTTAGAGTTGTCTGCACAGACTGCATGGCGTTCCTGCAGCACATTTGCAGATCGTGTTAACTTTGGCAACCTGCTTGCTTTAAAAAGCAGACAGGGGTAGCAGTGATGAGTTCTTCCAGACTCGATTGCTTTTCCTGGATTCACAGTATGGAACCTATCTCAATTGAAGAGTTTTCTTAACTCCAGTGCTGTCAAAGATTTATTTTATTTATTTGAAAGACAGAGTTACAGAGAGAGGTAGAGACAGAGAGAGGTCTTCCATCCACTGGTTCACTCCCCAGATGGCCGCAGTGGCTGGAACTGCACAGATCCAAAGCCAGGAGCCAGGAGCTTCTTCCAGGTCTCCCACATGGGTGCAGGGGCCCAAGCACTTGGGCCTTCTTCTACTGCTATCTTACTGCAGAGAACTGGATTGGAAGAGGAGCAGCTGGGACTAGAACTGGTGCCCATATGGGATGCCGGCACTTCAGGCCAGGGCTTTAACCTGCTGTGCCACAGCACCGGCCCCTATGTAGTGTTTTATTTGTGTTGTTGGGGCAAGTGTTTTGTTTTTGTTTTTGTTTTTGTTTTTGTTTTTTTTTAAGATTTATTTATTTGAAAGACAGACTTGCAAAGAGAGAGGCAGAGAAAGAGAGAGAGCAGAGAGAGAGAATCATCTATCTCCTGGTTCACTTCCCAAATGGCCCCAGTGGCCAGGGCTGGGCTAGGCCTAAGCCAGGAGCCAGGAGCTTCATCTGAGTCCCCGATGTGGGTGCACGGGCCCAAGCACTTGGGCCGTCTTCTGCTGCTTTCCCAGGAAACACCAGCAGAGAGCTGGATCAGAAAAGAAGCAACCAGGACTCGAACTGGCGCTCATATGGGATGCCGGTGCTGCAGAGAGCAGCTTAACCTACTACGTCACAGCACCAGCCCCACTGGGACAGATTTTTAAGAATTTGTCTTCAGGTTTTTATACTTGCAGTGTTTCTGTGCATTAAGATTCCTTGCACTGTTTGATGTTTGTTTTTCAGCTTAATTTAGCTTGGCTTACATTTGTGAAATGATCACTGTGAGTTTCTAATTTGCCGTTTCTCTAAACTCCTCACGTAAATGCCACAGTGGTACTTTGGAGAGGGTTTTAAGTTAATACTGTTAAATGATCTTGTGCCCTCTGTTGGTTCTTTGAGAAATTACAAGAAACATTTTGGTAAGTCTAATCTCAATTTTTAAATACTCCCAATGAACAATTTTTTGAATTTGCATTTTAACATTTTGATTAGGAATCTTATCGAAGATGCATTTTTAAGCTTGATTTCTTTTTTTATATAGAAAACTTTTACTTAATACATATAAATTTCAAAAGTACAACTTTTGGATTATAGCAGTTCTTCTCCCCATAACCACCCTCCCACCCACAAACCATCCCATCTCCTACTCCCTCTCCCATCCCATTCTTCGTTAAGATTCATTTTTAATTATCTTTATATACAGAAGATCAACTCTATACTAAGTAAAGATTTCAACAGTTTGTACCCACACAGACACACAAAGTATAAAGTACTGTTTGAAGACTATTTTTACCATTAATTCTCATAGTACAACTCATTAAGGGTAGAGGTCCTACATGGGGAGCAAGTGCACAGTGACTCTTGTTGTTAATTTAACAATTGACGCTCTTATTTATGATGTCAGTAATCTCCCGAGGCTCTTGTCATGAGCTGCCAAGGCTATGGAAGCCTCTTGAGTTCACATACTCTGGCATTATTTAGATAAAGCCATAGTCAAAGTGGAAGTTCTCTCCTCCCTTCAGAGAAAGGTACCTCCTTCTTTGATGGCCCCTTCTTTCCACCAGGATCTCACTCACAGAGATCTTTCATCTAGGTCATTTTTTTGCCAGAGTGTCTTGGCTTTCCATGCCTGAAATACTCTCATGGGCTTTTTAGCCAGATCTGAATGCCTTAAGAGCTGATTCTGAGGCCAGAGTGAAGCTTGATTTCTTAACAGACATTTTATCTCTGAGGATTTTGGTTTTATAAATATTAGGCTTATTGCCACTTTGGCCATTGTACACGCTATCAGAATTTTAAGATGAGATGCTGTCTTGATCAAGCATGTACAGTGTTCTCCTGTCTGCCCATGGGTCAGGTAACCAGGGTCTGAATCTGAGGTGCACAGACGGCATATATTCAGCAGAACCCCTGTTGCCGTTTTAGGAACTTGGATTTTACAGTTCCGAGCTTCAGCACTTCATTGTGATGGTCAGCATTCCAGAGGTGTCTCAGTGGTCCCAAATGATGCTCAGACCCAGCCACATGAGGTTGTGTTGCAGCTCCGTGACTCGCTGCTGAGCTCACGGGGGCGGGCCGTGTGCCCGTGGATGGGCAGCTGCTGGGATATGTTGTTCCCACGGCTGTGTTGCGTTTCGCTCTTGGATCATAATTTTGGAGTTTGAAGACTGTTTTCGTTTTTCTTTCTTGAAGGATCGCCTTGAAAAGTTCGGAGCTCCTCTATCTGTATGGCGCCTTGGACTCCCGGGTGAGAGCCCTGGTGTTCAGCGTGCGGTGCTGGGCTCGCGCACACTCCCTGACGAGCAGCATTCCTGGCGCCTGGATCACGAATTTCTCCCTCACCATGATGGTCATCTTCTTTCTCCAGAGGAGGTCGCCTCCTATTCTGCCGACGCTGGAGTCCCTGAAAGCCCTAGCCAGTAAGACGAGAAGTGGTGTCCTTTGCCTTCCCCAGCTAACCCCACATGCGTGTGCACCTGCCGCGTGCTCCCAATGCGGCGCCCTGGGTGGTTGTGGATTGGATCATAGGATTTGTCTTCCTGATGGTGACGCCCACCAGGGCTCAGGAGAGCCAGTGATGTGGGGGCTGGGAGCTTGGGAACTTGCCGAGAGCTTGTGTCCGTCACATTAGCGAGGATGTTGGCGATAGTCCTGAGACTGGGGGTGCCTCCCCCTCCGCTGACCAACTAGAGTGACCTGGAGAAAAACATTTCCCAGGCGGCCCTCGTGATGGGCAACAGTTTCAGAGCTGGCTTTCCAGGCTTGTGTATTCGAGGTGCAAAAACTAGTTCATGATGTTGCAAAGCTTCTAAGTGTGTTTTTAGGTAGAAGTTTTTAAGCTGTCTTAGGCACATTACTTTAAGTGTAGTATGCTCTTTAATTTATATTCTGAAAGAACTGAAATTTCGATGGCCTGCTGGAGGAGGTACTAGAATATTCTCAGTTCTAAAGGCAGGTGATGAAGGGGCACTGAACATGCGTAGACACCCTGTGTTCTCCCTGGCCTCTGTGTGGCCGCTGAGTGGTTCATGGATGGGCATTCCCGAGTCTTCCCCATTGACAGTAACTTCAGGGGGTATTTCCATCCTGGTCGAATCAAGCCCAGGCTCTTGGGTGGAGCTGGTGCTGCTTCCGCTGCCTGGCCACAGCTCATTGCGCAGCTTTCTGCACCACTTGCCAGCCGGCCTGAGTTCCCACGTTGCAGCCAGCACCGCATCTGCTCCTGGCACAGCTCAGCTCAGCCCTGTTGTACAGACTCTCCTGGAAGTAGCTGCTGATGTGTACATCCAACAGGTGTGGTTTGGTGAGCGTGGGTGCGCGTTTCTATGAGGACTAGCGAGGAGTGGACTGTCTGGGTCTTGGGATGGGCACATTCGCAGCCAGGTCGTTCCCCACAGTGTGAGCTCCCGAGCAGTGTTCTGTGTGGTCGCCGCACCTGACGTGGGCTTTCTGCGTTGGCGAGTCTGTGCCTCTGTACGCTGGTGGCGTCCAGTGCCCTTCATGTTCCCTTTTATTCCTGTGGGCTCTCCCTGAGCCCAGCTTACTGTGCCGCAGGAGGATCTGTTTGCTTGTTCGTTTTTCTTCCTCATTTGTGGGAGCGCAGTCTGGGTCTGAGTCTGTCGTCATGTGTCTGTGCACGTGTGTCAGGTCTGAGCCCATTGAGGCCGCCTCTTACTCTCTTGCAAACGTCATGATAGTGGTGAGTGGTGATGATTAAACTAATGTTTGAACAATTCGTTCTATCAGGCACAACACACTGTGCGTGAGAGGCAGAGAATTGTGGGAACTCTGAGGGTGACTCAATCACCATGTCCTTTTGCCTCTCTACCCTGTCACCTGCTGGGTTCCACTGTCTGCCCCATCTCTGCCGACAGCTGGCCCCCGCTGGGTAGGCTCCCAGCCTGTCTGTGGCATCCTGCTTTCTCTCCTGCGGCCACTGCCTACCACGCACCCTGTTCTGAATGTAGCCGTGGCCTGATTTTGGCCCGCGCTGTACCTGAGATGCCTGAGTGAATTTGTTCCTGTCCCATCCGAGGGATTTTTGTTGGCTCAGCGTCCTCTCTGCTTTAATAGTAATGGAATCTGACTTGCTGCTGGCCGCCTGAGTTAATGGTTCCCCTGTCGTCCACTAATGTTGCCGTCTTCGCCTGGCCTCTGTTCTCAGTAGATCCCTCATGTTGTTTGTGTAGTCTGTGGGAGGCCTGCCTCAGATGGGGCAGAGCCTGAGCTCGGACTGCCCCCCTACCCCTCAGCCCCGTAACTGAAACAGCCGGCGCTAACTCCTAGAGCAGAGACAGCTTGCCAGCTTCTCTCGCCTGATCACTGCCGACCCGTTTTTTTGGTTTTGTTTTGTTTTGTTTTTAAAAAGAGGTGGACCATTGCGCATTGCGAAGGATTTTTTTTAATAAGAGAGATACTAAGCCTTTATGTAAACTTGATGTTTCTATTTTTTTTAGAAGATTTATTTATTTGAAAGAGCTACACAGAGGAGAGGCAAAGAGAGAGAGAGAGAGAGAGAGAGGTATTTCATCTGCTGGTTCATTCTCCAATTGCCCGCAATGGCCAGAGTGGCGCCCATCCGAAGCTAGGAGCCAGGAGCTTCTTCTCGGTTTCCCATGCAGGTGCAGGGGCCCCAAAACTTGGGCCATCTTCTTCTGCTTTCCCAGACCATCAGCAGAGAGCCGGATCAGAAGTAGAGCAGCCAGGGCTTGAACCTGTGCCCATATGGGATGCGGGCACTGTAGGCAGAGGCTTATCTCACTAAGCCACAGTGCCGGCCCCTCCAAAATAATTTTCTACAGCCCTGCGGCCACTTAGCCACCTATACCTGTTAAGCACTTGCGATGTGGCTTGTGTGCCTGGGGGACTGGAATGTAGGTTTTAACTTCAATAGCCACACGTGGCTGGTGGTGCTTGTACGACACAGACTACGTAGATGTTGTCTGGGTGTTAGCTTACGGTGGAGACACAGGAGACAGAGGAGTGGAGGGGAAAGACTTGACAGCCAAGCTGTTAGGTTTCAGTGCCTTGTGGATTTTGAAAAAATACCAATAGTCCCCCTCTTAAATCAGAGGATAATCGCTTCCCCCTTCAAGTCTCAGTGTGTTTAAAACCCCTGTAGTGTAGTTTGAAACCGGCCCTGTAGTGGGGCTGGTGTGGGCCCATGTGGGAGAACCGGAAGAAGCTCCCGGCTCCTGGCTTTGGATCAGTCCACTCCGGCCATGGTGGCCATTTGAGGAGTGAACCAGTGGATGGAAGACCTGTCTCTGTCTGTAGCTCTATCTCGCAAATAAATAAAATCTTTTTTTACAAAAACAAACCTTTGTAGTGAAAAGCAACACTCAGAGAGGCCGTCTCTGGTGTTAATCAGTGTCTATTTCTAGAAATACTTTGATGTGGGTCTCGTCTATCTGTGTTAACAATGCTGGAGTCAGACAGTGCTGCCAGAAGGCAGCAGCGGAAAGAATATCAAAGTATGTGACGGGCGCTGTGGCACCAACAGTGCGGACCCCTGGCGTGGTGAGAGCAGGTCTCGGTGGAACTCTGCGTGTGCACTGTGCTCTCTGCAGCTGGGGCTTAGGATTTGCTATTAGGAGGTCCCAGTTTGTCAGTAACCTAGGTCTTCCAGAGAAGAAGAAACACAAAGACAGGGAGACCAGAGGTTGGAGGAGCCCTGCTCCCCTTGGTCTGATTTCTCTTTGGGACTGTAGGCTTCAGAACCATGCATCAGCGTTACTCAGAGGGTCGCATGCCTACATGCTGGTCTGTAGGCCAAGTTGGGGGAGGGCAGAGGCTGATAGGATCGTGGTCCTTGGAGTTCCTGCGTGGGGCAGGGAATGCACAGCTTGCATGTCATCCAGATGCAGTCCTGGCAGTTTGAAGGGAGGTGGAGCAGAGAGGTTGGGGCGTCAGCTTGCGCGTCCCTGTTGGTTCTGCAGAGGTGTGCGCTGTGTAGTGTGGCAGAGGAGGGTGCTCCCCGGGGACTGATGCTCCCAGGGTATACGTGCCCGTAGGACAGGTGTGTGCCTTCTAGGGTGCACTGACTGCGTTGTTTTCCTGAGCTGCTGGATTCTACTCACTCTACAGTGCCCCACTGTAGAAATCTCCCTGAGGGCTTTTATTATTTTTTAATTTATTTGAAAGGCAGAGCTTCAGAGAGGGAGAGATGGAGCGATCTTCCATCCGCTGGTTCACTCCCCAAATGGCCACAACAGCTAGGGCTGTGCCAGGCCAAAGATAGGAGCCTGGTGTCCAAGAGTGCAGGGGTCCAAGCACTTGGGCCATCTTCTGCTGCTTTCCCAGGCATGTTAGCACGGAGCTGGATCAGAAGTGGAGCAGCTGGGACTCGAACCAGTGCTGTTATGGGTTGCTGGTGTTACAGGTAGCAGCTTTACCTGCTACGCCACAGTGCTGGCCCCTCTACGCCGTCTTTTAAAACTCTGAGAGCATTCAATTTGTGTCACATGTGAATTGTTGAGTAAATTTATAAAAAGGTAGAAAAAAACAGAAGTGGACATCTCATTGATTGAGGATGTGCCATATTGGGGTTGATGACAGATGGAACTCCCCACAAGCTGACTTGTAACTTTGAAACTGATCAACTCGAAAGATTGGTTAGCAATCATTGCCTTGTCATTGGACAGTAATTCTAGTTTGCTAAAGTCAGTGTAGGATTAATTTCACCATAGTATTAGCTTCCAAACATTTTTTAAGTGGTGTTTTAAATCCTATTCACTGTGTGTGTGTATATAACTATATTTATATATCTTTATTAAGATATATATTAAATATTATAAATATTAAATTTGTATATATTTAATATTTTAATATATACACACTCATAAAATACTAATAGACTACATTAGTATATAACTTTTATTTGAATCAGATTCCTTATCTGAAATAGGAAATACCTTTGAAATGTAATGTGAGTTCTTTACATTTTTCTTTGTTTAAGGTGCAGAAGACAAATGTGTAATAGAAGGCAACAACTGTACGTTTGTGCGTGACTTGAACAAGATTCAGCCGTCAAGAAACACAGAACCACTAGGTACGTGTTTTTCTTTTCTCGGTTCCTTTCTGGATTGAAACAGACTTTCTTCTTAATTTCCTTGTTTTGTTTTCTTGCAGAATTACTGCTGAAGGAATTTTTTGAATATTTCGGCAATTTCGCTTTCAATAAAAACTCCATAAATATTCGGCAGGTAACTAATGTTCTAATGTCTGGCTGATTAGCTCTCTGACAGCTGTGCCTGCGTTTCAGCTCTGTGGCAGCAGATCTATGCTTAGAGGAGCTACAGAAGGTTCTAGCATTTGTCATTTGGAAGGGCAGAGGCCAGCTGTCTTACTCCTGTATTTATTTGAATGGGGTGGGGGCTGGGGTAGGGAGAGATAGACGGACCGCGAGCTCTCCCGTCTGCTGGTTTACTCCGTAAACCCTCGCAGTGACTGGGCTAGGCCAGGCTGAGAAGAGGAGCCGGGAGCTCAGGCCAGGTCTCCCAGGTGCACGGCAGGGTCCCAGTGACTGAGCCATCACTGCTGCCCCCGAGGGTCGTTGTCAGCAGGAAGCCGGAGTCAGGAAGTGGGGCTGAGAGTCGAGCCCAGCTGCTTCGGTGCAGGATGCGGGCGTCCACCATGAGGCCAAAAGCCTGTTGGGCTGGCTCTGTCGGCACGTGGCGCTAATGCCGTGGCCTCCAGAAGTGGACAGATTCTGCTCAGGTTCTGGACAGTAATTTTCCAGCTGACTTTGTGTTCTCTGGGAGAAGCCCCCAGGTAGGTTCTAGTGACCCCTTAGTGTGGTCTGAGTCCTTAGGGTTTGGTTTATTTAGAGCAAGCGAGTTCTTGGTTCCAGTTCTGTGAGGCTGGTGATAGACGTGTTTCTAGAAGAGAAGTGCAGCGTGGGCAGAACTGCCGGCACGGTGTGTTTCAGCGGGCGAGGCTGTGACGGCCACGTTTGGGTGCGTTCTGTGTGCTGGACACCTGCTGGCGCACCTCAGGACTGGCTGGGTCCTGGTTATCCGCTCAGCTCCCTGTGTCCTCTCTTCCCTGGCTTGTGGACACATGGTCAGCTGTGTGGGGCGTAGAGAGGCCTCTGGAAGGGGAAGGCCACCAAACCGAAGGTCCCTTGTCGTCCTGGCACTTGGGGGCTCCGATGACCGGCAGGCAGGAGAGCGTGCTGAGCGGTGCAGCAGAGGTGGTGGCGCACCCAGGGGCGTTGCTCACTGGAGGGGAGTCTTGACCCGGGCCTGGGGAGAGAAGATGCGTAGATGGTGGCTCACCGCTGCGCTCTGGACTCGTGGTTTCGCCTTCTGTCTGGGAGGCTTTGTCCCAGGCTGCAGGCCCGAGCATGCGCTCTTTAGGAAGGCTCTGGAGACGTTTCTTCATTGCAGACCCCCTCTGGGAAGGTGAGGACTAGCATTAAGGAATTCAGCTTCAGTGTTGTACCTGTCTGCACGGTGACTTTAGAACATGCTTATTTCCATGTCTTTGAAAGACAGAGAGAGGCAGGCAGAGAGAGATTGAGCTTCTATCTGCTGGTTCACACACACACACACACACACACACACACACCCGCCAGTGCCTGCAACAGCCAGGGCTGGGCCAGGCCAAAGCAAGGGGCCAGGAACTCCATTAGGGTCTCCCAAGTGGATGGCAGGGCCCAAGCTCTGGAGCCGGCACCTGCTGCCTCTGAGGATGTGTTAGCATGAAGGGGAAAAACAGGTGCATACACATACACACATATACACACATACATACACACATACACGTGCACACACGCACACAGATACACACATACATGTACACACATACATGTACACATATGCACACAGAGATACATATACACATACATGCACACATGTGCACACACATACATACGCACATAGACACACATACACATAGACACACATACACTAAGCACACATACACACACACACATACACATAGACACACACGCACACGGGGCCGCAGACACGCCCCACCCAGTTGGGAGGGAAGTGATTTGCTTGTGCGGGGAATGCTGGGGTTTTCCGCATTTGGCGTTTCTGGAGCTAGCCAGCTGTGCTCGTGCTGCAGCCCGAGGTGTGCTCACACGGTTTCCCCCTTCTGTGTCGTCGTCATCTTCAGGGAAGGGAGCAGAACAAGCCCGACTCCTCTCCGCTGCACATTCAGAATCCTTTCGAAACTTCTCTCAACATAAGCAGAAACGTGAGCCAGAGCCAGCTGCAGAAGTTTGTGGACCTGGCCCGAGAGAGCGCCTGGCTGCTGCAGCAGGACGGGGAGGGCGGCCCGGCCCCGGCCCCGCGGCAGCCCTGGGGGCTGGCAGCCCTGCTGCTGCCCTCCGTCAGGGATAGCAGGTCTCTCTCCAAGAAGCAGAACAGGCGGCCTGCGAGCGAGAGGGTAAAAAGCTTGCTTGAATCCATCAAAGAGCACAACCCGGACAGCCCCACGGCCACTGACGGGAAAAGGACAATGAGCACTCACGCATGACCGCTGGCCGCCCCCTCCTTGAACTGGTTGTCCTGTGACGTTGTCTGTACCATGGAGGAACTGGGGAACTCCACCAGCCACACTTCCATGCCAGACCATCTCCTGGCCTTCCCGGCGGCTCCCTCTGCCTGCTCTGCAGCCTGGGGCGTTGCGGCCCCCACCGGCCGGCTGCCCCCAGTCCCAGCCACAGCCACAGCCACGGAGCAGGGGGCAGAAGGTGGAGCACTCCTCGCAGGATAAACCGTACGGAGGGAATGGGAAGAATGATTTTAGGATCAGACCGGTGTTGGTCTCCCCGGCAGGCCCTGTGGGGACGCATTTAAAAGGACATGCCCAGTTGTGCGCAGGCATGAACAGAGATTGCGTAATAAAACTGCCAGGTGTGGTGGTGGTCCTCTTGATACGGATTTTTCTGTTTTACGAACCAAGCACTCTTACCATGTATAAATTAGAACAGGTTGGCGCTGACAACCAAAAGCAGATTTTTAAAACATGCAGACAGACACTTCAGGCAGCACATTCTAGATATTCTAAACCAGATGTATGCACATACTGATATACTGTATTTTTAAATTCATTTAGGTTTTCTATTTCCAGAGATGACCACTTTCTAACTAAAATGCGGTATTCCCCATAGTCTTCCCCTTGTCCCTTCCCTCTGTGCTGTGTTTCCCGTTAGCAGCAGGCAGTGGAGGGTACAGACACAGGCATGAACTTGAGCAGCCTGACCTGGCCACTTCCTGTGCACCAGCAGATGGCTTTGAAGAGGCCGAGGCAGCCGAGCCTGGCCGGGAGGAAGCGCGGCCGTCTGCAGCCTGCACTGTGCAGAGTTTGGTGTGGAATCCTTTGTCTCCAGAGTTCAGATGGAGAGTTTGTGAGGCTTCCCGCTTAGGGTTTAGAGCAGTGATCACAGCCGGCTCTGGCGTGGGCTGTGCTGGGAAACCCAGCGATAGAATTACTGGGAAGCAGTACATAACTCTGTCCACGAGGCTGTGCTGTCGGCTCTCAGATCTGAGCCCAACAAGCGGGGCTCCGTGTCCGTTCCACAGGTGGCGCCTGAGCCGACAGCCGGTTTCTGTTAGTTCTGTAGTGAAGTGTGGCGCTGTTGGGACCTGCGTTGCCTGAAAAAGATAAAAGCACAACCACGGAGGAGTTTCTGAATGAGCTAATGTGTTCTTTTTCTGTTCATGGAGATTGGATGAGGCATTTTCCTCTTCGACATGTACGTCTGTTTTACTTTTCAGAGTGAGATTTAATGATGCGATGAATTATAATCTATAAGGATCTTTGACCGAACAGCTTTAAATGTTAGTTAATTGAATACTTGCGAACAAATGTCTTCTCATTACTTCAGTGTTTCACTTCCTAGATTTTTAAATGTAATTCTTATATCATGGGCATAATAATTGCCATTTTTTACAACTAATTGCAGCAGTAAGAGTTTTGTTTCCCCAAGTTTGATTTCCACTGTTAACCAGGCTTTTGTCTGGTAGCTTTCACCTACTTGTTAGGTAAAGGTAGATTTTTTTACTTGTTTGTTTCTAAGATTTATTCATTTGAAAGGCAGAGTTAGAGAAGGAGAGACACAAAGATCTTTTATAGCTGGTTCACTTACCAGGTGGCCATAACAGCAGGGCGGATCCAAAGCCAGGAGCCAGGAGCCTCTTCCAGGTCTCCAACATGGGCACAGGGGCCCAAGCACTTGGGCCATCTTCTACTGCTTTCTCAGGCTCATTAGCAGGAAGCTGGATCGGAAGTAGTATCGCTGGGAATCGAACCATGTGAGATGCTGGCGCCACATGCGCCACAGCGCTGGCCCCTGTAGATTTTGCTAGGTGACTGCCTAGGTCAACTGGATTGCAGCTGTGTGTCATTCTAGACGTTGTGGCCCTCTGGTGTAATTCCTGGAAGGGTTACCCTTCTTTAGGGAACTGGGGAGTTGCGGAGACATTCCTGGGCACCAGCGTGCACTCGCTGTCTCAGGCCTTCAGGGGACGTCGACAAAAAGAGAATCACGACCGTTGCAAGAAGGCTGTCCTCTGTCATTTACCACCAGCCTCTGCTTGCGTTCACTCTGCGCTGTCAGGTGAGAACAGGATTAGATTTCCTGTCCCAGAATTCCCAGGCCGTCACCATGCAGCTGTGTCCAGCTCCTAACAGCTGCCAGGGCCGTTACAAAGGTCCACCTCGTGGCTTAAGTGGGTCGGCTCCTGTTTCCAGGTTCTCCGTGTTCATCCTCTCCCCTCACCTCACCCTACACACTGTGAGTGCCCAGTGACTTCTCTCTGCCCTTAGTAAATGCACAGAAGTTTCTCAGCTTCCAGAATGATGCTGAGACCCGGGAGAGTATGAGAAAGACCTCACTCGATGTGGTCAGTAAGTAAGAATGTGATGGACTTGTGCACCGTACAGTCCTGTGTGAGCGGCAGGGACCCGGGAGGTCTCGGATTTTAGAGCGTTCTGGATTGTGGACTTTCAGGGTAGGGCTGCTCAGCTAGTAAAAGCATATGCAAATTCTTGAAAGTCCAGCAGACTGGCAAAGATGAAAGGCTTCGTGTCCAAGGCCTTTCAGATAAGAAAAACTCAACCATTTCCCTCATTTGCAATAGGCGAAGTTTAAATGAATGCAGAATAACATTGCAGAGTGTTACTTGGGCTTATTTTGAAGTGTGGGACTTGAGGACTAACTGTAATGGGAGCCACTGAGTAAAACGGAGAAAACGCATGGAAAGGTTAACAAAGTAAGGCCGTGCATGGTCCACATCAGCTGAAGTTTTTAGCACATGGCACCTGTCGGGTATAATGAAAGTCTTGCTGCTGCAATGCCTCAGGTATGTTGCGTGAGAGTGATACAGCTTGGTGGCTGGGATCTCAGTGACTCTTTGATGAGCTCCCCATCAGTGGGCCTGGAGAGTGTAGTGGATATTGACAAGTTCCTCTACTTCTGCCTTGCCTTGACCTGGGACAGGAAGTGGCTTGTGGAGCCATCTCGGCAGCTCACTCACGCAAAGCGGAGTTCACTTACAGCCTCCTTAACTCCCCAGGTCTACAATGTAAGCAGATGGCGGCCATCTATGGATCCATCAGCGTTTCTAAAGAACAGTCATAAAAGCAGTGCTGTGCCTCTATCTCCAGTCGTGGTGCAGCTGTGCGGGTGGATTTTGGGTCTCACGGTCACTTCCCCCACGGGCGTTTGTGTGAATCCGGATCCCCTTGTAATCCTCATGCGGTGGTTGGTTCACCTGGCCCCCAACTCGTAACTCTGCAGGATGCTGCTGCTTCTCTCTCTGCCCTCGCAGTTCACTGAGGAGACGGGGTTATTTGTGTCACACGTGGTTATTTGCGACCACACGTGGTTATTTGCGACCACACGTGGATTGTGCCAAAAATTGTCAGCACGTGGGATTGCGTGCTTGGAATTGTTCATGTTACGTAATGACTTAAAAATATGTTTCAGGGTGGGCTTTGTGACTTAGCGGGTTAAAGCACCACTTGAGACACCTGCTTCCTGTACCTACAGTGCCTGGGGTCAAGGACCCTACCCACTCCTGGGACACAGCTGCCCGCTGATGTGCTCCTTGGGCGGCCGCAGGTGATGGCTCAAGTGCTTGGGCCCCTGTCACCCATGCAGGAGACCTGATAGTGTTGTGGCTCCTGGCTTCATCCCGGCCCAGCCTCAGCTGTTGCGGGAATTTGGGGTGTGAACCAGTGGGTGGAAGATCTCTGTCTCTGTGCTTTGTCTTCCAAATAAAAAAACTTTAAATATATATGTTTTCTTGACTTTAGAATACCAGCATGCAGATTCTGCTTTGGCTCCCTTCCCATCCGTTCTGTAGGGTTGTGGTTGTGGTTGCTCTCGTTAGACCTTTTTCCATAGCCCCCTGTGTCTCTTTCTTGCTTTCTTGTATTTCTTCCCTTCCGTCTCTCTTCCTCCTGGGAACTTAACTTCTGACGTATTACGGTTTACCGATTTGTTCTCTATGCCTTAATTTCTGAAACTCATTTATCACTCCCCCACCCTGCACCCCTACCTCCCAGATGTGGCGTGAGGGAGAAAGCTGCCCGTTTCCTTTGGAAACAATTTTATTTTTGCTTCTATGAGCCAGAATCCTCTTAATTCCAAAAAGGGTTGCGATTTGAAGCTGGATTCTGCCCCCACCCCCATCCTTCACAAGATTCTAGTTCATCTTCACTCTTAGAAAGATTCCAGGAGAGCCAGGCACGCCAGGCTGGGCCAGGGCCCCTTCTCTGCCTGGGAGTCTGAATCTGCTCAGCCCCTAATGCTGGACTCGCCTTGGTGAGTTCACTTCTCCATAGTCCCACGGTGGCGCTCTGCCTTGTCAGCTTGGAGGTGCTTGCAGCCAGCTGTCTGGTGTTCTGCCCACATTCGCTAGTTGTCTTTGATGAGAGAGTTGGTATTTGTTAGTCGGCCAGGACTGGAAACCACTGGGTCCCTTTTGATTCCACTTCTGACCCCCAAGTATATGTATATGTGGAAGACACACTGATCTCCCAGGGACGGGTGGCGGTGTTTAGTCTGCTTCCTGCGCCGAGCTTGGGAGCCACGTCTGGCGATGCCTGTGGGGTTGAGCTCTGGACGGCAGTGCCGGCACGCGGCTGGGATGGATGCCCGGCTCGCCGCCGAGGGAAGCAGGGGCTGTGACTAGTTCCAAGCCCTGCTTCAGAAATCCGAAATTGCCAGCGTTTATTTCTGGGCTGTGACTTACTCCCAGAGATTTTGTGTGTACGTGCCAAGTCGGGGTTTGAAATTCATGCCATGTGTGAATGAGTATACGAGATTTTGCCCAAATAAGAACTGGGAAAATATCTTTTCCTAACTGGATTGAGACACCTGAAACAGCTGTGAAATACTGTTTTTTTCCTCTTCAGTTTTCCAGAGTATTTACCAAGAATGATGTGTTTTAGGCCAAAACGCTTCTTTTGTACGATTTATAAGCGAGACTTTAGAAGATCTCTTTTAGACCGTAAGCATATGGAATTACCAGAATATCTTATTCCTGAACAAAGAATTCCCGTGCATTTTTAATGGATGACTAATTCAGGTGTTTCTGTGTATTGGGTCTGTTGTTTCTAGAACGTGACTTCCATCTTTGTCATTTTTCCTGTATGCCACCAGCCTCCGTTTGCAGAGAAGTAACAATTAAACGTTACTGTCATATTCTGAGTTCTCAAGTCGTATTAACAATCTGTGGAGATTCTCAGATGACTCTCCTGCCAAAGACCTGCTTTCGTATCTTCAAAGTTTTACCTCAGATCTTTTATTTCAGAAAGCTTTGTCAAAAGTGAAATCATTTAATGTTTCTGTCTTAACGGTTTTAGACAATGTCAGAGCTTCAGACTTCTCAAAGCCGTGTCCTTAATACTTAAAAGTTGCCTTCAGCAGTATTTGAATTTCAATGTGATTTCAAATGTTTCTCAACTCCGAAGCTTTCTGTAGTCCTATTTTCTAGGCAATATTAGCTATATTTGATCTTCTGTATGAAGAAAGATTTGACTATGATTAAATACGTGCAGTACCATCCTGGAATAAATTTTATTCATAGATTAATAAAACATGTGCAGCGTGATTTAGGAAAATATTTTAGGCCATTAAATTTAGTTACATAAGCTGCAGTCTGTTTTAAATTCCGTACAACTAAAATCTGGTTTGCCTTAAGAACAGGTTCAAATTACATGGGGAAATGTATTTGTTTTCCAAGGCCGTAGAAAAACATACCAATTCACACATTTAGGAAATTTTTGAAATACTAATTTTAGTCGTCCAACTTACTGGTTATTATTAGTGTCCAGATTCTTTATCTTAACACTCTGAATTGGTTAACAACAACATTACGTTTCTTATAGGACCTCTGTGTTTCATTTTTGTTTCATTGAGTTCTTTGAAGATTTATTGATTTGAAAGGCAGGGGGGGAGAGAGAGAGAGAGAGAGAGAGAGATCTTCCATCTGCTGGTTCACTTTCCAAATGGCCACAATGGCTGGGGCTGGGCCAGGCTGAACTGGGAGCCTGGAACTCCAGCTGGGTCTCCCATGTAGGTGTCAGAATCCAAGTACAGCCGCCTTCTGCTGCTTTCCCAGGTGCTTTAGCTGGGAGCCGGATGGGAAGTGGAGCAGCCAGGACTTGAACCAGTAGCCACATGAGATGCCCGTGTCACAGGTGGCAGCTTAACCTGCTGCCCGACCACGCCAGCCCGTACCTTGTTTCACACATAGTTTCTTCTTTCCCTCAAATATAAACTAAAGCCAAGGACCAAGTGCAATGGATGTCACATATTTAGTAATCAGTAGACATGTTCTTTCCCTTCTCACATTCTTAGCCCATGGTTTTAAAGGTGTCAGGAAAGATGGTGCCAGTGTTGTGGTGCAATGGGTTAAGCCATCTCCTGCAGCACTGGCATCCAAGTTTGGTGCCGGTTTGAGTCCTAGCTGCTTCAGTTCTGATCCAGCTCCCTACCAACGCACCTGGGGAGGCAGGGGAGGATGGCCCAAGTGCTTGGGTCCCTGCCACCCACGTGGGAGACCCGGATGGAGTTCCAGGCTCCTGGCTTCAGTCTGGCCCAGCCCTGGTTATTTTGGCCAACTGGGGAGTGAACCAGTGGATGGAAGATCTCTTTCTGCTTCTCCCTCTGTAACTCTGCTTTTAAATAAATCACTTTTAGCAAAAGGAAAAGAATACCGAGAAAAAATTGAAGAGCCAAGCTTCTATTGCAAATCTTCGAATGTGTTTCTAAGAGGAGTCACTTGAATGCTTGGAGTTATAGGCAGATGTGCTTGGTGGCCTCTGAAAGGTGAGAGTGGTCATTGCCAGCAGCCAACAGGAAGTCAGGTGCAGCAGCCCCAGCCAGAGGACCAGAGTGCACAACGGCAAAGACGTCTGTCGGCATCATCATCGTCCTTGGACTTGGAGGTGGGGCCAGGGCCACCTACCGATGCACACAGGTAGACAGGTGATGGGCTCACCCAAAGAACCACCGAAGAACTGGTACAGGAAGCTGCAGAGATAGGGAAGGGCTCCTTCCAGGTCTGCCGAGAGCTGAGCAGGAGCATGGTTGCATGGAATTGACAAAAAAGCATGGGGCTTTCTCAGGCGCTAGAAATAGAGCTGCCTTATGAGTCGCCAGTGCCTCCACTGAGTATACTGCCCACGGAAAGGCAGTCAGTATGGGGAAGAAATGCCTGCACTCTCTGGTTACTGTAACGCTCCTCACGGGGCCATAGGTGGGGGTCAGCCTCCGCGTCTCATCAGATGCGTGGATTAAGAAAAGATGGTGTGTATGCACAGTGAAACACCATCCAGCTACAAAAAGCAAGAGTGAAGTTCTGTCACTTGTAGCCACACCGGTGAACTTGGAGGACAGTAGCCCCACATGAAGTAAGCCTGGCATGGGAAGACAGGTACCATTAGGTGCTCAGCCAAGGGTGAAAGCTAAGAACGGAAAGACAAGGGTGGTTAGCAGAGCCTGGCGCCGGGGAGGGAGAGGAGAACAGAGACAGAGTGGGTGATGGGTACAGGGTGCAGCAGGCCAGAAGGAATCACATCTAGTGTTCCATAGCACAGGATAACTGATTGACAACAATTCACCCAGCATTTCAGAATAGCTGGTTGACAATGATAAATGTTTGAAGTGGATGGATATGCCAGTTACCCTGATCTGATAATTACACACTATGTGTATTGAAATGTAGGATGCTACCCCATAAATATATAAGTTATTATGTATCAGAAATAATTTTTAAAAACTCAGTAGAGGGGCTGGTATAGCCAGCACGTGCAGTGCTTATATCCCATATGGGCGCTGGTTAGAGTCTCAGCCTCCATTTCAATCCATCTCCCTGCTAATGCACCTGGGAAAGCAGCAGAGGATGGCCCAAGTGTTTGGGGCCATCCCACTCACATGGGAGACCCAGAAGAAGCTCCTGGCTTCGGCCTGGCCCAGTCCTGGCTGTTGTGACCATTTGGAGAGTGAACCATGCATGGAAGATCTCTCTCTCTCTCTAACTGCCTTTCAAATAAATAAAATAAATCTTAAAAAAAAAAAGCTCAGCATAGGAATTAATGGATAAAGTTAAGGAAATTTCCCCAAAAGAAGGTTGTAAAAAGGGAGAGAGAGATAAGAGAAAAAATCAAAGAACCAAAGTAGTTAGGCTCAAAATCTGAATACTAGAGGAATTGACAAAAATTTGCTGGAATTAAAGAGTCGGAGTTGTCGGGTCGATAGCACTCACCGAGGGAGCAGCACAATGGGAAAAGGTAGAAAATGGTACACGTCGCTGTGAACTTGATGGGAGGCGTTAGAAGACCTGACACCTCCAGAGAGATGAGGATGAGCAGACATAGAGCAATCAACGGCCACATGAAAAGGAACATTACCAGGAATAACGGTAGGTTTGATCTTTTTAGCAGCAACCTGGAAAGCAAGGTTTTGGCCATTGCCTTCCAAGTTCTCATGGGAAAGGAATTCTGGGCCTGGCCAGATGTGGTGGAGGAACAGATACCTTTTACAGAAGTATCCTCGCTCTCGATGCCATGGAAGAGTGCCTGCCGTCAAAGTGAGGGGGCAACCAAGAAAGACACCCAAGAGGATCAAGGAGGGAAAAAAAGACCGAAAAATAGGAGACGGAATCCTACGATGGTGAGAAGGGAAGAACTCAGAAATGCCTAAGGCACAGTCCTTGGAGCTTTTTTCCATCACCAAGTGTTCAAGGTGAAATAATCCAGTCCTTTTTAAAAATCGAGGTTTAATTGCCATATAGAAAACTGCACAGCTCAGAGATGTGCAGTGTCACACAGTGTTGAGATACTGCGTCTAAGCTCCAAGCTCCGTGGTCCACCTCTGTAACCCTCATTTCTGTGGGTCCTTGTTTCTGCTCCAATCCCAGCCCAATGCTCAGGAAATCACTCATTTGCTTTCTCTATCGATATTTTTGTAAATTCTAAAAAGATTTTTTTAAGTGTATAAATGGGAAGATACACTATGCTTGCTGAATTAAGCTGCGTAATTTTGGAATTAATCCATATTTTTCAGCCAGTCCTTTTTATTGCTGAGTAGCATTCCATGTTATGAATCATAAGCCAAGAGACAGCTTTTCCGCTGCTGGTTCACTCTCCAAGTGCCTACAGCAGCCCGCACTGGGCCAGGCCAGTCAGGAGCCCAGTGCTGCGTCTCTGTCTCTCTTGTGGGCAGCAGGCATGCAAGCACTTGAGCCATCAGCGTGTGCACGTCTCTGTGTGAACATATGCTTTCTTTTCTCTTAGCTAAATAAGAGTGGAATTTCCGTACCACATGGTGGATCTCTATTTGGCTTTTTAAGAAACTGCCAACTTCTTTTCCAAAGTGATTTTGTAGTCTTTCTGTTTCATTCTATGAGTGTGAGCATACTTCAGAAGGTTCATGACAATTGGAACTAAAAGATAGGCTTCAGTGCAAAAAAAATTGAAATCCATGCACATGAAAAGTGTTCTAAAGTTAATAAAAAATGTGTACCATGAGAGATGACAAGTGGATTCCAAAAATTTTTTACACCAAGATGAACATGTTTCCATGAAATTTTTGAAGTACCTGCATATTAGTAGTTCCACTTCCTTCTTATCTACACCGACATTTAGTATAGGTGAGCTTTTCCATTTCAGCCACCTCGACGGTGCTTTGGTCTCGTGATGAGCAGGGCAGACTTCCCAAGCTGCTGTGGAGGTGGCTTGAGCGAGCGAGGAAAGGGGATGTGGCTTGGGGCTTTTCTGGTGGTTGGACGAAAGAGCCGTGGTGCAGGTTCCTGTCTCGGGCTCGGAGGTCGGGACTCCTGAGTGGTGTTTGCGTTCCCACTTGTGGGCAGAAGGAGAGGTGGCCTTAAAAGCTATCAGTGAGCAATCCTCAAAATTGACGTCTGATTCCTCATTACCAGCGGGCACGTCCTGAGCTAGTCTGTGTGCTCATTCTCGTGTTTCCCCATGACTAACGATGTTTAGCATTTTTTTCATGTTCTTGCCAGGCATATTTACAACTTTATGCATTTGGCCAAGTCTTTGCAATAAAAAGAGGAGGATTTTTCTTATTGTTTGACTATTATATTTCCTGGCTATAAGCCCTTTCTTTATCTGATACGTGTTTTGTAGGTGTCTCCTCCCAGTCTGTATAACGTATCATTACGTTCTTTTTAACAATATCTAAAAGCAGAAGTTTTTAATTTTGAGAAAGTCTGCTTTATCATTTTTATGATTTGAATCATGCTTTTGGAGTCCTATCTTTGCCTAACTCAAGGCAACAGATTTTCTCATTTATTTTCTTCTCTGTGTTTTATGGCTTTCCATTGTACATGTAGCCCATGGTCCATCTTGAGTTGATGTTTATGTGTGATGTGGAGCATGGATTAAAGTTCTTATGGGTTGTGGCAAAGACAGATCTAAGATTAAATCCATAGCTGAAATGCCTACATTAAGGAAAAAAGTGTCTCAAAAAACAACTTAACTTCATACCTAAAAGAACTAGAATAGTTCACTAAGCTCAAAGTCAGCAGACAGATGGAAATAACACGGATCAGAGCAGAAAGAAATACAACGGAGACTCCGAAAACAACAGAAAAGATAAATGAAACTAAAGAGTTGCTTTTTTTAAAAAAAAATTTTTTTATTTGAAAGACAGTGTTACAGAGAGAAGGAGAGACAGAGAAAGATTGTCCATCTACTGGTTTACTCCCCAAACAGCCGCAACAGCCAGGGCGGTGCCAGGCTGAAGCCAGGAGCCTGGAACTGCACTTGGATCTGTGACATGGGTGGCAGGGCCGCAAGCAGTGGACCATCTTTTGCTGTTTTCCTAGCTGCATGAGCAGGGAGCTGGATGGGAAGTGGAGCAGCCGGGAGGTCAACAGGTGCTCATATGGGATGCTGGCGTTACAGGTGGCAGCTTAACTCACAATGCCGGCCCCTGAGTTACCTTTTTTTTTTTTTTTTTAAGATTTATTTATTTATTTGAAAGGTAGAGCAACTAAGAGAGAGATCCCTCTATCAGTGTACTTCCCAAATGACGGCAATATTCAGGACTGGGCTGAACAGAAGTCAGGAGTCGTGAACTCTATCCAGGTCTCCCATATGGGTGGCAGGAGCCCAAGCACTTGGGCCACCCTCTGCTGCTTTTCCAGGCACATCAGCAAAATGCTGGATCAGAAGTAGAGCAGCTGGGACTCTGATATAGGATGCCAGTTATGCAGGCAGTGCCAAGGGGTGCTGTTTGAAAGCATAAGTGAGACTGGCAAAGCTTCAGGTAGACTCAGAACGAGAGGGCTCTCGGACTGTTCTCAGCATGACCTTGAAGGAATCCAGTTCTTCTCCCTTTCTCAAGAATAACTAGAATGTATTGGGAATGCAGTATCCTGATGGAGAAGCTGCCCAAGACAGCCAGGCCCTTGTTCTCTGCCATAACTCCCTCCCCCCGCCAAGGAATAGAACATCTTGAATTAGGGAAGAACCATCCAGGTTTTTTTCCTGCTCTTGCCTGGAAGCAGGAAGTGCTTCAAAGCATGCCCAGGGCACTTGAGATCCGTCACCTCCAGCAGGCTGCTTTTCAGGGGCCCTCAGATATGCACATGGCACACAGGAAGTCGAGGCTTCACCTGCCTTGGCCTGGAGGACCATCTCACCCTGGAGCCTAGACGGCTTTAGTCCCTTGATACCCACCTGTAAGTAATACATGTGCTTCATATACCTGTGGGTGTGGGTGTGGCCTGTCTTACCAAACTCCGGCAAATGGTAACTGGTCAGCCTGCCTCACACTGAATCCGCCAACACCGGAGATGAGAGAAGTCATTACAAGAGCTACCATGGAAACACAGGAGATCGTAATAGACGGCCATTAGCAATTACAGGCCAGTGACTTGGGTAAGCTAGAAGTGGACAGGTTCCTAGAAACGCGCAAACTACCCCAGGTAAATCGTGAATAAATAGAAAACATTACCATGGCAGTTATGAGTAAGGATGTTAAAGCAGTGATCAGAAACTCAACAAAGAAACATCCAGGACCAGACGGCTTCCGTAGTGAGTTCTACCAAGCTTTTCAAGAATGAAATGCCAATTCTTCCCAACCTGTCCCCCAGAATTGGAAAGGGAACGCTTCCAAACTAATTTTGCAAAGCTAGCATTACCATGATACAAAAGCCAAAAAAGAATTCCACAAAGAAAAAGAACAATTAAGGCCAGTATCCTTTTATGAACATAGATGAAAAAAATCTTCAATGAAATGTGAAAAAAATTGAATTCAACAGCACATTTAAAAGACCATATACCATGATCAATTAGAATTCGTCCCTGGGATAATAACAACATATGGAAACCATTAGTGTGATACTCTATATCCACAGAATAAAGGTCAAAGTCATATGATCATCTCAGTAGGGGCAAAAGTATTTGATAAAGTGTTTTTTTTTTTTTTTTTTTTTGACAGGCAGAGTGGATAGTCAGAGAGACAGAGAGAAAGGTCTTCCTTTGCTGTTGGTTCACCCTCCAGTGGCCGCCGCGGCCGGCGCGCTGCGGCCAGCGCACTGCACTGATCCGAAGCCAGGAGCCAGGTGCTTCTCCTGGTCTCCCATGTGGGTGCAGGGCCCAAGCACTTGGGCCATCCTCCACTGCACTCCTGGGCCACAACAGAGAGCTGGACTGGAAGTGAAGCAAGCGGGACAGAATCTGGCACCCCAACCCGGACTAGAACGTGGGGTGCTGGTGCCGCAGGCGGAGGATTAGCCTATTGAGCTAATAAAGGAGATGAAAGATCTGTATACAGAAAACTTTAAGATGGCCGGTGCCATGGCTCAATAGGCTAATCCTCCGCCTGCGGCACTGGCACACCAGGTTCTAGTCCCGGACGGGGCACTGGTTCTGTCCCGGTTGCCCCTCTTCCAGTCCAGCTCTCTGCTGTGGCCCAGGAATGCAGTGGAGGATGGCCCAAGTGCTTGGGCCCTGCACTCCATGGGAGACCAGGAGAAGCACCTGGCTCCTGGCTTCGGATCAGCATGGTGCGCCGGCTGTAGTGCGCTGGCCGCAGCAGTTATTGGATGGTCAACCAACGGTTAAGGAAGACCTTTTCTCTCTGTCTCTCTCTCTGACTGTCCACACTGCCTGTCCAAAAAAAAAAAAAAAAAAAAAACTATAAGACATTGATGAAAGAAATTGAAACATATTCAAATAAATGGAAAGGTATCAATATTCATGTATTGGAAGAATCAACATTGTTCAAAAGTCCCTTTTGGAGATTCAATGAAATCGGTCAAAATTTCAATGGCATTTTTCATGGAAAAACAAATCCTAAAATTTGTATGGAATCACTGAAGACTCAAATACTCAAAGCAGTTTTGAGCAAGAAGAACAAAGCCAGAGGCATCACACTATCTTATTTCAAAATCTGTGATAACTTTATGGTAATCAGAACAGACTGGCACTGGTGTAAAAGCAAACATGGACCAATGAAACAGAACAGAGAGCCCAGAGATTAATTCACGTGTACCCAGCCCACCATTATTTGAACAGAATGGCAAGAACATACAATGGGGCAAGAATAATCTCTTCAATACACAGTGTTTGGAGAACTGGACTCATATCTTATTCCACTCATGGAAATTACTCTAAAATGGATTATTGACTAAAACATAGGACCTGACAGCATGAAACCCTCAATGAATTGGGGGGGGGGGAGTGACAAAATCACAGGTAACTAATATAAAAATAATGAAGACTACATAAAACTGAAAAGTTCTGCACAACAAAGGAAACGAAAAGGCAGCCTATGTGATGGGAGAAAATATTCATAAACCATGTGTCTTATAAGGAGTTGATACCCAAAATTCATGACGAATTCATGCATCTCAGTAGCAAAGTAAAAGTCCTGATTTTAAGAATGAGCAAAGGACCCAGGTAGATATATCTCCAGAGGAGATCTAAGAGTGACTGACAGGTACATGGAAAGGTGTTCAGCATCCCTAATCATTGCATGTACCACTCAAGAGACAAATCCACAGCTAACGTCACACTCAGAGGTGAAAGACTGAAGCTTCACCCTGAAGTCAGAAACAAGACCAGAAAGCCCACTTTTCCTGTTTACAGTCAGGATTGCGCTGGAAGTTCCAGCCAAGATAGTGACATAAGAAAAAGAAATAAAAGGCACTCACTTTGGGAAGAAAGAAAGAAAATGACCTCCATTTGCAGCTGACCTGATCTTACATACAGAAAATCCTGCTGAATCCCAACAAGCTCTTACACAACAGAAGATGAGTTCAGTATTGCAGGAGACAGGATCTATAGGAAAAATCTGTTGTATCCTATAAACTGGTTATGAACGATCCAGCCATAAAATTGGGAAAACAATTCTATTTAGATAAGAATAAGACTAAAAGACTTAGACGTTAAATCTAACCAAGGGTGTATGGGACTTGTCACTGAAAACTTAAAAGTTGTTGCTGAAAGAATTGAACAAAATCCTAAATAATGGAAAGACATTGTTTTTGTGGCTTGGAAGACTTCATATTGGAAAGATGACAGCATATCCCCAAAGCATAGTACAGATTCAATTAAATTTCTGTCAAGATCTTAGTACTTTCTCCGCAGACATGGAAAAGTTGATCCTAACATTTGTATGGTATTGCCAGGGACTCTGAGTAGCCAAAAACAACCAATGAGTTGTTCTATAAATCAAAAATAATAAGAAAAAGAAGGAAAAAAAGAGAACTAAGTTGGAGGACTCACACTTCCTGATTTAAAAATGTACTACACAGCAACACTAATCAAGACAGTGTGAAACAGACACATAGATCAATGGAATAGAATTGAGAACCCATAGTAAAGCTATAAATCTATAATTAATTATTTTGACAAGGATGCCAGGACCACTCAAAGGAGACAATATCTCAACAAATGGTTCTGGAACCACTGGATATCCACATGCAAAACCAAAAAGTGGGACTCCGACCTCACACCATATTCAAAAATTAACTCAAAACAGATCCTAGGCCTCCATAAGAGCTAGAAATATGGTGAACTTTGTTGTTTGGATTTTACAATAAAAAATCCGTTGTCTGTATACTTCAGGATCGAGTTTTTGATGTTCCATTGTTTTCTATTGATGTACAATTTTACTTTTCATCAACATCATATCATCTTGATAAATATAGATTCATAGAAAGTCTTGAAATCAGATATTATTTCCCCTCTAAGATTGTTAGAAAAAAAAGTTGTATTCTGGGTATTTTGCACTCCCATATAAATTTCAGAATACAATTTCATCTCAAGAAAGTCTGCTGGGGATTTCTTGGCAACTGAATCAATGGATCAATTTTGGATAAAGTGAGGTTTTTAAAAACTATTTATTTATTTGAAAGGCAGAGTTAGAGAGAGAAAAGGAGGAAGGGAGAGAGAGTAAGAGAGAGAAAGAAAATCTTCCATCCACTGGCTTACTCCCCAGATGGCCACAATGGCTTTACTTGGCCAAAACCAGGAACCTGGAACTCCATCTGGGTCTCCCAAGTAGATGCAGGGGCCCAAGCACTTGGCCCATCGTCTGCTGCTTTCCCAGGTGCATTAGCAGGGAGCTGGATTAGAAATGCAGCATTCATGGGATGCTGGCTTGAGGTCTTCATATTCATTTTTCTGTCCAATGTCCATGGTTTATTATTCTACTTGTTTAGCTTTAACTTCTCTCAGCATGATTTTATTGACTTTTTAAGAACAATCCTTATACATCTTTGTCACATACATCCCTAAGTATTTCATTGATATCTTTGTGAATGATTTTTTAAAAATATTTATTTGAAAGGCAGAGTTACAGAAAGGCGGAGTCAGAGAGAGAGAGAGAGAGAGAAAGAGAGAGAGGGGTCTTCCATCCGCTGGTCCTCTCCCCAAATGGCCACGATGGCTGGAGCTAGGCCAATCTGAAGCCAGGAGGCAGGAGGCAGGAGCTTCTTCCTGCAGGTTTCTTGCCACGTTTTCACGTTGGACCCGTGCATTTCTGGTTTTCATCAGATCTGGGGACCTTTATTTCTTCAAACTCGTTTTCTTCCCTTCTCCTTACATTCTCTCTCCTGTTATACGGATGTTAGGCCCTCTGAGGTGGCCTCATAGCTCACTGATGTTCTGATGGCGCAAGTTTTTTCATGGCATGTCTCATTTTGGATAGTTTCCATTGCTTCGCCTCTGATTCACTAATTTTTTTTCTCCTGCATTGTCTAATTTGCCACACTGGCCCAAGTTCTTTCTTTACCAATGTTAACTACTGTAATAAGTCCATAATGACCTATTACCCACAATAATTGTATTCCTGAGGCATGAAAATAACTCACTAGTAATACACTTATCAGTATACTCAAAATTAAATTTTTCACTTTTACCATTGGCGGAAAAAATACAAACTATGGACTTTTCATTAAAATCAGTGTAAATCAGTTTTATTTTATAGTTTGCTTAAAATGGGGTGGGGGGAACCCTAGAATGCCCTTTTTTAATTAACATATTTATCATCATTTAAATGAGTTTTAAAACATGAAAGAAATACCTTTTTATTGGACAATTATAAGGTTATCAATATTAACTTACAGAGTAATTGGTGAAAAGCAGAGTTTACTAATAAATCCAAATGTATTAGGTTGACGAGTTACAACTGACCCTGAGTCATTACGTGTCTTTCAGAGATAACGATTTTTGTTTCCTTTTAAAAAAAGATGTATTTATTGGAAAGTCAGAGTTACAGAGAGAAAGTGAGAGAGATCTTCCATCCCTGGTTCACTCCCCAAATGGCTGCAGTGGCCGGGGCAGGAGCTTCTTCTTGGTCTCCCACATGGATGCCGGGGTTCAAGCACTTGGGCCATCTCCTGCTGCTTTCCCAGGTGCATTGGCAGGGAGCTAGATCAGAAGTGCAGCAGCTGGGACTTGAACCAGCGCCCATGTGGGAAGTGGGCACTGCAGGCAGCTTTACCCCCTGCACCACAATGCCAGCCCTGAGATAAAGACTTTTGATTAGAAATTGTTTCTGCCTATGGCCAAGACAGAGTTAACAGGGGTTAGATTTACTCTCCCGTATTTCAGGCATGGAAAGCCAAGACACTCTGGCAAAAAAAAAAAAAAAAAAAAAAAAAAAAACAAAAAAACAAAACCAAACAAAAAAAACCTAAATGAAAGATCTCTATGAGTGAGAACCCAGTGGAAAGAACAGGTCTTCAAAGAAGGAGGTACCTTTCTCTGAAGGGAGGAGAGAACTTCGACTTTGACTATAACCTTGTCCAAATAAGATAAGAGTCAGAGAACTCAAAAGGCTTCCATAGCCTTGGAAACTCATGACTGGAGCATAGGGAGATTACTGATACCATAAACAGGAGTGTCAATTTGTAAAGTCAACAACAGGTGTCACTGTGCACTTACTCCTCATGTAGGATCTCTGTCCTTAATGTGCTGTACATTGAGATTTAATGCTATAACGAGTACTCAAACAGTATTTTTCACTTTGTGTTTCTATGTGGGTGCAAACTGTTGAAATCTTTACCTAATGTATACTAAACTGATCTTCTGTATATATAGAAAATTGAAAATGAATCGTGATGTGAATGGAAGGGGAGAGAGAGCAGGAAAGGGGAGGGTTGCGGGTGGGAGGGAAGTCATCGGGGGTGGGGGGAAGCCAATGTAGTCCATAAGCTGTACTTTGGAAATCTATATTCATTAAATAAAAGTTAAAAAAAAAAGAAATAAAGGGTGAAGACAAGCTGTTAAGTGAAAAAAAAAAAAAGATTTACTCTCCCATTTGAAACAATAAAAATATCAGGAAAACCGTATGGCGGGGGCTGGAGAGAAAACAGTTTCCATGACTCGGTACACACAGGAGAAAGGAGGGAACTCTGTGAACAACAGAGAAGGTGAGCCCAGTGTTTCCCCAGCTTCAGGCCCCAGCTCGGGCAGGAGAGCTGCGGGGGAGCAGAGAGAACTTGGTGAACCAAGCAGACGCAGATGGAGGCACTAGGGTTTGCAATGCAGAGTGCTGGCAGAGAGAGAGCGCGCGAGAGTGAGCGCTGGAGATGAGCAGTACACTCCTTTCCATTCCTCGGAGTGTGCCGGCAGATCTACGCCAGGAAGCCATCCTGGGCTGGGGATGGAACCACCCAGGAGCAGAGGAGGCAGCAGCTGGCGCTCACACGAGGCGGGTATAGGACCTGCTCCCCAGGCCAGGCAGGGTCGCCTCCCAGTTCACAGAGCACCTGCTGGAGCACTCAGGACGTCCACACCCCGGCGGTGGGGATGCACCCGCCCTAAATCAAACACAGCTCTGGTTCAGCCGCATGAGCGTTCCAGAATATGATCCCAGAGTGGCAGACTGATTGGAAGGAACTTAACTGAGCATCAGAAGAAAGCTGCAGAATATTTACAGGGACACAAAAAATATCCAGGACTTGAGCACATGTGGTTTACAATGTCTGGCATCCAATCGGAAATGACCAGGCACACAGAGAAACAGGAAGGTAGGACCTGTAATGATGAGAAATGTTAATTACTTGAAATCAACTCAGAATTGACACCACTGATAAGCAAACACGTTAGAAAAGGGGGTCACCACTGAACTCCACGTGTTCAAAAGCAGAAAGGATGGGCTGGCGCTGTGATTAGTGGGTAAAGCCCCTGCCTGGGCACCTGGGCACCAGTTCATGGCCCGGCTGCTCTACTTCCGATCCAGCTCCCTGCTGATGGCCTGGGAAATCAGTGGAAGATGGCCCAAGTGTTTGGGCCCCTGCACCTATATGAGAGACCCAGATGAAGCTCCTGGCTCCTGGTTTTGGCCCTGCCCAGCCCTGGCCACTGTGGCCATCTGGGGAATGAACCAGCAAATAGAAGATCTCTGTATCTCTCTGTCTCTCTCTATAACTCTGACTTTATTTATATACATTTTTTTAAAAAATAAATAGAACAGAAATATTTAACATGTTAAATAGATACAGGAGATATTAAAAAACAAATTGAACTTTATAGATATGAAACTACAATTTCTTTTTTTTTAAATTATTTATTTGAAAGGCAGAGTGATGGAAAGGGGGAGCAGAGAGAGAGAGATCTTCCATCCACTGGTTCAATCCCCAAATGGCTGCAATGGCCAGAGCTGGGCTGATCTGAAGCCAGGAGCCAGGAGCTTCTTTCCAGTCTCCCACGGGAGTGCAGGGACCCAAGGACTTGGGCCATCTTCTACTGCTTTCCCAGGCCACTGCAGAGAACTGGATCAGAAGTGGAGCAGCTGGGACTAGAACCAAGTGCCTGTGCCCCTGCACCCACTTGGGAGACCCGGCAGAAGCTCCTGACTCCTGGCTTCAGTCTGGCCCACCTCTGTTTCAGCCATCTGGGGAGTGAACTAGTGGATGAAAGATCTGTCTCTCTGTCTCTCCCTCTCTCTCTAATAAATAAATAAATATTTTTTTAAAAAATTCTCTTTTTATCCCTCTGCCTTTCAAATAAGTAGAAAGATATCTTTTTAAAAATGCACACTAGAGGGGCCGGTGCTGTGGCGCAGCGGGTTAATGCCCTAGCCTGAAGTGCGGCATCCCATATGGGCACTGGTTCGAGACCTGGCTGCTCTACTTCTGATCCAGCTCTCTGCTGTGGCCTGGGAAAGCAGTAGAAGATGGCCCAAGTCCTTGGGCTCCTGCACCCACGTGGGAGACCTGGAGGAAGCTCCTGGCTCCTGGCTTCAGATTGGCCCAGCTCTGGCAGTTGCAGCCAACTGAGGAGTGAACCATCGGATGGAGGACCTCTCTCTCTCTCTCTCTCTCTGCCTCTCCTCTCTCTCTGTCTAACTCTGACTTTCAAATAAATAAATAAATCTTTAAAGATATAAAATACACACTAGAAAATGACAGTTCCTCCAAAACCTCGCCATTCTTTCTGATTAGAAATGTCTTCCGATCTTCCGATGCATTCTCCACTTCTTTGTTTTAGCCAAGTGATTTTTCTTTAGAAAAAAAATTTTTATCATTTGAAAAATTCATTTGAGAGACAGAGACAGCTCTCTCATCTGCTGGTTCATTCACCAAATGCCCACAACAGTCAGGGCTGGGCCAGGCTGAAACCAGGAGCCCCGAGCTCAATTCAGATGTCTTACATGGGTTACCCATGGAGCACAGGCCGGGGGCAAAGGAAAAGAATCGTTTAAAGCGATGCATTTGCACTTCCCAACGTGACTTCTTGTTGCTCAGGGACCCATGTGCATGAGCCGTCACCTGCTGCCTCCCAGTGTGTGCTTAGCAGGGAGCTGGGACCAGGATCCAAGCACAGGCACCAAGGTAGGGGATGCAGGCACCCAGGCAGTGTTAACTGCCAGGACTGACGCACACCCCAGTGGTTTTTCTTGCATTCACCTGGCTCGACCTCTTGCATGTGAGCCCTTCGTGTCCCACTGCGTTCACAGCAGTAGCGACTCAGTCGGTGTGTGCCGGTCTGCTCCAGCTGCCCACCGAGAGCACCACAGGCCTGGGGTTTCACTCGCCCAGTCACTCAGAGTTCTGGGCGCCGGAAGTCCGGCAGCAGCTGAGCAGCATGGTTGGTTGTGATGAGGGCTCCCTCGGTGGCTTGTAGTTGTCCACACTGTCACTCTCCTCTGGTGGCCTTTCCCCCGTGCAGGCAGAGGAGGAGAGAGCAGGCGACATCGTCTTCCTCTTCTCGCGAGGGCCTTACTTTTGTGGTCTGATTTCCCCCCAGGGCCCCTTATCCGCTAACCTTGTCTTACTGGGGTCTAGGACTTCAGCCTGTGAGTCTGGGCGGAGATGGCACAGCAAAGTCTCGTTTCTTCCCCGTTCAGAGCTCCCAGTGGCCGCCTATTATTCTAAGAATGAAGCCAGCTTATGCAGCTCCACGGAACCTGGTCCCTGCCCACCCATCTTACACAGGACCTCCACGCTCACCACTCCAGGGGTCTGGTTCCCACGGGCTGCCACAGAATCGCCTAGGGCAGAGACTTCCGGCGGCATTAGGGTCAGAAAGTCCCAGTGTAGAGTTTATGCTGATGCAAAAGCATTTTGAAATGCATGCACAGTTGTTGCTAATGTGCATTTTCCATGGGCCTTTTAGATGACTGCTCTGATTAAAACACACACACGAGCCCGGCGCCGCGGCTCACTAGGCTAATCCTCCGCCTAGCGGCGCCGGCACACCGGGTTCTAGTCCCAGTCAGGGCGCCGGATTCTGTCCCGGTTGCCCCTCTTCCAGGCCAGCTCTCTGCTGTGGCCCGGGAGTGCAGTGGAGGATGGCCCAAGTGCTTGGGCCCTGCACCCCATGGGAGACCAGGAGAAGCACCTGGCTCCTGCCATCGGATCAGCGCAATGTGCCGACCGCAGCGCACTGGCTGCGGTGGCCATTGGAGGGTGAACCAACGGCAAAGGAAGACCTTTCTCTCTGTCTCTCTCTCACTGTCCACTCTGCCTGTCAAAAAAATAAACACACACACACACACGCATATCGGACTGCTGTCACACAGTCTCTCCTTTTCAGTTGGCGCTTAGAGGAACCTCGAGACGCACTAAGCCAGTCTCGTCTCATTCCAGAGGAAGCAGTGCCGAGTTGCGCAGGAGCCGGCTGACGTCTCTGGGTGCAGGAGGAGAGGCGGGGTTCTGTGTGCTTCCGGCACGGGCGCTTCACCGGAACACTGCGGAGCCCTCCCTCCAGCAGGCCCCAGAGTCACGCTGCCGGCGGTGGAGCCAGGATTCGAACCTGCCGCGTTTCTTAGATGGAACTGAAATGCTGTTTCCATTCTACACCCTTGTCTAACAGGTCTGCCTTTCGCGCGATCGCCACAGAATGCACAGCGTGGAGGGTTTTGTTGTTTTTGCCTTTTTTTTTTTTTCCCCCACAGCACATCCCTTTCTGTTTAAAAATAACTCCAGCTTGATGGAGTAGGATCTTGGCTTCCTTCAAGAAGTCTGCAAGGAGACCGTGGTAATACCAGCAGCGGCCTGTAGAGGGAGCTCGGTGACCTTTTCCTCCGGCTCGCCTGCCCGTCCCTGCTTAGTGCGGGAGATCCTAGAACTCCGTGGTCATCTCTGTGGCTTGGGACCTGTCTGCCTGTGGACAGCCTCGACCCTTCAGCTTCACTCTGTAATGGATCACCAAGCGCCCAGGCGGCTTGGGTCAGTCCTACTCCGTTGCTCTCCCCAAAACGCTGTTGGAAAGTGGATCTTCTGCATGTCAGGCCCCAAGTCACTGAGCCTCAGGCCCCTAGGGAGAGCCCTTGTTCCAGCATCCTCTTAAGATTAGTTGTTTAAATTGCAAAGGCAGTGCATGCTCCTTGTAGACCATCTGGAATATGGGAAATATCTTTGACAACAAAACAAAAAAAAGCTCCCCCCCCCCAACCAACCACCATCAGTGTATTTCCTTGAGGTCGCTTGGTAGAGCACCAAGGCCTGGGCTCCCCAGTCTTGCTCCAAAGATCATGTCTTCCTGCCAAAATCCATGCCCGCTTCCTGAGCCATGTGGAGTTTACGGGCACTGAGTTTAGACAAGTGTCGAAGTTCTAAGAAAGTCAAGTTTATGATAATCCATATGCCGCCTAAATGAATTAAATAAAAGCAAAATAAAGAAATGCTAAGGTATACAGATAAATAAATGAGTTACCTGTGGCGTACTGGCCAGGGGCAAAGGAAAAGAAGCGTTGAAAGCGATGCATTTGCATTTCCCAGGGTGGCTTCTTGTTGCCCAGATGCCTCGAAGCTGAGATCTCCTTGGTGTCACAACACTGAGGAGTAACAGAACCCGCAACAGAGAAGCTAAAACACACCCTGAAAGCAGCATTTTCATTCAAAGAGCACAGATTAGAGGCGTCCTGGACACCGTTGACCTAGCACACTCACTGCTTTGCAAAGAGCCGCGGAGGAAGATGGAGAAACATGCACGCGCTCCCTGGAGAACCCACCCTCTGGTTTGCAATCCCGGAGGCCTGCCGGTCTCCCCCACGAAACACGGGCTCCCAGCAGGAGACGCTCTCCCGCTGTCCGTGCAGGAAGTTTCCCTTCCAACAGGGCTGAGAGGTCGCTGATGCCAAAGCCGGCCGCCCCAGCAAGCCCGAGGGTGAGCAGTTCCTCTGTGTTGCGTGTTCTTTTGGGAATGGGGAACAATGCTGCAGAGAGACCTGACCCAAGACCGAGAAACCCAAGCAAGAATCAAGAGGAGTTAGGAAGAAATAATCTCCCGTGCGTTTGCTGGTGCGTGGGTGCCTGGGTAGGCGTCCGGCAGCTCTGGTCTTTGGTAGGATTCTCAGCCTCCCCAGAGGAGGGGATTATGGGTGTATCCGTGTCAAAGGCAGCTTCGCGGTTGGGGTCCTTATTGGACGATGGAAAAATCTAGAAGAATGGAAGAGGCTGGCCCAGTGTTCTGAGGAAGGTCCTTGGACTCAAGGTTACTTGACCTGCAGGTAGCAAGGCCAGCCCACGGGAGCCACTTGCTGAATTGAGTGCTGCCTCCCAGTGCTGACTGTACACCCGGGCCTGTGTGCCCAGGTGACTCAGGGGAATACCGCCAGGGCGTCTAGGGTCTGCTTGGGCTGGCCACGGGCAGGAGCACAGAGCTGACAGGGGAGGCGGGAGGAGATGCTGGGGCGAGAAGACCCCTGGCGAGGGCACTGAGGAAGTGGGCCAGGAAGCCCCAAGAACAAAGGAGCTTCCCGAAAGGCCTGCGGACAGCCGGCCGTGTCATCGAAAGAAGGAAAAAAAATCCATTAAGGAATCTCTCCACCCCCAGCTTCACTAAGGCGTAACTGACCACGCATGTGTGCATTCGCAGGGTGTAGGGTGCAGGGAGAGAGGCAAGCTGGCGAGCGTGCCCCTCCCTCACCTCCCATGCTCGCCCCCTCTGTGGGGAGAACAGTTAACAGCGATTCTCCTAGCAGCCAGCGCGGTGTTGTTAGCCACGGCCTCCACGCTGCACCAAGGGTCTCCAGGACTCGCTCATCACGCATGCCTGGAACGTGGGACCCTTTCGCCAGTGCCGCTCCAGTCCCTCCTATCCTCGCCATCTTTTCCTCCCAACCTTGACAACCTCCACCGCCCACCCACCCTACCCAGCCTCGCTGATTCCTTGACTATCTTTGTAAGATTATTTCTTTACCTGGAAGGCAGAGTGACAGGGAGAGAGAGAGACCTTTCATCTGATGGTTCACTCCCCAGATGACTGCAACAGCTGGGGCATGGCTAGACTTAAGCCAGGAGCCTGGAACTCCATCTGGGTCTCCCATGTGGATGGCAGGTACCCAAGTATTTGGGCCATCATCGGCTGCCTTCCCAGGCGCAGTAGCATGGAGCTAGCGGGGCTGACGCTAGAACCAGAATTCTAATACGCCATGCTGGCCTCTCAAGCAGTGTTTTAAACTGCTGCATCACAACGCCTGCCCTAAATGTCTTTTCCTTTTATTTATTTGAGAGGTAGAGCTACAGACAGAGGGAGAGACAGAGAGAGAGGTTTTCCATCCACTGCTTCACTCCCCAAATGGCCACAGTGCCCAGAGCTGTGCCGATCCGAAACCAGGAGCCAGGAGCTTCTTCCGAGTCTCCCACGTGGGTGCAGGGGCTCAAGGACTTGAGCCATTTTTCACTGCTTTCCCAGGCCACAGCAGGGAGCTGGGTGGGAAGAGGAGCAGCCAGGACACAAACTGGTTCCCTTATGGGTTGCTGGTGCCACAGGCGGAGGCTTAGCCCACTGTGCCACAGCACCAGCCCCGATGTCTTGTCTTCTGAAATTGCATGTTCTTTTTGCTTCAAATGGCATGAGGTGTATGCTCCTTGTAGAAATACAAAAGGTGAAGCACAAAGACGAGTTACCCATCATCCCGGTGGTATTTGACACTGCCATACTTACTCTTGCACCTAAACAGGCCTATGTATACGTATGATTTTGTACTATCACCTGGATGCATATGTGTTTGCAATAGCAGGACTTACAATAGGACTCTCAATGCATGAGGTTTCATACATTTAGTGTTATTAAAACACAATATTGGGGCAAGTACTGTGGCTCAGTGGGTAAAGCTGCCGCCTTCAGTGCCGGCATCCCATATGGGTGTGGTTTCGAGTCCCAGCTGCTCCACTTCTGACTTAGCTCTCTGCTATGGCCTGGGAAAGCAATGGAAGATGGCCCAAGACCTTAGGCCCCTGCACCCATGTGGGAGACCTAGAAGAAGCTCCTGGCTCTTGGCTCCTGGCTCTTGGCTCCTGGCTTCTGATCAGTGCAACTCTGGCCACTGCAGCCATTGGAGAGTGAACCATCAGATGGAAGACCGCCCCCCCCCCCCCTTCTGCCTCTCCCTCTCTGTAACACTGCCTTTCAAATAAAGAAATAAATCTTTAAAAAAATCACAGTATTCCCACATGAGATGTATTTTGTGCGACGTAACCTGTGAAACATTCATGTGTAGGTAATTCTGGAAACTGACCCCTTCAGCTCTCCATGGCTGTAGGACTTCATGCAAATGGTTACGTTCTGTTGTGCCTAGGATGGTGATAATGTAATCTCACATAGTTATAGTGCAGATTGGTGTGTGCTGACCACAGAAGTGTTTACAACAATGCCGTGAGGCGGCAATCTTATGATCAATGTATTTTATTACTAGTAGTAGCAGTAGTAGTAATTTCACTTTCCTAATTGTTGGGTATTTAGACACCAGGTTTCTGAGGTTATAAATAATTCATTAGAGGATCCTGGCGGATGCATTTTTTTTTGCATATGCCCCTAAATTGTATCTCACAGTGTAGTCGCTGGGTGTGTATGTTTTAAAGTTCTTGATCCATTTTGCAAATTGTACTCCCAAAAATTTGCACCAACTCACTTTACAGTCAACATTTTCAAAGAATGCCAACTGACACCCGCTGGTGCTAAGGGCTGTCATTTTAAAAATCCACGTGTGAATTGTTCCCTTAATTAGCAGGGATGCTGAGAACTCTTTCCATATGTTTACAGTCAGTTGTAGTAAATCTTTTGTGGGTGCATCCTTTTCTTGTGAATTGAATTAGATGTGTCTAAAAGTAAATGTTATCATTTATTTATGTTTGTTGTGATATGTATATTTTAAATTTTTTGTTTATTTGAGAGAGAGAGAGAGGGAGAGAGAGAGAGAGATCCTATTCATTAGTTCATTCTTCAAGTGCTGGTAACAACCAGGGCTGGGCCACGTCAAAGCCAGGAGCCGGGGACTCCACCCAGGTCTCCCTGTGAATGGCAGGGACCCAGTGACTTGAGCCATCACTGCTGCCTCCCAGGGTCTGCATGAGCAGGGAGCTGGAGCAGAGAGCGGAGCCAGGACTCGAACCCAGGCACTCCACTATGATGTGAAGGTGTCCCATGCAGCAGCTTAACCACTGTGCCAAATACTGTCCCTGGTGTTTGGTCAGATTTTGATATAAATGAGGGTACTTTAAAAATTCATGGAAAGTGGAATTGAAAAACAAGTTTATGTTGGTGCAGAAACCCTTAGAAGCCCACGCGCAGTGCCTTTTCCATGGGTGTTTTGCAGACCCCTCGTATTTTGTATATTTCATGCTCTTTGTGATTTTAAGGCTCTGTTTCTGCCAGTTTGTTTTGAGTTTTCTACTTACAATGTGTGTACACTTGGATAGTTTTCTTCTTATCTTTGGCTGTTCTACCTTCTACTGGAGTGATGTGAGTTGCCTTCCTGACCTTCTCTTACTTGTTTTCCTATTGCTTCGTTGGAAGTTACAAATGCCCTTGCCGCCGGGTTCTAGTTCCGGTTGCTCCTCTTCCAGGCCAGCTCTCTGCTGTGGCCAGGAGTGCAGTGGAGGATGGCCCAAGTGCTTGGGCCCTGCACCCCACGGGAGACCAGGAGAAGCACCTGGCTCCTGGCTTCGCATTGGCGCAGCTCCGGCTGTAGCGGCCATTTGGGGGGTGAACCAAGGGAAGGAAGACCTTTCTCTCTGTCTCTCTCTCTCACTGTCTAACTCTATCAGTCCAATAAAAAAAAATGCCCTTGCCGTTCTTCTGGTGGTTATGTTGGAATTTTTAACTGTGCACTTGAATTTGCAAGATCTGTTCTCACTGGTTCTGCCTGCCTTGGAACACTTTGCTTTTCATCCCCGCCAACTCCCCCTGAGCAAACGTGTTGTTGTCACCTGTTATTTTATTGCGCTCCGGGACCCCTTTGCTGAAGCTCCCACGACCCTTTACCCAGCTGATTCTTTGGATCTCTTTGAGTGAGTGCTCCCCAGCCTCAGTGGTCACACTTGTTTCTCCTGAGTTCAGTCCCTTCTCCCTGAAGAACCTCCTTTATGTGGTCTTCCGGTGAGAGTTAACGGGCCACATTCTCTGGCTCTTGATGTATCTGGAACATTCAGCGTGTCCCCCCACCCTGGAACAGTAGCTTCAATGGTTGTAGAAACGTGGATTTAGGCCGGCGCCGCGGCTCACTAGGCTAATCCTCCGCCTAGCGGCGCCGGCACACCGGGTTCTAGTCCCGGTTGGGGCGCCGGATTCTGTCCCGGTTGCCCCTCTTCCAGGCCAGCCCTCTGCTGTGGCCCGGGAGTGCAGTGGAGGATGGCCCAGGTGCTTGGGCCCTGCACCCCATGGGAGACCAGGAGAAGCACCTGGCTCCTGCCATCGGATCAGCGCGGTGCGCCGGCCGCAGCGCGCCGGCCGCGGCGGCCATTGGAGGGTGAACCAACGGCAAAGGAAGACCTTTCTCTCTGTCTCTCTCTCTCACTGTCCACTCTGCCTGTCAAAAAAAAAAAAAATAAATAAAAAAATAAAAAATAAAAAAAAAAAATAAAAATAAAAAAGAAACGTGGATTTAGAGTTGCGTTCTTCCTGCACTTTGAAAGTACGATTCAGCTGTCTCTTGCCTCTTACTGCTGCTGTCATAGAGTGCATCTACCGTTATGCTAAAGGAATTTCTCTCTCTCTGCTTGCTTTCAAGTTCTTCTTTTTGACTTGGGTCAAGTTCAAGTGTGGAACTATTTCATTTGTTTTACTTAGAAGGTTCCCAAATCTGCAGATTCACATCTTTGGAAAATTCCGGGAAATTTTCATCCGTGAATATTGGCCCTGCTCATCTCCTCAGTGTTCTTGTCCTGCGACTTCTCTTGAGATGTGTTTGATGTTGTCGCTCTGCCTACCTCTGAGCCTCTCTCTGATAGACTCTGTCTCCTGACCTGCGTGTTGTGTGCTGTGTGATGTTCTTAGCTTTGCTCTTCAGAGCACTGATTCTCTCATCAACTGCGTCTAATCAAGTACAACCTAGCCACTCAGAGTTTTACTCAACTGCACACCAAATTTTTATTGCTAAAATTTTAATTTGATTTCATTTTTGATTATGTTTATCTTCTTGTTATGTTTTGAATGCCCTTTCCCTGAAATTAATCATAACAAATGTTATTATTTTACAATCCATGGGATTATCTGATTTTCTAAAGGGCTTGAGCCCTAATACGATTGCTTATTATGTGTGCTGGCTCTAAATCCTAGTGGATTATTTCTTCAGACATTTTGAGGTCTTTTTTTTTAAAGATTGATTTTATTTATTTGAAAGGCAGAGTGACAGAGAGAGAGGGAGAGACATTGAGATGGAGAACTTCCATCCACTGGTTCACTTCCAAAATGGCCATACCAGCAGGGCTGGGCCAGGCCAAACCAGGAGCCCAGAACTCCATCCAGGTCCCCCATGGGGGTGGCAGGACCCAAGTGCTGCTTTCCCAGGAGGTTGAAAGGCAGCCCTGGCTCAGGGCGTTCTGTACGTGGATGTGATGTGGTGCCATCAGCATCGAGAGGAAGCAGAAAGCCAGGCCCAGGGACTAGTCTGGGAGGGACAACTCCTGGGAGGAAATGGCCCCAATCCCGGTGGCTGTTGGCCTTGCACAGGATGGCTAAGGAGCCTTCCTGGCTGGATGACACCTGCTGACAGATGCCAGTGTGGGACACGCACCTTGTAGACAGAAGCTTCCGGAAAAGCAGGCCATCCCCAGTCTGCCTCTGAAGTTGAGTCTAAACTCAGAGGAGGATCTGTCATAGCTGTTCTACCGGCATCGTGCATGGCAAACACTGCTTGTTCTGTCTTGCAAAGCTGCAGGCTGCATCTGTGCTAGCCCAACACCAGAACCAGGAAGGCAAATCCATTGTGACAAAAGATTATATGCAAGGGACACTTGGATCGTTTGCTGTTTTCAATGAGTGCCACTAGGCTTTCCTGGGCTCAAGTACTTGAACCCTGGCCACCCGTGTGGGAGATGAAGATGGAGTTGGCCTGACCCAGACTTTGCTATTACAGTCATCTGCAGAGTGAACCAGTGGAAGATCTCTCTCTCTCTCTCTCTCTTTCTCTCTCTCTCTGTGTGTGTATGTGTTTCCTTTCCTATCTCTCCGCCTTTCAAATAAATAAGTCTTTTTAAAAAAATAAAGGTTGAAATGGAAGACAGCTTTAAGAATAAAAACATGGTTTCAAGAAGAAAATCTAGCTCTCCCGGTCTCTTCCTCAGTGTACCTGGTCAGTAGAGTGACAAGTTTTATGGATTATTCTTGCAGACGGTATTAATTGAACAAGATCATAGCTTTGTTCAGCAAGTGCACCAGTAGATTTTGCCATGATAGTGCCTCACCTCGGGCAGAATCTCTTGGCCATAACAGAAATATTGGTGGGGGACCCAGGATCATCCGGAAGTGTGCTGGTGACCCCTGAAGCGGTCATCTCGTTGGCTCATCACCCTGGAATCATCACACACAGCTCAGGGGGATGGCGGCAACAAATACCCCTCTGCGGAAGCTGGGTTTCCTTCCCCGTGTCCAGCCAGATGTGCCTTCCCAGACTGCCTTGCGTGTCAGGCTGGACCTGTGATGGGGGCTCAGGGACGGATTGGAGGTGGGAGCACGCCCGTCACCTCCAGAGCCGGGCTCTACAGCCCTCACCTGCACAGCCCCACTCGCTCTGCTTCCCCGGGCCACCTCCGAAGCCATATGTGAAGCCATCAGCCTAGGCTCCCATGTGACTGCATGGGACAGAGCCACGTCTGAATGTCTGGGGGTTGTTGTGTTTCTTTGGTGTGGAGCCAGCCTAGACGCTCTGAACACAAGGACACACTGAGGCTGTTAGCAGCCCCAGGAGACCCCTGTGTGTTCCCAGAGATGCGCCGCGGCCCCTGGCCCCAGGGTCTGCGATCATCATGTCCGTAGATGGTTTTAGACATCTGGTTACGCAAAGCCCTGTGCATCTGGACTTGGGCTATGAGCTCCTCTGCCACACCTTCCTGGAGCGTTGGCTTGGATGTGGAGGTTTTTGGAGGAGCAAGGACATTATTTTCACATTAGAAGAAATGTTAACGGGCAGGAAACGCCACTGGATGCATTTCAAAGACCAAGCAAGAGACTTCAAAGAGAGTTCAAGTTCACATTTGCAGCCCCCTGCGTGACTCACTCACCGTGCAGTCCTTTGGCACTGCACTTTATTTATTGTTATTCTAAGACTTTTTGGGTTTAAATCCAATAGCTGAATATTTTCCTCCAGTGCAGCACAGACGGCTAATTCAAGGGCCGCTCCATGTTATTAGAACATCACATTATTCAGTATCGGCTTCCTTTCTCTTCCCATGTCCACGCGCCCACCCCCACCCCAACAACACCAACCAGAAAAAGCAGAGAAGAAAGAAATGGGCAACCCAGGGCTCTGAGCTGCGGTGTGGGTTTTAAGTCCATGTGTCTGGGCCGTCGCTGTTTTTTCCGCCTGTGGGCTCAGAAGCGGCCCACACCTCCCCTGCACACAATGCCCAGCCCCTTCCCCACTCTTCATGCAGGTGCAGCAACCCCACCCCCAGGCCTCCATCCACCTGCACGCCTTCACCCTCAACCCAGCCACATCTTGAGTTGTGCCTCGGCCTGCTTGGACACCATGGCCGGGTCCGACCTGAGCAACCCCGTGTTGAACACCCACGCCAGGCAACTGCTTTGGTTCCGAAAGCCTCACGCCTTCTCCCGGACAACCAGCCGATCCTCAGCTAACAACCACTCTTGATGACCGTCTCAGCAGGAGCCGGCAGCTGAGCAGCAGGGACTTTGCTCTGCGGGGAGTGGGTGCCTGTGGACAGCTCTTTTGGGGTTCCCAATCCCAGGGGCGCTCACCACACTGCCTGGTGCCCCCCATACCCTTGCGCCAGTGGCTACTGAGCTCAGGGCCACACCCTTCGATGAGCAAGGAAAACACACCCTGGGGCAGACTTGTCGAGGCCGGGGGCGTCCTGGAGGGAGCCCCTAGCCTCGCGCTCTCTGAGAGCTCTGAGGTCCTTGGGGTGAGCCGGGGGTCTGGGATCGGGGCAGCCAGGGCTCAAGTCTCTTGCACTGATCTTGAGTGATGAGCGTTCTACTTAGGGGACAAAAACCAGGAGGCAGGAGAGAGGCTGATGAGGACCAGGAGCGGAAACAGAGGCCAAGGGAGAAAAGCTTACAGGGCAAGGACTCGGAGACACAAGGGCTGCAGGCATCCAGCTCAGGGGTCGGCCCGCCTGTGCAGAGGACCCAGCCCGGAGCCCTGGCAGCAGAGAGCGGCGAGAGTCACACACAAGAGTCCCCTGCTTTGAGAAATGCCTGGTTGGAATAGGAAAGCGTGCACAGAGAGAAAATCGCCCACCGTGTGTCCACGACCCCCAGTGCTCCAGCACCTGCCCCAGTGTCTCATTCCCTGTGCAACAGCGCCTGCGTGTCTAAGCATCTGCGCCTGCGCTGTCTGCTTGCCGGCTTCTGTGTGTACGTTTCACGAACCGCGCGTTCTCTACAGCGTCCGGTTACTGTGCATTAGGCTGCAAGTAACAGAAAATGCCCACTGAAGTCACTTCTTCATTTTTGTTTGTAAGATTTATTTATTTGAAAGGCATCACTACAGAGAGAGGGAGAGGGAGAGAGGGAGAGGGGGAGGGGAAGCAGAGGGAGAGGGAGGGAGGGAGATCTTCCATCTGCTGGTTCACTGCCCACGTGGCCACAATGACCAGGGCTGGGCCAGGCAGAAGCTGGGAGCCAGGCGCTTCATCTGGGTCTCCCACATGGGTGGCAGGGGCCCAAGTACTTGGGCCATCTTCTGCTGGCTTCCCAGGCCGTTAGCAGGGAGCTGGATAGGACGCAGAAGCAGCCCTCGGATATGGGATGCAGGCGATGCAATCAGTGGCTTAACCCCGGGCCACCACTTAGGCGTTGCTTTCCGTGAGACTGAGTTCAGAGGTAGGCATTTCCAGGGGCGGGTCCAGCCACAACTGCTTCTTCGAGTCCTCTTGGAGAGTTGGGCCTTATTCCTGGTACCTGGATCTCAGTGGGCCAGGGGACCCCGCGGCTGACTACTGTGTCACCAGCGCTCACAGAGCAGCCAAGATTGGATGCTGTAGCATCAGGTTGCTGGGCGGGGTCTCTCCCAGTGAGTTCTCATCTTGGGATAAGGTGCGTTCTCTCGGGGCCAGCGTTTCCCAGGAGGGCCACAACTTAGTGCCAGGCCAGCAGGGAGGGATCCGGTGAGTTTCTGGAAGCTTCCCCCAAGACTTCCTGGAACCAGGCATTGCCTGCACCTCTCCGCCTTCCATATCACCTCCTTGGTTCCTCAGGGTTGCAGGCTGAGCCAAGCCCAGGGATGGAGCCAACCCCTGCTTCCCGTTGTCTCAACGTGGGAGTGCGTGAGCCCAGAGTTTGGAGAACTTGGCTGTGCCCGCGAGTGGCCCCTGGAGCCTCCTTCTTCTTGTGGACCTCCCCTGCTCTGTGTGTCCTTCCTCACCTCCCTGGATCAGGTGCGTGGCCTCTGAGCCTTGTTTCTATCTCTTGCTCTCCTGGCTGTGTTCTGAGCAAGTCCCAGATGGAGACGTGTCTGGGAGGGTGACTGGGCCATGGCTGATTTCGGCTGAGCCTCCTGGCTCCTGGGCATTCTCTGATCACTGTGTCCTGTGTGCTGTCCTAGGGCTGAGGGACCTTTGATGTGGGGAGGGGATGAGAGGGGAGGAAACCGGCCCCTGCTTCTGCACCTATGCTCAGGGTGCCCTGGTTGGGGCTGACGGCACAGGACACATTCTCATCTGCACCGTGACGGCCGCGCTGGCTGTCCCCCAGGGCAGCGCTTAAATGCTGGGGTTGCCAAAGTCCTCCCAGGACTGGGGCACTTCTCCAGCAGTTTCCACAAATTCTTGTGACGTCTGCGGACGCCAGAGGGCAAGATCTGTTCTTGGGCATTTGCTCTCTGAGGCTCACAGGGACCCAGAGCCCAGCTGGGCGGCTGCCCAGGGTTGCTGTGGCCTCACTGTGCACGTGGCTCTGTGCTGCTTAGAATTAAAATGATCTGTGGGCTTCACGGAGCAGGCTCTTCAGGGATCTAACGAGACGTGACACTCATGCCGGGACAGATGGGGAAACAGAGGCACAGGCAAGGGCAGGCGATGGGATGGGCAGCCGGGAGCCAGGACCTGGGAGGCAGAGCCACCAGGGTTTTTTAACTCTTGCTTTGCCATTGTCTTGCAGCTGCTTGACTTTGAACGGCTTCTGTTCCAGGAGCCTCAGTGTATGAGTGTGTGAAATGGGATAGCAACGCTTTATTGCAGAGGTGTGGTAGAGACGCTACGTCCCACCAGCCCCTATGTTGGGGGTGGTCTGTGCACAGGGCAAAGGTGTCAGGTACAATGCCTTTGTTGAGAACGCGCCTTGGTGCCGTCTACACCTCCTGAGACCCCTAAATGACAGCTTCGTTTATCACTTCAGCTGTGCCCTGGAAACCTGCTGTTCCCGCTTTGAACTGGGGTTCAGGCCTGGTGGTAGTTATCCAGGTAACATCTAGGTACCATTACTCCTGGTAATAGGGCTCAGGCACCTAGGGGTGCACTGGCAGACGTGCAGCCGGAGAGCAGCCTGGCCACAGTGTCGTCTTCCTCCCATGCCAACCTCCTCATCCTTTGTTTTGTTTTGTTTTGTTTTTGTTTTTGTTTTAGATGCTTGATGTATTTATTTGAAAGGCAGAGTTACAGTGAGAGACAGAGAGAGGTTTTTCCATCCGCTGGTTCACTCCCCAAATGCTCCCAAGAATTGGTGCTGGACCTGCTGGACCGGGCTGAGGCCAGGTGCCAGGAACTCCATCTGGCCCTCCTGTGTGGGTAACAGGGACCCAAGTATTCGGGGCACTGGCGGCTGTCTCCCAAGGTGCACAGTAGCAGGAAGTAGGGCGGGAAGCAGAGGAGCTAGAACTTGAACCAGGCAACGTCCAACACAACGTCCAACACAGGACGCAGGCATCCCAGGCAACTGCGTAACCCCCCTGCTGCACTCCCTCCCAGCAGCTGGCTGTTTAACGAACATTTTAATTTATTTACTTAAGAGAGGCAGCTAAAGAAAATAGAGAGGGAGCGAGAGGAAAAGGGAGCATGTTCCTACCTGCTATTTCACTCCTCAGATGCCTGCTGTGACCTGGGGTCAGGCTGATAATGCCAGGCTCTGAGACCCTGATCCAGATCTCCTGCGCGGGTGGCAGGGCCCTCACTTCTTCAGCTGCCATTGCTGTCTCCCAGCGTCTGCGTTAGCAGGAAGCTGGAATTGGGGATACAGCTGAGACTCTTCCGCAAGGCCAGGTGCTCACCCCAAAGCACCTAGCTTTGACTGCACCTTCCAAAGTCGTGGGCGTTCTTGCTTGCAAGAAATCAAAGGTAGCCAGGCCAGCAGGGAGCTTAAAAAAGACACTAGTGCCTGCTGCTGGGAGACCATGATTCTTTGTGCTCAACACAGGGGGTTGGGGCTGGGAGATCTTTGAGGGCCCTCCGTGGTTCTGAAGCCAACAGCAACGGAAGAGGGGTTCGTCCCAGGGATAATGCAGGCCAGGAAGACGGGAGCAGGCACCAGGGCCCAGAGCTGCCAGGTGGTTCTGCCGAGTGCTGCAGAGTGGGGAGAGGGGAGAGGCAGGTGTGAGGATGAACATGCCTCCTGTCGCAGCCAGGGCACTGGCCTGGAAGCCGGGGGCAGTGCTGCCCAGGTCAGAGCCCAGCCTCTCTGCTGCCAGCTGGTCCCGGCCATGCAGCCGACAGGTGCACTGTGCCATCCCTCGAAGGCGTGCTTGATGTTTGGGGCTCATCTTGCCTCGGTGGTGTTGGCCTGGGAGGATGAGGGCTGGGATTGCTTTGAAACAAGCCCCACGCACAGCGTCACGGAGAGGTCCTTGACAGTGCCAGGCGGGCGCCTCTCTCGCCAGCCCTGGGGACACTGCTATTCTTAGCCACCAGCGCGCAGCGCGGGAGCGGCGGATCAATCACTTGTCTTTCCTGCAGCAACTTTGCTTGATTTTTTTTGCAACGTGTCATCATCCACATTCTCCCCACCCCGCCCTTCCATCTTCTCATCTTGAAAATGTTCAAATATGCAGAAAAGCAGAAAGAATCACAAAATGCAACCTGCGCGCTGTCGGCCGACAGTCACGAATTTGGCCCTCTTTGTTTTCTTTCTCGTGTATTCCAGCTGGCTCTTGCTTGCTTTCTGTCTTCCCACCCATCTCTCTGCCCCCCTCCTCCATTCTTGTGTGTGTATTTATATGTGTGTCATGTGTGCCGTCTGTGTGTGTGTGTGTCTACTTCACTGACACTATAATTGCTGAAAAGCAAATCGTAGTCACCTCCACTGCCCGCTCCCTGCTAATGCTCCTGGGAAAACAGCGAAGGATGGGCCAGGTGTTTGGGCCCCAGCCACCCACACGGAAGAGCCAGATGGAGTTCCAGGCTCCGGACTCTCGCCTGGCCCAGCCTCGGCCCTTGCAGCCATTTGGGGAGTGAACCAGTGGATGGACGATCTCTCTGTCTCTCCCTCTTTCTAAAACCCTGCCTTTCAAATAAGCATATAAATCCTTAAAAATAATTGTTATCATCTGAACACTTCTAAGTGTGTTGGTAGGAGCCTCCTTAGATTGAGGGTATTCTACATAACCATGATATCATTGTCCAACCTCATAGGATGAACCATCTCACCACGCTGTCTTACATGTAGCCTACAGTGCTTGGCTCAGGTCGAGATCCTGTTGAGTTTTAAGCACTGCATAGTCTGTTATCACTCTTAGTTTCTTTTGGAAAAAGATCTGTTTATTTATTTGAAAGTCAGAGTTACAGAGGGAGGGAGGAGAGACAAGAGAGAGATCTTCCATCCATTGGTTCACTCTCTAAATGGCTGTAACAGCCAGGACTGGGCCAGGCTGAGCCAGGGGCCAGGAACTCCATCTGGGTCTCCCACATGGGTGCAGGGGCCCTAGCACTTGGGCCAGCTTCCTCTGCTTTCCCAGGCACGTTAGCTAGAAGCTGGGTTGGAAGCAGAGGGTCTGGGATGCAAACCAGCACCCATATGGGAACAGGCAATGGCTCAACCTGCAGTGCCACAGCGCCGGCCCCAACTTCTTTTTATATCTCTCATGACATTGTATATGGAAACATTTTCTATTATTTTCATTTTTATTTGAAAGAGAAAGAGAGAGACAGAGAGAGAGAGATCTTCTTTCTACTGGTTCACTTCCCAATTACCAACTAATACTAGGCCAAACCAAAGTCAGGAGCCCAGAACTCAATTTGGGGCCCCCAACATGGGTGCCAGGGACCCACCTGCCTGAACCATCACTGCTGCCCCCTAGGGTGCACATTAGCAGGAAGCTGGGAATGGGAGCAGAGCTGGGACTCGAACCCAGGAGCTCTGATATGGGATGCGGGCGCCCACTTGACCAAACGCCTGCCCCAGCAGTATACGGTTTCAAACCTCCAACCCAGCTGTTCCGTGCAGCACCCTTCCTTCTAGTTGGATCCGTCTCCTGCTCGTGCTGTTGACTGGTGGTTAGACTGGGCCTCAACGCTTCTGGTCCTCACGGCAGGGGTGATGTTGAGGAGTCCTCGCCGGTGCTCCCACGGCGCAAGGTTGACCTTTTGGCCCAAGCTGACCACCGGCTCCTGCTGGTATACAGACGCAGGCTACAGTCCTGTTGTTGTGATGGTGGATTTGGTTTCCGTTTTGGCAATTGAGAAATATCTGGGGATGGTGTGGCTATCCTGTCACCATTGCTGTTTTCCCCAACAGTGTAAGAATCATTCATAAGGATTCTTGCTTGTAGCGATTATGAAATGCAGCTACAAAAGGATGTCTTTTTTTTTTTTTTTTTTTTGACAGAGTGGACAGTGAGAGAGAGAGAGAGACAGAGAGAAAGGTCTTCCTTTGCCGTTGGTTCACCCTCCAATGGCCGCCGCGGCCAGCGCACCGCACTGATCCAAAGGCAGGAGCCAGGTGCTTCTCCTGGTCTCCCATGGGGTGCAGGGCCCAAGTACTTGGGTCATCCTCCACTGCACTCCCTGGCCACAGCAGAGAGCTGGCCTGGAAGAGGGGCAACTGGGACAGAATCCGGCGCCCCAACCAGGACTAGAACCCGGTGTTCTGGCGCCGCTAGGCAGAGGATTGGCCTAGTGAGCCGCGGCGCTGGCCAAAATGATGTCTTAAAAGATTTTAAAAGAGCTTCCACATTTCTTAGGGGGCATCTTATTAAAGAAGGGCTCTCTTTCTCCCTCCCTCCTTGCCTCACTCTCTCTCTCTGTGTCTCAAACACACACTCTTTGTATATCATTATAGGTTCATAATTTTTACAACTCAGTTTTTTATAATCACTGACTGTCTTTTTAAAGGAGATTTATTTATTTGAAAGGCAGAGCATGAAAGAGAGAGAAAGAGAATCAGAGAGAATTTTCCATCCATTGGTTCATTTCTCCAAAAAGCCACAGCATCCAGGATTGAGCCATCTCTGTTTTCTCTGTCACATTAGCAGGAAGCTGAATTGGAAGCAGGTTATTAAAAAAAAAAGATAGAAAGATAGATAGACAGATAAAGCAGGGTAGCAGGATTCGAACCAGCACTCTGATGGGGGATGCTGGCTTCCCAAGCGGTGGCTTAGCCAGCTGCACCACAACACTGGCCCCAGCTGTCCTTTTTTTTCTCGTGCTTAAGTTTTGCCACATGTTTCTGTGTCCCTTGAATGCGCCCCATGAATGTGAGAGCACCCCCTTTGTTTTCTGACACAAACTATCTCAGGCTTATCCCACGCTTCCTGAGTACCAGATCTGAGAGCAGCCAGTTCTTCAGGGAGCCTTGGTTCTTCGGTGGGGAATGATGTTTAGAAATAAAAGTCTTGGGGCCAGGCTGGGTTCATCCTATTTATAGGGGGGCAGTGGTCGTGCTCAGGGCAGGGTCTGACAGAGACAGGATTGGGTGGGGCTGCAGCCCACGGGGTGCGCCCCAAGAGGGAGTCTTGGCATCAGGTGCCCTCAGCTGCACGATGAGGAGTGGGCGTGTTAGGTGGTGGGATTTGGGTGGTGCACAGCCCGTGGTGGCAATCCTCAGCTTTTCATGCCTTCCCTGACTCCCAGCCCCATCACCTCGCTGTCAGCATTTCTGGCACCCACTGGGGATTTGGGAAATGTGTCCCTGTGTCTCAGGAGGAGACACTGTATTCTAAGGAGTCTCCGCTCCAGCCCCACCTCCTACACGCTTCCCGCCTACTCAGGTTTCGCTGCACTTTCCCGCTTGTGCTGTTTTGCAGAAACGAGAAAATATGCTGCATACTGCTTACGGGGAAGCCGAGCGCCTTGTAGATTTGCTGCCAACTGTGCCCGAAAGTGCAAAGCACATTTTGTGCTCGGCGGCGCAGAGACCCAAGTTGCTGGACAAATCCCCGTTAATGGACTGAGCGAAGTCCGAGCGTCCTCTAATCCTATTCAGATGTGGGTCACTGGAATTTTCTCTAGGGCGGTTTTTTTGTTTTGTTTTAATCCCATGCACTGCTTGTTATTTTGATTTGCATGATGTCATTATTGCTGCTATTTTAGCCGGCGCGGTTTCCTCTGGAAGTTCGGTATTTCCTCGCAAGGATGACACTCCAGAGAATAGAACACAGGAAGCCCGGGGCCCCTTTCTTTGTCTGCTCACTGAAAAAGGCGGCCCGCCAGGCCAGGAAGCGCTCCACCGCGGCCACACCCCAGACCCCCGGAGGAAGGGCTCATCTCCAAAGGCCAGGATGTCCTCTGACAGCCCACGCCCTGCAGGGGGGCGGGACTCTGCAGCCTGGCTGCCTTCCCGGAGACCCCCAGCTTTGCCTTAGCCTACCCGGGTGGGGCGGGGCGGGAGGGACACTTTCCCATCCCCCAGTCTCGTTCCTCAGGCTAAATGCCACGGCCCAGTTGGGATCCTACAGACACCGAAGCCTTCCAAGGACCAGAACAGAAAATGGCACCAGGGCCAGAGGTGGCCTCTGGAAGTGACCCCGAGAGCCACTTGCCGAAGTCTTTTCACAGCTGTCCAGCAGGAGTTACTGCACCTGAGCTGGGGCTCAGGGAGAGATTTCTTGGGCCAGGTTCCCTAGCTCCTTCCCTCACACTTCAGATACAGTCAGATCTGGGCGGAGTTTCCAGGGGCGTGCAAGCACTCCCTAGGCTACAGCGTGACGTAAGCCGAATGCCTTGCATTGCAAATACTCAGCGTGTTAGCGACCGGTTGCTGTGGAGCACAGAACTCTGAACACGCAGAGGATTCAAACAGTAAGAACACATATTGTCGTGAGTTTCTGCGGGCCACGGGTCCGGATGCAGGGACCCGGTGTCTGGGACACAACACAGTTGTGCCCTCCATAGGATTGAAATCAAGGTGCCGGCCAGGGCTGTGGCTGCCCCCACCCCCAGGTGTGTGGGGAGGAGATCCCACTTCCAGGCTCATTCAGGGGGCTGCCAGCAGGCCTCAGGGGGCTGTTAGCCAGAGACACCAGGTCTCTGCCATGTGGGCTTGTCCACAGGGCCATTCACAGGAAGGCCACCAGCTCTACCCAGAGCAAGGGGAGAGATGGAGGTCACGGGGGAGAATGAGAGACAGTGAGGAAGTGCCAGAGAATAAGAGGGAAGCCACTGTCTTTTTTTTTTTTTTTTTTTTTTTTTTTTTTTTTTTTTTTTTTTTTTTTATTTTTTTGACAGGCAGAGTGGACAGTGAGAGAGAGAGACAGAGAGAAAGGTCTTCCTTTGCCGTTGGTTCACCCTCCAATGGCCGCCGCGGCCGGCGCGCTGCGGCCGGCGCACCGCGCTGATCCGATGGCAGGAGCCAGGAGCCAGGTGCTTTTCCTGGTCTCCCATGGGGTGCAGGGCCCAAGCACCTGGGCCATCCTCCACTGCACTCCCTGGCCACAGCAGAGGGCTGGCCTGGAAGAGGGGCAACCGGGACAGAATCCGGCGCCCCGACCGGGACTAGAACCCGGTGTGCCGGCGCCGCTAGGCAGAGGATTAGCCTAGTGAGCCGCGGCGCCGGCCGCCACTGTCTTTTGATAACCCAATCTTGAAAGCGACAATCCATCACTTTTGCTGAATTCTTTTTGTTAGCACCAAGTCATGGGCCCAGTCTACACCCAAGAGGAGGAGCATATACACAGACGCAAATGGCAACAGGTGGAAGCTGGTTAGGAGCCAGTGTAGACACTGCCCACCCCATTCAGCACTTTATCGGAAGAGTTCTTTTTATATCGGCCCTCGTGCTGATGTTTTTAGGAATGTCAACAATTCACTAGGATCCCTCTTTTCTCTTTCAAAAGGAATCTAAAATGTTATTTCCACTAGAGGGTATAGATTACTTTCTGTGGCCCAAAAGACAGTGAGGATATGTAATAGGGTATCTGATGTGGTTGAACTTAATTTTGCCTTCTTCGGCAAAACACACACACACACACACACACACACACACAAAACCAGTGGAAAGGAGGAACAATGGCTAGGGAAGGATTCACGTTCTTTAGGAATCCAGGGGTCTTCAGACAAAGACTTATGAGTGCAGTAGATCTGGGGCTGATGCTGTGGCATAGTGGGTAAAGCCGCTGCCTGCAGTGCTGGCATCCCATATGAGCGCCGGTTCAAGACCCGGCTGCTCCACTTCCCATCCAGCTCTCTACTAGTGGCCTGGGAAAGCAGTGGAAGATGGCCCAAGTGCTTGGGCCCCTGTACCTGCATGGGAGACCCAGAAGAAGCTCCTGGCTCGTGGCTTCGGATTCGCCTAGCTGTGGCCATTGTGGCCATTTAAGGAGTGAACCATAGATGGAAGACCTCTCTCTCTCTCTGCCTGTAACTCTCTGTAACTCTGCCTTTCAAATAAATAAATAAATAAATCTTAAAAAAAAAAAAAGCGAGGGCTGTAGATCTCATTGCCCCCTTCCGAAGAATAAAAGTCAGTTGGGGGACTGGGGTGCTATTGTGGTACAGTGTGGTTAAGCTGCCTCCTGTGATACTGGCATCCCATATCAGAGCACCAGTTCAAGTCCCAGCTGCTCCACTACTGATCCAGCTCCCTGCTAATGCACCTGGGAAGACAGTAGAAGATGGACCAAGTGCTAAGTTCCCGCCACCCACTTGGGAGACCTGGATGGAGTTCCTGGCTCCTAACTTTGGCCGGGCCCAGCCCTGGCTGTTACAGACAGGTGAGGAGTAAGCCAGTGGATGGCAGATCTCCCCACCTCTCTCAGTTGTGTTGCCTTTCAAATCAATAAATCTTCAGATACATTTTAGTGACGTGTACACAGACTTGACCAAGCATCAGTGACATGTGAGCCATTTAGGCTCTCAGGCCAAAGTCATGCCAAGGGCAGAAACAAAAGGGACATGGCCGGCACCGCGGCTCACTAGGCTGATCTTCCACCTGCAGCACTGGCACTCCAGGTTCTAGCCCCGGTTGGTGTGGGGAGCAACTCGGACTAGACTAAGTTACTGGAATTAAGACTTATTCTATGCATCTGCTCTCCCACAATATGGCGCTGAGAAGGGAGTAACAGCTTCTACACAGCTGCCTCCAGTTCAACCAATAAACTGTAGGACCTGCTCCTGATTGGAGGAGAGCAGCGTACTCGGCGTGTGGGTAGCAGAGTTGGGATTGGCAGAGGAGGACTATAAAGGAGGAGAGAGACGGCATGCACCAGGAACATCTAAGGGGAACACCTGTGCGGCCCCCGAGAGAGCCGGCCGGCGGTGTGCCGCTCCCCCGCGGAAGTGGGGAATGTGGCAGGGGGAACCGCCCTTCCACGGAGGTGGAAGGGACGGTAGCCAACCCGGGAAGAACCAGCAGCAAACCCGGGGAGGGCCGAGCAGACAAAAGAACAGCGCAGAGTCCTGTGTCGTTCCTCCACGAAGACGGGGAGCGACAGGTTGGGGCGCCAGTTCTGTCCTGGTTGCTCCTCTTCCAGTCCAGCTCTCTGCTGTGGCCCAGGAAGGCAGTGGAGGATGGCCCAAGTGCTTGGGCCCTGCACCCTCATGGGAGACCAGGAGGAAGCACCTGGCTCCTGGCTTCGGATCGGTGTAGCGCGCCGGCCACAGTAGCCATTTAGGGGGTGAACCAACTGAAGGAATACCTTTCTCTCTGTCTCTCTCTCTCACTAACTCTGCCTGTCAAAAAAAAGAAAAGAAAAGAAAGAAAAGAAAGAAAAAAAGAGAAGGGACAGTGATTGGGCCTCTTCGCTGAGTCCAGTGAATGAAAGAAAGCCACGCCAACAGCAGATGCTAGAACCCCCACTTCTTGGTGATCTTGAATGCCCTCCAACAGTGGAAACGGGCCTGGAGGGGAACCCCGGAGTTCCAGTATTGGGATGTTGAGCCAGTGCTGGCATGGACAGCCTTGGTCAAGTGCAGCACAGGGGAAGGCGCAGCTTCCCTGCCTCCCCCAGGGAGAAGCTGCCATGTGCTGAGCACTCTGGGCGGGGGAGGGGGGGTCACTGGGAGTGGAATCTCAGGAGTGCTCGAGTCAGGGGCAGGCATTGTGGTGCAGCGAGCAAGCTAGCTGCCACCTGGGACACAAGCATCCCTTATCAGAGCCCTGATTCAAGTCCTGGCTGCTCTGCTTCTGATCCAGCTCCCTGCTCATGACCCTGGGAAAGCAGTGGAGATGGGCCCAGGCATATAGGTCCCTGCCACCCAGGTGGGAACCCTGGATGGAGTTCCTGGCTTTCAGATTTGGCCTGGCCCAGCCCCAGCCCTTGTGGCCATCTAGGGAGTGAACCAGTGGGCATAAGATCTTTACCTTTCAAATTAATTAATTTTAAAAATTAGTGCACAAGTCAACACCATCCATGTTTCTTTGGAAATGCTTTCCAGTTTCGACACCAACAATGGCCATCAGTTTGATCTGGATTTTTTTATGCTCATGCAGGACTGGCCTTTTGAAGTCACTCTTTAAGAGTTTAACATTTATAAGCAATAAGAGGGCCTATGGGTGGGAATTAGTTTCCACTAGTGTTATGTATTTATTCCTTGCTGTATTTTTTTAAAGATTTATTTATTTGAAAGTCAGAGTTACACAGAGAGAGAAGGAGAGGCAGAGAGAGAGAGAGAGAGAGAGAGAGAGAGAGAGAGACAGAGGTCTTCTACCCACTGGTTCACTGCTCAGTTGGCTGCAATGGCTGGAGCTGTGCTGATCCGAAGCCAGGAGCTTCCTCTGGGTCTTCCCACAGGGGTGCAGGGGCCGAAGGACCAGGGCTGTCTTCTACTTCTTCTTGTGCCCAGGCCACAGCAGAGAGCTAGATTGGAAGTGGAGCAGCCAGGACTCGAACCGGTGCCCATATGGGATGCCAGCATTGCAGGCAGCCGCTTTACCCACTACACCACAGCGCCAGCCCCTCCTTGCTGTATTTTAGATGTTATTGTAAGTTTGGGAAATCTACATGTATCTGAATCCAAACTCTAATGCAGGACATGCCAATTATATCAGATGTTTTCATTTTTATTTTAAAAAATACTTATTCATTTGAAAGAGTTACAGAGAGAAAGGCAGAAACAGAGACAGAAAGAGAGCTTCCATCCACTGGTTCACTCCCCAAATGGCCTCAATAACCAGTGCTGGACCAGGCTGAAGCCAGGAGCCTGGCTCCATCCATCCACCCACATGGGTGGCAGGGGCCCAAGCACTTGGGTCATTTTCCACTGCTTTCTCCAGGCACATTATCAAGGAGCTGGATCAGAAGTGGAGCAGCCAGGACTCAAGCGCACTCTCATGTGGGATGCCAGCATTGCAGGCAGTGGCTTAAACCACTGAGCCACAACGCCAGCCTCAAGTATTGGGTGTTTTTAGACACCACTCAGCACAAATGTTCACCTTCCAGATTCTACTTACTGCAGGCTGGCAACCAGCACGCCTGATTTATAGTCCCATTGTCAACAGTTGGCTAAGAGACACTGAACTACAGTGTCCTCAGTAACAGGATAAGGAGGCTGGACTTTGGGGATCAAACTCCCTTTGAGACTTGCTTTAAAGAGAACCTTCTGGAATGTGTGCTACAGCTTACCCTCCCATGTGTCTGCAGATACCAGTGAAGACAAATTTCCTACTTGTTCAATGACTTTCAAATATTTTGGAAATAAATGAGCCGAAACGTTGTCCTCTTGGGGATGGCTGCATGTAAGCCCATGGACAGTCCAGCCCATCTCAGCGCTATACACAAAGGCAAAAAAATCTTGCAGTTTTTAGATCAGGATTCTTTGCATTGCAAGGGACATGAAACCCAGTGGAGATATCTGGTGACAAAGGGGATTTACTGGCCCATGGATAACTAGAGCGTTCATTGGTAATGGGCCTCGCATGGTTCCATCTGGCTCCGCTTCTGAGCTGTCTTGGCTCTGCCTGCCTCTCTAATTTGCCTCATCCTTGGGCTCCTCTCCTCCTGGGATGCAAGTGTGGCTGCCAGCAGCCCCTGAGGTGGAGATCATGATATCTATGACAAGGTTTCTCCATTATATTTTAACTGGGCAATCCCTGAGTCGGTCACTGTGGCCACCTTATTTATGACCAATCATGGTCCTTCCAAGCAGCTGGGGGTGGGGCCTATCCACCTCACAGCCTCAATACAACGGAAGAAGGGATAAGAAGGTGTTGAGGTGGCCGGCGCCGCGGCTCACTAGGCTAATCCTCCGCCTAGCGGCGCCGGCACACCGGGTTCTAGTCCCGGTCGGGGCGCCGGCTTCTGTCCCGGTGGCCCCTCTTCCAGGCCAGCCCTCTGCTGTGGCCAGGGAGTGCAGTGGAGGATGGCCCAGGTGCTTGGGCGCTGCACCCCACGGGAGACCAGGAAAAGCACCTGGCTCCTGGCTCCTGCCATCAGATCAGCGCGGTGCGCCGGCCGCAGCGCGCCGGCCGCGGCGGCCATTGGAGGGTGAACCAACGGCAAAGGAAGACCTTTCTCTCTGTCTCTCTCTCTCTCACTGTCCACTCTGCCTGTCAAAAAATAAAATAAAAAAAAAAAAAAAAAAAAAAGAAGGTGTTGAGGATAGCATGTCCTCTGTAGCTAGTTAGCGGATACTCATTGCAAAATGCACAGACTTTAGCCAGCTATGAGTTCCCTCTCTCTGTGGCTAGCAATGTCAGGCCAGGATGTAGCTCCTCATTGGGGAAATGGGGATTCAGTGGTCTGACTCAGGATTCTCCATTATAAATGGTGGAAGCCACTGGACTCTCTTCAGCTGAACCCAGTGAAGTTAGTAAGGCAGGCTAGCTAGTGCACAGCATCTCAGAGGGGATTGAAGAATGGCAGACACAGAAGGCCAAGTGCAGTGCACAACCACACCCCAGGTGCTGATTCAGCGAAAATTCACTGCTGCAGGGCTTGGGGGCTGGAAGCTGGGAGCCCGGCCACCGCTGGGCAGGCTGCACCAGATGCCTCTGCCTCCACACTTGCTAAGAGATTCATCTCGACGCTTTGCTTTCCAGGCTTTCCAATGGTGCATCTGACTGGTGGAATTAAACGCACATGTCCGCCCCCTCGGTTGCAAGGGGCTCTGAACATCTGAATCTTCTGGATTCTGCCTTCAGAATGCGCAACTCATGATAAGAGAAGTTATCTGAGAAGTAAGGTGAATGTCGGAATATATTGGACAATCCCAAATGACAGACGTATCCTGTACTATTCTATAATCGTGGAAGAGGGAGAGGAGCTTGCGGCTGGGTCCAGGCAGTGAAGTTAGTTTCCTGGCCAGCTCGTCTGTGTTCTGGGAGTTTGCTCTACAACATCTGTTTTTCCCTCTGAGCAATGTACGAGGCTCCTGCTTGTACATTGTCCATCATGAAGCAGGCATGGGCGGGGTGCCCTTTCTCTCCCTCAGGAAGAGACTTTGGGGAGGATGCACATCTTTAGCTGGTCTCTGTCTGTTGCTGGGGATTTCAGAACTCTTTGGCCACAGCCCTAGAGGGTGACCAATCATAGGTTTTGTTGGCCAGACTTGAGTTATCTTTTGCAACATGGCATCCTTAAAACTCAAGTAGGCTTTTCACCTGTTTGTTTCCAGTCAATTCCATGGGCTGGCTACCAGAGCCATAGACCTCGTATAGGTACAGTCGTCAAAAACAGAAATTCCTATTCCTAACAACAGACCTCTGTGTGCTGGATGTCCTGCCGACTATGGTTTCCCACCACACATTTCAGAGTAACCCGGAGAGATTCACGAAAGAGGAGGATGGCTTGGTTTTTCAGCTTATCCAGATATCTACAGTAAAGCACAACACCTTGATTGACAACCGCTAATCCATTGACAACCTTTTACAAAAAAGCTAGGTGATAAGGTGTCCACACGAGCCAACCAGCACACCAAGTAGAGACCTACCAACAGCCCCGAGACCTGCAGATGTCGCATTTCTGCAGGACAAAGTGGAGAGTGGCACCACTGAGGGACTTGGAGGGTTGGAGAACTCCCAGAAAATCACCTGAGCTTCGGACTCATTTGAGAACAGTGGCTGAGTTGGGGAAGCTTTTGCTGTGTCCAATAGAGTTGTCTGCAGGGCGTCAGTGGCATGTGAGCCAGAAGGGGCTGAGGCTGTGCAGCCCCTATGACCTCTCAGAAAGACCAAACAAGATTCTTTCCTTCCCTCCCTCCCTCCCTCTTTCCTTCTTTTCTGATTTCTTTCTTTATTTGAAAGGCGAGTGACATGGGGGGGCGGGTGGATCAGAAGCAGAGCAGCCAGGACTAGAACCGGCGCTCATATGGGATGCTGGCACCACCGGCGGAGGATTGACCTTCTGCGCCACAGCGCCGGCCCCGATGCTGCGCTCTTCAGGGTACTGATGACGGCCAGGTGGCTTTGGTGGTCTTGGTGGGGGCGTTCTATGCGAGTGGAGATTTCCTTCTGCCCCAGACCTGGCACTTCTCTGCCTGGAACTGGAATTCCACTAAACAATCCCCTCCAGACCACACCAGCCAGCCAAGGACTTGGGCCCCTGCCACCCACGCGGGAGACCAGGATAGAGTTCCTGGCTCCTGGATCCAGCCTGGCCCAGATCCAGCTGTTGTGGCCATTTGGGGAGTGAACCAGCAGATGGAAGAACTCTCTCTCTCTCTCTCTCTTTGTTTCTCCCCCTCTCTTTGTCACTCTGCCTCTTATATAAATAAATCTTTAAAAAAAAGATGCAGGGAATCAAATATTGCTGGTGTGAGTACATAATGCTATTGTCTTTAGGGGTAAGTCACCTGACAGTATTTGTTTAAATGGAAAAAATAGATTTATCCTGGCCGGCACTGCGGCTCAATAGGCTAATCCTCCGCCTTGAGGCGCCGGCACACCGGGTTCTAGTCCCGGTCTGGGTGCTGGATTCTGTCCCGGTTGCCCCTCTTCCAGGCCAGCTCTCTGCTGTGGCCAGGGAGTGCAGTGGAGGATGGCCCAAGTGCTTGGGCCCCGCACCCCATGGGAGACCAGGAGAAGCACCTGGCTCCTGGCTTCGGATCAGCGCAGTGCACCGGCCGCAGCAGCCATTGGAGGGTGAACCAACGGCAAAAGGAAGACCTTTCTCTCTGTCTCTCTCTCTCACTGTCCACTCTGCCTGTCCAAAAAAAAAAAAAAAAAAAAAAAGATTTATCCTATCACATCACATCAAATGTGCAAATTTTTTTGTTTTTCTTACCAGAAATGTGTAACTTGAATCTCATCAAGCTTCTAGACCTAACTTTCAATTTCAAAAATATTAAGTCAAGAAAAAAATTTCGGTAATAGCATGAAATAACTGGAGACACCCAGAATGTGGCGCGATCTCCTGTTTAACTTGGGAGGATACCTTCACCAGCAATGCCGCTGTAAGAGGAAAGTAACTGAGATTTTCCTCACTCAAAGGGACCAAGGGATGCAAAAAGCGCACATAATGCATACATCTGTACTGAATCCCAGTTTGAAAAGAAGTTGTAAAAGTTATTCTTCAGGGACCAGCATTGTGGTGTAGTGGGTAAAGCCGCCACCTGTGAGGCTGGCATCCCATATAGGCACCAGTTCGTGTCCCAGATGCTCCGCTTCCTATCCAGCTCCCTGCTAATGGCCTGGGAAAGCAGTGGGAGATGGCCCAAGTGCTTGGGCCCCTGCACCCATGTGGGAGACCCGGATGAATCTCCTGGCTCCTGTCTTTGGCCTGGCCCTGATGTGGCCATTTGGGGAGTGAACTAGCATGTGAAGATTGATCTCAATCTCTCTCTCTCTCTCTCTCTCTCTCTCCCCCATTAAATATATTCTTAGACCAACAGGGGGAAATTTGAATATGGGCTGAAGGTTAGATTATCTTTTTTTAAATTATTCATTTATTTTCATCTAGTGGAAAGGCAGAGTGACAACCCCCCCACAGGTCTCACACACAGGTCTTCCACCCACTGATTCACTCCCCAAATACCCTCAACAGCTGTGGCTGGGCCAGGCGGAAGCCAGGAGCCTGGCACTGCACCCTGGTCTCCCACTGGTTGGCGGGCGCCCGAGCACTTGAGCCGTCTTCTGCCGCCTACCCGGATGCATTAGCAGGGAGCTAATGCATGAGAAGCAGAGACGCCAGGACACACGGCGGTTCTCTGCCATGGGCCATGGACATCCCAAGCAGAGGGTCAACCCACTGGGCCACAGCGCCCGCCTCGGGTGCCATGATCCCACGAAACGATCTTCAGTGGCCCGAGTGACGGGTGGTGATTTAGTGGCTGTGTGGGAGGTGGGCGGCTGAAATAGTTAGGGGTGAGCTGCCTTGCTCATCTAAAGTGGGTTGCCAAGTAGAGCAGCACACACATGAGTCACAGACACTCAGAAGTGGAGAAAAGGCACGCGCACACGTGGGACTTGCCAGTCTCCCCTCTGTGAGTCCGCATAGATGCGCTGCCACATTCAAACGCATGCGCGGAGAGCTCGTGGCCTCCTTGTTCATTTATATATTGAATAAACCCTAGAATACGCATCAGGAGGAGGAGGTGAGCCAAGGCCAGCACATGTGTGTCACAGAACATTCCCCAGCACCCGCAAAGAACAGATGAATGTGTGTATGGACGTGGAGAGAGACACACGACGTAGTGTGTAAGGTAGCAGGCACAGGGTAGTAGTAGGGTGGGACTCCGTTTTGTGTTAAGACAACGTCTATATAAAACAAATCATACCTTGTCCAAACTCTCCATCAGTCATCCATCTACCTACCTCTCTAATATCTGCACGTGTGTGTGTGTGTGTGTCTGTGTGTATGTGTGTGTCTGTACGTGTGTGTATGTGTCTGTGTGGTATATACGTGTATGTGTGTACATGTGTATGTGTGTCTGCATATATATGTGTATGTGTGTATGTATACATGTGTGTATGTGTGTCTGTGTTCATGTGTATGTGTCTTTGTGTGTATGTGTATGTGTGTACATGTGTATGTGTATATGTGTATGTATACATATGTGTGTATTTGTGTGCATATGTGTGTGGTGTCTGTGTGGTATATGTGTGTATATGTGCACACGTGTGTCTGTATATATGTGTGTGTATACATATGTGTGTATTTGTGTGCGTATGTGTGTGTCTGTGTTCGTGTGTATGTGTCTCTGTGTGTCTGTGTGTATATGTGTATATGTGTATGTATGTACATGTGTATGTCTGTGTGTCTCTGTGTGTATACATATGTATGTATTAGTGTGCATATGTGCATGTCTGTGTTCATGTGCATGTGTCTCTGTGTGTCTGTGTGTATATGTCTGTGTATGTGTGCATATGTGTGTATTTGTGTGTCTGTGTGTATATGTGTGTCTGTGTGTATATGTGTGTATGTGTCTGCATGTGTGTATGTGTGTATGTGTCTGTATGTATGTATACATATGTGTGTGTATTTGTGTGTGTCTGTGTGTATGTGGGTATGTGTTTATGTGTCTGTGTGTATGTGTGTATTTGTGTGCATATGTGTGTGTGTTCATGTGTATGTGTCTCTGTGTGTCTGTGTGTATATGTGTGTATGTGTACATATGTGTGTGTATTTGTGTGTCTGTGTATATGTGTGTATGTGTTTATGTGTCTGTGTGTATGCATGTGTGTATGTGTATGTGTACATATGTGTGTGTATTAGTGTGTGTGTGTGTGTGTGTGTATGTGTGGCAGAAGAGCAGCAGTCAGGAGGATACCCATCAAGCCATGAAAAGAAGACGGTGGACATTCACATTTTTCTTTAAATATCCGTGCATCAGTCCGCATATTGCAACCATTGTGCATTTTGGTGGAGTTCCTTAGAAGCGTTACGAGATCACTTCTGATCTGCCTGGGACACCCTTCCTGTTTTCCGACACACGGTGGCCGTATTCTTCTTTGTCGATGTCATTTCCTATCCTTGCGACTGGATTTTGCCCAAGAGGGCACGCGGATGCCCTGCGCATCCCCGTAAACCCTGGCATCCCTTCCGCTGTTTCTTCTGGCGTCTCTGACGTTCTTGGAGGTTCTTTCTTATCTGCCCACAGACTCTGTAGCTAAAAATAGTGGATCTAGAAACCCACGTATGAAACTATTAAGAATATAAACCCTGAGGCACCCGATGAACTCCTGGATTCGGTTGGTTTGTTTAGGAAGAGGAATAAACACTGACCAGTGCCTGTCTTCAGGATTCCTCCATCTGGGGGCCAGCACTGTGGCGTAGCGGGTAAAGCCTCCACCTGCAACGCCCGCATCCCATATGGGCACTGGTTCGAGTCCTGGCTGCTCCACTTCCGATCCAGCTCTCTGCTATGGCCTGGGAAAGCATTAGAAGATGGCCCAAGTCCTTGGGGCCCTGGATCCATGTGGGGGACCTGGAAGAAGCTCCTGGCTCCTGGCTTCAGCCTGGCCCAGACCTGGCCATTGCAGCCATCTGGGGAGTGAACCAGTGGATAGAAGATACCTCTCTCTCTCTTTCTCTCTCTCTCTCCCTCCCTCTCTCCTTCTCTCTCTCTCTCTCTGACTTCCAAATAAACAATAAGAAAAATAACTACCTTCTAAGACCAGTGGTACTGTTCACTTTTTCTAAATGAGGACACTGAGACAGAGAAAAGTCTAGAAACTTCTCAAGGCTCTTCAACTTTTAAGTGGCAGAGCTGCTGCCAGAATCCAGATTTCCTGGCTCTGAAAACTTCTGTTCTCTTGTGCCCATTATCGGCTGACTCTGCTCTGAGCCCACCCTTCTGAGCATGGCGCTGGACTTCTCCAAGCTCCCTGGCCAACTCACTTCCTGTTGAGTTTGGCCAATAAGAGGCACTGAGGGTAGGCTGGAGGGCGGGAAGAGAAAGAAAAGGCTTCCTGCCTTCCAGCAACAGAGAGAGCTCCTGCTGCCCACTTCATTTCTGCCCTGACACCAGCCATGCTAGGCAGGTGCAAGACGATGCCCGCGGCGGCTGGGCCATGTTCCCATGGCTGGATGACTGGCCATGCTACTCTCTTGCCCAGTGGGGCAATCTGACCATCTGTGGGGCACACTCCCAGCTCTGTTTCTTGGCAGAACAGCCCATAATATCCAGAATATAAAGGGATGTCGCAAAAGGAATTAAAAGCAAGTTTATTTGGGTACAAAAGGAACACAATCTATGCATGCAAGGGATCTTCAAAATGTTCACGGGAAATGCATACTATAAAAAAAAAACTATGCGTAGATTTCAAATGGTGTTTGCACCAAAATAAGCCTATACGTCAATTTAACTTCTCTGTAAACTTTCTGAAGCTTGAAGCCTGCTCATATCATCTCTAGAATGTAGGTGCTTCTGGTTGTAGGAGGTGCAAGCGGCAACAACTTGTCCTTCCACTCCGGAACATGATCCAGAGCTTCGGGCCCCGCCAGAAACCGAGAACAGACGATGGGGTGGACATAGCAGAGCAGGTACAGCGTGGGCGGGTGCTTCTGCCCGGGTGCTACGCCCTGCGTGGCGTTTCCAAGAAGTCCCAAGGAATCCTATGGAGGGGATGATTCCGTACCTCTGCCTCTCCACGTCCCCACGACATGGCGCTTAGTCCATGGACCCTGCAGGTAACTGTGGCCATGGCCAAGGGCGTCACCTGCCAGTAGCGCAAACATGGACGGTATCTTTTGTCCCCAAGTCCCCCGTGTCCATGGGCTCACCCACTGCACATTGAGACTACTCAGAACGACGCCTGTGTACAGTTTTCCCATCACTGTTCCCGCAACGCTACAACATGGCAATCGTTTCTACAGCAGCGGTGTTGTGTAAGGTATTGTCAATAGACTCAAGGTGGCTGAAACAGGGGAGATGTCCTTGCAGTAGCCACAGATTTTTGGTATTCATGCGTCTGTGTGCAGGGGGGGAGTGAGGGGGCATCTGGACCAATCCAGGAGCCCCTGGAGGGGGAGGAGTGGCTGATTGATTGGCACATTCCTGAAGTCCGGCAGGGTGGCAGCCTCGGGCAACTTAATGCCCCTGGGAAACAGACCCTAATTCTAGATGGAGATGTGTCTTCTGCCTGCAATGCTTCCGCGGCGGCATCATCGTGTGTGGACTTGGGAATATCCCTACTGGCTGTGTGGTGTCTCAGACAACTCGGCTTCTGGCCAGGGAGCTCTTTTCACAGCAAAAGAAGTCCACGGTGGGGTTTGGCTCTGGAAGTCACTGCCTCGGCACGTGCTCCGGCGCCTGGAGCAGCTGGCGTTGGAACGGGCCTCTGATGAGCACAGGCAGGGCGACAGCCCCGAGGGGGCAGGGACCCCACTCTAGACTGTCTGGAAAGCCGTTGCTGGTGCAATTTTCCCCATAACCAGAGCGCAGAGGTCTGGAAATCAAGGGGTGACTGTGGTAAGACGGGGCTCCTCTCGCTAGGAAACCCACCTGCAGAGAGGTTTTTTCTCTCCACTTTCTGATAACGCTCGGGCCGTAGCTGTTGGTTAACCATACAGGGATGCTCCCTCCAGGGGGACGCGGCGTTTCCATCAAGTTGAGGCTTCCCTGTGGGTATTGAGGGATTTTCCTGCCACTGAACTAACAGGCAAGGAAAGGTTGGCTCACCTGATAGGGATGACGGGGCCCCATCAGCAGGAAGAAAATGCGGGTGCTCTGGTGGACATTTGGCCCAGTGGCTAAGATGCCCACATCCCACCTGTGAGAGTCTTTGGTGCGATACCTGGCTCCCCTGCCGACTCCAGCTTCCTGCTAGTGCGACCCTGGGAGGCAGTGTGCTGGCTCAAGTGAGTGGGCCCCTCCTGTCCATGTGGGACCCCCAGATTCGGTCCAGGCCTCTGGATATGTTGGACTCCAGCCGGGGCCCATTGCAGGCATTTGAAGCGAGAACCACCAGATGACCTCTCTCACTCTTTTTTTTTTTTTTTTTTTTTAATGTGATTGCTGCTAACTGTTGGGGCAGGGAGGATTACATGTGGGATCTCATAGATTCTGTGTGACTTTTTTTTTTTGAAAGGCAGAGTTGCACACACACACACACACACACAGAGGGAAGGGGAGAGAGAGAGAGAGAGAGAGAGAGAGAGAGAGAATCTCCCATCTGCTGGTTCACCCCCCAAATGGCTGCCAAGGTCAGGGCTGGGCCAGACTGAAGCCAGGGACCTAGAACTCCCTCTGGTCTCCCACCTGCATGGCAGGGTTGCAGCACTTGGCCATCTTCCGCTGCTTTCCTGGATGCATTAGTTGGGAGCTGGATCCTGTTTTCCCGACTGGACTTTGCTAGTTTAATTCTCTACTCCCCTAAAACAGTCCTATCTGTCTGTCTGTCTGTCTGTCCATCATGGATCGTCCATCTGTCTGTCTACTGTCTCTCTACCATAACTGTCTATCAGATCCTACCTGTTCATCTTAGCTATCTGTCTATCATAGAGCTATCATCTATAGCTATCCCTAATCTGTCACACCTTCGTTGAATTGGCAAGGACAACAAACAAGATGACCATGTGAGCTCCTGAGTTAGGTCAGAGACAGCACCCAACCCCACGTGCGCAGAGCTCACCTTTGCCGCTCCTCTCCCCCCTTCTTTGGCCTCAGTCCTTTCATTCCAAGCCTCCAGAATCTCACCTGCCCCCTCCCTACTTCCAAATCTGCCACCTGATGCTGCCAATCACTTTTTTTTAATGTGCAATATTTCAGAGCACTGGTTCTTTTTTTTTTTTTAAAAAAAAAGATTTTATTTATTTATTTGAGAGACAAAGTTATAGACAGAGAGAGAGGTCTTACATCTGCTGGTTCACTCCCCAAATGGCTGCAATGGCCGGTAGGATGCTCCTGGTTGCAAGTGACAAAAGCCCCACTCACAATCACTTAGGGAACCCACAGTCCCACCGCAAGGTATGGATACACCCAGGGGACGTGGAGTCAGACGAGCAGGCAAGACTTGTGCGTGGGTCCGTAGCAGCACCGTTCCCGGTAGGTAAATGGTGGAAACCCCTGGATTGCCCCCTCACCAACGATGGTGAGCACACTGTGATACACTCACCTGCGGGATATTCGTAGCTGTAAGAAGGAATGAAGGGTGACACGCATCGTGACGCCTCTGCCTGGGACACCCTCATACCATACTGGGGTCCTGGATGCTCTACTGCCGGCCCAGCGTCCTGGAGGTACTTGGGGCCCTGCCACCGTGGGGGGAGACTGGAGTTCCAGGCTCCTGGCTCAGCTCTGGCTGCTGCAAACATCTGTGCAGTGGACCAGCAGGTGGAAAATCACTCTCTCTAATCAATCACTCTCTCTCTCTCTCTCTCTCGGCCTTTCAAGTAGATGAAGATAAAGACGTGAACATTTTATCTACAAATAGTGATGGAATTAGAAAATCACCTTTCATATAGGACTGGAGTGCCGAGTTGAAGATTCCTGAAAACCTGCTACGTGAAAGGGGCGTGAGACCAGTTCGTCCTAGGATTCCGCTGGTCGGGAGTAGCCACGACAGGCAACTCCGTGGAGAGGGAAGTTAGTGGGTTTTAGGGCTGTGCTGAACGGGCCAGTTGGGAGGTGAGAGTGAATGGGTATATGGAGTGTCTTTTGGAAGTGGTGAGAACGTTCTAAAAATGATTTGTGGTGATGGCCGCTCAACTGTGAATATTTTAAAAGCCACTGAAAGCCGCGCTGAAAATGGGTGAATTACACAGTAGCCAAACTTTTAAATGAAACCATCAGGGCCGGCGCTGTGGCACAGCGGGTCAAAGCCCCAGTCTGCAGCACCGGCATCCCAGAGCAGGACTCTGTCGGGGTGGGAGGAGAGGACATGATGTCTACACAGGCAGCCCCAGCCTCTGCAGGGAAGACACGGAAAGCCTCACAAAAAACAATGAGAATCTTCCCGAAGGAAGACAAGAGTCGGAGTTGACTGAATTCGCATCTATGATGGGACCTCAAACAGTCTGTGGGGAATGGAATTGAATAACCTGTTTATGGGGCTGGCTTTCGGCGTGGATGTTAAGGTCCTGCTTGGGACTGAAGTGCCTGGGTTCGAGTCCCAGTTCCTCTCTCAAGTCCAGTTTCTGTGAGTGCTCACCCTGGGAGGCCACAGGTGATGGCTGAAGTGGTCGCACCCCTGCTGTCCGCATGGGGAACTCGGATTGAGTTCCACGCTCCTGACTGTGGCCTGGTCCAGCTCTGGTTGTCGTGGGCATTTGGGGACTGAATCAGTGGGTGGGAGATGTCTCTCTGTCCATTTCTCTCTGTGCCTCCCTGGCTTTCAAATAAACAAAATGAATGAATAAGTACGTTATAAAAGTTCAGTTTATTTTGGTGAAAAAAAATTTATTTGAAATCCATGCACAGTTTATCATTATATGCAATGGAAATACCCCATATGTGTGGATTTCAAAAAATTTCAAATATTCAAAATATTTTGCACCAAAATAAGTTTATCTTTTTAAAAAAAAAAAAAAACAAAAGATCTGTTTTATTTATTTATTTATTTGGAAAGCAGAGTGACAGAACAGGAGAGAGAGAGGGCGCTTCCATCTGCTGGTTCACTCCTCAAATGGCTGCAGCAGCCAGGACTGGGCTAGGCTTAAGCCAGGAGCCAGGAACTGCATCTGGGTCTCCCATGGGGGTGGCTGGGACCCAAGTACCTGGGCCATCACCCAGGGCTGCTTCCCATGATGCATTAGCAGGAAGTTGGACTGGAAGCACTCCAGCACAGGATGTGGGCCTTCCAAGCTACAGCTTACCCCACAGCACCACAGTGCCCGTCCCGCAATCTTCCATTGCACACCACTCATCCACCAACCCGCCAAAGTCCCCTCCTATCTCCAGGGTCTCCCTACCCACTTTTCCGCCGACACAGACACACTCAGGTTTCAAGTGCCTACGGTTTTTGCTTCTTGTAAGGAAGGAATGTGGCTTTCTACCTCGCTTTGCAATCCGCAAAGATCTGCATTTTCAGCCACCTGTGAGGGTTGGGAAGGGCAGGGCCGGCGTGGGGCCAGCCCACCGGGCATCTGCTAGCCCCTGAGACCCCGTTTGGCCAACTCCTCCTCTCTCATCCCCCTTCCTGGCAACAGGGCTGGCCACCTGGAGCAGGCGGCTGAGGTCTGGGAGAGAGGGGCACACCCTTGCCCTTGGCCTGGCCATCAGCTGCACGCACGCAGGCATGCACGCACACACGACACCTCGGGGCACATGTGGTTGCCTTTAACTCCCAAGGACTTCGAATGGAGCACAACCTGCCCGGGTTTCACAGACGGTGGGCGGAGCTCGCAGATGGGGAAGCCACGGGTGCGGGAGGTTTTGACGGCTGCAGAAAGCAAAGAAAGCAGATCCTTTCTCTGCTGTGCCATTTGGGTTTTTATTATTTTTTAATAAGACTGTTTATTGAAGCTTGCACTTTAAAATCAACACAGAACGCCCCCCACCCACCCTACACCCCATTCTTTTTGTGATCACGTCTGAAGCCGAAGATATGAGGGTGGTAGCAGGCGCTCTCAGCTCTCCCGGGCTCCCTGTGGCGCGCGCTGGGGCCTTCCAGGTGTGAAGACGTAATTGTTCCAGAGTGAAAATTTCAGCACGAGCTTGGGTAGCCGCGAGGGGGCGGGGCCAAGACCCCAAGCCGCGGCGTCTGTGTTCAGACTTCGCTGCCAACAGGGGCCTTTTTTTTTTTTTTTTTCCTGGAGCTTGGACCCCACACTCTTCTGTTTCTTCTGCATCCACATCTCAGCCCAAAGCCACCTGCGCCCTAGGCCAGATTCCTGCCTCTTCCCCCACTGCAGAGGGAGGAGAGGTGCCCACCCTCGACAGCAGCACCTGCTGATTTGTGCAGCCCCAGAGCCAACACGAAGTGCAGAACTCAGAATCGCGGCCACACCCAGGCCAGGATGAGCCGGTGCCCGATGCCTGCACCTCCACCCCCATCCTCCGTGATCCTTTCCTTCCCGGGACCTGGGAGTTAGCGGACAGCCTCCCAGCAGTAAATATTCACCAACAGCAGCTTCTCTGGCTCTGGGGCCCTGTCCCCTGCACCTGGGGCGCCCAGTTCCAGACTCCCAGTTGCTCTGCTCCGGCATGCGGTGAGCCAGGGGGCTATTTCGGTCACTTCCTCTGGACACTTCCTTGAATTGTTCTCGGGGCATTGTGCGATGCACAGAGCCCAGCTTCCTCTTCCCTCCCACAGCAGCTGGGAAAGTCAGGCTCTCTCCATATTTCCCTTGCTAACTGATGTGTCCTGAGGTCCTGACGCCTCGCTGAGCAGGGCCTGGAGCCATGGCTGCAGGGGCCAGCTGGAGGGATGGGAAGCTGTCCTGGGAGGAGGCTGGGGTGGGGGTGGGGTGCTCAGATCCACTGTGGCTCTGGGGAGGGGCGGGTCCAGTGAGTGTGGCACCTGTCCTAATGCTGGAGGCAGGCAGCTATTGAAGACAATGGGAGCTCAAGGCTCACCTGGTGGTTTGCAAGATGGACGCTTCCACAGTGCCTTGCAAACAGGCAGGCAAGGAGCCGGCGCCGTGGCTCACTAGGCTAATCCTCCGCCTGCGGTGCCGGCACCCCGGGTTCTAGTCCTGGTCGGGGCACTGGATTCTGTCCTGGTTGCTCCTCTTCCAGTCCAGCTCTTTGCTGTGGCCCGGGAGTGCAGTGGAGGATGGCCCAAGTCCTTGGGCCCTGCACCCGCATGGGAGACCAGGAGAAGCACCTGGCTCCTGGCTTCAGATTAGCACGGTGCGCCGGCCGCAGTGGCCATTCGGGGGGTGAACCAATGGCAAAGGAAGACCTTTTTCTCTGTCTCTCTCTCACTGTCAAAAAAAGAAAAGAAAAGAAAAGAAAAAGAGGCAGGCAAGGTGACAGCCAAAGGGAGCATCTGAGGGGCCGGGAGTGTGTCCAGCCCTGGGTGAGGCCAGGGAGGGCTCGGACACTGCCTCTGCCGGGCTGCCCCCACCTGCTGGAGCCTCCCCACATCCCAGAACCCCTTCTAAGATGCCCGACAGCTGGGGTGTGGCACAGTGGTGGAGGTGCTGCTTGGGACGCCCGTATCCCATATCACAGTGCCTGAGTTTGAGTTCTGGGGCCTTCACTTCCGCTCCAGCTCCCTGCTAATGTGCACCCTGGGAGGCAGCAGCGATGGGTCAAGTACTGGAGTCCCTGCCACCCACGTGAAGACACTCGGATTGAGTTCCTAGCTCCCGGCTTCAGCCTGGACCAGTCCCAATTGCATGCATTTGAGGAGTAAACCAGTGGATGGGAAACTTCTCTCTTTCTCTTTCTACCTTTCTTCTTCTTCTTCTTTAAGATTTTATTTATTTATTTGAGAGGTAGAGTTACAGAGAGAGGGGTGAGAGACAGAGAGAGAGGTCTTTCATCTGCTGGTTCATTCCCCAGATGGCCACAACAGCCAGAGCTGGGCCAATCTGAAGCCAGGATCCAGGAGCTTCCTCCAGGTCTCCCACGTGGGTACAGGGGCCCAAGGACTTGGGCCATCTTCTACTGCTTTCCCAGGCCATAGCAGAGAGCTGGATTGGAAGAGGAGCAGCCGGGACTAGAACTGGTACCCATATGGGATGCCCCCTTCTCAGATGGTGGTTTAATCTACTACACCACAGTGCCAGCCTCCATCTCTGCCTTTCAAATAAAATGCTTTTAAAAAGTGATCAGACCTGGGCCAGCACTATGGCACAGTGGGTAAAACCACTGCCTGTGATACTGGTATCCCATATGGATACTGGTTTGTGTCCTGGCTGCTCCACTTCTGATCCAGCTCCCTACTAACACTCCGAGAGAGCAGCAGATGATGGCTCAAGTACTTTGTCCCTGCACCTGCGTGGGAGACCCAGAAGAAGCTCCTGGCTCCTGGCTTTGGCCTGGCTAAGCCTCGGCTGTTTTGGCCATTTGGGGAGTGAACCAGCAGATGGAAGACCTCTCTCTCTCTCTCTTTCTTTATGTGTATGTGTGTGTCCCTCCCTCTCTCTCTCTGTAAACTCTTTCAAATAAATATTTTTAAAATGATCAGGCAGCTTAGCTTCACTCTGAGTCTTTAAACACACACTCAAGGTGGCTCTTCCAGGAGGCAGGAACTGAGCTGAGGTGGAGGCAGGGGTAGAGAGGACCGAAGGCTTTCTCCTTGGGATCCTGGAGCTCCCTGTGCCTACCCAGTGCCCCCCAAGGGAGAAGGAGGTGACCCTTCAGAGCTAGAAGCAAACAGGGCTCCATCGTCCATGGGATTGATGCTTTTATCTCCGGGGTCCTTGTCCCCTCCCAATCAATAACTTTATTTCTGATGCCTGGCATGCCAACAGCAGGAGGTGCCCCTCCTTGTGGATGGATTGCAGGCCAGGCGTGCAAACCCTCTCCACCCCATCAGCTTCTTCACCCTGAGAGTTGTTCCCATTTTACAGGTGAGAAGACTGAGGCTTAGAAGGAGGTCACTAATCTGCTATGGCCACATAGCTAGCAACTGAGCCACCGCATGAACCACATCTCTCTCTCTCTCTCTCTCTCTCTCTCTCTCTCTCTCTCTCTCCAAGGGCTTTCCTGTCACCCACCGCTCACCCCAGGGGTCCTCCAAAGCCTGAAGGACCCCCAGGCGGAGCAGCGGGAAGGGTGGGTGGGCTCTGGGGCTCCACACTGCACCTGTCTCCTCAGGGCTCCTGCTTCCACCCCAGGACTTGCATCTGCACCCATTCCTCTCTCTGTGTCCCGTCCAGCAGATGACCCAGCCGTGTGGCCAGCTGGCTTTCTGTTACCCTTGGGGCCTGGGTCTCCAGCCTCGTGTCTCAGCTACTTAGGCTGCAGACCTGCTGTGGCCCTCCGTGTGGCGCACCGTCCCGGGTCACTGCTGGAGAGAGCCAGCCTGGGTGGAAAGCCACCCTCGTGGGCTCTCGCAGAGACACAGACCTAGCTCTGCCCTCTCCGCCACTGCCTGCGGTCCCTGAGCTGGCCTGAGATTCCTCCTCCTCACAGTGACAGCACAAATCCAGCCAAGGCAGCTCGGCCCTGTTGATTGACCAGAGTTGGTTAATCATCGGGGTGGGCAATGCCCAGGGCGGACAGAGTCCAGGTCTGCGTGTGGTCCAGCTAATCACCGCTGGCTCTGGGAACACGCTTGCCTGTTTCCTTATTTGTACAATGGGGTTAATAATAGAACTTACTTCATCTCCTTGTTTGCAGGATTAAATGAGTTAGCATATGCAAAGGGCTCTGGAAGATGGCTTGGCAGCCAAGAGGGGAGGCGGGATAAGGTTAGCAGTTCAAGTCACTGTGTGATGCTTCCCTTCTGCTCTGTGTGGCCGTTTGTGGTCACCAGGCACTGAATGACCGCATCACTGAACCAAACCAGCTAACCCCGTGATGTCCTGACCGCTTCCGTAGCCGCCAGGTGCTGGGTGCCGGCCTCCATCAGCTCCCGCTGACCCTTGACTGCAGTTGAACCAGCTTTGCCAAGCTATGTCTGAGGATCTGAACTTGCAAAGGAGAGAAGGAACTTTTAGCAAAAAAAGGCCTATGGAAAAAAAGTAAACATTCCTAGAGTTCCCCATCTAGCTTTGGACAAAGCACACACCCATCCAGAATGGCCCAAGGAGCACTTCCACAGACTCCTAGACATGTATGAGGCAAAGAGGATTTCTGGAAGCCCAGCCCACCAATGGTGGGATTTGCATGAAGTCCTGGGAGGGGCTGCCTGGCATGCTAGCACCTCCCACTGCCATGCTGTTGGGAGCTCCCGCCCACTGAGGGGACAAGCCGGCCCTGTTCTCTGCAGAAGAGGAGAGACTGGCCCTTCTTCACCGCCAGCCCCTTGTCAAAGCCTGGGAAACCCGGGGGAGACTGTCACTGTGAGGCGACAGTGTTCCGTGAGCTGGCCGTGGGAAGCCGTATTCTCATAGCCAGGGTTGTCACCCTAGCCTCGCCCCAACGTGACTGCTGCATAGAGAGCCCAGGGTGGCTCTGTGGCTGTGTGCCTGCAGGTACACCCCTGGGGCTCCGTGGGGCGGCAGGGGGCTGAAGCGGGGCTGGGGTTTGAGGCCCATGGAGGTGCCTCACTTGCTTTCTCCTACCAACAGGCAGCAACGATTGTGAGGCTTGGAGAGAGAAGTTACGCAGGGGCACACTGAGAACTGGCTGATGGAAGCCGTACACACGTCACCGAGCTGTTGGCCAGTGGGGCGTGTGGTTATTTGGAAGTGGGACGCTGCTATGATTTGAACGTGTTCCCCATAAGTCCGTGGGTGGGGCCCTGCTGTGGCACAGTGGGTTAGGCCACCTGTACAACGCCAGCACCCCATGTCAGAGCTGCAGTTCAAGCCCCGCTGCTCTGCTTCCGAACCAGCTCCCTGCTAATGCACCCGGGGAGGCAGCAGCAGGTGGCCTAAGGACACGGGCCCCTGCCACCCATGTGGGAGACCCAAGTGGGGTTTCTGGTTTCTGGCTTCGACGTAGCCAAGCCCTGGCTGTTGTGGGCATTTGGGGAGCGAAGTGTCCGATGGAAGACTCTCTCCTCTCTTTCTTTCTTTCATGCCCTGCCTTTCAGGTACATGCATAAGTAAATCTTCCAAAACTAAAAGTTCAGGGTTTGGAAACGTGATCCCCAAATTCATGTGTTTAGGACCTTGGAGAGATAATTCAGATCAAAGAGGATGGTGAGGAGGGCTCCTCCCTCTGTGGGATGCTCCCCTCTGTGGGATGCTCCCCCCTCTGTGGGATGCTCCTCCCTTTGTGGGATGCTGCCCCTCTGTGGGATGCTCCTCCCTGCTGTGGGATGCTCCCCTCTGTGGGATGCTCCCCCTCTGTGGGATGCTCCCCCCTCTGTGGGATGCTCCCCCCTCTGTGGGATGCTCCTCCCTGCTGTGGGATGCTCCCCTCTGTGGGATGCTTCCCTCTGTGGGATACTCCTCCCTCTGTGGGATGTTCCCCCCTCTGTGGGATGCTCCCCCCTCTGTGGGATGCTCCTCCCTGCTGTGGGATGCTCCCCTCTGTGGGATGCTCCCCTCTGTGGGATGCTCCCCCCTCTGTGGGATGCTCCCCCCTCTGTGGGATGCTCCTCCCTGCTGTGGGATGCTCCCCTCTGTGGGATGCTTCCCTCTGTGGGATACTCCTCCCTCTGTGGGATGCTCCCCTCTGTGGGATGCTCCCCCCTCTGTGGGATGCTCCTCCCTCTGTGGGATGCTCCTCCCTCTGTGGGATGCTTCCCTCTGTGGGATGCTCCCCCTCTGTGGGATGCTCCCCTCTGTGGGATGCTCCTCCCTCTGTGGGGTGCTCCCCTCTGTGGGATGCTCCTCCCTCTGTGGGATGCTCCCCCTCTGTGGGATGCTCCCCCTCTGTGGGATGCTCCTCCCTCTGTGGGGTGCTCCCCTCTGTGGGATGCTCCCCTCTGTGGGATGCTCCCCCTCTGTGGGATGCCTCCCCTCTGTGGGATGCTCCCCTCTGTGGGATGCTCCTCCCTCTGTGGGATGCTCCCCCCTCTGTGGGATGCTCTTCCCTCTGTGGGATGCTCCTCCCTGCTGTGGGATGCTCCTCCCTCTGTGGGATGCTCCCCTCTGTGGGATGCTCCCCCCTCTGTGGGATGCTCCTCCCTCTGTGGGATGCTCCCCCTCTGTGGGGTGCTCCCCTCTGTGGGATGCTTCCCCTCTGTGGGATGCTCCCCTCTGTGGGATGCTCCTCCCTCTGTGGGATGCTCCTCCCTCTGTGGGATGCTCCCCCTCTGTGGGATGCTCCTCCCTCTGTGGGATGCTCCCCCCTCTGTGGGATGCTCCCCCTCTGTGGGATGCTCCCCCCTCTGTGGGATGCTCCTCCCTCTGTGGGATGCTCCCCCTCTGTGGGATGCTCCTCCCTCTGTGGGATGCTCCCCTCTGTGGGATGCTCCCCCTCTGTGGGATGCTCCCCTCTGTGGGATGCTCCCCCCTCTGTGGGATGCTCCCCTCTGTGGGATGCTCCCCCCTCTGTGGGATGCTCCCCCTCTGTGGGATGCTCCTCCCTCTGTGGGATGCTCCCCCTCTGTGGGATGCTCCCCTCTGTGGGATGCTCCCCCTCTGTGGGATGCTCCTCCCTCTGTGGGATGCTCCCCCCTCTGTGGGATGCTCCCCCTCTGTGGGATGCTCCTCCCTCTGTGGGATGCTCCCCCTCTGTGGGATGCTCCTCCCTCTGTGGGATGCTCCCCCCTCTGTGGGATGCTCCCCTCTGTGGGATGCTCCCCCTCTGTGGGATGCTCCCCCCTCTGTGGGATGCTCCCCTCTGTGGGATGCTCCCTCTCTGTGGGATGCTCCCCCCTCTGTGGGATGCTCCCCCTCTGTGGGATGCTCCTCCCTCTGTGGGATGCTCCTCCCTCTGTGGGATGCTCCTGGCCGTGGGCTGACTCAGCAGAAGGCCCGCACCTGTAGCTGGCACCATGCTCTTAGATTTCCTGGCCTGCAGACCTTGAGCTCTGCTCTGTTCTTTATCCATTACCTGGTCTCAGGCACTTTGTGAGAGCAGCAGCAGATGAACCAAGATGGGCGTCTCAGTCAGACCCCTCAGGGAGACCCCCCCCAGGAGGAAGGCGGCTGGCGCCCACAGTGCACCCCAACCCACGTGAGGAGGCGTTTCCCACCCACGCCACGGCTGGGACCGCGCCGCCACGCACGTCTGCTCTCTGCGTGATCACCGGGCCCCGTGGGACTCAGCGCCCAGGTGAGGCCCGCCTCTCAGACATTGTGGCATCCGAGGAGGGACGACGGAAATGGGTGTCTCAGGGCAGCCATCGGTGGGCGAGGGGAGAAGGCGGGGCTTTGATGCACACAGACGCGCACACGTGTGCACATGTGCATGCACACCACGCCCAGCATTGCAATGAGCCTACGTGTGCAAATCCACACAGCCTTCTGGGGAGGGGGAAAGACCGGACACATTCGGAGAGCCTCCCCTCGTCCCTTCCATCCACTCCTGGCTGAGTGCGGGTCCTTTGTGTGTCCTGCTCTCTTTGGCTAACCGTGGACTCCTGGAGTTTCGGTCTCCCACGCAGGGCACGGATGGAGGGACAGGAAGTGAGTTGCTGGGTGCGCGTGCGCTCTGAGGATCCGGACGATGCTGGCCAGGCCCCGGCGGGCGCGCAGTGGCCCCAGGGGCAGCTGACTCTCCAAGCCTTGGCGGGCTCAGGTTCTGGGTTGGCTTCCGTGGTAACTGAGTCCACCTCCCCAGCCCTGGCGCCATCCTTAAAGGCGGAGAGAAAGCAGGCAGGCTGGCGTCAGATTGCACAGCCCCGCTGGAGGACCCTGGCTGGCTGTGTTCAGGGACTGTCTTCTTAACGGCTGGGTGAGTCCAACATTCCATGAATAGGGATGTGATCTGTGCCCGGAAGCTCCTGGGAGCTCATTTCGGGGCGGGGCGGAATAATGATTGTTTTTGCAGGAGCGACCCCGATGGTTTTTCCGTTTCCCTTTCCATCATATGTACCCAAGCCCACACTTCATTGAAAGCAGATGGCGAAAGCATCCATCGTCGGACAAGGGGAGACGCGGGGCTGTGCGCCCGCTCTCTCGCTCTCGCTCCCTCTCTCTCTCTGATCTGTCTGCCTTCTGGGCCGCCCTGGCACGGAAGGAAACCTCTGGAACCGACAGGAAACTGGATGCCTGGCACGGTGGCAACCAGGGACACAGGGCTGCTTCTGGGCTGCGCTGGGGTTGGGCTTGGAAAGAACAGGGAAGAAAGACCCAAGGGAATAGATGGAGTCGAGGTTCTGCAGGTCTCTCGTCCCAGCGTCCCGAGTGTTCCGTGTCAGGTTCTTGGCCCAGTGGCGTGCACGCGGCAGATGCCCCTGCAGGGAAAATTGGCACCGGGCCCCCAGCTGCAGAGCCCCAAGCCAGGCCCCACCCCCACTGGCCTCCGCGCTGGCTAAGGAAAAGTGCGCTCTCCCCCGTATCTCTCCCAAGAGCATCAACCCGAGCTCCCTGCTTCCAAAAAAGGCAGAGAGGGCTTGGGGCTTCCCACGCTGCCCAGCAAACTTCCAAAGCCCAGCATGAGGAGGAGGCAGCCCTGCCCAGGGCCCCAGACCCTCAGGACAATTCTGCATCGTCCCACAATCCCAGGGAGCCGACCAAGAAGACCCTTAACCGCCAGATCCTGGACTGTGCATCTTGCTTCTGCCCACACAGGAGACGCCCTGGGGACCACCGCCCCCGAAGTCACTCTCCTCGTGGCCACGCTGCACTCTGCACAGAGCTGGCCAACACCCAGCTCTGTCCAGCAGGCAGTGGAGGGACGTGCGTGGCCTCAGCACAGCTGTCTGTCTGCGAGATGAGACGGCCGAGGGGCGGGCACCGGCACCAGCCCCTGCTCTGCCTGTACCCCCTCTGAGGGTTTCTGTGTGAGGACTGGGGACTGTGGTTTCAATACGAGTTGGCTCCTGAGCTTATGCAAAATTTTTTTAAGGTTGAGTTTTCCATTTGAAAGGCAGAGAGAGAAAGAGAGAGAGAGAGAAAGAGAGAGAGAGAGAGCGCTCATTTCCCAGATAGCTCCATCAGCCTGGGCTGGGCCAGGGGGAGCTAAGGAGCCTGGAACTCCCTCTGGGTCTCCCACATGGGTGCAGGGGCCCAAGCACCTGGGCCATCATCTTCTGCTGCTTTTCCAGGCATTTGCAGGGATCGGAAGTGGAGCAGCCAGGACTCGAACTGGTGCCCTTATGGGATGCTGGCAGCTTAACCTGCTGTGTCACAGCGCCAGCCCCATCATTCAGAAGTTTAAACCCCAAAGTCACAGGTCAGTGGTTCTGAGAAGGTAGACACTGAATCTACATCTGGTGATCAGGAGGTGGGAGTGCCTTAGGCCACTGGGCATCTGCCCTCACATTATCATTCTTGGGGCCAGTAGTGTGGCATTGTGGGTAAAGCCTCTGTCAGCGCCAGCATCACCTGTGGGCACTGGTTCGTGTCCTGGCTCTTCCAATCCAGCTCCCTGCTAATGCGCCTGGGAAAGCAGCAGAAGATGGCCCAAGTGCTTGGGCCCCTACACCCACGTGGGAGACCCAGAAGAAGCTCCTGGCTTTGGCCTGCCCTAGCCCTGGCCATTGCAGCCATTCAGGGAGTAAACCAGGAGATGGAAGATTCTCTCTCTTTCTCTTGTTCTCTCTTTCTCTCTCCCTCTCTCTGTTTCTCCTCTCTCTCTGTAACTCTTTCAAATGAATAAATACATCTTAAAAAAAAATAGAGTATCACTCTTGCGGAAGAGTTGGGTATAAAAGCCCGAGTTGGACCCAGCTGCTTCCTCTGTTTCTTGGCTGACCTGTGTGGTCATCCACCCACACTCTGCCCTGGCCATCTGCCGGCCTCACCAGACACAAAGCGAACGGAGCCCACTCCAGCTTGAACTTGAGTCTCCGAAACTGTGAGTTCCGAAAACCTTTTCATATAGTGAGTTGCCTTGGGTATTTTGTTGTAGTCACAAAAAGCTGACCAGTACACCTGGCAAGGTAGGCCTTCCCAAAACTTTAAAATAAAAAAAATTATGAGTGATTGAGGTCCCCAGGGAAAAGTCCTAAGGAATGAGGGAGCCTGGGGATTACTTGGACTTGGCAGCAGAGGTGCGAGAGAGGAGTGGGGGGCCCGAGTCTGTTTGCTGTGTATTCTGAGCTCCCTCCTCACGGCTGTGAGTGCAGGGGCAGGGTTGCAGTACCAGGTCCCTGCACGGACGAGGGACACTGGCTTCTCCTCCCAAGGCTGCAATGTATCTCCAGTACCTTGGTGGAAGCCGGGAGGAGCCCCTGGGGCCAGCAGCATGGCTTCCCCTGGGGAGCGAGGGAGGCCAGGTGAGAGGAAGCAACATCAAGTCCACGAATGCATCCACCCGGAAGATGGGTGTTCTGTGGCCGCAGAAACAGGAGACCCCGAGGTTGCTGACAGATGGTGAGAAAACAAGGCCCCCAAAGCCCCCCTGGCAGTGAGAGCTGCTTCCTCCTGGGCAGGGCAGGGTTTGCCTTCCCTGCTGTCAGGTCCCAGGGTTGCTTCTGCCTTTCGGACCGTCCTGGATGGTTTTCCCTACACCAGAAAACATCCCATCCTGGGAAGACCCTGTGACTCATCGAGTTTAATCCGCCCAAGTTCAGGAAATCCAACCCAGACACCAGGGAACCCGGAGCTCCAGAGGGACGACATTGAGGGCTCAGAAGTTGAGCCACGATTTGGGGGCAGGCAGTGAAGTGGGGGAAGGAGGGCTCGAGACCCGTCCTGCCTGCTCGTGGGCGCTCAGCACGGCTGCGTTGCTGATTTACCCTGGGGGGACGGCCCCTCCCTCTTCTGCAGGCCCCCAACTTGTGCCTGCCGTTTGCATTTGATTCTTTTTTTTTGGACAGGCAGAGTGGACAGTGAGAGAGAGGGACAGAGAGAAAGGTCTTCCTTTGCCATTGGTTCACCCCCCAATGGCTGCTGCGGCTGGAGCACTGGGCTGATCCAAAGCTGGGAGCCAGGTGCTTCTCCTGGTCTCCCATGGGGCGCAGGGCCCAAGCACTTGGGCCATCCTCCACTGCACTCCCGGGCCACAGCAGAGAGCTGGCCTGGAAGAGGGGCAACCGGGACAGAATCCGGAACCCCGACCGGGACTAGAACCTGGTGTGCCGGCACCGCAGGCAGAGGATTAGCTTATTGAGTCACGGTGCTGGCTGCATTTGGTTCTGTCGGCTGTCTCGTGGATGACCCTAGCCGGGTTCCCGGCAGCTGAGCAAGCACGATGCTCACGTGGGGCACGGTCAGGTGTGCTTCTGGGCTGAATAGAACACACCTGCCCAGGGCATCCCCCTGGGGGTTAAGGAGAGCAACCTCATGGTTCCTCATCCTCCCTCCCTCTCTGAAAGCTGAGTGAAGGGGAGGACCACACCCACCTGTGCTGCCTCTGCCAGCCACGGAGAAGACAGTTTACCTTGAACTTGCAACGGGAGTTGGCAACGACTGCGTTCTGTTCTCATAGCAACCTTGACTTCGGGCCTTGAACACTCTAGACTGTTGTGTCCCAAAACGGTGGTCTTAACGCCATGTGCCACCGAGCACTTCCTGTGCTGGGTGCGTACACATTCACACACGCGTGTCAACCTAAGACCCCCGCATCCCACCTCAGGGCTCCTGGATTTCACTCCTGGCTTCCTGCCCCGTGCAGCCCCTGGGAGGCAGCGGTGAGGGTTCAAGCTCCCAGGTGAACTTCCAGCTCCTGGCTTCAGCCTGGCCCAGTCCTAGTCCTTGTAGATATTTGGGAAATGGAGCAGCATATAGAAGTTCTGTCTGTCTGTTTCTGTCTCTAAAATAAATACACAGTTAAAAACAAATTTAAAAATCAAAAACCTCCACTTGGGCTTTCACTACTCTGTGAGGTCACGGTCACTGCCCTTGTTTTCCTGATGACTTTGAGGAACAGAGAAGCTGACCTGTAGCCTGAGTGTAGACCAGCATGTGGCAGAGCCAGGAGCAGACGTGCCCCTGCCCCCAGCTCAGAGGTCAGGCGGGAACCCCAGCTGTGTCCCTACAACACACACTGGCCTCTCCCTGCACTCCAGAGCTACCTCCAGCCCGAGACGGGTGGCCCACGAGGGGGATGGGTAATGGACAGCGTCCGCCCTCGAGGTGAGCAGCTGTGCTCCGGTTGGCCTTATCCAGAAAAATCCAGGCCACAGCTCCCTGGTGTTGGGTCAGCTCTCTGGCCTTGCTGATGCTTGGGTCCGGGAACAGAGCACCCTGTTGGGCAAACACTGTTCTTCGAGAAGACGTTGGTGTGCGGGACAGAGCCTTGGGCTGGGCCAGGAGACTGGTGCCCTGTCTGGTGACCTTAGGCCACGTACCTGCTACTCTGGGCTACTCTGGGCCTCAGTTTCTCCTACAATGCTAGGACTTCCAGTCCACGTAGAAAGGAAGTCTCTCCGTGTGTGTGTGTGTGTGTGTGTGTGTGTGTGTGTGATGCAATTTCTTGCCCCAATGTTTTGTAGTTTTCATTGTGAATTTCATTGAAATCTGACTCGGTTGGGTAAACTTATTCCTACCTGTTTTACTGCCTTTGTAGCTTTTCTTTTTTTAAATATTTATTTATTTGAAAATCAGAGTTACACACAGAGGAAGGAGAGGCAGAGAGAGAGAGAGAGAGAGAGAGAGAGAGAGAGAGAGAGGTCCTCCATCTGCTAGTTCACTCCCCCGTTGGCTGCAATGGCCGGAGCTGTGCTGAACTGAAGCCAGGAGCCAGGAGCCTCCTCCAGGTCTCCTGTGCAGGTGCAGGGGCCCAAGTATTTGGGCCATCTTCTACTGCTTTCCCAGGCCATAGCAGAGAACCGGATAGGAAGTGGAACAGCAAGGACTCGAACTGGTGCCCATCCTATATGGGCCCCCAATCTTCATAGTGGAATTGCTTTTATGATTTCTTTCTCATCAGGTTTCTTATTGGTATAATGAAATGCTCTGCATCTTTGTCAGCTTTGTGTTCCACAACTTCACCGAGTTTGTTTATCGGTTCCAACAGTCTTTTGATGGAGCTTGTGGGATTTGCTCTGTAGAGAATTCTACCATCTGCAAACAGGGATGATTTGCCTTCCTTGTGATCTGTTTGTGTTTTATTCCTTCCTCTGGCCTCATTGCTCTGATCAAAACTCCCAGCACTGCACTGGGTGTAACAGAGGAGAGAGCAGATGCTTTGTCTTGTTATAGATCCTACAGGAAATGCTTTTGACTTTTTCTCTTTCTGTATGAGGATGGCTGGGGGTGTGTCTACCTCCTATCACACTGATGCTTGATCCGGGTTTTCACCATGCACATTTCTGAATGTCGTTTTTCTGCATCTGTTGAGGTGCCACATGATTTTATCCACGTCCTATTGATGGGACGTGCAACATTTATTGATTCGTGCATGTTGAACCATCCCTGAAGCCCAGAGATGAATCTCACTTGATTTCTTTCTTTTCTCTTTTTAAAGATTGACTTTATTTGTTTGAAAGGCAGAGTTACAGAGAGGCAGAGAGAGAGAGAGAGAGAGAGAGAGAGGTCTTCCATCTGCTGGTTCATTCCCCAGATGGCCACAATGGCCAAAGCTACACCGATCTGAAGCCAGGAGCCAGGAGCTTCTTCTGGCTCTCCCATGCGGGTGCAGGGGTCCAAGGACTTGGGCCATCTTCCACTGATTTCCCGAGCCATAGCAGAGAGCTGGATCAGAAGTGGAGCAGCTGAGACTCGAACCAGTGTCCATATGGGATGCCGGCACTGCAGGTGGCAGCCTTACCTGTTACATCACAGCACTGGCCCCTTGACTTATTTCTTGATGCACTGTAGGATTTAATAGGATTTTATTGAGAATTTCTGCATTTCCGTTCACCGGGGATATTGGTCTCCAATTTTCTCTTTTTATTGTGTCCTTGTGCTGCCTTTGGTGTCTTATAGAATGAGTTTGGAAGAATTCCCTCCTTTCCAATTTTTTTGAGACTAACTTTGGAAGAGTTGGTGTTAGGGCTTGCATAAGAATTTGCTGGAATTCAGTCACAAGGCCATCTGCTTCCAGACTTTCATTTCTGGGGAAGCTGGATGTCACTGGTTCCACCCCGTTATTCAACATCGGACTGCTCAGGGTTCGTCTGTCTTCGGTGGTGGGGACAGAGAGTCGTGCCGACCCCGGGAGCCATGCACGGTACTGCAAAAGCCTGGGAGGATGCGGTGCACACAGCGGTGGTGCTAAAAGTGCCTCCTGTGTGGCTGTGTCAGCAATGGTGCTGCTGGAGACACGCAGTGGGCGTTTTCCCCACAGCAACAGCAGCAGGTGCAGGGCGCACACCATGCAGGCGCGTGTCGTGGGTGGCCGGGCACAGAGCATGGGCCTGGGGGTGACTGGCTGACTGCAGACTGCTTGTGGCTGGGACTGAGGAGGGCTCGTAGCTTGGGGTCTGTAGCTTAGTCCCAGCAGGGGTGAGGGTGGATGGCAGGCCCCAGGAACATGGCACTGTCCCCATATCTTCCTTGGGCTATGGGAGCAGCCTGGGCTCGGGGGGGATGGGCAGAGAAAATTTGCTTCCCAGAAGCAAAGCTAACAAACAGTGAAGACTCCAACCAGCTCCCCTAACTGGGCCCCAAGTCCGTGACGTCTGTGGTACGCTCCTGTGGCCAGGGTGGCCGGTGTCTACAAGGACAGGTCCCACGTAACAGGGGTCCCCCAGGCTGGGGTGCCAGGGGTACAGTGGCCCATGCACTGCTCTCCCAGGCCACCACAGCTGAGGATAAGAAGTTATCATCCACAGTCTCTGTTTGTCCTGTCCATGTCTTCCGTGACCTCATGACCTGGATACCCGAAATACACCCGGCACTTTAATAGCTCCTTCGCCCCTGCAGCCTTGCCTGCCATGGTCAGCTGGAAAGACGGTCTTCGGCTGCAGTAGTAGTAGCTTTTTGATACCGTAACGACAACGACACCGACAGCCAACTTGCGAAGGAAAGGGCCTATACTGGCTCACGGTTTTGGGGTTCTCAGTTCAAGAACAGGTGGCTCTGTTGGTTTGGCCTATGGTGACGGCAGAATATGGCAGTCACAGAGCACGTGTGGAGGAGGGAGAGAGAGGGAGAGGGGGAGAGAGAGGGAGAGAGAGAGAGAGAGAGAGAGAGGTCTTCCATCCGATGGTTCCCTCCCCAATTGGCCACAATGGCCGGAGCTGCGCTGATCTGAAGTCAGGAGCCAGGAGCTTCTTCCAGGTCTCCCATGTGGGTGCAGGGGCCCAAGCACTTGGGCCATCTTCTGCTGCCTTCCCAGGCCATAGCAGAGAGCTGGATCGGAAGTGGAGCAGCCGGGACTCAAACCAGTGCCACTATGGGATGCCGGCCCTGCAGGCGGCGGCTTTACCTGCTTTGCTGCAGTGCTGAGAGTCTGGCAGGTAGGGCCCCAACTCCTGCCACTCCAGGAGTTCCCGGAGGTGCTGTGCCCATAGGCTTCCTTCCAGTGAGGTCCAGTGAATGCTGGTTTCGTTCTTAGGTTCCCAAAAGATCCATGCTTCTCTTACTCCACATAGACAAATCTCCAAACACAATGCCCACTACCTGATGTAACTGAAGACAGATTATAGTCTGGCAAGCACAAAAAAAAAAAAAAAAAAAAATCAAGCACGCAAACACGGATCGCATTTCTTTTCTCCAAAAACACAAGGCAGGTACCGGCTTCCTCCTGGCCTCCAGCTGCTGACTGGGCATAAATGGATTTCGTTTACATTTTTAGAAATAACAATTAGCCCGAAGTTCGTGCCGAGGGGAATGTTCCTATCTCTTAGGCTCTGTGAGGGTTTATTTTAATTCCCTCATTGTTTATGTGGAAAGTTCCAAGATCCATTGGCTTTGCTCAATCTGCAAAAAAAGCCCACTGTCTAAACAAACAGCACCTTTTCTGGCTCTGCAGGATACAGATCATTTATTTTCATATAAAAGTGACCAACCCCAGATTCTGCATTTATTCCGTATGTTGCGCCCAAGGAAGCTGGGTGACAAGCCTCGTCGGGCTTGGGAGCAGCTGTTACCGCGCCGAGGGCTGGGACCCGGGAGGCCGTGGCGCTTTGGGGAGTTCCTGCTGCCTCTCCTGAGCACCTGCCCCTCCCAGAGTCCCACGATGACCACACAGCCCAGCCAGGGACATCCACTAGTGCTTGGGTCGGGAAAGCCAAGGACTGGACTGCATAGAGAAGTAGCTCTTCACCTAAACACAAGCAAAGGCTCAGACATAATCCTGCAAGCTACAACTCCTTCTAGGAGTCGCAGTGCCCACTGCCTGGTTTCAGGTGAGCTGGAGGACTCACGTGGCCAGGATGACGTGAGTGAGAGCCTTCAAGTGCGCATGTGCGTGTTGGCGTAACCCCGTCCCCTGACCCAGGGGCAGTAGACACGCGAGTCCGGGTGGCCCCGGAAGCTTGGGCACCGAGGGAACCTGGTCTTAGCTGGTCCATACTGTGCGATGAGCAAGTCCCGAGCTCAGACATGGCAAGCGCTGAGGTTCTGTGGTCATTTTCTTTTAAAATATTTGTTTATTTGAAAGGCAGAGTTATGGAGAGGGAGAGGAGGGATCTGTCCACTGGAACTTCACCCCAGTCTCCCACATGGGCAGTACGGGTCCAGGCACTTGCGTTGTCCTCTGCTGCCTTCCAGGCTCCTTAGCAGGAAGCTGGATCAGAAGCAGAGCAGCCGGGACTGGAAGCATGCTCCCGTATGAGAGGTGGTGTCACAGTTCCAGCTTAACCGGCTTGTCACACCGCCAGCCCCCAAAATATTGAAACGCAAAAGTGATGCTTAACCTCACTCCTAAAATAAAGCGAAAAAGTACACCAAGAAGTCATGCTGGCGATAGTCTGTGCTCATCAGATGGGAGAAGGCTCAAAAGCTGTGGGCGAGGCCGGTCCTCTTCTCCAGCGTCCCTGCGAGGAGAAATGGGTGTGATTATGCAGTTAGGTTGCAAGCCTACCAAACTCAGAAATACACCCGGCTGTGACTGGACCCTGCAGAGCCTGCTCCCCCATGTGAATGCTGTGTGTCTGCGAAGCCAGAGCTGAAATGTGACATCCATGAAGATGGGGCGGGGGGTTCTGTTGGCTGTCCCATTTCCCAAGTGTTGAGCAGGCTCTCAACACTTATCTGTTGGGTTGGATAAGTGAAAGAAAAATGCAGAAGAGTCTGAATTCTGCGCTTATGTTGCAAACAAATTCCAGACTGTGAAAAATTCCACAGAGAAATGGATTCTTCAATTAATCAATGGCAGGGGATTTAAAAAAATTTTTTTAAAGCAGAGACTAGAGAGAAGAACCTATAGCAGGGGTAGGGAACCATTTTTCTTTTTAAAGGTTTATTTCTTTGAAAGTCAGTTACACAGAGAGAGAAGGAGAGGCAGAGAGACAGGTCTTCCATCCGCTGGTTCACTCCCCAAATGGCCACAACAGCCGGAGCTGCGCCGACCCGAAGCCAGGAGCCAGGAGCTTCTTCCGGGTCTCCCACGCGGGTGCAGGGGCCCAAGAACTTGGGCCATTTTCTACTGCATAGGGAACCATTTTCTATCAAGGGCCATTTGGATATGGATGACATCATTCGCGGGCCATACAAAATGATCAACTTAATAATGAGCCTGCTACAGACTGATTGAATTTCAAGTCCCACCTGCATGGCTGCTGTGGAGGGGGCCAGACCCAATGATTTCACGGGCTTCATGTGGCCCGGCTCATGGGCTGGATATTCCTCACTTCTGGAAAGGAAACTTAAAGACCTACAAGCGATTGCAACCCATAGACCTTCTGTGACTCCCAGTTCAAATAAACAAGATGTAAGGCCATGATGAGATATTTATGAGATAATTGGAAACGGGTATACTGACCACGTAATTGATGACACGAAGCAATTATTATTCATTCTCAGGGCTGGCTATTATATTTCAATCATGTCTTCAGTGTCTTCTTTTTGATGCATGGCCAGAAATATTTACAGACGAAACGCTGTGATGTCCGAGAGGGGACGGTGGGATGAGGATGAGATGGGAACATGGCGGTTCCAGTCTGGGATTCTGTCCACTGTGGTGTGCACTTCCTCCTCAGAGATCCGTGGCTTGGGGGTTTCCAGAAAGAACAAGAATGGCCGTGAGCGGCTGCATGGTTGGTGCTCCGGCAGCCTTGCCCTGATTGCTGTCAGCTGCGTGAGAGGAGCTGGACGTATTTATCTTAGAGAACATGGCTTCGGTCCACTCCCTGTTTGCTTTTCACGCGCCTTTATTTGAGAAGTGTGGTTGGAGGCCTCTGGAATTGGAAACAGCTGGGGCCTTTGAACCCCGAGTGCCTCTGCCCTGAGCCGCGATCACTCCCCTAGGCTGGCCCCGGGCTCCAGCTCCAGGGCGACCGAGGCGGTCAGGTGGTGGTCCTGCACCCTCCACCCCTGAGGCACCCTGAACCCCTACACTGCCCCTTGTAACTGCTCAGAACCTTCCAGACGCTCTGGCCATCTCTGGTGGGGACTCTGAATTCATTCATTCATTCAACAAATACATGCCAGCAGTGACCACCTACTCTCGGGGAGCTTAACTTCGAGTAGTGGGAGATACACAACAGGCAGCTACTCACCCCCTCCACAATTATCCGGGTAATTTCTGCTGGCCACCTGTACCACCAGGAACACAAAATAAGGAAGGTGTTGAGCAGACGATGTTGCTTGGGAAGCCTGCATCCCCTGTTGGAGTGCCTGAGACCCAGTCTCTCCTCTGCCTCCAATTCCCATACAAGTTCCTGCTCATGCGCCTAGGAGGCAGCAGGCGATGGCTCAAATACTGAGTTCCTGCCACGCATGTGGGGAGTCCCAGATGGAGTTCCTGGCTCCTGGCTTCGGGCCGGCCCAGCCCTGGCTACTGTGGTCCCGAACCAGTGGATGGAAGCCTTCTCTCTACCTAGCTCTCTCTGCCACTCTGCCTTCCCAGGAATAATAAGAACAAAGTATTTTGCCCAAAGATCAACCTGACAAATGAATGCCTTATTTCAGTCGGAAGACTGTTCTAATTACAGACACTAAGAAAGTGAGAGGCTGTAGGGTTAGGGTTTCACTCGGAATTTGTTTTTTTTGATGTGTGTGGGGAGGGTCTCATCTTTTGTAAAAAAACACACCCTCACAACACAGAGCGAGGGACCAGACTCCAACTCACTTCCTCCTGCTCCCTGCAGGAGTGTTGCCCAGCAGGGGACTGGGCCACAACCAAGTGTCTTTCTGAGATCCTGAGGTCACCTCTTCAGTAGCACACAGACTGCAGGCGTCGGCGTTAGACTACAAAGCGCACAGGTACTCGGGTGCTGTTTGAGCGAGACCCTGTGTACAAAGATGAGCTGGGCTCAGCTGCTGGCTCTCGGTGATACCAAGCCAAGCCCCTGGCACACGCACAGCATCGATTCTCCCCTCCGGGACTCGGCACTCGGTCACCACCCGACCCAGCCGTGTCCCTCTGCCGGCACAGCTGTGACAATCAATCCGCCTGGCTCAGGGACTCACGGAAGGTGCTGACCCAAGCCCTGACCCCGGTCACACACAGCGCCTGGGTTCAAATCCCAGCTCTGGTCCCAATTCTATCTTCTTGCTAAGGCACACCTGGGGAGGCAGCAGGTGATGGCTCAAATACTTGGGTTCCATGTGGGTGACCTGGATGCAGGGGCCCAAGGACTTGGGCCATCTTCCACTGCTTTCCCAGGCCATAGCAGAGAGCTGGATCGGAAGAGGTGCAGCTGGGACTTGAACCGGCGTCCATATGGGATGCTGGCGCTTCGGGCCAGGGTGTTAACCCACTGCGCCACAGCGGCGGCCCCTAGTTTTGTCTTTCAATGGATGTCTTCAAATGGCCTCTGGAAGCCGAAGCTCCCAGGGCCCGAGTCCTGTTTAGGATTAGAGCCTAATGATAGGACAAGGAAGTTGGATGTTTATTGTCTGTGATCAGGAGAGGGGACGTTCGAGGTAGAAAGTTCTGATCAAGGCCAAGCAGAGGAAGTCATGTTGGAAGAAACAATTTGCAGTCTGATGAGGATCTTGCTTTTACCTTTGTCACGTCTCCCAAGTCTCCCCATGGGTCCCCAGGCATGTGCATCCCTGGTGTCGTGCTGGTCACCCCCCACCCCGTCCTGGGCCATGAGGAGTTAAGAGACAAGATGGAAGGGAACCAGGCAGCCCATGTCCTGGGACGCACTGAGTCCTTCATAACCGACCTCCCGCGCCCTACCCCTTCCCACCCCTGTCACTTCTCTTCCTCCTGTCCTGTCCCTTGGTGACTCTCTACCCCCTCCTTCCCCTCCCTCCTGTGCCCCTGCCCTCTCTACTCTGCATCAAGCTTTCTCCCAGGGACCTGCAGTGGCTCTGTCCTCTGCAGAATTGTCAAGGTCATCAAAAATCAGGAAGAGGAAAAAACCAGGAAAAATGCAAAAAGACAAACAAGTGAGAGAAACTAGATGATAGCAGTGCATCAGCATTGGTAGGTGGGTGTGGGCATGTGCACTCATGGCAAGTTTTTAGAAACTCTGAAGCTAGTCTGAAAATCAAAGGCTTTACAATAATAATGATGATGATACCACAATTCGTATCTCCCTCAGTTCTCTCTCCCCAAACCAGAAATCCATTTCTGTTTGTGTGAGGGTTCCCATTAGCCCTGCTCAGAGGTTCCCCCCTTCCCCAGCCCCCAGCATGGTCTGGCTGGCGCCCAGCCCTGCTGTCTGGGGTATCTCCTGTAGCCCCTGGATCTTCAGCCCCTGTCCAGCTATCAGTGACCTTTGTTCCATGGCTTTCTGAGATTTTCATGGCATCCACCCCCACCCCGTCCTCATCCCAAGGTCAGGGTCACCGTGACATCACTGACCAGCCATTTGCAGCCACCCAGCACCACTGGCCTGTGGCAGGTTGTTCCTTACCTCACACAACAGCCTGATGACTTTTTTAAAAGCAGATTATCATAAAAATATCCTTTTAGGGGCCGGTGCTGTGGTGTAGTGGGTAAAGTCGCCGTCTGCAGTGCCAGCATCCCATATGAGCGCCAGTTCAAGTCCCAGCTGCTCCACTTCCGATCCAGCTCTCTGCTGTGGCCTGGGAAAGCAGTAGAAGATAGCCCAAGTCCTTGGGTCCCTGCACCCACATGGGAGACCCAGAAGAAGCTCCTGGTTCCTGGCTTCGGATCGTCTCAGCTCCAGGCCATTGTGGCCAATTGGGGAGTGAACCAGTGGATGGAAGATTCTCTCTCTCTCTCTCTCTCTCTCTGCCTCTGCCTCTCTGTAACTCTGCCTTTAAAATAAATAAATAAATCTTTTAACAAATACATCCTTTTAAAGCAGTTTTGGGTTTGGGTGCCTCTCGTGTTTGGACTTCACGGTGGCCGCGAGTGACATGTGTCAGCGACCGGGACTCCTATGTGCCTGCCTTTTCCCTTGAGGGTCTCAACCAGAGGTTATGCGGTTAGGAGCTCAGACAAGCCCGGTTGGAAAGGAAGATTGGATTTTTGTTTAACAGAATGTCCCTGCCCCACAGGACTCATTTGTGTGTGAGAAGCCGCTGCCACTGAGCTAATTAGGAGCCATTGATCGAATGCTTAGGGTGCAAAGCCAGGCAGAAGTCTGGGGAAGGATGAAGTTTGGTTTTAACGATCGCTTCATTTATTTGAAAGACAGAGAAGGAGAGACAAAGAGAAAGAAAGAGTTTCCCTGCACTGGGTCACTCTGCAAGTGGCTGCAATGGCTGGGGCTGGGCCAGGTGGAAGCCAGGAGCCAGGAACTCCACCCAGGGACCTAACCTAAGCACTTGCGCCATCCTCCGCTGCTTTCCCAGACACATTAGCAGGGAGCTGGATTGGAAGCGGAGCAACCGGGACTCGAACTGATATCTGTATGCGATGCGGCCGTTGCAGATGGCGGCTTAGCCCACTGCGCCACGAGCAGATGAAAGTGTGGGCTCACCACTGCTCATAAAGCATTTGGAGACTGCATGGGACAGAGGCCTCAGTGGGCCTCCCACCATGCCATCCACAGCTGTGTGGAACACTCGCCTCCTACCGACTCCCGGAAGCAGGGGGAGTTGGTGGCAGGTGCTGAGGACCCCAGGAATGGTGCTGTCCGGGTGTTGCAGGTGGGCAGGCCTCTCCCCAGCTCCCTCCCTCTGCTGGGAGGGAGAGCCCCAAGATGTGGGAGAATGTGCAATGGTGCCTGCTCTGAGCTGTTTACCCAGTGAGGCCCAGGGGGCTTCTCCTTCCTCTCTGACACTCTCCAGGTCTCCTGGGAGGTGACTCGCTGTCCTGCTGTGTCCTTGGAGATAAGAGAATCCCTGACTTATCTGCATAAGAGCAGCTAACTCCACAAAGTGTCTCTGCCCGGATCCCCCTTGGGAGGCAAAGCAGGGCCTTCTGGAGCCCCAGACAGACACTGACGTGCGACCAGGGCGTCTGGTGTCCTGGAGGATTTTATAGGCACAGTCCTAAACAGTCCCAACCCTGCACCGTAGCCTGTGGGAAAGCCTCAAGGGACAGAGAGGTCGCTCAGAGCACAGCGCAGAGCTGGATGTCCAAGCACAGCCGAGGCAACCCCTGTGGATTCTCAGATTCTACTTCTGCAAGAGAGATCCCACCGACACAGCGTGGCAGTTCTTGCCACAGCCCGAGCCATGGCTGGAGCGGTTTGGTGATCTGGGGACACTCCCGTGGCTGCCCCACACGGCTCTCGGGCTGAGATGGTCTCTCCGACTGGTGACAAAGAGGTGACGGTGCATTGCTGTTACAGACAAGCACCTTACTGTGGATATTCGGTTTTGCAGGCAGGCATTGGAGCGTGGGGCTTTAAGCTGTGGGGCCTTTCCCAGCCCCCTTCCCGCAGTGTCCCATTTATAAGAATAACTCGATTTAGGATCCTGGGCCTCCGGCACTGTGATAGAACCGGCTGCTGGACCACCAGGGTTCTGGTACCTGGTGACGGTGGCCCTGGGACAGATCTGGGTTTGTTCAGGAAGCCAGGGAGCAAGGTGGAGAGTGGCCTTGGATGAGGGTGGGCAGTGAGCCAGGGAAGAAGTCTGGAATATTCTTTTTTTTTATTTTTTTTTTTATTTTTTTTTGACAGGCAGAGTGGACAGTGAGAGAGAGAGAGACAGAGAGAAAGGTCTTCCTTTGCCGTTGGTTCACCCTCCAATGGCCGCCGCGGCCGGCGCGCTGCGGCCGGCGCACCGCGCTGATCCGATGGCAGGAGCCAGGAGCCAGGTGCTTTTCCTGGTCTCCCATGGGGTGCAGGGCCCAAGCACCTGGGCCATCCTCCACTGCACTCCCTGGCCACAGCAGAGAGCTGGCCTGGAAGAGGGGCAACCGGGACAGAATCTGGCGCCCCAACCGGGACTAGAACCCGGTGTGCCGGCGCTGCTAGGCGGAGGATTAGCCTAGTGAGCCGCAGCGCCGGCCGGAATATTCATTTTTTAAAATATTTACTTATTTATTAGAAAGTCAGAGTTACACAGAGAGAGGAGAAGCAGAGAGAGAGAGAGAAAGGTCCTCCATCTGATGGCTCACTCCCCAATTGGCCGAAACGGCTGGAGCTGTGCTCATCTGAAGCCAGGAGCCAGGAGCTTTCTCCAGGTCTCTCATGCAGGTGCAGGGGCCCAAGCCCTTGGACCATCTTCTACTGCTTTCCCAGGTCATAGCAGAGAGCTGGATCAGAAGTGGAGCAGCCGGGTCTCAAACCAGTGCCCATAGGGATGCTGGAACTTCAGGCCAGGGAGTTAACCTGCTGCGCCACAGCGCTGGCCCCAAAGTCTGGAATATTCTAAGTACAATGGGAAGCCATGGAGCTGTTTCAAGCAGGGAATACAGTGACATACTTTTGATTTAATTTTTTTAGTTATGAATTTTCATTTTATTTGAAAGGTAGAGAATGAGGGTGGGGGGAGAGATTTCCTATATGTTGGTTCTCTCCCCAAATGGCCACACCATCCAGGGCTGGGCCAGGCCAAAGCCAGGCACTCAGGCCTCCATCCAGGTCTCCCATGTGGGTGGCAGGGACCCAAGTACTTGAACCATCACCCGCTGTCTCCAGAGTGCACATGGGCAGGATTGGACTCACTCAGATATGACGGGCAGGCGTTCCAAGTGGAGACTTTAATTGCTGGGCCCAAGGCCCACCCCACGTGAGCGTGTCTTTAGGAGACCATTGCTTCGTGGGAGAGGAAGCAAGTGGAGATGCCGTGCAGAGGCATAAGAGTGAGTCAGCAGAGGCGTGGCCAGGGAGATGAAGGTCAACAGCGCCCAGCAAGGGGCCCTGGGCGGACAGCAGCTGGTGTCTGGTGCTGTGGCTCAGAGGCTGTGTGGGCAGCCCATGTCCCGTGTCACAGCACCTGGGTTTGAGCCGTGGCTCTGCCCCCAGTTGCTGGTCTGAGCCAGAGGACTGGACGGAGATGATCGGGGAGAAACAGACGTGCACCAGGGCCGGAGAAGCCGGGGTTCCGTCTGGACCATGCTCGCTGTGTGGTGGCTATGGATTGTTCCGGGAGAAATCTTAGGCAGGAAGTGGAGTATACAGAGGCGTGGCCCAGGAGAGACATTCGGGCTGGAGACGGAATGGGGGGAACCGTGGTGGACATTGTATAGAGCCCGGGTCCCTGCGGGACAGGGGAAGGAGAACACAGAGACGTTCCGACGTTGAGAGGTCGAGGAGAGGGGACAGACAGGACAAGTTAGGAGAGTGTGTGGCCCTGAAGGGCAGGAGAGGGGAGGGCCCACAGGACGGGCACTCCTGGGAAACCCGCTAGCATGAGGCTGGCTGGTTCAGCAACAGGGAACTGGCCGGGGGCAGGCTCACGTGCACCGTGCAGGACTGGATGCTTCCAAATCAGCTCCAGAAGGGATAAAGCAAAAGCATCCGGGCGAGACTGTGGAATTATTACAAGCGAGCACAGGGAAGATCTTTCATCACGCAGGGTCAGGGAGCCATTAAAAACGGTCAAAATCGAAACACACACAAATTAATCAATCCGATGCCACATCAAAGTGGAAAGCTTCTGTATGACCAGAAAATCATCAACACGCTCCAGAAAACTGTGCAGTTCGAGAGATTTTGATACGTCAGGACTTGCCCTCGTGTTTTTGCAATATATACAATAGAAGGATTCATATTCAAGATAAAAAAAATCTAAGAATCAATGTTTAAAAAGATAAGCAGGGGGGTGGGCGTTTGGTCCTGTGGTTAAGGCCACTTGGGACACCCACGTCCCATATCTGAGAACCCGGGTCCAAGCCCTGGGTCCATTCCCACTTCCTGCTTCCTGATGCATACTCTGGGGGGCAGCAAGTCCTTCGGTCCCGCCACCCTCAGGGGAGCCCCAAAACGAGTTCCAGGCTCCCTGTTTCGGCCTGGCCCAGCCCTGGCTGTTGCAGGAATTTGGGAAGTGAATGAGCAAATGAGTTGTTTGTAGGTCTCTGTCATTCTGCCTTTCAAATAGATCATCTTTAAAGGATTAAATATGCAAAAGATACAGAAAGGCACGGGAGGAAAACCACGTGGCTGATAAATCCTCGCATGGAAAGATGTTTACCTTCGTTAATGAGCAGCGATGAATTCAGATCAGTGCTGGTCAGGAGGAGGGGCCTGGCCCTTCTCCCACATGGTGGAGCCGTGGAGGACAATTAGGCAATCCCGGTTAGCAAAATCCACCCTGTGTAATATCATACGCCTTCCAGAAGCACACGTATGGAGAAGGTTGCGTTTGTAATAGAGAAACACAGTCAAGGTAGCCACCACGTTGGAGTCCTTCCTAGAGCTTGGAATCTTTTTGTAAGCTCTCAGGGAAATGAGCTGTTTGGGACTGCAGATGGAGGGTCCCGGTTTCTCACTGGCTGTCAGATAGAAGCTTCTGGAAGCCACCTGCAGACCCTGACTGCACCTGCAGTCCATCACAACACAGCAGCTCTGGCACTCCAGGCCCCCAGGAGATGGCCTCCCTGCAGGCGGCTGAGGTGTGGCGTCCTCAAGGGAGTGACTCCTTTATAAGGCCAAAGGGGATAACATCAAAGAAATTAATTCAGTGAAGAAAGTTCATCTGGCCTGCTGTGTAGACAAGACTATGCTTATGAATGTAGTTGACTTAATAGGAGCTTAGGAAATTCTTAATGGGGAAATTCCAGCAAATTCCAAAAAACCAAATAGATAAAAACCAAACTGATCTAATTGGTTTTTATTAATAGTTCATGAACAGGAGCAGCCTCCACTCTACAAGGTGAGACGAGAGCCAGCACCAGGCACTGATGGCACTCCGGATTTTGTAAAGTGGGGACAAGCTCAAGGCTGGTTGGTTTACATCAACTTACTTCCAGGTGCCCTTTGGTAAGGGTTCAAGTGGAGATGAGGTGGGGGGCTTCCTTATACTGACGCGTTAGACTGGAATCTTCTGTCTCCGGGAACAGCTGGTCTGTTTAGGGACGCATTTGCTTCCTTCACGTTTCACGTTCTGATCACGGGACATTCAGCATGAGTGACTCGGTCCTGGTGGGGCCTGGTCTGCTGGGGCCTTGGGCGGGGGCTCAGCCCATCAATCGTGGGTTCACAGTGGTATCAGGACTCCGTGTGCTTTGACTTCAAAGTCTAGAAAAGATTGACTTACAGATCAAAAGCCTTCCTTTTTGATCAGACCTAAAAAAGCAACCAACATGAACTCAGCTAAGCTATGAAAATAAAACAGTTCCTTAAACGCCCGGCTTCCTGCTAGCTCCCTGCCCCACTGTTCCTTGCACTAACCACTTCCACAGCTTCCTCTCCCCTGGACACGCTGTCCCAAGCCAAGCTGTGTGCAGTCCTTGGCGATCTGGGTCATGTTTTTCTTCTTCTCTCCGTGGTGGATACGCTCGGGTGATGATGTAGGATTTGATTAGGTCTACACAGGACCAGCCGTGGGGGGAATCTCTCTATATTTATAGGACCCAGGATTTCCTGCTGAGCTTGTCATCTTTGGAACAGTCACAATGGAAAATAAAAGACTCCCCAGCCCAGTGGTCCCCTGTGGCTACAGAAACACAGACCTCTGTTCTTTGTACAGGTTTTGCTGCCCTAGCAGTCGATAAGAGATTTCCTCTTTGTCATGAAGCCACCAGCGTGAGCAAATTGGGCAGGAAACTCCAGCTGTGTGTGCGTGTGCGTGTGTGTGCGTGTGTGTGTGTGTGTGGAGGTGCTGTGCCCACACCTCAAAGCAGCTTTCGTTTTTGTTGCGAGTTGTCAAAATCTTGGGTTGGATTCAACAACGTTAGATGAAAGCATGGGGAGGGATTCAGCTGTCCCCTGTGGGGAACAGGGTGACGTGGAGAAGGGACCGTGGAACTAGATCAGGAAAGCCTTTGAGAACCAGAGAAAGATGCTATGCTCTCCCAAGAGGCTTGGAAAATAGCAGATCCCGTATCAGCCCACCTGATGCGTGCCCCAGCAGTCGGCAGTCTGCCGCTTGCCCGGTTCTCTCGCTCAGCCCCAGTCCAGCCCACACCCTGGCCAGCATCTGCTCTGGCAGGAAGTGTGGGGGAGGCCGTTGGCCAAGACCTGCTGAGGCGCTGTGCTGGGGGCATTAGTGCTGCCTGTGGCTGCATCTGCTGAACTCTGCACTGCCTCTGTGGTCTTGTCCCAGGCCCCAGGCGCTTGATCCCAGGTCAACCGCTTATCGCTCCTGCCTGCCCCTTGGATCTTTGGTTGTCACACTCTTCCTCAACCTGAACTTCCCCTTTGGGGGGCCCAGGCTGGGCATCTTCCCCCAGTCCCATTGCCTGTTGATGCTCAAGGCCCAGCCGTCCACTGGTGGACACCACATCCCATGCTCGGCTCCGCTCGGCCTTCCTTTGGGAGGAAGCTCGCTCAGGCGAGCTGTGGGAAGCTGGATAAGTTTGGGATCCAGAGCAGGCTGAGCGATGGTGCGGAGATGGAGGTGCAGGAGGTGTCTGCTGCCTTCTATCAGGGGCTTGCAGGATTTGGCTTCCCAAAACTCATGGCGCCCTTTGCCCTCAAAGTCTTGTATTGTGACGGTTGATGGATTGTGGGTGGAGACTAGAGCTAATTATGTGGGGCTGGTGGGAGGGCTTTAGGTCCTTGGGATTTAGCTTTGACTTTTCAGAAGGTGAGGTTTTTTTAAAAAATATTTATTTATTTATTTGAAATTCAGAGTTACACAGAGAGAGAAGGAGAGGGAGAGCGAAAGGGGTGGGGGAGGGTCTTCCATCCGCTGGTTCACTCTCCAAATGGCCACAACCACTGGAGCTGAGCCGATCCTAAACCAGGAGCCAGGAGCTTCTTCTGGGTCTCCCACGTAGGTGCAGGGGCCCAAGCACTCGGGCCATCTTCCAGTGCTTTCCCAGGGCATAGCAGAGAGCTGGATCGGAAGTGGAGCAGCCGGGACTCGAACTGCCCACACAAGGGGATTCTGGGAAGCAGTAGTGATGGCTCAGGTGATTGGATTCCTCCAACCCACATGGAGGACCTGGACTGAGTTCCTGCTCCAATGTCAGACTTGGTCATTGCCGCAATCATCTGGGGCAGTGAACCAGTGAACGGCAGGTGTGTGTGTGTGTGTGAATATCTCTCTCCTCAAATATATATCTATATATTTTTTAAAGATTAATTTATTTTGGTGCAAAAGTATTTGAAGTCCGTGCACAGAAAGTATCTTCTAGAAGTTTGTGGGAAAATGTGTAGTGTGTACACTATGTACAAATTTAAAATGTTTTGCACCAAAAGTGAACATCTTTTATTCCATCTCTGTGAGCTCTTTGAAGTACCTGCTTCCAAGTCTCAGTGTAACTGACACTCGGTGCCTTTTTGGTCGCTGCTGGCCGGACATCAGTAGTCAGCACGTGGCTACTTCCCGACCTGTGTTAAGTCCTGCATTAAAGTCTGCACGGAGAGGCAAGCAGCCTGGAGAAGCCCCCGGGACCACTGTGGAACATTAGCTCCTAGGAGCTGAACTGCGTGGTGCTGGTCATACACCAGCTAACAGGAGGCTGCAGGTGCATGCTTCCAGAGAGGAGGCCATGGAAGAAGGGGGACTTAGTGGGGCGCACCACAGCTGAAGAGAGAGGCTGTGGGGGGTCCATTCTTCTGAGTCCCACCTGTAGCTTTTCAAAATACAGTGCGGGCCAGTGCCGCAGCTCACTAGGCTAATCCTCCGCCTGCAGCGCTGGTACATCGGGTTCTAGTCCCGGTCTGGGCACCGGATTCTGTCCCGGTTGCCCCTCTTCCAGGCCAGCTCTCTGCTGTGGCCCGGGAAGGCAGTGGAGGATGGCCCGAGTTCTTGGGCTCTGCACCTGCATGGGAGACCGGGAGAAGCACCTGGCTCCTGGCTTCGGATCAGCGCAGCGCACCAGCCTCGGCGGCCATTGGAGGGTGAACCAACGGCAAAGGAAGACCTTTCTCTCTGTCTCTCTCTCTATCTCACTGTCCACTCTGCCTGTCAAAAAAAAAAAAAAAAAAATACAGTGCAATGCCAGAAGCCTTGTCACTCAGGCTTCGTCCGAGACAGTGTCGGCAACAAGATGGAGATGTGATTGGAGGAGGAGAGAGGGATGAAGTGGAAGAGAAAGCTTGGAATGCTGGGGGGAGGCTGCGGGGCTCAGACCTGACCTCTGGTCCTCACCCTTGACCTGGGCCAGAGCTCCCCCGGGACTTCCGAGAGCACAGCTCGCTGGGCCACTCCTGGAGTCGAGGGTCTTGGTGGACCCTGGAATTTGCATGTCTAAGTTCCCCAGGTGCAGCTGAGCCTGCTGGTCCAGGGAACACCCTCTGACAACTGTGAGTCCAGAACATTCCATCGCTTAACATGGCGTGAGGCACCGTAGGAAGCCCCATCATTTCCCCTGGTTGCCAATACCCACGACTCTCAGTGCCTGGCGTGCAGACCTACCTTACCTGGGCCCAACTTTTGTAGGCACTGATTATTTTTTTCTTTTTTTGAAGATTTATTTATTTATTTATTTATTTGAGAGATTCTCCATCTGCTGGTCTACTCCCCAAACGACCACAACAGCCAGGGCTGGGCCAGGCCAAAGCCAGGAGCCAGGAGCCTCCTCTGTCTCCCACATTAGTGCAGGGGCCTAAGCACCTGAGCCATCTTCCACTGCTTTCCCAGGCCATTAGCAGGGAGCTGGGTTGGAAGTGGAGCAGCTGGTACCTGAACTGGTACCCAAATGGGATGCAGGTGCCACAGGCAGAAGCTTAACTCTCCATGTCACAGCATTGGCTGCAATTATTTTTTTTCTAAGATAGAAGTTTGGGGGGCAGCATTGTGGCTCAGTAGGTTAATCCTCCACCTATGGTGCCGGCATCCCATATGGGTGCTGGTTCTAGTACCGGCTGCCCCTCTTCCAATCCAGCTCTCTGCTATGGCCTGGGAAAGCCAGGAGCTTCTTCCAGTCTCCCACACAGGTGCAGGGGCTGAAGTGTTTGGGCCATCTTCTACTGCTTTCCCAGGCCACAGCAGAGAGCTGGATTGGAAGAATAAATAAATAAATCTTTAAAAAATAAAATAAAATGAAAGTGTGGGGGGTCGGCATTGTATCATAGTGGGTAAAGCCACCACCTGAGACACTGGCATCCCATATGGGCACCAATTCATTTCCCCGGTGCTCCACTTCTGAGTCAGCTCCCTGCTAATGGCCTGGGATGGCAGCAGAAGATGGCCCAAGTCCTTGGGTCTCTACCACCTACATGAGAGACCTAGAGGAAGCTCCTGGCTCCTGGCTTCAGTGTGGCCCAGCCCAGGGCCGTTACAGCCAACTGGGGGATTGAATCAGTGGATGAAAGACCTCTCTCTCCTTCTTCCTCTCCCTCTCTTGCTGTAACTCTGACTTTCAAATAAATAAATCTTTTTGAAAAATCAAAGTTTGTCATTTTATTTAGAACAATTTTTGCTTGAGAATCAAATGGTTGTGTACATGGGAAAGCAGATAGAGATAAAATGACAGGCGAGCAGTAGCAAAATAACCAGACTCTGCTCCACTGGCTATTGCAACATAATAAACTAAGAGTTAACTAAAAGAATCTGTAGTCTTCAAGAAACAATTTTTTTTCTTCTTTTTCCAAAATAATGATGTTTAGCTTACAAAACAAGTATACTTTGTGTCTTCAAAGCATTTTCCGCTACCAGGAAACTTGGCTTTACAGGATCTAAACATTAAAAAGTTTTTAAAAAGTCTGTGTTGTTGCCACTGTAAGACAACACAGAATCTCCCCTAAGGAGATCCGACGTCAGGTGCCAGCATGGTTGTGATTTCCCTTTAGCAAAATGTGATCTAATTGAGTGATCCTTCTTCCTCCTCCTGTGCCTGCAAACCTGGTGGGCTCTTCTGATACCATACTGACAAAGTCAGCAAACCCGAGTTGTCTACAATGGCTTCCTGACCACTCTTCATCCCCATGTCGGTTTTGGATCCTAGAATTCACCCACAAGGTCCAGTGGCAGCACCTGTGATGGGTGGGCTGTAGCGCTCGCTGCCATGGCTATACCAGGCACCGATTAAAGTTAGGGGGAGAGGGCTGGTGCTGTGGCATAGCAGGTAAAGCTGCTGCCTGCAGTGCCGGCATTCCCTATGGGAACCGGTTCGTGTCCCAGCTGCTCCACTTCCCATCCAGCTCCCTGCTAATGGCCTGGGAAAGCTGCAGAGGATGCCCTGAGTCCTTGGGTCCTAGCTGCTGGCTTTGGCCTGGCCCAGCCCTAGCCTTTGTGGCCATTTGGGGATTGAACCAGTAGATGGATTCTCTCTCTCTCTCTCTCTCTCTGAAACTGTACCTTTCAAATAAATGAAAGGACAGAAGTCTCAGGGGAGAAATCTTGGAAGACAGGAAGTGAAGAATCCGACTGGATGCTTTGGCACGAATGCCACGTCTCGGGCAGTATTTTTGCACATAGGAGATATTTGTAGAATCTTTCGTATGTAGACTGGAAAGTAACAGAGCAGCCCGAGTCCAGGTACTGCTGGCATTGGTCAAAGCCAGGCCATGTGGCCCCACGGATGCTGGAGAGCAGCTCCTTCACTGTAGAGCGATCTTGATTTTATCCTCATCCTGGCAATGCCTATGCCTGGGAGGCTGCCAGTGGCCCCGGGGGGAGCAGGGGGCGGCTCTGGCTCTCAGGAATTTAGGCGGAGTCTTCTTGGTGCCAGCTGTTCCGAGATTTCTGCCTCTCAGTGAGTGAGTCAGATAAGGATTTTTAGCCTGGCAGATTAGTGGGTTTTCAAGTATTCTTAAAAAAAAAAAGGTTAATTATTTGAGATGCAGAGTTGCAGAGAGGCAGAGAGCAAGATCTTCTATTCACTGGTCCACTCCCCAAATGGCTGCAACAATCTGAGCTGGGCCAACCCGAAGCCAGAAGCCAAGAGCTTCATCTGGGTCTCCCACGCAGGTGCAGGGGCCCAAACACTGCTTTCCCAGGCCACGCAGAGAGCTGGATCAGAAGTGGAGCAGCCGGGACTCGAACCAGTGCCTGTATGGGATGCCAGCACCACAGGCAGAGGCTTAACCTACTTGCCAGTCTACAGCGCCGGCCCCTTCAAATGTTCTGTCCTAAAGACCCCTGCAGTTGTTGATTAGTTGAAAGAGCTCTCATTTATACGGGCTGTCTCTGTCCATGTTTACCATGTTAGAAATAAAAACAGAAATTCTGAACAGACGGGTTAATTCATTTTAAGTAACTAGAATACCAACACGTGAACCTCTGAATCGCTGGTTTAAGAGACGACAGCTGGGCTCTCACATGCGCTACTGTGGCCAGGAAAGGGGAGACACTGTGTTGGCCTTCTCAGATAATTGTGGGTATTCTGCTTTGTCACGACATCCAAACTTCACAAGTGGTCGTTTCTTTTTTAAGGATTTATTGATTCATTTGAAAGGCAGAGAGACAGAAAGAGAGAGAGAGAGCGAGAGAGCTTCTGTTCACTAATTCACTCCCTAAATACCTGCAAGAGCTGAGGGTTGGCCAGGACAAAGTCGGGAACCAGGAGTTCCATTAGGTCTCCCATGTGGGTGCCGAGTGGGAGTTTCTTCAAAGTTGGCCGCCGCATGGAATCTGACCGTTCAGGTCCATCAGCGGTTGTCGCACTTTGTACGGGTCTTTGCCCACACTCAATGTCTGAAGTGTAACAACATTTGTAATACTCACTGCCCCTCACCCCCAACCCCTCCCTGAGTGTATAGACCACGGTGACTTCTAGGAAAGACTGGGACCACTGCCACTGCTTCTGCAGAGATGTCTACACGGCGCACGGAGTGCGGAATGCATCGCCATCCGTGGGAAAAGCACCCTGGCCCCCCAGGCTCCCTGGGAAGGTGTGCACAGCTCCCAGAGAGAACAGCGATGTGAAGAGAACGAGGCAACACTCACACAGCCGGCACCCGGCATGCTCATCTCCCAGTGCCGCCTGTAGAGGAAGAGTCCCAGGTCACCTCACGACTGTCGCAACACACTCACGTCTCCTTAAAGGCCACACGGGTCACTGACACAAACTCGCAAAGTCTCTGCAATGCAATCAAAATTGCAATTAGTAACTCAGTGGGGAGTTACCCAGCTGGAAGTCTCATAATGAAATATACAGTTCTCTGTAGAATACACCGAAAAATTTAGAATTTGCTATCAATTCATAGGAGAAAATAGAGTGTAATGAAGTTGGTCATTCTTTTGTTTCTCTCTGGGGGCAGGGAGGCCTCTGGACACTCTAGGAGCTGGGGGCTGAACTGCAGGGAAGAGCAAATCCAGAGCTGGGACTCAGAGGAGCAGAAACCCTGGCTGCTCTGTCTCCAGTGCAGCCACCATCTACATTGTGTGCCCTTCCTCTGGCCACTTGATGCACCTGCCGTGCTGGTCTGGTCTCTCCAGACTCATGACAGTTCTGAGAGCCACAGAGCCTTGAATTAAGGCCCAGGGCTGCCTTGGCCTTAGCTTTGGCCTTGGCCTTGACCAGACTTCCCGGGCCATGCGATGTTTTGGTAGATGTTGCATCCCCATCGTAGCAACAGTGCACCCAAGGGATTCCTCTGGGGTCTCAGGATACTCAGAGAGCACCACTGGGGTGCAGGTGCGGCCACGATGCTGAGGGCACTGCCACGCGAGATCCCATGTCACGCTTTTTCAAAGTCCCTTGGAGAGCATGACACAGCCTGGTGGCTTAGCAGGTAAAGCCACCGCCTGAGATGCACCATCCCATATGGGTGCTGGTTCACGTCCTGGCTGCTCCACTTCCGATCCAGCTTCCTGCTGATGGCCTTGGAAAGCAGCAGGTTGATGGCTTAAAGTGCTTGGGTTCCTGCACCCACATGGGAGACCTGGATGAGGCTCCTGCCTCCTGACTTCTGTTGTGGTGGATGGCAGGACACAGGTGACACTTGGGCCATCTTCCACTGCTTTCCCAGGTGCATTAGCAGGGAGCTGGATCAGAAGTAGAGCACTGGGACACAAAGCAGTACCCATATGGGATGCCCACATCACAGGTTTTACTCATCTCACCACAGCACTGGCCCCTCCCAGCTCATCTTCTGCCCCATCCAAGCATCTAACTCACTGGTGCTGCAAGAATCAGGACTGGGGGCCGGCGCTGTGGCACAGCAGGTAAAGCTGCCGCCTGCAGTTCAAGCATCCCATATGGGCACCAGTTCAAGTCCCAGCTTGATCCAGCTCTCTGCCATGGCCTGGGAACACAGTAGAGGATGGCCCAAGTCCTTGGGCCCCTGCACCTGTGTGGGAGATCCAGAGGATGCTCCTGGCTCCTGGCTTTGGATCGGCCCAGCTCTGGCCGTTGTGGCCACTTGGGGAGTGAACCAGCAGATGGAGGACCTCTCTCTCTCTCTCTCTCTCTCTCTCTCTCTCTCTCTCCCCCCTCCATGGGCAGATGGGCCAGAACCTCCAAGGAAGCGTGAGTTGTTACAGACTGGCCTAAAACAGCCTGCAGGAAATATGGTTTTCAGGGAGGCAGGTGTCGGGATTATGAGGGCCCAGCTGTCTCTCCTTGGGGCGTACTTCATTGACTCAATTCTGTTGAGACAGCCCAGCTTTCTCCTTGCTGCGTTGGCCTGGAACGACTCGGCCCTGCTCCTTCGTGCAGCTTAGCACGGGCAGCAGCCCCCGGGGAGGCGGAGTCCACCAGCTGTGCCTGCTTCTGCCTCTGCCGTCTGACTGCAGCCCTACTCTGCCCTCTGATCATCAGCCTCAGGACGGGGGTGCAGGAGCCACCCAAGTGACAGGTCCCAAGCCCCTTTGGAAACAGGTCACACAGGTGTGGGCCATGGATGTCTACATGGCTGGTGAGCACGCAAAGGGCACGCAGACTCCATTAAGTGCAAAACCACGCCCCAGGCTGCCTTCAGCACCGGCCGGTGGCCGGGGGAGAGGCGTCCAGCAGCAGAGAGCGAGCCCTGCCTGCCTGCCACCCTGTGACTGACAAGCAGTGGCGGGAGCTACAGCACTGATTCCAGTCCTTGGCTGGGTTTCTGCATTTAGCTATCTACCCTGGGCTGCTTGTATTTTTATCATCTTCCGAGACACTGGTGGCTGTGGCTGGCATTTAGAAACATATTTTGTTTTGCCACTCTGTGTATAATAATACATTTGAAAATTTCGTGTCAGATTTAATTAGAAACAAATTTCCGACTGCATTCATCTATGCCTGCTCTCACGTCCCAGCCTCCCACCGGCACAATGCGGTCAGAGATATCCTCCCTCAAGGACAGCCCAAACCTCTCGGCACAATAGCCAGACTGTTCCGGGGGAGAGAAGGTGGCTCTGTGGCTGGACAGGCGTCCTGGATCCCACAGACTGCTTACTATGCATACCCTGCCTCTATTTCCACATCTGCAAAATGGGCACAGCAATTCCCACTCCTCCAAGCAGCTATAAGGATCAGTGCTCATCCAGGCCACACACTTGGAAAGCGCCAGGCCCTTAACGAGGGGATCCCACAAATGCCAAGAACTACTTTGGAAATAGCTCTGAGCCACCCCAGTGTCATTCCCTGTTCCCGGTCTCCAGGGCACCCCTCCACTTTCCCCCTGGGAGGCCAGGTCGCAGTTGTGAGCCCAACCTCCATCCCTGCTGTCCCTTCTTCCCATCAGCCTCTTGGCGTGACCCCAGCTGTCAGAAGGGGCTTGGCACAGTGCATCTCTGTGGCTGATGGGGGCGGGGGTCCCTCAGAGGAGACTGCTGGCCGCTCACTGGGCCATGTGCTGTGGACACAGTATGATGTGCGTGTGTATAATGTGTGTGTATAATGCATATGTGTGTGCATGTGTGTGTGAGAGATCAGTGTGTGAGGCATGCACACATGTAGTGTATGTATCATGTGTGTGCATGCGTGTGTGTCTCAGACATCACTGTGCATGAGCCAGTCGTGTGGTGCGTATGTGTGTAATGTATGTGTGTACAATGCATGTGTGTCCAGGTGCATGTGTAATGTGTGTGTGTGATGTGCGCATGTCCAGGTGCGTGTGCAGGTGTGTGTGTGCATGGCCCCTGGCTGTGCCCAGAAGCAGTGTCTCCCAAGTGTATAGCGTGGCCCGGGCGTTGTAGTCCGGGCACGCAGCCACTCTGCCCGCCTGGCCTAGGAGCGCCAGCCCCTGGCACCTGTGCCTTTGGCTCCTGGGTTGGGCGCTGGGAAGAAAGCAGCCTTTGGCTCTGAGGTGGAAGAGGCCAGCTGTACATCTGGCTTCAAAGCAAAGCAGCGTTTCCTGAGCTGCCCAGGGCGAGGCCCCACCCTTTCCTGGCCTGTGCGTTGACTCCCTGGTCTCCAGCCTCCAGGGCCCGGGCTGAGCGCCTCCTCATGTGGGCATCCAGGGCTGGGGCCTCTCTGGTTCTCTCGCATCAGCCGGTCTGCAGAGGGGCTGAGCCCCTGATGGGGTCTCCAGGTCTGTGTGGGGGCAGCAGAGCCCTCCGTGACTGGTTCATCCACAGAGTGTAATGGGCCATGCACAAACTTGCATCTAGAACATTCAGTGCAGTTCTCACGACAGTGCTGCCCGGGCACTGGCCCAGACAGAGGGTGGCAAGGAGACCCCTCAGCGGTGAGCTGCCTCTTGTCTCCTGCCCTGGGTAGGTTTCCATCCATGGGAAAAATGGACCACATAGTGCAGATTTATTTACAAGGAAGGCTCCAGAACAAATGCACATTGCTTTTCTTTCTTTATTCAATCACATTTTGCTTGAAAGGCAGAGAGACTGAGACAGAGAGATCTTGCATCCCAAATACCTGCACCAGCCAGAGCTGCACCAGATCAAAGCTAAGATCCGGGAACTTCTTCCGGGTCTCCCATGTGGCTGGCAGGGGTCCAAGCACTGGAGCCATCACCTACTGTCCCACAGGGTGTGCACTAGCAGGGAGCTGGATTGGGAGCAGAGCTGACCCTTGAACCCAGCCCTCTCACATGGGATGCAGGCGTCCCGCCAGCAAGTTAACCACGGCACTAAATGCGTTTCTCAGGAATGGTTGCCTTGCTTCACCCAACACCACTGCCTCCGGGTAACCTCCAAGAGCCACCAGCCGGAGATGGGGAGCTTGCCACGGGTGGGTGTGGCTTTGCCCCTCCAGGGCGTGGCCTCATCCCTCTTGGGTGTGGCCTCATCCCTCCTGGGCGTGGCCTCATCCCTACTTCGAGGGTCTGAGAGGAATGGCTTTGTTCTCACTGTGACACAGATCAGCTTGGTTCTAGGCTGCAGTTGTGTAAGTCCCTATCCCCAGCCCCGAATCTCGAGAGGAGCAGAATCAGAGATGCATGGCTTGTTCTTATACATGCTGCTGTCCAGGAAGTCTTTATAAATGGAGCATGTGGCATTGTGCCCGTGTGGCCACCTTCAGAGCTCTGTCTTGCCCTGGAATCTCCTTGGCTCCTGAGATGTGAGATGACCCTGGGGGTGGAGGGCCTGTGGTAGCTGTGGCAGGCAGAGTGGGACCGGGTCAGCTCCGGGAGCACAAGTGTTCAGCTCCCGGCTAATGCACCTGGGAAAGCAGCAGGTGTCGGCTCAAGTCCTTGGGCTCCCTGCACCCATGTGGGAGAACCCAGATGGAGTTCTAGGATCCTGGCTTGGGCCTGGCCCAGCCCTGGCCATGGTGGTCCTTTGCTGACTCCCACTGTTCCTCATCTGGTCCGTAGTCAAAAGCTTTCTTTATAAATAAATGAGCTTCTTTTCTGTGAATAAAAGCCACTTCCTCGTCTCGAAGGCATGCTAAGACAGAGAAGTGTTTCTTTCTCCTTAAATAACTGTCCTATATTTAAATGCTGTTAAATCCCTTCCCTGGCTTCCCTTCTCCTGGACTGAATTGGAATCATGCAGCTTCCCTCCCAGGCTCATTTCTGTTCCTGACCGGCATGGGTGTTGCCCTTTGCCCGATCCACTTGTGTCGCAAACCAAAGCCACCGCTGCAAAGGAGAGATGGTGACGGTTCCGCTGGTGCCACAGGGGAGGGAGAGATGAGGGCACAGCCTGGCCCGCCCCCTTCCTGCTCCGTCTCGGCTTCACACTTGTGTCCACGGCCAAGATCCGAGAGACAGACACAGGCCTCCTCCACTGGCGGCTGCGTCTCCCTCCACATCCCATCTCTTCCCCCCACTTGTCACTCACCACCCCCAGACCTAACCACCTTCTTGGCTTGTCCAAGGCGCTGGGCCCGCGTCTTAACCTGGACTCACCCTTAAATCTCTCAGGTGAGAAGTTGAACTTCCTGCGTTGGGACACTGGGCCCTATATCCCAGCACCCATCATGCCGCCTGGCTCAGAGCGGACCCCACACATATGGCTCTGACATGTGCCCTACATCAGCCGCTGGCAATAGTTGGTGTTGAGGGTTGCTGGGACCAGGGTGGGCCTCCTGGTACCCTTCTTTGGGGGGGACCTTCCTCTCTGCCCTGTCCCCGGATGGGCATGGCTGTGATGTGCGTCTGGCTATGCCTTCTCTCCAGTGGCCTGTGCCCATGTGGAAATGTGGTTGCAAGCTCTTAAACCCAAGCATTATTTTCTCTCGGCATTGGGAACTCTCAGAAGCACTGTCAAGCCTCCAGAAGGTAAAAAAAAAAAAGTCTGCTGTGTTCAGGCCTGGATGCCTTTCCGATGAGCTCTTTGAAGAGATAGGGAAAGAAAAACTCAGAGTGTTGTGAAATCAGACCAGCAATGACAGCGTCCTGTAACTCCAACGTGGTGGGGAGCTGTGGATCCAAGTCACACTTTCCACCGGGCCCCACCTGCGAAGTGCACAGAGCAGCTTGTTAAACAGCAGCAAGTCAGATCTGTTTCCAGATGCGTCCACCGCGACCGGCTGCCCTCCTCCCTGCTCCTCGCCTCGCCTCCATGGCTTGGCTGACGCTGTTTGCATTGCCAGAGATACTCTGATCCTCCTGCATCTGGGGCTGTGCTGGGCAGCCTGGAAGCCCCCTGTCCTCTCCCTGCTCACCGGCACCATCTCCTCCCTTGTCCATGGTCAAGTCTTGTCTTCTCAACCACTCACCTCTTCAGGTGCATCAGACCCCACCCTCTCTTTCCAGCCCAGCTGTGTGGTGTAGAAGGAAGAATTCCACACCAGTGAACCCCAAATCCCACCTGGGAATCACCTGGGAAGTTTTTGAGAGAGAGCTGCTGAGTCAGAATCCCTGGAGATGGGGCCAGCGCTGTGGCATAGCGGGTAAAGCCCCAGCCTGCAGTGCCTACATTCTATATGGGCGCCGGTTCAAGTCCTGGCTGCTCCACTTCCGATCCAGCTCTGCTATGGCCTGGGAAAGCAGTGGAAGATGGCCCAAGTCCCTGGGCCCCTGCACCCACGTGGGAGACCCAGAAGAAGCTCCTGGCTTCAGATCGGCGCAGCTCCAGCCGTTTCGACCAATTGAGAGTGAACCAGCAGATGGAAAATCTCTCTCTCTCTGCCTCTGCTCTCTCTGTGTAACTCTGACTTTCAAATAAATAAAAAAAAAAAACTTAAAAAAATCCCTGGAGATGAAACCCACGTATCTTACTTTAAAAATAAAAAGGCTGCAGAAAGTAAATCTCATGATACATCAAGTTCAAAAGCAACCTGACAGCTCTTGGTACTTTCAGGGGAGAGCTGCTGATGAGCCTGGTCCCAGGAATCCCAAAAGACTGTCTTTCCGTGAGGAGTCGGCAAGTTCATGCCGTTGGGTGCCATGGGAACATTCAGCGGCCGTGACCTTGAAATGCTGGCTTTTTGCGTGCTGAAGATATTTACGCAGATCCTCCTTTTTCTCTGTTCGATCTCATCTACCTCCAAACTAAACACCGCTATTCATACCGGGTTAATCAATTTCACCTGGGCTTTGCTCAGCAGCCTTCACTTTCCATCCCTCCCACGGTGAACAGTGGCGCTTCCTTGGCCAACATATGGGACAAATCCTATCCAGCTTAGGGCTCAGTTTTGTGCATGCCATGTTTGTGTGTGCTCAGAAAGTACAACCCCCAGTGCCCTCATGACACATTCATCACGCTTTCCTAGGCACTGTCTGTTTTCTTAAATATTTATTTTTATTTATTTGCAAGAGTGACAGAAAGAGAGAGAGAGACATATTCACTGGCTCTCTCACCAAATGGCTGCAGCAGCTAGGGCTGGGCCAGGCTGAATCTAGGAGCCCAGAACCCCACCCTGGTCTCCCATGTGGGTGGCAGGGGCCCAAGCACCTGAGCCATTTTCCGCTGATTTCTCAGGCTCATTAGCAGGGAGCTGGATCAGAAGCAGAGCAGCTGGGACTTGGACTTGAACCAGGGCCCTGATATTGCATGGCAGCATCGCAGGCAGTGGCTGTACCCACTGCACCGCAGTGCCAGCCTCCAGTCAGCACCTTCAGAAGCGTGGGGTAGGACTGGGCGACTGCTCTTCAATTTAGTCTTGAACTTGGCCACAGCCTCTGCCTTTGGGCTCTATGCAGCAGCCCCCTCTGCTCCCACATTTGTCTTCAGCCTTACTAATCTGCATGTGGACTGTGCCGACAGCCACTGACCTGTGGCCTGGGCTGTCCCATCAGCCACCAGTCGTGCTTGAGGATGTCCAAGCGACAAATTTCTCTGAATCTGAAGACATCAAATCGCACTTCCTGTATAGTATCCAGTTGCGTGCATTTCAATTGCCAGAGAGATGTGGAGATGCGTTGTGAATTTCAATAAAACCATTGGCAGAGAACCCAATGTGCCAAACCATTCCCTGGAAAGCAATTTACAAGGCCAGAGAGCAGATACACAGTACTAAGGAGACGATCCAGCCATGAACTTCCACAGAATGTGGGCAGAAGGCTTGACCGTGGAGAGCTTAGAAACTTCCTGGGGCGCCTACTATGACCCTGAGTGTGGTATACAGTAGGAGCCAAATGAATAAACGACTGGATGACTGTCAGATGTGAGTCGTGCCCTCAAGCGTAGGTATGGCAGGCTCAGAGAAGAAACACACCCAGAGATGCCGCACCCAGGAGCCGTGAGCCTATTGTACCAGAAATTTAGAAAAACACATCCCCTTGTGAAAGGCGGTCTTCTATATTATCGGCAGTGGTCATTCACTGAGCAGTAGCTAAATAGACAGTACCGGGCAGATGCTGTTTATATTCTGCAGAGAGCTTAGAGCCACACTGTGCGCACTTGCTGACCCACGTTGTAATAGCAAGATAAGGACGAGTTCCCAGTCAGCCAAGCTGTGTGCAGCAACAATGTGATTTATTTTGTAATCGACTGAGTTCTTCCTTGCTTCCTTCCCAAACAGATTGGATGTCAAACAACTTGCCAGTGCCCTTCTAGGGAGCAAGCAGGGAAAAGACAACCCAAGGTTTCTTGCAGCTTGGCTAAAAGAAACATTGTACAGAAAAGTAAGAAATAAAGATAGTTTGGGGAGAAGAAAGAAATCGGTCTGGTGGTCATGATGTTTGCACGGAATTTTAGCATGGGCTATTTCTTTTCTCTTTTATTTTCTTCAAGGTTCATTGATTTGAAAGTCAGAGAGAAAGAGAGAGAGAGGTTTTCCATCTGCTGACTCACTCCTCAAATGTTATAATAGCCAGGGCTGGACCTGGCCAAAGCCAGGCACTGCATCTGGGTCTTCCACATAGGTGGGAGGGACCCCAGTACTTGAGCCATCACCTGCTGCCTTCCCAGGTGCATTAGCAGGGAGTTGGATCAGAAGTGGAGCAGCCAGGACTTGAACCAGGCTCTCCTGTATGGGATGCAGGAGTCCCAAGCTGTGGCTTAACCCATCAGCAACCACTCGGGGAGCACACAGCGACCCCTGGAAGCTGCTGGAGTGGCAGAGAAAGAAATCCCGCTTCTGAGACAATGTTTTTCTGGGAGAAGCAGACACACACAGGGAGACTCAGGAGAACGTATGGAAACTGAGCAAGGAAATGCAGCATCTGTGGCCAATGAGGACACTGCTTTTTATTTTTTAACTGAAAACATATTTACTTAAGACGCAGACAGGCAAGCAGACAGACAGACAGACAAGAAGAGTTCTCATCTACTGATTCACTCCCAAATGCAACTGAGCCTGGCTGGGGCTGAAGCCGGAAGCCAGCAGCTCAGTCCAAGCCTCCCGCATCCGGGGCAGGAACCCGATGACTTGAGCCATCAGCCCACGGTCTGCACTGGCAGGAAGCCGGAGTCAGGGCTGGAGCTGTACTAGAACCCAGGAGCTGTGATGTGTGGCCAGGCAGGGACCAGGGTCTCCCTCTGATAAAGGCTAAGCAAAGTGGGAAACTTACTGGCACGCGCGCAGGGGGCTGGGTGTGGCTGGGCCGCTAGTGCAGGCCAGGAGGGGACGACCTCTGGGGCCAGCTCTGCTCTGAGCGCACGTGGAGGTGGCGCGGGGGCAGGAAGCCACCGCGAGGACGGCTCAGGGGATGCAGGGAAGGGAATGTTCTTCGCGGGCGCCCCGCGTTCCGCCCGGAGGGGACCGTACACTTGATGATTTATAGTTCGGTACGAAAGCGCCGCGCGCCTGGGAGATGAAAGGCTTGGTATAAAACTGAGTTATGGCCCTGCTCGCCAGCCGCACTGCGGGGCTTTTCCAAAAGTGGAGCTAAGCCCCGCGTGTTTGCGCCGACTCTGGGCGTCCTGAACGGTTCCACTCCCCCAAGCCGAGGGCGTGCGGGGTCGATCAGGGCCCCCAAACTACTCCCTCTGCGCGCGCACGCGCGAAGGCCACGACTTTGCGACTCCGCATCAGTGGTCTGGGAGGTGAGGGGCAGATGCGGGGACACCCACGCACACTCGCCCATGCTCGCGACTCTCCTGCAGACAAACAGGCCATTGGTATTTTTTATTTTTAATCTCCAGAAGGGCTGCTTTGCTTGGGGAGCTGAGCCAGTAGCAGGTGTCACTTTGTCCCATCCAAAGCCGGGGCTCCAGAGGCCTCTCCTCGCCATGTGCAGCTGCTTCTCTGCGGTCAGCGCTGGGCAGGGGGCGCCTGTTTCTAGAAAAGCCCGTCGGTGGTGTGTTACCCTAGGCCTTTGGAATTCTCCGCAATCATCATGCCACTGGTTCAGGACAAGCTGGTGTGAGCCGGCCTGAGTCTTTGCCAAGTGCGGGATTCATTGGACGCGGAGCGAGGCAGGAGGCGGGGGGCCGCGGGGTGCACCTGCTGCCCGCGGAGCCTCGCTTCCGCCTCTCCTCTCGCCCCATGGGGACGCATGGGGCTAAAAAGTGACACGCAGCCTCCATCCGGAGCTCACACTGGCTGGCACGGCTCTCCCAGGCAGACTCGGGGTTTTCCGTGTCCGGGTTGCTTTTGAAAAAATGCAGTGTTTAGGCTCGTGAAGAAACAGAGTTCTCAAGTAACCGTCTCCTTCCCTCTTTGGCTGTGTGGTTGGGAAGATGACGAAGAAAGCTCGCCAGCGCTGGGAGAAGCCAGCTGCTTCCTAACTCCTTCCTGGCGGCTGGGCCCGTGTGTGTGTGTGTGTGTGTGTGTGTGAAAGGGGGAGGGAAAGATGGGGAAAGACTCTGGTGGCAAGGACCCTGCACAGTCTGTGCTCCATGTGCGAGGCAGCAGTCAGGCTGTGAGGACTGGATCTGCCTCCATGGTGGGCAGGTGGGCAGGGTAGGGGACAGATGTCCGGCTGCTGCTCTGCCCTGCCTGACCCCGGAGCTGGGCTTGGGCAGGTGGTCCAATGACTTGCATCTCTTCAAGTAATTGGCTCTCTCTCTCCCCCATATATCTGTCTGCCTGTATATCTATGTCCATCCATTCATCCATGTGCTATGTATTTATGTATGAATCTGAATCTATCATCTATTCATGCATCTACCTATGTATCCATATGTCTATGTGCCTGTCTGTCCATCTGTCTATATATGTATCTATCTATAATTTATTTATATATCTACCTATGCATCTATGAATCAACCAGTCTATCAGTGCATCTGTCTGTCCATCCATCTATGTATGTAGTTATGTATCTATCTATACATTATCTGTCTGCTTGTTTGCCTTTCTATGTGTCTATCTACATATCTATAATCTATCTGCCTATTTATCTGTATTAAATATTTTTATTTATTTGAGAGGTAGAGTTACAGACAGTGAGAGGGAGAGACAGAGAGAGAGGTCTTCCTTCCACTGGTTCACTCCCCAGATGGTTGCAATGGCCAACACTTTGCCGATCCGAAGCCAGGAGCCAGGAGTTTCTTCTGGGTCTCCCATGCAAGTGCAGGGGCCCAAGCACATGGGCCATCTTCCACTGCTTTCCCAAGCCATAGCAGAGAGCTGGATCAGAAGAGGAGCAGCCAGGACTCAAACCGGCGCCCATATGAGATGCTGACGCCGCAGGCAGAGGATTAACCTACTATGCCATGGGACCATCTCCTGTATTCCACTTTAATTGGTTATGAAATCAGCTCTGTTATCTTATATTTTTGTATTTTTAAACCCCTGCCTTTCTCCAGTGATATATCACTAAAGAACTGCCGAAATGCATTGTGGAATGTGTTAACAGTTTCTCTGAATATCAATAACTATCATCTCTCAAAATAAGAATTCGTTGGCACAATGAGCCATTTTCTGAAAAACTTGCCACCTTCCTCTCAGTCTTCCTTTGTACAATTTTTGTTGCTGTTTTTGTTCAACATTTGTGCTGATGGATTGATATTTGTTTGCCCCTCTGCAGTACTCTTGCTCTCATTGAAGAACAGCTCACTCCTATCGATGACGTCAGTCATCTAACTCCTCTCTGATGACGTCAGCCGAGCCCTGGGGTGGTCACCGGGGTTGGGGGGGGCGTGGCTATTCCAGCTTTCTGTTGACCCTGAACCTGCAACCATTGTCAGGTGCGGCAGAATGAGTGCTGCATTTCAAGCTTCAGTTTGCAGGTGAGGTTGAATGGTAGAAGGGCCGCCATTAGGGAGACTCGCCGTGCCACAGGTGCTAAGCCAAGCATCGTGCAGTCATCTCATTTTCTGGCTCACTCCCTGGATGCCTTGCAACAGTAGGGGTTGGGCCAGCCCAAACCAGAAGCTCAGAACTCCATCAGGGTAACCCACGCGGAAGCCAGGGACCCAGGCACTTGAGCCATCTCCCACTGCCTGCTCCGGTGCACATTAGCAGGAAGCTGGATTAGAAGGGCAGGTGGGATTCAAACCCAAGTGCCCTGATGTGGACTGTGGGTGTTCCAAGTGGTGCTTTAACCTGCTGCACTACGTACAACCCCTGCCCGCCCCGAATCAACTTAACTGGATCTGCTAGTTCCTTTCTCCATGGCCTTTTTGAAGTGCCATCCTAGCTGCGTACAGAGGGGCTGAGTGACAAGACTCGATGCTCAAACCCTTATTCTAAGGCCATTTGTGCCCCGGCAGCATCACAAAATGCACCCAGGAGAACTGGTCCTTGGGCTGGGACCCCCAGGGGCATCGGGCATCCAAACACCCAAGAAGAGCAGTGCTGTAGGCTGAGGTCGTGCCCTGATGGGTGGCAGAAAGGCGAGTTCTGGGTGAAGCGAGGCAGAGGCATTGAGAGGATCTGGGCAAAGAGGGGGCCCTTGTAGGGGCAGTGGAGCAAGACCACGTGGATGATGGCCACCCAGAGCCACCCGAGGCTGTGCACCTGCTGTCTGCCTCGCCCACTGCAAGCCCCAGACCCCCGTGTCCCCTCACCTGAGACTTCCCTTGAGTATCCCACTCAACGAGCAGCCTGGGACCTTTCATTTCTTTTCCCTAAGAATTGTGGTAAAATATGCACACTTTGCCATTTTCACCATTTTAACGTGTACCCTCAGAAGGTTGTGCAACCATCACCGTCTTACAGTTCTGGAACATTCTCGCCACCCCAAAGGGAAACCCCATAGCTGTGAAGCAGTTGCTCCCTTTGCCTCCCACCACGTCTCCTAGAAACGATTCATCTGCTTTATTTCTCTTTGGTTATCTTTTCCCCACTTTGGACACTTCAGATAAATAGAATCCGTAGCCCACGTGATGCTTTGTGCCTGGCTTATGTCACTTAGGGAAAGGCTGTCAGTGATCCTGTCCTTGGAAGCAGGTGTCAATGTCTCCTCCTGCGCTGAGGCTGAGTGGCGCTACGCTCGTGCCCACAGCCCCCTGTGTGTGGCCACACATCAGCCAGGGTCGTTTGGGCTGCTCCCACCTCGTGACTACCGTGAGCGGCACTGCCAGGAACATTGCCTGTCCCCCCACCCCCACCCCTAAGCTTTCACCTGAGCTCATGCATTCGATTCTTCGGGGCAGTATGCCCACGCGTGGAATGGCTGGTTGTGGAGCAAACCTGCCCAGTGACATCCCAGCAGCAGTGCCGGAGGGTTCTATGTCTTTGCTGGCACTTATTTCCGGTTGTTGTCTTTGTATTTATCGATGTATTTGTTTTTTTGGTGCTGGCCAGCCTGGTGGGTGTGAAGGGACATCACAAGCGAGTTTCAATGGCATTTTTTTCCTGATGAGTTGACTTATGGCCCTGAGCATCTTGTTTTTAAAGATTTATTTTACTTATTTGAAAGACAGAGTTACACATGGAGAGATCTTCCATCTGCTGGTTCACTCCCTCAATGGCTGTAACAACTGGAACTGGGCCAGGCAGAAGCCAGGAGCCTGGAACTTCATCCAGGGCTCCCACATGGGTGGCAGGGGCCCAAGCACCTGTGCCATCTTCCAGCTGGATCAGAGGTAGAGCAGGGGCCAGCACTGTGGTATATAGTAGGTTAATCCTCCACCTGCGGTGCCAGCATCCCATATGGGTACTGGTTCTAGTCCTGGCTACTCTGCTTCTGATCCAGCTCTCTGCTATGGCCTGGGAAAGCAGTAGAAGATGGCCCAAGTCCTTGGGCCCCTGCACCCACGTGGGAGACCGGGAAGTAGCTCCTGATTCCTGGCTTCAGATTGGTGCAGCTCCAGCCGTTGTGGCCATTTGGGGAGTGAACCAGTGGATGGAAGACTTCTCTCTCTCTCTCCCTCCCTCTCTCTTTCTCTCTCTGTCTCTCTCTCTGCCTCTCCTCTCTCTGTGTAACTCTCAGTTTCAAATAAATAAAATAAATCTTTAAAATAATTGTATTTCTCTCCTCCTAGGATGGTGTAGTTCTCCTCTGTTCTTTGCTGCACCTGAGAACCTTGAACAGTGCTCACCATTGCAGGGACTCAAAATATGAGTCTTCAAAAAGCTCATGAAAAATGCATGTTTGCATTAAAAACTTTGCACAAAATATATCTTTTTAAAAAAAGTTTATTTAGGGCCGGTGCCATGGCTCACTAGGCTAATCCTCCGCCTTGCGGCGCCGGCACACCGGGTTCTAGTCCCGGTTGGGGTGCCAGATTCTGTCCCGGTTGCCCCTCTTCCAGTCCAGCTCTCTGCTGTGGCCAGGGAGTGCAGTGGAGGATGGCCCAGGTGCTTGGGCCCTGCACCCGCATGGGAAACCAGGAGGAAGCACCTGGCTCCTGGCTTTGGATCAGCGCAGCGCACCGGCCGTAATGGCCATTTTGGGTGAACTAACGCAAGGAAGACCTTTCTCTCTATCTCTCTCTCACTGTCTAACTCTGTCTGTCAAAAAAAAAAAAGTTTATTTATTTGAAATGCAGAGAGAGAGAGAGACTTGCTAGTTCCATTCTGCCTCTGTTCCCCGTGCCCCTGCAGCCCCGGTTCCTTGAATTCGAGGCTGTGAGTGAGACTCGCCTCCTGTAGTTTACGGTGTCGCTACTGATGCCGCCAGTGTCTGCAGCCCACCGAGCACAGGGGCAGCGTGGGAGCCATCAAGCGCCATGTGTTCCGTGTGTGATCAGGGTAGGGTCGCCCGCAGGGATCGGGAGGTGAGCATCTAGCGAGGTCACTGAGCACGGGGGAGCTGCAGGACGCCCCCGAGGAGGGAGGGAGGCTCTGCTCACACCATCCCCTGGTGGAGGAGGCTGGGCGCAGGCTTTCCCAAGCCCCGCTTCACTGAGGCTCAGGACCGACAAAAATCTGCTCCCCAAACATCCCCGTGGGGCACAGTGGTGGGAACTTGGCACAGGCACGCGGGCGTTGTTTTGGTCTGGTTTTGCTTTGATAACTTCGCTGGGAATTCTCTGTGCCGTACAAGTGCGAGTGTAGGCTGAAATCTGAGTGACCCGAGGAAGTCAGAGAGTCATAGACAGACACAGACTGTCTCCCTTTTGCCGGTTCGCTCACCAGTTGCCTGTGACAGCCAGGGCTGGGCCAGGTCAAAGCCAGGAGCCTGGATCTCCATCTGGGTCTCCCATATGGGTAACAGGGACCCAAGCGCTGAGCCATCGCCTGCTGCCTCCCAGGGGGTGCATTTGCAAGAAGACGGAATCAGAAACGAATCTGGGACTCAAACCCAGGCTCCTAATGATGAGATGCCAATGTCTCAGGAGCCAAACATCCACAAGCAGTGTTTACCAATCCGCGGGCTCTGTGGGTACCCAGACTCCTCCGGTTCTGCACTCAAACAAGGAGAAGATGCCTGACACTAAGTACACATCACTGTCATTCTTATCACAAGACAGGGCTCTTGACACGTTTCTGCAACATTAGCTACTGACTAAGGATGTCCTGGGGAGACGCGGGCGTTCCAGGATGGGGTGCTGACGTGATTAAATGGGAATGGCCCAGCTAATACAAAGCTTTCAGGAAGCTGTCCCTTAGGCAATCCAATAGCAAATAAAATTGGCATCTTCACTCTGAAATGATGGAGTTCCAAGACTGACTTCCTAGTACAGTGTGTTTCCTTTCTTTTTTAAATAAGTTATTTATGTTAGAAAGAAAGAACGAGGGGGCCAGCGCTGTGGCGTAGTGGGTGAAGCCACCGCCTGCAGTGCCAGCATCCCGTATGGGCACCAGTTCAAGTCCTGGCTGCTCCTCTTCTGATCCAGCTCTCTGCTATGGCCTGGGAAAGCAGTAGAAGATGGCCCAAGTCCTTGGGCCTCTGCACCCATGTCGGAGACCCGGAAGAAGCTCCTGGCTTCAGATTGGCCCAGGTCTGGTCATTGCAACCATTTGGGGAGTGAACCAGCAGACAGAAGACCTCTCTCTCTGTCTGCCTCTCTCCCCACCTCTGCTTCTCTGTAACTCTGCCTTTCAAATAAATAAATAAATCTTAAACAAAAAAAAAAAAGGAAGAGTGAGAAAATGCCAGCTCCCGTTTGCTGGTTCACTCCACAGGTACCTGCATGGCCTCGGGGAGAACTCAAATCCAGGACTCTCACGTGGAGGGCAGAACCCAACCACTGCAGCCACGGCCTCTGCCTCCCAGGGGTTGCATCCGCAGGAAGACTGGAACCCAGCCTTGCAATGCAGAATGCAGGCATCCTAACGGGGGGCTTAGCCACTAGGCCAAACGCCCGCCCCGGTGTGTTCTCTGACATCATCCAATTACTAATTAGCTTGTAAATTAATACTTACAAGTACATTCTTCTAACAAACATTTGCAAGCCCCCGGAAGCCTGTCAATAGTCAGGGCTGCACAAGCCCCTTTTGCTGTTCTCAGATCTTCCTAACACATTAGGACTACAGTGGGGCCATGAGTGGTCACACAGCGTGCACAGACACAGATGGTATGAGGGCTCTGTGTGCGCAGCTCTGGCCTCCCTACCTCTGAGCTGGTGGCCACCTCCCTAGCATGCCCAGCTGGGAGTGCAGGGAGTGAGAAAGCAAATGAGGAAATGGATGCTTTGCAGGGCACTGATGCTCCAAGAGAGATGGTGTCCATCCCCATTAACCTTTGTGCGACTGTAGGCTTCGTGGGGACAAAGTCGGACATGCGGGCACTTGCCTCCACCTGTTGTTGCCTTTCCTGGGGTACTGCGGCCCTCAGTGGTGGATGGTGTCTCAGGCAGCCCCTAGAGCAACTGTTCTGTTGTTCAGGAATTGTGCCAGGACAGAGATGCTGGCTGGGGCGTTAGTGTCAGAGGACTTTTGTCCTACGGTCTTGGGTTGGTTCTTAGACATTGCCCCCTAGCACAGCTAGGTTAATCCAGTTTCTGGGAGACAGGCCTCATGGTTCAGTAGATTAAGCCGCTGCCTGAGACGCCAGCATCCCGCAGCAGCACTGGTTCGAGTCCTGGCTGCTCCACTTCCCATCCAGTTCCTTGTTAATGGCCTTGGAAAGCAGCAGAAGATGGCCCAAGTGCTTGAGCCTCTGCGCCCGTGTGGGAGACCCAGATGAAGCTCCTGACTTCCGGCTTCAGCCTGTCCCAGCCTTGGCCTCTGTGGCCATCTGGGGAATGTGAACCAGCAGATGGGAAATCTCTCCTCTTCCCCTGTCTATCGCTCTGCTTTTCAAATAAATACCAAAAAAAGATACATATTGTGTCTGAATGAAGTTAGGGAGGATGTAAGATATAAAATCATCATGTTGACACTTTGCACCTAAATTGTAAAATCAGCTTCTGCTATTTGACACTTATCAAAAGCAGTACCATCAGTGCCAAATTCACCAAGCAGATGATAGAAATAAAACTTCCATCCTGTTGGGATTAGACTTTGAAGAGTGCGATGAGTTATTTTATCACAGCCTTTCTGATTCCTAAATTTCATACACTGATATTCAATTGCATCGAACTGTTTCTCCACACCCAAACTGAAGGTGAGGATTTAGAATAGAAAATAGGTGGAGGTGAGGCCGGCGTTGTGGTGTAGCAGGTTAAGACATCACCCGTGAGGCCGGCATCCCATATGGACACAGGTTCGAGTCCCGGCTGCTCTGCTTCTGATCCAGCTCCTTGCTAATGACCTGGGAAAGCAGCAGAAGATGGCCCAAGTGCTTGGGTTCCTGCCACCCATGGAGACCCAGATGGAGTTCCAGGCTCCTGGCTTCAGCATGGCCCAGCACCAGTGGTTGTGGCCATTTGGAGGAATGAATCAATGATGGATGGAAGATCTCTCTCTCTCTCTCTCTCTCTAACTCTGCTTCCCAAACAAACTTTCAAGCATTTCATTTTTGTTTATTTTAATGAAAGGGAAGATCATCCAGTCATTCACTCACGAGAGAGCTGTGGGTTGCCTACCGTGAGCAAGGTCTTCACATACGTGCGATGTGGTACAGTACAGCACAGGACACCTGTTAGCCCGACTTCAGAAAACAAGATTCAGTAACACGCAGGCTCCACTGTGGCCGAAGCGAGGCCAGAGGAGACGGCCGAGCCATCACCCTGGTGACCACTGCTCGCAGTCCCCCACTTGCCTGCTCCGTTTCCCATGGCTGTAAATGGAAGAGCCCTGGTTATTACTGGGATTTTTATTGTAGTAAAAATGCTTAGCCCGAGATCCAGGCTCCTAAGGATGCGACATGAGATCAGTAACTACAGATGCTGCGTTCCCCAGCCTCTTCCTTTTGTGTGTCTGACTTCTAGACCTGACGAACCTTGCCCCGTTTTCTCCACCGCCTCGTATCCCTTGACAACCAGCGTTTTACTCTGTGTCTCTGAGTTTGACTATTTTAGATGCCTCGTGTGAGAGGAATCACGCACCCTCTTTGTCTTCCCATCCCTGGCTTCTTCCACTTAGCATTAGGTCCTCCATGGTCACTCATGTGGCAGGATTTCTTTCTCTTTTTTTTCTGAATTTTTAAACACTTTATTTGAAAGGCAGAGGGAGAGAGGGAGAGAGGGAGAGAGGTCTCCTTCTGCTTGTTCTCTCCCCTAAATGGCAGCAATGGCCAGGGCTGGGCCAGGCCGAAGCCGAGAACTTGGGGATCCATCTGGGTCTTCCACATGGATGATCATGACTCAGGTACTCGGGCCATCTTCCGCTGCTTTTCCAGGTGCATTAGCAGGGAGCTGGTTCAGAAGCAGAGTAGCCAGGACTTGAACTGGTGCTCATCTGGGATGCTGGTGTCGCAGGCAACAGCTTTACCCACTGTGCCACAACGCCAGCCGCAAAGTCCCTTCTTTCTAAGGGCTGAAGACTATCCCACGTGTGTATGTACCTCATTTCTCTGTCCATTCATCTTCCGATGAACACTGAGGTTGTTTCTGGATCTTGGCCATCGTGCACCGTGCTGCGATGAACACAGGGATGCAGGCTCTTGTGCATCCTTGAGCCCCTGATTTCAATACTTCCAGATACATACCTAAGAGTGTGGATCTGGAAAACTGAGTGTTGTCCCCAAAATATCAAAAATAGGATTGCCGTGTGACCCAGCGATCCTGGCTGTTCTTTTGCTATAACACTTAAAGATGTGTAGTGAGGAGATACGAAAACCCAGTAACTCAGAATCGTACTCCTAGCATGGGAAGGCCTTCCAATAGCGTGTGTCCATTTCATAGACCAGGGAATATGTGTCTGTGTATGTCTCTCTGGAGTTCTTTTGATCCCAAATGTCCACTGTTGCTGCGATAACCCACTGACGATAAACATCTCGAGTCTACTTTTCAGTGCAATTCAAGCAACTTTTTCTGCTGGTTTGGTTATGTGCACGATAACTTGCAAAGTACCATAAGAGGCCCAACGGTGGATTCGATCTGGTTTCAGTTTTCAAGGGGTTCCGCGTGTGCCGTGGGAGATGCAACGCAGAGTGAGAGGAACAAGTGTTATGGCAACAGCAGGCAGTGTTAGGGGGATACCGAAGAAAATCCTTTCTCATTTGAACAGTTTTGGCTGTGAGGGGGCTGCAGGCAGAGACAGAGTGGACAGGGCCATCAGAAAGAGGGCAGGCATGGGGGCTGGCGCTGTGGTGTAGCGAGCAGGTTAGCTCCTGGTTTGACTCTCAGCGGCTCCACTTCTGATCCAGCTTCCTGCTGATGTGCCTGGGAAAGCAACAGAAGATGGCCCAGGTGCTTCGGCCCCTGCATCCACCTGGGAGATATGGATGAAGCTCCTGGCTCCTGGCTTCAGCTTGGCCCAGCCCTGGGAGTTGTTATCTGTGGAGTGGATCAGTGTATAGAAGTCTCTCTTTCTCTCTCGCTCTCGCTCTCGCTCTGTAACTCTGCCTTTCAAATAAATAAAAAATAAATAAAAGAGAGCAGGCATTGAGAAGCACTGAGAAGCTCATTCCTAGAGACTTGGTTTCATGATCGGGGAAATGCTTCCCAAGGTCCCGGCAGGTACATCACACAGGGGCTGGCCAGGGTGTGCATGGGAAGAGAGAGAGCAGCTTGGCCTGCCAGGCTGAGGGGCTTAGACTTGATCCAACACAGGCTTTTGAAATCCCGTAGAGCCACGCCTGCAGATGAACTCACCGGAGAGGGGGAAAAGACAGGTTGCCGATTGGCTGGAAGATGGCAGCTCAGTTCTGTTATTCCCGGGTGACCTGTGATAATAACAGTGAGCACTGGTTGAGTGTGCTCTTTAAGAGCTTTGCATGCATTAGTTCACTTAATCGTCACAACCCTCCCAGGGGCTTGGGAGCTTTCTTCGTTTTTTTTTTTACAGCTCAGGAAATGGAATTTTTGAGAGGTCAAGTCGTATGCTACAAAGAGGCAGGCTGGAGCCCCTTCCGGGTCAGCTGTATTCCTAAATGCACCTTCTTCACGGAGGTGCTGTGGATCTTTGTGTGCTAAATCTGGCTGGCAATGACATTTGTGAGAGGGATGCGCATGGAAGATGTGGAGGTAAGTTTTTGGTATTCATAGCTGGTATTGAAAAGGATGACAAGATGACAAAGCCGTAGCTGTCACCAGATGTGCACCTGCGACATTTAACCTGACTGGCTCCTCTGCCTGTGTCCTTCCTTCCTTCCTTTTCTTTTTTAAAAGTTTATTTATTAATTTGAAAAGCAGAGTTACAGACAGAGAGAGAGAGAGACAGCTAAAGACAGAGAGATCTTCCATCTCACTATCTCATTCCCCAAATGGACACAACACCCAGGGCTGGGCCAGGCCAAAGCCAGGAGCCGGGAATTCTACCCAGGTCTCCCATATGGGTGGCAGGGACCAAGGGATTTGAGCCATCACCTGCTGCTTTCCCGTGCATCCACAGTGAGCTTGGATCAGAAGTGGGGTGGCCAGAACTCAAACCAGCACTCGTGTAGGGTGCGAGCTGTGGCAGCTTAACCTGATGCACCACAGCATTGGCCCCCAAAATAAGATTTTTAACATGTTTATGATGGGACTCTGTGCTTAAAAAACAACAGCATAAATCCCACCCAAATCATGAATCTTATTCTGTTAGAATGAATTTAGACTTTTTTTTCATTGTATGAGTATATAGCATTTGTCAAACAGTGTTATTTGTGAAGCGTATCACCACCTAAAATTATATATAGTCAGAATTGCTCTTCCCATTAAATTCAATCTCCTGTGCACGAGGACTTTTTTTTTTTTTTTGGCTCATTCGTTGCTGTTTCCCTTGCATAGTGCCTGGCACACAGGAAGGTGTTCAATGATCAGTCACTAAAGTGAACTCTAAATTTATATCAAGAATTTGGACTAAATAAGACCTATTGGAAGGGAGAAATCATTTAACCATTGAGGAAATTAACTTTAGAGGAAGCCTGAGGCATAACACCTTGGTTGGATTTGGGCGAGGGAGGTAGGACCAATGGGAATTTTTACCTCTGATTTCTTTGAAAACAGAGCAAACAGGCGAGCAAGCAAACAATGGAACGAGACAGACAGAGGGAAGCTGGGAGTGAATGAGTCTGATCAGAATGAATCCAAGGCTTTGGGAAGGATGAACTCAGATCTTCTATAAAGATGTTTTGTGTTTCAGATGTAAAGGGAGACGTTTAGGTTTCGCTTCCCTACTTTCAAATAATTTGCCTTAAAAGGAGAAAAGAATAAGAAATAGAAAGATGGAAAATTTGGAAGTCATCACAGAAAAAGCCTGGGTGGAGCTGGAACCACATATCCCAGAAGACAAGGCAGCCAGCCTGGGAAAACATCAGTCAGCAAGGGACTGAGAGCCCCCCAGGAAAAGCAGAGTGAGGGAAGAAGCGATGAGGACCACGGCGTTGCCAAGGGGAGAGCCACAGGCGCCATTCAGCAAGAGTGCCAACAGCTTTCACAGGAAGCCCCGGGGCTGATGGGGTGAGTAGGCAACCCCGGGAAAGACAGGACGAGCCGTCAGGGTGGAGGGTTCATGACGATCAGTTATTGAACGCTAAGAATTTTGGAATGGCATTTAATGGGACCATGGCTGGCAACACTTTTTTTTTTTTTTTAAAGATGGGAAATTGGGAAGAATTGGAGGTCATGGGTCCTACTGAGAATCTTAGAAATAAATAAAATTCCTTCATCCAGCTTCAGTGAGCACCTCTGGGACCACATCCAGGCACTGGGGACACCAAGGTGTCCTGCCTGCTTGGAGCACACAGGGGAGTGAGTCCGCCCAGCTCACTGATGGTCCGAGTCCAGGTTTAGGGGGAGGAAGAGAATCTAACAAAGGAACTGGCTCGAGATGCGGTGGGGGGACAGGATGCTTTCCCAGGAGTGGGTTTGACTGCAGATCAGAGGGTGCCCAGCTAGGGTGGAGGGATGGGTCTAGGTGGGAGAATCTTCCAGAAGGAAGTCCTATATGGAGAAACAGGCAGGGTCCGTTCAGGACACAGAAGGAAGACCAGGGTGGCTGGGAACACAGAGAGAAGTCGTGTAATCTGAGACAGAACCAGTGAGGACTAGAGGGCTGCAGTAGCCATCTGAGGTACAGACTTCACAGGGGGCTGCAGTTTCAAGGAGATGTGACCAGGCGTGGACTCTGCACATCACCACTGTTCACCTCTTTGTGCGCAAAATGGTTCCTATTTTTACCACCTCTGGTGGGCAAAGACTGCTCTGAGCTTGCTCATCTTCTCTCCGTCTCTGAGACCTGCACCCCTGAACTCCTGGAATTTTCTTGATGATCCAAGGCACCCCAGAGGAGTCTTATGCCTCTGAGGTGTCCGGGCTCAGGAATTGTTGACTGTGTTTCCCTTGAGAGTCCTGGGGTCTGTCTCCAGAGGAATCCACTTCTGCTTGCTGCCATCATGCTTGTCTCTAACTCCACACTCCCAACTTGCTCCGGAATGGAAAATGAGAGAGCCCAATGAGGGGGCTTCCATTGAATGCTGCTGCATGGGTTTGTGGATGTCAACTGGGTTTTCTCTTAGACCTTGCTGAGCTCCAGAGGGCAGGGAGGGGGAGTAAGCTCCTGCTGCTACCTTAGCACTATGGCGTCTAACACGGTAGCCACTAGCCATATGCTCCAATCAAAATTTCAACTAATTAAGATCAAATCAAGAATGTAGTCCTTAGTTGTACTAGCCACTTTATTGTCTTTCTTTTTTTAAAGATTTATTACTTTTAAAGATTTATTTGCAAGTCAGAGTTACAGAGAGAGATGGAGAGACACAGTTTCTATGTGCTGTTTCACTCTCTAAAGCGTCCCAATGGCCAGGGCTGAGCCAGGAGCTTCACCCTGGTCTCCCACATGGTTGCAGGGGCCCAAGCACTTGGCCATCTTCCACTGCTTTCCCAGGTGCATGAGCAGGGAGTCTGATCAGAAGTGGAACCAAGGCTCACTAGGCTAATCCTCCGCCTGCAGCGCCTGTACCCCGGGTTCTAGTCCCGGTTGGGGCGCCGGATTCTGCCCTGGTTGCTTCTCTTCCAGTCCAGCTCTCTGCTGTGGCCTGGGAAGGCAGTGAAGGATGGCCCAAGCACTTGTGCCCTGCACCCGCATGGGAGACCAGGAGGAAGCACCTGGTTCCTGGCTTCGGATTGGTGCAGTGCGCCGGCCATAGCGGCCATTTGGGGGGTGAACCAATGGGAGGAAGACCTTCCTCTCTGTCTCTCTCTCTCTGTCTCACTGTCTAAATCTGCTTGTTAAAAAAAAAGAGAAGTGGAACAGCTGGAACTCAAACCAGGACCCATACGGGATGCTAGCATTGCAGGCAGTGGCTTAGCATACTGTGCCACCATGGTGGCCCTGTGTTAGCCACTTTCAAGGGCTCAGCGGCCACATATTGGACAACACAGATAGGAACATTTCTATTAGATAGCGCTGTCTTAGAACAACACGGAGGCATGAAGCTAGCGACCTACAGTATTCACATTAATACTGTGACTCAACATCTGCCTGTCAGCCACTCTAGGGGTAAATGGGACATGGCCCTATCACTGAGCTCACAAAAACACGTCGTGTGAACGTGCCCTTGCAGAATTGTTGTAATCATCGTCACGGCATCAAGGAGATGCTCAGAGATCCGCCAGTTGCAGCAGAGAAGTGGACTCCAAGCTAATTGAAATTCCGCAGCTGCTCACTGGGACACCTGACTTCTTCCTGGATTCACCTTCCCGCAGTGTCTACAAATAGACACAAGCCCCCTCCGTGTCCCACAAGCTTAGCCTAACTTGAGAAAAATCTCACGACCCCACCGAGCCTTCCACCGTTCACCCTTCAACCTTGGGAGACCGGGTACAGTCAGGAATCGGATGTTCATTAGAAAAAGGAGAGTTGGCTCAGTGAATTAATGAGCTAGTTACCCTATCTTCTGCTCTTGGAATAGCAAATGAAGGAGCTGATGGAAGATCTTCCAGCTGAATGTTATATAAAAGTCGTGTCAAGGTGGAATGCATAATGCGTTCATGATTACTCGGCTTTCATTATAAGCCAGCTCGAGGATGTGATCTGGGTCTACAGCAGGGGTGGAGAACCCGTTTTTACTGCCAAGGGCAAGTTGGATATTTATAACATCATTCGTGGGCCATGCAAAATGATCAACCTTAAAAAATGAGCCCGCCAGAGGTGTTATTGAATTTTGAGTTCCGCCTGTGGTTGCCTTGGCAGGGCCAGGCCACGTGGTTCTGGAGGCCTTACAGGGCCCGTGGACTAGACATTCCGCGTGGCCGATCTAGAGGATTCCATAGTGACAATGGTTAATAGCATTGGGCCATTGCCCTTAGACCCTCGGCAAGGTGTGTAGCATTTCTATGTGTTACAGATAGGGAAACTGAGACTCAAAGGGGTGGGGACAACAGGAGTACAAGGGGGTGGGGCTAGTGGCCCAGCAGGCGTGCAAGGGGTGGGGCTAGTGGCCAGCAGGAGTGCAAGGGGTGGGGCTAGTGGCCCAGCAGGAGTCCAGCTTGAGACTGATTCGGCTTGTGTGTCCCCCACAGAGCAGCCCACTGCATGGCAGCTCTCTAATGCACACGCCTGTTTCCCAGCACCTGTGGCGATGGGTGGGGAAGACGGGCAGGTGGCTTGGGAGGACACAGAGACAGAGTGACAGGGAGAGCTGAATCCTAATGGGCCAGGCTGATGGCTTCCTCCTCTGGTGGTTCTTGGGGACTGAGCCTTGGCTTTCATTGACAATGAAAAAAAAAGGACAAAAAAATTTTGGCACAACATATTTTATTCTGACTTGCGATCAACTAACATAGCCCGACATGAGCTTCAAAGACAAGTTCCACTGGACTCAAAACACAGCAAGCAAGCAAAGAGAGAGAAACAAAAACCCGCAAATAGGACTAACTTGGCTGCTTGCATCACAGCCGCTCTGGGTGTAGAGGACTGTCTGTGACAAGGGTGGGCTTGCACAGGTGGCTGCAAAGTTTCCAGCCAGCTGCTAACGGGAGAGGCTCATGGCTGTTTTCTGAGCATCTCTCCGAAGCCAGGCACTCACTAACCAACGGTGAGACTCAGTCCTTGCCTACGAGGAACTGGATGGAGTCTGGGCTAGGAAACTCACAGTTAGGCAAACAACACAGCAAGATAATGCTGTCATTTGGGGAACCTGTGAAGTTCAAATGAGTAGAAGCTCCATGCGTTCTTGCCGTCCCGGATTCACAGCTACGGCAGGTCAGGTGGGGATGCACGTTTAAGAATGAATGAGACGGCACGTGGGTTCTTGGGCTGTTGGTTAGAGCTGAGGCCACATGGACAAGGCACCAGGGACACCAGCTTCCAGGGTCAAGGTCATGAGACCACTGCTAAAGCTGACCCCAGGAATCAATTCAGAAGCCCAGGCTCAAAAGCCGAAACTCATTCACTCAGGGTTGGAATCAGCTTTCTTCATTGCACCCGTAACGACCAACGAAACTTAGCTGCAAATAGAGTAACAGGTCAGGGATCAGAAAATAGAGCCATCAGGGGCCAAACTGTGAAATGCAAGTTCAGTACAGGAGAGACAAATGAGGGCGTGGTCCAGAAAAAGACCCAGAGTCCCTGGAGTATGGACATGGAGTTGTCCCACGACCAGAGGGATTGCCAGGGAAAAGGATGAGGGGAGAGAGGGCTTGGAGTCGAGTCACAGCTCGCAGTGCCCCACCCCAAGGCCGGCTCGGACTGGAATCTGAATCACCAGGCCTGGCAACCTACGCAAACGGATTTGAAGGGAACTCACTTCCGGTGTGAGCTTGTCATCCTGCGTGAGAGGCTACATGTTGCTGGTTTTAGAGAGAGGGTGGGAGGAGGAAGGGAGGGGGCCTACTCCAGACCTCAGCCATCAGAGAAGGAGAAATTTGGGCCAGAGAACAGGAGTGAGAACGGAGCAGTGAGCGTGCAGGAGGCCCGCTGGGCTAAATCTGTGAGCTGCGTGGGAAAGAAGAGAGGGTAGGAGTAGGCTCTGCAGAGGCAAGAGCTGTGACGTTGGTGCAGAGCAGGAGGGAGCTGATTTCTACCCATCAGGCCACCATCTGCGTCCCCCACCCTCCAGCCCAGGACTGCCGACAGGAAAATGCAAGCAGTGACATATTGTGCACACGCACAGCGACAGCAACCCCTAGGCACCCCCAGGCTGGCTGGGTCCCCTGCCTCTCCCATATGTCACAGTAGTCCTCTGACTGTCCCGGTGACCTCAAGGTGAGGAGCGACAAAGCAAGGACGCCAGGGCCTGATGATTTCCTGTACCAACCCCCAAAGAAAGATGGCATCCTTTCCTTTCATCTCTGAGGGCCCGGCAAAGGGTTCTGCAGTTAAAGTAGAATCCCGTGGAGGCCTCACTCTGTTTCAAACAAGGCGTCCAGGCTCTAGGGCAAAGATCTGATGGTTGCCAGCCAGGGAGATAAGCCCATGTTCCATGCAGCTCCAGCGTTCTGGGTTTCCTTTGGAGACTCCCACAGCAGAACGTGTTTGCTGATGTTCTAAGAGGTTCCTTTGGCTTTGGTGCTGCCCACCAGCGTCAAACACTGGAGCTCAGGGTGTGTTTGTGGGGAGCTTGGGGCCAGAGCACAGGGCAATCCGCTCAGCACACACTCAATCCCGGGTTCAGGAAGACATCTTGCCTCTTCCGCTGTTTGCTCTGTAGTCCCAAAGTGGGACCCGCTACGGGCCTATGTCTGCTTCTCACCTCTTGGGTGCACCAACCATGCCACTGAGAGACAAACTCCAAGTGACTCAAACAGAGTGACTTTCAAGAACTTGGAGCTTTGAATACAGCTATTGCTGTCTGCAAGTAGTCGACAAAGTCATCTCTCCACGTCTCTCCACCTTCTCAGCTCCCACGCCGCTCTGAGGAGCCCTGACGTCAGGGCCCGGGTGCTGGCCCCACCCAGCTGTAACAGCCACCTCAGCCCTGGTTTTGACAAGAGCTTCGCTCAGAGATAAATTTAAGCTGAAATCCCATCATGCTATTAGCATCTCATCCAGAATCGCATCTATTTTTGAAACGTTTTCTCTTAGCTCTGTGCAGTGATCTTTTAATTGTGCCAAACAACCGTCAGAAATTACATTGCAAAGCTGCTCACGAATGTCCCAGTCGGTCCTCCTGAAGCCGCCAGATTGTTCCTCCTCCCGTGTTTCTGGGTTTTATTTAGCCACGAGGATGAGGACAGGCGTACGCACCTGTGGTCTGAATAAGTCTCTGAGCCTGGAAGGAGATGAATGAGCTTGGCCCAGCGTTGTGGGCCAGGCATTCTGTGTTTTCCAAGGCTGTGCCTGCATCAGCCTGGCATTGCCGATCTAGCCGTGGGGTTTGGCTCCAGTTCCACCCGTTGGCCCCGACCTTATTGATCACTAGCACATGAATTGGAGCAGAAGCTGACCGGACAAGCTGACCGTGGCCCCTGCCTCCACTTTGGAAGGACAGCCTCGTCCCTGAGGTCTGCTGGCACCGCATCCCTTAGAGCGAGTTGATTTCCAGCTTCTAGGGTTCTGCTTGCCATGATCCAACATTTGACTGAACGTGGAAATGGATGTAGGAGACAGGAATTCGCGGTGAAATGCTTGCGTCTCTTCTCCTAACCACCTCTCCAACCCTCTCAGCTCCCTCCCACTGGCCGTCTATTTGTTGTGCAAATATTGTCTTCACCAATGGTCACCAAGCAATCAGCGAGTAAGCACTTGTGTCCGGGGTGAGCTTTGGACCTCAGTGTGCCATTAGGGCATCTCGGGCATCATTAGCCCTGGAAACAAAGGAAGGCACAAAACACCATTATTTACCACGTTGCTGGCTTCTGCAGATTGCTTGGTAACAACCCCTAAGCTGAAGATGATAGCCCTTTATTAAATAAGCACCTGTTAGGGGTAGGTGTCTGCTTCCCATGTCAGAGTGCCTGGGTTTGAGTCCCACCTCCACTTCCAATCCCAACTTCTTGCTGCTGTGCACCCTGGAGGCAGCAAGTGATGGCTCCAGTTGAGTTTTTGCTACCCACGTGGGAGGCTGGGATTGAGTTCTTGGCTGCTGGCATTGGCCTGGTCCAGTCCTGGCTATTTTAGGCATTTGGGAAGTGAGCCAGCAGTTGGAGTGTCTCTCTCTCTCTCTCTCTCTCTCTCTCCATCTATATCTCTGATTTTCAAATACAATTAAATAGAAACAAAGACCCCCATTAAGTTGAAAATGAAAATATCAACACATTGTCTGGTTGTTCATCAAGCTTAATTAAGCAGGCTATGCATAGCACCCATAGGGCTCTTCAAAGTTTGTGGAAAATTGGAATGAAAAGTTTATTTCGGCACAAAACTTTTTTGAAAGCTATTTATATTTTTATTTTTTCCCTAATAGGTATTTTGCATGAATTTTTCAAAGACCCCCTTGTAGGCATTGATTTCAAAAATTTGGGGCACTCCAACAAGCTGACCTTTTAATGATTTTCCCATGAGTTTTTTTTTTTTTTTTTTTTTTTTTTTGACAGGCAGAGTGGACAGTGAGAGAGAGAGACAGAGAGAAAGATCTTCCTTTTGCCGTTGGTTCACCCTCCAGTGGCTGCCGCGGCCATTGCATCGCGTTGATCCGAAGCCAGGAGCCAGGTGCTTCTCCTGGTCTCCCATGGGGTGCAGGGCCCAAGCACTTGGGCCATTCTCCACTGCACTCCCAGGCCACAGCAGAGAGCTGGACTGGAATAGAGGCAACCGGGACAGAATCCGGTGTGCTGGCGCTGCTAGGTGGAGGATTAGCCTATTGAGCCGCGGCGCCGGCCTTCCCATGAGTTTTTCGAAGTGCTTGCATTTTCATAAACGTAACCGAGAAAGGAACAAACCAGTCATTTTGAATCTATTTGGAAACAATCGTGTTTTCATGCATTGTGAAGAACCTTTGTATAGCAGAGTTGAGTGTGTGTGTGTGTGTGTGTGTGTGTGTGTGAGTGCACTTTAAAAACCTCAAAATACAGAAAGCGTTGCTGTTCGGTAGACATCTGGCATCGGATGCTCCGTGCCAAGTGACTAACTCATCCACAGTGACTTCTTATCCCTTTGGGTGAAGTCAGGCAGCCTCGGCACTGCGCGCGGGGTGGCAGCCGCCCCCCTGCAGCCCAGGAAACAGTTAGTGCGCTCTCGAAATTTTTATGTACTTCCAAAGAAACTTCCCCAAAGGTCGTCCAGTATTTCTGTCCCTAGACAGCCATTAGTAGCAACTAATATATATATATATGTATATATATATATGTGTGTGTGTGTATATATATATATATATGGAAGCATCATCCACCTTTTACGCCCTTGGTCCCTGGTGTTCCACGGAGATTTGACAGATGGAAACACAGCAGTTGTTGTGCAAGGAGCTGCCAAATGGGACAGCCAGCCCAAGGCAGGATAGGAGAGGCGCTGGAAGACAGACCCTCTCCCGGGAGCCTCTGCTGTCTCCCGCTCCCCGACACCACCGCGGTTCAGTTCCACCCAGCAGGGGGAAGCAGGTGCAGCCAGCAGGCTCCACCCCCTTCCCCCCAGCCCGGTGCAGAAAGCGACCCAGCCTCCCTTCATTTCACAGAGGGAGTAGGACTTCATCAAGGCGTGCAATGAGTCTTCGGGGAACCCGGCTGGAATTCCAGCCCAGTGCTCCATCCATCATTCCCACCATGGCATCTAAAAGCGCTGTTGGGATTGTCAGCCCTTCTGTCACCAATGGCTTCCTACAACTTGCCCTGCGGAGAGAAAGTAGAATTCCATTTGGGTTAATGGGCATTGTTTTTGGACGCTGACCGCTTCCTTGGGATAAAGGCCTGTTTTCTGTGCTCCTGCCTTCTTGCCTTCCCGTAGCCTGGAACCTGAATGGACTTCGACCAGGTCCTGCCTTTGGATCAATCACACTTCTGACTCCAGTTATTTTTACAGAAGAGAATCAACTGAAATTGCATCAGGGCCTTTATCTTGCTGTCTCCCAAACTATTTGATTTAAAACTTGAACTTGAGGCAGGCTGATTGCTCTCTCCCCCTTGCTCTGGGTCAACCAGCGGAAGCCCTGTAGTAAGAAATCCTCCAGCTCTGGCTGAGACCAGCAGTCCTGGAGGGCAGCCATGTTTGCTGACTCTGCCGAGGGGCGGTTTCATCCTGAACTTGCCATGGGATGAATGAGTTTCCCGTTTTCCACGCTGATGCTAATGATCTGGGAGGGTACTTCAGCTTGTGGAAAAATCGGGTTCAAAGAAAAGTTTCTCTTGGTGCAAAAATATTTGCAATCCATGCATATGAGGAATCTTCAAAAAGTGTGTGAAAGCATATATTATGAATAAAAAAAACCCATGCATGGACTGTAATGCTTTAGCGCCCAAACAATCTTTTCATTCCATTTTTCTATGAACATTTTGAAGCACCCTCGTCTCTTCGGGAGGTTGAGGCTGGAGCAACCCTCGAATTTTTAATTTTATAAATTTATAATAACTCTTCCATAATTTTATAAATTTATAATTTTCACTATCAGCCTACTTTGCTCTTTTGTCCCAAAATCCACTCTCCACTTTCACTAATTTTAGGCAAATATTGACTGGAATTCCATGAGGTTCAGGGTACTATGATAGCCCTTTTTCAATAGGAATGAATACATGATAACTCATTTTCCCTCCCACCATAAAGGACCAGCTGAGTTAGGCAGTGATGTTACTGATAAAACAATATTGGATCATAGCGCTTCCTTCAACCTAATGACCGAGCAGGCTTGCTAACATCATGCCCTTAAATTATATCAAGCTTCCCAGACACCTGCCGTACAAGCCCAGGCCACTGCCTCTGAGAGCTTCCCAAAAGTCTGCTGACTATTAGCTCAAAGGGAGGTGCTGGGTGTATTGGCAGTCGGCCCCCACTGGGAGTGGAGAGGCTGTGGATCACCAACAGGAAGTACACATCTCGCCCACCTCATTCTACCCCAGTGGGAAAATCCTGAGGTTCATTCTTCCATATTTGTTCCACTGCCCGTGTGATGGGTAACAGCAAAATGTCATCAACAAGAAATAAAAATCTACCAAACCTAAGAAATTTGTTCTGGACTTTAAAAAAAATAGGAAAATATCAGGAAACCTCTTAAAAATTAGTTGGCTTCTGGGCTGATCCAATTTCTTTGTTTACAAGAAAGACATAAGCATTTTCAAGTCCCATGTGCCAGGTTGGGAAGTGCTCAGATCTACTGCCTTAAAAACCCCAGCCAGTGAGGGAGTGCTCAGCTAGTGAGCTGTGGGAGCCCCCATGGCTAAGACAGTGGGGATCCCTTTTGTCAGCACGAGCAACCTTTTCAAGTGGGCCCAGGCTAGGCCATAGTTCTCCACCTGGATTAGTGGCGGCACTCCCAGCATGCAAAATTCCGTGCAGAAAATCCAAAGCCTCTTCCACACATAGACGGAATTTTCTGCCTTGAGCCGAGGAGTGACATCCTGTGGACGGCTGCACACCGGAAGACGTGCGCTCCCCACAGCGCTGTCTGATGCTGTGCGCTTGCAGCTCACAGAAGGGGCTGCTTCCTGCCCCGTTAGCACAGTGCTCCCTTTGCACTGATTTGTCCCGCAGGGCTGCGGAAGGGCAAAGCTCAATGCACAAGAAGAGCAGACGATACGTAAGCTTTACTTCCAGCTGTTTTTCTGCATAGTGCATCTTCAAGTGCGCTTTGTATGTGTTCAATTTTCCTGTAGTAAAATCCATTTTTTTTTAAAGTTGATGTGTTTTTTCTTTTGGTGACAGTTGAATGCCACAATCAATTCTAAATTTCCCATTTTCTACGGAGTTGATGGAGTTATGAGAATTTGATAACCCAAACAATTTGCCGAGTAATTTCAATGCTTAACATGTCAAGGGATTTCATGTAAGCACCTTGATATTCCAGGAAAAGGACGAGATTAGTAGTATAAGTCTGCAAAATAAAACTCTCCGTGATGCCACGGATCCCTGCCATGCAGATGGGCAGGGCACATAGTTGGAAGCCCTTGGATTACACAATACCTCCTTAAATCCATGGGCAACCTTAAACAGACATTGTAGCTCTGGGTCCAGCTGGAAAATGATTGGCAGACATTCGCGAGGTTGACCCATCACTCCCCAGCTCCACCGCTCACCCCCATACCCACTTCCCAATATCCAGCCTCGCATCTGGGGACTAGCTCTCATTTCTTTGGCTGGTAGCTCACTTGTCCATCACTAGGAATCCCACTTATGGTCCTTTTATGTAAGGGCATCTCCTGCCCTTCAAGTAGTGCCTGGGCCTCTGATTACTTGGAGTTTCTGCAAAGCTCTCCTCCAGGCTACAACCACACACACTTGGCGAGTGTATACAATGCCGCCACCACGTCTTTTATTCGTGACAGAATTTTTGAACTGGAAGGAATCTTATGGTTGAGAGTAACCATAAGAAATTTCAAAGAAATTTGAAATGCAATGACCAACCCCAGGGTCACATCAAAAGAGAGGCAAATGAAGCAGCTGGTGCACGCAGACTGGGAACTTGGAATGTCCTTGTTTAATGTGCACACACAGGCTCTGCCTTTTCCCTGATGTCACAGTTTGAGGTGCTCTGTCTTTACACCAAATATGTAGATCAAATTACTCTGAAGAAATAGCGAATATAGAAACTGAACTTGATTCATAAAGAAACTTAAAGGGGGGGAGGGAAGGTTATATAACTGGAGGGGAAACTAAAACCAGTGACTATTAGGATACCCGCCATTCTAGTGTCAGGATTGTTATATTTTAAAAAATTATCCACCTAAGAGGCAGAAGATAGGGGGAGAGCACTTCTATCCACTGGTTCATTCCCCAAATGTCCACAACAGCCAGGTCGGGGCCAGGTCTGAAACTAGGTAAGGAACTCAACCCAGGTCATCCACAGGAGTGTCAGGAGCTCAATTATTTGAGCCATCGTCACTGCCTTCCAGGGTCTGCATATTCAGGAAGCTGGTGTTACAAGCCGAAGCCATAACTTGAGCCCAGGCATTCTGATGCGGCCCAGTGTTTTGAGCCAATACTGTGGAGCAATGGGTTACACTGTTGCTTGCAATGCCGGCATCCCCTATGAGAATGCCAGTTGGAGTCCCAGCAGCGCTGCTTCCTATCCAGCTTCCTCCTAATGCACCTGGAAAGGTAGTGGAAGGTGGCCCAAGTGCTTGGACTCCTGAAACCCATGTGGGAGACCCAGATGGAGTTCCTGGCTTCAACTTGGACCAGCTCAAGCTGTTGCAGGCATTTGGGGAGTAAACCAGCTGATGGAAGATCTGTGTGTGTGTGTGTGTCTGTCTGTCTGCCTGTCTGTCTCTGTCTCTCTCCCTCTGTCTCTGTTGTTATTCTTTTAGGTAAATAAATAAATCTTTAAAACAACAGCAACAACAAAAACTGGTGTCATAAAACTGGGCCAAACACCTACCCATTCCTGTCTTTTGTTGTTGTTGTTGTTAAGGGCCAATCCACTGGAAACCTGTGGGACGGTATAAGCAGAATGAACATGGATTAGATGGCTGTGACCACCTTCAGAGTGCCAATGGCCTCTGCTCGTGTTTGCCAGGGTTCTCTAGGGAAACATCTGATTGATAGGCTGTGGACGGGTAGCTATTGACTTCCGCCATTATGGAGCTGACAATTCCCTAAATCTGCAGGTTGGGCAGGCAGCTGGAGCCCCAGCAGAGCTCAGGGGGTCAGTTCTAGTGATTTCCTGCAGGCAGGGGACCCAGATGTGCACAGGTTTCAGTTGAGTTTAAAGGCAGGAAAGGGGTGGCATTATGGCATAGTAGTAGGCTCATCCTCTGCCTGCAGCGCTGGCATCCCATATGGATGCCAGTTCTAGTCCCGGTTCTAGTCTGGGTTCTAGTCCTCTTCCGATCCAGCTCCCTGCTGATGGCCTAGGAAGGCAGTGGATGATGGCCAGAGTATTTGGGCCCTTCCACCCGCATGGGAGACCCAGAAGAAGCTCCTGGTTCCTGGCTTCAGATCAGCCAGGCTCCAACCACTGCAGCCGCTTGGGGAGTGAACCAGAGGATGGAGGACCTCTCTCTCTCTGTCTCTCCCTTTCTCTGTCTGTGACTCTGCTTCTTGAATAAAGAATCTTTGAAAGAAAGAGCAGGAAAAAGCCATGTCCCCTTTCAAAGGCAAGCAGGCAGGAGGCGCTCTCTCCTACTCAGTCTTTCTGTTCTATTTTGTTCTATTCAGGCCGATTGTCCTCAGCCCTTCTACATCTGGGAAGGCAGTCTGCTTTTTCTCCATCTACCAATAAATGTCAATCACATGCAAAAACCTGCCTATGGAGCATTGAGTCGAACACCTGGGCACCTCCAGACCCAGCCAAGTGGACACACAAAATTACTCATCACACCCTCTATTCTATCTGAACTCAAACTCCTCGACTTCTCCCACCCCTTGAAAAAGAGGAGTTTTCAGAGTCTTTAAACTTGCTTTGCCCCTTTGTGTTTTCTTTCCTACATCTTCTGATTCTGACTCACACCTGCCTATCAAACCCTTTCTTTAGAAAGTCCATACGCATGTGTACAGATATAGACAATCTGACTTGGGTGACCGTTGAGAGAAACATTCGTTTAGAGAACGACTGACTGTGTGGAATCGGATGGAGGTGACACAAAAGACCTTGGGGGAGGAGAACTGACTTCCATTTCCTTCTGTGGATCATAGCCATTGTCTGACCTTGGACAAATCGTTTGCTTCATCTATAATCACTTCTAAGGATCCCTCCAATTCTAGAAATCTCTACAAGTATCCAGTATACTGTTTGGGTTTGTTTCTTCTTCCTCGTCATGACTGCTGTCTCAGAGAGAGAGAGAGAGAGAGAGAGAGAGAGAGATTCCACCTATGGGGACAGGAAATTTGTGCATATCTGGAAAACCCTGGAAATTTGAACCATTTGGTCCCAAATCAATAGCATTATCTTTTAAAATACAGTCTGAGTTAAGTTTCCTGCCACTTGACTGGAGAGGACTATGAATTTTAGTTTAGTTTTTGCCATTTGTAATGTTTATTAACTATGCATATTGTCATAATCTTCCCAGGCCAATTTTAACAGAAGACTCCATACCCTAAGGTATTAGAATGAGTGAGAGCTTTTCTTAGCACCACCTGAGAACTAACTGACTCTATTTTTCATCCTGCGGGAAGCTGGATTTGACAGCTAATGGATCTGTTTTGTTCTAAAACTACCATCTGTTCCAAGGCACATTTTCAGGTTTCTATCATCACCATTATGTGTGAGCTCTGTAAATATGTGTTCATAATTGCTCATTTCTAAGAAAGAAAGATAAAAGCACAATTATTCTTCTACGCAAAAGATGTAGTACTTACGCACATGTAGATGGGTTGAGGTTTCAGCCAATTAAGAAATTCGATGTACCCACTGACCTAGCTAAGTGCAAAACCGACAGCTCTAACAGTAAAAGAAATTTCTTTTTTTTTTCTTTTTAAGATTTTTATTTATTTATTTGAAAGGCAGAGTTACAGAGAGGCAGAGGTAGAGACAGAGAGAAAGAGATATCGTCCATCCACTGGTTCATTCCCCAGAATGACCACACTGGCCGCAGCTGGGCTGATCCGAAGCTAGGAGCCAGGTGTTTCCTCTGGGTCTTCCACATGGGTGCAGGGGCCCAAGCACTTGGACCATCTTTCACTGCTTCCCCAGGCCATGGCAGAGAGCTGGACTGGAAGAGGAGTAGCCAGGACTCAAACCAGTGCCCATATGGGATGCCGGTACTGCAGGTGGTGGCTTTACCCGCTTTGCCACAATATCAGCCCCAGAAACTCATTACTGCAACAGAACTGTAGGCAGCCCTGGAGGTGAGAATGCTACAGCTTCCAACAAGTATCTACAAATGCCTGGAGCTGCTACACAGGGTGTGCGGGTTCTCTTTGGGGGCAAGTCTCAGAGACACTGGTCTCTTCTGGCCAGGGGCGTGTGGGTACCACTTGAAACTTGAGCACTGATTCAGCTTCAGGCCTTCATTTACCCAACTTGTTTGTTCAATTCTTTCTCCAATTCTCTGTTCCAATTAAATCCCCCAGGATCCATCAACCAAGATACTTCCAAGTGAGTTTTCGTCATTTGTAAGCAAGAGAAGCTCCTGACTGATATGGCAAAGATCAAAATAGACCTACTCTTCATTGTATACTCTTTCCCCTTATTTTCTAGGGGAACCTGGAATGAGTTCAGTGGGTGGGTGTCATGACGTCTTGCCCCACCCAGGTAACGTAGACTCTTGTAAGCTTAACCTCAGGAAGCGTTTGTGCCCATCTGCAGAACCAATCATGAGCAGCAGTGAAGAGATTTTGCCCTGGGGTATGGGTGTGTTCCATTGTTTTCCACGGCATTTGGTATATGAGCACCTGGAGAAAATCTAACTTAGGGCTCTCCAATGGAAAGAGAGAGAGAGAATGTGCTTTCTCCTTTCTCCAAACTGAGAAGGAGGTCTGGCGAGCGTTCTGATGCCACATGAGAAAGGAGCTTAGGGAGCCAGCCAGGCAGCAGGCAGCATGGACCGGAGGATGCTGGGTGCGGGTTGAAGCATGGCATGCAGGCAGCAGGCTGGTGGATTCCTGCTGGGTCATTGCCGCTGGAATGGGACTGATGAGCCCAGGAATGCGGTGCTGAGGCAGTGACCTGTAGAAAGCCTGGTGAGGGAGTGCGCCTGGCACCAGGGGCTGCAGAGTGCTGGGGGGTGGGACTGTCCTGCCAAGTTGGCGGGGGTGGGAGGGGGTGGGTTGATCATCTGTGACGCGTGTGGTTAGGAACTTGAACGTAGGAAGCATGGGAATAGGAGCTTGACCTTGCTGGAGGCTTTATCACGGGCTTGTGAACATGAGATTCAGCTCTGATTCCTCTCCAGGCTCCGCAGGAAATCTGAGCAGGTGGCAGTGGGTGCCAGCGGCAGAGCCCCCAGACAGGAGATATTACGGGAATGCGCTGCAAGAGGGGGAGGGGCGGAAAGGCACCAACTCAGGGCTGGGGGTGACTTACTGTTGGGGAAGGGGACCTAGCTGGATGCAAAGCCATGCGAGTCTCGGGAACTCAGAGGAGACTTCTCTTACGCGGCTGGTTGAAGGAGGGAAACCCACAGGGAATCCTTAAGAGAGATGTCAGTGGTGCTTTGAAACACAGTGGCTCTTCCAGGACGAGAATTCCATAAAAGGATGGATCTGGCCCCGACCCCTGCCAAGGAGTGCTAGACCACCTGGGCTTAACACTAGGCAACATCTCAACAACGGAGCTAGCTCATTAAGGGAAGCATTTTATAGGGTTTTTTTTTTCTCCTGCGAAGAGATTTATATGGATTTTTCTTTCTGGTTCTTTGCTCTTTATGGGAGCGGGGTTATTAGAAAAATTAAGGCCGGTGCCGCGGCTCACTAGGCTAATCCTCCGCCTAGCGGCGCCGGCACACCGGGTTCTAGTCCCGGTCGGGGCGCCGGATTCTGTCCCGGTTGCCCCTCTTCCAGGCCAGCCCTCTGCTGTGGCCCGGGAGTGCAGTGGAGGATGGCCCAAGTGCTTGGGCCCTGCACCCCATGGGAGACCAGGAAAAGCACCTGGCTCCTGGCTCCTGCCATCTGATCGGTGCGGTGCGCCGGCCGCAGCGCGCCGGCCGCGGCGGCCATTGGAGGGTGAACCAACGGCAAAGAAAGAAGACCTTTCTCTCTGTCTCTCTCTCTCACTGTCCACTCTGCCTGTCAAAAAAAAAAAAAAAATTAAATAAATGATGAATAATAACGAGTAGGAATACGTGTGCAAGGTGAAGAAGACCTGGCCTAAATTCTTTTTATATAACTTATAATCTGCACAAAGTCTTATAATCTGCAGAAAGGGGAGATAAACATGAAGTCCAACTCTCTGGTTTTCCTAAGTGCAGTTAGGTATGAAGTCTGAGAACCATCAATTGCAGGCCTGATTCCCAGCCCCCAACTCCAAAAACCTCTCTCACCCCCAGACCTTCCTTTGCATTGGAGCAGCCATGTTGTGTGTCACGTGACCCAGTCGCCAGCCACAGCTGATTGGGCCCTGGTTGATGAGCTCACCCAACAGCAGCCAATCCGGAGCCAGCAACCAGGTAGACGTTTGCAAGGAAGTCCCACCCTGAGATCGTGACGACTAAGTAGATGTATTAGATTTTTCTCTCTTAGAGAGAAACTCAGGGCCTTCAAAAGCAGCAGTCTCAGCAATGGCTGCCTTTGTCCAGCCACTCAGCCTTTAAAAGATGCGACTTCAACCATCTGCACGTGCTTGGTGGGCGCATTGCCTGGCTGGCCCTGGAGGGCAGCTGTCTCATGGTGTTGTATTTTAAATAGAAAGAACAGGGGTGGGAAGGAGGAAGGCAGGTTCTACATTTTGCCCCATGGTGGGCTCCAAGTGTCTTTCTAGATTAGAATGTTTCTTTCTCCTCTTCCTGGCCTTCCTGGACTGTGGGGTTGCAACAGTTACAAGGTGAAATTCCTGCCGAGCAGCTCTGGGCTTTGTCAGGAAACAGGCTTCTCACTCGCAGATGGGCCAGCGGGGCTGATCTGGTTGATTGACCAGAGGAAGCTACTGGAATTTCAGAGGATAAATCCTATGTGGCCTTAGAGACTAAATTGGAAAAAGGCATAGAAGGCAAATCAGAACTGCCATGATATTCCACTTCATGCCCACTGGGGGACAACACAAGGTTAACAGGTGTTGGCAAGAATCTGGAGAAATCCGGACTTTGGTTCATGGCTGATGAGAATGACACAGCATACCGCCGCTCTGGAAACTGGTCTGACAGTTTCTCAAAACTATTTTCCGAGTCTTCTGCTATGAGATAGTCAGAACAGGACAAGTCATAGACAAGAAATAGAAGCGAGCTGACCAGGGACTCAGTAGGGTTATTGCTTAATGAACATTGAATTTTCTGTTCAGGATGCAGAAAATTTCTGGAAATACATCATGAGGATGGTTGTTTAACGCTGTGAATGTACTTAATGGCCCTGGAATGTGCACTTGGAAGAAGTATGGAGGAGCTGGTGTTTTGCTGTAGCAGATTGGTTTAAGCCACTGGCTGTGATGTTGGCATCCTAGGCATGGGTGCCTGTTCAAGTCCTGGCTGATCCTCTTCCAATCCAGCTCCCTGCAGATGCTCCTATGGGAGCAGCAGAAGAGGGTCTTAGTGCTTGGGCCCCTGCACCCACATGGGAGACCCAGATGGAGTTCCTTTCTCCTGGTTTTGGTCCAGCCCAGCCCCAGCCATTGTGGCCAACTTGGGAGTGAACCAGCAGATGGAAGATCTCTCTCTCTTTCTGTAACTGCCTTTCAAGTGAAATAAATAAATCTCTATATTAAAAAGTGTGGAAAGGTAAATTTTCCTTAATTCCTTGCCTAGGTCTTAAGCAAATCTGTCAATCAACTTTCACCCTCTGTGTGTATGTGTGTTTTCTTTCTTACTTTTTTTTTTTTTCTCTTGGCAGGCAGAGAGATAGACACAGAACTCCAATCTACTTGTTCACTCCCGAAATGTCCACAATGGCCAGACCTAGGTCAGGGCCAAAGCCAAGAGCCAGGAACTCAATCCAGGTCTCCCACATGGATGGCAGGGACCTGGCCACATGAGCCATCTCTTGCTGCTTCCCAGGGAGTATGTCAGCAGGAAGCTGGAATCAGTAGCCAGAGCTGGGAGGAGAACCCAGGCATTCTGGCACGGGATGTGGCTATCCTAACCAGCAAGTTTGCCCCCGGGCCCAGTGCCTGCCCCTGCCCAGGGGGAGTACCCGTGTTGATACCTCGTAGCATAGAAATCCACAAGCTCCAATGCTGGGAGGCGAGTTTCAGGGGGCCGCAGCAGTGCTAACACACTCTGCCACTCCACGTTTTGGTGTCTTTATCCTAGTTCCAGTGTTCATCTGCCCAAGGGCGTGGCCTGGGGAATCTGCATTCTCCTTTCCCTGCAAAACCCTCCTCCAGCAAATCAAACACAGCCTTTCAATGCAGCCCGCCCAGCCGGGCCTCCCCTCCCCACCCCGTGTCTTTTGTTCCCTGCCACTCTTGATGAGTGCGGTGGCTTTGCTCCGTGCTGACTTTCATTCCTGCAATCACTGGCCGCCCTGTGCCACCCAGGCATACACATGTGTTCTTCCACTCTCCTGGCTGCACACAGACTGCCCTTCCCGGCCACAACCTATTATTGAGCTCCCCTTTTCACCTAGCTCAGTGCGATCCACAGCCTAGGAGCACCGGAGACATTGAACCTCAGCTTTTTCCATGGTTGCTGCAATTAACACCTATGTGGCGTGGTTCTTTTGATAAAGGCACTGACATTCTAAATCTGGAAAGAGACAGCTATCAGATTTCTGTGTAGGTTCCAAATGCTCAGAGGCTCTGGCTGAACCATATTTATAAATTGGAAGTGAAAACACGCATGCCCCAGGAAGCAGCAGGCTAACTTGCGTTGTCACCTCCATCTAGATGATTCAGAACAAACGACAGGGTTGGAAATAAATGTGGTGAGAGAATGCAGGTAGCGGGTGGCAGGTGTGGGACACAGAGCAGGCACACAGCATGATGGTTCCTTGGCTTTTCCTTCATCCTCTCCCAAGGACTTCCCTTTTTTCCCCAGATATAAGTAAAATGGAAAACACTTCCCCCAGCATCCTCCTCCTCCCACGCACTGCAGAGTTTTCCAGTGTGTGACTCAGTAATCTGATGGCTCCGTTCTGACAGATTGACATCTGCTGGTGTTTGGCATTTCTGATGGTACATCAGCTGCTCTTTAGATGAGGATTTGTGTCCAGAACCAACGTGAGATCCCAGGGTGGGTTAAGGGTACAGCTTTGGATCGAGAGGTAACAGTCAGAGCAAACTTTGTGCGTGCCGCCTCCCTAGCCAACCCTCGGCCCACTCATCAAATAACAGTTATCCAGCATCATTGGTATTGAGGTAAGTAGCAAATCAAGTCCTTGTCGGGGTGACGCTGTGCGAGATGTCACGAGATCTACAGGATGGCTAAGAGCATTTTGGTCCTAAAGAAACCAGCAAAAACATATGGGAAGCAATGTGTGAGCTGGTCTCTTAGGGGCTGGTCTACCAGGAGCTTCTTCCCAGAGCTGGAGCGACGCTCCCATTTGCCTCGCATCCACAGTGCCCAAAAGCACGTTTTACTCCTACAGATTAGGAAAATGCCAAGACATTCCCCTCTATACTCCAAGGCCCATTTCCTTGTGGGACAAGAAGGCGACAGGTCCCAGGAGCCTGTCTATGTTTCTAGGTCATGCCATCAGAATGAAAAGGAAATAGACAATCCTGTTAGCAAATAGTCCGACTTGGAGAACGGAGAGGCCATCTTTTGCTTCCAGTTGGAGAAGGGGCTTGGAGTGAGACTGTCACGGTTGAAGGAGTGGTGATGATAGGTTTGCTGTAGGTAACACGCGCACTGTGACCTTCTCTCCCGCCCCCACTGAGGACTGTAATAATCCCTTCTGTGTCTTTCTGGGTGTTTTCCTCCCCCATGGGGCTCGCTGGCGGCTGGAGGAGGGCACGGATGCTTTGCCTGGAGGTTGCTGCTGTTGCCTCTGTTGGGGGGGGGGGCAGTGACGGTGGACGCAGACCTGCGCTTGATGCTGGTCCATTGCATTTGGAAGCAAAGGGAGGAAGGCTGAGATGGAGCATCCTAGCCACAGGTGCAGTGGGCGTCCTACCCAGAGGAAGCCCGGGGACCTTCCTGTAGCCCCCGGTGCTGCAGAGAATATTATGGGTATAGTGTCAGACAGCTTAGAGATTTATCTACTTATTTGAAAGTCAGAGTTACACAGAGAGAGAGAGAGAGAGGGAGAGAGAGAGAGAATCTTCCACCTGCTGGTTCACTTTCCAGATGGCTGCAATGGCTGGGGCTGGGCAAGGCCAAAGCCAGGAGCCAGGAGTTTCTTGGGTAGCGCAGGCCTAAACACTTGGGCCATCTTCCGCTGCTTTCCCAGGTGCATCAGCAAGGATGCTGGATCGGAAGTGGAGCAGCCAGGACTTGAATTGGCACCCACATGAGATGCTGGCACCACAGGCTGTGGCTTTACCTGCCACGCCACAGTGCTGGCCCCTGCCAATGGCATTTCTGTCAGGATTTCCAATGCATGCATTCCTCCTCTTATCACTGGCCCCAAACTAGTCTGCTGAACTCTCAAAGTGGGCACTGATCGCCCTCATTCGGGTGCTGCACCTGCATGTGTGTGCACACACACAGTCACACATGCACACACACATCCACTCACACACTCACACTCTCATGTGCTCAGATTAAGCCCTGAGCGCACGCATTTCACATTACATAAGAATCTCCGCAGTGACGCACTCTCGGGCTGCCTGGCAGAATGAAGTTAGCTCTAAATATCCTGCCTTCGAGCCTCTTGACTCACCACTTGAGGCTATTGTCCTAACTCCAAGGAACCCAGCGCTTTGTTTCAACCTGGAAACACACGTGCTCTGGTCAGGAAGCAGGGGAGGGAGGAAGGAAGGGAGAGGGGGAGGGAGGAAGCTATAATCCCGCTTCCCAATTAGAAGCCAGGTGAACAGTCTCTCCTAAAATTTGCTCACCATCTGCTGGTTCTGTAACATCTTCCCCCACACGATGAGGATGGAAATAGTTCCCTCCCGTGCTTCTCAGCAAACGAGGGGCGTAGGCTCCTAAGCGCCACTTAGTCCCCAGATGCCGCAGGTCCCTGTCTGCCCAGCGCGGGGCTGTGCATCTCTCCTCGCGCGGAGGGCACCGCGCAGGACCTGCGTGTGCCTGGAAGGCTGACTGTGAACGGAAGGCCCTCGCGCGGGGTCTCAGGGAGTTCTCATCCCCAGGCTGGGGGCGCTGAGACTCAGGGAGGTGATTGGGCCCACAGGCGCGCCGTAAAGGGCAGCACGGAAACACAGACCGCGTCTGTCCGTCGCTTTCAGGCGGCTGGCGCCGGCTCGTGCTACCCGCTGTGAAGACGGGAACCCGGGAAGCACTGGGTGTGAAAGCTCTCAGGTGGGACAGTGCACACTTTGTAGTGACTGGGGTCTACAGAGTGAGTGAACGGGTACTGCTCAGAGAACCTGTCAGGTTCAAGTTCATATCAGCCTCTGTCACAAACTGTGTTTCTCAAACTTTGGTGCACATTAGATTCTGGGACTTTGTTAAAAAATAAATGCAGCATCTGGGCCCCGCCCCTCAGATCCTAGCCAATGACAGGTAACATCACCATGTTTTCTCCCAAATGACCCATACATTCACTGATTCATTTATTTGAAACAGAATGAGAGAGAGAGAGAGAGAGAGAGAGAGAGAGAGAGGATGCCTTCCAACCATTGGTTCATTTCCCCAATGGCTGCAATGGCCAGGGCTGGGCCAGGCTGAAGCCAGGAGTCAGGAGCTTCCTCTGTGTCTCCCATGTGGGTGCAGAGGCCCAAGCACTTAGGCCATCTTTTGCTGCTTTCCCAGGCCATAGCAGAGAGCTGGATGGAAAGTGAAGCAGCCGGGACTGGAACCAACGCTCATATGGGATGCTGGCGCTGCAGATGGCAGCTTGATCCACGGCACCATAGCACCGGCCCCTGATTCATAGTTCGGTAGATGCAGACACTGACGGTTCTCCTCTCGATGGTTTATTTTGTGAATGGCGGCTGTCATCGGTCTACCTCCAGATAGGCTGCAGGAAGGCACGTGTTTATGCTGAGATGTTAGTAGAAATGGCAACCACAGCGTGGAACCTGACATAAATCGTGCAACCGGAAACTGGGAATGTTAAATAAATATGCATTACTGAGGCGCAGTGGGAGTTAGCTGCAGACTGTGAATGTTTCATGGCTGTACTAGTCAGCTTTTGTGACTTTAACTAAAATAGGGGCGAGGTGCCTCTTGGGAAGGAGAAGCTAACATATTTGGGGTCGTGGTTCAGGATGGGTGTGTGGTATGGGGGGGCTGCTGTGGCATCTGGTTGGGGCTGGCAATGGCAGGTGCAGATGCGCAGGAATATGGCTCCACAGCGAGCCGGGAAACAGAGAGAGGGATAAGCTACATCCAACTCAAAAGTAAAATAACCAATCACACGGGAGCGTCCCAAAGACCTCCCACCAGCCCCAACCTCTCCAATGCCTTATTCAGATCAAGTCTCCACCCTTAATCCCATGACCCTGAATTTAAGACTTACATATCTGCACGGGTGTTGGGAAACCCAAGTCATATTCAATCTGCGACAGTGGCCTTTAACGCCAATGCCAAGTACGTGTTCGCAACATCAGCCTCTCCTACGAGGAACAGGAGAACATTCTGCTTCCCAGTGCAGTCACAGTGGTGTGTTGATGCCTGTGGGACTCCCTTCTGTTGCCTTTATGGAAATGTTGCGAACCTACATGTAAGAAGTCTACCTCTCTTTTAACCGTTAATTATACTTCCTCAAACACATTTGTTGAGGCCTTAACATGGTGCGTCATCCAATGCCTGGGAGTCAGATTTATCAACCTGCGATGGCTTCAACATTATGCGTTTTGTCCTCATGGCCTTTGGTCTGTCACCCTGTGGAGGTTCCCCCCACTGGCCAGTGCCCTGTTTCTGTTGCAGTTCCTTAGGGAAGCCAGGGAAGCAAAAACCACCAAAATAATATTAGGACAATTTGTTGCGAGGTAGCAGCAAAAGTTGGCCACTGGAAGATGTCAATCTGTACATCTTTCTTTTTTTTTTTGACAGGCAGAGTTAGACAGTGAGAAAGAGAGACAGAGAGAAAGGTCTTCCATCCGCTGGTTCACCCCCTAAATGGCTGCCACGGCCAGCGCGCTGCGCTGATCCAAAGCCAGGAGCCAGGCGCCCCACCCTGGTCTCCCATGCGAGTGCGGGGCCCAAGCACCTGGGCCATCCTCCACTGCACTCCCGGGCCACAGCAGAGAGCTGGCCTGGAAGAGGGGCAACCGGGACAGAATCTGGCGCCCCAACCAGGACTAGAATCTGGGGTACCCACGCTGCAGGTGGAGGATTAGCCCAATGAGCCGTGGTGCCGGCCTCTGTACACCTTTTTTACATTTAAAAAGTTCTATGTACATTTATTTGAGAGAGAGAGAGAGAGAGAGAGAGAGAGAGAGAAAGTTAGGTCACATCTTTCACCTGTTGGTTCACTCCCCAAATCCCAATTGGTGGTTTAACCACTAAGCCAATCACCCATTCCTGAACTTTGTTCATCCTTCAATATAGAACATCCATCCTAACCCCGTATTTAGACATGCCCACTCGTATACAGGTGTTCCCAGATAAAATGAACAGCTGGCCACTGACCCCAAAAAGAAGCTGGTGTTCTCTGGAAAAGAGATTCATTCTGTGTATGAAGAGCATGTGTTCCAAGAACATGTGATGTGATGGCACTAGTTTATGCTCTATGGACAGGGGAAAAAACAGGAGTGGATTTGATACTACATCTGGGACTAGTTAGTTATGGTAACCTCCAGGTAGCTCGTGGTTTCAGCAAAAGTCCTAATACACATTCCAGGCACCGAGAACCGTAGGGAAGGCTGTCCGAATCTGTAGACACAGAACTGATGCATGCATGAGTTGGAGAAAACTAAGGATGCTCACGCAGTTCCCGGCCCACTTGGACACTGCTTTCAGTCCATCCTATTCCAAGGATGTTGCTACAGATACCCACACAGGGAGAGAGGATCTAGCGATGGGGGGTGCTGAGCTGGGGCACCCTGCGGGCCTTATCAGTGCTGACTGGGGAAAAGGCAGTAAATTATCAGGGGAGGGAGCGGGAGGGAGTGCCAAAGGAAACATTGCAGCGGTTACCCAGGAGCTCAGAGACACTGACCAATTGTCCCGGCCAGATAAAACACCGGCTGTGTGGTTTCACTGTTATTTTTCAACCATTGCTGATGAAAGACAGGCTTTCACTTGGTTTATTATCTTTTTTTGCTCTTCTGCAGACTTCATATTGTCTGTCTTTTAGTTGTAAACCAGTAATTATTCTCTTGGACCTCTCTTGCTTGTATGTTTTGATGTGATTTGCTTTTGAAAATGTAGTTTCTGTTGCATTAAATAAAGTATACAAATAGCATGCAATCTAACTTAGATGTGTGTGTGTGTGTGTGTGTGTGTGTATAACGGGTGACCAGTTTGAGCACCATAAGCTGGATTTAAGATAAAACATGGTAAAAGCAAAAGTCAAATTCCAAACAGATTTTTTTAAAAAGATTTATTTATTTAGAAGGCAGAGTTACAGAAAGGGAGAAGCAGAGGCACAGAGAGACAGAGATTTCTTCAGTCCATTGGTTCACTTCACAAATGGTGGCAACAGCCAGGGCTGGGCCAGATCAAAGCCAGGAGCCAGGAGTTTCATTTGGGTCTCCCATGTGGGTGCAGGGGCCCAAGCGCTTGGACCATTCTTCATTGATTTTCCAAGACATTAGCAGGGAGCTGGATGGGAAGTGCAGCAGCCATAGGCAGCAGTAGGCACCCATATGGGATGTTGGTGCCGCAGGTGGAGGCTTAACCCACTATGCCACAATGCAGTCCTCTCTAAATAGATTTAACATAAATTCACAGATATGCATTAAGAAAACCTGCATCTTTCCTTAAAGTGCTGACCAGGGGGTCTCTTTCCCTTGGGTAAATGCTGGGACTTCACCTAACCCTTCGGCCCCCAATCCAGTGCCAAGGAGTCACAACTTGAGGTCGCCCCAGTGTGAGCTGAAGTGACCATTTTTTGACTTCTGAAATAGTTGCTCCACCCAGCTGCACAAAGGGCGGACTTAGGTGCTGGTAAATATAGCGTTGAAGGGGAGCATTGAAGTGACCCTAGAAACGGAGGCGTGACCTTCCCTGTGCAGGGCTATGGAGGGAGCTCCAGGGCTGGTCGACAGGCAGAAAGCCACCAGAGGAAGCCCTGGGCCACAGCATTGATTGAAGTTTCTGCAGAAAAGCTTGGGTTTTGCATTTCGAAGGTTTCTGCAGAAAAGCCAGGGTTTTGCATTTCGGAGGTTCATAGTCCAGAATCAGCAGCCACGCTGCGTCTGATGAGGGCAGTGGGGGCCGTAATGCATACAGAGGAAGGGTTGCATGGTAAGCCAGGAAGCAGACACTGGGGAGCTGTTCTCTCATCCCATCCCCGTGTCTCTCCTTTTCAAACCACCACCATTGCATGGCAGGGACTCTGCTCCAAGGACCAAACCCAATTGGACCACTTTTCCAGGCCCCACCTTCAGACACTGCAGCTGGGTTCATTTCTAGCCTTAACCCACTAATTTCAGACCCTGTAGATCAAACCACTAATACATGGGTTTTGGGAGGACACCCAAACTATTATGCAAACCGTAATAACATTGTCTTCAACACTTGACCATAGGAGCAACTTCCGAGTTACCCAGCTTTGCTAACAAATGCTACCCTTATGTGCCTGCAAGGACACAAGCTGAGGCCCAGCCCAGAGCTTGGGACATTCGAAGTCAAATGTGATGCTCTCTCTCTCTCCTACCCTGATGTCATTATTGAGTTACCAGCCATCACTTACTCAATCAGTATCCGATATAGCCTCCCCTCCTCAAATCAAAGTATTTCTTTCATGATTAATGTTGATAGCCAACTTGGTTCCCAGCTGCTCATTTCAACAAAAGGTCACATAGGATTATAACATTCTTGAGTTAATTTTGATTGATTTTTTTTAAAACGGCTATTTTCTTTGAAAGGCAGAGAGAAAGAGGCAGACATCAACCAACCACTGGTTCACTCCTCCGATGCCCATAACAAACTGGGGCTGGACCAGCCGAAGCCGGGAGACCAGAACTCAATCTAGGTCTCTCACGTGAGTGACATGGACCAAAGCACCTGATCCATCCAGGTACTTCCAGGCAGCTGGGGTCGGAAGCAGAGCTGGGACTGGAACCCAGGCACCCTGGTATGGGATGTGTGTGTCTCAAGTGGTATCTTAAACACTGTGCCCAGCGCATCCCCCAGTGACTGATGCCTGATTAGCCAGTGTGTGATGCTGGCAGAAGCAGCCTCTGTCCAGACCTCTCCAATACCAGCCACATCTCTTTCTTCTTGACATCTGCTGTACCAGTGCGATCCGGCCAGCCCTGCCATTCTCCAGGGGGCACCATCCCTCAAGGCTTGGCCTTATGAATTCAACAGAGAAGTACACACGGGGAGACCCTTGGAGCATTCTGTCTGTGCAAGTGAAGAGAACCCTGTGCTGTGGTGAGTGGTGACAGGGCCCAGGAGAAGTCGGGGCAGGGCGGGGACTGTTTTCCATTAACCTTGTGGGAAAACTCTGACACAAAGATGGCACAAAACTAAAAATTATTCTTTCTCATGCAATAACCACACTGATTCTGTCTCTTTGGATGGAAGGTATAGGATTGAAAAATGTGTGTTATCTTTTTCTTAGTCCCCGGGGCTGTAGATTCTGTTTTGGTTTTGCCATATCTAAGTGGGTAGTTAGCAGACGGCTGATGAACTTGAACTTGAAGGATGCTGCTGCCTCACTCTGTGTCCTCACACAGCCCTGTGCACTGGGTGCACTGTCTGCCAATCATTCTGTTACCTTGGATACACATTTGCTCTCTCTTTGCTCTCTCCCTGCCTCTTAAACTTTACTGTGTGCCCGAATCAACTGGACATTGATTTCAAGTACGGATTGCAGGATCTGAACCTAGGAATTACACATTCTGTGTTCATGGTCGACAAGACCCAGGAATCTTTTGGTTACTCACTTTCCCCCACTGTGGACCACCTTGTCTGTCAAATAAATGCTCAAAAAAAAAGTAAAATAAAAATAGGCAGCATAGCTTCAGAATTAATATGAAGCATGTCAATGCCTAAAAACAAGTTGAATCAGATCTTGTGGACATAAACCCTTTCGTAGCTTGGGTATAATCATTGATATTTGTCTTCCCAGAACAAGCCAACAAGAGGGACTGCTAATCTTTTTCTTTTTTCTTTTCCTCAAAGAAAACAAGAACTGGTGGTGTTTTGACAGATCAAGAAAGAAATCAAAGGATGCCTCAATCAGTCCAAGGAACCTTAGTGTCATCAGAGAAGGGCTCTAAGGCAGGGAGGGAGGAGAGGTATCCGAGATCAAAGGTGATGAGTCAGAGAAACAGCGGTGCTGTCCCTCTCCCCCAGCAGGCCATCAGAGGTTCGTTCTCTGGTCACCACATCTGCCCCTGATAATGCAGTGACCCAGGCTCCTTCTGGGCCTGTGAAATCCCTGTTGCAGGACTTAGGCAGGCAGGCATGCGGGGCCTCTGGAGCTGGATCTCGGCACACAGCTCTTGGAGCTGCGCTGGTCTTGCAATAGCGTCGGGCTGGCGGTTGGTTTCCCTTTAGTGGGCGTTTTGCATCCTGTCAAGGATAGGTATTTTTTTTTTTCCGCTTGTGTTTAAGTCTCTCCAAACGAAGTCAGTGGCAGAGAGGGATGGAGGTTTTTGGGAAGTGGGAGTGGGTGACGATTGGAGGGCTAGGAGGTTAGGAGAAAGGAAGTGATTCCTCTTCTGGTCAAAACAAAATGCATGCAGGTGTTTTTTTGAGTTGCAAAGGCCTGATTTATGGGGGGAAAGAAAGGCTTTTCTAAAAATATAATTGCAAGTCCCTGCATATATAGGTGTGTGTGTGTGTGTGTGTGTGTGTGTGTAAAAAGCATAGACCACATGCGGGTACTCATACATATATTTATTTATGTATCACTGCATTGCCCCATATGTGTCCGGCACCCTTTATAGGTTCCTGGTGCACGGTATGGAGCCTTCCATCTCCATGTGTCTTCTGACATGTGTAATGCGAAGGCTCACCCACGCACAGTCACGCCTCTCTTTAACCTCACTCTCTTTCCTCTTCCTAACTCTGTTTCCAGATCTTCAGAAAATTCTTCCACCTCTCCCTGCCTCCCCCCAGCCCCCCAGCCCTCAGCCCCATCCTCTGTCCTCCTGTCTCAGGTTTCCTCCCACTTGTTTATTTGCAGTGACCTTGGACGTCCCTGCAGAGCATTAAGGCAGGGCTGGGACACACCAGTCTGGAGAAAGACAGGAGGCAAGACACATTTTGAAATTAGGTTGTCACGATTAAGAGCCAAGGGCCAGAAACCACAAAAACCCTTGACATCATGTAGCTGCCTTCTTTAGAATCTCTAGGATTGCAATGTCATTGCCTTCCCCTAAATTAAATCTGCCTTTGCCAAGCTGGCTGCTAAAAACCCAATTTCTTCCTAAATTCTATGTGGTTTGGTAGATCTCAGTCCCAGCATTGCAACAATGTTGCTTCCTACTGCAACTCCACAGTTTTAGCTACACTAGGAAACTTCTGTGGAGTTGACCCAGAAACCCAACAAAATGATATTGTTCTATGTGGGAGAGAAATCCCAATTGCAATTCAGTGGCTAATAAATGACTCGTGGGAACATCTGGCTGGGCCTTAGCCTGCACAGCCCTGGGCACACACAGGTACTCCGGCTCAACAACAACAAGTTATCTCACTGAGTTTGTTGAGGAGAAAGAAATTGTATGTGTCATTGAGGCAATGCATCCATCAAAGGTGCTTTTATGACAAAAGGGTAACACCACCACCACACACGCACACACACACACATCTCCCCAAATGACCACTGCCACAACTGGGTCTGGGCCAGGCTGAAAACAGGAGCCAGGAACTCCATCCTGGTTTCTGACATGGGTGGCAGGGTCCCAGGCACTTGGGCCACCTGCTGCTGCTCTCCCTGGTGCACCAGCAAGGAGCTGGATGGGAAGCGCAGGTGCAGCAACTTGACCTTGCGCTCTGATGTGGGATGCCCACTTCGAAAGAAGCAGATTATCCTGCTTCGCCACAACGCCAGCACCTGCTTTTTAATGTTTATTTTCTTATCCTATATCCCCCTTTGTGTCTCTTCCTCGTCCTGGCCCCTCTGTCCTGCAAGGTGTCCCCCATGGAGCCTTCCTTGAGGTCTCCAGCCCTCACTGCCCTAGGAGTCCAGGATTAACTAACATTGTCTACATTCTCACTGTGCCAGAACCAATCTGTACTGAGTGCTGCTAGGGACATACAAAATCACGGAGCAAAAGCCAAGCAAAACTTTAACAACCCAACTTGTTCTGTGGTTCAGGGTCTCGGGCCAGAGGCCATAGCTTGTTTTCCAGGCTCTTCCCCGAACCCAAGTTTCGCTACCTGTAAAGTGCTGCCCGCTTCATTGGACAGTGGAGAGGATTGCGAGAGATAATGCATGAGGGCTCGGACGTGGTGAGGGTGCATGCAACCCGAGTTGTCTTCGGTGTCATCCCAACACCGCGGTGTGGCCCAATGGCTTTCCCAGGACTCCTGTGCCAGGAACGCCAGCCCGCTGTGTGCTGGGTTTCTGCCTCCGTGGATTCGACCCAGCGCTCCCTGCCTCCTCCCCACTCGCCAGCACAGCCTTGCTTTTCCTTTCGTCTCCCCACCTTTGGAAGTTTGGGGCCCTGGGAGGGGCTGAGAAGCCTGGAAAGGGGATCTGGGGTCAGTGGTGCTGGAGAGAGCGCCCCCAGATCCTCCTGCTCTCTCCCCATGGGGAACACCAGCCCCAGGAAAGGAAAGACCAGCTGATCCGGCCCCTGCCAGCCCAGAGGAGACCCTGGGTCTAAGACCAGCTGATCCGGCCCCTGCCAGCCCAGAGAAGACCCTGGGTCTAAGACCAGCTGATCCGGCCCCTGCCAGCCCAGAGAAGACCCTGGGTCTAAGACCAGCTGATCTGGCCCCTGCCAGCCCACATGAGACCCTGGGTCTAAGACCAGCTGATCCGGCCCCTGCCAGCCCAGAGGAGACCCTGGGTCTTCTCAGATTGAATCCCAAAGACTCAGGTGTGCCCACGACACTCTTCAAGGCGCGCATCAGTGTGTTTGTGTGTAGGTCACTGTGTGGAAGTGTGCATGTGTCAGTGTGTTTGTGTGTAGGTCACTGTATGGATGTGTGCATGCGTCTGTGTTTGTGTGTATGTCACTGTATGGAAGTGTGCATGCATCAGTGTGTTTGTGTGTAGGTCACTGTATGGATGTGTGCATGCGTCTGTGTTTGTGTGTATGTCACTGTATGGAAGCGTGTGTGCATCAGTGTGTTTGTGTGTAGGTCACTGTATGGATGTGTGCATGCGTCAGTGTGTTTGTGTGTAGGTCACTGTGTGGGAGCGTGCATGCATCAGTGTGTTTGTGTGTATGTCACTGTGTGGAAGTGTGCATGCGTCAGTGTGTTTGTGTGTATGTCACTGTATGGAAGCGTGTGTGCATCAGTGTGTTTGTGTGTAGGTCACTGTATGGATGTGTGCATGCGTCAGTGTGTTTGTGTGTAGGTCACTGTGTGGGAGCGTGCATGCATCAGTGTGTTTGTGTGTATGTCACTGTGTGGAAGTGTGCATGCGTCAGTGTGTTTGTGTGTAGGTCACTGTGTGGAAGCGTGCGTGCATCAGTGTGTTTGTGTGTAGGTCACTGTATGGATGTGTGCATGCGTCAGTGTGTTTGTGTGTCACTGTGTGGAAGCGTGTGTATGTCACTGTGTGGAAGCATGCGTCAGTGTGTTTGTGTGTAGGTCACTGTATGGATGTGTGCATGTGTCAGTGTGTTTGTGTGTAGGTCACTGTATGGAAGCGTGCATGCGTCAGTGTGTCTGTGTGTATAGGTCACTGTATGGAAGTGTGCGTGCGTCTGTGTTTGTGTGTAGGTCACTGTGTGGAAGCGTGCATGTTTGTATTTTGTGCATATCTGTGCAGGTGTGATAGCACGTGTGCATCTGGGTGTGTGGCTGTGACTGTATCTGCATATGTGTGTATGTCTCTGTATCTGTCGGTGTCGTTGTGTGTACCTGTGTGTGATTGTACGTGTGTCTGTTTCTATCCATGCATGTGTGTATGTGGTGTGTCAGTGTATCTGAGTATGTGTGTATCTATGTGTGCCTATCTGCGTAGGAACACATGTCAATGTGTCTGTATGGGTCTGTGTGTTGGCATGTAACATTCCATGTTTCAGTGTACCTGTGTGTGTGTACATACACATTCGCACTGGATGGACACAGTCCACACCCTTGCCACATGAAAGGCAGGGAACCATCACCAGTCCACCAGCGCCTCCCGCGCCCCCGTCCTGGGGCGTCCCTGCAGGCCAGCGGCCGGCTCCAGCCAGGCGCCGCCCTCCCACGCCGGAGGCCTGAGCCCGGAGGGGGCGGGGCGGTGCCGGGCGCGGGCCGGGGCTGGGGCTGACGGTGGGCGGGGCGGCCCGGCGGTGGGCGGGGTGGAGCCGGGCGCTGGGCGGGGCTGGCGCTGGCGGGGGCGGGGTTGGTGCTGGGCGCGGGGCGGGGCTGGCGCTGGCGGGGGCGGGGCGGCCCGGCGGTGGGCGGGTGGATCCGGGCGCGGGGCGGGGCGGTGCTGGCTCGGGCAGTGCTGGCACTGGCGGGGGCGGGGCGGTACCGGGCGCGGGGCGGGGCGTCCGGCGGTGGGCGGGGCGAGCGCCGGCGCTCCGGGCATGCTCGGCCTCCGCGGCTGCAGGCGGGGCGGGCAGTGCTGGTCCCCGGCCGGCCCGAGTGGCGGCTGCGGCGGCGGCGGCGCAGGGCGGCGTGAGGGAGCCCTCGGTAAGTCCCGCGTCTGTCGCGCGCCCGCCTTCCGCGGCCCGGGGGGTCCCGACCTTCGGCGCCCGGCGGGCCTCGCCCGCAGCCCGGGGGCGCGCCCCAACTTCTCCAGCCGGGACGCGGTCGGGTCCGAGCCTTCTCCTCAGCCCCGCGGCCGGGAGCGATCCCCAGCGGCCGGCGTCGCCCCACGGGGGTTAGGGGGCGGGGGTCGCTGGCCCGCGGGGCTCCCGGCGCCCCGGAGCCCGGCGCCTGGCCGCTGACAGGAGCCGCGGGGTCGGGACCTACCCGCGCTCGGAGCGGGGATTAGGCGCTAATCGCGGCGGCCGCCGCCGGCGCCGGGGCCCGTGGGGGCGGGGGCGGGGACCCCCGGGAGCCCCCCGCCCGACACGCGAGCCTCCCACCCGGCGCATCCTGGGGGGCTCGGGCAGGCGATCGGGCGACCCCCGACGTCGGCGCGGCCGCAGCCCGGCTGGTCCCTGCTCTCCCGGGGCACTGGGGCTTTGCGGGGTCTCCTCCTGGGTACCTCGGGCGCCCCTACCCCACGCCCGGCCCCGCCTCGGCTCCTGGGCGGTGGCGTGGGCCGCGCGGACCACACAAGTCGCAGCGTTTCCCTGTCTCCCGCCCTGGCCTGTCTTTTGGGGTTCAGAGAGGGCGGACATCCCCCCGGGGGGTTTGGGCTGAGGGTTGGAGGATGGGGTGGGGGTGAGCAGAGATGATCGGACAGACAGGAGTCAGACAGGAGTCGAAAGTGGCCCTCGCTGTGCCGGTGAAACTTTAGGGGCCGGGTACCTGGGGTCAGGTAGCTTCGGCATCGCCCTGCCTTTGAGACCATGCAGTGAGACAAGGGTGTGTAAGGGTTTTCTGCCAGTGGGGTGCAGAATCTGTTTCATGGGACTTGGGTTACTTTTCAGGTGCAGTTGGGAATTGGGTGAATTCCTTTGGTTTTTCCCTAATGTAGGATTGGAATTACTTTTTTTTTTTTTTTTTAAGATTTATTGTATCGTCCTGCGCCGTGGCTCACTAGGCTAATCCTCCGCCTAGCGGCGCCGGCACACCGGGTTCTAGTCCCGGTCGGGGCACCGGATTCTGTCCCGGTTGCCCCTCTTTCAGGCCAGCTCTCTGCTGTGGCCAGGGAGTGCAGTGGAGGGTGGTCCAAGTGCTTGGGCCCTGCACCCGCATGGGAGACCAGGAGAAGCACCTGGCTCCTGCCATCGGATCAGCGCGGTGCGCTGACCGCAGCGCACCGGCTGCGGGGGCCAATGGAGGGTGAACCAACGGCAAAGGAAGACCTTTCTCTCTCTCTTTCACTGTCCACTCTGCTTGTCAAAAAATAAAAAAAAAAAGATTTATTGTATTTATTTGAAAGGCAGAGTTACAGAGAAAGAGAGAGAGAGAGAGAGAGATCTTTTATCTTTTAGCTCGATCCCCAAATGGCGAAAATGGCCAGGGCTGGGCCAGGCCCAACCCGGGAGCTTCATCGGGGTCTCCCACATGGATGCAGGGGCCCGAGCATTTGGGCCATCTTCCGCTGCTTTCCCAGGCGCATTAGTAGGGAGCTGGATGGGAGTTGGAGCAGCCCGGACTTGAACCGGTGCCCCTATGGGGAGCAGGGGCTGCAGGCAGCTGCTCACCCCTATGCCACCGTGCTGGCCCCTCCCTTACCTTGACATCAGGGCTGTTGGCCACAGCCGCCAGCTGACCCAGCCTCCTAGAGGCCACACTAGGCAGGCAGCCTGGAGCAAACTGTTCTCACTCCCGCCAGCAGTGGGCCAGCAAGCCACAGAGGCGTTGATCTGGGCGGAGGAGGGGGGGATCTCCCACAGCTTGGGAAGGTCAGGCCCCACAGATTCGGGGGGGATTGGGTGCCTGGAGGAAGCCGGTTTGGAGAAGGAAAAGTTGGTCTTTCCACGCCCTCTGGGCAAAACTTAAAGTGTCCACGTGCTCTGAGTGGTCACAGATTCCAGAACTGCCTGGCGTGGTGCTCCCCTGGGGATCCGCGCTAGCCAGGGAAATAGATAAGGACCCGGTTCTGTTTAGGAAAAAAAAGACAAGTAAGAGCATACCCGTGGATCCTGCTGTTTCTGCATACAGCTGCACAGCAGAGCCTAGACCCTAGCCCTGGAAGGTGGGTGGCGACTGCCCACCTTCTCTTGGTCCTTGCTTGCTGCCCGAGGCCGCTGCTCGGAAGAGCCGTAAACAGCCTTCCCGCCTAATGAGCTTGGCGGGACTCCACGATAATTAATCTGGAGAGAGTGTAGAATGCAGGGAGTTGGGTGGAAACAATTGTCCTGTTGTGGTTTGCTTCTGATAAGCAGGACTCCATCTGTGAGATCTCCCAGGCCAGCGGGGCCCCTCCCTGCCTCTTGGAGCACCTTGTTGGGGGAAGGAAAGGGGTTGGGGGGGATTGGCTTCCCCCAGGAAGACCTGCTGCTGTGCTGGGCTTCAGGAATGCCCAGGGACATTCACCTGCCCCAGAGCCCTCTGCTGCCCGCGGCAGCTCTGCACCTGCAAGGCTCCTTTCTCCTGTGTGGGAAGAGTTCTTCCTTGGGTCCTGTTAGGAGCAGGCAGCGAGGTGGACTTGAGACAGACTGGAAGGAAGCCAGCCACTGCCTGTACAGGAAGACTGCTTGGAGAAACAGAAGCCATTGGGCGGCTGCTCCTCACTCCTGGTCACCTCCTGGCACAGTGGGATGCCTGGGAATTTTTTTGCTTAAGCATTGAATTTTGCAGTGTTTTTTTTTAGAAATCGCTTTAAATGACTTCCATGATTAGAACATAGATAAAATGTAAAAACTAGTGTGGAATAATTTAAATTTCAACACTTTGGTAAAGTTTTGGCTCTTTTATTCCCAAGATATTTACAGACCCCCGGAAGCATACATTATGTACATTTAATAGGATATTTAGGGATCTTTCCACGTGGAACTTGGTGTGTATGATAGCAACGGAATAAAATTCCAGCCTGTTGTAACTTTTAAGGCTATTTTTGCAAGTAGCCAAAAATTCCAAAAGATTTAAATAATCTTACCCACTTCCACCCTTTCTGAATGACTCCTAATCTTTTAGGACGTTAATGAGGTACTTAGGAGCTCCTTACAAATGGGGTAAAGTGGCCAGCGCAGTAATTGGGTGACACAGAATTTGGGGTGAAAGGGAGAGAGGGCTTACCAAGAGTCTTTGGGGGAAAGACAGAAAAAAAAAAAAGAGAGAAGAGAGAGTAAGTTCTCGTGCCGGCTGTTAATCTGTGGTGCCCTGGCCCTGCCCAGTGAGATTAACATCCTGTGACCCATTGGATCTCAGACCAGAGTTTTCCATCTCATTTTTGTTGGTCATCTTAGACCAACTCGGGGAGGGTCCTGCTCCTGTAAAGCGATTTCTTCGCAGATCCGGGGTGCTGCTCCGTGTCAGCTGCTGGGGGGGCCGGGACCTGAAGCTCCACAGTTCAGTAGAGAGCTGTGGAGTCCTGCCTGTGACAGTCAGGCCCGGGAGGGGAAATGGCAACCCCATTGTTCACCGTCCTGCCGGTTAAAGAAAACAAAAGCTGAGGGAGGCATCCTGAGCGCACAGGGGCACAGGGCGCTCCCCGTCTCCCTTCTGGTTGGTTCTGCGTCTCAGCTGTTCGCCTCTTGTGCAAAGCCGGCACGGTGTTACATATGCATCGTAACATTAGCCCTAAAAGTTGTCAGCGCAAGAACTATGTACGCTGAGCGAGCTGCCAGCAGTCAGAGGGACCAATTACATCGTAAGTATGGAATGCCAGTGATTACAACTGAGGAGTTTGTGGGGTTTCTAGGAGGAGCCCTGTGTAATCGAGACCTCAGGATGCGTGTTGCAGGCTGCCGTTCCGTGCCGTCAGCAGAACATGTGGCCGCAGGCGCACCGCGGCAGTGAGACCCGTGCACCCTACACTGGAACCTTGTAGCTCACCGTTCACGGATCAATTTCCAGTGTTTCTTGCATCGTCATGGAGGTTTCCAGACAGGAAATGTCTTTCCAGAGATGCCCTTTTCCAATCCTACCTGATCGGCTCTGTTTCTAAAAGGTTTTTTTTTTTTTTTTTTTTTTTTTTTGACAGGCAGAGTGGACAGTGAGAGAGAGAGACAGAGAGAGAAAGGTCTTCCTTTGCCGTTGGATCACCCTCCAATGGCCGCCGCTGCAGCCGGCGCACCGCGCTGATCCGATGGCAGGAGCCAGGATCCAGGTGCTTTTCCTGGTCTCCCATGGGGTGCAGGGCCCAAGCACCTGGGTCATCCTCCACTGCACTCCCTGGCCATAGCAGAGAGCTGGCCTGGAAGAGGGGCAACCGGGACAGAATCCGGCGCCCCAACCGGGACTAGAACCCGGTGTGCCGGCGCCGCAAGGTGGAGGATTAGCCTATTGAGCCACGGCGCCGGCTTAAAAGTTTTTTTTAACTGATGATGAAATATTATGTTAAAGTAGCTTCATAATACATTATGGAAGCAATATATATTTCTTCTAAGGAAGAAATATAACTCAGTAAAGAATATAACTTAGCCAAGTTAATATTAAATATGGCGTAAGAGGATATTTCCAAGAATTTGTGGAAAATGGAGTTAAAAGATACTGATTTCAGTGTGAACAATTTTTGAAATAAACACAGGCATAGTTTTCTTCACAATACACATTTCCATGAACTTTTTGAAGTGTCTAGTATTATAGATAAATTAGGGAATTCTAAGTTGTATATGCTTCATATTCAGTAGATGAAGTGCAGTTGGGATAAAGTACATAAAGTTGCCAATATTTGCCCAATTTGACCTGCAAAATGCCAACTTGATGTGATTTGGCCTAATATGTTTTATGACAGAGTCATAAAATACAGTAAATTGTAAATAAGGAAATTTTTTTAGAAATTTACAGTCCAGTACCACTGTTGATAAATACTTTTACATTTATTTATTTATTTGGGGGGGGGGAGTTGGCATCACACTGAGTGACAGCTCTGTGTCCTGTCTTTATTATTTATTTATTTATTTATTTTTGTAAAGATTTGTTTATTTATTTGAAAGAGGTATAGAAAGATGGAGAGATCTTCCATCTGCTGGTTCACTCCCCAAATGGCTGCAATGGCCAGGGCTGGGCCAGACCAAAGTCACCAGCCAGGAGCTTCTCTGGGTCTCCCACGTGGGTGCAGGGGCCCTAGCCCTTGGGCCATCCTCTGCTGCTTTCCCAGGCCATTAGCAGGGAGCTGGACAGGAAGCGAGGAGCGAGGACTTGAACTGGTGCTGGTGTCACAGGCGGCGGCTTTACCGGCTCCGCCACAGCGCCGGCCCCGTCTTTAACATGGTGTCACATTCCCCTGAGCCTGTGTACCGACAGCACAATCCGGTACATGTGCATGCATAGTATAGTCCGCACTGGAAGCTTTTTTGTAAACTATCCTTTAGTTTAATTTAGTTATCCTTTAGATGGGCATTTAGTTAAATTTTTTCATCCTCACAAATAAACCTTGGGTAAATAGCCTTCCATAAAAATGTACATGTATCCTATTATTTCATTAAAATGCACCCTCACAAGTCCACAGGGTTTCAGGTGCTGAAAGATTCAATCTCTTATCACCTCCTCGGGCTTAAGTTGGGACACGTAGGACACGTTTCCTCCCCAACAGCGCCCCCTGCCCTCCGTCTGGGCACCCACAAATCCCAGCACCCTGGGTCCTCCCTGCACCCTCACCACCAGCACATAGGAGCCTCAGTAATCGGGCCCCTGAGTCTCATCTTGGTTTGATTTGAATTTTCCTGATTCCAAGTGCGGCTGAACAGTTCCTTCAATCCTTTTAAGATTTATTTACTTACTTGAGAGGTAGAGTCAGAGAGAGAGAGAGAAAGAGAGGTCTTCCATCCGATGGTTCACTCCCCAAATGGCCGCAACGGCTGGAGCTACGCCAATCCGAAGCCAAGAGCCAGGAGCTTCCTCCCGGTCTCCAACATAGGTGCGGGGGCCCAAGGACCTGGGCCATCTTCTACTGCTTTCCCAGGCCATGGCAGAGAACTGGATCGGAAGAGGAGCAGCCAGGACACGAACAGGCACCCGTATGGGATGCCGGCGCTGCAGGCAGAGGCTTAACCTGCTGTGTCACAGCGCTGGCCCTCGTTCGTGTCATATTTTTAACTGAGATTTTGTCCCTCACTAGTTTTAAGTTCACCGCATGGGTGCTGATAAGGCCAAGGTCAGAGGTGCTGTCTCCCCGCGCCCCAGTTAGCTTCCTTCTGCTCTGCGACCACAAGCCGTACTCTTCTCCTGCGCCAGAGGAACCAGAAACTAGAGCACCCCTCTGACGGCAGCCCCCCGATTCTCCACGCAGACTGTGGTCACCAGCGCCCCCGCAGAGGAAGTCCACCTGCTGTAGCTGTGCCCATATGGCAGCCATCGCTACAGGTCCCGTTTCTTTTTATGGGTGTTTTTTTTTTTTCAAGATTTTATTTATTTCTATCTGCTGATTCACTCCCCAAATGGCTGCAATGGCCAGGGTTGGGCCAGACTGAAGCCAGGATCCAGGAATTTCACCTGGGTCTCCCACATGGGTGGCAGGGGCCCAAGCACTTGGGCCATCTTCTGCTGCTTTCCCAGGCCATTAGCAGGGAGCTGGGTCGGAAGTGGAGCAGCTGGGACTTGAACCGGTGCCCACACGGGATGCGGCACTGCAGGGGAAGGCTTAACCTGCTGTCCCATAGCACCAGCCCATGTCTGCTTATTGCAAGAATGGCTCTTCTGCATCTCAGCTTTGCTCCCTGGGTTTTAGGAGAGCTCCGTGTCACTTGTGAAGAGCCTGAACACAGAAAGAATGATGGGGTGTGTGAAGGTCACTGCACTTTGTGAATGAGTCACGTGGCTGGGTGTGTAAAAATTAGCACTGCTAGGGGCCGGCGCCATGGCTCACTTGGTTAATCCTCTGCCTGCGGTGCCAGCATCCTGTATGGGTGCCAGGTTCTAGTCCCAGCTGCTTCTCTTCCCCTCCAGCTCTCTGCTGTGGCCCGGGAGTGCAGTGGAGGATGGCCCAGGTGCTTGGGCCCTGCACCCGCATGGGAGACCAGGAAAAAGCACCTGGCTCCTGGCTTCGGATCAGCATAGCTCCGGCCGTGGTGGCCATTTGGGGAGTGAAGCAACGGAAGGAAGACCTTTCTCTCTGTCTCTCCTTCTCACTGTCTATAATTCTACCTGTCAGAAAAAAAATAGCACTGCTGTTGCTGCCAGGCACTGTAGCTCGGTGAGGCACCAGCCTGGCGTGTGCATGCGTGTGCGCCTGCATGCGTGTGCGTGGGGCTGTGTGAGGGAGGACTCATGTAGGTGTAGGTGGGCACCCCGAATCCCAGAGAATGGCATAGGTTTTTATTTTCCCCTTCTTTTATTTTTTTAACTTTTAATTTTAATTTTATTTTTAATTATCTATTTATTTGAAAGGCAGAGTTACAGAGTGGCAGAGGCAGAAAGAAAGACATCTTCCATCCTCTGGTTAAATGGCCACAATGGCTGGAGCTCAGCTGATCTGAAGCCAGGAGCCAGGAGCTTCCTCCAGGTTTCTCATGCAGGTGCAGGGGCCCAAGCACTTGGCCCATCTTCTGCTGCTATCCCAAGCCACAGCAGAGAGCCGGATCGGAAGTGGAGCAGCCAAGACTCAAACTGGTATCCATATGGAGTGCTGGCACTGTAGGCGGTAGCTTTACCTGCTATGCCATAGTGCTGGCCCCACCCTTGTTTTAAATATCTAATTTTATCTCTGCTAATGGCCTGGGAAGAGCAGCCGAAAATGGCCCAAGTGTTTGGGCCCCTGCCACCCAACCTGGGAGGCCTGGATGAATTTCCTGGCTTTGGCCTGGCCAAGCCCTGGTCACTGTGGCATTTGGGGAGTGAACCAATGAATGGTTCTCTCTCTCTCTCTCTTTCTCTCTCTCGTCTGTCTCTCTATCTCTCTCTGTAACTCTGCCTTTCAGATAAATAAATAAATCTTTTTTTTTTTTTTTTGACAGACAGAGTGGACAGTGAGAGAGAGATAGAGAGAAAGGTCTTCCTTTTTGCCGTTGGTTCACCCTCCAATGGCCGCCGCGGCCGGCGCGCTGCGGCCGGCGCACTGCGCTGATCTGATGGCAGGAGCCAGGTGCTTCTCCTGGTCTCCCATGGGGTGCAGGGCCCAAGCACTTGGGCCATCCTCCACTGCACTCCCTGGCCATAGCAGAGAGCTGGCCTGGAAGAGGGGCAACCGGGACAGAATCCGGCACCCTGACTGAGACTAGAACCCGGTGTGCTGGTGCCGCAAGGAGGAGGATTAGCCTAGTGAGCCACAGCGCCGGCCAGATAAAGAAATAAATCTTTATATGTATGTTTATGTAATTTTAATCTCTGTGCCACGACGCCGTTTATGTCCGAGCACTGTCTGGGGAGTCAGGAGACTTGTGCTGATGTTAAGGAGGGAAATGCAGATGGATGAGCCTGGAGCAGTAGCCTGGGCATGGAGGCCAGACAGACTCTACCTGGGGACAGCCCCGGGGTCTGCCGCTAGAGCTGCACGACCTAGGGCTGTCTGCCACGGTGTCCTTGCCCGTGAGGTGGAGACGGTGTCCTTGCCCATGAGGTGGAGACAGCCACGGCAGGAGGTTTGCTGGGAGGGTGGGGCGGAGCAAAGCGCGCCAGGCAGTGCCCGCGACCCCCAGCACGTGGTGGGCGCTCCCAGCAGGCTGCCACGCAGAGCTGACCCTGGGGGCTGCTCCTTGTGATCTGGAGAGAGAGCGTCGGCTGGGGTGGGGAGGGAGGAAGTTAGTGAAGTCCGGATCTCAGGCCGTTCCCTGTGGGTCGGTGCACGCGCTGGAGAGTGTTTTGAGCGCTGTACAGCCTGGCGCGAGCATCCTCGAGAGAGACAAAGACTTTGGGAGGCAAACCCGTGGGGTCCCGAGCCCGTCAGGAAGCCCAGCCCAGGGCCGCGTGGCTTTGCAGCACTGTCACTGCCCGACGTCACCCCCTTTGAGCCCCGGCATCCGGAGACTACAGGCTACTAAGTGTTTCCTAGTGGGTCCCATCCCGGGGACTGAGCCCTGTGGTCCCACCTGGCTCAGCATGGCCTGGGTTTTGGTTCCATCACAATTGCAGTAGCACTATAAAGCTTTTTTTTTTTTTTAAGAACTATGGTTATTTTTCATTTTAATAACAGAAAGTAGGAACTCCCCCTCCACCAAGGATTGTCTCCCCCCTCCCCCCGCTCCTCCCCCGCTATGAATGTTGTATTCTTTCTCCTACACAAAGAGGATTCCTACAAACCCAGTTTCCCTTTGTGTGCGCTGGCTTAGTTTGTTTGCACCACAGGGCTTGTTTCGCTCAGCCCGAGCCGTACCTGACCAGAGTAGGGAGGGACGTGTGTCTGCAGCCCAGCGACAGGCGCTGAGCTGATCCCGGAAGTGGTCGTCTGATGTCCCCGTGGCCCCGGGTGGCACAGGCCACGGGTCTGTCCGTTTTACAGAGGAGGACGCGGAGGCTGGGGAGTCGAGTACCTGATGAAGCCCCCCAGCCAGGACGGAAGCCCTGTGCGGGACGTCTGCGTGCAGCCTCACGCGCGGGAGGGGGGCATCTGAGCCCCGCATGGCATGTGTGCCCCTGGCGAGGGGCCGCCTGGCGCCCGTGTCCTCTCCTTTAGGACCCTCAGCTCTTGCCATGGCTGTGGAGTTTCTAAGTGGCTTTATCCATTTGCTCTTGGCAGTGGGGGACTGACCCTAGGGTATACGGGTCAGGGAAACCCAGACAGAATGGTAGTGAGGCTCAGAGAAGCAAGCAGGTGCCTCTGGGCTTGTTGAAGCCAGAGAGAGAGAGAGAGAGAGAGAGAGAAAGAGACATACAGACAGAGAGAGAAACAGAGAGACAGAGACAGAGACGGAGAGCAAGTGGCGGCCTGGGCGCGGAGGCCCCTGGCTCTGGCAGTGCGGGGCTGTGCGTGACCCCGGAGTGTTCGGAGACCTCAGGGGTCCGCGTCCTGCCCCTCTCAGGTGGACCAGGGAAGGAAGCGGATGCAGGGCTCACCCCGGAGGCCGTGTCTCTGTTTCCCATGTCATGATCTCAGCACTTGGAAAGCAGCTCACTCGGTAGCTCTGGCTTCATGAAGGTGGACTTCTGATGGCATACAACCAGTTGTGTTTCTTTTTTTTTTTTTAAAGTAATTTTTAAAATTAATATAAAGTTCATGTTGCTCATAGCTACAGTTCTAAGGGTATAGAGGTACCTCCCTCCTCCCCACCCCTCCCCCTTTCCTTTCTTTTTTATTTTTGTGATAATGTATTTTTAATTTACTTTATAGTCACAGGATTAATACTGCACTAAATAAAGGGTTCAACAAGTAAAAAGCCGGAAGACCACTGTCCAGTGGGAATACAGACAGATCCCAAGATTTCACTCATATACATTACATTTTTCGTACTCTGTATATTAGCTACCACAAATCAGAGAAAATATGTGATATTTGTCTTTTTGGGGTCTGTCTTAGTTCACTAAGCATACCAGTCTCCAGTTGCATCCATTTTGCTGTAGAAGACAGGATTTCATTCCATCATGATTAGATACCACAATTCTTTATCATCCGCTGACGGACATCTGGGCTGATGGGCATCTTCACTGTTGTGAGTTGAGCGGCTATAAGAATGGGAGTGCACACAACTCGTGTGCTGACTTCACTTCCTTTGGGTAAACTCCCAGCAGCGGGCCGGCTGCTGGGTTCCCTGGCTGTGTGTGCTGTTGAGAACAGAGCCATGAACTTGTGAGACTGAGGGAGTTCTCGTGGTTGATGGGATCTTTGAACCTGAGGAAGCCCCAGCGGTCCTGCCCGGTGTAGGCATGGCGTGTCCTCCAGTGCCTTTCCCGCTGAAGGCCCTGCCCCAGCTGGCCGTGACCTGTGCACACAAAATTGTTTATAAAATCAGTTGCTGGGCTAGCGCCGCGGCTCACTAGGCTAATTCTCCGCCTGCAGTGCCTGCACCCCAGGTTCTAGTCCTGGTCGGGGCGCCGGATTCTGTCTCGGTTGCTCCTCTTCCAGGCCAGCTCTCTGCTGTGGCCAGGGAGTGCAGTGGAGGATGGCCCAAGTGCTTGGGCCCTGCACTCCATGGGAGACCAGGAAGAAGTACCTGGCTCCTGGCTTCGGATCGGCGCAGCACCGGCCGTAGCGGCCATTTTGGGGGTGAACCAATGGAAGGAAGACCTTTCTCTCTATCTCTCTCTCACTGTCTAACTCTACCTGTCAAAAAAAAAAAAATCAGTTGCCTCCATGTCCACTTAGGAGACCCCCCCTCCCAGGGGTAGCCCCTGCCTTGACCGGTGGTTCTATCTGCATGTTTGTCCTGGGGGTCACATTTCACATTCATGCTCTGTAAAACTATTCATGGAACAAAAAGGATCTCCCAGGTGGGTGCGTTTGTGTCCGTCCTTGTGTCCTTGGCCCACCCAGTGCCAGATGTCTCCTCCCCACTTGAGCCTGAGGGTCCACGCCCCTGTCCTAGATGCCTACCGTGAGCGTCCAATTCCAGGCAACACACAGAAGTAGTGAAGGGAGAAATGTCTTGAGCGAGCAGGCAGGAAAACCCTGGCCACGGGGTGAGCTGGTGGTGCAGCCGTGAGGTTAAAGGTTGGTCCGGCTTAGCAGCCATCTTCCTGACCCCGGGTGATCCTGTCTTCATGCCCGCCATGGTCTTGGGCACCAGGGAGAGGCTACAGGCTCCGTCATGATCTAATTACTCGTGTGCCAGCTGTCCCCATCGCTAGCCCAGGGGCTCCTCCAGCACACAGAACAGCTCTTGTTGGCTGTTGCAGTTTCAGTGCCTGGCACACTGGGGCACCCAGGAAGTGGGCTTAAATGTTTCAGACTCCGTAAGGTATCACATTCTGTTCCAAGTGACGTGGATGGAGGATGGCGTGCCCACTCACAACACACAAACACACAAGGTGTGCAGGGCCGGCAGTGTGGCGCTGTGTGTGTCTCCAGTATCCCATGTTGTAGCACTGGCTCAGGCTTCCACTGTTCTAATACAGCGGAAGATGGTCCAGGTACTTGGGCACCTGCCACCACGTGGGAGACCTGGATGGAGCTCCTGGCTCCTAGTTTCGGCCTGGCCTGCTTCAGCTGTTATGGCCATTTGGGGAGTGAACCAGCAGATAGAAGATGTCTGTCTGTCTCTCTCTCGTCTCTCCTTTGTACTCTCTGTCACTCTGCTTTTCAAATAAATAAATAAATTTTTTAAAAAAGAATAAATAAATAAAATAGTCCTTTAAAAAATGGAAAGGTTTGGAGCCAGCATGGTATGTATTCTACAAGCTATGACTTATAGTAGAGAGTAACGCGCCGAGTGACCCAACAAGGCTCACAGACGGTTCTAACCTGCCTGGTGAGAATGGACAGTGGCCATGCAGTCTCCCATGAGAGTCGGGCTGGAGCCCTTGCCGCCCAAGGCTTCCAGTGCCGAGGTGCACTTCTGCAGCTGTCCAGTGAGGTGCATTGCTGGGCCCGGTGTGGGTAACGCCTCGCCCGGGGTCAGGGCTGGGACTGGGTGTCCGTCCAAGGCGGAGGCTGTGGGGATTGAGGCTCAGCTCGCTCCCCTTCGTGCCTTTGGTGTTTACTCCATCGGCATCTGTATTGCTTCCTTATCTCATGGCCAGCCCCTGTCCTGAGAGCTGTGCAGGAGCTCACAGGCCCCGAGCAAAGAAACCAGTACCCAGTCTGCCCGTAGACTCAACAGACTGGAGCCCACCTTTGCTGTCCCAAAGGAGGCCCGCTGGCCCCATCTCTGACCCATCAAAGGATGGCCACACATCCCGTGGGCCAGCTGATCATGCCCTGCTCGTCCCAGCTTTGAGCTGTGGGGTGCACAGCCTGTGCTCCCTTGGGTGCTGGGTGCCTGGCTCGCGCTTTGCCATCCGCGCCCGCCTTGCCTGCCCCCTGCTGTCGGCAATGGGCTCGCTGTGTGTCAGGCAAGCAGACGCGGCTTTGGGGTTCCGAGGTCCCTCCTCTGGCCGGTGCTGCGGGTGTGCGCCAACAGGCTCACACCCATCCGTGCGCTCCTTGACCTGTCCATGTGCCTTCCCAGTCGTGAGTGGCGTTGTTATAATGATGGCAGTGATGACAACACGCCAAACCTGTGTCCCCAGCAGGGGTGGTGCTGTCAAGGGCTGCTGACTCCCAGTGCCCGCGTCTCAGAACTGGAAGGAAGCGTTACAGGGTCCGTCCGGGTGCCCTCATCCCCGCTTGAGGTCCCTCCTGGTGGCCGCTGTGATGGACATGTTAGTGACGGGGATGCTGGGGAAGGCAGGCCAGGCACAGCCTATGTGACTGCTCAGGAATCGGATGAGGGGAGAGGTTCAGGTTGGGCTCTGAGTTGCCATGGGGAAGGCGGATTGGATGGAGGCTAGGAACGGGCACTTGGGTCCGGCACCAGGGCTGTGGGTCGAGCCCCCTGCCCCTCACTGCCAGGCACGGCTCCAGGACTCGAGTGCTGAAGCCCATGCACCCTGCACCCCTGCTAACTCCTGAGAGATGAGAGCAAGGTAGGGGTTCCCACCATCCAGACACCCCAGACCTGGGGTGTTTATGATGCCTGTGGCTTGGCAAGGGCTGGCCAGCCAGGGGTCATTACCTCGCAGACAGAGTCCTTGGGCCCACCTGCCTCAAAACCCTTGTCCCCGTGGGGTGATGCCCCTCGCCCGGGTCTTGCGAGGGCCATTTCTTCACCCCGTGGCAGGCGGGCGGCCCCACAGCCAGCCCTGGGTAGACACCGGCCAGTCCCTCGGCGTGCTGGTGGCCAGGTGCAGTGCCATGCTGTCCGCTCGCTGTTGAAAAGCCTGATGTGAAGAGAGGGCAACAGAACCTGCTGAGCCTGAACTCTGACCCTGGTGTCGAGCGGCCATGGGAGTCTGGGGGCTGTCATCCCGGCTTCCAGGGCCCCTTTGCCCCAGGATCAGTGTACCACAGGTCGTTACATGCCGAGCCCCCCCCCCATCCCCCATGCAGGTTATCCAATGGACTCCTTCAAAACCTAGCCCCGAGCCCCCTTCTTCATTTGTGTGTCTTTCAGCAGGTTCCTCAGGGGTACACTGTGTGCCTGATACTGGGGAGACAGCCCTGGACGAAGCCCACCCTCACTCCCACCTCCATAGCCCTGTGGCCCTGTGTGCCTGGTCGGGTCCCTTTCCTCTGTAGTCCCTACCCCAGGGACTTGTGCAATGCACCTGCTTCGCTGGGCCTGCTTTTTCCGCCTGTGTGAATGACCCACGTCACACAGCTGCGGGACAGAGGCATAGGAGCCACGGAGCATTGGGCATGGTGGCCTTGCTGAGGACGCGTCTCCACTAGACAGGAGGCTTACCAGCCGTCCATCAGAGGGGGACGCATGATGGTGCAGGGTAGCTGTGCCAGGCCGGCTCCCCTGGGTGCGAGCCGTGGTGGTGTGTGGAGAGCTGTGTGCGGTCAGCGGAGCTCGGCCTGGGCCCGGGGCAGGCCCTGTGCAGGCAGGAAGCACACGCAGCTTCCTCACACCTGGACGTGGGCAGCAGGCATTTCCTGGCCATTGTTCGCCGTGGCCACTGGGCCTCTGCTGGCGTCCACCAGAGGAATGGGGCCGGCTCTGGTGTGTTCCTGGGCCGGCCTCTGCAGATCCGCCTCACCCAAACGTCTTCCATACCCCGCCGAGCAAGGGAAGCTCAGGCGAGAGGCTGCAGCCCCCCTGTTGTGTTGGTGTGCAGGTTTCTGTCCCTTGGTGCTCTTTGCCGACCCACTCGCCTCAGCGGGAGGTTGCTGCTGCCCACCGTGATGGGATTCAGGTGCAGGCGGCTGTATTAGGCAGCTTTTCCATTTCTAAGGATTTATTTGCTTTTCTGAGTTACTGAGAGGGAATGACAGAGCGAGAGTGAGAGATCTTCCATCTCCTGGTTCACTCCCCAGATAGCCACAATGGTAGGGCCTTGGCCAGGGTCCAGGATCTCCATTTAGGTCTCCCACGTGGCTGGCAGGGTCCCAAGTACTCGGGCCATCTTGTGCACTTTCCCAGGCACGTTAGCAGGGAGCTGGATCGGAAGCGGAGCGGCGGGACTTGAACTGGTGCCCCTCCGTGAAGCCTGCAGGTGGTGGCTTTACTTGGTACGCCACAACACTGGCTGCTAGAAGTTTATTTTGACTGGTAGTTCTGGGGGGCGGGGGTCACAGGCCTCTTTGAGGGGCCTCTGGTATGGTATTCTTGTTGGTGGAATCCTCAAGTGGCTCAGGCTGTGGCATGGCAATTGCCAGGGCACCCACATGTGTGGTCCCTGACACAGCTGTCAGACTTCAGTCCTGGGCCCCACCCCACCCACCCAGTCCAATCTGAACACCCCAAAGGCTCCGCCTGCAAGCGCCATGGTGGAGTTAATTGTCCCCCCTTCTCAGCGCCATTGACCAAGACTTTGGGGACTAACTCCAAGTTTGGGGTGCAGGTGCCCCAACCATAGCAGCATCCTCGGCTGTCAGACGCAGAACATTTTGCCCACGATTGGTTGGGAAGGCGTTGGATCCTGGAACTTTCCACGTAGGAAGGAGCTTGGGGACTGTGCAGGGCGTGTGTGTGGGGTTTGCTCGCTCGCTCGCTGCCGTGCAGGCGCGGTCTGTATCCTGCCCCTCGATCACCGCCGCGGTCCATACTTCTGCTGAGGTCCAGCGGGGCTGGGTGCCCATCGCAGACCCGGCTCCGGCTCTCTGAGTGCAAGGTGCTTGTGCAAGATGAGAGAAGGGGAGAGCGGGGACGTTGGATGGTGCTGGTTGCCCTTTTTAGAAACTCGAGCAGTAATTGCGGCTTCCAAGTCTGTGTTTACTTCGCCCCCACTCCTCTGTCTGCCGTGTTTAGATGAGTGGGGCCGAGGGCGCCGGGCAGGGTTGATCATTGCGGGCGCTTAAGTGCCGCTGGAGGCCCCCCTAGCCGAGGCAGTGGTCGGAGGATGAGCTGCTGGAGGGCGGGGCCGGCACCCACCCCTCCCACGCCAAGGCAGCAGGGAGTGGTCGCAGGCCGCTGGGCTGGCGTGGTGGGGGGAGGCGTCAGGCTCCCCTGCAGGGGAGCTGGTCACAGACAGAGCTCTCTCTTGTCCCCGCAGTGATGGGTGCTGCCCCCACCACGATGGTCCCAGCGGCCGCGCGTTGATGAAGCCGGGGCACCATGTACAGTGTGGAAGATCTCCTGATATCTCACGGGTATGCGCCCTCCCGCGAGCTCCCAGCACCGCGCCCGGAGAGCCCTGAGGGCCGCCCGCAGGCCAGGACGAGGACGAGGACCGGCCACGGCCTGCTGAACGGCTGCGAGGATGGCCCCGCCGCGCCCGCGCGGAGGAAGACGCCCCCTGGGAAAGGGCACGTGAATGACCCCGACAGACGCCGCCGGGAGCCGCCCAGTGCTGCTGAGGCCGGGTAAGCTGGAGCCCGCGCCTGCCCTTGGCTGTGCACTTGGGGGGCTGCCCATTGGCTTTGGAGAGGGCGGGGAGGCAGAGGGAGAGGCAGGGACAAGAGCACTGTTTCCTGCTGCACCGGGCGCAGGTGTGGCCGTCCCAGGTCTTCCTCCCCCGCGGTGCCAAGCGCTGCACTGATGCTGGCAGTGAGCGGTCTTCCCAGCACCTCGGACAGGGCCATTTTAGAGCTGGGTGGACGCTGCCGCGCGTGCGCACACACGTCCTTGCACATTGAGCCTGCTCGTGAGTGTATGTCAGATTGGAAGTACGAGGGGACTTCCAGAAGTTCACGGAAAAACGGAATCTGTTTTTAAAGATTTATTTATTTGAAAGGCAGAGTTAGAGAGGGAGAGGGAGAGAGAGAGAGAGATCTTGCAGCCACTGGTTCACTCCCCAAGTGGCTGCGAGAGCCAGGGCTGGGCCATGTGGGAGCCAGGAGCCTGGGTACTCCATCCAGGTCTCCCACGTGGTTGGCAGGGGCCTCTGCACCTGGGCCATCTTTTGCTGCTTTTCCAGACACTTTAGCAGGGAGCTGGATCAGAAGTGGAGCAGCCAGGACTTGAACCAGCTCCCATATGGGATGCCGGCACTGCAAGTGGCAGCTTAATACGCCGTGCTGCAGTGCTAGGCCCAGTGGGAAAAAATGCATTTTAAAGATAATTTTGGTGCAAAAAATTTTAAATCCCCACACATATTTTTTTCATAATAAATACTTTCCATGAACTTTTTGAAGATGCCCGTGTGTGTGTGTGTGTGTGTGTGTGTAGATTTCAAAATGTTTGCACCCAGATAAACTGCTTTTGGCTTCATTTTCCCTTGTGTTTCCCGACTCTGAAGAATGCACCTTTCTTCTCGTGCATTCATTCACACAACGCCCTGGCTTCAGTCCCACCCCGCCCATCCTCCCCCGTGGGGTCTGTACATGCCTGCATCTGTGGCTGTTCCCTTCAGCTCAGAAAGGGGCCAGGGCTGGTGCAGCAAAGGGGATCTGAGCTTTCCACAGAGCCCCCTGTCCCCCGTCCCCAGGCCTGGCGCAGACTGGGGAAGAAGAGCTCCGAGCAAGGGCAGCGTGGCCTGCAGCTGTGTGCCGCCAGCAGAGTTGGCCACAGGAGACAGGTGCAGGAGAGAGAGAGGGACAGACGGGCCACAGGGAATCCGTGGGATGGGGGTGAGCCCGCCCCCTGTGGTTAGAAGTTACTTTCTCCAGAAAGGGGCTTCTGCGATGCTTGACAGCTTCCAGCAAGAATGGGAGGGCAGGGAGTTTGTAGAGAGAGTGGTGGGGCCTGGGCTAGTGGGCAGCAGTGAAGGCATGAGCCTCTCACTGCCAGTGTAGGACGAGCAGGTTCTCGCGCCCAGTCCTGGGCCCTTCTGAGCTCATGGCTGTGTCTTGCCTGTCTCAGGCTGCCCTCACTTGTCAGCCGTGTTACGTGGGAGACTCCCTCTGCCTGCTGTGGGTTTTGGAGGGGGCGCCTGTGGAGGAGGGGGCCGCGGGGTGAGACCACCCTCATCACCGCCTCACAAAGGCTCGCGGGATGTTCTCCCGCCTTCTGACGATCTCTGTTTTGGACCTGGTTTATCTGTGTCTTCTGACTTGGCTGACAAGGTGCTGAAGTTGTACCTTGTCTCCCGTTTCTTTTGTGTCTGCTTCCACATTTGCTGCAGTTGTGGGCACAGCAGGGTTATGTGATACACGGTGATGGCTCCTGTCTGCTCTTCCCACACTGTGACAGCCGCTGAGTCACAGAATTAACCAGGGCCGGGCCCCCCAGCGCGTGTGTCACTGGGTTAGGCGGGGGTTCCCCTGCCAACTCGAGGTTGCCCAATCAGACGTGAGTCCCAGGTTGGCAGGCAGTGGAATCCCCTTTTGAAAGCCTCTGGGGGCAGGGTGGCCCCCACCTCAGGCATCACTTGCTCAGGACCTTCCAGCCCCTTCCCATGAGCACACAGGTTTCTGAGTACCGGAAGGATCGCCCTCCCGCCCGTAGGTAGGTGGGTGCAGTCGGAGCTGCAAGCAGCTGGCCCAGCTCTGCTGAGGCGCTTGGGTGGGGGCTTTGTGTGGCACTGGGGTGTTCGGCACCAATGACAGGGTTCTCCCTGACCCGCTGCCTCTCCCTGTTTCTGGGGTCAGCTGATTAACTTGGGAGTCAGTGTTTACTTTGCCTTGTTTACTTGGTGGCTTGTGGGTGGATGCTGTGGCCTGGTAGGGTAGGATGTAAACGTGAGTTTGTGTTTGCAGAGGCCCAGGCCGGTGTCCACAGCCCCAGGACCCCCACTGCAGGCCTGCCTGGCTTACAGTGAAGATGTTTTCTTTCTTTCGAAGCCTACAGGGACCTGGGAATAGATGGCAAACAGAAAGGTGGAGATGGACCATCTTTCCTCATCAGAATAAAAAAGTGCTTTGGGAGGAAGTAGATAGGTGCCCATAGTTTAACAGCTTAAAAAATTAACAGAAAAAGAAACAAAGAAACCAGTGATACTGTGGCAGGTGTGAATCCGTGGTGCCAGCCAGGGCCCAGCTTCCGTGGCTCGACGTGTGCCACTGTGTGTTGCCGCCTGTTTTGTCCTGTCCCACGCAGCGACTGTTTGTTTCCGGGCTGGTCCCTGGGCGGGAAGGCTGCGAGCCCTCAGGGAAATGGAGGAGAGTGGTGGGGGCTCCTCTCAGCAGGTTGAGGACTGCCCTGGAGTGTCCTCACCCTGGCCTGGCGCCCAGGGCCACTGGACTTCCCCAGGGGGAGGTGGAGGTCAGAGCAGCTTGGAAGCTACAGGAGCTGGATGGAGATGGGTGTTTTACACATCGGCCACGTGGTTGCCTGGAGCCGCCGAGGATGGAGCCCACAGAATGTTGGTGCTCCTTAGGGCCGGGCCTGGTGGCAGTGGAAGAGCCTGGCTAGGACTCTAAGCCCCGCCTGGCCAGATCCCCCAGCGAGGCCAGCAAGGAACTCAGCCCTGCAAACTCCTCGTCCAGTGGCCACACTGGGCTCTTGTCCCTTCCTTGTCCTCCGCGCACACGAATGTGTCTAGCACTCAGAACACACAGTGTCCCCTGCTGTCCCGGCAGCCACAGGAGGACAAAGTGCTGTCATGACCATAATGGACAGCTCGTGCAGGGCCACTTTCCGTGGCTGAGGTGAGGATCCATGGAGGCAGACGGCAGCCGTGCCTGTAACCAGAGGACTTGGGGGGCTCCGGCTTCAGACGCCGTGCCCTGAGCTCCCCCTGCCCCACCCACCCTGCTGGGCCCCTCCTCCCACAGCTCAGCCTCTTGGAGTTCCCTCCTTGAAGTGAGTCTCTCCTGCACGGTCTCCCAGCACACGTGGTCCCCAGGACCATTGGCTTCCTGCAAGCTGACGCCATAGCGCACACGCTCTCCCTTGGCGAATGTCTGTGTAACCACTGCTTGGTAGGAAACACTCACTGAGAAGAAGCATTGCCGGATGAAGCCTGGCACTTGCATGCCAGGGCAGTGGTGTCTGTGCCCAGAGGAGAGGGGAGGGAGGCCGAGCCCGGGGCCGCCGGGCAGGGGCGGTGGAGGTGGCGGCCGCCTTTCCCTGCTGACTCTGGGGGGACAAGTGGGGAGCAAGGGCGGGGAGGGGACAGGCATGGCCGCAGCCAGGCCTCTCTGGTCGTGCAAGGGGCTCCTGGCAGTACAGCTGAGTGGAAGAGGCTCTGGCACCACCCGTAAATGAAGCGGGGCCACGGGCCGCGTTGGATGTGCGACGCCAGGGCTGGGGACGCCTCCGTCTCTGGTGCACGTGCGTCTGTGCTGTGCAGCATCCTTTGCCTCCAACCCCCACGGGCTTTTATTCTGTCCTCAGGCCCTGACGGTTCCCCTCAGAGCCCGCCGCTGACACCTGCCGTGTCTCCCAGTTTGGGTTTTGAGGTCGGTCTGTTCTCTTCTCTTGACTGCCGTCCATCAGGGATCCCGAAAGGCTGCACTTGGCTGCCCTGGGGGCGTGCTGGCCGCTCCCAGCTGGGCTCAGGAAACGAAGGTGGAGATGGGGCCAGCTGCTGGCTTTACACTCGTGCTGTCCAGAGACCTGTGGCAACATCCACCTACAGGTACACGCACCAGTACACACATGCACACACGTGCATACACACATGCACACACATATACTCTGGCATGCACACACATGCACACATTCACACACACACACTCTTGCACATACACTAGGCACCCACTCACACACATGCACTCGAACTCATGCACACATGCAGCTGCACACACACGCACACAGGTGCACACACACACACACATGCACTCGGCACACCAGGATTGGGGAGTAGTGCAGTGTGCTGCCTAACCCACGAGGAACCCCACCTGCGTAGTGCCCGGTTCCCAGTGGCCGATACAAGAGCCCCTTATCGGGCAGCCCCGGTTTCCTCGGCGTGCTTCCTGTGAAACCTTAGAATCACAGGAAGCTGTAAAAGGTTCAGCCTGGCCCGGGTCTGTGCGCCCCACACGGCCCCGGGAACTCTGGGAAGTGTGTTTGTTAGCTCCCCATGAGAACAGCTCGTAATCACGGGCTGTCGTCAGCGGCCGCCAGGGCTGATTAGAGACCTGGCTGTCTGCGCCGGCCTCTGATGTGGTGGCCCGGGGGCCCCGTCTCGGTAAACATCACCCCGCGCCAGGCTGCGGCTCTGGGAGAGAGCAGCCCTTGCAGGGCCTGCTCAGCTGCTGCGCATCGGGAGTGCTCCGTTCCACAGCGGAGGCCACTTGTGTCTCTTCTCGTGGCTGTCAATCCACGCATGTTCTGTCTTCTCCCTGCCGACTCGTAGCCTGTGCTGGGTGAGAGCTGCGTGCTCCCTGGCGGACACGCACGGGGGACCCCGAGCGCCTGTCGCCCCCACTTTCCTCACTCTTCCTTCCTGGCCTGCCCTCGGCTCGTGCCCCCACACTGCTGGACCCACGTCCGTTTCCCCCACCAAGAAGCAGCCTGGGTCCTTAACCGTGAGACCTTGGAAGAGCGGTGACAGGAGCCACTCCCAGAGCAGCCACGAGCCCGGGGCCTCCGGGCCGTCACCAGGCCGTATTGTCACTGAGACAGAGAGCTGGGGGGTCCCTGCGCAGGAGACCTTGGGAGAGTAGATCATGTGACACGCGTGGGTCGCAGGTCCGGTCCCTCTGTGTTCTTTGAAAGGACAGACAGCCTGGGCTCCCAATCCGTCTGTCCGTCGGGCTGCCGAGTGTCAGCCACACGCCCCAATGTGTGAGTGCTGCCAGGTGGGACTGGCCGAGGGGGTCCACCAGCCCTTCCCGCTGTTGGCGCCCCTGTCTGCCTTCCTTGGTGCCCAGTCGTCCCAGCCTCACTTCTGGACAGTGGATGGGAGGCACAGGATTCGGTCCCTAGATGCCTGTGAGTGGGTGAATGGCACGTGAAAGCGTGCGAGGGGGAGGTGAGACGGGCGTGGCGCCATCCAGTTTATACCTTGGTAAAAAACAAGAAATCCGGTACCTCCTTATCAAAGAGGAAAGCTGGTTACTGGTTCTCTCCCCACGGTCCTGGGGAAGGGGTGCGGGCTCCTGCACTGGGCTCGGCTGCCCCTGCGCAGCCGCGTGTGAGGGCAGGCAGCGCCCGCCGTGGCTGTTCCTGGCGTCACGAAGGTGTGCTGGTTACGACTTGGAAGAAGACAGCACAGAACTGAAGCCATCAAAGGCAGACAGAGCGCTTCTCTTCCCTTTGTGCTGCCTGCACGCTTGCCTGGGAGATGCAAGGACCCACAAGGGGCGTGTGTGTGTGTGTGTGTGTGTGTTGGTGTGTAAATTTTTTTTAAAGATTTTTGTTTACTTGAACGAGTTACAGAGAAAGGGAAAGGGCCGGCGCCTTGGCTCACTAGGCTAATCCTCTGCCTTGCAGCACCGGCACACCGGGTTCTAGTCCCGGTCGGGGCGCCGGATTCTGTCCCGGTTGCCCCTCTTCCAGGCCAGCTCTCTGCTGTGGCCAGGGAGTGCAGTGGAGGATGGCCCAAGTGCTTGGGCCCTGCACCCCATGGGAGACCAGGAGAAGCACCTGGCTCCTGCCATCGGATCAGCGCAGTGCGCCGGCCGCAGTGGCCATTGGAGGGTGAACCAACGGCAAAGGAAGACCTTTCTCTCTGTCTCTCTCTCTCACTGTCCACTCTGCCTGTCAAAAAAAAAAAAAAAAAAGAGAGAGAGAGAGAGAGAGAAAGGGAAAGACAGAGGGAGAGAGACAGAGAGATCTTCTGTCTGCTGGTTCACTCCCCGAATGGCTGCAATGGCCAGGGATGGGCCAGACTGAAGCCAGGAGCCAGGAGCTTCGCCTAAGTCTCCCACGTAGGTGCAGGGGCCCAAGCACTAGGGTCCTCTTCTGCTGCTTTCCCAGGCCATCAGCCGAGAGCTGGATCAGAAGTGAAGCAGCCAGGACTTGAACCAGTGCCCATATGGTATGACAGCATCACAAGAGGTGGCTTTACTCACTACGCCACAGTGCCAGCCCTGTGTGTGTGTGTGTATGTGTGTGTGTAATAAAGGTTTATTTGAAAGAGTTAGAGAGAGAGAGCTTCCATCCACTAGTTTACTTCTCAGCATGGCCACAGTGGCCAGGGCTGGGCCAGGCAGAAGCCAGGAGCCAGGAACTTCACCCACTGATGAAGTAGGTGGCAGGGGCCCAGGCACTTGGGCCGTCTTCCGCTGCTTTTCCCAGGCCATAGCAGAGGGCTGGTTCAGAAGTGGAGCAGCTGGGACCTGAACCAGCACCCATGTGGGATGCTGGCACTGCAGGTAAAGGCTTAGCCACGCCCCAGTGTTCTGATTGGTGAGCACAGGGGTCCCTCTGCTGGTGTACAGAGTGTGCTAAGCGCTGTGCGTGATGCTCTCATTTGATCCCTCCCAACAAACTCCTGCCGTCAGTACAGGCGAGGTGTGGGGTGGGGAGAAAGCAGGGAGCCTGCAGCCGGGCAGCTCTGCGTTGGCATCTAGACCCGCAGCCTCCTTCCGGAGCCCCGAACAGATGCTCGTGTGCTCCCTGGTGGCGTGGGGGAAACCAGATGCCACCAGGTGCCACCTGTAGCCCCAGGCAGGGCCACAGCCCTGCACCAGACGCCCAGGCCTGGCTGCACACATGGTCTTCTCACCGTAGTTTCCTGCCTCAAAGCTCTTTCTTCTGAACACCAGGTCGCTGGCGAGAAGCTGATGAGCAGCTCCTTCCACCTGCACCTGCTGCCCTTCCTCTGTGGTTCACGTCCCCTTACGTGCATGCATGCTCAGCCCCCTGAGTCTTCAGCCACACCACAGAGGTCCACCGTGGAGACTTTGACCCTGGTCTGCAAGGTGCACCTGTCTTCCTGTCTTTCGTAGCTGCTGCGGATTTGCAGGCAGGTAAAAGGCAAGCCCTCACCCCTGCTCCAGTCCCTAAGCCGGGCTCTGGGGCTGGGGCTGGGTCTCAGCCAGGCACAATCTGCATTAGACTTTGAGGAACCCAAAGTCTGTTCACGTCCTAGCCCAAAGGGAACACAGGGCAGCTTGGAGCACACTGGCAGCCCTCTGAGGAGAGCAGGTGTGGCAGGTTGGCTTCCAAAATGACCTGTCCCCTCCCTGAGCTTGTCTTTGTGGAACGTGGAACGGGGCCCAGGGCTCTGGAGTGCAGAGCCTGTGTGGTGCGGGGACTAAGGTGCCCAGCACATGTCCCGCTTTGCCCAACCCTGTGTGCAGCCTCCCAGCCGTAAGAGCAGGAGAAACATGTTCTGTGGTGCTCGGTGGCAGAGCCCACCCTGTGGCATGGGCACAGTGTATACTGGGGCCAGGGAGTGGGAGCCCCGCAGAGTGCCTGAGTGCCTTGGCCTGACTACAAGAGAGGCCTCCTCCTGGGGTCCCCATGGCCTCTGTGCTCAGCTCGTCCCTCAGGGTACGGACAGCTGACCCACCTGCTGCCCTTCCTCTGCGATTCTTGTCTTTGAAGGAACAGTCTGGTGCCGAGAGCTGCTGTACCTGCTGCACCGCAGACGTGGGACCAGGAAGCACTCCGCCCAACCCCAGCCTCCACAGTGAAGTCCCACCCACCACTCCCCACGTGTGCAGAGGCCATGTTCATACCCGTGAGGCCCCCAAGCCTGCAGGCAGCCAAGATGCCTCCTTCAGTTTTCAATCTGAGGAAACCACACATAGGGGCTGGCATTGTGGTGAGGTGGGTTAAGCCACTACCTACAACACAGGCATCCCATAACAGCACCGGTTCGAGTCCAGGCTGCTCCACTTCTGAACCAGCTCCCTGCCAATGTGTCTGGGAAATCAGTGGAAGATGGACCGAGTGCTTGGGCCCCTGCACCCACGCGGGAGACCCAGTTGGAGAGTTCCAGGCTCCCAGCTTCAGCCTGGCCCAGCCCTGGCTGTTGTGGCCATTTGGGGACTGAACCAGCAAATGAAAGATCTCTCTCTGTGTGTCTTGCCCCCTTTCTTTGTAACTCTGCCTTTCAAATTAAAACAAAACAAAACAAAGCCACACACATGGATCTCCTGGCCCCTGGGCACCGGAGATAAATCTCAAATGTGCACGGCTGAAAACCAGCGCATCTAAGTCAGCACACCCATTCACTGAGTGTACTAATTAGGAGAAAGATGAGGAGGAATTCCTGTTACGCCCCAGACTCGTCCTCAGCCACAACAGAAAGCACTGCCCCTCCCCCGACTCTGCCCCAGCAGCAGCCTGCGCCCAGATGGCAGCAAGGCCGGGCCGCCGCCGGCACCTCCCCGCCCCCGAGCGCAGAGCCTCGGCTGTCGGCGGTCGCTTCCAGCAGTGCCATTTGGAGCAGCAGGCTTTCACTTTCCAGAAAAAGGGCGCAGTGTTTGCTGCTGTGGCTGAAAATGAGTCACATGACCCAGTAGAGAATCGTCTGAAGTTTTCTCCCAATTAGCTCTCGGACAGTCGGTCAGCAAGTAGCCTCCCTGATGTGCCTGCACGCAGGCGGTGTCTCACAGGTTCACGCATCAGGTGCTTTCCAGACACTGCCTGTCGGTGGCGCTGTTGGCCTCACCTCTCTTTGCCGGGTCCCTGCTCCCTCCTGAATGCCCCATATGGGATGCCAGCACTGCAGGTGGCGGCTTAACCTGCTTCACCATAACTCCAACCATAGTTCTAGGTGTTTTTTTTTTTTTAAGAAAAATCTTATCTTATTTCGTCAAAGCTATTAGAAGCTGTGGCTGTGACGCCTTGTGAAGCTGGCCGTGGATGTCGAGTGTCTGAGCCGGTGGAAAAGCCACACTCGCTGCGTTGCCTGGAGTAGGACCTGGCCAGAATGCTCACCACGTCAGGGCCACCTGGGCCTGTCAGAGCCTGGCTCACCTCAGTGCAGAAGGGACATGCAATGAATCAATGCTTTATAGCTTTTGGGAGAGGCTCTAAGGACTGAGAGAGGATTTCCAAGAGTTTGTGGAAAATGAGAATAAAGGAGAAGTTTATTTTGGTGCAAGAGGTTTTTTGACATCTGTGCACTTTTTTTTTTTTTTCTGCAATGTGCATTTTCTACACACTCTTTGTAGATCCTCTCATCCTTTTAAAGTAGGTAATCCCCCAAATGGTGTATTGTGCAAATGGGAGAAAGTTCAGGCCGGGACGCTTAGCCAGGTGGGTTCGTTGCTGTGGCAGCTTCGGCACAGTTACGGTCGCAAGATTGCATTCCTGGGCGCAGAAGAAAGCTGCGCGCATCCAGGGTGTGGGGAGCGCGTTCTGCTGATACGCTTGCCCTGTTTATGTCGCCTTCTATCTGGTTATGCTCCTGGCATAGCACGCACACGTCTCACCTTAGGATCTCAGCCACCCCTCTGAGCACGACTCAGGTTTGCTGGGAAAGCAGAAAATTGGCTGAGAAAACGAGGTTTCTTTGCAGGGTACCAGCCATGCCCCTCCTGGGCTTTGCTTTCCCTCCCCTGCACTTGGGGCTCCGATGATTGCCATGTGTCCGTCTCAGTTCTCAAGTCTCCATGGGACTTTGTCTGCAGTCGGAGTCTGCTGCAAGTTCTAGGTGGTTGCAAACGACAGGATTGCATTGTTTTTAAAAGCTGAATAGTATTCCACTGCGTGTGTGTGTGTACCGTGTTTTCTCTATCCATTCATCTCATGATGGACACCTTAATGATTGTGTGTTTTGACTGTTGTGAACAGTGCTGCTGTACACATGGGGGTGTTCATGTCTTTTGGGTATATGCCCACAGTGGGATTGCTGGATCATACGGCAAGTCTATTTCTAGTTTGTAAAAGAATCTCCGTACTGTTTTCCATACTGGCTGAGCTGACTTGCATTCCCACCAGCAGTGTATAAGAGTTTCCCTTTCCCTACACCCTCACCAGCATTTGTTAGTTTTTTTTTTTTTTTATAATAGCCATTCTGACAGAGATGATGTGATAGCCTGTTGTGATTTTGATGTGCATGTCCCTGATGAACGGTGATATTGAGCTTTTTTTTTTTCGCATGTTTATTGGCCACTTCTGTTTCTTCTCTCGAGAACCGGCTAATGAGGCCTCTGGCCCATTTCTTAACTGCAATGGTTTTTTCGATACTGAGGTTTTTGAGTTGCCTGTGTATTCTGATTACTGCTCCTTTGCCAGGTAAGTGGCGTCCAGGAACTTTCTCCCATTCTGTCGGACGCCTCCTCGCCCCGTTGTTTCTTTTGCCGGGCAGAAGCTTCTGAGCTTGATGTAATCTCACTTGTCTGTTCCGCCTCTGTTGCCTGTGTTTTTGGAGTCTTACCCAAGAAGTCGTGACCTACACTGGTGTTTCCTCTCTGCCCTGTACTGGCAGTTTCATAGTTCTCTGGTCTTGCATTTAGGTCTCTGATAATTTTTGTGGATCAATGAGCAGTAGGAATCTAATTTTATTCTTCTTATATCCTATTTTGCCTTTCCAATGTAAGTTCTTGGCACCTTCGTCAAAATCAGTAAGAGATACACACACACACATATGCAAATTAATTAATTAATTTCTGGGATCTCTGTGTGCTGGTTTTTATGCCAGTACCGTGCTGTTTTAATTACCATAGCTTTGAAATTAGGTATTGTGATGCCTCCAGCTTGGCTTTTTTCCCCTCAGGAATGCTTTGGCAATTCTGGGTCTTTTGTGACTCCATATGAATTTTGGGATTTCTTTTTTCTAATTCTTTAAAGAATGTCATTGGTATTGTGATAGGGATTACATTGAATCTATAGGTTGCTTCAAGTGGTATAGAGATTTTAATGATATTAATTATTCCAATCCACGAGCAAGGAAAATCTTCCCATTTTTTGTGTCCTGGATGATTTTGTTCATCAACGTTTATAATTTTAACTGTAGAGATTTTTCACTTCTTTGTTAAGTTTATTCCTAAATATTTATTACAGCTATTGTGTATGGGATTTCTTTTCTGTGTTCTCTTTTAGCAGTATTATTGTTGGTGTATAAAAATGCTGCTGTTTTTAAACGTTGATTTTGTAACCTGTGACTTTACTGAGTTGGTTTATCAGTTCTAATGGCTTTTGTTGGAGTGTTTAGGGATTTCCACGTACAACACCGTATCATCTGCAAACATGGATCATTTGGTTTCCTCTTTCCCAATTTTGATACTCTTTATTTCTCTCTCCTCCCTAATTGCTCTTGTAATACCTCCAATCCTAAATTGAATGAACGTGATGAAAGTGGACGTCCTTGTCCTGTTCCAGATTTAAGAGGAAATGAGTTCAGCTTTTCTCCCTTCAGTTGATATTGGCTATTGGTCTGTCATATATACCCTTTGTAACTCCGAGGTATGTTCCTGATACACACGGTTTCTGGAGGGCCTTTATCATGAAGGGGCGTTCAGTCTTATCAAATGCTTTCCCCATACCCATGGAGATGGACACATGGTTTCTGCCCTTCATCCTGCTGATGTGATTTGTGACATTCATTGATTTTCCAGGGTCGACCCACCCTTGCATCTCTGGGATAAATCTCTCTGGATTGTGGTGCGTGAGCTTTGGGATGCAGAGTTGGATCCAGTTTGCTTATATTTTTTTTTGTTGAGAATCGTAGCCTGTATGTTGGTTAAGGAGATAGGTCTGTCGTTTTCTGTCTGTGTTGTGTCTTCATTGGGTTCAGGTGTCCGAGTTCCATCTTTGTCGATATTTTGAAATAATTTGGGAAGTACTGGAGTTAGTTCATCTTTAAATGTTTTGTAGAATTTAGTAGTGAAGCCGTCAGGTCCTGGACATTTCTTTGATGGGAGACCTGTAATCATGCTTCAGTCTTGTTTGTTTTGGGTCTGTTTAGAGTTCCTGCAGCCCCATGATTTAATTGCTTGTATCAAGGAATTTATCTGCTTGAAGTTTTAATGCGTTCACATATAGCTGTTCATAGTAGTTATCTTAAGATCCTTTACATTTCTACAATATCAATGTAATGTATCCTTTTCATCTCTTATTTTATGTATTTGAGGTTTTTCTCTTCTTTGTGAATCTGGCTAAGGGTTTGTCTATTTCGCTTGTCTTCTTTAAAAAAAACTAGATTTTTATGTTGTTGATCTTTTGTATTTTTTATTTCAATTTCATTTATTTATTTTCTTTTTGATTATTATTTCTTGCCTCCTGTTAATTTGCTGTTTGGTTTGTTCTAGTTTTTCTGAGTCCTTGAGATGCATGATTAGATTGCTTACTTGAAATCTTTTTTTAATGTAACACTTATCACTGTAAATGTCTCTTTTAATACTGCTATTGCTATATCCCAGAGGGTTTGATATGTTGTGTTTTCATTTTCCTTTGGTCAAGAAAGTTTTTCATTTCTTCCGCGATCCATTGCATGTGGTTTAATTTCCATCTGTTTGTAAATGTTCTGTTCTTCTTGTTCCTTCCAGCTTTACTCCTCTGTGGCCTGTGAAGGTGCATTGTATGATTTTAAACTTCCTGAGACTTGATCTGTGGCCGGATATAGGGGCTATCCTAGAAAACATTCCACCTGCTGATGAGATGTATTCCGTAGCTATTCTGTAAATGTCTATCAGGTCCGTTGGCTCAATAGTATGGCTCAACTCTGCTGTATCATGGTTGACTTGCATCTGCATGAGCTGTCCACTGATGACAGTGGGGTGGTGAAGTCTCCCTCTATTATAGTACTAGGGTCTCTCTGTCCCTTTAGGTCTAATAGCATTTGCTGCATATATCTGGGTGGCTTTGTGTTGCGTGTACATAAATGTTTATGATTGTTATAGCTTCTTGCTGAATTGATTTTTTTATCAATATATATTTGTCTCTTTTTAGTTTTTGATTTAAAGTCTGTTTCATCTGATGTGAGTATAGCTACTCCTACTTGGTTTTTGTTTCCGTTTGCACGGGGTGGCTTTTTGCAGCCCTTCACTTTCTGTCTGTGTGTGTCTACCTGTGATGTGAGTCTGATTGGTCTTCCTTCATTTGTAACTTGACTTTTTTTTATTATTGTCTTTAGGATTCTCTTGTCCTTAATTTTTTTTAAGATTTATTTTTATTTATTTGAAAGACAGAGTTACAGAGAGAGGTAGAGAGAGAGAGAGAGAGAGAGAGACAGAGGTCTTCTATCTGCTGGTTCACTCCCCAAATGGCTGCAATGGCCAGAGCTGTGCGATCCAAAGCCAGGAGCCAGGAGCTTCCTCCGGATCTCCCATGTGGGTGCAGGGCCCAAGCACTTGGGCCATCTTCTACTGTTTTCCCAGGCCACAGAAGAGAGCTGGATTGGAAAAGGAACAGCCAGGACTAGAACCGGCGCCCATATGGGATGCCAGTGCTTCAGGCCAGGGCGTTAACCCGCTGTGCCAGAGCACAGCTTCTGACAGGTTGACTCGTGACACGCTTTGGAGATGATCTTTTCTGGTTGAGTCTGGTCGGGGTCCTTCGAGCTTCCTCCATCTGACATCCGTAATTCTCTCAAGATATGGCAAGTTTTCAGCTGCTATTTCACTCAGTAGATTCTCAATGCTCGTTTTCCTCTTCTTCTCCTCAGATATCCCTGTGGCGTGAATATCTGTTCACTTAATGCTCTCCCACACGTTACACAGGCTGTCTTCATTCTTTCAAGTTCCTTTCTCTTTATTTTTGTCTGAGTTAATTCAAAAGTCTGGTCTTCCAGTTCAGAAATTCTTTCCTCCACTTGGTCTCTTTTTGCTTTTAACGCTTTACTTATCCTTTTCTTTTCTTTTCTTTTCTTTTTTTGACAGGCAGAGTGGACAGTGAGAGAGAGAGACAGAAAGGTCTTCCTTTTGCCATTGGTTCACCCTCCAATGGCTGCTGCGGCCAGCGCGCTGCAGCCGGCGCACCGCATTGATCCAAAGGCCAGGTGCTTCTCTTGGTCTCCAATGGGGTGCAGGGCCCAAGCACTTGGGCCATCCTCCACTGCACTCCCGGGCCACAGCAGAGAGCTGGCCTGGAAGAGGGGCAACCGGGACAGAATCCGGCGCCCCGACCGGGACTAGAACCTGGTGTGCCGGCGCCGCAAGGCGGAGGATTAGCCTATTGAGCCACGGCGAAGATTTATTTATCTATTTGAAAGTCAGAGTTACACAGAGAGAGGAGAGGCAGAGAGAGAGAGAAGTCCTCCATCCGATGGTTCACTCCCCAGATGGTCGCAACGGCCGGAGCTGCGCTGATCCGAAGCCAGGAGCCAGGAGCCAGGAGCTTCTTCTGAGTCCCCCATGCGGGTGCAGGGGTCAAGGACTTGGGCCATCTTCTACTGCTTTCCCAGGCCATAGCAGAGGGCTGGACTGGAAGAGGAACAGCCGGGACTAGAACCAGCACCCATATGGGATGCCGGTGCTTCAGGCCAGGGCGTTAACCCGCTGTGCCACAGCGCCGGCCCCTATTTATCCTTTTAATTCCATTGTAGTTTTCAGCTCCGACATTTCTGTTTGGTTCTTTTTACTGGTTTCTGTCTCTGTATTGAATTTCTCGCTCATATCCTGTGTCCTTTTCCTCCGTTCTTCGTATTCTCTCGCATCCCACCCCGTTTCCTTAGGATTGTTGTCGTAAATTCCTTTTGGGGCATTTTATAAATTTCCTGCAGGTCGGGATCTGTCTCTGGAGACCATTGTGTCCTTGTGGGGGTGTCCCACTTCCTTGCTTCTTCGTGCTTCCCGTGTCCTTACGCTGACATCTGTGCATCTGGTGTAATAATTCCTTTTTTTTTTTTTTTTTTTTTAATGGAGTGGGTTGTCCTGGCAAAGACTCCCTGGAACATGGACTGTCATTTGGGCTGCTGGTTTGGCTTTAGTTCTGGGTGAGCCGGGAGCTGTCACCTCTGACTGCTTCTCTCAGTGTTACTCGGTATCAGCAGTGCCCGCAGGAGCCACAGATGGCAGCAGCTCGTGGAGGAGGAGTGTGACGGTGAAGCAGATATGTGTCAGCTTCCTAAGGTGTGCGTTGTCTTTGTTGTTGTTAAGTTTTATTTATTTATTTGAAACTCAGAGAGAGAGAGAGAGAGAGAGAGAGATTTTCCATCCACTGGCTCACTCCCCGTCTATTTGTATCACAAGTAAATAAATACCAATTTAAAATACATAAAAGTAATAATAATAAAATGCAGATTTTTAGGGGCTCCTGCAGAACAGCGACCCTCTGGCAGGTGTTGGGAGTGGTTCTCCTTGAGCCCAGCGCACAGCACAGACCTGGTGCCCAGCGCCCTCGTGTGGCACAGCGTTGGTGGCTGTGGCACCGCTCCCTGTCCCCAGCCCTCACTCTGCCATACCACCGGCTGAAAAGTGGACCGGAAACCACACAGTGTGGGTTCATGACAGCAGCAAATGAAAATGAGTTCTTTCCACCTCCCTGATAAGGAAAAACAAACAGGTAACCAGGAATGAGAAGGCCAGGCAAGTCTCCCCAGGGAGACTGCGGATTGGGATGGTGCACCCCACAGTCCACTCCCTCTTGCTCCGAGGACCGACTGCAAATGACCCGGGCCTGCAGGAAGTGTCTGTGGACAGTGGTGTCCCTCCAAGTGCTCCACCACACACCCCATGTCGGTACAGTGGCTCCAGCAGCCGCGTGCCTGTGCTAGAATGGTGTTCATCCATTAAAATCCAGCACCTGTGGAATTCTTCATTTTGCTGGGAGAAGTGAAATACAGTGACTAACCAGAAGGGCTTTTATAAAACACTCTGTATTTATTTAAAATGCAGGGTGAGAGCGAGAGAGACAGAGAGAGAGAGAGAGTTCGGTTGGCATTTGTCACACAATGCATGACACCACTTGAAGTACGCAGTCAGTGTTCAGATCAAGCAGCCTCCGAGTCCCAGTCTCCCTCTCCGTCCAATGGGTCATTCCCACCTTAGAGGGGCGCTGCTGGAGCTTAACCGAGTTCATGGAGACAAGGCTGGGGTTGGAGCTTGTCCTCGGTACCTGCCGTGTGTGAGTGACAGCTGTTGCTGTGTGTCCTGGCAGTGTCGGGAAGTGCTCGCCTGATGCCAGACACGGCACCTGGTGGCACGGTCTGAAGCCCGCATCCTCGCACACACACACTAGATGCCGCAGGTTCACTTTCAACTGCGCACGCGTACTGCTTCCATCACTGGCAGAGCCAGCGGGGGTTTGGGAGTTGGAGCAGCCCCAGCATTGAGTCCCGGGAGCGCCCCTGGCTGTCAGGACATCAGAGAGGCGTGTCCTAGTCCTGCATAGGCGTCCTGGGTATCTGGGGGGCCGATTGCCCATCCCGTCGTGTGCTGGAGCCTACAGAGAGATGCCGCCTTAGACCTGCCGGTGGGGCTGTGGGCTCACAAGGAAGCTGCGCTGCTCCCTGGGCAGCGAACAGCAGCCTGCACTTGCTGCGACCTTTTCCTGCCCCGTGGGGTCCTTCCCACCCGCGAACACAGCCCCTTGCTCCTCGCCCTCAAAGTCAGCCCCTGCCCTAGTCGCCCCGAGTGCCCAGGGATAAGAATCCCCCGTACCATGCGTTAAACATGCAGGCGCCTGGGCCCGGCTGCACCTGCTGGCCCCGAACTTCCATGCAGAGAGAGCTGGGGCTTGTGCATAGTGCGTGTCGTGCCACGGTGGGGTGCTGGGCACTGTGTCGCCAGGGAGAGGACCGGACGTGGCGTGCACTCACACACACCTTGTCAGTCACTGCCCAGGAGAGGCCTGGGGCGGCTGGCACTGCGTGCCATTTTACAGCAATACAGAAAGGTATAAGGAAGAGTTCAGTGAGCACACAGAGATGTAAGTTTTCAATATTTTGCCGTAGTGTTTAATATTTTACCTCATGAGTAAACATTGCACACACACACACACACACACAAACACTGTTTTTTTTTAAATAGATACACATATTAATATCATTCAGTGAAGGATTCCTGACAATGATCATAAAATAAGGGAAGAAGTTATGTAAGGGGTATAATTCAGGAAGACAAAAGCTGTATACCAAATAACAGCCTGATGTGTGTGTGTGTATAAAATTGCACATATGAGGGCCGGCGCCGCGGCTCACTAGGCTAATCCTCTGCCTAGCGGCGCCGGCACACTAGGTTCTAGTCCTGGCCAGGGCGCCGGATTCTGTCCCGGTTGCCCCTCTTCCAGGCCAGCTCTCTGCTGTGGCCCGGGAGTGCAGTGGAGGATGACCCAAGTGCTTGGGCCCTGCACCACATGGGAGACCAGGAAAAGCACCTGGCTCCTGGCTCCTGCCATCGGATCAGCGCGTTGCGCTGGCCGCAGCGGCCATTGGAGAGTGAACCAACGGCAAAGGAAGACCTTTCTGTCTCTCTCTCTCACTGTCCACTCTGCCTGTCAAAAAAAAAAATTCCACATATGAAAGAAAAAATATGCTGTCTGTGTCTGGCTTATTTCACTTGGTATAATAATCTCTAGTTCGGTTGGCGCCGCAGCTCACTAGGCTAATCCTCCGCCTTGTGGCGCCGGCACACCGGGTTCTAGTCCCGGTCAGGGCGCCGGATTCTGTCCCAGTTGCCCCTCTTCCAGGCCAGCTCTCTGCTGTGGCCGGAGGGTGCAGTGGAGAATGGCCCAAGTGCTTGGGCCCTGCACTCCATGGGAGACCAGGAGAAGCACCTGGCTCCTGCCTTCGGATCAGCACGGTGCGCCAGCCTCAGCACGCAAGCCGTGCAGCCATTGGAGGGTGAACCAATGGCAAAGGAAGACCTTTCTCTCTGTCTCTCTCTCTCACTGTCCACTCTGCCTGTCAATAATAATAATAATAATCTCTAGTTCCATGCATTTTGTTGCAAATGCTAGGATCTCATTCATTTTTATGGCTGAATAATATTCCATTGTGTCCGTGGCCGTCTGTGGCCATCTGTTGGTAGACGTGTAGGGTGGTTCCGTGTCTTGGCTGTTGTGAACGCTGCTGCGGTAAACTGGGGAGTGCAGGCGTCTCTTCCGTGCGCTGACGGCATTTCCTTTGGATGTAGTCCCAGCAGCGGGACAACTGGGTCATATCCTGGATCTATTTTTAGTTTTCGGAGGAATCTCCATACTGTTTTCTGCTCCCTTTTCTCTACATCCTCGCCAGCGTCAGTTACGTTTTGACTTTTTGAAAATTAAATGTACTGTCTGATAACCATTGGAAGCATACGGCAGGAGCTGCTTCGTGGCGCCACCAGGTGCTCTGCACTACACGCAGTGGCCACGCCGTGGCACTTACGCAGGCCTTGTTTCCCGTGTGCAGTGCGTCGTCCCAGGGTGTCACCGGCGGCAGGAATTAACCAGCTCCACGCCCATCTCACAGGGCTCATGGCTGACTGCAGTGTCATGTCCCGAGTCCCTGGGGACTGCACCATCAGCGGCCCCACGCTGGAGATGCCCAGGGGCTCCCAGACAAGCTCGGATGCCTGGTGTGCGGCTTCCAGGATTCCAGTGCAGTGCATCTGGGACAATGCCAGGTCCTGGGGACTCTGAAAGGCCTCCTGGGTTCTAAGGGTCACAGCAGAGCGAGGGCCTGGGAGCAGCAGAGAGGCGTGGCCTGGGGGCGGGTTAGAAATGGAGTCCCCACCAGCCAGCTGTGGTGGGTGTTTGTCTTTTTGACGGTCAGCAAGAACTTTTGCCAGGAACCAATCCATCAGAGGTCCTGACCGCGGTCCGGGTTGGAGTGCCAGGCGCCAGGGCAGAGAAGTGCGTATAGGTTCCGCGTGTGACACCCGCGTCTCTTTGTCTTGTAGGTTTTCTAATCGCCCGGCCTTAGTGTGGTCTGCTCAGCCCCCGCCGAGGGACGACCCAGGCCACTGGAGGAGAGGGCCCGAGGGCAGCGGCTTGCTGGGCTCAAGAGAGCGGAAAGAGCTGGGCATCAGAGCCATGGCGCAGGCCCACAGCCTGCCCGCCCCCATGCAAGAGGGTCCCTGGGAAGTCGGTGGAAGGACAGAGAAGGTGACGAGAAAGGCCGCGTGGGAAGAAGAGCTGAGGACGAGCCCTGGCCGGTGGCCGGACGGAAGCTTGGAGAGCTGGAGCCAGCCGAGGCAGCTGGGGAGGCAAATGTCTGATGGCGGTGGCCAGAGGCTGCCGCACAACCTGTACCCGCTCGGCCCGGCCGAGCCCGCCTGGACTGCTCAAAGCAAGAGGAAGTCCCGGTCACTGCCCAGAGTTCTGTCCCCCGAGAGCCTGAGGTACATGGAGGTCCCCATCCCATTCAGCGATGGGCACGTGCCGGGTGTGCCCCAGATGCCGCCGTACCCCAACTGCGCGCCGAGCTTGGACTGCAAGAGGAACCCCGAGAAGGCACCCTTGCCCCGGCCCAAGTTTGGGAGACCCATCAAGCAAGGTGGGGGCGGGCACGGCGACCCTCAGGCCAGCCAGCATGGGGCCCCGCACGTTTCCTGCTGGAGCAAGGCCAATGAGCCCAGGCACGAGCTCTGTGGGTCCGACCCCGGCTTGGAGCCACCGGTGTACGTGCCCCCGCCCTCATACAGGTCACCCCCCGAGCATATCCCGAACCCCTACCTGGAAGATGCGGCGCCTACACCTTCCAGCAGCGGCCACGGCCAGCAGCCGCACCTGACGGAGAAGCCCCGGCTGCCATCTTCCGGGAGCGGGGATGAGTATGGTGTGGGCCAGTGCTCTCCCTGTCCCGCTGGCGTCCAATACATTCCCTTCGACGACCCCAGGATACGGCACATCAAGCTGGCCTGGCCACACAGTGACCGCCAGGACGCAACACCCGAGGGCAGCTCCTGTGGCCTCGGTCCTGTTGCTCCCCCAGAGCCAGCCCGCAACGTCACGCAACTCGATGGCGCCGGGCGGAATCCACGGAACCCGACCCCCCCGAGTGGGGATGACAGAGGCCTGGCCTTTGCTGAGCCGAGCCCCCAGTGGCTGTGGGGCCAGCTCCCCAGGAACAGGGACAACGGTGGCCCCCCTGACCCAACAGACCACCGTATCGCGAGAGACGGCGAGCATGGGCACACTGAGGGCCTGGTGTCCCGTGCCAGCCCACACGGTGAGAGCCTCTGCGAAACTCAGGCCAAGCTCAAAAAGTCTGAAACTGGGCCTGAGCTCAAGAGAAGGTCAAAGAAAAAAGTGAACGAGACCATATTTTGCTTGGTTTCCATCCCAGTAAAATCAGAGTCGCAGCTGCCAGATACAGATAGGAACAACAATGACTTAAAACAGGGCGCCCGTCAAGTGAATGGGGCTGATAAGAGCCCCCTGAGCGCGTCGTGCACAGACCTGGAGCTGCAGGCTCTCACGGGAAGCCTGGTGGGGAGACCTGCGCTCTGCACACAAGCGCCTGGAGAACCCGAGAAGGACAGGCACGCGAATGACCTCCGATTCCTTTATCTTACCGGACACACCGAGCTCACGTACCCTGGCGTGTGGCCTGGCCACCAGTACAGAGATCAACAGACACAAACCAGTTTCCCCGAAGAACCCAAAAGCTCGCAGCAGCCCACCGAGCTGGGAGCCGCGGGGCACGTGGCGCCGACTCCGCGTCGTGCAGACCCCGCCGCGTCCGACCCTGGCACACACACGGTGGCATGTGCGTCCAGGGACCACGCTCAGAACCTCCAGGGTCAGGCGTCCCCCCTGAGCCCGGCCAGCAACAGCGCCTTCTCCAGGGCCTCCTCCTCCTCCTCCTCCACGACTTGGGCACCTGCCGCCAAGGCGGGCCCCAGCGTGGACGGCCGGGCGCCGCAGCCGGAGGTGGTGAAGGGGGAGACAGCCGCGGGCTCCTGCAACAGTCAGCAGCCCTTCGGTCAGTTTCTCCTGAAGCCCGTGAGTCGCCGGCCCTGGGACTTGATCAGTCAGCTGGAAAGTTTCAACAAGGAACTGCAGGAGGAGGAAGAAAGCCATCCCGACAGCGATGGCCGCCGCGGCAGCGGCAGCGAGGGAAGTGAGGGGCAGGGGCCCTGGGAGGACGGCGACCCCAGCCTGGAGAAGCACCCGGGCTTCCCTGAAAGCCACAGGGAGGAGAGAGAGGAGCGGCAGCCAAAGGCGTGGGGGCCGCAGCACCCCGAGTTTAGGTCGGGAGGAGCCAAGAGCCAATCTGGGGGCTGGAGCGAGCAGGTGGCACCCGGCTGGCCGCAAGCCTGCCCTCAAGCCTGCCCTCGGTCCCCGCGGGGCCCTCCGCAGGCGGAAGAAGGCAGAGGGGCGGTGTTCCTGGCGGCCGATGGGGGCGCCATCACGGAGAAGCGGGACCAGGCGGAAGGGCGCAGCGCCAGGGAGCCGGTGCACAGCCCAAGTCCTCCCAGAAGAGCGGAGTCCTCGAGAGCCAGTGACGCATGGCCGGCCGCCCCGGCCTGCGCTGCTGGCCTGCGGGAGCCCACGCGTGATGCCAGCGCCCTGAGAGTGAGCGGCGCGGCCCCTCCTGAGGCGGGGGAGACCCCTGCCCCGCTGCCCCTGGCTGCCAGGAGCCGAGGCCTCTCGGCACCAGACCTGCGGTGCGTGGGGCTGCGAGAGCAGCACCCCATAGGGTCGGACGGGTCTTGGGGCGATTCCAGCGCTGCGGAAATCCCCCCCGGGGAGACCCTGCAAGCCAGGGCTGCGAGGATCCTAGGCATCGAGGTGGCTGTGGAGTCTCTCCTGCCGGATAGCAGCAGAACCAGGCAGAGCCAGCGCCCTGAGCCGCCCCGGGAAGCCTCACAGGCCAGCTCGGCGCCCTCAGACGGCCCCACGGCGACCGCCGACGCCTTCTACGGCAGGAGGAAGTGCGGCTGGACGGAAAGCCCTCTCTTTGTAGGGGAGCGGGAGGGGACCCGGCGGGCCCCCCCTGCTCCCGAGCCCTCGGCTGCAGACGGGGTCCTCGCTGGCCAGGTCCCCAGCCCTGAGCCTCAGCCCGACGGCCTGGAGCCCAAGCCCTCTGAGTGCAGGGCCGGGGGCCTGGCGCCCTCCTTCAGGTCCACGCTGTTCCACGTCATAGAGCGGACCCCGGGGGCGGCAGGCTCGGAGAAGAGGCTAAGGAGCCCTTCCAAGGTGATCGAGAGTCTGCAGGAGAAGTTGGCCGCGCCCCCGCGCAGGGCAGACCCCAGCCGCCTGATGAGAATGAAGGAGGTGAGCTCCGTGTCCCGGATGCGCTGCCTCAGCTTCCAGAGCGCCGACCGCGCCGCCGAGGAAGCCGGGCAGCCCGCGGGCTGCGGGTCTCCCCGCGGCGGGGACCGCGCGCACCCGAGGGGGCTGTCGTCAGCGCCGGCCAGGGGCGGCGTCTCCTGGGAAGACCTCGGGCGTCCGGCCGCACAGAGGGACAGGATCGCCAGTGAAGACTCCTGGTGCCCAGGTGAGGAGCGAGGCCGGAGGGCAGGTGTCTGGAGTTACCTGGCATCCTCAGATCACAGAGCGTGCCAGGGCAGTGGATAAGGAAGACGTGCGTCTCAGGAAAGACCAGAGGCGACCAGGGAGTAGTTACATCAGAAGAGTCCCCATTGCCAAAGAATGACCCAGGAGCCTTCCTTAGAACTCAGTGTCTCGTGGCATGCTTTAAATGATGGTGCCCTTAATAGACATCAGCTGTGTAAGGAGCTATATACAATTAGCTTCCTGAACAGCTGCTGGGGCCCCTTAATACCCACCAAGTGTTCCAGCTCGGACCTTGGATTGGGCCTGCCGGGGACCACACCCAGCGTGCGGTGTCCTCTGTCTACACAGCAGGCATCCAGGCCACACCTGGTGGATTTGATGGATGACCCACTCTGCTGGGTCTCACCTGGGACTCCTCACCTCCCTCCTTGTTTTCTGTTTTCACTGCCACACCCTTTACAAACTTGCAAAGGTCCAGTGGATAAAAAGATCGATTTTCACGTTCTCGGCACCCCAGCCCCTGACCACCCACCCTCCACCTGCCCGGCCCGCTCTGTGTTGTGTAACAGAACGCCCGAGACTGGGCAGCGTCTGAACAGAGGAGGTTGGTTTGGGCTCGCGGCCCTGCAGGCTGGGGAGGTCAGGGTTGGGAGGTGGCATCGCCTGAAAGCCACTGGCCACACTGGCTCGGGCAGAGGAGCAGTGTGTGTGTGAGCCGGTGTGGGCAGGAGCCAGGGTCACTGTAGGGCAGCCTGCTCTCCAGGGAGCTTGCTCGCTCCATGGGAAATGACCCTCATCCCGCCTAAGCCCTCGTCACCACTCAAGGGCCCTGCGGAGAGCTCTGGAGTGGACAATCCTTGTTCCAGCAGAGGGACCCACCAACCTGTTTCTTATGGTCCCCAAAGTTGGCCTTTAAAAATATTTATTGTCACTGAAAGACAGTGACAGAGTCATCCTGTCCGCTAGTTCATTCCCCAAGTGGCTGCAACTGCGGGGGGGCTGGGGCTGGGGCTGGGCCAGGCCGGAGCCAGGAGTGCAGAACTCCAGGCAGGTCTCCCCACAGGGAGCAGGGAGCCGAGCACTTGAGCTGTCTCCTGCTGCCTCCCGGGGTGGGCATCAGCAGGAAGTTGGAGTTGGGAATGGAGCCGGGACCTGGACCCAGGTGCTCCCATACAGGATGCGGGGATCCCAAGTGGTGGCGTAGCCAGTGTGCGAAAGGCCCACCCCAGGACCCTCAGTTGCGGTCACTAAACCTCAGGCCAGGCGTCGGCAGGCCTCTGAGCCCCTACCTTGTCCTACTTTAGTATGTTTCTGCAGCCGTCTCTGGTGGGTAAAAGCACAGGCAGTTTCCTATCGATTACCAGTGGTTCTTCTCAAATGAGATTTCACCATCCCAGCACTAACAGAACAGGTCCAAAGAGGTTTTTTTTTTTTTTTTTTTAAGATTTTATTTATTTCAGAGGTACAGTTACAGACAGAGAGGGAGAGACAGGGAGAGAGGTCTTCCATCCGCTGGTTCACTCCCCAGATGACCGCAGCAGCCAGAGCCGCACCAATCCAAAGCCAGGAGCCAGCAGCTTCCTCCCGGTCTCCCACGTGGGTTTCCCAGGCCATAGCAGAGAGCTGGATCAGAAGTGGAGCAGCTGGGACTCGAACCGGTGCCTGGATGGGATGCCAGCACTGCAGGTGGAGGCTTAGCCCACTACACCACAGTACCAGCCCCCTGTGCCCCCCAAGAGTTCTTGACATTTCTTTGGGGCATCTCCTCAGAGACTGGGAATGAATCAGTTATGTGTCCTGGAAATGATGAGAAGAGTTGAGATAAATGTAAATAACCTTAGACTAGGAGCAGCCTTAAATCACTCATTCCAGACCTCTCTCCAGAGAGGAAGATGGGTTGGACATCACCTCTCAAGGCAGGCCCATCCATCTTCCTGTGCCGGCTCAACAGGTGGTCCCACCCCTCACACCCCGGCCCCTTCTGTCCCCTCTCCAATTCCAGGATTCCAGAGGTAGAGGGAAATGGGAAAGAGCAATTGTTTCAGCTAGAAAGATCCAGAACTTTCTTTTTTTCAAAGTCTACTCAGGCACTTTGAAGTTTTGCCCACAAATGCAGTATGATTCGTGGGGTGTTAGCCAGAACCTGAGAGAAGTGAACACCTCTTGGGGGCCTGGTGGATCCTCTGGTTTGACCGGTGGAGGCTTTGCGGAAGACAAGAATGAGGAAGCATTACATGCCCATTTTTTTTTTTTTTGAATGGGGATTTGCTCTGAATTGACAGACACCATTGTTTGTATTTATCACGCACAGCATGATGGGTGGAAGTGTCTGCCCCTCCGGATGGCTGGGTTTAGTTGCTTAAGGAACGTGTGACCTCACGTGGTGATCTTTGTGACCAGGGTGCTGAGCACCCCCGCTTTGCGCTCATCCCGCATCGTTGACTGTAGCCGTCGTGCTGTACGGTGGGTCCTCTGGGCCTGTGCCTCCCGTCGTCACGCGCTGGCACCTCCCCAGTACCCGCGGTCCCTGGCCGCCTCGCTCCGCTCACCACCATCCCGCTCCACTTGCCTCCGGTCCACTGCGTCAGGGTCCCTGGATAAGTGAGGCCTTGCGGTGCTTGTCTGTCTTTGCTGGAGTTGTTTGTCTTAGCACGATGGCCTCCCGCTTCTCCCAGGCCGTTGCGAATGCCAGGGCTTTGTTCTTCCGTGAAGGCCCAGTGGAGTTGCACGGTGTGGGCGTACCGCCGTGCTCCTAGGTGGTTTCTCTGTGCTGGCTGTTGTGGGTAGCACTGCTGTGAACAGGGCGGCGCCGGTGTCTTTAACAGAGCGATCTTGTCTCCTTCAGATATGCAGTGTACCCACCAGCGGGCTTGCTGGGTCGTGTCCGAGGAACCTCCGTATCATTTTGCATGACGGCTGTGCTAGCCGACACGCCCCCCCCCCCCCCCCCCAGCAGCCTGCAGAGTTGCCTGTGCGTCCTGCCAGCACTGGTACCCTGCTGCGTCTGTTTTGGTAACGGCATTCTCCCAGGAGCGAGAGGCATTGGGTTGCTGGTTTGTATTTTCCTGATGCTTCTGAGGTCGTGGTCAAAAACTCGCCATCCAGACCAGTGTTGTGGGGTTTCCCCCCGTCTCCTCCTAGTTGTGCCACAGCCTGGGGTTTCCCGTTGGAGTCCCTGGTCTGCTTTGGGTTGATTTGTGGGTCCAGTGAGAGGTGGGTCCAGTGAGAGGTGGACTTGCATTTTTCTCAGCACCGTTTGTTGCAAAGACCACTCTTCCGCCATTGTGTGCCCTTACTGCCTTTGTGGAAAACCAGTTGGTTGTAGCTGTGTGGGTTTGTTTCTGGGTTGACTGTCCTGAGTGCTGGTCTTTGCGTCTGCTTATAGGCAGATGCCGTGCTGGGTTTGACTTCTATAATTTTTGTAATATTGCTTAGAATTATGTACGTGAGGCCTCCAGCTTTGTTTTTTGTTGTTGTTGTTTTTTCTTAAGATACCTTTGGCTATCCATCATTGTTTTATGGTTCTGTACAGGTTTGCAGATTGTCTTATCTTGAACAATGTCGTTGTTGTTTTGATAGTGATTACATTGAATATGTGCATTATTTTAGGTAGAATGGACGTAGTAATATTTATTTTCCTATTAAAGAACGTGGGAGATCTTCTCTTTTCTTTGTACCATTTTCTGTTTCTTGCGTCAGAGTTTTGTAGTTTTCAGTGGAGAGATCTTTCACCTCCTTGGTTAAATTAATTTCTAAATTGTAGCTATGGTAGATAACATCGTTTTCTCTTTTTAAGATTTATTTTTATTTATTTGAAAGGTAGAGTTACAGAGAGAGGGAGACACACACACGTGCAGAGAGAGAGAGAGAGAGAGCTTCTATCTACTGATTTTTCTGGGTCTCCCACATTGGTACAGGAGCTCAGGGACTTGGCCCCTCTTCTGCTTTCCCAGGCACACTAGCAGGGAGCTGGATCAGAAGTGGAGCAGCTGGGACTCGAACCGGAGCCCACGTGGAATGCCATTGTCACAGGCAATAGCTTAACCTGCTACAGCACAATGCTGGCCCCAGTATTTAGTGAATTTTTACTGTGAAAGGATGTTGAACTATGTCAGGTGCTCTTTCTGCAGCTTTTGAAATGATCCTGTGGTTTTTGTGCTTTGTGCTGTGAATGTGATGGATCTGATTTATGGGTTTGTGGGTGTTGAACCATCCTTGCCTTGACTGTGGTGAACAATCTTTTTGTATACTACTGAATTTGGTTTGCTGCTATTGTGCGGAGCATTTTTGCACCAGTGCTCATCAGAGATGTTGGCCTGTAGCTTTCTTTCCTGGGGTTGTGTCCTAGCCTGGTTTTGTTATCAGGATGACTCCAAGCTTAGAAGTGTTCTCTTTGGGGGCCGGCATTGTGGCGCAGTGGATTGAGCTGCAGCCTGCAATACTGGCATCCCATATGGATGCCAGTTTGAATCCCTGCTGCTCCACTTTCTATGCAGTTCCTCGCTACTGGCACCTGGGAAAGTAGCAGAAGATGGCCCAAGTCCCTGGGCCCCTGCACCCATGGGAGAGACCCAGAAGAAGCTCCTAGCTCCTGGCTTCAGCCTGGCTCAGACCCAGCTGTTGCAGCCATCTGGGGAGTGAACCAGCAGATGGAAAACCTCGCTCTGTCTCGCCTTCTCTCTCTAAGTCTACCTTTCAAGTAAATAAATAGATCTTTAAAAAAAGAGAAATGTGGCCGGCGCCGCGGCTCACTAGGCTAATCCTCCGCCTAGCGGCGCCGGCACACCGGGTTCTAGTCCCGGTCGGGGCTCCGGATTCTGTCCCGGTTGCCCCCCTTCCAGGCCAGCCCTCTGCTGTGGCCAGGGAGTGCAGTGGAGGATGGCCCAGGTGCTTGGGCCCTGCACCCCATGGGAGACCAGGAAAAGCACCTGGCTCCTGGCTCCTGCCACCGGATCGGCGCGGTGCGCCGGCCGCAGCGCGCCGGCCGCGGCGGCCATTGGAGGGTGAACCAACGGCCAAGGAAGACCTTTCTCTCTGTCTCTCTCTCTCACTGTCCACTCTGCCTGTCAAAAAAATAAATAAATAAATAAATAAATAAAAAAAAAAGAGAAATGTTCTCTGTCTCTCCTTCTCTCTCTAAGTCTACCTTTCAAGTAAATAAATAGATCTTTAAAAAAAAGAAATGTTCTCTTTTTAATTTTTCTGGACTAGTTTGAAAAGAATTAGTATTCGTTCTCCTTTAAATGTTTTATGGAATTCAACATGGAAGCTGTCAGGTCCTGGGCTTGTCTCTGATGGGAGACTTTATTTCTGATCCAGTTGCTTTCATGGTTATCCATCTGTACAGATAGGCTGTTTCTTCCTAATTCAGTCTCGGTAGGTGTTGCACACCCAGGATTCGTCCGTGGCTTCCGGGCTGTCCAGCTAACTGACATGTAATTGTCACAGCAGTCTCTAGTAGTCCTTTGTATATCTGTGGTGTCACTCGTGACATCTCCCTTTTCTTGTCTGTTTTTGTTAGAGTCTTTTACTATGTTGATTTTGCTCATCTTTTCTTTTTTTTTCTTTAAAGATTTATTTATTAATTTGAAAGTCAGAGTCTCACAGAGAGAGGAGAGGCAGAGAGAGAGAGAGAGAGAGAGAGAGAGGGGGGGGGGGTGTTTCCATCCACTGGTTCACTCCCCAACTGAGCACAATGGCCGGAGCTGTGCCGATCCGAAGCCAGGAGCCAGGATTCCTCTCCAGCATCACCCCGAAACAAGTTAGAGCTTGGTGTGGGCTTTTAGAACAAGTTCTGTTCATCTGATTGCAAAGCAGCGTGGCATGGGGGTGGTGTGGGGGAAGTGAGATGGGGAGAGAGAGCGGGGCTCGAGGGGAGAAGGGGAGAGACAGAGACAGAGAGACAGAGCAATCTAGCCGTCTTCCATCTGCTCATTTACTCCCCCAGTGCTTGCAACGTCTCGGGCTGGACCAGGCCCAAGGCAGGATCTCAGGACTCCATCCTCATCTTCCAAGTGGGTGGCAGGGGCCCAAGCACTTAAACCATCACCTGCTGCCTCCCAGGGGGCGTTAGCAGGAAGTGAGAGGGAAAGCAGAGGAGCTGGGCCTTGAACCAGACTCTGTCGATCCAGGTGTAGACGGCCCAAGGGGTGGCTTAACCCACTGTGCCACAGTGCCTGCCCCAGGGTGAGTTTACCAGTCCCGTTTCTTCCTGAGAATTGTAAGGATTTCAACGTAAGACAAATCTTGTTATTAAAAACACGACTTTGTAAACATTTCTGTGTCTCAGTTCATGGACACATATTCCAGGGAGTGTTGTACGTAACGCACCATGTGCTGTTCACGAACTTACTTTCTCAGCTTTGGCCCGACCATTCGGCACTGGCTCCAGCAGGTGTCTGAAAACAACCAGATGACACAAATGTTAGCTTCAGCCGCTAGGATCACCTTCCCTGGGAGCTCGCGCACTTGCTGTCTCTCTCTCTCTTACCATAATTCCTACAAGTAGAAATTTTAATTATTTTTTTCCGCTCTCTATCTGATACAGCCGTTAACACACAATAAAATAGCCCAACATCCGCAGGCAGAGCTCCCTGGGGCTGGGCTCCCTCTAGCTCACTCAGGCCATGGAGAGCAGTACCTGCGCAGGTGACGGGCTTTCCGTGAAGTGGTCCCTGGGCCTCAGGACGCAGCACCGGTTGTTTTGGAAGAGATAGAGGTCACACGATCACTGTGTTGACCTGGGAGCGTACTTCAGAAGGTTTGTGGGAAATGGCTTTAAGAGTTAAGTTTGGGGGCCAGTGCTGTGGCGTAGTGGGGTAAGGCTGCTGCCTGCAGCGCCCGCATCCCATATGGGCGCTGGTTTGAGTCCTGGCTGCTCCACTTTTGATCCAGTTCTCTGCTATGGCCTGGGAAAGCAGTGGAAGATGGCCCAAGTCCTTGGGCCCCTGCACCCATGTGGGAGACCTGGAAGAAGTACCCGGCTGCTGGCTTCAGATTAGCACAGCTCTGGCTGTTGTGGCCATTTGGGGCATGAACCAGTGGATGGAAGACCTCTCTCTCTCTCTGCCTCTGCCTCTCTGTAACTCTTTCAAGTAAATAAATAAAATCTTAAAAAAAAAAAAGAGTTAAGTTTGTTTCGATACAAAATTGTATATGCATGCATCTTTTTTCTTAATACATATTTTCCATGAACCTTTTAATTTTCATTTTTTAACCTCTGATATTTTTTCATGTTAATATGATATTAGTACAGAGAACAGATTCAATGTAGTTCATATACAAGTCTAAGAATATAATATTCCTGGGGCCGTGTGCTGTGGTGCAATGGGTTAAAGCCCTGGCCTAAAGCACCGGCATCCCATACGGGCACCGGTTCGAGTCCTGGCTGCTCCTCTTCAGATCCAGCTCTCTGCTGTGGCCTGGGAAGGCAGTGGAGGATGGCCCAAGTCCTTGGGCCCCTGCACCCACGTGGGAGACCTGGAAAAAGTACCTGGCTCCTGGCTTCGGATTGGCATAGCTCCAGCCATTGTGGCCATCTGAGTAGTGAACCAGCAGATGGAAGACCTCTCTCTCTGTATCTGCCTCTCTCTGTAACTCTTTCAAATAAATAAAATAAATCTTTTAAAAAAAGAATAAAATATTCCTTTCCTCTCTCCCTCCCTTTCTCTCTCTCCCTCTCTCTCTCCCTCTCCCTAGCTCCCTTCCTTCCTTCCTTTCATTTCTTTTTTTGAAATAATCCCAGTTCGTTAGAACTGTAGCAGTATATCATTCTTAACCGTGGGTTTGACAAAGATGGGAAACAAAGTTTGACCAAATTGGATCTGCAGCCACACTGGTACACACAGGCGAATGGTAGAATTTCATTCATTTTTATAGCTGAATAATTCAAAGTGGACGCAGGGCGGACGTAGGGTGAAATAAACCAGACACAGAAACCAGACACAGCAAGACAGGTACTGCGTGTTCTCCCATATACGTGAGAGCTAAAATTTTAAAAGGAAAACAAAATTCAAAAAAAAAAAAAAGAAAAAAAGAAAAAAAGAAATGCCTATGTGTATCACTATTGCCATAAACATAGTTTTGTCAAGTCTTGTGGTGTATCTTTGTCAAGCCAGCGGTTGAAAATGATAGACTACTGTAGTTCTAGAGATGATTTTAAAGTTAACTGTAGATGAGCGACATGGCTACCTCTTCATCCAATTATTGTTTCTAGCCTTGGTCCATATTCTCACGGAACCAAAGTCTTCGTACTTTTTATTTGTTGAGCTCTATTTAGTGGAGCCTTGAGCCTTTTTGACTGTAATATAAACTAAAAATATATTATCTCAAAAACAAAAAAGAGCTTTTTTTTTTTTTTTTTTTTTGGACAGGCAGAGTGGACAGTGAGAGAGAGAGACAGAGAGAAAGGTCTTCCTTGGCCGTTGGTTCACCCTCCAATGGCCGACGCGGCCGGCGCGCTGCGGCCAGCGCAACGCGCTGATCCGATGGCAGGAGCCAGGAGCCAGGTGCTTTTCCTGGTCTCCCATGGAGTGCAGGGCCCAAGCACCTGGGCCATCCTCCACTGCACTCCCTGGCCACAGCAGAGGGCTGGCCTGGAAGAGGGGCAGCCGGGACAGAATCCGGCGCCCCGACCGGGACTAGAACCTGGTGTGCCGGCGCCGCTAGGCGGAGGATTAGCCTAGTGAGCCACGGCGCCGGCCAAAAAAGAGCTTTTTTATCTTTACTTTTTATTTATGGGGGGAGGGGAGAGGAAGAGAGCGAATGTTCCATTCTCTGGTTCCCTCCCCAGCTGCCCGCAGTTCCTGGATCCCAGCCCTGGTCTCCCACGTCAGTGGCAGGAACCCACCGACCTCAGCTGCCGCCCCTGCCTGCCAGGATCTGCGTTAGCAGGAAGCTGGGGTCAGGAGCCCAAGCCGGAGCTGGGACGTGAACCCAGTACTGCGGCGATGTGGGGCGCGGGCATCCTAACCTGTGGCGTCTTAACTGCTAGGCCAGACACCTGCCCACCCCAACCCCGAAAGCTTTGTGAAGCCTCCTCATGTGTTCACTTGCCCCACAAGTTAGAACAGAACCTTTGGGGGCTGGCATTGTGGCGTAGCAGTTTAAGCCACCGCTCACAATGCCTGCCTCTAATACTGGAGTTCAGGTTCAGATCCCTGCTGCTCAGCTTCTAATCCAGCTCCCTGCTAATGCACCTGGGAAGCAGCAGATGATGGCCCAAGTGCTTGGGTTCCCACCATCTGTGTGGGAGACCTGGATGGAGCTCTTGGCTCCTGGCTTCAGCCTGGTGCGGCCCCAGCTGTGTGGCTATTTGAGGAATAAACCAGCAGATGAGCGATCTGTATCCCTGTCTGTTATTCTGCCTTTCATATAAACAAATAAATCTGAGCCAGTCGGAAGCCAGGAGCCAGGAGCTTCTTCCAGATCTCTCAAGTGGGTGCAGGGGCCCAAGGACTTGGGCCATCTTCTGCTGCTTTCCAGGTCACAGCAGAGAGCCGGATCAGAAGTGGAGCAGCTGGCACCCATTTGGAATGCTGGCACTGCAGACGGAGGCTTGAACCTGCTGTGCCACAGCGCCAGCCCTAAACAAATAAATCTTATAATAATAATAATAATAAAAAGAGCAAAGCCTTGTTGCCATGTTTCCGGTAAACTCTTGCACTGTGTTTTCCTTTTCACGTAAACACAAGAATCCTCGTCATTTCTAACCCCGCCCTGAGCCCCTGGCGCCTGCACCACTCCCTGGCTTCTGAGTTCAGATCCTGTCTGGCACTGTAAAACGTGGTCACACCATGTGCCTCCTCAACCCCACGCCCTTCTAGAACCTTCTGTGGCACTGTAGTACGTGTCGTATGGTGAAGGGTCTTCGTTGTACACTAAGGGTGGCCGTTTCAGCCAACATATGCCTGGTGGTCATTTTCAGTCTCTCAGAATGAGTGGAGGTGGCTCTGGTCCCAGCTCTGAAGGGTGAGCACGGGCTCTCTCCCCTTCCGCTGCGGGCCCTGTGTATGGGAGTGAGAGATGCCCGGTGCAGGCACCGCGCCTGGGAGACCTGGGCAGGCTTCCTGAAGCCAGGAGACGACATCAGGAGGCCAGGCGACAGCGCGGCTCCACGGCAGGCCACGGCAACACTGACAGCTGAGAGGTAGCCCGTAGCAAGCACCCTGGTCCTGCACCTGTGCTGTGTGTCCCTGTCATGTGCGCCGCTGGATGCAGCTCACCCTCGCGGAGCCGGACTGCAAAGGCTTGGGACTAAAACGGGGCTGGTGTAGCTTGGTGATTTCTGTGTTGCCTATGTGCTGAAGCAGTAATATTTTGGATAGAGTTGGTAAAGAGACAGCATTGCCATTGGTTTCACCCATCTCCGCTCTTGTGTGTTTTCGCGCGGTCACTTGAAAGCAGTGAGCCGAGGCAGCAGCCCAAGGGCCCACAGACGGCCTCCCTAGCTCCCTGTGTCCAGGTCCTTGGCTCCCGCTGCAGGGCTGTGGGATTCACAGACCACCTGGAGGGCACTGAGGCGAGCTGCCCAAAGTGCTGTCTCCTTGCAGTTGATCAATGCTCAGCCTCTTCTAGGCCTCCTGTTGGCCAGCAGTGTGCCTTTGGCACATTCGGGCCCTTTGGTGACTTCCTGCTCACTGTAGGAAGACACGCATGCTCCCAGGAGGGGTCGGCACGCGAGGCTAATGGAGGCACTAAGCAGCTGATCCACAGCCAGGAGCCAGGAGCTTCTTCCGGGTCTCCCACTGCTTTCCCAGGCCATAGCAGAGCTAGATCGAAAGAGGAGCAGCCGGGACACAAACCAGCGCCCACGTGGGATGCCGGTGCCACAGGTGGAGGCTTAGCCTACTACGCCACAGCGCTGGCCCTTTTAAGTGAAATCAGCTGAGCCTGTCTGTCTGTAACGGGCTTCTTTCTCGTTTGTCACACGTCCTCCAAGTTCACCGCACAAGTGGCAAGATTCCCTTCACTTAAAAGGCTGCTTTCACAAAGTTGCTTCCACTCTTGGCTAACACAAGTAAACGCTGCAGTGGACATGCACATGAGCTCCCTTTTCCAGAGAGCGATTTTATTTCCTTTGGCCAGATAACTAGTTTGGCATCCTAGGATAGCTCTGTTTTTGAGGAACTTCCAGAATGTCTTCCGTAATGGCTGTAGAGCTTCCAGACCACCTAAACATTTTCTCTTTAAAGATCGGGAAACTTCTGAGCAGTGAGCTGTGTCCCAGAGGTTGTCAGCCATGGCGGCCCCAGTGGCTGCACCGGTGGCAGCTCGGGGCCCTCGCTCTTCTGTAGGGTGTCCTGTGTGGCCACAGCCTGGGATTCTCCAGGGTGCTGGCCAGACTCACAGCCACCTGCCTGTGGAGGCCGTGGGAGACAGTGACAGGTGCAGGTGGCGGCTGGAGACAGGAGGCCTCCCCCTGCCAGCAGAGCAGTCAGGGCGGCAGGATCCCCAGGCTCTGGGGGGCCGCGTTTGGTCACAAAGAGGCACACCTGACAACCCACCTTTCATTTAGAGTGAGGATTTACAGAAAGGGGAGAGAAGTCCCCTGTAGCACCAGCCAGGCACAGGAGGGCCGACGGCAGAAATGCTGTGGTTAAAGCTGTCGGTATTCACCGTGAGCGTTAAGCCACTCACGTTTGACCACGCGTGTCATGTGATTGTAAATGAACTGTTAACACACTTGTGGATTTTGCTGGGTTAGCAACTGTTACATAGAATCCAGGCCAGGCAATGGTCCCACTAATTTCTTCTCTCTCTCTCTCTCTCTCTCCCCTATTTTGCAGAGGCATATGACCCCAGCCGGGTGGAGAGGGTGTGATGGCGGTGGCACGTTGGCGAGCCCACGGCCGCTTCGCCCCAGCCTGCCCTTCTCTGATGGGGTTGGCCAGTCCACCTCGCACGCGTCGGAGCTGCCCCCACCACTGCCAGCGGAACCAGACCTTGCCGTCCATGTGGAGTTGCCTGTGGAGACAGAGCACCTGCGTTTATAGCATGAAGACGACCCAAAGCCTGCATTTAGAAGGGCGTCCCTGAGACGCGCTGGGCCAGGCCACTCGCGAGCTTGGTGTTCCTGGAAAGTAAGACCTGGAAAGTGCAGTGAATGAAATGGAGAGGACTGTGGACGTCGCCGGTCTCCCGCCGCCCGCCCGAGGCATGTGGTCCGTCAGCCAGGCCAGACCCATGTCTCAGCGCCTCGGCGTGTGCGCGTGACCTGTTTCCTGCTCGGCGTTCTGCAGCTGGCAGTAGCTGGGCTTAGCGCTTCTGAGAACAGGGGCAGGGCGGTGACGGAGAGTGATGTTTCCCTGGCGATGGGATCCTCGGGCTGTGAAAACATGCCGTTGTCTGCTTTGCACTCAGTATTACTATCTATTTTTATTTTCCGTGTGGATATTTTAGAAATTCTTTATATGAAAAAGAATCGCTGGTTTAAAATAGACCATTTTAACAAAGTAACTATATTTCTTTTTACAAAAAAAAAATTTGCTATTTTTCTATGATGTAAACACTTGCCAGGCAGCAGGTTTTTAAGGAGGCGTTATTTTATTTAAGAGCCTGGATCCCTACGTGTGAGAGGAGCCCGGAGAGAGCTCCCTTTTGCCCCAGAGCATCGTGGCCCTGGCCCGTTGGCCGCTCCGATGTTTCTATTTTTGTTTTAGGGAATGTCAGGGTGGACACAGCACAGGGTTGTTGAAGTAGACTTTCCGCAGAAACGGTTTTACAGATGCAGCTGGGAGGTCGCCCTGATGACGGCCCTGGGTGGACCGGCTGGTGTCCTCATGAGGGTCCCCGCTGCCCTGAGTGTGCTCCCCCCACCCCCACACTGCCCCTTTACAGAAGGACGTATTGTTATCTCGACTGCCCCCGTCCGAGGTGCACGTCTTTAAGAAGTGCTTGGAGACATTCTGTATGCCTTCCTCTCTGTCTCTCTCTCCTTCCTTCCCTCCCCTCCCTTTTCCCCTTCTCTTTATTAAATTTGTTTTGAGAAATCACTCTATTTGTGGGTGTTTCAGCTTCCTAGGATGTGAAGCCCCGGGTGGGCTGTCCCTGGGCCCCCAAGTGACCTGCAGGGCCTCCGAGCCCGTGCTGACCTGTGCCACGTGATTCTCCTGCAGTGGAACCTGTCACAGTCACCTGTCCCCAGAACTCGGCTCTTAGGGAAAGCTGTAGGAAGCGCTAGTTGCCATGGCCACCATGAGACAAGTGCAGGGCGATGTATGTGTGTGTGCATACATGCATCCATCCGGGTACATGTGTGGGAACTCTGTTCTAACTTCCTCTTCAGTTCTGTGGACACCACCTAGCAGCTTCTTGCAATGAAAAGAATGAAATTTTTGCTTCTTCCTCGAGAAAGCGAAGCGTCCCCGTGTGCATCAATCGTATGTTCTCCAAACAGAACGCTGTGCGGCTCTGCCTTGTTTTATTCTAAATTACCGTCTAACACCTTCCTGAGAGCTTTGAGTTCAGCTGCAGTTGCCAACGTGTGCACGTTTACTTCAGTTTTCCTGGATTCCAGGCTGCAGATCATCGCAGCAGGAACAGACAACTCTTAACCGTTTAACGAGAGCCTGCGGCTGAAAGTCGTCTTTCAGAGGTTTCGGAGTTCCTGCCATCTGTTTTACTCCTGCTCCTCGCCGACACGCAGCTCCGTGGAGAGTTTTCACTTTGTATTTGTCGTTGCGTTGCTCATACATACATATGCTTGCTGTTGGTGTTTTAATCATTTGGAGCGTACCACAATGAAATTAAAAATTCTAATTTTGATTATTTGACCTAAAAGTTCTCTGAGGACTGGCATTTGAAATGTATTTACGTGTCCCAGCTTGGCAAACGGAGGGAAGCGTGGTGGTGATTTGGCGACACTGCTTTTCCTGGAAACAATCCTGAATGGTTGGAAACTCAGATACCCGGATTTCCGTTGTCCTCTTCTGTCCCTCTCTGAAAACGGCAGAAAACGGCACCGTAAGGCTGCCGCCAGCCCCTGGGTGGGTCCCTGGGACCACTGCCGTGTTGTGCCTCACCACTCGGATCTCTGGGGACTGGGAGACTGGCTCCCACCCGCCGGGCACAGCAGTGGCCCGGCTTGCTCGGGGGGCACCTTGGCTTAGATCCTGGGAGGCAGAGTCGGGAAGCCGGTGGTGCACCTGCTGACACGGCGGCTGCCTGGCTCCCAGCATGACGAGGCCCTGACGGAGGCAGCACCCTGCCTGCCTGTTCAGCCACATTGCGTGCTTAGTCCCGTTACTGTTTTCCAGGAATGGTTGAATCACCCATGGTGATTTGTCGGGTCAGCGTCTCCTGCAGGGTGGCCAGGGCGGGCAGAAGTCTGTGTCTCTACATCTCTGCCCGCCTTCTGATCAGCCGTCCCTGGGTGCCTGGCAGGCCTTCCCTGGGGCGCTGTCTTACTGCTGCAGATTCTGTGCACCTTTGTGGGAGGCAAGGATCTAAGAGACCCTTTCCAGGTGACCCCTAGGAGCCTGTGTGCACAGCGAGAGGTCCCATTGCAGGGGTGTGGGTAGGATAAACTGGCGAAGTTTCCCACGTGCTTGGGAAGTGGCTAAGACCGGGTGTTCAAGTGGAGGCCTCTCAAAGTCTCCGCGGTCCATCCGTTGCCTCGTGAAGCCGTGGGTGAGGTCCCTGAGCCGTGTGGGGAGGCGGCCAGCACCCTGCACGTTCCAGGCTGCGTGAGAACCTGTCACGGTGGGTTTTACTAACACAGCTAACCCCGGGGATGTATACCCAAGGGCAGGGCCAGGTGGCCCAGCCGTTGGTCCAGACGGGGAGAGGAGGACACATTGCCTTTTCCCATGTGGAAGCCAGGCCCTGCGGGGGCTTCCAGCTAAGCCACCTCCCTCCACGACTGCCCCACAGCTGAGCCAGGGTTGTGACGTCCACTGTCACAGTCCAAGTTCAAGTTGAGAAGCTGTGGCGGAGACTCCCAGCCAGGGCGGGAAGCAGTAACCTACAGATTCCAAAACTCACAGGTGGAGCCTCCCCACTCAGGTCTGCCGTGGACGCTGAGCTGACACATGTCAAAAGCTGGAGATGTGGAAAACTGCCCGACACCCTGGGACCCCCACTCCTGCACCCCCAGAAATGCTCACAGCGCTCCTCCTCGGCGGTGCATGAGTACAGAATGCAGGGAGAGAGGGTCCCAGGAACAGCTGTGGTGGTCGCCCCAGGCTGGGCGGCACGGGAGGGGGATACGGTGGCAGCCGAGACACCGGCGCGGCGGGGATGGGAGCTCCCTGACTCGTGTCCATATAAAGATCTTGCAAGAGAACACCTGTGCCGGTTGCCTTTGACCTGGGGTGTGAGAGCTGCCCTGTGGTTGCTTCAAGCCGGTTCTGTAGGGGAAGCCTGGTTGATGTGGGCAGCGCAGGGACAGGGGCCCACGGAGTCCCAGCGCCTTGGGCCTCCACCTTGGATTCCTGGGAGCTACAGCTCCGGTGTGGGCTCCACAGACTCACCCAAGATGAACAGCATGAGTGCCTCATATATTTTCTTTTTTTTTAAATTTTTTAAAATTTATTTATTTTTGACAGGCAGAGTGGACAGTGAGAGAGAGACAGAGAGAAAGGTCTTCCTTTGCCGTTGGTTCACCCTCCAATGGCCACTGCGGCCAGCACACTGCACTGATCCGAAGCCAGGAGCCAGGTGCTTCTGGTCTCCCATGGGGTGCAGGGCCCAAGCACTTGGGCCATCCTCCACTGCACTCCCTGGCCACAGCAGAGAGCTGGCCTGGAAGAGGGGCAACCGGGACAGAATCCGGCGCCCCAACCGGGACTAGAACCCGGTGTGCCGGCGCCGCAAGGCGGAGGATTAGCCTAGTGAGCCGCGGCACCGGCCTATATATTTTCAATGGCTAATATGCTTCTAGAATGTTCTTCCCGAGTTTTTTAAAAAGAAAAAAAGTGGAATTAATTTATTTGAAAGGCAGAGTGACAGGGAGGGAGAGAGAGGTCTTGCATTTGCTGGTTCACTCCCTAAGTGGCTGCCACAACCAGGGTTGGGTCAGGCCGCATCCAGGAGCCAGGAGCTCCGGCCAGGTCTTCCACCAAGCACCTGGGCCATCCTCTGATGCCCCCCCCCCCCACCAGGTGCATGAGCTGGGAGCTGGCTGGGAATTAGAGCAGCCCGGACTCAATTCAATACTCAGATGTGGGACACAGGTGTTGCACCCTAACACTGGCCCGTGTTTCTGAGTTAAAAATAACAGCCATGCTTTTCAAATGTAGGCTTCTTCCATCTCCTGCTCGTTGCTCTCCTGGTCTTCTTTCCTGGCTCCGGGTGTGTGGTGCTCGAGACTTGAGTGTTCCAGAGCTTGCTGTTAGCCTGAATGAGATCACATTAAGGCTTTGCAGTGAGGACTGCCCCAGCTGGCAATGAGCGAATCCGTGTATTAATGTACAACCGAGGGTACCTGGGTTAGACACCCAGCTCTGCTCCTGGTCCCAGCTCCCTGCTGATGCACACCCTAGGAGGCAGCAGTGACGGCTCAGATAGTTGGGTCCCTGCCGCACATATGGGAGATCTGGGTTGCGTTCAGTGCAACCCCAGCCATCATGGGCATTTGGGGGGAATGAACCAGGAAAAATGGGAGCTAGCTCGCTCTGTGCCTCTCCGCCTCTCAATTTAGTAATGAAATAAATCACAGGCCGGCGCCGCGGCTCAATAGGCTAATCCTCTGCCTAGCGGCGCCGGCACCCCGGGTTCTAGTCCCGGTTGGGGCACGGGATTCTGTCCCGGTTGCCCCTCTTCCAGGCCAGCTCTCTGCTGTGGCCAGGGAGTGCAGTGGAGGATGGCCCAAGTGCTTGGACCCTGCACCCCATGGGAGACCAGAATAAGTACCTGGCTCCTGCCTTTGGAACAGTGTGGTGCGCCGGCCGCAGTGCGCCAGCCGTGGCGGCCATTGGAGGGTGAACCAACGGCAAAGGAAGACCTTTCTCTCTGTCTCTCTCCCTCACTGTCCACTCTGCCTGTCAAAAAAAGAAATAAATCACAACCGATAGAGAAGTCACCTCACTCAATTAATGCTGTAACGTGAAACAGTCTAGGAATTGGAAAAGAACTGGACCCGGCTCTGATGTCAGCTGGTCGTGACCTTGACCTTGACCACACACTCTGGAATGCTCTGCTCCCCTGAGTGGAGAAGGAGAGTGAACTTTCAGCTGATTTCTTCCAAGTCTCACATGATGTAACTTTTTTTTTTTTTTTTTTTTTTTTGGCAACGCTGAAGTCCATAGGGCCTTTGGCCCTGCCAGAAGAATTCAAAAAGAAGACAGTTTGAAAACTGGGTGGTCGCCAGAGCGGGCGTCCAGCCATCATTTCTTTCGCGGGGGTGGTCCACTTCCCCCTTCCAACAGCTTATCATGCTACTCCCTCCCTCCCGCCCCTGCTCACCACGGCCACAGGCCGGCCAAGACCCTGACAATAGTGGGCGGGCGCTGGAGCGATTCTGAGCCTGGCAGCCAGCCCTTGGCGGGCTCGGAGTGGCATGGGCCGACGTGCAGACAGCTGGTCTCCCCGTTCAGCCACTCTAAACGCACTGGCCAATGAAACAAAAGAAAGTTGGCCTTTCTGCTTCTACCCCACACACAAGTCCTTCCCCAGGTGGTCTGGGAACCCTGTGGGTCCCCTCTTTGCTCAGGGTCTTGGGGACCCAAGTCCATGGAAAGCTGAGCACCGGCCCTCAGGGCCCCTGCGAGCCTAAGGGGACTTTGTTCCAGAGAATTCCATTGCTGTTTGTTCTCTGGGTGGCCTCTGCCCATCGCGGGTGGGTTCCCTACTGCAGTAACTAGGGGGTGTTTAGCTCACCTAAGCCCCCTGGGATGGTCACAAGGTTAGCATAGCAGAGTTGCCTTATGTCAAAAATAAACCCAAGTATGCATCTGCCTAGAATGTCCTCTGAGTATTTTGTGAGAGCCCTCAGCCTGGGGAGGAGGAGAGACGGCAATGACACAAATGGTGTTGGGTGGCTGCTGCCGGGGGCGGGGAGTAGATTCTGTGCATTAGTGACATCGATGCATGCTGTGTTACAGGAGGCTCAGTGGTCAGAGAGGCTGCGTTCTCATGTGTGTCACACAGCAACAGCAGAGCAGGGACTGAAACCTATCGCTGGAGGCTGGGAGGACCAGTCCGAGGCGGGCCCTGCAGCCTTGGGAATCCTGGTGAGGAGGGCACAGGAACAGGCCTCTGCTGCCCACGGCCGCCTCGGCCTGTTTGCTCCTTTCAAGCAGGTCACGCTCACGGGGGGAGGGTTCTGAGCTCAGTCCTGGAGGCCAGGCATCTCTGTTGGCGGAGAACTTGCACCCAGGGTCGCTCTTGTTCTGTCGTCCGGCTCACGGGGAAGCGGGAGCCACGGAGACGCGGCAGGTGCAGCGCTCATGCAGGTGCGTCATCAGCGCCGCAGAGATTCTGGGCCGTGTAGCCCTGCCTCCGGGGGTCTTCCACGTGCGGAGTGGGCGAGGCGGCAGGGGGAACGGCAAGGCGGCTCCCCTCGTTCCAGAAGACACACTGTGATTTCATGCGCTTCACGTTCACAGAACACGCCGGTGCTTACGTTATGGCTTGCCTTGGACGAGAAGGGCACCCCAATTTCAGAGATCAAAAATAGCAAGTTTTTATAAGTGTGAAGAATAAATGTGTCCATACATTTGATGGAATCCAAGAGTGATTCTACTTCTCACACTCCACACACACCTCCGCCCCACCTGCCCATGAGGCCCCCTTCTGGGGACATGTGGAATGACACCATGGCGTCTGTGGCCCAAGGGCTCCTTCCTGACCCTCCCCAGCCATGGGGGCCCCTGGAGTGCACCCCCCGCCCCAATGCAGGTGGGAATCCAACTTCCTTGGATTGTGTTCAATGAGGAAGAGGCAGACTTAGTACGTCTGGGGGCGGGGACCAGGGCAACCTCGCTCCAAGTAGTGCGCTTGCCACTTGTCTGTGAGCAGCTCCACAGAAGCTTCCAGAAGCCTGGCGCACTCAGAGTGGCCCGACAGAGCAGGCGGAGCTGCACCACCTCTTGTCCCAGCCCCCGTCACCCAGAGCACCTGCGTGTGCCAGTTTCGCCTGGATCCTCAACTCCCCCGACCTGGCTGGGTGTGGGTAGGGGGCTGTGGGTCAGGCCTCCCCTTTGTGGCACCATAAGGACTGCAATGGAGGCTGCTTAGGAGGTTGAATGTCACCGTCCCATCAGGCAGCAGTGTCACCCGTGTTTGGGTGGTGCCTCTCTCGCGAGACCTCAGGGCGTGGCAAAGTTCCCGGCACGTACCGGTGACTCGGATTGTCCATAAATATTTACTTTGAAGCAAGAACAAAGCACGTTGGACAACAGGGAGAGACGGAGCACACCGGGCCGTCCTGTTTTATTTTTGGCCAAGCAGGAAGCCAACAGCACAGCACAATGAAATTCAGGAACAGATCTGAAAGCGTCCCCTCTAGAACACCAACAGCCATCATCTTAGTCTGCCTCGTGTTGTCGCGACGGGACCTGCGGGGTACCCCTCGCTGGCCTTGGGGTTCTGCCCTAGGATCTGCCCTTTTGTTTTCAATGATGGCGGAGCAAATGGAAGGTGTGGCGAGAATGGTTTCTGCCTTTGAGAAGCCCTGCGTGCGTGGTCTTAGAATGCTCATGCCAATTGGGGCTGCAGTGTTTAGGACTTTATTTATTTATTTGAGAGGCAGAGTTACAGAGAGAGAGAGAGAGAGAGAGAGAGAGAGAGAGAGAGAGGTCTTCCATCCACTGGTTCACTCCCCAGATGGCAGCAACAGCTGGAGCTTTGCCGATCTGAAGCCAGGAGCCAGGTGCTTTTTCCAGGTCTCCCACATGGGTGCAGGGGCCCAAGGACTTGGCCCATCTTGTACTGCTTTTCCAGGCCATAGCAGAGAGCTGGATCGGAAGTGGAGCAGCCGGGACTCAAACTGGCGCGCATGTGGGTTGCCCTGGCGATAGGTGGAGGCTTAGCCCACTGTGCTACAGCTCCAGCCCTGCTGCTGCAGTTTATACTGAGAGTTTTTTTAAACATTGATTTATTCAAGAATCAGAGAGACGGAGAAAGTTGCCATTTGCTGGCTGACTCCCAAATACCCACACTGCCCTGGGAGCTGGGAGCTCAACCCAGGTCTCCCATGTGGGTGACAGGGTCCTGGGTACTTGAACTCTGACCTGCTGCCTCCGAGGGTCTGCGCTAGCAAGAAGCTGGAGTCAGAATGGAGCCAGGATGTGAACCCAGGCTCTCCAGGGTGGGCTGTGAGCATCTTAACCACTTCCCCAAATGCCTGCTCCTATACGGGGATTTTTCAATGACCGCGTTTATGACGAAGCCCTGGTAGTCTCAGAAGAATCCACACCCTAGTTCTATTGCAGCCGTGTTATCTCTGGTTCCAATCCATGCCACATACATAAGCAGAAAAATAAAGAAAAATAAGAAGAAAAATAAAGTGAACCTTGGTGGGACTTTTTAAATCTCAATTACAATCATCTGTCCTAAGTTTGGGTCCTTACAAAGGCTGATGGCAATAGAATGGGTCATCTGGGGCTGAGGCAGTAGTGTAGTGGGCTAAGCCTCTGCCTGTGGCACCGACATCCCATATGGACGGTGGTAGGAGTCCTGGCTGCTCCACTTCCGATCCAGCTCTTTGCTATGGCCTGGGAAAGCAGTAGAAGATGGCCCAAGCACTTGGGCCCCTGCACCCACATGGGAGACCCGGAGGAAGCTCCTGGCTGCTGGCTTCAGATCAGCCTGACTCCAGCCTTCCTGGCACACAAGAACCCATACCCCACCCTGAGGCAGTGCACAGGGCCCCAGGGGTCCCTCGTAGCCCCCTTACGCTGTAGGAGCTGAGCAGGGAGGAGACTGACAGCCCAGGGCACAGCCGCCTCATCTGGCCTCCATCACTGTTAGCTGCAGTCCGGGGAGTCAGCAGGGGTAGATGGCGGTGGGGACAGTCAGGCTTGGGCAACGATCAGGCTTGGGTGATGGTCGCAGAGACGTCTCAGGAGTGGCATGGCGGGGCCTGCAGCCGAGCCCACTCAGGGTTTGACCTGGCCACTCAGCAGAGCGCCTGGGGGCCCTGGACAGAGCCGGCATGGGGGCAAGGCGCACCGAGCCGTGGTCAGGCTGCTTGGAATTCGAGCAGCTGTGGCAGGTGCAGGGGTATTCTTGGGCGGGAAGCAGTTCTCCGGAGGTCTCTGGCCTTTGTGCCCATCTGACTTACCCCCTATCCAGGCTTCCTGCTCCCATGCAGGTCTCACCCAAGACCCCTTTCAGCCCACCCCGTGGGAAATGGGGCCCAGGGATCCGAACACGCGGACGCCAAGACTCTGGCTACCGTGGCTGCCACGCAGGAGTCTGCCTTCCACTGCCTACCACGCTCAGCCCTGTGGCAGCCTCACTCTGGGCCGACCAGCAGGGCAAAGTCAAAGACACCCCCCCCCCATCCCCGCTGTTGGGGCCCTTGGCAGTCAGCGGCGGCTTTGGTTTCCATAACAACCCTGGGTGTGGGGTGGGAGCGGGGCTGGCAGGTGTCTTTATTCCCATTTGCCGATGAGGCCACAGCCCAGGCCACCTGGGAGGTTCTTCTGTCTGGAAGCCAAGTGCTACATGAGGGGAGTCAGGATCTTCTCCAATTTCCTTTGCCTTCCCCACCCCGATGGGGTCGCTTCTGTGGGCTGGTTGGATTTCCAGCTCCCCCCGGAGAAAAAGCGCCATCAGTGCGATTTTTGCCCTATGAGCCTTCTGCATGGAGACCCACTGTACCGTGGGGTTCCCTCTCTCAGCGAGGTCGGCGGCAGCTGCACCTGTGCCCGGGGGCTGCAGAGGGGTCCCCTGGGAAAAGTTGGAAATTCACCTGCCTCTCCCTGTCGATCCCCAAAAGGCCAGCAGGCAAGGAGCCTTGGGAATCCCTATCCCACGCTCATCCCACCCAGGGCCGGAGGAGGGGGTCGTGGAGGCTGAGCACTGTGTGCCGCCTGCAGAGTGAAGGCGTGCAGCTGCCCAGAGTCCACTCCCACCTGGACAAAGGACAGGTGTGGAGGGCTCCTTCCCAGGCTTAGCACCTGCTGGGGCCGGAGGACATGGGGCGGGCATTAGCAACGGTCCCGCTTGCTCCCCTACCCTGTTTCTGGGGTTCTTGTTAATGGAAGGAGCCTCTGCAAACCCCAACTTCAGGGGCAGGTGCTGTGGCATAGTGGGTAAAGCCACTGCCTCCACCACCATCTCCTATGGGCGCCGGTTCGAGTCCCGGCTGCTCCACTTCCAATCCAGCTCCCTGCTCGTGGCCTGGGAAAAGCAGCAGAGGATGGCCCACGTGCCTGGGCCCCTGCCATCCATGTGGGGTCCGCGGATGAAGCTCCTGGCTCCTGACTTCAGCCTGGGTCAGCTGTGGCTGTCGTGGCCATATGAGGAATGAATCAACAGATGGAAGATATCTCCCTCTCTCTCTGTCTGGAATTCTGACTTTCGTATAATAAATAAGTCTTTTTTTAAAAAGCACCCTAACTTTAGATCCGCACAGGGTGCAGATAAGGCTGGGAACAGGAAAGGAACGGCCCTGGCCGGCGTTCAGTGATCATCCCAGCCAGAGGAGGACCTGAGTATAGGGCCTGGCCGCTGTGTCTGTTTATTTGTTCTGCTTCCAGGATGGGTCATTTTTAAATCGCTGCCCAGGCCACTGCAATAGGCTGTCGGGCCTGGGTGTCAGCGCTGCAGTCCTGGGCTGTCCCACAGAGCGACCACCACCCTCCGTGCACCTGCCGTGTAGCCATGGTGACGTGGGCTGCCCGGGGCAAAGCGCGCCTTGGCTTTGAAGAGTGTGAGTACAAGGTGAATGCCAGGTAGCTCGGTGTTTTTATACAGACATGTAGAAATACCATCTAAAATATTTATTTGTATTTTATTTGAAAGACAGGCTGACAGAGAAGGGAGAGAGAGCTATTATTGGGTGAAGTCAAATCTCTCACCAAAGCTGACTTCACCCGTTGCATTGCTGGTGGCGCCACTGGACACGTCAGTTCCACGCGTGGCCAGCATTCCTCCTGGACATGTCCTGTTCCAGGAGACTGGCAGAGCTCAGGAGGCTTGCCTGGCATCACAACCGCAGTTAGGGGCCGAGCAGGACCCCAGGCAGCAGTAACCGCCCCGTGCCCAGCCTCAGAACTGTTGACCCCAGATCAAGTCCCTTCCTTGCCCCCTCGAGAGTGCTAAAAGGATGACGTCAGGGCCATTTCTGTTTCCCGCATTGCTGCAGGCACCTGGCACACCTGGCACATCTGGGTGCAGGCGGTGAAGTTGGTCCTCCTCGCTCGCTGCCTCTGATGGATCGCATTTGGTCCTACAAAGCCTTTGCAATGCTGCCCCCTGCTGGTTCCTCCCTGGAACTGCGCCACGGGGGTCCTCAGGAGCTGAGTTGGGTGCGTGTTGTGTGGGAGTATCCTGTGTGTGTTGTGTGCATGCTTGTTTTCTGTGTTTGCGTTGCATGCACGGTGACGTGCGTGTGTTTTGTGAGCTTATACTGCATGTACAGGCGCTCTGTGGTGTAGGTTGCAGGGGTGTGTTGTGTGAACTTGTGGCGCATACGCATGTTCTGTGTGTTGTATGTGCTGCATGGGTGTGTACTGCGTGTGGTGTGCACGTGTGCATACGGACGGTGCAGTGTGTGCACAGCACTTGCATTTCTGTAGCGCGCCAAAGGTGACGGTTTCCCACAATGCACCTCCTTCCTCTCCTCTTCCTCCTCCTCTTCCTTCTCCCTCCCTCCTCCTCTTCCTTCTCCCTCCCTCCTCCTCCTATTCCAGCCTCCTGTCCTCCACAGACCTTGGGAAGCAGCAGTGATGGCTCAAGTTGATGGGCTCCTGCCGGCCACCTGGGAGACCTGGATGGAGCTCCCAGCTCCTGGCTTTGGCCCAGTTCTGGCCATTGTGGCCATTGGGGGACATAGACCTGCAGTTGGGCGCTCTGTCTCTCTCAAATAAATTTAAATAATTAATTTTTTTTAAAGAAATGGTCCTGAGGCTTGAACCCCATGGTCCTGTTTCTGATCTCTGTTCAAGGAGGGGTTTTGTTGTTTGATGCCCACAGAATTCTGTCCACAAGAGGTGGTCTCACCTGGAGGTAGTCACACCCACTCCTGACCACTCCAGCGTGCGTGACTGGATCTGACTTTGGCTCACTTTCTTCTGGCCAATCAAGAGTCGGGGGTTGGTCATGGTGGGAGGAGTTTCCTCTCTAAGCTTCTTGGTATAAAATGGTCGGTCACCTCCAGCCACGTGTGGGCCCTGGAACGCTGGCTGTGTGGCCAGTCGGAGCTGGGATATGCTCTGAACACAGATAAACACTGGATTTCAGAAATTTAGTTAAAAAAGTGAAGTTGTTTCAGTTATGATGTTTATATAGATTTTTTTAAAAAGATTTGTTTATTTATTTGAAAGGCAGAGTTACAGAGAGAGAGAGAGAGAGAGAGAGAGAGAGAGATCTTCCATCTGCTGGTTCACTCCCAAGATGGCCACAACAGCTGGAGCTGAGCCAATCTGAAGCCAGGAGCCAGGAGCCAGGAGCCAGGAGCTTCTTCCAGGTCTCCCATGTGGATGCAGGGGCCCAAGGACTTGGGCCATCTTCTACTGCTTTCCCAGGCCATAGTAGAGAGCTGGAAGAGGAGCAGCCGGGACTAGAACTGGCACCCATCTGGGATGACAGCACTGTAGGAGGCAGCTTTACCTGCTACACCACAGCACTGGCCCCTTTATAAATTTTTAAAATTTATTTATTTTCATTTTTTTTGAAAGTCAGAGACAGACAAAAATGTTCCCATCCTCTGGTTCACTCCCCAAAGGCTCCCTACAGCCAGGGTAGAGCCGGGCTGAAGCCGGGAACCCAGAGCGCCATCCAGGTCTCCCACATGCATGGGAGGAGCCCAGCCACTTGAGCCATCGCCTGCTGCCTCTCAGGGTGCACGTGAACAGGAAGCTGGAATTGGGAGCAGAGCCAGGCCTTGAATCCAGGCACTGCGACACGGGATGCAGGAATCCCACCTGCAACTCAGCTGCCATGCCAAACGCCTACTCCATCACCTTCCTATTGATCACAGACTAAAACAATTGACATATATGGGGTCAAATAAAATGTACTTGGAATTAAGTCCACCCTCTTTCCTTTGTAAATGTAGACGCTAGAGGATGTCCGAGCACGCACGAGGTTTGCATTGTGTGTTGCATCACATTTCTACAGAGCGGCGCTGCTCCATAGAAAGATTCCGCTGGGAGAGTCACTGTTAAGATGAAATGGGATTATCTGTGCTTTGGCCGTCACTGGTCCTGGCCGTCCAGGGTTCCCGCTGAGAGCAGCCTGTGTTCCTGTCTAACTCAGGCCAAACCCTAAGACACTCCCCTCTTGCTGAAGCTCCAGTTGTCAGAGCTGAGCTGTCCTTGGGAGTGAGGGCTTGAGCCCCGCCTTCCTGCTTCCTGGGTCTGGATGGTGTTCATGCATTCAGCCAGTAGCTATGACTTCCTACCGTGGGCCAAACACTCGTTGCTCACAGCCTACCCAGAGGAACAGAGAGAAATATAAATCCAATGCAATGAGCAGAGCAAAGAATTTGATTTGGAATCAGAGAAGATATGAGTCATTCAAAGAGATACAGGACCAGTCAATGCAAGCTTGCGCGCTCCCTCTCTCCCTCTCAAATAAATAAATAAATAAAACTGAGAGAGAGAGAGAGAGAGAGAGAGAGAGAAAGCTCATTATTCATAGCAGATGAGAACCATTGCAAGCAGTAATTTCTTGGCCTGCCTTGAGTCTTCAGTAGCTTAGAAGTGCACCATGTATGAAAATCTCTGTCTCAAGTTCATGAGTTCTTGGCAGCTGTGGAGAGTGGATCGGCAGCTGACGCCCAGGTCCAGGTAGCCAGAGTCCTGTGATCCCGCCCCTCCTGGGGACTGAGGGCCAGGCGCTCACCACGTGTGGTCAGTGTCCTCGCCCTGGGCCACTTGCCTCTTCGTGGGCTTGGTACTGCCTAGGGTCCTACAGACATGGGCCGGATCTGGCCATGGTGGCAGCCTTAGAAATAAGGAGCAGGCACCATGGCATGGCAGGTAAGCCACTGCTTTGGATGGTGGTTTCAGTGGTTTCCCATATTGGAGGGCCTGGGTTCGAGTCTCAACTCCACTTCCAATCCAAACCCTTGTTCGTGCACACCCAGAGAGGCAGCAGGTGATCACTCAAGTTCTTGGGTCTCTGCCACCCACATGGGAGACCTGGGGGGAGCCTGGCCTGGCCCCAGCTGTCGCAGGCATTTGGGGAGTGAACCAGTGGATGTGACATCTCTCTCTCTCTCTCTCTCTCTCTGTCACTGTGCCTTTCAAATAAATACAATCAGATTTTATTTATTTATTTATTTGACAGATGAGTTAGACCGTGAGAGAGCGAGACAGAGAGAAATGTCTTCCTTCTGTTGGTTCACCCCCCAAATGGCCGCTTCAGCCAGTGCTGCGCTGATCTGAAGCCAAGAGCCAGGTGCTTCTCCTGGTCTCCCATGCGGGTGCAGGGCCCAAGCACTTGGGCCATCCTCCACTGCACTCCCTGGCCACAACAGAGAGCTGGCCTGGAAGAGGGGCAACCGGGACTAGAACTCAGCGCCCATATGGGATGCCAGCACCGCAGGCAGAGGATTAACCTAGTGAGCCACAGCGCCAGCCCCAATCAAAATATCTTTTTACAAAAGCTTTTAGCAAAGTGTTTCTACACTCCACCTTTTTATTTGGAAAAGTTTCAATCCAGCCGACAAGGAAAGAGCTTTAGAATGGAATGCAAGAGCTGTATAATGAGTGCAGGTATACTTTTAAATTTTTTAACCAATTGTTGACATTTAGCCTCTCTCTCTCTCTCTCTCTCTCTCTCTCTCGGCTCGTGAGGGCATGCCTAGGGAGACTCAGCGTCAACCTCAGCTCCTCATCTCTGGGGATAAGACCTCCTCCTCTTCCAGGCACAGGGCAGCTCCTTCTCACGGGAAACTCATGCCCTGCTTTTTAAGTGGGATAGGGGAAGGCGAGGCGCCTGCACCTGCTGCGTCTCATTTGCTTTCAGCTCAAAATGACCAGTATTCCAAAGTGGGATATCTTGGGGTGGTATGTTTTGGTCCCTCTAAGGACAACACACAGAAACATGACAATAGCAATCGCAAAAACAGATCCAAAACAAACAAAGCGCAACAGGAATCCAGACAATGGGTTGCTCCAAATTAAAGACGAAAAAGCTGTGTCTGTGACACGCAGTGTCGGAATTTTGTTAGAGAGAGAAGACACTCTTGTTTGCTGCTCCACTCCCCAAATGTCCACAACAGTGAAGGCTGGGCCAGACCAAATTCAGGAGCCAGAAACTTCATCCAGGTCTCCCACATGAGTGGCAGGAACCTGACTATTTGAACCATCACTTGCTGCCTCCGTGGGACTTGAACCCGGGCACTTTGATTCGGAATGAGGGTGTCCAAGCAGTGAATTAACTGCTTATGCATCGTGGCACAGTGGGTTAAGCTACCATGCAAGAAACCGGCATCCCATATGGGCACTGGCTTAAGTCCCATCTGCTCCACTTCTGATCCAGCTCCTTGCTAATGTGCCCAGGAAAGCAGCAGAGGACGGCCCAAGTCCCCATGCCCCTGCCACCCATGTGGGAAGGAGTTCCAGGCTCCAGGCTCCAGGCTTCTGCCTGGCCCAGCCCCAGCTCTGGTAGATATTTGTGGAGTGAACCAGCAGATGGAAAATCTCTCTCTCTCTCTCTCTCTCTCTCTCTCTCTCTCTCTCTCTCTGCCTTTCAAAATAAATTAAAATAAATCTTCAAAAAAGACATTCATTAACCATTATGCCAAATGCCCACTCCTCTTTGGGATATAAAATAATCAATATCAGATAACACTCTGTCTTTGACTTCTATTAGTCTAAAAGCAGTTCAGCACATAGGCTCAAGGCACAGAACATTTTTTAAAAGATTTATTTATTGGCCGGCGCCGCGGCTCACTAGGCTAATCCTCCGCCTAGCGGCGCCGGCACACCGGGTTCTAGTCCTGGTTGGGGCGCCGGAGTCTGTCCCGGTTGCCCCTCTTCCAGGCCAGCTCTCTGCTGTGGCCAGGGAGTGCAGTGGAGGATGGCCCAGGTGCTTGGGCCCTGCACCCCATGGGAGACTAGGAAAAGCACCTGGCTCCTGGCTCCTGCCATTGGATCAGCGCGGTGCGCCGGCCGCAGCGCACTGGCCGCGGCGGCCATTGGAGGGTGAACCAATGGCAAAGGAAGACCTTTCTCTCTGTCTCTCTCTCTCACTGTCCACTCTGCCTGTCAAAAAAAAAAAAAAAATTTATTTATTTATTTGAAAGTCAGAGTTACACAGAGAGAGAAGGAGAGGCAGAGAGAGAGAGAGAGAAAGGGGGGGCGTCCTCCATCCTCTGGTTCACTCCCCAGGTGGCTGCAATAGCCGGAGCTGCACCGATCCACAGCCAGGAGCCAGGAGCCTCTTCTGAGTCTCCCACGCAGGTGCAGGGGCCCAAGGACTTGGGCCATCTTCTACTGCTTTCCCAGGCCACAGCAGAGAGATGAATCGGAAGTGGAGAAGCCGAGACTTGAACCAGCGCCCATATGGGATGCTGGCATGGCAGGCGGCAGCTTAACCCACTATGCCTTAGAGTTCATTTCCATCTCTTGTGACGACGCACAGCACGACTCGACGTTGCTTTGAAGAGTCCAGATCAGAGTTCCTGGATGACTCCTCATGACCGTGAGGTGCTTTTGGCAAGAACGCGGGCCAGGCCTCATGTGTGCAGTGGGTGAAGTCAGCTTTGCGAGAGGAGTTCACCCCGAATCAGACCCCCAGAGAGGGAAGCATTTGCCCAGTTATCTATTGAGAAAACAGAACGTAGGTGCACAGAGCCAAACAAAGGGTGTGTTCTTTGGGGGATGCCATCAGTCACAGAAGAGGGTTCCCCTGCACCTCTGCTCCCCTGCGCCACTAACGCGATGTTGCTGTTAGGTTCAGCCCTCGCTCGCTGTTTCCTCCCCAGCTCGTATTTATTTGTGAACTGTCCCACCTCGCACACAGCTCTGTCTATAACACAGCCCTGGCCAGGGCGTGCTCTCTCTCCCCACAGGGAGCTGCTGGCTTCCTCCGCACATGTGCACTTGAACTTGTCTTGTCTTCCTCCACCTGCTGAGTAGCAGGCCCTGCCTAACCCCACACCTGCATCCTATTCACTGTGCAAGGGGGCCCCGGGGCTGGGGGCAGCCTGGGATCCCAGGGGATCGTAGGCTCTTCCCTGATGCATGTCTGTCCTAGGAAGCCTGGCAGCTGGGAGGTTTCATGGAGGTCAGCCTCACAGACCCACCCGGAACACGCCCCCGGCGCCGCTGCTGTGGTACAGAGGGTTAGGCCACTGCCTGCGACACCAGCATCTCATGTCAGAGCGGGTTCAAGTCCCGGCTGCTCCACGTCCGATCCAGCTCCCTGCTAATGCACCTGGGAAAGCAGCAGAAGACGGCCCAAGTGCTTGGGCCCCTGCACCCATGTGGGAGACCCGGATGGAGCTCCTGGCTCTGGCCTGGCCCAGCCCTGGCTGTTGAGGCCAACTGGGGAGTGAACCAGGGGATGAAATTTCTGTCTCTGTGTCTCTGTCTCTGTCTCTCTGTCTGTGTGTGTGTGTGTGTGTTTATAACTCTGCCTTTCAAATAAATAAATGAATACCGTAAAAAATGATGCTCGCTCCTTACAAGTGACACAGATCTCCCAGCTAATGCCCATGGAGGGCCAGTCCTTGGTTCTTTGTCGCTTCTCTTTTATGTTAGATGAACAAAGCTCCAACTCTTGGCATGGCAGTGAAGACACAGCATGCTGCCCCCATGTCCCGTTTCTGAGTCTCGTCTCCACTCTCAAATCCTGCTTCCTGCTAATGTGCACCCTGGGTGGCAGTGGTGATGGCTCAAATCCTTGGGTCCCTCCACCCACTTGGGGGACCCGGATTGCATGTGTGACTCCTGGCAGCAGCTTGGCCCAGCCCGGGTTGTTGTGGGCATTAGCCTTTCAAAACAGACAAATCAATTTTTTTAAAAAAATATTTATTTATTTGAAAGGCAGAGTTACAGAGAGGCAGAGGCAGAGAGAGAGAGAGAGAGAGGGAGGGAGAGAGAGAGGTCATCACTCCCTAAATGGCTGCAATGGCTTGAGCTGGGCTGATCTGAAGCCAGAGCCAGGAGCTTCTTCTGGGTCTTCCACGTGGCTACAGGGGCCTAAACACTTGGGCCATCTTCTGCTGCTTTTCCCAGGTGCATTAGCAGGGAGCTGGATCGGAAGTGGAGCAGCCAGGACTCGAACCAGCACCCACAGGGGATGCTGGCATGGAAGGCAGCAGCTCTACCCACTGAGCCACAGCACCAGCCCTAGGCAAGGGAAATGTAGCAAGTGCTCAGCACAGGTGCACCTTGAGTGGCAGGAGCCAGTCACCAGGGGACACGTGCTGTCACATTCCTCTCATGAGATATTCCTGCAGGTGCCAAACTCAGAGAGGCAGAGAACAGGACTGTGGGGAGGCAGACCGGGAGGCTCTGCTCAGCAAATCCAGACTTCCGGTGCGGAAGGCGTAGAATCCCGGAGGCGGAGATCCGTGGTGATCGAATGAGGTTGTGACCGCCCTGACAACGCCAGAGCCCCACCCTTGGAAGTGGCTCAGTGCCTTGAGGGGCTCCCCGGATCCCTACCCCTAACCTGAGTGGAGAGCGATGTGATTGATGATTGATTTTTTTTTTTTTTACCATTTTTGGGGGAGTGATAACCATAGCACCAAAGAGATAAAGAAGTGTGTCCAACATGGTGGTTCTAAATTTCAGGGTGTCCCAGGAACCCACGGGGGCCCCATGGCTCGTTAGAACCCCGACCTCCTGCTGAGGTTCTGCATTTCACCCAGGCTGCCAGCTGCTTTGAGAGGCGGCGGAAGCTCCTGCCCTGACGGTGGTCTCTCAGTGAATCCACAGAGCACTGGTCAGAGCCCCGTGGGGTTCCTGCAGCCCCATGGTGCTGCATAGACCCCGTGAAGGTGCAGGTCCTGTCTGCTCCTTCCCCTCCAAGCTTCTAGCCCAGAAAGCAACAGTGACTGTCGACTGATAAGAAAGACAGGACTTAACACGGCGGGTATGGTTCCCAGTGAAAAGACTGATTCCAAGGGCACCTTTCAAAACTTTAACTTGGGGCCTGCGCCGCGGCTCAATAGGCTAATCCTCCGCCTGCAGCGCCAGCACACTGGGTTCTAGTCCTGGTCAGGGCGCCGGATTCTGTCCCGGTTGCCCCTCTTCCAGGCCAGCTCTCTGCTGTGGCCCAGGAGTGCAGTGGAGGATGGCCCAAGTGCTTGGGCCCTGCACCCTCATGGGAGACCAGGAGAAGCACCTGGCTCCTGGCTTCGGATCAGTGTGGTGTGCTGGCCGCGGTGGCCATTGGAGGGTGAACCAACGGCAAAAAGGAAGACCTTTCTCTCTGTCTCTCTCTCTCTCTCTCTCACTGTCCACTCTGCCTGTCAAAAAAACAAACAAACAAACAAACAAAAAAAAAAAAAAACAAAAAACTTTAACTTGGGGCTGGCGGTGTGGTGCAGTGGGTTAAGCCACTCCTTGAGACACCAGCATCCCTTATGAGGGTTGGTTCAAGTCCCAGCTGCTCTGCTTCCAATCCAGCTCTCTGCTGATGCACCTGGGAAAGCAGCAGATGATGGCTCAAGCCCTTGGGCCCCTGCCACCCATGGGGAGACCTGGATGAAGTTCCAGGCTCCTGGCTTCAGCCTGACCCAGCCTTGGTTGTTGCTGCTATTTGGGGGTGAATCCACAGATGGAAGATCTCTCTCTCTCTCTCTCTCTCTCTCTCTCTCTCTTTACTCTGCCTTTCAAATAAGCAAACAAATATAAAATTTTTTTAGCATACTTAGTTATTTGAAAGGTAAGTACATAGAGGGAGAGAGGCAGAGGCAGAGAGTGAGAGAAAGAGAGAAAGAGAGAGATCTCCCATCTGCTCATTCCATCCCCAAAACTTGCAATAGCTGGAGCTGGGCCAGGCCCAAGGTTGGGGCCAAGAACTCCACCTGGGTTCACTCCTGGGGAGCTGATGTGGGGAGGGGGGATGTCCCTGCCCCCAGACCTTGTCTTGCAGCTCTGCCCCACCGCCCTGTAACCCACAGGGCTCTGTAACCCACAGCTCTGCTCCTGACAATGAAATCCGCAGCGAGATGCTGGGACAGCCACAGATCACCTCCTAACCACTTGGGCTGCAGGCTGGACCCAAGGCAGAGCCAAGAGGGCAGGCTGTCCTCCAACAACGTGGAGGCCACCACACACGGTGACTGCGCTGGGAGTGGCCTGCAGCCCAGGCCTTTCTGAGTGGCCACGTGCACACACACGTGTATACACATGTATACACACACGGACACACTGTACATACACATATACACTGAGACACACTATGTGTACATGCACACATTATATATACACACACAGACACACAATATACACATTCACACACTGACACACTACATATACATGCACACATTATATGTACACACACGGACACACCATATATACACATACACACACTGAGACACACTATGTATATATGCACACATTATATATACACACACAGACACACAATATACACATTCACACACTGACACACTACATATACATGCACACATTATATGTACACACACGGAGACACCATATATACACATACACACACTGACACTATGTATACATGCACACATTATATATACACACATGGACACACCATATACACATATACACTGACACACACTATGTGTACATGCACACATTATATATACATACACAGACACACAATATACATAGTCACACACTGACACACACTACGTGTACATGCACACATTATATATACACACACTGACACACCATATATACACATACACACACTGACACTATGTATACATGCACACATTAGATATACACACATGGACACACCATATATACACATAAACACACTGACACACACTATATATACATGCACACATTATATGGACACACCATGTATACACATACACACACTGACACACACTACATATACATGCACACATTGTATATACACACACTGACACACCATATATACACATACACACACTGACACTATGTATACATGCACACATTATATATACACACATGGACACACCATATACACATATACACTGACACTATATGTATATACACACATTATATTCACACACTGATATACCATATATACACATGTACACACTGACACACTATATGTACATATACACATTTTATATATAGACATACATTATACATATACACACACAGACACCATATACACTCAAATACACCATATATATGTATACACACATATATACACACAATTATATATACATACTCACACCATATAAACACACCATTTATACATATATACATACACACAGACACCATATATATACATACACATATATCCACACACAGACACACACATTATATATACATATACACACACATGCAGGCACCTTATATATATACACAAATATACTCAGACACAAATAATACACATATGTACATCATATATATACACATGTTATATATTTATACAAACACATACACATACATTCACTGACACACACAGAGACACTGACACATCCATACACGTGGATACACATAGACACACTAACACATACACACTGGCACACGCAGACATGCACACACCAACACATACACACCGACACATACAAACACATAAATATACATTGAAACACTGGCACACTGACACACTGACACACACAGATGCATAGATATGCACTGACACACAGTGACCCATGGACACACACAGACACACTAAAACACACTGAAACACACATACATTGACATACACACACATAGATGCACCCAGACACAGACACACTGAAAACACACATAGACACCCTGGCACATGCACACACTGACTACACATGACGTTATGCTGAGATACCCATACACCTGGACACACACCGACACATAGGCACACACACACACACAGGGTACACCCAGACACACTGGTGCACACCCACATTCATCTGGCCCATCTTCTACTTACACCCATATCCTGAGTGTGACACAAACAATTGCCACTGTTTTAACTCCTACAAGGGTGTGAGGTCGTGTTCCAGCCACAGGAGTCATGACCAGGTCGGCACGTGTGAGCCATGGGTGCCGTGGAGGGAACAGAGTCCCCATGGCCCCAGGCCCGCAGGAAGAGGGTCCCTTGCTTTCCCCCATGCCGGGCTCTGTCCGGCTTTGCCTGGGAGGCCTGGGCCTGCTGCTTTTCCTTTTCTTAGGCTTGGCCAACAACAGCCGCCAACAACAATCGGAAGGGCTCTCGTTCCCGTTCTGGTGGGTGTTAAGGAACACAAACTCCCCTTCTGAGTCTGCAGAGGGCAGAGGGACTGAGCTGACGTCCGTCCGCTCAGCAGGCGGAGTCCACGCCAGCAGCCGTGCTGGGGCACAGAGGGAGGCCGGGCAGATACCACGTGCAGGGCTGAGCTTGCGCAGCCGGAGTTCGCTTTAATTTAAGACGCTGGCCTTCTGTTCTGTGTGCTTGTACTTGCGTGTTCTTTTGAGGCTGAGTTAAAATACATATTTTGGGGCTAAGCGCGTGGTGCGACGGATTAAAGCAGCTCCTGGGATCCCTGCACCCCATGATCGGAATGCCACTTCAAGTGTTGGCTATGCTGTGCCAGCTCCCTCTACTGCCCCTGGGAGGCAGCAGGTGATGGTCCAAGTACTTGGGCCCCTGCCACCCACACAGGCGGCCAGATGTAACTCCTGACTCCCGGCTTCGGCTCGACCCAGACCTGGCTGTTGGGCTGCTGTGGACAGTAGGGCAGTCAAACCGCAGATACAAGATCTCACTGTGTGTGCCTCTGGCTCTGGCTGTCTCTCTCCTTCTCTCTCTCTGTCATTCCACCTTTCAAATAAATAAATATTTAAAAATTATTATTCATCTAAGTTGGAGTTTTTTTTAGCGCCCACCTACATGTTATGCTTGGGCCTGGTGCCTGGCTGTGCTCATGCTAACTGGGTCTGTGGTTTTGTACGAATTTCAGGCTATACGCCTTACGGTCCTTGAGCTGTAGGGGGTGATCAGGTGGGGTGATGCCTCTTGGTCAACCATGCAGCTCAGACTTATTTATGGGGTGCTTTGGGTCTGCTGGACCCCTCTCAGGGTCACCCTCATTCTGGAAACCCATGGAGGGGATTCTGGCTTCTTCCTGCCACCTAGCAGGTGTTCAATCAACATTTGTTGGGTGAATGAAAAGCTCTTGGAGGTTAGTCTTCCCATTCTTGTTTTATACACAGAAAAAGTAAGTTTTGTTAAAGAGTTATTTATTTATTTGAAAGTCAATATGAGAGAGAGAGAGAGAGAGAGAGAGAGAGAGAGAGAGATCGTCCATCCACTGGCTTACTCCCTAGATGGCCCCAAAGGCCAGGGCTGGGCCAGGCCAAAACCAGGAGCCAAGAGCTTCATCCGGGTCTCCAACATGGTTGCAGGGTCCCAAGAACTTAGACCATAATCTTCTGCTTTCCCAGGCCACGGCAGAGAGCTGGATCAGAAGAAGAGCAGCCAGAACTTGAACCGGTGACCATATGGGATGCAGGCACCGCAGGCGGAGGCTTAGCCACAGCACCGGCCCCTTGCTCCACTTTTGATCCAGCTCCCTGCTAATGTGCCTGGGCAGGCGGCAGAGAATGACCCAAGTACATGGTCCCCTGCTACCCATGTGGGAGACCTGGATGGAATTCCAGGCTCCTGGCTGACCCTGGCCCAGGCACGGCTGTTGTGGCCTTTTGGGTAATGAACCAGTGGATAGAAGATCTCTCTCTCTCTCTCTCTCTCTCTCTCTCTCTCTCTGTCACTCTGCCTTTCAAATAAATAAAATAAATTCAAGGGAGTCTAACGCTCACCTCCCACACACACCATCACTCTTTGAGTTCATGAGCAACACTTGCCTTGTTCGAGCCTTGCCCCCAGCCCCCAGCCCCCAGCCTTCCAGAGTGGGTGCGCTGCCGATGGTTGAGGAGCACGCGCACTAACCCAGGTGCCAAGGGGGAGTGGCTTATTACATTCTTTATTCCAGACTCTTGCCTTGTACCTTAGAGAAACATTTTAAGTACAGGCATGTGTCAGTGCACAAAGTGATAAAGTCTTATTTGAAAGATGAGAAAGCACACGCAGACAGACAGACAGACACACACGCACATGAACATGGGTTTCCCCACACAGAGAGTGGGCAGTGGGCCCAAAAGAGAAAGGAGGCGGGGGAGGGGAAAGGAAAAGCACACCCCCTCACCTCCTCCAGTCGTGATCTCTGGCGGGAGAGAGAGCGCCCCACCAGGGGACTGGCACTGCTGTGGGCATAAAGCCACCTGGGAGTTTTAGGGTACCTCCACAAAACTCCAGGATGATGACCCAGAGGCACCCTGGGGAAGGGGGCGCTGTGATGGCAAGAAGGAGGACCCTGTTACACGTGGGGCGGGTTCTTGCGACTTCCAGACTCAGCAGATCCTACGCTACCTACCTGCGCCCAGTGGCTGTGCCCAGTGCCATTAGACATCTCACTCCAGGACTTACAGGCTGCCTCCCAGACAGGCAGGAGTCACAGGGAGATGGGGGTGTCCCAGAACCCCTGAGGGCGTCACTGGGGCCTCGAGAGAGGTGTGGAGAAGGTGACAGTGCCCAGGCAGCAGGGAGAGGAGTGTGACACCCAAGTGGCACCCAAGTGACTCTTGGGGGCAGGGAAGAGCTTACTTCTCCATTCCTGTCCCAAGTCTGCCTGCTACCCTGGGATCCCAGAGAGCAATGTTGCTCCCCTAACCTCCCCCACCCCCCCCAAAAAAAAGCCATTTAGACTCCTGGTCAACATCTTTATAAATACCCACAGGGCAGCGTAACCATGGGTCTGCGACTGGAGTTCGAATCCAAGCTCCATGGCCCATGGCTGTTGCCTTGGTGAAAATCTTTTGCCCGTGCCACAGCCCAGCATCTCCACCTATGGCATGGAGGAGACCAGAGGTAAGTGGCTATAATGACATGGCTCCTGTTCCTTGTAGCCTTGTGCCTGGTGCACACGGGCCCGAGGTGGCTGGTGTCACTGTTACTCCATCCAAGGCAGACTGCAGGCCCAAGGAGGCCACATCTGGGGTCTGAAACTTCTTTCTCCTTTTGAGAGCTGATATAAGCAGGCAGATAGGATAAAATCGATTAGGTTTGTGAGCTGGAAGATCAAGCCCTCACCACGCCCCTATTTGATCCCACCTGTACGCCCACCTGCCAATCAGGCCACATAACCACTCCCCTTTGGAAGTAGATAAAAGGCCTGGAACACGATGGCCCCTCCTTTGGCCACCACCACACTCTCTGCCTTCCTTGTTCCACCGTGGCTCCTGCTCTCTGCTTGATATGGACCCAATTTAGCTTCTAGACTTTTCTTTCTCCCCTAAATAAAGCCCTCACTCGCCTGTGCATTTCTCTTATTGAATAAAATCCTTAAATCTTACCATGTGGTCTGGTCTATTTGAGCCAGTATTCAGAATTCTTCTCTGAGTACGTCTTAAGAGTCCACAGAATTGATAATATTGAAAAATTATTAGTAAGCAGGATGGTACCAGGAGTGAGGGAGTTCTTGGGAACTGAAGCGCCTGACCCACCCTGGGTCTTGGGACCACAGGGGCTAGGGGATTGGGATTTGGTGAAAACAGCCCCCCCTCCCCCAGCATTGAATTGCCAGCCTCCAGGGACCCAGGCCTTCAAGCTCCGGAGTGACCCAGGCACCAAGCCTAGGGGTGGAGGCTGTGGCTTTCATCTCTGCCCCCTCCACTCTTCCCCACATCACAGCTGCAGAACCTCCCGCCTGTTTCTGATCTTTCATCCCCGCCCCCCCCGTCTTCCACCCCTGGCCCCCGCTGGGGACCCCGCTGATGTTTGAAGAAGTGGAGGCTTCCGGCGTCTTCCTGTCACCCGCATTGTTCAAAATATTTGTCTTGGTTTTCGGCTCAGCCGCCTGGGAGAAGGACTCCGTGTACTCTCCCTTGGATACCACCGCACGGAGTGAGCGCTGTTTTCATAAAAATATTTGCATTTCCTCCAACACGAGGAATCTCTGGGGGAATCCTCTCCACGAGCCAAAACACAAGTAATTATGTTTTCGAGAAAGGCGCTTTTTAACATGGCTAATTTATGGCAATGCTTACCGCCGCCCATAAAATGTACCAGATTGTTCTCAGGGCCAGCAAAGGCCAGTGCACAATGAGGAAAGTGAGAAGAAATATATACTGCTCATGATCATGGATTCGTAAATCACCACACGCGAGGACGGTACCAGAAGACCTTGAAAAGTCAGCGGAAAAATGGAAGTTGAAGATGTCCATTTTAGTAACAAATGTGTTTGAAATCCATGCCTACTTTTCCCAAAAGATGCATTTGCCAGGAACTTTTTATTGTATCTTTTTTAAAAAAGATTTAATTATTTATTCAAAAGTCAGAGTTACACAGAGAGAGGAGAGGCAGAGAGGTAGAGAGAGAGAGAGAGAGAGAGAGAGACAGGTCTTCCATCCGCTGGTTCACTCCCCAAATGGCTGCAACTGTCAGAGCTGAGCCGATCCGAAGCCAGGAGCCAGGAGCTTCTTCCGGGTCTCTCACTTGGGTGCAGGGGCCCAAGGACTTGTGCCATCTTCTACTGCTTTCCCAGGCCATAGCAGAGAGCTGGATTGGAAGTGGAGCTGCCGGGACTTGAACCAGCGCCCGTAAGGAAGCATCCGACTAAATCCACACCCGGAATCGCAATCCCAAGATACCTGCCCAGGACCTGTGCCCACTCCCAGGCAGTCTGTGCCCCGCTGGTCTGGGCTCCTCTGACGTATGTCAGACCAGACACAACCTGGAACCTTCCAGCACCCCGACGAGGGGTACATTTCACCAGGAAAACAACTAAACCGGGACCCAAAACGCTGAAATGCTGACTGCGCATTTTGCTGGTTAAAGTCAGAGGAGAGAAACTTCCTGGATGACAGAAGCCGTGCATGAGGAGGGGGAGGGGGCTTGCAGCTCTGTGCCAGGAGGGGCAAGGGGGGCTGGGTGTGTGGGAGAGGAAGGAAGGAAGGATGGCCAGGTGCTTGTTTATCGCTCGCAGTGATCTGCCCTCTGCAGCTGGGCTGCCACATCCGAGCACCATAGCCTGCGTGGCGTGTCACCCACAGACACGCCCTCCACACCCCCTGGAGGCTGCACGTGTGAGACTGGGGTGCCTGCGTGCTTGGGTTCCAGCGAGAGCCTCTGCCCAACCCACACAGGGGCTCTGCCCGGCAAAGCAGCTCCCCAGGGCCCCTTAGATCAGGGCAGTAATCCCCCTGCTGGGGGCTGCCGGCTGTCACAGGTGGCCGCTTAACCTACTGCATCACAGCGCTGGCCCCCAAACCGTGTGCTTCATAATGCAAGGTGCAAGCAACTGCACCCATAGCCGGAACGCGTCCTCTCGGGTATGGCGGTGCTGCCGTGGCGGGCAGGGAGGGTCTCGCTCCCTCCCATCTTCCTCGTCAAGGCATTGCACACAGTAGACGCCTCCGTGAGTCTAGCACTGCCACACACCGCCCCTTCCCTTCCTCTCGGTGCCCTCCCTTGTCCTCACAGAGCTGTGCGTCCTCGCTGTCAGCTGCGTCCAGCTGGGGGCCGAGGCCACCCGCGCAGTGCAGGTCTCTCAAAGTGTGCTCCTTGTTGTGATGATCTTCCCACCCCTGCGATACCTCCCTTCCCTTGGCCTGGCCTCACCTCCTGCCGGACGGCGGCTAAGAGCGAGGAGTGTGTCGGGCAAGCAACACAGGCTGCTTGGACGACCGCTTTGCAACAGAGCCAGGGACGAAGCTCCTTTTTCTGCTGTGGGGACAGCAAGAGGTCGTCCCCTGAGACTTGACTTTGGCTTTGGCTTTGGCCCTGCCTGGCCCTGGCCACCCTGGAGGACTCAGGGTCCCCAGCACAGGCTGCGGAGGCGGCAGCACCCGTCTTCCCTGAGGCTGCTGGGACTCCCAGGGGCCACCAGTGGGGGTGGAGGGTCTCAGCACCGAGGTGGGACAAGGGGCCGAGCTGTGGGGAAGAAGAAGAGAAATCAACGCCCCGACTGTGGGCTCTGCAGCATCGTGCCAGAACTCCCAGGGCATCCCAAGTAGAAGTCTCCAATTTGAACACCAAACGCGCCCAGGTCTCTGTCCAGATTCAAACCTTCATACCGGCTCTTTTCCTCTTAGTCTCAGCTGCAGTGGACAGCAGGCTGCAGGCAGGGGGCAGCCTCACCAGAGTCTATGCCTATGCCTCCCCCCAGCAGCTGTGGGAGACGGAAGGCAGGAAGCCCACCAGGAGAGGAGAGCAGGGCCTGGACAAGGGAGGAGAGGCAGAGTTTGTCTCCTACACCTGCAGAGGCTTCTGGTTAGGGCGTTCGGGCCGGATCACCCCACGCAGAAAGCAGCCTGGCAAGCAGGCGTGAGACAGCGAGAGGGGGCTGTGTTCACTCGTGTAGCAAACCCACAGCCGCCACAGCTGCAGTGCCGAGCGCACTGTGGCTACGATGGCATTTCTGTCCTGCGACTGCAGCTCCCGTGACCTAAGCACTGCTCGTCGGTCCCGCCTCTCCATCCTGTGGCTCTCAGGATGAAGCTCCCAACACATGAACTTGGAGGATGGATGCAGAACACAGCGAGCTGAAGAGATAGGAGCTGGGGCTGACAGGCAGGCTGCTGAGCCGGGCTTTGGCACTCCAGGTTGCAGATCCGGGCCTGGGGGAGAGGCATGAGGGAGACCAGACCTATAGTGAAGAGTGCCACAGCCCAAGCCTCCCGAGATGGCACCAAATGACCAGAATGGGTGGACCTGGATTGTTCTTCCCTCCTTCCTTCTTCCCTTCCTTCCACCTGTTTTGTCCCCCCCTCCCCCTCTCTCTTCCTCTCTATCCTCCATCATCTCTATGTCCATCTGTATCTCTCTATCATTGCTATCTCTATCTCCATCTCTCTCTCTCTCTCTCTAGCTATCTCTATCTCTCTATCCCTATCTCTCTCTCTCCCTATCCCTATCTCTCTCTATCCCTATCTCTCTCTCTCTCTCTCTCTCTCTCTCTATCCCTATCTCTCTCTCTCTCTCTCTCTCTCAGAGCCGGAAGTTGAACCAGGGATTCGGTGTCTTAACCAGTGCACCAAATAGCTTTCCTTCCTCCCCTGTTGGAGTTTTATGCTTTAGGATCCAGGCAGTCGCGGGTGAAGTTGAAGACATCAGCTGGGCTCTGCTTAATCCAGCCTCACTGAATATTTATGAAATGTTTACAGAATTTCTGGAAAATGTGTCCCATGGAAAAGCTACGTGTGGGTTTCAATGGTTTGCACTGAAATAACTTTATCTTTTCATTTCATTTTCCATGAACTTTTTGAACTTTGTGTAAAACCAAATAGAGGGGCTGGTGCTGTGGTACAGTAGGTTAATCCTCCACCTGTGGCGGTGGCATCCCATACAGGGGCCGATTCTAGTCCCAGCTGCCCCATTCCCATCCAGCTCTCTGCTGATGGCCTGGGAAAGCAGTAGAAGATGGCCCAAGTGCTTGGGCCCCTGCACCCACGTGGGAGACCCAGAAGAAGCTCCTGGCTTTAAAAAACAAATAGGTTCTTACTGAAGATAACATACCCACCGTGAGTGCTTGGCTGACACATTCAGAAACACCAAGGGAACCCTTGATCCTATGAGAACTAAACTGGAAAGGGACTCAGGGCAGCCTGTTTGGTAAGCTGGTGACACTGAGCTCTGTGGAGCGTCCTATTACAAGAGGGCTGGATTCTTTACCCATCTGGCTTGCACTGTCGATAAAAGGCAAGGCTTAAAAAAAACAAAAAACAAGGCTCCGGTTGTGAATTTGGGGCCACCACATCTCCCTCCCGGGCTTCCAGCCAAGGAGAGTGGAGACATCAGGAGAGGCTCTCCCCAGAAATCCCCATCTCTGTTGGTCAGGGCTGCCTGCTGGCCTATGGTAGTGGCCATTCTTGCATCAAACAAGGCACCGCCACTGCTGGGTTGGTGCACTTGAGTTGCCCACAGCAGGCACGGGACACGGGTTTGTTCTGGCGCCCACTCTGATCTACTCCTAGGTATCTAGAATGCAGGTCGGTGGATACCCAGATGGCTAACCGACAGGCTGAGGTGCCACAGACCCCCATCCCTGCGTCGCAGACGCATTGAAACTTCAGGAACTGGAAACTTGAACCCGAGATTCGTCTTCTAGCACTTGGCATGCTCGTCCTCTGGTTTTTATTTATTTATGTAATTGTGGGAAGTTTTCAGTAGGCTTTGCTTTTTAGAGCCTTTTGTAGGTTCGTGGCGGTGGCGTTCTCGTGTTGTGTCTACACCAGCTGGGCCGGCAGCCAGGCCCTCTGTGCTCAGCATCTGCTCGGCGCACGCAGGGAGTTGTGGCGGTTGGCCCACATGGCTACGAGGGAGAAGGAGAAGAGAAGAAAATGAAGCGAAATGCACAGAGCGCTGTGCTCCGGAAACAGACAGCTCCAGCAAGGCTTGGTTTCCAGATGCCTCTGCTGGGAGCCCGCTGGGGACAGACGGACGTGCAACAGCGGTGCAGCCTGGCTTTGACCCTGACAGAATTCCGGGTGGTGCTAGGGTGTTCCGGGTGCTGTGAAGTCGTGGGGAAATGCTACCGTTAAAATCACTCTCTTGTGGAGTTTCATACCTCCCGGGCCACTGTGCCCCTGTCTCCCCTAAAAGTAAGCACTGGCCCCTCTCTGGTCCTGGAATTATTCCACCCTCACGGTTGTGCGTCTGCAGGAAGCAAGCTGGACCTTCTCCCCGCACTCAACTTCCCCAGTGCGTGTGTGCGCTCGAGCAGGGGGCACTAGCTCCTCCATCCTACCCCAGGATAGCTAACTGTTGATTCTTTCTAGATCTTTCTAGAAAGGTCTCGATACCTGTGAAGCCTTGGACTAGGGCTGAGCGTTCCTGGCTGCACCTGCCCTCCCTCAGTTTTTGCATATTACATTGGGGCCGCAGCACCCTGGTCTTGCCTCATGGGGTGAACAGAGCCTCGTGGGCTCTTTGGGGGGAACCCTGCCCTTGGTATGGATATGATGTAGGCAATGAATAGATCAGTTTTTTTTTTTTTAATCCAGGTTCTTGCCTCCCGCTACAATAGAAATACCAAGTGGATGCTGGTGTTGTGTGCAAATAGGAAGAGAGTTTCTTTGGCAGTGGGGGAGTAAACACACATTCGTGGGCAAGCAAGGGCTGCCCCACGCTGAGAAACAGCCGACGTGAGTGAGCCAAAGAACTGCCCATAAACTAGAGAGAAAGGAAAAACCAAAAGAGGTGCATCCTGGGAAGGTGGGCGTATCAAATTGGTAGTTAAAGAGACAGCGACATTAGGCAGGTGCCCAAGAGTCTCAGGTCGCCTGAACTTTAAGTAGCTAGGTATACCGGATCGGACAGAGGAAAGACCCACTGTCACCAGACGGGCGATGGAGTGTGGGCTGTGGGATTTTTCTCCCACTCTGCGGACTAAGAGTGTCCCTGCCCAAGCCCTGGCAGGGATTTGGGTTTGGCTCAAACACTCTGTGTGTTCTGTCTCCTCTCTGGCACGTGCATCCAACACTGCACAGACATCTGATGCCAGGGCTAAATTTGTCCATAAAAAAACACAATGTTTTGGGGCCGGGATAGCAGATAAAGCCACTGCCTGTGATGCCAGCATCCCATATGGCCACCATTTCAAGTCCTGGCTGCTCCTCTTCTGATTCAGCTCCCTGTTATTGCACCTGGAAGAGCAGCAGAGGATGGCCCAAGAGCTGGGATGCCTGCACCTGCGTGGCAGAGCTGGGAACTGTTCCTAACTCCTGGCTTTGGCCAGGACCAGCTCTGGCCATTGCAGCCATTTGGGGAGTGAACTAGTAGATGGAAAATCTTTCTCTCCCTGTCTCTCCCTTTCTCTTTGTAACACTGCCTTTTAAATAAATAAATAAATAAATCTGTAGGCTAAAAAAAAAACTCCCAGCATTTTATGAAACAGAAAAAAGGGCACATTTTTTGAGGGGTCCAGACTTGACAGAATGCTTTATAAGCCAGGTTTTTCATTGGGCGAAATGAGCTGAAGGTCCTTGCAATGCTGAACCCCAGGGCTGCGTGAGGTTTCCAATTTCAAGACGAAGTTCTTCTCCCAGCCACAGAGTTTATTGTCTGCCACTAAGAAGGCCTCTTCAGCCTGCCCGGGCCTCGCCATGACTCTTAAAAACCACAGGGAACATTTTCCCAATGAATCATCACTTGTCTGGGGAGCAAGAGAAATCCATCACACAAGTCTGGATTTCTCCCTGGACCAGTTGGACGCTCCAGAGGACAAGCTGCAGGCCCAGTCCACCCACGTGTGGAGGGGCCTGGCCTGGATTTGTTATTCAAGTTGGTTCCTGGGCAGGAAGCAAACGTCTACGAAGATAAATGAAAAGAGGCAATGATTTCAGCCAACAGACCTTGCACACGTCTTCTAAATGATTTTATTTTTCCAAGATCCACTTGGAATTCCAACCCCTATTGCAATCCCAGAATTCCAATCCCTGGCCAGAAATGGTCAGGTGCCATTGACACGTGGTGCCTGCGTTCTCCCCAGCAGGGCCAACTCTGGAGCTGAGAATCCAAACAGCCCAGGGCAGAGAATTGCTAAGGGACCTTGTGAATTTCAGGCTTCTGTTTTCCTGGGCTCCTCGGGTGCTGCGAAGTTCCTGCCCCACATAGCTCATCAAAGCCCAGCCCCCAGCAGCTGCGGTTCAAAGTTCCTGCCCCACACAGCTCATCAAAGCCGAGCCCCCAGCAGCTGCGGTTCGGGCAAAGGCTTCTCGGAGCCTGCCTGTGGCTGGATTCCTTGGGCTCCACACCAGCAACCTACGCAGCTGGGTATTTCCTGGGTGTGGGGAGCTGGTACCCGGGTAATCAGAAGGTGTGCAGGAAATGGAATGACAAGATGTAGGGGGCAGGCCTTTGGTGTAGCACTTCAGATGATGCTTGCAATGCCCACAGCCCGTACTGGAGTGGCTGGATTTGAGCCCTCGCTCGGCTCCTGAGTCCAGCCACACCCTGGAAGGCAGAGAGTGAACAGCTCAAGGACGTGGGTCCCTGCTGCATATGTGGGAGATTCAAATTGAGGCCTGGCCCAGCCTCTGCTCTTGCATGCATTTGGGGAGTGAACCATTAGATGGGAGATCTCTCTCTCTCTCTCTCTCTCTCTCTCTCTCTCTCCCTTTCAAAGAAATTAAATAAATAATTTTTAAAAAACCAGATAAGTGGGGCTGCTGTTGTGGCACAGTGTGTTAAGCCACTGCCTGTGATGCTAGCATAGTGTTTGAATGCTGGTTAGAGTCCTGGTAGCTTCCTTCTAATGCTCCTGGGAAGGCAGCAGGTGGTGGCTCAAGGACTTGGGCCCCTGCCCCCGACAAGGGAGTCCCAGATGGAGTTCCAGACTCCTGTCTTTGGCCTGGCCCAGCATCTACTCTTGCATGCATTTGGAGGGGTGAACCAGTGGATAAGAGATTTCTCTCTCTCTGCCTTTAAATAAATTGAACAAAGAATTTTTTAAAGTTTATGTTGGTGCAAAACAGTTTTGAAATCCATGCAGAGTTCTTTTCCTCACCTTTCTTCATGCAGTTTCTGGAATCTCATCTTTCCACTGGGGTAACGGCTAGACCCAGATTCACCTGCAGGCAACCGCAGAACCCCATGGCCCAGCAAGCGCAGCCTTGGAGGCTAATTCAATCAGAGTCATTGACACTTCCCAAGCTTGTGTGCACATGCAGGTCCTTTAAGTCACATGCCTGCGTTGTAGGCTTAGGATCAGCTCAGCTGGGGTGGGGGGTGGGGGTGGAGGGAGAGGGGTGGATGCTTGCTTGACTGCCAGGTTCATTTACAACAGAACGGCTTAAAGGACCTGATGGCACTGTCCTGTTTATATCACCGGGCAGTGCAGAGCCCAGGGCATCCCATTCCTACTGAGCGTGGCCATTAGACGCTGGTGCCCATTTGTCTTATCGATGTCTCTGATGCACCTCCCGGCTCCCATCCAGCATGTGCAATTGTCAAATGGTGCACCTGATTTGACGGACAATCACGTGTCCTTGGGCATGGGGGGCATGTGCATACAAGCTTGGGAAGTGTCAATGACTCTGATTGAATTAGTCTCCAAGGCTGCGCTTTTGGGCTATGGGGTTCTGCCGGTGTAGGCACGCAAGCGTCATGCAGTTTTCCTTTTCTTTCTCTCTCTCCTTTTTTTAAACTACATGGCCAATGCTGTGTTTTGATGGACAGCAAAGGGAGATGGAATGCGGAAAATACCGGTTCTGTGAAAGTACCCCTTTCTCCACTCGGTCGGCTCTCACTGTGGGCGCCGGTTCAAGTCCTGGCTGCTCCACTTCCCTTCCAGCTCTCTGCTGTGGCCTGGGAAAGCAGCAGAAGAAGGCCCAAGTCCTTGGGCCCCTGCACCTATGTGGGAGACCTGAAGAAGCTCCTAGCTCCTGGCTTTGGATGGGAGCAGCTCCGGCTGTTGCGGCCATCTGAGTAGTGAACCAGAGGATGGAAGACCTCTCTTTCTGTTTCTACCTCTCTCTGTAACTTTGTCTTTCAAATAAATAAAATAAATCTTTAAAAATAATAAAACAATATCAACTTGGAGGAATGCTTGGCAGAGTAGTTTTATAATCTAGGGGTTGTAGAGAGGTTTCTCTTTAATGATCTATTTACTTATTATTTATTTTATTTTTAAACAAGAAGTTTATTTAAACAACAAGATGTTTGACTTGAAGGGAAAACTATCTAGAACTCATTTTTGAAGAGTAATTCACCTCTACTTAAAGACAGATTACCCTACATATAACAGCTATGTACAAAAAAGTTATAAAATTGTCCCTGGTTTTGCAATGATAAATGAAAATCATTAAAATTCTCCAAACAAGGTATGCAAGGATTTTTTCTGTTTATGGGTTCGTTGTTGTTGTTGTTGTTTTGTTTGTTTGTTTGTTTTTTTGGTTAAAACAGTGAGAGACAAAAACTATGCCTGAATTCCAAAGCTTTTTAGCAGCAAAATAAACGCAACTTTTAATTTCCTCTTCCACAAATGTCTTGACGTCACTTTGCATACTCAAGACAGAGCGTGTTTCTCGGGGGACCCTCTTCTGGTCCACTCATGGGTGTGTTCTTCCAGCCGAATCCAGGAGGGTGGGTGGTTAGCGCCCTGGGCCTCCCTGGGGTTTTGGAAGTATCAGAAGTGAGACTCAGAAGTGAGAAGGGTGGCTGGCATTTTAGCAAGACTTAGGGTGCCAACAAAGATCTCCGTGCCCCAGACCACAGTGCCCGGGTCTGAGCCCCAGCTCCAGCGTCCTACTGAGGTGCATCTTGGGAGGGGGGCTTGAAGACACCCCCAAGCAGGACACCAGCCCCCTGTCTGCGCAGGCCAAAACTCGACGGACAGAATGGACAGAGTCCGTCCACTCTCCCCACCCCTGCCCAGTTTGGCCGTGTGGTTTCTTAGTAGTGGTTGCTTCGAAGAGATTCAAGCCGACTTTTTCCCAACTACTATCCAGTGGTGCCTTTGGCTCAGAGCCAGCAGACAACACCCCAGAAAAAGCTCGGGCCGACGCCGGGGCCCCACGGAGGCCAGTGTCATTTGAACTCTGGAAATCTGTTAGCAGGGCTGCTGGGATTAACCCACGTCCTTGCAAGAAGCACGCAACCCAGCTGTGATGATGCGAGGCTTTGTTCAACGAGACCTTATGTAGTTTCTGTGTGCTTCCTTTGCTTTCTGTTCTTTCAAAAAGCAAAATCAATCCGTCAGTTCAACAAACAAAATCCATCCTGTGTTCAAGGGGGACTCTGGATTCTAAGCGGTGACAACTGTTACATTGTGCGTATTTATCGAGTCTGTAAGTATGTACTCAGTGCTTCATTTACTCGATCGCATTAAATCCCCCACGTGGTCCCGATGAATGAAGCAGCTGAGGACAAGATCCAAATCAAGTTCTCTCTGCTTCCCAGATCCAAGTAGGACTTCCGTGTGGCTTTGCTAGGAAGGACTAACAGTGTCGAAGGCCCGCTAGCAGGGAAATGTGGGTAAAGCTCATGAAACTGGTTTCTTTATTCCGGAAGGCGTTTATCGCACACTGAAGGTGATGGCACGACTTGAAGCCGGAAGCTTGCACTGCAGAGGGGGGTGCCAGGTCAGGAGGGCGTTTGGCCCCCGGTGGTGAGGATGCTGTTTGAAATGTGTGCAGCCCACAGGTTTGACTCCCAGCTCAGCCTCCCGCTCTTGTGCAGCAGGAAGGAGGAGGAGGAAGCGGGAGGAGGCAGCAGTGATCGCTCAAGTACATGGGTCCCTGTCGCCCTCGTGAGAGATCCACATTGAATTCTGGGATCCTGGCTTCGGCTGGTTCAATCCTGGCTGCTGCAGGCATTTTGGGAGTGAGCTACAGATGGAAAATCTCTCTCTCTCATGGTCATGCAAATAAATAAAATAAATAATAAACTTTAAAAATTTATTTATTTATTTGAAAGATGGAGTTACAGAGAGAGAGAGGTCTTCCATCCACTGGCTTACTCCCCAGATGGCTGCAACCAGGAGCCAGGAGCTTCATCCAGGTCTCCCATGTGGGTGCAGGGGCTCAAGTATTGGGCCATTCTCCACTGCTTTTCCCAGGCACGTTAGCAAGAAGCTGGTTCAGAAGTGAAACAGGCCAGCGCCACGGCTCAACAGGCTAATCCTCTGCCTTGCGGTGCCAGCACACCGGGTTCTAGTACCGGTCAGGGCACCGGATTCTGTCCCGGTTGCCCCTCTTCCAGGCCAGCTCTCTGCTGTGGCCCGGGAGTGCAGTGGAGGATGGCCCAAGTGCTTGGGCCCTGCACCCCCTGGGAGACCAGGATAAGCACTTGGCTCCTGCCTTCGGATCAGCGTGGTGCGCCATCCGCAGTGCACTGGCCATGGCGGCCATTGGAGGGTGAACCAATGGCAAAAGGAAGACCTTTCTCTCTGTCTCTCTCTCTCTCACTGTCCACTCTGCCTGAAAAAAAAAAAAGAAGAAGAAGTGAAACAGCTGGGACTTGAACCGGCACCCATATTTGATGCTGGTGTCACAGGTATGTCCACTGTGCCACAACACCAGCCCTCATATGCATGGGTTTCAGAATTCTTTTGCACCAAAACAAACTAATTTTATTTTATCAAACAGAAAGGCAGAGAGCGAGTGCAAATGCCCACCACAGCAGGGTACGGGCTGGCCTGAAGCCAGGGGCCAGGAGCTCCATCCAGGCCTCCGATGTGGGTGGCCAGGACCCAAGTGCTTGAGCCATCACCTGCTGCCTCCCAGGGTGCTCATTAACAGAAAGTTCCAAGCCAAAGCTGGAGCTAGAAACAGAACCCAGGCACTCCCACGTGGGATTCAGATGTCTTAACCATTAGGCTAAGCACCCAGCCCTAAACTTTTAAATCCATTTCTCATTAACTTTCTGAAGTACCCTCATACGTGCTGTTTGTATATAACAGAAAGTAATGAAATCCTAACCTTTGAAGATTTCATGAGCCTGTGTGTGCATGTGTGTACATGTGTTTGCATGTGTGTGTACGTGTGTGAGCATGTATGTGTGCATGCATGCATGCATGTGCCGGATATTTTTGTTGCTATGGCTTTTTTTTTTTTGTTATTTCAACTTGCTCTTCTCTTCAGAACATGTCAATAATAGCCCTAAACTGGAAAGAGTAGAAGGGACAAACAACTTGGGCTCAGATTCATGCTGTAATAAGAAAAAAAGGACAACATGGCCAGATCCCAGACTCCACTTCCGGTTCCAGCTCCCTACTCGTGCACACCCTGGGAGGCAGCAGGTGACGCCCCAAGTGCTTGGGTCCCTGCCTCCCATGTGGGAGACCTGGATGGAGCTCCTGGCTCCTGGCTTCAACCAGGTCCAAGTTCAGCTGCTTCGAGCATTTGGGGAGCGAACCAGTGGTTGGAAGATCTTAGCCTTTCCAATAAATGAGAAGGAACAAAAAATTCAGAAGACGCGTTTTTGTTTTGAAAGGCTTCTTGGTTCTCCTTGCAGGAATTCCCTGGGCATCATTAAGGACTAAGACGGGACTCAGCGACTGGGGCTCTCGTGGGTGGCGTCTTGACACCCGGTACTTTGTCTGCAGCCCTGGCCGGCAAGCAGACTGCTGAAAACAAATGGTCAACTCCTGCTCCAGGACCAGGCGGGGCACACAGCTGAGAAAAAAAAAAGCAGCAGGAAAAGCGCGATGTAGACGTGTTATCAGTGTAGACAGCAGTGCTGGAGCCCGATAGCGCTGGAGCCGGGGCCTGGGGGCTAATCTCTCCAGCAGTGAAAACTTCATTAACTTGTTTTCAGCCTTTCTCAAAAGGAATCCGCAGAGTGCTGAACTCTGACCGCTTGCCTATTATTTCTTCTTATCTCGAAGAAAAGAGGAACCAAAAAAAAATAATAAAATAAAATAAAATAAAAAAACCCAGGGACACCCTGAGCTCCAATCTCCATGGTCCTCATCGTGGGGACAGGGTTCAGATCACACACAGGCCGCTGGTATGCAAGAGTGCCTGGGAGTGTGCCGGGTTGGGAGCCCGAATGTCCCCCTGGAAGAAACAGTCGTGGAGGGGGAGGGGAGGGACTGGGGCCAGTGGGTGCCCCTCTCCTCCTCCCCAAGGCTGAGGGCGGGGGTCCAAGGGGCTGTTTCCCACTGCTGCATCCCATGTTACTGTACACGGTGGCTTCCAACCACACACCTCCCTCATCTCACGATGTCTGCGGTCAGGAGCCTCAGGCTGAAATCTAGGAGGCCTCCCAGGCTGTGACATCCCCCAGGCTCATCCCTGACCACCAGGCCTGGGGGCCAGGTAGGGCTCACTCAGCCTCTACAAACCGCCCTGGCCCTGGGGACCCCCACCACATGGCCACAATTGGCCTCTCTCAGCCCCAACAAGCTGTGGAGGATACATGTGTGCAGGTGTCATGGAATGGCCCCCGGCACTGTGTACCCTAGCCCTGTCCCACCTGCTCCCATGGGACCTGGTGCGCCATCTTGGAATTCTGAGAGTTTGGCCTCCCGCTGGGAGAAACGGGCCCAGAGCAGAACTTCCGAGTCTGGGCAAAGAGGCTGGGCTGAGGCTTCGCTCCCTTCCTGGTGTAAGGAGACTGGGTAGAACCAGCAAGCTCCCTTCCCAATCACACGAGTACCCGACCAGCAACGGCCAAATACTGAGCAGGGCTGGGAGGAACAGCTGCTCTCACCGCTACTTCTGTGAATGTCGCGGGTCCCGGGCTTACTTTATTTGCTTTTAAGATTTATTTTTATTTGTTTGAAAGGCAGAAGGACAGAGAGAGAGAGAGAGAGAGAGAGATCTTCCATCTGCTGGTTCACTCCCCAAATGGCCACCATAGCCAGGCCAAAGCCAGGAGCCTGGAACTCCATCTGGGTCTCCCACGTGGGTGGGTGGCAGGGGCTCAAGCACTTGGGCCATCCTCCTCTGCTTTCCCAGGTGCCGCAGCAGGGAGCTGGATAGGAAGTGGAACAGCCGAGACTCGAACTCACGCTCACAGGGGATGCTGGCGTGGCTTTGTAGAACAGAAAGGAATTTCGAAGGCACAGTGGGGGGCGGAGAAATGCTGACTGCTTTAGGGACCGTCCTAAGAGCCTCTGCAGAGGACTTTGCAACCCCTGCGATGCAGCCGCCTGCCCGGCCGGTGGGCTCCTGTGTTGACTGAAAGCTTTCAAGCTGAAGTCACACCCTAGGGAGGCAGTAGGCGGTGGCTCAGGCCCTAGGGTTAGAACCCCAGAGGGAGCTCCCGGGTCCTGGCTTCAGCCTGGCCCAGCCCTGGCTGTTGCAGGCATTTGGAGAGTAAACTAGCAGTTAGAAGATCCCATCTCTCTCTCTCTCTCTCTCAAATAAAATGAAAATAAATAAATTTTAAAGAGAAGAGAGAGCTGGCACTGTGGCATAGCAGGTAAAGCTGCTGCCTGCAGGGTCAGCAGCCCATATGGGCACCAATTTGAGTCCCGGCTGCTCCACTTCCCATCCAGGTCTGCTATGGCCTAGGAAAGCAGAAGATGGCCCAGATCCTTGGGCCCCTGCACCCAAGTGAGAGACCCGGAAGAAGCTCCTGGCTCCTGGCTTCGGATCAGCACAGCTCCAGCCATTGCGGCCATTTGGGGAGTGAACCCATGGATGGAAGACCTCTCTCTCTCTCTCTCTCTCTTTCTCTCTCTCTCTTTCTGCCTCTTTGTAACTCTGCCTTTCAAATAAATAAATAAATCTTAAGAAGGAGGAGGAGGAAGGAGAGGAGGAGGAAGGTGTTGTAAGTTACCCATCCTAAAGGCTGAAAAAAGTGGAAACATTTGGCGTTGGGAGCATCCAAAGACCAAGCCACAAGCAGGCTAGGTCTCCCGGTGCCGGGAATGGCTGGGGCACAGAGACCACGTCAGCCATTGCCAACCAAACACAGCATGGGCTAGAGGCCAGGCATGAGGCAGACGGAGGGGGCCCAGCCCCAGGAGGCGCCCGCAGCGGGCGCCAGCTCTCTGCCACCCTCCCTGGGCCGCTGCGCTAAGCTCTCCTGTGTGGGCTTTGCTGGGGTTGCTTGCATCACACCCCTCTGTAGGAGCTTGCAGCTCTGGGCTGGCTCTGTGGGAACTCAGTGCAGCTGTGAGCAAGGGAAGGCAAAAGGCCCAAGGGAAAGCAGACAAGAGGGGAGATGGTGGGGGCAGGGCCGGGGGTGAGTGCTGAATCGCCTGCCCGCACTGCAGGCAAGGACCTTCAAGGGGCTCAGGGATCCGTGGCCTGGTGCTTGTTAAGCAGGGCCTGGCTCCCCCGATTTTCCGTTCCTTCCTCCGCCGGCTGCTTCCCCTCCTGCGGCTCTTCTGGGGCCCTGGAAGTTAAGGTGCTTTCTCAGCTTGGCTCAGAAAAGCTGCCCATTGGGAGGCTCAAACAAGGGGTTGATTTACATCTTAATGGTGGAAGATTCTTAATGGCCAAGGCAGCGAATTCAGACAGGGGAGCCCATCTCCTCGCTCCCACCCATCCCCATCACATGCTCCCACCTGGGCCAGGCCATGAGGGCAAGATGGGGGCTGGAGAGGAGGTTACAGTGCACAGCAGGCTCAGCAAAGAAATGGGGTACTGGGTGGGCTCGGGGGCTTCTCTTGGGAGGGGCGGGTGTTATCGCCTGTGCATTCCCTGTGTCAGAAACCTAGTGAGGTCACGACCCCCTAGACAGAACCCCGGGACCCCAGGAGACAGAAGCAGCAGTTGGGCAGCTGATGGTACAGTGTGTTGGGGGCAGGGATGGCCACCCCCCTGTGGCCAGTCCCTCCTCCAATCAACCATCAACTTGGGAGGTGGAGACCCCAACCAGGCTGGGCAGCGGGGTCTTCACCGCCCCAGGGCTGATGAGCCAGGCCCATGCTGGGCTCAGATCAGGGTTCCCACCAGGCCGAGCCCAGGTCATCACAGGCTCGCTAGGAGGTGTAGTAGCGGCCGACCTCTGCGTGCCCAGTGGCCCCCAGATGTCAAGATGGAGCTCATTCCGGAAGGCAGAGTCACCGAGCCATTAGCAGGGCCGCGGCCGGCTCAGCCAGGCCTCCAGCTTCACGTCCCCGACGCCCACGCATGTCTCCAGCGGTTTTGTGGGCGTGCGTGTGTGAGACCCACAGGTCTGTGGGTAGCTGGGGCTCAGCTGGGGAGCCCATGAGCTTCATGTGCTGTAAGAATTACAGCCAGCAGGGGCTGGTGGGGCCAGGCGGCCAAGCTACTGTGCTTCCTCGGACAGCGGCCGAGCTGGGGCCGCCTGTCCAGCTCAGCAATCATCCGCTTGTCAATCATTTGCTCCACCCACTCTGACCGATGTCCCAGTAACCAAAGCAAGTCGCATAAGCAAGTCCACAAATGAGGGAGAAGGGGCCACAAGAGATCGAGGAAACTAGGATGCCTGGCATGTGTAAGGGCCACCAAAGGAACAGTCCTGCAGGCGGTGTGGCCAGAGCTAGGGCAGTGGTTCGAGTCCTGGCTGCTCCACTTCCGATCCAGCTCTCTGCTATGACCTGGAGATGGTCCAAATCTTTGGGCCCCTGCACCCAAGACCCAGAAGAAGCTCCTGGCTCCTGGCTTCAGATCAGCTCAGCTCCAGCCATTGCGGTCAATTGGGGAGTGAACCAGTGGATGGAAGACCTCTCTCTCTGCCTCTCTGTACCTGTCTTTCATATGAATAAATAAATCTTTTTTTTAAGAGGATATGAGCTTGCACACTATGCCTACAGGTGATTGATTTTTTTGTTCAGAGACAAGGCTGCAAACACACTTTTCACACAGCTGCAGATACAGGGGGACCGATGAGACAGTCACCGTTTCTCCTCTATTCGCTCCCACGCAGGTCCCAGAAATAGCGATGTTCAATTTCCCTTTTAAATTTTAATTAATTTATTTAACTTATGTGAGGGGCAGAGAGACAGACAGACAGAGCCATCTCTTAATGCACCTCCCAAATGCCCACAACAGCTGGCGCTGGGCCAAGCTGAAGCCAGGAGCAGGGACCTCCATCTGGGTCTCCAGGGAGTGCATCAGCAGACATCTGGGATCTGGAGTGGAGCTGGGATTGGGACCCAGGCATTGCCTTGCGGGTTGTGGATGTCCCCACCTCTGTCTTAGCGGCTGCCCCAAGCTTGGCCTGGCCCCAGGCTTTGGTTCCAGCGTGCCCTGCTCGTGTTGTCAGTTTGATGGCAGCAGCGCTTTCCAATACAGCGGTCCCCAGGTTCACTGTCAAGGTTTAATTCTCGTCAGCTGACCATGTGCAAGTGCTGACAGGCAGCAGTGAGGCCCCCCTGAGAACGTGACCTGGAAAATGTCGGGGGAGCCTCACGGACACGCGAGACAGAGTTAAGAGCAGGAGCAGAGAACTCGGCACCTCGGGCATTGCAAGGGGGTGGGCGATCCAGGGCAGCGGGGGTCATGGGAGGCACAGGGACATGGGCCACACAGGCTGTGCCGGTCGCCAGGAGGCCTTGGCATTCCCTCCGAGGGCTCTAAGGACTGCTAGGATTTGACCCACCAAATCCATGCAGATTTGATCTCCGGGCATCAAGCTAGGAGAGAGCCAAGTCGGGGGAGCAGCAGCATCCTGAGATCCCGAGGGAGTTGAAGGAGCCTCTGGGACACTTCACCAGTGCACTCTGGCTGGCGCCGCGGCTCACTAGGCTAATTCTCCACCTTGCAGCGCCGGCACACTGGGTTCTAGTCCCAGTCGGGGTGCCGGATTCTGTCCCGGTTTCCCCTCTTCCAGGCCAGCTCTCTGCTGTGGCCAGGGAGTGAGGTGGAGGATGGCCCAAGTGCTTGGGCCCTGCACCCCGTGGGAGACCAGGAGAAGCACCTGGCTCCTGCCATCGGATCAGTGCGGTGTGCCGGCCGCGGCGGCCAGTGGAGGGTGAACCAACGGCAAAAGGAAGACCTTTCTCTCTGTCTCTCTCACTATCCACTCTGCCTGTAAACAAACAAACAAAACAAACCAAAAAACAAAAAACAGTGCACCCTGCCATGCAGGAGGCCGCGTGCTGAGCAGAGTAGAGAGAATCCGGGCATGGCTGTGAGTGTTCACGCAACCCAGGGCAGCCCCCTGCTGGTCTGCGGCCATCGCAACAGGCCCGGGATTTTATCTTCCATCTGCTTACATGCCTCTATAGTTTTAATGATTCTGTGTCTATTTCAAAATTTACATGAGTGAGGTTGAACACCTTTCCCCTTGATTACCGTTTGTAACCCTTGCTGTCTTTTCACATTTGGTTTGTTAAACTCTTTATTTATGGGAGCATCGAGCCTTGGCCTACAATGTCGACTAAAAGCATGTTATCTCAAAAAATAAGAAATAAGGCCGGCGCCGCAGCTCACTAGGCTAATCCTCTGCCTGCGGCGCCGGCACCCCAGGTTCTAGTCCCGGTTGAGGCACCAGATTCTGTCCTGGTTGCTCCTCTTCCAGTCCAGCTCTCTGCTGTGGCCCAGGAAGGCAGTGGAGGATGGCCCAGGTGCTTGGGCCCTGCACCCACATGGGAGACCAGGAGGAAGCACCTGGCTCCTGGCTTCGGATCGGCGCAGGGCGCTGGCAGTGGCGGCCATTTTGGAGGGTGAGACCTTTCTCTGTCTCTCTCTCTCTCACTGTCTAACTCTGCCTGCCAAAAAAAAAAAAAAAAAAAAAGAAATAAAATATGAAGTTGGAAAAAAAAAGACATTGAGCTTGGTGTCCCAGGCCTTGATCACTCACATTCTTCCCTGAATAAACCTAATCTTTCTCGCAGAACTGGTTTATGTCCATCGACAGGAATGAGAAACAGAGACAGGTGCTTTGTCATGACGTCGCCGGATCTCCGGCGTGCTCGCTGGTCCTGCTGGGATTTTCTCCCCTGGCCTTGCCCTTGCTGGGAGAAAACTTCTTCAGCCGAGAGTTTGTGCAATCCCTTCCATGGCTGTCCAGGTACGCCTGCTTGGTCAGCTCCTCTTCTCACAGATGCTGGGCAGACCTGCGCCCAAATACCTCTCAGAGCCCAGTTTGTGGACTTTTCAAAATAGTGCTGTATCTAAAAATCTAAAGAGAAGACTCGATGTGTGTGTGTGCCACGCCCTCATCGATCTGTATTCTAAGGAGACTCAAAATTAGAACACTCCCCAAGGCAAGTGGGAAGAAGGATCAGTTACACCTGCACCACTCCCACACATACCCCCATCGCATCAATTCCCAGGGACACGCCTCTCCCCAGCGACAGCACCCCGGGAAGAACTCGCCCCCTGTGAGCCCTGAACATTATTTATTCCATGGTGCACTGGAGGGAACAGGCGCCAGGCTCTCCCCACCCCTCCCCCAGACTCTTCTGCGGCCCTACTGGGCACAGCCACCTTGTAACTTAGCACCACTGTGTGTCAAGGCGTCCCCCCCGCCCCCAGCATGCTGGCCCTTGGTAGGGAAAAATAGCTGGGCTTGGAAGCGACAGCTGGGATAGCTGGAATTGTTAGGAGGAATTCCAAGAGGGCCGGATGCTTCCAGGGGGCCCGTGGACCAACAGAGACAGGAAAAGAATGTTCCATTGCAGGATGAGAAAAAATGCTTCAAGGACGCCATCATTCTCAACTGTCGGCTCCCAGCTCCAAAGGGAGAGAGAAAACGCCCTGCCTTTTGGAGACACAAGGTCGGTTACGGGCACCTTGTGTTCCAAACGGGGCCAGGGGAGGGGGGCGGCTGGCCATTCACTCCCTGATGCTCTGAGCTCCGTGTTAACAGCTCCAGCTACCTAACACCCCCCGCCATGGGGGGCCCTGCCATTGCTTCTGGAAGCAGGTTCCTCTGGAGTGTGCTGTCTTCCATACGCCACCCCCTCCCAGTTCTGCAGGGGGCTATGTTATCTTCCGGCCAGTGTTGCCCCCCTCCCTCGCTGCTATTCACAGCTCCCCGCTGGGCATCTGAGGAAAGAGTCCATTTGGGGCACTTGTCACTGTCACTGTCACCAGGCGCTGGGGTTGGAAGGGTGCAGACTTGCGCCCGTTTTGGCCTCTTGGTCACCCACACAGAGGACTCTGCAGGGGAGCAAATGTGGGCGCCCAGAGATGGGTGCCCTGACCGATCCTGGGGTCTTGGGGACCACCTTCGCTGAGAGGCCCCCCCACCCACCTCCACGCCCTGCCCCCATTTAGCGCCAGGGGCCTGCTGTGCTGGGCTCTGCCCTGGGCTACGCTGTTCCAAGCAATTCCAGTACCACTGCATCAGCACCACCTGCTAACAATGCCCGATCCTAGCCCCGGCACCCAGGCTGGGCTCCGCATTTGACAAGTAGCCCTCTCTGTGTCTGCCGCTGGCTCGAGAGCTTGACTTGTGTCCTCACGGCACTGGGCTCACCTCCTGCAGGGACAATGGTGGCTGGCGAAGGGGTACCTGGCATTCGTCAGTCTGCCCTGCAACCTTGCATCTGAGCCTCTTCGGATGTGACAGCAACTCCCCCATCTCCAGTCCTGGAAGGAGGCAGGCAGGTGTTCCTCCCCAGTGTGCACCTGGAGTAGAAAGATCTGGGAGAAAGGCAGGGGCTACGCAGAATGGGGGCGGGTGGCCCTGAGGCCATCACTATACTGGGCTTGCAGACAGAGATGGTTCTGCAGACGGGCGCCCAACCGCGCACTCGCCCTGCTGCTGCTGGTGGTGGGTAGGTGTGTTGGGGGAGGTTACTGAGCAGCAGTCCAGAGGCGGAGAAGGAGTGAGTGTGAGTGTGCAGGCAGGACAAGCTGTGGCTCCAGGCCACCTTGCCCAGGACAGTGAGCCCTCTACACCTGGTTCTCAAACTTCCCATTTCTGTGCACTTCTTAATGTACTTCCGGAAAAGAACACGAGATGCACCTGCTGGCTCATTCTCCAAATGCCCACAGTGGCCAGGGCCAGAGGCAGGAGGCAGGTCTCCAAAAGGAATCGACTACTTGAGCCATCGCTGCTGCCTCCCAGGGTCTGCACTGGCAGGAAGCTGGGGTCAGGAGCTGGGGCAGGGACTCAATCCCAGGCTCTCTGACACGGGACGTGGCTGTCTTAACCACTAGGCTAAACAGCCACACCTGTATGACTTCTTTATAGAAGGCTGTGGGTGTTCTGTGGTGGGAGATGAGGGCGTCCCCTTCTAGACAGAGGACGACGGCCATCAGAGGGGCCGGAGGGCCCTCGGGACCCAGACAGAATCTAAAGAGATCGTATTTCCCAATTTCCTGCTCCCCTGTCTGAGTGCAGGCCCTCCAGTGGTTTGATTGCACCATTCGCTACTCAGGCAAGGTGTAGGGACCCATGGAACATGCACACATGGTCCTTTATAATGAAGGAAAGAGAGCCATTATTATTATTATTGTTGTTATTATTGTTTTTCACTTGGAAACTACTTGCTTTGGCACAGTCGAATCGAGTCAGTTCAACAAAGGGCGATTTATTGAACGCCGATCAGATGTAGAACCAGCTAGAGCTTTGCCCGGTTGGCCTGGGAGAGAGTGGCCAACCCCAGACTCGCATCACCCTCCAACTGCCATCCTGGAGGGCTTTGCAGTCTGCCTCAGACAATTATGGGATGTCTCGGAAACCCTTCCATTCCCCCTGCAGTTGTGAATGTCTCTTGCCTGGTGGCATGAGAAACAGAAGGAAGGACGTCTTGTCCTCCAAGGGGAAGATTCTTGTGACCAGAGCTTCTTGGGTAAAAACCAAACAAAAGCCAGGAATTTGTGGCAGTCGGCATCTCCAGAGGGAAGCTGACGCTGATGGGCTGGAAGCATCCTGTTTATAAATCCCCCCGGGGAGAGGCTCCGGGGCGGGGGGGGGGGGGCGCGGTGGATGGGGCGCATCCTGAGCTTGGTCTGTCCAGACCTGGAGCTCACTGGGAGAATCTCCCAGGACGCCCCTACAGGGGCAAGGCAGAAGGCACCAGCAGGAGCGCGTCCACTGCACAGTGGGAGCCGGGGGTCATCTCAGAGCTGGCGTTTCTGACGTCACACATCGGCTCCACCCAACAAGGAGCACACTCTGGACCTCCGGATGGGCTCCGAATTCTGCCGCTAGTGTCGGTAGTGGTGGGGGATTTACATCTGAGTGGTGCTAAGTTACAAGTGAACTGGGACTGTGCTCAGATTTGGTAATGGGTTCTTCTCTTGCCATTGGGAAGGCAGACTTAATAACTGGACGTGTTGTTCCCCTTGGTATTTGGCTATTGTTGAAGAGCACTGGATCTTTTTGGTAATCTTTACAACACAATTTGAGAGTTCTCCTGCTTCCTGCGTGGAAATGTGGCCGTAAGGCCTGGAGTCCTTGCAGCCATTTTATAGCCTCGAGGATGAAAGCCATGCACCAACAATGGCTGGAACAGAAAGGTAGAAGGATGCTGTTTTTCCTGATGATTTCATGGAGCTGTCCACACCCAGACAATGAAACCCTGTGTGTTTAAGCCACTGTGCAGTTCTACACCAAGGTGGTTCATGGCCACATCACATCACTCGAAGGAGAAGAAAGAAAATTACTGAATTATCCAGCAGTGGAGGGTTGATACAGGAAGTTACTGTAACCCATTTGGCGGTGGACTCCACACCATTCATTCCCTTATAAATTACTTCGTGAGTTCCTACTATGTGCCAGCCATAGCGGGACCCTGAGGATCCCATGGGAAACAGCAGGCCCGGCCCCCACTCTCAAAGTCGTAGAACAAAGGGCAAGGTCACAGAGAGGCGTCCTGCAGCCCAGTGCAGCTGTGAGGACAGCAGCTGGAGCTTCCAAGGCCTGTTCTTTGGGCAGGGCCATTTGAGTGGCCGTCTGGGACTCCTGGGTGGCAGGGCTGTTTCATGCCAGTGTCCTTGTCTGAACCTAGGAGACCTGAATGGTGACCATTGTCACTGAGGGTATCCCACGCTCCAGTGGCTGAGCTGTCTGAGCACTGTGTCATTCTAGAAAGAGCTTCCATGGGTGTCTACGGCTTAAAGAGAGGAGAGGCTCAAAGGGAATAACTTCAAGTTGCTAGCGATGATCACGGGTTGTCGTGTTCGGATGATCTCTTCCTCTTCCCATTTATTTATGTTTCTGAAGTTGGCATCCCACATGGGCGCCGGTTTGAGTCCTGGCTGCTCCTCTTCTGATCCAGCTCTCTGCTGTGGCCTGGGAAAGCAGTAGAGGATGGCCCAAGTCCTTGGGCCCCTGCACCCACATGGGAGACCTGGAAGAAGCTCCTGGCTCCTGGCTTTGGATCGGTGCAGCTCCGGCCATTGTGGCCAATTGGGGAGTGAACCAGCGGATGGAAGACCTCTCTCTCTCTCTCTACCTCTCTCTCTCTCTCTCTCTCTCTCTGCCTCTCCTTCTCTCTCTGTGTAACTCTGACTTTCAAATAAATAAATCTTTAAAAAAAACCCTGATGCCTTTGCAAAAACTGGTGAGGAGAAGAGAGAGAGGGAAGTGTGGTTGTCTTCTTGGAACTGTACCTATGGGATTTATGAAATCTGCTCTCTCTACAGTAATACAAAATTTAAAATAAAGAAAATAAATAGAACATCAATTCCCAGACTGCTTGTGCCTCCTAGCATGTTCGTCCACAAGGGTAGTTACAATCTTGATTTCTAAGAAGCACAGTGGGTTCAGCTGCCACTTGAGATACCTGCATCCCACATCAGAGTGCCAGTTTGAATCCTGGCTGTTCCACTTCCAATCCAGCTTCCTCCTAAGATACCTGGGAGACAGCCGATAATGGCTCAAGTGCTTGGACCCTTCCCACCCAGTGTGGGAGACCTGGGTGCAGTTCCTGCCTCCTGGCTTTGAGCTCCTCCAGGACTGATTATTGTGGCCATTCAGGGAGCGAACTAGTGGATGGAAAATGTCTTCCTCTCTCCGTGCTCCGCCTTTTAAACAAGTAGGTCTTAAAAAACGAAAGAGCATATGTTAATTTTGCTAAACTTTGTACAAGTAGACTCATACTGCTTCTTGTCTGGTCTATTTTGCTTTACATTTATGAGATCCATCCATGTTGTTGGAGGCAGTTGTAGAACACCCATCTTTGTCATTGTACAGAATATTCCACTGGGCGATCAAACCACCATGTATTCACCCAGTCTACTCTTCATGGGCATTTGGGAAGTTCTTCCCTGTAAAATCCTACAGATGGAGTTGATGGGAACATTCTTGTGCACGTCTTTAGTGAGCAGAGGCATGCGTTCCTGCTGAGTTTATGCCTAGGAGTGGAACAGCCAAGTCGTAGGCTAAGCATATGTTTAGCTTTAGTAGGACTGCATGCTTCCCAAAGCAGTTGTACTATGTATTATTTTGAAACAAGAAAGAGCGTCACTTGAAAGACATCCAGGCACAGGGCTCTATACACCAAACACCTTCCACATGTTTCAGTCCCTTCTCGATAGAACTCCACTCTCAAGGTCTCTGTTCTCAGCTAATCATTCTATGCGACTCAATTTGCTGAGCACTACGGAGTGGAAGGAGATGCCCCAACTGCAGCCCTAGACTTCCAGGGCCTCAGGATCCAGCAGGGGGCGGGATACCATCATGCTGATGGACAGCCCAGCCCAACAGGGGACCCGCGTTCAGATCACAGGACGTGACACAGGAGGGGTGGGCAGAGGGTGGAGACACGAACCAGGTAGGGCAGGAGAAACCAAAGAAGTCCTCACGGGAATTGTGCTTGTGGTAGGTGTTGAGAGAGGGATTGATTTTGCTGATGGGAGGCTTGGAGGTGTCGCTCCCCGTCTTCGTGGAGGAACGACACAGGACCCTGCGCTGTTCTTTTGTCTGCTCGGCCCTTCCCGGGTTTGCTGCTGGTTCTTCCCGGGTTGGCTACCGACCCTTCCACCTCCGTGGAAGGGCGGTTCCCCCTGCCACTTTCCCCACTTCCGCGGGGGAGCGGCACACCGCCGGCCGGCTCTCTCGGGGGCTGCACAGGTGTTCCTCAGGTGTTCCTGGTGCATGTTGTCTCTCTCCTCCTTTATAATCCTCTTCCACCAATCCCAACTCTGCTACCCACACGCCGAGTACGCTGCTCTCCTCCAATCAGGAGCGGGATCAGCTCCTGCAGCTCAGTCAATCAAATTGGCGAGAGGCAGCTGTGTAGAAGCTGTTTACTCCCTTCTCAGCGCCATATTGTGGGAGAGCAGATGCATAGAATAAGTCTTAATTCCAGTAACTTAGTCTAGTCCGAGTTGCTCCCCACAGGAGGCAAACATTTTCCCTTTTTAAAAAAATATTTATTTATTTAAAAGACAGAGTTACAGAGACAAAGACTCTTCCACCTACTGGTTCACTCCCCGAAACGACTGCAATAGCTTGAGCTGGGCCAGGCTGAAGCCAGGAGCCAAAACTCCATCCTGGTCTCCCACATGGGTGCTGGAGCCCAAGCACTTGGACCACCTTCTGCTGCTTTCCCAGATACATTAGCCCTAGGGAACTGGACCGAAAGCAGAGTAGCCAAGACTCGAATCTGCAGTCATATGGGATGGTGGCGGTGCAGGTGGTGGCTTAATGTGCCACAACACCTAACCCGGGGCACAGAGTTGAAGAAGAGGGCACCGTGTGAGTAGTGGCACAGAGGAGAGACCAGGAGACTGGCCCAGTCTAGGTGAGCTCACAGCTAAGGGGACATGCTGGGAGAGCAGGCAGGCAAGGCGTCCCGAGGCTGCAAGGTTTGGACTGGAGTCTCTCAAGCCTTGGAGGAAGAGCGTGCATCAGTCAGGACGGGCTATGTGGTGCTGCCGTAACAAAACAGCCCCAGAACCCCCACGGCTCAAAGCCGCAAAGCTTGCCTCGCGGGTGGAGGCTGTTACATCCGCGGGTCTTCGTGTATGTGCTTCCCGGCGGCCTCTCTCCTGGACTCAGCCTGATGGAGCTGCGGCCACCTGGGGCAGGCCAGCCTCCGTGGAAGAAGGCAAAGGAGAGCCCTAGAAAGATGTTGTCCCGGTAATTAAGGGCTGTGGTCCAGATGTTCGCCACTTCCCGCGGCACGGCAGCCAGATGTGCACTGAAGGCAGGGACCTGGCTCGGCTTCCCGCACAGCCCCAGTGCCTGCCCGCCGCAGGGCGAGACAGGGCCGGAGCCAGCAGTGGCAGGAGGAAGGAATTCAAACAAGGATGGGGATCCAGCCTCCCAACACCGCCCATCCAGGAGTCAGGGTTCCTCCTGTGAACCTGTCGGGGCCACGCTCATCCACAGCCCGACAGAATCGGGATTCAAGCCCAGGCTGACTCTTAAGCCCAGGCTGGGGGCAGGGTTTAGTGATTCACAGAGACCTTTCTTCTCCCCTCCTCTTCCCGTTCTTCCATCTCCTCCCTCTCTTCCGCCCTCACATTTTCATTTATTTTGACATTTCAGGTTTTATCACAGAGGGATGAGGTTTGCCGGAAGGCCACCCTTAGGATTAAGTTGTTTCTGTATGCTTTTGTATGCCTTCCTCTTCATCACTGTCACTTTGTACCCAGTGTCTCTGTTTCCATGCTTCTGCTGTTTTCCCAGAATGCCCGCATCTATGAGAACTCATATGTAGCTTGTAAGACATGAGTCAGGTGCAACAGCCACCGTGGAGATCAGAATGGAGAGTCCTTGAACGTGAAAAGTAGCACCGGCACACAACCCAGCGGCCCCACCTCTAGTGATAAACCCAAAGGAAAGGAAATCCCTACCTCCACGAGCCGTCTGCTCCCCCAGGTCTTTGCAGTATTCACAACAGACAAGACACAGACGCCACTTAAATGTCCACTGACCAACAGAGAAACTGTTACACACACACACAGACACACACACATGCACACGGAGGACTATCACTCCACTACTCATAAGAAGAAAAGCCTGCCATTGGCAACAACAGGGTTCGACCAGAAGGGCATTACGCTAAGTGGAATTAGCCAGCTAGAGAAAGAAAATACTGTATCATCTCACATAGACACGGGAGCTAGAAAGAAAAATAACAAAATCAGACTCACAGAAAGTGGGATGGTGGTTGCTGGGGCTGTACCGTGTGTGTGTGTGTGTGTGTGTGTGAGAGAGAGAGAGAGAGAGAGAGAGAGAGGCAAAGAGAGAAGGAGAGAGGGAGAGACAGAGACACACAGAGAGAGAGACAGAGACAGACAGAGACAGACAGAGGGAGAGAGACAGAGAGAGACAGACAAAGAAAGAGAGAAACCGTGAGAAGTGATGGATGTGTTAACTAGCTTGATGGTGACAATCATTTCACAAAGTATACGTCCAAGAAATCATCCCGTTGTTCCCCTTAAATATATAATTTTTGTCTGTCAATCACAACTGGAAACCCTGGGACAGGGGAGACGCATTCCCGGCTGCAGCTTGCCTGAGGCGTCTCCCTGTGCCCAGCCACAGTCGGTGACCTCCCTTCTACTTGCTGGGTCTCTCCACCTGCCTCTTGCTCCTCACTTGCTCCTCCTCCTGGGAGCTGCTGATGGGCGTGCCCCCCCCCCCGCCGCCGCCCCGAATTATGCCCTCTGACCTTTGCTGGGTTTGAAAGGAGCGAGTGCTCCCGCTGCCATGTGCTGGCTGAAGCGGCCCCGTCTTGTCGCGGAACTACACATAGCACCGGGACACCTTGCTACCTCTTGCTCTCTCCAGTGCGGGTGGCAGTCAGCACGGCTCCTAGCGTCCTAAACCTCGGGACGCGCTACACCGGGTTGAATTTCTTTGTCCTGTCCAGGCTGCAACAGGCAAACATGGGACAGCATCAAGGAGTTCAAGATGTCTTCCAAGTTAACTCAGCAAACCTTCAGAGGTCATTTTATTGGGTGCTTAGGGAGCTTGCTTTAATCTAATAAAGCAGCCAATCTAAATGACCTATGTACTCCCCACGTTACTAGAAAGGTCAGCAAATTAAATCTGTGGCTGGCCTTCAGTCTGGGTAGGACGTGGCCCAAGAGGGCTCAGCCGCAGCGGTGACAAGGGTTTTACGGCGACCCAATCAGCAGAGAAAGGTCAGTGCGTAGGGCTCTCACCATCATTCTTTATTCGCATTCACAAATGGCCGTGGCAGTAACAGGAGCTGGAAACACACTTCCACAAAGCCTTGCAAGGGTTGGACGTGTGCCACCTGTCGTGTTAACTCAAAGCAACATCTTCGTTGGGTTACTTTTGGGGTTCAGTTTTGTTGTCTGTTATGAAATCAATCACGCGTTCTTTCTGGAATCTCTCTTTACTAAGGAGTCCTGTGTTTCTTTACCTGGCTAAGGACCCGTTATCCTTTGCGACTCTGCTTTCTTCCAAGGGGTCCTTCACCTGGGTTGAGACACATCCCGTAATGTTTCTAGCTTTGGCTCCCAATTTGCTTCCAAAAACCAGCTAACGTTCAGACGACACCATTCCAAACGTCTCCTCTCAGAGTTAAAAGGATGTCAGCCTCTGAGTAGAAGTTCCCTAAATATAGGTTCTTTTCCATCACACACACACACACACACACACGCACACACAAACAAATTATTTTTCCAAAACAGTTTTACTGTGTTTGGAATCATAATCATAGTTGTCTTTTGTGTAGCGTTCCTGGCCACTATTCAAAGCCAAGCCCACTAATTTCTCATTGTTTGTTTTGTTTTTTGCTTGTTCCCCTTACATCAGGAAAGACCTAAAATTTGGCTCTGAAAATTTCCTTAATTTGAAAGAAGAAATAACGCCCTGGAAGCCCAGTGGCCGAGACCAAAGAGGAAAGGCAAGGCTCTAACAAGAAATGACCAGTGCTGAAACCACGGGGCTTTCAGGATTACAAAGCTGAGTCCATGTCACATCCTTTCTCGGCCGTTCCCTGGAGGGAGCTGCCAACAGTAACAAGGATTGTTGCCGCAAGCAGAAATCTTCAGGGGCACTGAGCGGGGCTCCCTAGGCAGAGCCTAGGGAAACATCTGGAGACAGCTCAGCTCAAAGGCGGGGCTGTTCTGAGTCATTCTTTTCCCCGGGGCTTCTCGGAGGCGGTGGGACCAGGAATCGTGGCCCTCTGCCCTCTGAACAGCTTTCGTTGCAATTTCCAGGATCTGTGCTTCCAGAAACTCTTCCTGCTCTGGTTCATTCTGCACCCAGGAGCACTGAGCGCGCACCCCTTCACCTCCCGGGACACAGGGGAGGTGCGGAAAGGGACGGGACCCCACAGCCTGGGGTAGCCACCCTCAGACGCGCAGATGTGTGAAAGAGATAAAGAAAGAAGAGGCTTCAGGTCCACACAGCAAGTTCTGGCCTAATTTCTGAGCCCTGGAGCCCCTGCCGGCCTCCTCTTTGCTGCTGAGGGAGGTGGGGGATTCTACTGAGCGCCCACGTTCTGTGAGCTGCGTGTGCGTGAGTGTGGAAATTGGTACAAGACACCTAAACCCAGGCCATTCCTCTGTCCAGGGAGACAGAAGAAACTTCCCACCTTCACAGGATTCGAGGGGGCTCAGGAAGCTTCCGGACCTGGAATTAGAGACAGGAAAATACAGGTTTCAAAATTTTAGGATGGAGCTGGCGCTATGGTACTGGCATCCCATATGGATGTCGGTTCAAGTCCCGGCTGCTCCTTTTCCAATCCAGCTCCCTCCTAATGGCCTGGGAAAGCGGCAGAAGACAGCCCAAGTGCTTGAGCCACTGCACCCACGTGAGAGACCTGGAAGAAGCTCCTGGTTCCTGGCTTCGGATCAGCTCAGCTCTGACCGTAGCAGCCATTTGGGGATTGAACCAGCAAATAGAAGATCTCTCTCTCTGTCTCTCTCTCAGCTGCTGCCTTTCAAATAAATAAATAAACAAATTTTAAAAATAGAGAAACTGGACAAAGGGGTTTAAAAAGAGTTAACTTTGGAACATTGAGTTTCTCTAGGGATCTCATTTTTCCCAAAGAGCTCTGATAATAGGGTGCACCTCTTGAAGAAATGCAGTGTAAGAGCAAACCTGCCAATTTCTACCACCCCTCTTTTTAGAAGATGGATCTACAGATCTTTGTGATATCCCAGGGACCCTCTGGGAAATATCATGTAAAATATCATTGAAAAGGGAAAAAACGTAATGAAGGGCTGCTCCTCTTCCCATCCAGCTCTCTGTTATGGCCTGGGAAAGCAGTGGAAGATGGCCCAAGTCCTTGGGCCCCTGCACCTGCGTGGGAGACCCGGAGGAAGCTCTTGGCTCCTGGCTTTGGATTGGCGCAGCTCCGGCCATTGGGGCCATCTGGGGAGTGAACCAGCAGATGGAAAACCTCTCTCTGCCTCTCCTTCTCTCTCTGTGTAACTCTGACTTTCAAATAAATAAATAAATAAATAAATCTTTTTTTTTTTAAAAAGGAAGTCGTTTACTCCAAAATAGAGTTGGGTCAGCATTTTAGCAGTCCCCGTTATCTAGCCATGACTCAGCTGTCCAAAGATAGCTTGACTCAGTATTAATCCAGTGTTTTATGTTACCTGTGGATTTTGACTGTTACATTACAGAGTATTATTACCAATTGACAAAAATGATCAGAGCTATAATTGAAATTACTTGAACATAATTTTTTGCTTTTGTTAATTTTTTTAAAGATTTATTTATTAGAAAGGCAGAGTTATAGGAAGAGAGAGAGACAGACAGACAGACATCTTCCATTCTCTGGTTCACTCCCCAAATGGCTGTAATGGCCAGTACTGTACCAGGCAAAAGCCAAAAGCCAGGGTCTCCCACATGGGTGCAGGGTCACAAACACTCAAGCCATCTTCTACTGCTTTCCCAGGTGCATTTGTTACCGGAGAAATTACAGGGTTCTTGTCTTCGTGTAAGAAAGAATTCAGGCGTGAGACAGAGTAGTGGAAAGTAGAAGTAGCAAAGTTTATTAGGGTAGGGACATCCGCAAGAACAGATGGGTACCTCTTCAGACAGGACCTGAGAGAGAGTGCCCAGTCTACATTTAGGCCGGGGTGGGGTTTTAAGGAGATGGGTCTCTGTCTTCACACATCTCCTGAAACAAAGGATTTTATGGCTGTAAATACTAAGAAGCTCCTGTCTGAGTTTTCCCTTGAAGGTATCAGACAGGAGGAAGCCTAGCTGGCGCCATCCTGGGTTCAGAGGAAGGGTGAGCAGGACCCCCCAGAGAATGGGGATCTGGAGCAGGGTGTTTGAAATGCAGATACTGGGCTGCATCTGGGAGATTGTGGAAGATTTGTCAGGCAGAAGGGGTGGGGGACCTCCACCTGGCAGGTTATCAGGTAGAAGGGGGCAGGGCAAGATGCGAACACTGGGCTGCCCCTGCAGCATTATTGGGATAACTTTGAGATGTAGATGCATATGCTGGACGTAGAAGTCTTCTCCGGAGGCCTTTGTCACACACACATAAGCTCATACCTAACTTCCTGCCTAACACATTAACAGAGAGCTGGATCAGAAGAGGAACAGCCGGGAATTGAACCAATGCCCAAACTGGATGCTGGTGTCATAGGTAGTAGCTTTATCTGCTATGTCACAGTGCCAGCCCCAATTCTCTTAATTTTAAAAAAATATTTATTAATTTATCTATCTATGTATTTATTTATTTGAAAGGCAGAGAGAGAGAGAGAGAGAGTTTCTACCTGCTGGTTCACTTCCCAATGGCCACAAGAGCCATGACTGGACTAGTCTGAGGCCACGAGCCAGGAACTCCATCCAGGTCTCGCACGTGGGTGCGGGGGCCCAAGCACTTGGGCCATCTTCAGCTCTTTCCCCAGGTGCATCAGCAGGGAGCGGGATTGGAAGTGGAGCAGCTGGGACTCGAACCAGTGCTGATTTGGGATGCTGTGTCATTGGCGACGACTTAAGCCTCCTTGCTGACTCTCCTCTTAACCTCTCAGGGTGGGATGCTATTTCCCCTGTTCCTTCGCCCAGGTAGCCCTGCATCCCAACCCACGGGCTCCCTCTCCCAGCTGCCCCTGCATTTCCTGCATAGACCTACACCTTGCCCCACAGGGCTGTGCCGTGAACCTCAGAGCCACACGTCTCCCTCAGCCCCGCCCTCCTTCCAGCGAGGCCAATCCCGAGTCACCCTCAGCCCAGGCACTTCCCTCCGGAGCCAGCCGGGTGGGCGCTGAATCTGTTCCGCTGCACCTGCGGTGGTGCACCCAAGCAGCGGCTTTGTGGCCAAGCACCTTTGGCACAGGCCGGACAAAGTCCAGGTAGTTGTGCTTGGCGTCTTCACCCCGCAGCCCGGCCCTTTCCTCTCTCTGACTTCCCAGGCAGCCAGCAGAGGCCTCCCGAGGGTGGATGAAGGCACCCAGGATCGCATCTGCCAGTTCTCCGGCACCTCCCGCTCTGGTGGGGCCCCTTGGTTACCCTGGAGACCCCCACCCAGAGGAGCCCCGTTCGCTGACATGCGCAGAGAGAGGAATGACCCAGGCAGAGCGGGAATGGCTCCAGCTCCCAAGCACAGGAAGGGGGAGTTCCTCCCTTGACTTTGAACTGATAGCTGCTTCAGTGTGTGTGCTAACCACGCGCTGGCCACGCGCCAGGCTCTCTGCTGGGACCTGCAGGGGACGAGGCGGGGGGCGGGGGGCTGGACTGCATGTGGGTGGAGGACGTGGGCCGGGTGCCTTCCTGGTTTTGCCCTCTGGAGCTTTCATGGTTAGGTGAAACGCCGGCCGGCACAGGCCACCAGGGGCCGGAGACTGACCTCAGAGTGTCGTGAGCGCACGCCCAGCGGGGAAGGTCCCGGGCGCAGCCTGACTACCCTCTGCTGAGGTTCCTATGGGGACAGGGATCATTAACCCGTGCGACCTTAAAAGGACCTGGCCCTGGCCAGATGTCTCCCCAGTAGCCCCCAGCCTGACCCCAGCCCCCGGATCCTGACTGTGCATCTGTGGTTTCGTGTTCTCGCCCCGACTCCCGAACGGAACGAGCCTTGGCCCCAGCACCCCAGATCCACCCTCAGCGGGCGAGAGGCGCATGCCTCTGCACTTAGATCACATTCCGTGGAAACGTACTGGCCCAGGAGTGGAGCCGACTTCCACGGAGCATGACAGAAGCACCTAGGACCGGCCAGGGGTGCTGCCTTGCAGGCCCCGGAGCTTATGAGTCTGAGTCAGTGAGAGAGCTTCCTGAGGTCAGAGCCCCCCACCCCCGCCCCGGGCAGGCGGCCAAGCCACGGGATGAGCCTCGCTTTTCCTACCCAATCTCCTTTTCTGGAAAACTCCAGGGAGCTCTGGGTGTCCTGCAGCCTCCTGCATGCATAGTCTCCTTCCACACGTTATTAATTCTCTGCCTTGAAATCTGTGCACTGCACAGAGGCCCGATGCAGATGGAGAGGTGTAAGTAAGGAGCTGTCTTCCTGGGAACAGAGCTGCCCCTGACGATGGGCTGGGGGCTCCTGCTCCCAGCTCACATGTCCCTGCAGGGAATCAGACCCCTTTTGTGGCCTGAGACTTCAAAGCAAAAACGCTTCCTTTTTGCAGGAATGTTAGTGCTTGCTGGTTCCCTTTAAAGTTCTCTCAAGCCCCATTCCCCTCACCCCTTACTGCTGCTGAGATAAAGCAGAGCCCTCTGGCCTTTGCTGCCTGCGAGAACTGGGAACAAGAAATCCTGACGGCTTCATGAGGGCAATTTATTTGTGCTTTTCCCATCCCCTTGGGAATGAAAACACACACAGCCACACCCACACATGTGTGCATGCACACCCACACATGCGTACACACAGGCACACATATGCACACATATACACTGCATGTACACAGCGCACATATGCACTCACATGAACATATATGCACACACACGCATGAACACACACATATGCATGTGCACATACAGACACACACGCACACACACCCACATGCCTATACTCACATGCACATAACTACATACACACGTACCCATGCACACATACCACGTGCAATGCACACACACATATACATGCATGCACACGTGCACACACACGCACACATGCGCACACACACATGTGCATGAGCGATTGCACAACAGCTGACAAACAAGAGAATGCAATGTGCTGGCCGGGTGTAGCTGAGCCTGGGGGCCAAATGCTTGGAGATAAGCTGAGCTGTCACCCTATAAAGGAGGGGGCTCCGGGAAGAAAAGCAGGCTCTGAAAGAGAAACCCCCGGGGCCAGGCCGCTTGGTGGGAACCAGATGTGCCTGTGACCTCAGGAGGAGATGTGTGGGCTTGTCCCTCGCCCCCGCAGCCCTGGGGACCCTGGGCGCCAGGCTGGTCACTGTCACAGACAGCCCAGCATGAAGGAGCCGGCCTGTTTCGGGCTTGCTATGCAAAGTTGCTCAGCCCAGTTTTCTTCTTTAAAGATTATTTATTTATTTACGTGGAAGGCAGAGCTACACACACACACACACACACACACACACACACTCACACTGCTGACTCACTCCCTAAGTGATTGCAACAGCCAGATCTGGGCCAGGCGGAAGCCAGGAGCCAGGAACTCCATCCGGGTCTCCCACGTGGGTACAGGGGCCCAGGTAATCGGTTCATTTTCCACTGCCTTCCCAGGAGCATCAGCAGGGAGCTGCCGTGGAAGTGGAGCAGCTGGGACTTGAACCGGTGCTCTGATATGGGATGATGGCGTCCCAGCATTGGCTTAACCTGCCATTGGCTTAACGCTCGCCACTCCGTTGGGTTCTCCATCATGGCTGGGTGATGAGAAATTCCCTGCACTTGTAGCACTCATAAAAATGCTCCCAATTACAATAAAGATTTTAACAGGGAACTTTGAAGGGAGCTCAGATTCAGTGCTTTCTGGAACACCCAGGTCAGACAGCTTTCCCATGTGCTCCCAGGGCAGGCATTCGGCCTGGTGGCTAAGTCATCGCTTGGGACATTCGCATCCTACATTGGAGTGTTTGAGTTCAAGTCCCCAGCTCCACCCAGACCCCCACTTCCTGCACCCCAGAGGCAGCAGTCAGGGCTCAAGAACTTGAGTTCCTGCCACCCACGTGGGAGATACGGATGGAGTGGGGGGGTCCTGTCTTCAGCTTTGTCCAGCTCCAGGTTTTATGGGAATTTGGGGCGTGAACCAGCAGGTAGCAGCTCGCTCGCGCTCTCTCTCCCTCCCTCCCTTCCACTATCTCTCTCTCTCTGCATTTCAAATAAATAAATAAATAAATAAATAAGTAAATAAATTTTAAGAATGTGTTCTCTGCCTTGGGGAAAAAGAATTGATCATTTTTTTTCTTTTCCCATTAAAGTCCTTTCTCTAAGAAAAGGGAGAACCTCCACGTCAACTGCTTCCTGCATCCATCCAGCTCCTGTGTGACCCTTCACTCCACAGGGGGTCCCATCCATCCCCCCCCAACTCAGGCTGCTGAGACTTGTGGACTCTTACCAAGGCAGCCCCAAGGGTCCAGGGCCCGAGCCTGGGGTCCATGCACACGCAGGAACACGCATCACTCCTTGTAGATCTATGTACCTTTGAGGAGCTTAATTTTCGTCCACATTGTCTTTATGACCTTTTTAAAAAGATTTATTTATTTGAGAGGCAGAGTTACCAACAGAGAGAGGTCTTCCATCCGTTGGTTCACTCCCCAAATGGCCGCAATGGTTAGAGCTGGGCTGATCCGAAGCCAGGAGCCTGGAGTTTCGTCCAGGTCTCCCACGAGGGTGCAGGGGCCCAAAGACTTGAGCCATCTTCTACTGCTTTCCCAGGCCATAGCAAAGAGCTGGATCCAAAGTGGAGCAGCCGGGACTCGAACCGGAGCCCATATGAGATGTCAGTGCTGCAGGTGGAGGCTTAGCCCTCTAGGTCACACTGCCGGCCCCTTTATGACATTTTTGCTAAGAGTGTTGCCCTCTCCTGATTTTCCGCTGAAATTGTGTGACTTGCAGGGGACTGGGGTCTTCCTCCTGTGCCCAGCCCACTGGACAACACTCTGCAGCTCTCGGTTGCAGTCTGACCACAACTGGTCTCTCTCTCCCCACTATTCACCACCTTGGTTTTCTTTAGACCGGCACACCCTGGGCCTTTCTCTGATCCAGCGCTGCCAAGGACTTCAAATGTGCAGGCTCTTTAAGACTCAACTCCAGAGAAGCAGGCCCTTGGTGCCCAGCCTGGCTTCTAACCCGGGTGCGCCCAAGGCCACAGGCAGGGCTCTAACCACAGCTGCCAGGGACTCAGGACCTCCGCCTCCAGGCATAGCCGAAGGAGGAAAACCGAGAAAGTGATGCAGCTCAAGGGAGGGCTGCTCTGCCCAAACCCACGCGGAGCTCCCGCTCCATCCAGCCCTGGAGGTCCAGTGGTTCCCCCACCCCCTCTGCCCCATCCCCACCCAGCTCCTCTCCAGGAAAGTCCCAGGGCATTGAGGGAAGCAGGCGAAACCCATTTCCCCACGGAGTCCTTTGCATTGTCTCTTTTGTCCTGCTCTTCCACGCCCATCTGAGTTCTGCTCTGCCGAACCCTGGATGTCGGTTTCCGGCGGTTGCTGCCTGTCCTGATGCCCCGATCCAACGTCCTCAAAGCCCTCCCAGGCTTGCAAACCCCAGCAGGCTCAGCTCATGCCTCTCCTCTGCCGTCACAGAGTTTATTGAACGGGTACAATATCCCTTTATAAGAGACGATCTCATTTAATCCTTACAGCAAAACACCCGGGTAGGGAATACCAATTCCTCATCTTACAGACCAAGAACTTAAGTGCCGAGAGGTTGTGTACCACGTTCAAGGTCTTCCAGCCAGCAGGCAGCTGTGGCAAGAGTCAAACCCAGGGAGTCAAACTCCAGAATCCCCACCCCTGGGTCAGACGTGTGGTAGTGTGATTAGGACGCCACGTGGGATGTCCCGTAGCAGAGGGCCTGGGTTTGAGTCTTGGCTCCAATTCCAGCCCTCTGCTGCTGCACACCCTACAAGACATGAGTCCTTGGCTCCCATGCCGGGGACCCAGAGGGAGCTCTAGGCTGCTGGCTTCAGTCTGGCCTGGCCCTAGCTGTTCTGAGCATTTGAGGAGTGAACCAGTGAATGGGAAATCAATCAATCAATCTCTCTCTCTCTCTCTCTCTCTCCTTTTCAAATAACAAAATAAATATGTTTCCACTCTGAACCAGCCCGCTTCACAGTCTCCCCAAAGACCTTCAAGTAAGCTTCAAAAAGTTAATTGGAACATGCGCATTGTCTTTTAGTTCCATTCCTACCTGAACTTTCTGAAGTCAGGTCAATAAGTCAATCGAATCCATGGCTCTGGGAACCCAGGGGACATAGACAAAGCCCGCTCAATCATCCAGCGAGTGTGTATGGAGCGCTTAGTGTGGACCAAGCGAGGGGCCGGGCTCCAGGGAGACGGTGGAGGGAAGAGCTGGGCACTACCCCATTCCCTTGGAGTTTAACGCACACAGAAAGGACTCCCAGCCGCCTCCGAGCTCTCCTGTGCAGTGCTTCAGACTAGAAACCATAGCAATGCTGAGAGCCAAGGAGGCGCGGGAGGCGAAACGGTGACTTGGCAGGTGGTCTGCCGGGCTCCAGGTGCCAGAGGGAGGCAAATTAACAAATGAAATCGTCAAGAAGTCATGGAAATACTGGCTGGGAGCCCAGGGAGACAGCAGAGAGTTGTGGGAGTGGCGGACCTGGGCATGACATAAATAATGTTGACACACGGAGATAGGGGGGTCAGCCAAGATGAACAGGGAGAGAATGAAGTGTAGACAAGAGCCAAGCCTTGGAGAACACCCCAGAGTGGCCGGATACCTCGGGAGAGCTGCATTCGCCACCACAGGGGTGCAAAAAGCCAAGGACCTTGGGGGTTTGGAGGGGAGGAGAGGGACGGGGAGGGCCAGGGGGAGAGGACCCTGGAGCAGGTGTCTCAGGTGGCTGCTGGCCCCCGAGAGCGTGTGACGGTGGATGGCAGATGAGAGACAAGAGGAAATGAGCGATGAGGAAGGTTTGCTAGATCTGCGTGCACCCCACGCTGGAGGGCTGGCATGGAGAGAGAGACGCAATGACCAGTTAATGGCGCAAGATGCTGACCCAACTCCAGTCGCACTGATTCCGTGAGCTGGCCCAACTGTGTTCAGCTGTGACAGTCCTTGGATTCAAAATAGAACCGTTTCAAGCCAAGGCAACTCAAGTGGGAGCCCCAGAGCCGAACCCAGCCCAGCCCCGGGAGAGCTGAACCAAGAGGGATGGGGCTCTCCGCTCGCTATTTCCTGCTTGGGATCATGGCTTAAGTTTGCTCCAGCAGATTCTTTCTTTTTTATTTTTCCAACAACTGGAATTGTTAAAAATAAAAGAAACAATCCATGCCCTGCCCCTGATGCACTTCTCCTTGGGGAAACATTTACATTCTTATGACCCCAAATGCTAAGCCAATGAAAGCAGAGGCCTAACCATTATTCATGGTTATCAGAAAAGGAAAGAAAAAAAAAAAGCAGAGGGGAGTTAAAGGCTCAAAGAATTTTAATGTTTTCAGGGGCAGAAAAATGACTTTTTGGTCTTGCTGCTTTTATCTGTTCTGCCACCATAATTTAGGCAGACAGACACCAGGCCTGGTGTTAGGGCTGTGTTCAGAAGGCCACGGAGCTGGCGACTTGGGGGCTTGCGGGCAAGAGCGTTCAGGGCGTCATGGTGGGCTCACTGGTGGACGAGGGGCTATCACAGGGGAGCGGGTCCTGTGCAAAGACGCTGCTGGATTCTGTACCAGAATGCATTTCTCTGGGGATCGTGAGCATACAGTCTTTCTGGAAGATTCTGTGACACAATGCGCTCGTCTGCGAGTTGTGAAGATACGGTCTTTCTAGAAGATTCTATACCAGAAAGCCGTCATCTGGGAGTCGTGAAGATCCAGACTTTCTAGAACACACTTCTCATGCGGACTCCAGGCCAATTCCAGCTCACCAACTAAAGCAGTGAGCGGCTCAGAAACAGCACAGTAGAGCAAGCAGCAGGTCATGACCACTCCGGGGAGAGGCTGAGATCAGCTTGGCTTGAAACAGAGGAAGTGGAGAGGAGATGATGGTCTGATAAGAAGCAGACAAGAAGGAATGGTCTAAGCGCCCTGGCCAGGGTGTCTGTCTGAGACAAGGAGAGAATTTCTGGGCACTTGGCTTGGAAAACGTGAAGGGTGTTGCCCAAGGTCATTGAGATGACCTGGGTTCGAATCTCACGTCAACCTTTGTGAACCGGGACAAGTTGCCGAACCTCTCTGTGCTACTGAGTCCTCGAACATAGTGTCTATAGGGACTTAGTGAGCTAATGCATGTTGGGTATAAAGAAGCAGGCACGAGAAACCCTCGGAGAATAGCCATCATCATCCCCATCACCCTCACCTTCAAATCATTAACCCAAGTGACGCTCCTGTCAATGCGCGAAGGCCAGTGGGAAGGTGGTGGCACGTACTTTCTCTGAAGCCGGGAGTCCCCGTGTGGACGGAATGTGACCTCTGACTATTCAGCCCCCTCCCGCCTTTCTGGGTGGAGCCCTGCAAGCCGAGATATTGTGAATGGGGAGGTGAGCTGGGGCCAGTCTGGTCCCAGGGACATCACCAGACCAGACGGGACATCCTCAGAGAGCAGGAAGTAGTCTCAGGCCCTGTCCACACAGAGAACCACCGCCCTGGAGGCCTCCTCACATGCCTGGCTCATTCTCTGTCTGTCTCTCTCTCTCTCTCTAACTCTGCCTTTCAAACAAATAAATACATCTGCAAAAAAGAGGAAAAAAAAAAGGATTGAAAAATGAAGGGTAAACTGGACCAGGAAGAAAACAAGGGTAGGAAAAGAAGATGCAACAGGAAGACTTCTCTCCACCTGCCAGGTCTCCCCTTGGTTGTGGGACACTAACTTGGGGTGTGTTCTTCCTGTTTTGACAGGTGGCTCACTCTTGTTTGTTTCTTGGTCATCCTGGAGTGCTTGGATTCCAGTCCTGGCTGCAGCTCCCCATTCCAGCTCCCAGCTAATGTGCGGTCTGGGAGGCAGTGGTGATGCCGCAGGTAAGTGGGTCCCTGCCACCCACTCGGGAGGACTGGACTGAGTTCCTGCCTCCCGGATTTGACCTAGCCCAGCCCTGGCCAGCAAGCATTTGGAGTGAACCTGCAAACGGGAGATCTATCATTCTGTCTGTGTGCTTCTCTCTGTGTGTCTTTTTGACTCTCTAATTTATTAATTAAGTCAGGACTGTACAACAATAACAGCTGTTTAAATAGTAGTGGGAGTTGTGTTCCTGGCACTATTCTATACACCTTATGTGTATTAACTCACTTAATTCTTAGGATAATATTGGAGGCACATGCTATCACAATCTTCAACTTACAGATGAAAAAAAAAAACCAGGATGCAGAATTTATTTAATTTTCTCAAGGTCACACAATTTGGGTTCAAAGTACATGCATGTAACCATTAACTCAATATGGATGCATTGATAAATGGATGATTGGAGAGTATATGGATGGTGGCTGGCTGGCTGGATGTGTTACTGATGAATGAATAATGGATGGTGTATAGGAAGATGGATGGATTGATGGATGATGGATAGTGGGTGGGTGGATAGATGGTGGACAGATGGATGGATGCTGGATGGATAGCTGGATACTAGTAGTGGGTAGGTGGTTGGTAGATGGATGGGTGGTGGATGGATGGATGGATGGGTAGTATGTGGTTGGTAGGTAGATAGTGGATGGATGGATGGATGGATGGATGGGTGGATGGATGGATGGATGGAAGGGTGGGTGGATGGATGGATGAGTGGATGGGTGGATGGGTGGATGGAAGGGTGGGTGGATGGATGGATGGATGGATGAGTGGGTGGGTGGATGGATGGGTAGTAATGGATGATGGAAGGTTGGGTGGGTGTGTGTCAGGAGCCAGATGAAGCCGTTGGGCCCAGCAGTTGCCTAGATAGCAAAGGAGGCCCTAACATTTACAATGCGTGCTCTCGCATGAATTGTGGTTCTTGACATTCCTCAACATGAAGCAGGGGGGTGTCCATTAGCAAACCGGCAGACTCTGTGCAAACAGATTCTGAGCCTCTTAAATCCCTGTAGGCTGGAAGCGGGGATGCTGTGTTTCTCCAAAATGAATTAATCTGGGAAGAGTTCCTTGAGAATCTTGGACACAAACTGCCCTCTCCCAGCCAAGACTCACACATACCATACATAAAAGTGAAAAGAGAATTTCCAGTGACTTGCAACGGCCTAGACTTCTGTATCCAGTCAACAAGGGCTTATCTTAAACTTCCAAAGAATTAGATGAGCTCCCCTTAAATTTTACTTTAATTAAAAGGTCAGTTTGAAGTTAGCCAGATGTGTGACTCTGACACAGCTATGGCCAAATCTTAGCAACAGGCGTGTTTTCCATCTCTGTGATATGAATCTTTTGACTAACAAATGTTTTCTTTCATACAGCACTTTATGTGCCTTACTCTTAGAAGAGACCTGGAAGTTGCAGAGAGATGGAGGCAAGAGAACCCACGGCTAGGAGAATCGAGTGCCAATGAGTCTTACTCCGCCCTCCCATGGGCCACAAACCCCAAGGAGCCAATAGCTTGCAAAACTGACCCTTGGGTGGCCAGGCCGTGGCTACAGCACTTATACTACTGCTTGGGATGCCTGCGCCCCAGATCTGAAGTGCCTAGGTTTGAGTTCTGGCTCTACCTTCCAGTCCTTGCTGATGTATAGACCCTGGCAGGCAGCAGGGAACAGCTCAAGTCCTTGGATGCTGGCCACCCATGTGGGAGACGAGACCTAGATGGAGTTCCTGGCTCCTGGCTTCAGCTTGGCCCAACTCTGGTGTTGCAAGTATTTGGGGAGTGAACCAGTGGGTGGGAGATCTCTCGGTTTAATCTGCCTTTCAAATAAATTAAGTAGAGAAATACATTTTTTTTTAAATAGACACAAAAAGAGAGAGAGACACAGAGAGAGAGAGAGAGACAGAGAGAGAGAGAGGTATTCTTTCTCTGGTTCACTTCCCAGATGGCCACAACAGCCAGGGCTGAGCCAGGCTGAAGCCAGGAGCCAGGAGCTCAGCTGGGTCTCCCACATGGGTGACAATGGCCCTAGCGCTTGGGTGCCTTCTGCTGCTGTCCCAGGTGCAACAGCGGGAAACTGGATTGGAAGTGGAGCCGCTGAGACTCAAACTTGTGCTCCAATATGGGATGCCAGCATTTTAAGTGGCTGCACCGCAATGCTGGCCCCAAAATTCTTTTTTAAAATGAGGGGCTGGTGTTGTGATATAGTAGGCAAAGCTGCCACCTGTGATGCCTGCATCCCCTATGGGTGCCGGTTCATGTCCTGGCTGCCCCACTTCTGATCCAGCTCCCTGCTAATGGCCTGGGAAAAGCAGTGGAGGATGGCCCAAGTGCTTGGGCCCCTGCACCCACATGGGAGACCTGGAAGAAGCACCTGGCTCCTGGCTTCAGCCTGGTTCAGCCCTGGCCACTGGGGCCAGATCGGGGGTGAAGAAGTGGATGGAAGGTATTCTCTCTCTCTCTCTCTCTCTCTCTCTCTCTCTCTCTCTCTTTCTGTATCTCCCTTTCTGTATGCAATGCTGACTTTCAAATAAATAAATCTTTCTTAAAAATTAAAAGAGAATATGCTTGCATTAAAATGTTGATTCTCAGTGTAAATTTCAAAGATGTGTGGATTTTGCCCTTTTTTTTCTTCTGATTTTGCTTAGGAGATGATTAACCTTTTTTTCCTCTTTAATTGTTCAATTGATCAGTCTCATTAATGTTGCTGATACTGTTCACTGGGTCTGGAATTCAAGTGCCTGTGAGAATGTAATTCCGATGCCTCCCTTTCGCTTCGTTCATGTTCTGGAAACCTTCTCGGGCCTGCCTCGTGGTGCAGCAGGCTAAGCAGCACGTGGCAAGTTCACATCCCATATTTGGGTGCCTGGTTCCAGTCCCAGCTACTCTGCACTTCCAATATAGTTTTCTGCTAATGCACTGGGAGATAGCCGGTAATGGCTCATGTATTTGGGTTCCTGCCACCCACATGGGAGATCCAGATGGAGTTCCCAGCTCCTGGCTTCCACCTGGCACAGCCCTGGCTATTGCAACTGTTTGGGGAATGAACCAGCAGATGGAAAATCTCTCTCTCTCTCTCTCTCTCTTTCTCTGTTACTCTGCCTTGCAAATAAATACATGAATCTTAAAACAAACAGAATCCTGCAAATTGAACAGGCCTGGACAGAGACTGCTATATTTTTTCAAAACCACGGGACCCTGGTGAAGATGCTGAGGTTTTTCCAGCCTCCCCTCTCTACCTATGAAATCGGTATGAGCCCTCCTACCTCACCACTGAGGCCTTATCAAGAATACACCATCATCAAAACCAAGAGCCAGGCTGGTGCTATGGCACAGCAGGTTAAAGCCCTGGCCTGAAGCACTGGCATCCCATATGGGTGCCGGTTCTAGTCTCGGCTGCTCCTCTTCTGATCCAGCTCTCTGCTATGGCCTGGGATAGCAGTAGAGGATGGCCCAGGCCCTTGGGCCCCTGCACCCACATGGGAGACCCGGAAGAAGCTCCTGGCTCCAGATCAGCACAGCTCTAGCCGTTGCGGCCACTTGGGGAGTGAACCAGTGGATGGAAGACCTCTCTCTGTCTCTACCTCTCTCTCTAACTCTGTCTTTCAAATACATAAAATAAATCTTAAAAAAAAGAGAGAACCACATGTCGCCATGAACCCAGTTGAGTGCAGCATCAGAATTCGTCAGTAGAAAACAGACAACATACTAAAGTCACGTTTGCATCATGGGGTTCATGCAGCTGACTCCGAGCCTCTGAAGCTGTCGCTAACCAGACTACACACACCGAACAAACCCCTCTGAAAACATCACTGAGGCAAACAGGGGCTCCTGGCTTCGGATCAGCCCAGCTCCGGCCATTGAAGCCATCTGGGGAGTGAACCAGCGGATGCAAGATCTTTTTCTCTGTCTCTCCCTCTCACTGTCTGTAATTCTACTTCTCAAATAAATAAATAAAATCTTCTTCTTTTTTAAAGTCTTTGTCTACGTGCTAATGGTCAAGAGGGAGGCCCGGCCCCTGCCCGCTGCCTCTGACCGCTTGCAGCCACCCGCGTTAACCACAGCTCCTCTCACTGAGGCGTGAGTGGATCCGGCCCCTGGATCACCAGTCTCTCTTGCTCCAGCCAAGGTTGAAGCAGCTTCAGGAATCACAGCCCACGAGGGAAGCCTGGGCATGCACAGAAAAAAAGCCTTGGCCGGGCAAGGTTTCCGATTGTAAAGACACGGGCGTTCCCCGGATGGGGAATCTAGGGGCGTTATTTTCACAACATCAGAGATAGGCGCTCCCAAGAGCATCTAAAGAACACAGCAGGACCTGGGCCACTGCAGGAGCTCAATAAATCTTTGCTGAAAAAATGAATCCGTGCATTTTCAAAGCAAGAGGGCAGGCTGGGCTTGACCCTCAAAAGCAAACACCCAGGTCATTCCAGGCCCATGTGGGAAATGGCGATGGATGCGCTGAGGGTGTCTCGCCCTTGGGGTGTGGCCAGGAGCAGAGGATAAAAGAGGAAAAAAGAGCTAGCGCCTGAGCAGGGCATCCGGCACAGACACTGGGCTCCGTCACCTGGATCGGCCTTGTAACCGTTAGGGTAAATGTGGCGGGGGAGGGGAGACAGGGATACTGCAGACTACCCCAGGCTTCTTTCTCCTTCCCTGTCGGCACGTTACACCTTGCATCATGCTGATTCCAGGGAGAGAAAAGGTTGGCTAAGGGCTGCCTTTGCTTGTACCAGAGGCCTGGATTCTGGAGGGAACCTGTGTTCACCGCCTGGGAAATTCAAGAGCCCGCTGTGAGACTGTGGATGTCACAAATACAGGTGCAAAGGAATTCAGGGCTTTGGAGAGGCGAGGGCGGACTGGAAGATTCCACTCAGTGGTCCCTCGGCATCCCAGGGAGTCTGCTTCCAGGACCCCCATACCGGTACCCAAAGTGGTGGAGGCTCAAGTCCACTGCGTAGAAGGGCATGGTATTTGCACAGAACCCACACGCACGTCTTCACTGTACACTTGAACTCATCTCCAGATTACTTAGACTACCTACCGTATCCTTCAGGCCATGTAAACAGTGGTGATACCACATTGTTCTCTGTGTAGGCTCAGTACAGAAACAATTTACTTTCAACTGTTTTCAGGCCACGGCTGGTTGAAACCACCCAGACAAAACCCACAGTGCTAAGGCTGACTGTGCAGCGAACCCCTCTTAGAAAACAAATCCATAGCTGGCGCCGCGGCTCAATAGGCTAATCCTCCACCTAGCGGCGCCGGCACACCAGGTTCTAGTCCCGGTCGGGGCTCCGGATTCTGTCCCGGTTGCCCCTCTTCCAGGCCAGCTCTCTGCTGTGGTCAGGGAGTGCAGTGGAGGATGGCCCAAGTGCTTGGGCCCTGCACCCCATGGGAGACCAGGAGAAGCACCTGGCTCCTGCCATCGGATCAGCGCGGTGTGCCGGCCGCAGCACGCTGGCCATGGCGGCCATTGGAGGGTGAACCAACGGCAAAGGAAGACCTTTCTCTCTGTCTCTCTCTCACTGTCCACTCTGCCTGTCAAAAAAAAAAAAAAAAAAAAAAAAAAGAAAGAAAGAAAGAAAGAAAGAAAGAAAGAAAGAAAAGAAAAAAGAAAACAAATCGGTGACTGAAGAACCAATCGATGGCTTAAGTTTTGAAGTCTGAGGGGACTTCAAATAGTCCATGGAAAAAATGAAATTCCAAAGTTGCCTTTGGTGCAAAAAACAAAATCCATGCATGGGAGGGTCTTCAGAAAGCTCACAGGGAGCCCGGTGCTGTGGCTCAGTGGGTTAAGCTGCAGTCTGCATTGCCAGCATCCCATGTGGGTGCTGGTTTGAGTCCCAGAGGCTCCGCTTACCATCCAGCTCCCTGTTAATAAGCCTGGGAAGGCAGCAGAAGATGTCTCAAGTGCTTGAGCCCCTGCCTCCATGTGGGAGACCCGGATGGAGTTCCAGGTTCCTGGCTTTGGTCTGCTCAGCCCCAGCCATTGTGGCCACTTGGAAAGTGAACCAGTGCATGAAAGATACCTCTCTGTGTCTCTGTCTCTCCCTCTCTCTCTAGCTCTGCCTTTCAAATAAATAAATAAATCTTTATAAGGCATATTATGAAAAACTTTGCCTGGAAAGAAACTCCTTTAGCATCCCACTTTCCCCAAGCTCTCTGAGATGTGCTCATGTCACCAGCAGAGGAGAGAATTTCTGAAAAGCAAAGTCTGTGTTGGTTTTTCGCGTTGCTCCACCTGCTAGTCACTCCTGGTGGGGCCACCCCCCAGGGGACCTCGGAGGAGGAGGGGAGGTGAGGACCACTCCAAGAGTGGGGTGCCATCTTTCCTTTGCCCTGGCAGCTCTTGGGTGGGCTACCCTCAGTGTCTACCGTATGGCTCCCAGGTGCGCTCTGCCAGGCAGGAGCCCTGCAGGCAGACGGACGCCAGACTTCATGCAGCACCAAATGTTGTTTGACCACGTTATAAAAAGAAACACCGAGGCTCAAGGACATTCCAGCCCTTCCCGGTAGCCACAAGTGATCCGGTGGCTGAGTGGTGTCAGGGGCCCACCCAAAACGGTAAGCTGAAAAGCCTTCCTTCTTAAGTAGCTCCTCGTGGCTATCTTAGCTGAAGTAATGACTGACACACATAGCTAACATGAGTGGAGCTTGGGCCCAATTCCCATAATGAAGGTTCATCCCGGTTTCTTTTTTTTTTTTTTTTTAATATTTTTGGGGTGAGTATTGAACTGTTAACTTTATTTATATCTGAAAGGCAGAGAGACAGAGAGAGAGCTCCCATCTGGGAGCCAGCATTGTGGTGTAGCGGGTAAAGCTGCCACCTGCAACGCTGACATCCATAGGGATGCTAGTTCGTGTCCCAGGTGCTCCACTTCCAATCCAGCTCCCTAAGAATGGCCTGAAAGAACAGTAGAAGATGGCCCAAGTGTTTGGGCCCCTGCCACCCCCATGGGAGGCTGGAAGAAGCTCCTGGCTCCTGGCTTCAGCCTGACCCAGCCCTAGCTGTTGCAGCCATCTGGGAAGTGAACTAGTAGATGGAAGATTCTCTCTCTCTCTTCCTCTCTCTATAACTCTTTCAAAAATAAATAGATGATTCTTTGAGAGAGAGAGAGAGAGAGAGAGAGAGCTCAAGCCATTGACTTACTCCCCAGAATGAACCCAGGAGTCAAACAACTCCATCTGGGGCTCCCACATGGGTGTCAGAGACCCAAGGACTTGAGCCATCACCTGCTGTCTCCCAGGGTGTCCATTAGCAGGAAGCCGGAATCAGCAGAGCACTGCAGTATGGGATGTGGGTGTCCCAAGCGGTGTGGTAACCACTATGCTAGACGCCCACGCCTCTTACAATTGCCCATGAATCTTCTGCCTCTTCCTCCCAAGACATCTGGCTCCGCTCCTCCCAGGCGTGGGCTGTGATGCTGGGCGTTGTTAACACAGGGCCTTGTGTTTTCTCCATGGGTTCAGCGACTGGCTGTCGTCAGACAGACTCGTGTCACAGAGCACTCTGACTGCTACGACTAACAACCAATTATTAATTAAGTAAAGATGACGGAACACTGAAAGGGGTCGCCTTGGTTAAGCTCGTATCTGGGGGTCTGTCTGATGGTCACGGTCACCACCACCAATTTGGAGACGTTGCAGCCAAATCCTGCTGCTGACAAAAATATTAACCATAAATGATGAAAAATACTCAGCTGGAGGACCAGAAGAACATCTGGAAGTCGTTACAAGGGGAGAATGTTCCCGCTACATCCCCATTGCCAAAGTTCGAACGAACCACCCAGAAACTGCGGCCCTCGTGCTAACTCAATGTTTGTGTTTCATTAAAAATGATGTTGAGGATTTACGTCCCGGGCTCCACGGCCCAGTTCCCATGCTCACAGCTTTTAATGTCTCTGGGCACGGCCTGGGGTGCCGGGGGCACTCCTGGCCTCTCGTGGCGGGGGGGGGGCGCCTGTTGAGGAACTGTTCAGGTTCCTTCTTCTATTGAGAGGCACATCAGAAATTTGCAGGCCCTGCAAGCATTCGGCACCACCTGTAAGCCACCGCTTGGAACGCCAGCAGTCCATACTGGAGTGTGGGGTTTGAATCTCAACTCTGCCCCCAAGGGCAGCTCCCGCTAAGCTTCGGCCTCAGAGGGGGCAGGTGGCAGCTCAAGGACCTGGGAGACCCGGGTTGAGAGCTGGGCTCCTGCCTTTGTCCCTGGCCCAGCCCTGGCCCAGCAGGCATTTGAGGAGTGAACCAGCAGATGGGATGTCTCCCCCACGCCCCTGTCTGTCTCTTTGCCTTTCAAGAAAAATAAACAAATAATTAAATAAAAAGTCTGTAGGCCACACCTTCCTGAGAGAAATGAAGAGAAGACAACTAGGAACTAAGACCCAACGCCAGGGGCCGGAGCTGTGGCTCAGCGGGTAAAGCTGCCGCCTGCAGTGCCGGCATCCCGTATGGCTGCCGGTTCGAGTCCCAGCTGCTCCTCTTCCGATCCAGCTCTCTGCTATGGCCTGGGAAGGAAGTAGAAAATGGCCCAAGTGTTCGGGCCCTTGCACCTGCGTGGGAGACCTGGAAGAAGCTCCTGGCTCCTGGCTTCGGATCAACACAGCTCCGGCTGTTGTGGTATTTGGCGAGTGAACCAGCGGGTGGAACACCTCTCTCTCTCTTTCTTTGCCCCTCTGTAACTCTGCCTTTCAAATACATAAATAAATCTAAAAAATAATAAAAAATAAAAAAAACCTCAGCCAACACTGATGATTTTAAAATTGAAAAAAAAAAAAGAAATAGGCTTGGCAGATTCCGGCTTGGCAGATGGGAAGTCATTGATCTCCTTTGTTGCCGCATCTCCCTCCAAGGACGGCAGGGAGAGGGCCTTTGGTATAGTGAGCGCTCTTTTATTTCTTTATTTGTATTTGGAAGGCCTGGGGAGAGACAGAGAGAAACTGAGACATCTCTCAATGCTGGTTCACCCCCCAGTGACTGCAGCAGCCATGGCTGGGCTGGGCTGATGCCAGGAGCCAGGAGCTCCATCCCATGGGTAGCACCGTCACCTGCTGCCTCTCAGGGTGTGCACGAGCTGGAAGCCAGAATTAGAAATGGAACTAGGGCTCGAACCCAGGCACCCCAAAACAGGGTGCGGGCATCCTGAGCATGTCTGCATCGTTACACCAAACATACGCCCCAGTTCTCTGATTTCAAAGACCCGAGCGACTCACTCAGGCCTTCCCGGGTTCCACCCACAAAGTCCCTCACGAGGGTGGCAGTCACGGGTCCCTCGGATGAGGACGTGCGAAACTCGGAGGCTCCTTCATTGCTCTCTCCCTGCCATGACTTCTAGCCTTGAACTTCCCCTTAGGACGTGGGACAGAAGTCTTCAGTACATCAAGGCTTAAGCATGGAACAATTCCACAGATATCCCAAGTCTAGAACGCATCTCCCGGCTGAAGGCTTTGCCATTTCCAAGGAGATTATTTCCACTCGGCTGGCAAACAGGAAGTGCACCTGGCTCCGTGCCATGTTTCTAGGAGATGCTAAGTTGTTCTTTGGACGTGGCACAGGTTTGCTGAGTGCGTAAGCCATGATTTCCCATTATGTGTGATGGGGGGTGGGGGTGGGGGGCTGTGGTTCGTGTAAGCTGTTTCTTCGTACATCTCCCACGCAGAATTCACTCCTAGTGTGGTTTGCGAGCCCCGTGGGGCATCGTGTGGCCTTGGCTGGAGCAGGGCTCATGAATAGTTGGCTCTACTTCTCGGCCCGCAGCTCCCACGCGGGTGTGGCAAGAGCCAGGGCTCTGCTTTCCAACGCCTTCCTTGGCAAAGGGCGCTCCTTCCACCCTGGGAACTGCGGATTCACGCGAGCCCGGCCCGAGTCACAGGCATTGGTCAGTGTCCAGAAGCGGCTCCATCAGCCATGCTCACCCTTTAGGGAGGCGGCTCCTGTTGGCAAGAATGTGGTTCTCTGGGCCCTGAGGGTTCTTCATCAAGCCTATGGCTCTGTCAGGGGCCTCGCTCAGTGGTTCTGCTGTGTGCCGCTCCTCTGTCCTTATGCACACAGGAAGACTTAGGGCAAAGCCAGGCGCCCCTGGGCACCCGTCTACACCCCGGGCCCCAAGTGCATCAGCTCACTGAACTTGGCCAAGTCCAACATGACGGGCTCTGTTTACCACCTCACTTCTTCCTGGCCTGGAAGTGGGACACAAGGTGGCTGGCCCAGCCTCTCAAACCTGCTGAGCCATGGGGCTGGGCTACGTTCCATGGCTGGGGTGAGTGAGCTCTGGACTTGGGTGCAGTGTGTAGGAGGAAGCCAAGAAAGCTCAGTCACAGGATAGAGAACTTCTCGGTGCCACATATTTAAACCTCACAGTCAATGAAAATATTGCATAATGGTTGAAATGCCTACCTGGTAGATGAATGAATACAGTCCTGGAGTGCACTGGCATGACTCTGCTTCATGCACCTGGCCCTAATCCCAGCGCGTTGGTTCCTATCTCTGCCCTGCCTGGGACTGGAACCCAAGACTTGCTAAAGCCAAAGGTCGGGCTCTCCTCCTTCTCCACGAGATGCAAGGGCCTCCGTGTCCCGGCAGGGCGGCTGGGATGCACTTCGGCCACTTCTCAGCAAGGATGACTAACTGAGCTGGTGCCCTGACTTGGTCACATCCCAGCTGCAGTGAGAGGGACATCTGTGATGGTGAAGACAAGGCCCCTGCCCTTGTCACCAACCAAGGACAATCTTTCTGTGTGTGTGTGTGTGTGTGTTTATGTGTTAGATTTATTTATTTATTTAAAAGGAAGAACTACAGGGCGAGAGAGAGAGAGAGAGAGAGAGAGAGAGAGATTGATCCCCCATGCATTGGTTCACTCATCAAATGGCTGCAACAGCCACAGCAGGGCCAGGCAGAAGCCAGGAGCCAGGAGCTTCTTCCTGGTCTCCCACGTGAATGCAGGGGCCCAAGCACTTGGGCCATCCTCTACTGCTTTCCCAGGTGCATTGGCAGGGAGCTGAACTGGAAGCGGAGCAGCCAGCTCCTATGAGATGCCAGTGTTACCACTGGTGGCCTAACCCACTGCACCACAAAGCCGGCCCCAAGCCAAGGACAATCTTGAAGGAAACCCTGGTGTGGGGACAGGAGCCTTTCTCTAAGCGAATCCATTCGGATCCATCTCTGAGCAGATTTAACCAAGTGAGGACATCAGGACTTGGTGCAGACGGACCAGGGACTCCCTAGCAAGTGAATTGTTCCCAAGCGATGTAGCGACCACCCCCACCCCAGCCTCGCCTCTGCAGGTGGCTCTGTGAGCTCGGGACCTCCGCTTCTCCTAAAATAGAAATTCCTGTGCGTGAGTCACTTGGAAAGCCGGCCCTCTCTTGTACTCCTTGTCTCCTACAAGAGAAGCAGCTGTGGAGCCGCCGTCCAGTGATCCTGGCAGGTCCCTCGTGTGCAGCCCGGCAGCCCTGGCATGGGCCTGTCCAGGACAGGCTGTGGACGGGACACAAGAACCACATAGGAAATTGTCGCTCTTCCCGAATCTTCTCTCCATCCCAGTGGGATCTGAACTTTCTTGTTTATTGATTTTTACAGCCACTCCTGTATGCCTCAACGCCTAGAACGTCAGGCTGTAACTCCAGAATGCAGGCTTTTGAATATGTTCTTTATTTAAATGCCACAAAGAGTGGCTGGCGCTCTGCCATAGTGGGCTAAGCACCCACCTGCAGTGCTGGCACCCCTTTTGGGTGCTGGTTTGAGTCCCAGCTGCTCCTCTTCCCATCCAGCTCTCTGCTAATGGCCTGGGAAAGCATAGAAGATGGCTCAAGTGCCATCCAGGTGGGAGACCTGGATGAAGGTCCCAGCTCCTGGCTTTGGCCTGGCCCTGCGCTGGCGTTGGCATCTGGGGAGTGAACCAGTGCATGGAAGAACACACTCTCTCTGTCTCTCCTTCTCTCTCTGTAACTCTTCAAATAAGTAAATAAATCTTAGTTTAAAAAAACAGATACATTTCTTTTGGTGCAAAAAAATTGAAACCCAGCATAATTTTTTTATGAAATACCTTAATATTTTGAAGACCCCACATATGCATGGATTTAAACATTTTTTGGCTTCATAATAAACTCATCTTTCAATTCCATTTTTTCAAACTTTTTGAAGCATCCCCTTAGTCTTAATTTACTCACTCAACTACTATTGTCTCCAAAAGCCGGGCTTGGTGCTGGCTCCTGGATCCGTCTTACGGCAGCTGTTCCTGTCTTCTGAGAGGTCAATTAAGACACTCCCGAGACTCTTCTGACCTTGGCTGTTGACTCCAGCCAAGGGATAGTTGAGTAGTTTGGAGAAAGAGAGAGAGAGAGAGAGAGAGAGAAAGACTACCTTAGTCTACCCTGAACAGTTGTTACAGTAAAAATAATGCAAGAAAGTTTATGCGCAGAGGCACATTTCCTAGCATTTTAAGTTAGCATTCTCAACCAATTTTATTTTGGTTCAATTTAAGCAATAGTAATTTATTTCTAATTAAAGAAGAATAATGCACAGTCTTTGGAAAGCACAGATGAACTGAAAAAGAAAACCAGTCATAAGGGCAGGCACGGGGCACAGCAGGTGCCCACGTCACATACCGCAGCTCCGGTCTGTGCTGTAGCTGCTCCTCTTCCAATCCAGCTTCCTGCTACTATGCCCGGGAAGCAGCAGATGATGGCTCAAGCACGTGAGTTCCTGTCACCTATGCGTCAGAGCAGGATGGAGCTCCTGGCTCCTGGCTTTGGCCTGGCCCGGTCCTGGCTGTTGCAGCTATTTGAGGAGTGAACCAGCAGATGGAAGATGTGTGTGTGTGTGTGTGTGTGTCCTCGTCTCTCTGTTGGTCTGTCTTAGAGATAAATGAGTACATTTTTAAAAAGAGCCATCAGTCAATCATCTAAGCTAACAACCGCTAACATAATATGTTCAAAAGCAAACTTTAACCCGCTGCACAGTTTTGATAATAGGGCAACAAATTGTGCCCCTCTCCCACCACTACTCTGGTCAGTACTTTCAAAATGCAGCCTGAGGGTGAGCACTGTGGCATAGCAGGCTGAGCCTCCGCCTGCAGCACCGGCATCCCATGTTGGCACTGGTTCGAGTCCTGGCTGCTCCACTTCCGATCCAGCTCTCTGCTAATGGCCTGTAAAAGCAACTGAAGACGGCCCGAGTGCTTGGTCCCCTGTACCCACTTGGGGGACCCAAAAGAAACTTCTGGCTCCTGAATGGCTCAGGCCTGGCCATTTAGGGAGGGAACCAACGGATGGAAGAACTCTCTCTCTCTGTCTCTCTTTCCCTGTCTCTCCCTCTCTCTGTCTGTAATTATACCTTTTAAATAAATAAATAAATAAAATATTTTTTTAAAATGCAGGTTGCAGTTGGAAAGATAAAAGCTGAGCTGTGGGATATGGCTTTGCAGGTGCGGCCTGCCACGGGTGGGGAGAATCCCTCTGTGGACACACACACATCTAAGGGGACAGAGCCCCAGTGTGAGAGAGGGACCGTGAGCATGGCTTTGGGGTTATGCAGACCTAGGACTGAATTCAAGTTCCGTCATTTCTTAAGCAAATTCTGAACTCATCAGTGCCCCGGTGTTTTCTTCCATGGGGCTGGCACGGTGGGGCAGCTGTTAAGTCACCAACTACAAAATCAGCAGCCCATATGGGCGCCGGTTCAAGTCCCAGCTGCTCCACTTCTGACCCAGCTGGGAAAGCAGCGGAGGATGGACCCAAGTGCCAGGATAACCTATGCACGCCTGCAAGGAGAACTGCTTTTCTGGAGTGTTCTGGAATGGCCCGGTAGTGCGTTGTACCTGGCTGTCTGTACAATGGACTCACTCTGTGCTTTATTTTCAGCATGGCAAAAAAAAATTATGCATTTATGTTTGTTACTATCTGAAAGGCAGAGAAATGACAGAGAGAGGGGGAGAGAGGGAGAGAGGGAGAAAGGGAGAGAGAGAGAGAAATCTTCTATCCACAGGTTCATTCCCCAAATGCCTGCAGCAGCCAGGGCTGGGCCAGGCCGAAAGCCAGGAACCCAGAACTCTATCCAGGTCTCCCACATTGCAGGCATTTTTGAAGTGCCCTCACACACTATTTAAATTCCACTACAACTGGTGACAAATATTCTTATCCCCGTGAACAGATGAGGGAGGGGAGTCAAAGGAAGGCACGCGTGAGGCTCCGATGCTTCTCACGTGACGTATCTGAGGCTTGAGCCCCAGATGATCCCCGAGCCCCGTCCCCAACGTGCCAGAGTCCCACTGGGCGCTTCAGACAGGACCGGTGCTTCAAAGACGAACCCCTGAACATCAGGTCGGCTCAAGTGTTCGCATTTTCTCCTTTCCTGGTTTCCACATCCTGCTGTTTGTCTTTATTGTAATTTATTTGAAAGGCAGAGAGATGCGGGGAGGGAGGAAAGGAGGGGAGAGATTTTCCATCTGCTGATTCCTTTGCCACATGCCCACAACAGCATGGGTGGACCAGGCCAAAGACAGGAGCCCGGAACTCCATGCAGGTCTCCCATGAGAGGGGCAGGGACCCACGTACCAGAGGCCATCACTGGGGTCTTGCAGGGAGCACACTAGCTGGAATCAGACGTGGAGTCAGGCACTTGGATACGGGATGCAGGCTTCTCCAATGTAGTCTTAACTCTTGCATGCTTCTCCTCTTTTTTAAAAAAGAGATTTACTTATTTTGAAAGTCAGAGATAGAGAGAGAGACAGAGAGATCTTTCACCCACAGGTTCACTCTCCAGATGGATGCAATGGCCAGCGCTGAGCCAGACAGAAGCCAGGAGCCAGGGGCTTCCTCTGGGTCCTCCACCTGGGTGCAGGGGCCCAAGCACTTGGGCCATATTCCACTGCTTTCCCAGGCCATAGCAGAGAGCTGGATCAGAAGTGGAGCAGCTGGGACATGAACCCATGCCCATAAGGTTGCTGGCACTGCAGACCAGGGCTTTAACCTGCTGCACCACAGCGCCAGCCCCTAATTCTTAATACATGTCATGCCACCTTGAGTTTTCCACGAATGGGGAGAAACTACAAATAGCCCCTGACTTCTGCCCATAGAAAAGCAGTGATCAGGGGCCGGTGCTGTGGCACAGTGGGCTAAGCCTCGGCCTGCGGCACCAGCATCCTATATGGGCGCTGTTTTGTCGTGTCCCAGCTGCTCCTCTTCAAATCCAGCTCCCTGCTTATGTCCTGGGAAAGCAGTAGAGAATGTCCCAAGTCCTTGGGCCCCTGCACCCACATGAGAGACCAGGAAGAAGCTCCTGGCTTCAGATCGGCGCAGCTCCGGCCATTGTGGTCATCTGGGGGATGAACAAGAGGATGGAAGACTCTCTCTCTCTCTTTCTCTCTCTCTCTCTGCCTCTTCTCTCTCTGTGTAACTCTGACTTTCAAATAAATAAATAAATCTTAAAAAGAAAAGAAAGGCCCAGACAAGAATCTTTCTGTTTTGCCGCTGCTGTAAGAAGTGACCAGGTTCGGCAGCTTACAAATGGCAGAGGGAGCGCCCCGCAATTCTGTAGCTTTTAGGAGTCCAGACCTGGTCGACTGGGCTGACCCCCTTATGGCAGCTCCAGGGCGGCCTTGAGAGAGATGGGCCCCATTCCTTGGGTCGCGGCCCCTTGGTCTGGCATCTTCAGGTCCCCTTCTAGCTCTGCTCCCATCATCACAACTCCTTGCCTTACTCTGTCTCCGACTCCTGTGCTGGAAGCTTGGTCCTCACATGGCAGTGTTGGGAGGTGGTGGAGCCTTTAAGAGGTGGGGCCAAGGGAGGGTGGGCGGGGCATGGGGGTGCAGCCCTTAAAGTAGAGCTTAAAGTGAACCTGAAGAGCTCTCTGGTTTCTTTTCTTTTCTTCCCTTTTATTTTTTAATGTTTTTATTTGAGAGAGAGAGAGAGAGAGAGAGAGAGAGAGAGAGAGAGATCCCACTAACTGGCTCACTCTGCAAATGCCCACAGCAGCCCCTAGCTGGGGCCACAGCTAAGACCCTGGAGCTCCACCCAGGTCTCCCACGTGGGTGACAGGACCCCAGCGACTTGAGCCGTCGTCTGCTGCCCCTGTTGGCAAGAAGCTGGAGTCCAGAGCCGGAGCTGGCTAAGTTCCCCAGGCTCTCCAGTGACTTAACCACGGAGCAGAGCACCTGCCCCATCTCCGGCTTTTCTCATCACGCGATCCCACCGTGTGGGGCCAGGGGGCGCTCCACCAGCAATGTGAGCTGAAGAAACCTCTTTGTAATGCACCCAGCGCTGGAAGACACACCACACGGTTGTGCACACGCGGTGGACGAGAGGTTTGCTCAGTGTTCCTCTTTTATACACATTTGTCTACTGGTTTTCATTTTATTTGGAAGGCAGTGAGGGACAGAGAAGGGAGAGAGAGAAGGAACATCTCATCGACCCCCAGTTCACTCCCCAAACACCTGCAACGATCAAGCCTGAGCCAGGCCAAAGGTAGGAGCCAGGAACTCCATCCAGGTCCCCCACGTGGGTGGCAGGGACCCAAGTACCTGAACGCTCACTGCTGCCTCCCAGGGGGCGCATAAACAGGCAGCTGACTTGGAAGTCACAGAGCCTGGATTTGAACCAGGCTCTCTAATGTGGGATGCAGGCACCCCAAGCAAGGATTTATCTGAGGCCCACACCTCCTCCCCCCACCGCCTCCGTGTTCTTCAGTCTAACCTGATGGCTCTCCAACATTAGCCAGCGTCCACATCTCCCAGAAGACTTGTGGAGTCAGATTCATGGACCGAAACGCAGATCTGGAGTGGGGTCCAAGAACTTGCGTTCCTTGGCCAGCTGCTAGGTTTTTAAAGAATGTCCACAAATTCATAAACAATCCTCCTTCGAGAGGGTGGGACCTTATTTCTCTCCCCTTGAGTATGGGCTAGAATGTAGCGACTCATTTCCAACCAGACACTCGTGGGAGAGGGGGTGTGCAATTTCAGGATGAGAATCTCAGAGGCGCTGCAGACCCCACGCTCTCTCGTGCACTCTGGGAAGACCAGCTCCCCACCCCCACCCCCCACCCCCCACCTGCAGACCCCTGAAACAGCCTGGGGAGGACATTGCTAGCATGGTTGCAGCCTAATGAGACCCCAAACCGCCAGCACCCAGCTAAATCGTACCTGAATTCCTGACCGCTGGAACTGTGTGGTGTGGTGCATGCTTGCTGGTAGGTAAAGGTGCTATGGCTAGGGCCAGCATTGTGGTGCAGTGGGTGACTCGTGTGCCGGCATCCCACATGTTCCATGGCACCCCACCAGTTCCAGGCCCAGCTGCTCTGCTTCTGGTCCAGCTCCCAGCTGATGCATCTGGGGAAACCGTGGAAGATGGCCCAGGTCCCTGGGCTCCAGTCACTCAGGTGGGAGACCCGGATGGAGTTCTGGGCTCCTAGTTTTGGCCTGGCCAAGCAGCAAGTGTTGCAACTATTTGGTCAGTGAGCCAGCAGATGGAAGATCTTTGTCTTTGTTGCTCTGTCTTTCAAATAAATAAGATCTCTTCATTTGAAAGGCAGAGTTATATAGAAGGAAGGAAAGAGAGAGAGAGAGAGAGAGAGAGAGACTTCATCCTCTGGTTCACTCCCCAAGTAGCCACAACGGCCAAGGCTGAGCCAGACCAAAACCGGGAGTCAGGTGCCAGGCATTTCATCTGGGTCTCCCACATGGGTGCAGGGGCCCAGGCACTCGGGCCATCTCCCACTGCTTTCCCAGACCATCAGCAGGGAGTTGGATTGGAAGTGGAGCAGCCAGGACTCCAAGCAGCACCCACAGGGGATGCCAGCATTGTAGGTGGCGGCTTTACTCACCACACCACAGTGTCTGATCCAACAAATGAATCTTTAAAAAGAGATAAAGGTACGGAGGCTGGAACAACCTCCGTACAGGTTACAATAGACAACGTAATGCATCAGATAATACTCCTGTCTCTACCCACTGGTCTAGCCTCCACCCCTTAGAAGGCCTGGGAGTTTTCCGGGCCCATAAGCTGCCGTCGGCCAGGAACCCAAAGCAGGGCACGTGTTCTGAGGTTCCTACCACGCGTGTTCACTTTCTCCTTTCTGCTGACGTCAGCGGTTCCCACCGGTCGCTCTTTCCTGCGAGGGTTTCTACTGGGAAGATTAACAGCGATACAGCCGAGCAGAGCTGGACTCAGACGCCTGCTTCTGCCTTCTGGGTCATAAAAGATGATCTGCACGTGGACGAAGAACCAGACAGGTTTAGGGGAGAGAAGAGGAAATGATTAAAAGATGAGGCCATTCGTTCTCTCTCGCGCTCCCTCCGACTGAGCTGGAGCAAGCAAACAAAGTCTTGACGAGAGAGGGGCAGATAGCACAGGAGGCGTCCGGCTATTGAGGAAGGAGCCACCGAAGCTTCTGGCGGTGCTGGCGAGGCTGCTGGCTCGCCCAGCTGCAGAGGAGACGGAGAGTTTACCCGTTTGCGGTGTCAGTTAGAACGGGGCGCGCTCACTTCCTGTCTGGTTCTCCCCCGAAGACCAGCACAACCCTCAGCAAGGATGCTTTTCCCAGACTTTCATTCTTGGTTCCTTTCCCAATTGGCAGATGTGGGCCAAGAACGGCAGTTGAGCTGCAGGAGGGGCGGGATGGAGAAGACAGGCTCCCGAGCCAGAGCCCGAGACCGTGACAAAGGGACGCGTGTGGGCTGCTGGGGGTGCAGCCCTACGCCGTCTCCAGTTTGGGTTGAGCCAAGCAAAACTGGCCCGGCAGATCTGCCTCGGGGGTCCCCAGTCCAGACGGTGGGGGCTTGCTCTGGCTTCTCCATTTGTGTAGAAACTGAAAGTATGACCTACGATGCCATTTATAAGGAATCTTTGAGACAAAAAGAAGGAAAGTGTCTGCTTGGAGCCAATAGTGGCGAGATGGTGACCTCAAAGGGACGTGTGGGAATTGGGGCGTGACGCAAATGCTCTGTATGTCTATTGCCGTCCTGATTACACGGGTGTGCACATTTATCGAAAGCCATTGGGCCGAGCACTTAGAATGGGACTGTATGATTGCACACAATCCCATCTCAATACTGTGGATCTTAATATATGTCTATGACATATGGGGCCAGCGTTGTGGCACAGCAGGTTAATCTGCCTCCAGCAGTGACTGCATCCCATATGAGTGCTGGTTCCAGTCTTGAGTCTCAGCTGCTTTGCCTCTGATCCAGCTCTCTGCTCATGCACGTGGGAAAGCAGCAGATGGTGGCCCAAGTCCTTGGATCCCTGCCACCCATGTGGGAGACCTGGATGGCATTCCAGGCAGAATTACAGAGAGAGGGAGAGAGGGAGAGAGGGAGAGAGGGAGAGAGAGAGAATCTTCCATCTGTTGGTTCATGCTCTACAATGACCACAATAGCAGGAGCCTGAAACTCCATGCAGGTCTCCCCTGTGGGTGGCAGAGACCCAAGTACTTGGGCCATTTTCTGCTGCTTTCCCAGTGCATCAGCAGGGAGCTGGATCAGAAGTGGAGCAGCTGGGACACCAGCTCGCTCTGCAGTGTGGGCTGCTGGTGTCACAAGGAGCAGTCTAACACGCTGCATACCAACTCTGGCTCCAGGAAGCAGAGTTCTACTCAGTGCGTCTATGCACGGGCAGTCTTGCTCCGCCTTGCTCTGAATCTGGTCTGAGATGCTTTTCCCGCTGTCTTGGAAACTTCTAGAAGTTGTAGCCCTCAACTCGAGCTTCCATTTGAGCTCCTTGGTGAGTTACCAAATCTCTGCCTATTTCAAGGAGGGATTGGTCTCCTCCTAAGACACCCTGTACCCCAGAGGAGTCCAAGGTTGACCAGTTGACGGCTGTCAGTCTGATGGAAGACAGGTGGGCCAATGCAGATACCAGTGAGGATGCTCAGGGTTGGAGGTCAGAGAAATTCTAACTCAAAACGGCCTGGAAAAATAAAATGAGTTTCTTTGTATGATCTCAAATACCTTTTGTTCCAATATTCATGTGTCTTTTCATTCCCTTTTTCAAGTTCAACTTCAACTTACTGAAGTTCCCTTGAATTTTATGGTTGGAATGAATATTTCCCAATGCAATGAATTGTGGGCCTTTTAAGATTGATTTATTTTGATCTGTGGCCTAAAACAATAGAACCCCAGGTCCTCAGAGTATTTGCAGATAGGCATTTGGTTACTACGGACTTCGGCCAGAGGCATAAACACCTGGTCAAAGGCACCTCTAAGAGGTGATGATGTGGAAGACAGCACCTCTAAGAGGTGATGATGTGGAAGACAGCACTGGATTGCAAAGTTGAATCTCAGCTGCTCTGCCTCTGATTCAGCTCCCCTGAGGGCTCAGCAGGGAGCAGGTTGGTGGTGACAACGGTAGTGCCAGGGGGTGGGTTTAAATCCAAGTTCCATTTATTCCCTGGCTTGGTTCTCCCTCCAAAAAACGCATACCCACCCCTCCTGTCGAAATCAAAGAAAACCAGTGTTCTGCCAATGCATGTCATCTTGGCTGGGCCACAGTGCCTGGGCACGTAGTCAAACTTTATTCTGGATGCTTCTTTGAAGGGGACTTTGGATGAGGTGTACATTGAGGTCGGTGGGCCTTGAGTAAAATGGGATGTCCGCTATGGTGTGGCTGGGCCTCACCTGCTCAGGTGAAAGCCCCAGAGGAACAAAAGGTCGACCTCCCCCAGGCCACAGGGAACTCCCAGCAGGTGCCTTCAGACTTCATCCGCAGCCTGGGTTCTGCCTCGTTTTCCGATGCAACGCCCAGTCTTTGGTCTCACCCTGCTGCTCTTTCCTGAGTCTACATCCTGCTGTTTGTACCTGAGAAGCCTCCACAACCATGTGAGCCAATTCCTTAAAGCAAATGCCCTCTCTCACTCTCTCTCTCTCTCTCTCTCTCTCTCTCTCTCTCACACACACACCCTATTGTTCTGTTTGGGGAGAATGCCAATTCAATGATGACGCACTCAAGGGGCCCCATCAGAAGAGATGTTCTACACTATTTGTCTTGGAAATTGGATCATTTTGGTCATTATTGCAGCATAACAAACTATTCCGGAAGTTATTGACTATAAACAGCAGTTACATCATTGTTTCTCACGATTCCTCAACTGGGACTGGGCTCAGCTGAGCGGTTCTTCCACTGGGCTTTATGTTATTGTGTGTTTAAGGATTTATTTGATTTATTTGAAAGGGAGAGAGAGAGAGAGAGAGAGGTCTTCCATCTACTGGTCCACTCTCCAGAGATCACAATGGCCAGGGCTGGGTCAGGCTGAAGCCAGGAGCCAGGAGCCCCAACCAGGTCTCCCACATGGGTACAGGGTCCAAGCACTTGGGCCACCTTCCATTATCCTCCCAGGCACATTAGCAGGAAGCTGGACTGGAAGTGGAGCAGTTGGGATGTCAGCATCACAGGCAGTGGTTTCACGCCCTGCACCACAGACCCCTTCCGCTGCTTATTCCAGAGAATGCATGCATACGGGGCGTCGGCTGGACAGTCTGCCAGTGGCTGGGCTCCGCTGTGGCTCAGGCAAAGCTGATTTTTCTCTCTCTCTTTCAGGGCCTGTCTTCCTTATCCCTCTCCCCAAATATTCTTCCGTGCGGTCCCACCAATGAACTGTCTTCACGGTAGCCCTCATCGGCATCTATCATCTCTACATTATCACTTCACTCTCTCTGGCCAGATTAGTCTGGCAATTCTCACCACACAATTATAACCAGATGTTCCCTAGAGGTAGGAAATGGAGATTTAACGTAATTAACCTGATCCTCCCAGGTTAAGTCTGGATGTCTTCATTGCTAATCTCTCAGATAATAAGGTGGGAGTCTGAACTTTGAGACTCCATCCCAAGAAAGGGCCCAGCTCCTGTGTGGGGGTGCCAGTGGAGTCCCGTGTGGTTTGCATTTCCAGATACAGGAAGAACTTTTGAGTCACTTCTTCAGGAGCCCTTGGAAGAGCTTCCAGGAGCTGATGACCCCTATGGTGGGCAGGACGGCCACGCTGGGGAGCACACAGGGTAGGGAAACTGAGGCCAGGCTGTGGGACCACGGGGGCATGAGACTCTCCAGGCAAATGGGTTGGAAGAATGAAATGAGCGTAGCCAGAAGCTGCACAGACTGGGTTACTTTGTTGCTCCTCTAAGGAGCCAAGAAGGAACCCTCATGCCCATAGCCATGCAGTGGGTTTCTGCCTTGGATGCACCCCAAGGTCCCCAGTGAAAGCTCAGGGACAGCAGCAGAATGCGTGGCCTTCAGTGGGAAGACTTTTGTTCATGTCTTCTACCCACAGACTTCATGCATCTTCCGTCTGCACTGTGCCCATGACCATCTCAGTCCAGGCACAACAGCAAATCTCTGAACAGCCAGCATCGCTCTGCTTCCACTGTGGGCCATTAAGTAAAACAGGAGTCACTTGAACGTGAGCACTGTGACTCTGAGACAGCCGACCTGAGAACTGAGATGGCCACCGAGCAGCTGCCAGGAAGGTAGCGTATACAGCGAGCACACACAGGAATCCATGCTGGTCCAGCGCTTCTCAATTACAGGGCTCTGAGGAGCGGGAGGGGGAGGCTGTAGAGAAGAATGGAGCTGGCCCCCACTCTGAGGGGCTCCCTGTCCATCAGATGTGGGCGCCTCACAGCTGCCCGTGGTAAACCTGGCCCGAGAGCGCTTGAGAGACAGGTGTCATGGAAGCTGAGGGGTGACCGGGAGAGGAGTGGGAGTCGGTGCTGTGGTTGGCATGCTTGTTCCCTCCTTAGAATTCTCAGCCCTCAAGGCGATGGTGTCAGGAGGAGATCAGCTCGCCTCCCAAAGGTGGGATCTGTGCCTTCAGGAAGCAGACTTCAGAGAGAGACCCCTGGGCCCGTCCACCGTGAGAGGATGCAGCCAGGAGGCGCCATCCCTGTATGAGAGCCAGGAAGACACCAAGCCGGCCCTGGCCTTGAACTTGAACTTCTCAGCCTTCAGAACTGTGAAAAATGAATCTCTGTTGTGTGGCATGTTCTTAGGGCAACTTGAATGAACCAAGATGGCTGGCCAGCTCGGACGTGCACACCAGACGAAGATCTGGGTACACTCTGGCCAGGCTGGGTGGCCTGAGTGAGGGAGACACACACGGTGCCAAGCTGTGCATGGCCCTCCACCTTCCAGCCCTGCTAACCCTCCCCACTGCACCCCTTCACAGGGAGCATTATACTCCCGAGACCCAGAGAGGGTGAGCCGGGAGCCTGGGGTCTCATAGCCAGTTCAGGCTGCAGAGGGAACCAAAGCAGGGGGCACTGGGAGGGAGGGGGCAACAGTGTCCCGAGTGGGGGACTTTCTGAAGCTGACAAGGACACCACGAAGCTGGGAGCAGCCAGCCACTCCCTCCCCAGACAGCTGCACCTGCTCACGGGATGGCCAAGCCAAGGAAACACAAATGTCTCACAGCATAGCCCAGCGCCCCATCCTGCTGTTGCTTTTCCCAAACAGTGCCATGGCAACCAAACAGACCAGAGGGCAGGCTGCAGGCAGAGGCAGAGGAATCGTGATGGTGGGCCGCCTGCCGGCCATACGGAGCATTCACAATATGCCAGGCGCCTCACCAAGCATCAGGTGGGTTCCCCCATGTTACCCTCCCTCGAGGCACCCCAGTGAGAGCAGTGTTTCCTTGGGCAAGATGACGCTGCCTTTGAAAGCTCTGAGCATGAGCTACAATCTCCCTGCAGACCCCAATAACACACCTCCCCCTGCCCGAGAAAGCCAGGATGCTGAGCAGGGGCTGTGGAAATGGCACAGAGACCTGAAGCTCCTTGAAGGCATGGGTTGCCCTCGGTTTTGCTTACTCAGGTGGCCCGGGACTTGGAGCAGGGCCTGGCATGTGGTAGACTCCACATTTGTTAAGTGACGTCAAGAGCCACCAATGCACCACATGATGCAAACATGGAGCTGGCCCTTCCGACTGGCTCCTATGCAATCAGCTTTGCTGTCTGAAACTCAGACGTTTCCTTACCCAGGCCTCAAACGGCAGTCCCTTGAACATAACCTAGATATAATGTGGATGGACCGAGTCAGCCCTTACCTTGAACTTGAACTTCTCAGCCTGCAGGAGAAGCCAGGACAGGACAGTGACACGCAGCACAGTGCACCTGGTCAACAGTCAGCCCTGGGCGGGGCTGGGGGGTGTTCTTGGCCCAGCCGGCTGGCTCCCAGGGCCTTTCCTAAGCCCGTTCCCCGGGCTCATCCTGCTCCCTTCCCTTACCCTCCAAAAACGCAAGCTCTTCTTTCACGAGATTGAATTTGGGGGCCTCGCTTCCCATATCACGGCGGGATCGTTCCGCGTCATCGTGTGTCACGGGTCTTAAGTTTCCTGTCAATGTTCAGGAAACACAAATGCCAATCCACTGGAGACAAAGGCTGCTGGCTCTCAGGGGCTTTCCAGGGCTGCGACGGCACCTGCTTGGGTACTGCCCCGTGAAGGGGGGTGAGTGCCGAATTGGCTGCCAGCCCCAAGTACCTGGGGCGGCAGCAGCAGCAGCGGGCAGAGACCTGCGCCATCTGTCAAGGGCGTTTGTTTTGCTCTCTAGAGAAATGAGGAGCCTGGAGGGTGTTTTTCTGGCTGTGAATTCTTGGCGTTCTTTCAGCAGAGTCAACACTGCCTGGCCTCTCCTCTGGCAGTGCTCAGCCCGGGTGATGAATAACAGAGCCACGGGCTAAGGCAGCAAACCAAGGCCTCAGAAGTCACCTGATGAGGGGGTTCTAACTCCCTGGCCCTCAAGCCCACCGTGTGATAGGGTCCTTGTTGTATTGGTACATCGCATATGAGAAACACTGGCAGGGCTATGGATGATGTCGCATGTGCAAGCTGGCCCTGAAGCCCATCATATTATACGATACTCATTGTATTGCTACAGTGTGCATGAGAGACGTTAGCAGGGCTGGGGATGTATTAGGTGATGGCTGGTGCACTGGCCTCCAGGTTCTCTGTTACCTTCCTCTGAGCTTGTCTCCAGGCCTCTGTGCAATGCCCTCATTGCCACCATTACAGACAAAGGGCCTTAGAGGCAGAGGGACTCACCCAAGGCTGCAGCGAGTTAGTGGCCAAGCTGGGACCAGTGCTGATCTGGGGGGCTGCGCTCTGTCCCTGGCGTTGTCATCAGCTCAAATCTGCTAACACGCAGGCGCAGTACTGCAAAAACACACCTGCCCAGCATAAACGCATGGGAAGAATGTGCCTCACCTGGCCCACGGGCTCCAGGCAGGGATGGGGCAGGTGGGGACCTGCTGCTGATGGCACCGGGGAAACTTATGACACGCATAGCTTATGAGGAAGGCGGCTTCGGTGCAAAATCGGAAGCCCAGGACGGAAGCCCCGCCTACTTTAGACACAAAGACGTGAAGGAGGACAATCAAGCCTTGCACGCTCATCTGACTTCCTGCTGTCCACTTAGGGATGGGAGGGACCAATGGTGGAGGGGGTGGGGTGGGGCTGCGTTTAGCTGGGCAGGCGCTCACCTGGGGTCTGGCACTGGAGAGCCGGCTCCCCTTGGGCTCCCACCTGCTCTGGCACTCCTCAGGGCAGGGGGAGGCACCCTCGCCCCCTCCCTCCTCAGAACCAGGGTCACAGGCCTGGAGTCCCCCCACCCCCGTAGCCCTGCGCAAGTGCCCTCAGCCCCCAGGAATCCCGGAGGCGTCCCCAAGCCTCTCATGCTCCTGCAGCTTCTCCATAATCTTTCTCGCAGCCTTAGAGAAGCTGACCATATACAGCTGGGGCCGGCTGCCTTGTCTTACCTGCGGTCTGCCTGGCTCAGCTGAGAACCTGCGCTGGGGACAGATCCTGGAGGCCCCCTCCCTGCGCCTCCTCTCTCTCCTGCCCCCTCCCCTCCCCTCGGCACCCTCCCCCAGGCTCAGAGGAAGGTCACATGGAGTCCTTGGCTGGAACACTCGGCAGCTCTCAGAAATCCTAAACACTGCGGACTTTAAGGGGCCAGCCCGGGAGAACAGGGAGTCCTCTCAGGCAGGCTGCAGGCAGGCAGCATGGAAGATGCCTTATTAGGTCATCCCATTCCAGGAGGGTGTGAGCCTCTCTTAACTGCCCAGCAGCCCTGGGAATGAAGCTCCCGGGGAGCCATCGCCAGACCACGCACCCTCAGCACAGGCACCAAGCCCTGGCCAGCCCAGGCAGCGGCTGCTCCGGACACTGAACCTCCAGGTTCTGTCCTCCGAGCCCCTCAGTCCTTGCCTTTCCCAGGGCACTGAGCCCCTTGGAGCACGGCGGCGGGGCTCCACGCCAGCTCCATGCTAATGCACCTGGCAATCCGCGACCTCCCTCCTTCTCCTTGGCCCCCAGGAGGGGGGCTGCTCTGAGTGAACCTGCACTCCCCTGCCTTGCACCATGAATGGGTGAGTTTCCGAAAGCTACTCCTGAGAGCTGGGAGACACCAGCCAGCCAGTCCTGAGCCACAGAGCCCTGTGGCACTCAGAGCCCCCGTTCTGATCTCCCAGGTGTTTCAACCAGCCCCCTACTCGATTTGCTGCCCCGGAAGAATCTCATGGTCTCTGCCACACCAAGAAGAGGTGGCTTTGCGAGCTTTGCAACATCTTCAAGTGCACGCACCCAGGGTAGGGTGGTGTCGTGGTTATGAAATGCACACCAACCCCAATGACTGTGAATGGGTTTTCTCTAACACTAATGGGCCACGGGAAGGGGAGGAAGGGGACACAGGAGCTCAGGGGGATTAGGGTGGGAGTGGGGACGTGGCCAAAGAAGTAAATATAGAACCAACCGTGGAAAGACTGCTGCCACCCTAAGCTAACTTGGTAAGTTTTCCTCCGTGGGTAACTAACACGCTGATCATCTCTGATCTGAAATTCTGAAATCCTAAATATTGCAAAATCTGCAATGTTTTGAGGACACATGTGGAAGATTCCACACGCAGCCTCACGTGATGGGTCATGAACATTTATGGACTGAAAATACCGTGCAAGGTCACTTTTAGGTTACATGAATGTGTGCATGAAACGTACGTGAATTCTGTTTAAACCTTTCCATCCCCCAAGTTATCTTATTATTTACTCAAATATCTGAAAATCCCCAAACACCCACAATCCAAGCATTTTGGATAAGAAATACTCAACTTGGGAACCAGCACTGTGGCACAGCAGGCTAAGCCACCTCCTGTGATGCTGGGATCTCACATGAGCACTGGTTCAAGTCCCAGCTGCCCCACTTCTGATCCAGCTCCCTGCTAATGCACCTGGGAAAGCAGCGGAAGATGGCCCAAGTGTCTGGGCCCCTGCACCCCTGTGGGAGAGCCAGACAGAGTTCCAGGCTCCTGGCTTCAGCCATTATAACCATTTGGAGAATGAACCAGCAGATGGAAGATCTCTCTCTCTCTCTCTTCAAATAAATAAACTTTTTTGAGAAAGAAAGAAAGAGAAAGAGAGGAAGGAAGGAAGGAAGGAAGGAAGGAAGGAAGGAAGGAAGGAAGGAAATACAGACGCCTGGGCAAACCCCCAGACCTTCCCACTCTAGGGAGCTGGAGACCCCTGGCGTTCGTAGGTTTTTTTCCACAGCTTTCCAGCAGATTCTACCCAGGCAGCAAGCTCATGTGAGGCCACATTTCAGCTCTAATCCAGGCAGCGTGATCTGGGAGCCAGGAAGCCTCATGTTTGGTCAATTTTTGCAGCCAGGATAGTTGCCCAATCCATCTTCATGTCCCTGGTCTCCGCAGATGCACCTGCACACATCTGGGCTGCACTCTCGGGGAGCCGGGAGTCGCCATGATGCCATGACACGGGATAACTCACAGCAGCGTTCCTTGTCATTGTCTCGGCCCTCATCTGAGAGCTTAACATAAAGTGGGCAAAGGATGGCCCTCGTGGGGTCAGCACTTGGCTGACCTCTTGAAAAGGCGGACTGCATTTCCTTCTTTGTAGCCATCAATAGTTTATCAATTAGGAAAACACCATATATGGATTCTAGGAGACTGTTCCTTTTTTCAGACTGTTAGAAATCCTTTTTTTAAAAAAGATTTATTTATTTGAAAGGCAGAGTTACAGAGAGGCAGAGGCAGAGAGAGAGAGAGAGAGAGAGAGAGAGAGTCTTCTATCTGCTGGTTCATGCCCCAAATGCCCACAAAAGCCAGGACTGGGACTGGCCAAAGCCAAGAGCCCAGAACTTGATCCAAGTCTCCCATGTGGGTGGCAGGTATGCATGTACTGGAACCATCACTGCTGCCTTCCTGGGAGTGCATCAGCAGGAAGCTGGATCAGAAACAGAGGCGGGACTCACCCCAGGCACTCTGATAAGGGATTCAGGAATGTCTCAAGTGGTGTCTGAGCCAGTGCACCAAACACTCACCCTGAAAAGCTATTTCAGATGCAGAAACAAGCCAACAGAGGAGTTGAGAGGTGGTAAAGCCAATGCAGTTGTAATACATCACGCTGCCCCTTTGATGCGACAATGCCAGCAGAGGAAGACAGCAGGCTCCTTCTGCACCTGAGACTGGAGGCAGAATCCTTAGCAGAAACACCACCTACTGGCTTTCCTGGTCACCTCTGAGAATCTGCCCTAGCCTGTGTCTACCTCAGCCAAAAGACGCACATACAAGAAGGGTCTTTTAACAGGTCTCAGAAAATGCGTGTTATGAAAAAACGCTGCATGAATTTCATTTTTTGCACCAAAAATGCATTTATCTTTTTAAGAAAGATTTGTTTATTTGTCTGAAAAAGGAAGAGAGAGAGAGAGATTTCCATCCACTGGTTCACTCCCTAAATGGCCACAACAGCCAGAGTTGGACCAAACTGAAGTCAGGAGCCAGGAGCTTCATCCAGGTCTCCCACATGGGTGTCAGGGGCCCAGGCACTTGGGCCATCTTCTGCTGCTTTCCCCAAGCCATTAGCAGCTGGGACTCGAACCAACACCCATATGGGATGCCAGAGTCACAGGCGGTGGCTTTACCTTCTACACCACAACACCAGCCCCTGTACTTATCTTCTAATTCCATTTTCCCATGAACTTTTTGAAGATCCCCTCACATATACACAAGGAAAATGATTGTCGCTCAAGAAATCCAGCCATGGAAATATTTGGGATTTTTTTCTTTGCAATCCATCCTGCAGGACCCATAACACCCAAGAGTTTTCTTATGCAGATGTATATGTTCCCATGTTGCCTCCACAAGGGTCCATTTCCCAGTTGTGACTGTCTGAACCTGAAGACGTGCACGCATCACTGCGGTTTTCCCATCCCTTAGTACAGCTGGGTTGGCAATCTCCCACTTATGACCTCAAGCAGCATCTGACTTTCATCAAATGTACTCTTTGTAGTGCAAGAGAAAAGGCGAGGGGAATTTTTACACGGTCGTAGCTCCGCAGGTGCCGCTCTGTGCCTATGAAAAATAATAGATGTACGATTTCCAGAAAACAGCCAGTTTCTGCGGCTGCTGGGAGCTTTATGGAAGAGGAAGGAGAAGTCAGAATTCATCTCCACGTCTCAGCAGCTGTATAGGGGAGGCTTCGAGCGGTGCAGGTGTTTGAAACACACCGAGAGTCCCCACCGAGGACGAGTGGGCGAGGTCGCGGGCTTACTGTGCACCTGACCGCGTAGAAAATGAGTTCGTTTTATTCCGACTGCATTATGGCCAAATGAGAGACGGCTGCCACCAATGTAAGAAGCCGGACCCCCAGGACAGGAAAGGCATCCAACTCTGGGATGGCTGCCTCCGCGGTCTACCTGACCAGCCTCCTGCCTGGCCACGGCCACGGTTTCCACCACGAGGGACCTCCCTCGCACTCAGAGCCTGCATCTCCCTGGGTTCCGTGGGCAAGATGCTTGCAGGACCACTGTGGGAATGGGGAGTTCCCGCAGAAGGCACTGATCGCCCAAAACCCATGCCCTGCGTTGAGCTGCGGCCTGTTCTCTCTCTTCTGTTCATGCTCTCCATCTTGCTCCCGGAGGGAAGCAGAGACTCTCCTACAAAGAAAGGTACCAGGGGAGCCGGAGCTGTGGTGCAGCGGGTTAAGCGCTGGCCCCGAGCGCCAGAATCCCATATGGGCACCAGTTCTAGTCCCAGCTGCTCCTCTTCCCATCCAGCTCTCTGCTATGGCTTGGGGAAGCAGTGGAAGATGGCCCAAGTCCTTGGGCCCCTGCACCCGTGTGGGAGACGCAGAGGAAGCTCCTGGCTCCTGGCTTCGGATCAGTGCAACTCTGGTCATTGTGGCCATCTGGGAAGTGAACCAGAAAGGCACCAGGGACTCCATGGCCCTCTGCCCACGACCACTTCCCAAGCAACAGACACCAGTAGTAGGTCTGCTCAGAGCTTTCTCTTTCCAGGCCCAGCCACTTGAGCTTCTCCAAGCAGCCCAAAATGATGCCATTCCAGAGTGGACATCATGTGAACCACCCCTGGCCCCGGGTCTTAGCCCCAGGGCGAGGCCCAGCTCTGGAAGTCCGAGCAGAGCAGAGAGGAGCTGCCACTGTCTTCATCCATTGGTTCACTGCTCACAGTGGGCTCCCCGGGTGATCATGGCATCCCACAGAGCTTGCAAGGAACAAAATCCCCCCACAAAATTCCTATTAAGCCAAGTTTCTCTCAACCTGGACTTGAATACATATAATAAATGCACAAATTTTCTCTTTCATACATAGATATACACACGTAATAGATCACCATTAAGTATGCATGTATATGTAATTCATCTCAACGAGTTTTCCTTCCTAAAGCAGCCAGCTAGGACATACTTAATTCAGTATAACAATAATACTTAATAATAGGCCGGCGCCGCGGCTCACTAGGCTAATCCTCCGCCTAGCGGCGCCGGCACACCGGGTTCTAGTCCCGGTTGCCCCTCTTCCAGGCCAGCTCTCTGCTGTGGCCAGGGAGTGCAGTGGAGGATGGCCCAGGTGCTTGGGCCCTGCACACCATGGGAGACCAGGAAAAGCCCCTGGCTCCTGGCTCCTGCCATCGGATCAGCGCGGTGCGCCGGCCGCAGCGCGCCGGCTGTGGCGGTCATTGGAGGGTGAACCAACGGCAAAGGAAGACCTTTCTCTCTGTCTTTCTCTCTCACTGTCCACTCTGCCTGTCAAAAAAAAATACTTAATAATAATACTTAATACTTAATTCAGTACTTAATTCAATAGAATATAGGTAACTAATCTTAGTTCAATTTCCAAAATATCTATAATTAATCTCAACCAAATGATGTTCTGCCAAGTTCCTTCTGGATCTTGGTGCTTCCATTCAGGTTATTAGGAGTCTGTCACAGCTTCAAGTCACAGGCTCGATTCTCAGGCTGGTCTCCTTATTTCTGTCTACTTGAAAGGCAGAATGACAGAGAGAGAGAGACAGATGGAGATATCCACTCACTGGTTCATGCTCCAGATGCCTGCAACAGCAATGGCAGGGCCAGGCCAAAGCCAGGAGCCCAGAACACAACTCAGGCCTCCTGCACTGGTAGCAGGAGCCCAGGTACCTGAGCCCAGGCCCCTGTGACCTTCCAGGGTGCACACCACCAGGAGGCTGGGTAGGAGGCAGGTGGCGGGGCCTGGAGCCGGCACTCCCACCTGGGCTGTGGCTGCACCCTAAGCACACCTGTTACTTCCTGGTGCAAGTGAACAACCAAAGGGAAACCAAACAGCCCCCTGGGAAATGCTTCCAGGTAAGCAGCAACCCACGTGCAGGCCCTGGGACCCCGCCAGGTATGAATCCCAGGTAGGAATCTGCCGCCTGCCCGAAGCCCCTGCCTGCTCACTGTGTCCCTATCTTGATCCCAAAAGGTGGCACAAACCGAATTAGCTCCCAGGCAAAACCGAATTAGCTTCTTTCTCTCTTTGGCTGCCGTTTCTCACGGTATTGCTGCTTTTCTAGCCGGGCAATGAGATTCCCTGACCTCAGGGAATGTTCTGGGGCACCGGATACTCTGTGGTCCGAATTAATAACCCTCACCCACACAGGCTGCTCCTCCTGCTTCTCCCAAGAACGCAGCGCACGAGGCCACGGTGGCCGGGGGGCTTTTCATGGCCTCAGCTGGCTCCGGCCCTGCTGACATTAAACCTGGAGACTGGCCATGTTCCGAATCTCTTCTAGGATCGGGTGGCTTAATCACTTGATGTTTTTCCATTATGTTCCCCTGTTCCATCCCCCACCCCTCCATGCTAGAGCACTAGATACTGCATAGTCTAGGGATGAACCTACGTTATCAGTCTTGACCTCTGGAAGTATTAGCCCAAGCCTTTAAAAGGGGCTGAAGACTGCAGGCCAGCAGTGGCAGTTTGACCCCAGTCAAACTGGGGGTCCTGGGGTTCCTCTGAACTTCAAGCTATGGTCTGAGTGACAGCAATGGAGGGGGGACTGCTCCCTCACACTGCAACCGGCGCCTCTGGCCTCATCCAGTCTGCCCCTCCCCTGGGAAAAGAACTCCCCAGAGCTAAGAGCATCCAGCTCTGGACTCCCCGTGCCTCTCTGGATCACACTCCCAGCTGTGCAGAGAGCCAGAGTTTAGCTGTGTGCTGGGGGGGAGGTCCACATGGGTCTGACCGAGGCCCCCAGGTACAGCGTCCACAGAGCAAGCTCTGGGATCCCAGCCCAGAGCCAGGGCCAGTTCTCTGAACACCATCTTATCTCCCCATGGAGCTGCAGAGAGCCGAGTTTCCATCTGAACCCAGGCGGCAAGGTCACGCTGAAGCTAAGTTTTGTTCAAAACAGCAAGATAGAACATATTCTACTTCAATCAACAGGGTAGCCTGATTTATACCGGTCGAGCATCTTGACAGGTGGTATGTTTGCCTGAGGCCCCCGTCCGTCAGGGGCCAGCCTGTTGCTACTGGTAAGAATTTTGTTCTCAAGGGCTCCTACCTGATGATAGAATCTTCTGAACGGGGTTGCTCGGTGTATAGCAAGCTTCGCTTCTACGTGTTTTTGGTCCCTCTGGAAATGCGTGCAAGCGGATGACAAAATGGGATTTTATTTGTCTCCTTTTCTGCTGAGGTCTTGAAAGGCTAAGAATAAGACAGTGAATGCTAAGTGTTTTCACATTCCACAAAGAAGTGCTAGACCATTGCTTTGGGGGGGGTCTGTCGCTCTCAATGAGACACCCTGAAATTCAGCCGCATAAAGCAATACTTCCACTTGCTCAAAATCCACCTTTAGAATTTGTTTAGCACACAGAGGAGTGGCTCCTCCACTACCACTCACTTCCTAGGTCGCAAGGCCACATGGCAGGAGCTGGCTGCGGTGGCTGTGCCGGGTCATTCAATGGGGGCCTGGACTTTTCAGTTAGTTAGGGTTCTCATGCCCTTTCCGCGAGGCTAGCTTGGGTCCCCTCACAATGTGGCAGCCTGGCTTATCAGCCTTCTTCCATGGCTACTGTGTTACCACTGAGAGGAGCTGATGATACCAGGCCACTGGAGGGCTGGGTCTAGCACAGGAACAGGGTCACTTCCACTGTGTCCAGTTGGTCAAGGTGAATCCCAAGGCCGTCCCAGGTTCAAAGGGGCCAGGCAGGGAGATCATCCACCTCTCCACCAGCAGAGCCAGATGCATGTCCACAGGAGAGGAGGAAGTGACCACGGATGGCCACTTTTGGAGACGATCTACGATTGTCTATGCCCAATGTGCAATGGAGATGACCCCTACGCTCTGCAACCCTCAGCGCCATGCCCGTGGAGGGGTGCAGGTGAGAGATCCATGCCCGTGGAGGTCAGAGCTGCGAGCATTCCTTGGGAAAAGTTGGAGTGCTCAGGCATTTTCCTAGCCATGCCGGTCCTCATCACCAGCCTGGCAACAGGGTCTCTGGCACGGTTTGATGTATTCTACCAACATTGACTTCTAGAATTTTCCCTCCAGCTGCACCATGGTCAAGGAGCACCAGCGTTTCACACATCCGGGATCTGGCCAGCCTTGCTCACAATACCAAAAGGGAGGCCCACCCCAAGTATCTGCGGGCGGATGGATGGAGCGACAAGGTGTGATGGGGGCTTGGCGGCCTGTGTGGGTGGAGCTGCTCACCCGAGCACAGGCATCCAGAGATGGTTCAGCCTCCAGTGTTCCTAAGGCTGTAGCTAGTGGGGCAGGGGCTCCTCCTAGCACTCCAAGTCTCCTTTGTGTAACCCGGATTTTCTTCTGGGCCTCTGTGTGTGTGTGTGTGTGTGTGCACAGAATGTGCTTGTGTGCACACGTGTTTCATTTCATTGATCTCTTTATTTGTATTTGACAGAGGGTCGGGGTGTGGACAATGAGATTTTTCATCCACTGGTCGACTCTCCAAAAGCCCCAAAGCCAGGCTTCCCAAGTGGCGTCCTCACCACCAGGCCAAATGTCTGCGTTCTTATTTCTGCTTGCACCATTGCACCTAAGGCAAATGTCAGCGCAAAAGGTCAGGCCGTGACCTTTCATCAGCATCCAGGTCATTTTGAACCAGGGACATCGCGAGGAGCCGGGAGCTGGTTCCAAGGTCAGCCGACACCCTCAGCCCACCGGACTCGTAGCTTCCTGTGCTTCCAGGAAGAGACGCAGAGCCTTGTCTGGCTCCCAGGACCCAAGCCCTCCTGGTGGGGGTCGTACGCCTCTCTGGGTTCTGCGGGGCACCCTGCTACACTGGATCTCAGCCGAAAGCCCGAGAGGCAATGGGGCGTCTGAGATACTGCTGTGCCCTCCTCCCTTTGTGAGGCCACCGGGGAAGCGGTCCAGGCTGCTTACGGGGAAAAAGGCAGGCAGAGGACCCCGGGGTCCCAAGATCTCATCTGTTTTCTGTGAGTCCCTGCTTGTCACTGTCAGAGGGTGGGGTTCGGGGGAGGTGGCCCTGCCCCAGCCTCATCTGCATCCCTCCTCACAGGGCTGCCCCTGCACTGGGGGGCACAGAACAGTGTCCCCTGTTGGGCTCTGTGACACTGGTCAAGCTGGGCATGGTGTGGCTCAGAAAGCCGCCCACCACCCTGTGGTGGCCCCAAGTCCCTTGGGGGTTGGGACTATGCCCCTCCTTTGAGTCAGGGGCTACTCCCACCAACAGCATATGATGGAGATGAGGCAGGGTGGCTTGGAGCAGGGTGTAACAGGGAGGCAGTGGGCACTACCTCCCAGGGAGCTGCCCCACTGTGTTCTCCAGTGCTCCAGCCCATGCACCTGCCAGGCATGATCATAACCAACCATGCTGAGAGCACGAACGGGCCATCGGGGGTGGGGGGTGCATCCTCTTGCCCCATCATTCTTACTCCCAGCCTTTTGCGTTTCCCAAGCACTTAGGGGCAGGAGCAAGCCAGCCTTGCTGTGGCCACTCAAAAGTCCCCAGAAGTCCCTAGTCCTAGCCAGCCAGACGGTGTAGGCAGTGTTTTATTTTTTTAAAGATTTATTTATTTACTTGAAATTCAGAGTTGCACAGAGAAGGAGAGAGAGAGAGAGAGAGAGAGAGAGAGAGAGAGAGATCTTCCATCCACTGGTTCACTCCCCAGTTGGCTGCACCGATCCAAGACCAGGAGCCAGGAGCTTCCTCTGGGTCTCCCACGCGGGTGCAGGGGCTCAAGGATTTGGGCCATTTTCTACTGCTTTCTCAGGCCATAGCGGACAGCTGGATGGGAAGTGGCGTAGCCGGGACTCAAACCAGCACCCATATAGGATGCCTGAACTGCAGGCAGCAGCTTTATCTGCTACATCACAGCGCTGACCTCAAAGGTGGTGGTTTTATACTACCAACTCCTCCATGTTTCCCCACAGCACTGGGACGTGGACCACAGCCTCGGCATCAGTCCTTACGAGACAAGTGCTACTTCGGTTATGGAAACATCAAGAAACAGAGGTGGCGACTTGCCCTTGGTGGGGGTGGAGGGTCTCGGGGTTGGCACCAGGACTCCAGACTGGAGGAAACCAAGTTCAAAGGCAGCGTCTCTCCTTTTGTTGTGGGTTTTGTTCTCATGAGAACCCTCAATTCTCCAGTGCGCTCTGGGCTTCTGGGGAGGAAGCCTGCCCCCAGACAGTATCCTTGGCCAGGAAGACAGTGCTAATGGCAGGTGCCTCCTGTTGCTTCTGAGAGAGGAGACGGGGAAGACGGGCCAAGGGCTGGGTGCAAGGGCTCCCTGCTACTACTGCAGGGACCACAGCCCCTGTCATTTGTTCAAAGCCTGGGGTGCGAGCCGGGTAGGGAAGTAACAATACGAGGACGTTCATGGGGCAACTTGGGATTCCTTTCAAGAAGGAGGGGAAGAAGTGGCCTCTGAGGGGCTGTTTGTCCAGCAGAAGGGAGACTGTGTTCAATGTCGGAGCTGATGGTCTCAGCATGCATTTTGCAATGAGGACTGATCCTATGGATGCTATGCAGCTTCAGGTGGCTGGGTAGTGGGGGAAGCACAGAAAAATTGATGCACTCTCCAGGCTAGAGCGTTCACTCTTGATGTGATCAGACAACTCAGAGAGAGAGAGAGAGAGAGAGAGAGAGAGAGACTCAATTACTAATACAAAGGATTCTCCAGACACCTCTCAAGGAGATCACACACAATTGAGAGCCAGGTTCAGAGAGGGTAGGTTCTAGATATGTTCCCCGGGGATTTGAACCTGGTGACTGTCTTGTTCCAGATACTGCCACTCAAGGGAATGGTTGACAAGGCTTTTCTGATGTTCCTCTGCTCCGTCCCTTGGAGGAATGGTGGTTCAAATCCCAGGCAGGCTCCTGGATCATGACGCTGTCCCTTGGTCTAGCTTGTGTTACGTGAATGTCCCGCGGGGCGTCTCCCTCTCCCCCATGCTCCTGCCGTGGGGTGCTGTCCACCGCAAGCCATGCCCTTGAGCCACCGGAAGTGTGAGCTAAGGAACCTTCTTTTCCTTCCAAAGTGCCGGGCACCAGGGGTTTCCTAACAGCAAGGAAGCTGCCTGACAGCAGGGACTTTCTACTCCTGGATGCTGTTGTTCTGGGCGATGTCACCCGCCCCTCTGTGGACAGGCTCCTTCCAAGAGGGAAGAACGCCTAAGGGAAGGAGCCGAATGAGCATCTCCTCGGTGTCAGGCAGCACTGCAGGATACAAACCTGTCTGAGCCCTGGGCTTGGCAGCAAGTGCAATGCAAGACCAGCAAACGCTGATTTACTGTAACAATATGGGCTGGTGATGTCATCCGCGCAGTAAACAAGAGTAGCTATTGGGTTGTAAATAACCTCTTTACAGTCACTCCAGCAGGGCTCATACCAGATGTACAGTACACGCACGCTTGCTTTATGGAAATTCCTTTCCTTTGCAGAGACGGGGACGCGAGCTTTAACATAAAGTTATGTGTGTGCGGTGCACACGGCGTTCTTTTGTGCTTCTTACGTGATTCGGTTAACTCTTCTTGGGTCTCTCTACAGCAGAACGGGCCCGGTGATGCGTGCTCTGGTTTGGTGCATCTGATATGTGGACTCGTTTCCATCATGTCGAGTCCCCAGCCTGCCCATTGCTTTGTGAATCTAAGTGTCCCCATTGCCGTAGGACATGTGGCACCCCTCAAAAGGGCAGAGTGCTCTCTTGCACCTGTGATGTGAAAGAGAGAGAATTTCCTTCCCCTGAGATTCCTGGGCTGAAAAACACATTTTAAATTACTTTTTTTTATTTACTTGAGAGGCTAGGAGAGGGCATGGGGAAGGGAAGGAGAAAGAGAGAGAGAGAGAGAGGAGAGAGAGCAGATAGGAGACAGAGAGACACAGACAGAGATCTCAGCTGCTGATTTACTGGCCCAGATGCCTGCAATGGCTGGAGCTGGGGCTGAGCTGGAGCCAGGAACTCAGTCCAGGTCCTGCCACCTGAGTGAGGACCCCAATGACTCAAGGCATCACGGCTGCCTCCCAGGATCTGCGTTGGTAGAGAGCTGGAGTCGGCTCTCGGATGCTGGCATTCCAACGTGAGATGTAGGTGTCCTATGTGCCAGGTTGGATGCTGCTCCTCAGAATGCCAGTCTTGTAGAGGAAGCTTTCACAGAATTTCAAGGACAGACTATTTCATCCATGTTGGTTCTTGACACACCCAACAAAGACTAGGGTCTGGACAACCCCTTCTCACTCTGTGGTCCTCACTCTCCCAGGTCCTGCCTTCCCACTCCAGAAAACCACCAACCTGATGTGTGTGTTCCTTACTGTCCAGCTTTCCTTGCTATGGAAAACATTTTTTAGTGCATTGTTTTTTGCTCTACAATTGGGCTTGTTGATGAGTAGGTGTGTGTGTGTGTATGTGTGTGTGTGTGTGTGTGTGTCCGCCATGCCTTTTTGAGGATCTTAAATATGGAATAAAGTTAGATAAGCAGATTTCTAAAAACTTGCTTCTAAACTTTTTAAAAAAGATTTTATTTATTTATTTGAGGGGTACAGTTACAGACAGTGAAAGGGAGAGACAGAGAGAAAGGTCTCCCTTCCGTTGGTCCACTCCCCAGGTGTCTGCAATGGTCGGAGCTGGGCCGATCTGAAGCCAGGAGCCAGGAGCTTCTTCCGGGTCTTCCATGTGAGTGCAGAGGCACAAGCACTTGGACCATCTTCTGCTGCTTTCCCAGGCCATAGCAGAGAGCTGGATTGGAAGTGGAGCAGCTGGGACTAGAACCGGCACCCATATGGGATGCCAATGCCGCAGGCGGAGGATTAACCTACTGTGCCACGGCACTGGCCCCACATCTAAACTTTTTCCCCTCAATGTGTCCATGCCCTAGGAAGGAGAAATGGTGATTTTGAAAGGGAAATCCATGCTCAGATGTTCTCCAAGATAGCACCAGGCAGTGAAAATGTGGCTCCTTGGAAAACTGGGGTTTCGACTGAGGTTTCTCAAAATCTTTATTCGACCTAAGGGCCAGGGTGGGAAGAGATGTTCCATAATGCTTCAGGTTCATCAGATGAACACCAGATGAACATCTCAGCAGTGGTGGGAGAGCCACGCCAATTTCCCCTGGCCCATCCCTCCCTTTCCTGGTCTCCTTCCCTTCCTCAGTTTCCCCGTCCCATCCACATTTCCTCCCCACCCCCACTGAGTGCCCGCTAAAGCCAAAGCATGCCAGGGGTCAGAAAAGCACACCCACAACCTGAACTACATCCAAGGCTGCCTGGCACTCAGCAAACGCCTCCTCCCGGCAGGACTCCCACTTCTGAAAAACACCTGCTTCCACAGGGACACAGTGCTTTGGGCAGGATCTTCCAGCACTGGGTCAAGAGGTGAGGAGGAAGCAGGTCTGTACACCTGGATCCGGGAAGCTGGGAGGTAGATTCAAGGACGTTTTTAAGGCAGGTGGTGTTTGGTATAATGCTTAAGATACCACTTGGGGCACCTACATTCCACACAGAGCGCCTGGATTCAAGTTCTAGTTCAGATTCCAGCTTCCTGCTAATACAGACCCTGGGAGGCAGCAGGTCTTGGGTTTCTGTCACCCCCGTGGAGACCTGGATGGAGTTCAAGGCTCCTGGCTTCAGCGTGGCTCAGACCTCGATGTTGCAGGCATTTGAGGACCAAATCAGTGGATGGAAAATGCATTCTCTCTCTCCTTCAAATAAATTAAATATTAAAGTTTATATTAAAAAGCCCACTCTAGCTTCACCTCCAAGCCCATGCCCCTCCCAGCCCCTCTGCCCAGGTGTCTCATGAAAAACACCTGTTCCTCATTTCCAAAGCCAAGAGGGAGAATGCTGATTGCTTCGGATCAGAATTGCCATATCAGCATTGAGGGGGCAGGGTCATTCCTGCTTTGCTCTTTAAAGAGCAACCAAATCCAGTTTTTGCCAGTTGTCGGGGTTCCATGAGCAGGCGCTTGGGGACAGGTGGCGAGCTGAGTCGCTAGGGGCCCGAGTCTGTGGCTGCCTGTCCCCCGTGAATCTCTCTTGGTCTGAGCGTGAAGTGTTGCATCCACACTATGACAGTACGCCTGTCACTTAGTCCAGACCTGCCTCCCTTTGTCCAAGAAAACAGCTGGAACGTGCAGATGGCATATTTACAACATGCTCCTGAGCTTCCAGAACCTTCTCCCACATTGCAATGGTACTCCACCTCCTTATCAAATTCCAGCATGGCCTCATGACCTTGGATGCAATTAAACCAGATTACACTTATCTCTGTTATTCAACCCAGCCCCCGTCAGAGGCCACCTCTGCGGGACTTCCTCTTGCAGCACCATCCATCTCAGACACAAAGTCAAGTCTGTGCAGCTGCAGATGGAGCGAGCACCACCCAGCTCAGCACAGCCTCTAAGTCAGACGACAGTGACAGGAGTCCAGGCGGGGGCCACAGTGGGTCGATTGAGTGATGCCGGGTCTTCGGAAAGGTCATGGGATCTGCCTATTAGCTCTGCATGGATTTCCAGGTTGTTTTTTGTTTTTTGTTTTTTGGTTTTTTGTTTGTTTGTTTGTTTGTTTGTTTTTGCACCAAAACAAACTTCTCTTTTAATTCCATTTTCCATGAACTTTATCAAGTCCCGGTGTACTTCCTGAGCTCTTTCACACAGAGCCGCAGTGTCCCCGTCACTTATTCCAGACCTGCCTCCCTGGATGGAGCTGGGGGTGGGGTGGGGCACCGTCTCCAGCAGACACTGCCCTGGGCCTTGCTCCCAGGGGTGGGAGGCCGCTGAGGCCCTGGGTGGAGTGGGGGGCAGCGTGTATGAGTGCCCTGCTGGGAAGCAGCCAGGAGCTCACAATCTGACTCGGGCTTGGAACGGAGGCGGCGGTTTCCACTCCCCTCTGCCAGGGCCTCTCCATCATAATCCCGGACAGGGCTGCCGAGCTGCCTGGCCGGGCCGTGCAGAGCTGGCTGGCGGGGGCTGATTTCATGGGGCTTTCGCAGCTGGAGCCAGGAGGCAGGAGGCACCACTGCTGCCTTCTTGGTCCCCGGCCTCCGATTGGCTCTGAGCTGTTTTCCAGATGGAAACCTGCTGGTGGGGGCTCCCTCGCCCCAGCCTGGCTCAGGTGCAGCTGTGCGAGGTAAACAGCCGGCTGGCTGAACTCACCTGGGGTGGAGCTCTCTTGCCTTCAAGCTGACCCCCGCCTCCGTCCCGCCCCGCCATGGGAGGCTGGAACCAGGCAAAGTGAAAGGGGAAATGGAGGTCTAGCCACAGCACAGGAACTCAGAAATATATCCTTGATCCAAACAATCAAAAGCCCTTGAGATCCTTCTAATTGCTGGCAACAGTTCTAGCAGGTCCTTTTCTGGTCTATGCTCAAGCAACACCTGTCCATCCTACCAGTAGGTACCAATGAGCTAGGCAGGGCATTCAGCCAGAAGATTAAAAAGCATCAGCCAAGGGGCCAGTGTTGTGGTGCACTGGGCTAAGCCACCACTTGAGATGCAAGCATCCCCTATCCGAGCGCCAGCTGGAGTCCTAGCTGCGCTGCTTCCGATCCGGCTCCCTTACTAATACATCTGGCAAGGCAACAGAAGATGCACCAAGTACTTGGGACCCTGCCACCCACGTTGGAAATCCAGATGGAGTTCCTGGCTCCTGATTTCAGCCTGGCCCAGCTCTGGCTGTTGCAGCCCTTTGGGGAAGGAACCAGTGGATGGATGATGTCTCTCTCTCTCTCTTTCTTTATCACTCTACCTTTCAAATAAGTGAAGTACGTCTTTTTATAGATTCATCCCGATCTCTCCCCACTGAAGCAGGCTTCTCACACTTAGCCCTGCTAGGAAGCATGGTGGGGTCATGTACGAGGGCAGAGCTGACTCAGTACCCAAGGATCCAGCATTTCTTTCTTTTTTTCTTTTTTAGATGTATTTATTTATTTGAAAGGCAGAAATAAAGAGAGAAAAGAAGAAAGAAAGCAAAAGAGAGAGATCTTCCATCTGCTGGTTCACCCCCCAAATGGCCTCAACAGCCAGGAGCTTCTTCCAGGTTCCCAACATGGGTGCAGGGACCCAAGCATGTGGGCCATCTTCTTCTGCTTTCCCAGGCGCAGTAGCAGGGAGCTGGATGGAAGTGGAGCAGCCAGATCTTGAACCGGCGCCCATATGGGATGCTGGTGCTGCAGCTTCACTCACTGTGCCACAGCACCAGCCCCTGAGTAATGATTTTGAATGTGGAATATTCAAGCCAATACAGTGGTTTTGTTAACTACAGTGTTATTTATCCATTCACGCATCAAACTTGTGCTATGGGCAAGCATCAGGCAAACAGATGCCTCAAATCTAGACCTCAAAACCCAAATGTAAACCTCAGAGCTCACCTGGGAACACTTTGAGGCAAAGCAGGCATAGAACAAAACAAGTGAGGTTCATCTCACTTGGAGCAGTGGGAAGGTGTGTGATGGCGAGCGTTGTTTAATGGGTTTCTCCATCACTAAAAGCTAACTGACATGCTAACTTGGACCCCTGGGGGCCCAGGGTGCACCTGTGAGATAGGGCCCCTGCCCTCCAGAAATGATCCAGCCATCATCATCAAGGACTCACTAGAGAGAGAGCAGAAAGGGAAGGGTGGAAGAAGGGAGAGTTGGAGGAAGGAAATTTAAAAAAAAAAAAAAAAAGGCAATGTACACGGCTGGCGCTGTGGCTCACTAGGCTAATCCTCCGCCTTGCAGTGCCGGTACACCGGGTTCTAGTCCTGGTCAGGGTGCCAGATTCTGTCCCGGTTGCCCCTCTTCCAGGCCAGCTCTCTGCTGTGGCCAGGGAGTGCAGTGGAGGATGGCCCAAGTACTTGAGCCCTGCACCCCATGGGAGACCAGGAGGAGCACCTGGCTCCTGCCATCGGATCAGCGCGGTGTGCCGGCCATGGCGGCCATTGGAGGGTGAACCAACGGCAAAGGAAGACCTTTCTCTCTGTCTCTCTCTCTCACTGTCCACTCTGCCTGTCAAAAAAAAAAAAAAATCAATGCACATCCTGAGGAATGTGTCTTAATTTTAATGATAGAATGTTTTTTAGATTTTAACATCATTTTAAGAGATTTTGGTGGACACTTAATTACACATAAGCATTTACAGGGTGGATTGTGATCGCATTACAGTGATGATCCATTGTGTGATGATCCAGTTGGAGTAACTGCATACCCACCTCTGTGACCCGTGATCTTGTTTTCCTGTTGAGAACATTGAAATCCACATCCTCGCCACTTTGAAATATGCAATTCATGGTGGTTAACTGTAGTCACCCTCCTGGGCAAGAGAACACAACTTCTTCCTCCCAGCTGACTGTAACATTGTTACCCCCGTGGCTGGCACTATGTCCACTAACTAGCCTGACCCTCCCTCTTCCCCCAACCCAGTGCCCTGCTAACCACTGTTCTACTTTCTACTTCTCCGAGCGCAACTTTTTTTTTTTGTTGAGTCCCCTGGCTTACTTCCCAAATGCCCACAACAACCAGGACTGGGCCAGGCTGCAGCCAGGCACCCACAACTCCACCTGAGGTTCCCAGGTGGGTTGCAGGGACCCAAGTACTTCTGCCAGCATCAGCTTCCTGGGACTCACACCGGGGCTCCAGGATGGGATGTGGGCGTCCCAAGCCACAGCCTAACCTGCGGCACTACAGCACTTGCCACACCCCCTTTTATGCTTTTGCTCCAGTGAGGGCTCCTTCTGTGTGTTAACTTAACGGAATTCAGCACCATTTCACATCTAATGCAAGACTCCTTTAAGCATTTCCTGTAGGGTTACTTTGGGGTGGGGAGGAATTCCTTCAGTTTGTACTTATCTTGTAAAGTCTTTCTCTTTCATTTCTTAAGGATAGCTTTGCTGGGTATTGTAGTCTTGGTTGTACAATACTGTATTTCTTTCAGGACTTTGGATATTTTGTCCCATTTTGTCCTTGCCTGTAAGGTTTAAGCCAAGAAATTTGCTGTTAATCTAAGAGGGTTTCCCTCATAAGTGACTTGATGCTTTTCTCTTGCTGCTTCTAGAATTCTTCCTGTGTCTTGTTTTGTTCAACAATGTGATTATAATATGCCTCCAAAAGGATCGCTTTTAGGCAAATCTATTAGGTGTCTTTTAAGCTTCCTGGGCCTGGATGCTCATATCTTTCCTCAAATTTGGGAAGTTTCAGCTACTATTTCATTGAATAAATTTCCTACCTTCCCTTCAACTCTCCTTCTACTCCTAATATGGTGGCAAATGCTTACAGAACTCCAGGGTGCTCCATCAATCTTTGTCTGTTCTCTTAAACTTTCCTTCTTGTGTGTGCTTGTGCATGTGTGTGCATGTGTGTGTGGTGTATATGTCTCTCTGTGTGTGGTGTGTGTGTCTCTGTGTGTCTCATCAGGTTATTTTAAAAAGGCCTGCTTCAAGCTCAGAAATTCTTTCTTTGGCTTGCTCAGTTCTGCTGCTGATGCCCTCAACTGCACTTTCAATTTCATTTACTGAGTTCCTTAGCTCCAAGATTTCTTACTGGTTCTTTAAAATTATCTCTCTCTGTTGAATTGTCCACTCACATCATGAATCCTTTTTCCCAATGTCATTGAATTGTCTCTAGGTATTCTCCTATAACCCATCAAAATTCCTAAAAAGGAATTCTCCAAACCTTTCTTCAGGCACTTATTTCCCACTTTAGGACTATAAAATGGCTATCTATTCAACAGAAGATACGCCATGATACATAGAACATGAAAGAGCTCCCCCCAGTCCCATACATCACAAACAACTGTTTGCATGCATCATTCCATACTTTTTCCTATACACAAGCGTGCACCTGTGTGTGTATCACAGAGAGCAAACAGAGTCATAGTCTCCACAGGAACAAACTTCTCTTCAGCACTGAATGATACATCGTAGACTTTTTTTCTTTTGCTGCTTTTTTTGTTTCTCCTCTGTCATCCATTTGTGCTGTTATAACAAAATGGCAAAGACTGGGTGCTTTACAAATAATGTAAATTTATTACTCCCAGTTCTGAGGGCTGAAGCCCAGGAGTTGGCAGGTTCAGATCCCAGGAGCACCTAGACTGTAGGCTGTGTCCATGGGGACAAGGACTAAAGGGCAAACCAGCCTGCCTTGGTGTGGTCCAGGAGACTAATCCCACTCAGGGGGCAGAGTGCTCACGGGCTCCTCACCTCCAAACAGCCCCACCTCTTAACACCGTCGTCTCCTAACACCATCGCATTGGCAGCTAGGTTTCAACAAGTGGATCTGGGGAGACATGTGGACTCCAGGAACGTCGATATCTTCATTGCTCTGCGCGCTGTTTCGTTTTATAGTTTCCTGTAAGTTACATCATCAGTTCCTCACTGGTGTGCATTTGGACAGTTTCCTTCTTTCTGTAATAAAAAAAAAATTTAACAATAAACCTTTGCACATTTTTCTTTACATGCTTGGTTTCCACAGAACTCCATTTTACAGAAGAGCTGTTTGGTGAGAGCTGGCAGGGCGTGCCCTGAGCCTGGCAGTGAGGATGCCAGGACATCACGACCCACATCAGCGTGCCTGGGGGCCATGCCCGGCTTCAGCTCCTGACTCCCGCTTCCTGCTGAGGCAGGCCCTGGGAGGGAGGTGGTGGTGATGGCTCAGGTAGCTATGTCTGCCAATCACGTGGGGAACCTGGATTGAGTTCCTGGTATCCAGTTTTAGCCTGGCCCATGCTGTTCATCGTGTGCATTGGAGGAGTGAATCAGCGGGTGGAAGCTTTCTCTCTCTGCCTCTCCAAAAAAAAAAAAAAAAAAAAAGGACCCTTATAATATGACAAAATGTTCGACAGCAGCGACTTCCAGTGTGGTTTCCGTGTTTACTAGTCTAATGGCGTTTTATTAATGGTGTGATTTGCATTTCTGTTGTCTTCAGTAGTGAGCCTACTTCCTTCTTTTGTGAACTGTCTGTAGCTCCTTGCTTCTTTTTCCACCACACTGTTGTTTTCCTTAAGACTTTGCAGCACATGATGTACGTACAGTCAGTCTTCTGAAATGGCCATATCTGCTGTAAATGTTCTTCCCAGGTCTGAGGAAGCATTTACAGCCGAGTGCCTGAACGCTTATGTTCAGATCCTGTGCCTACAGTGGGGTCTCAGACAAAGGATTCAACCAAAATTATGCATATAGAATTCTCACGGCAGGGCCTGCGCTTGGCAAAAGCACTACAAAGTCACTTTTTGTAAGTGTTTGCTTGCAGTTTCCTTTATAGCATCTGCCATAGGTGTGTGAGTGTGCACCCGGGCCTGTATATATTTTATTCCCCTCTCAGTGTAGATCAACCATTCTGTTCACAAGTGCAGCTGTTCCTACGGCATTTCTGCTGCACTAGATATTATTACAAATGATCCAGAAATGACTTAAAGTATGCAAACACTACATCTATGTTTTTTTAATTTTTTATTTTTTTTAATTTTTTATTTTTTTGACAGGCAGAGTGGACAGTAAGAAAGAGAGACAGAGAGAAAGGTCTTCCTTTGCCATTGGTTCACCCCCCAGTGGCCACCGTGGCCAGCGCGCACCGTGCTGATCCGAAGGCAGGAGCCAGGTGCTTCTCCTGGTCTCCCATGGGGTGCAGGGCCCAAGCACTTGGGCCATCCTCCACTGCACTCCCTGGCCACAGCAGAGAGCTGGCCTGGAAGGGGGCAACTGGGACAGAATCCGGCTCCCCGACCAGGACTAGAATCCGGTGTGCCGGCACTGCAAGGCGGAGGATTAGCCTAGTGAGGTGCAGCGCTGGCTACATCTATGTTTTTTTTTAAAAAATTATTTGAAAAGCAGAGTTATGGAGAGAGAAGGAGAGAGACAGAGAGAGAGAGAGAGAGAGAGAGAATCTCCTACATACTGGTTCACTTTCTAGATGGCTGCACCCACTGGGTCTGGGCCAGACCAAAGCCAGGAGCCAGGAGCTTCTTCCAGGTCTCCCACACAGGTGCAGGGTCCAAGCACTTGGACCACCTTCTACTGCTGTCCCAGGAGCATTAGTAGGGAGCTGGATGGGAAATGGAGCAGTCGAGACTTGTACTGTCACCCATATGGGATGCCACGGTGGCAGGCAGCAGTTTGATATGCTACTCCACAACCCCAGCCTCACTGCACCTGTTCTTATGTGAAGGGTTTGAGCATCCACGGATTTCCATAGGCAGATCAGGGGATGTTAGGAGCTGGGACCGATCCCCGCCGGTGCTGAGCAGGGACTGTAGCTGAATAGGCCTCTGCCTTTCATTCTTTTTTTTTTTTTTTTAAGACTTTATTTATTGTAGAGTTAGAGAGAGAGCGAGCAAGGTTTTCCATCAGCTGGTTCACTCCCCAAATGACCGCAACGGCTGGAGCTGGGCCGATCCGAAACCAGGAGCCAGGGGCCAGGGGCTTCTTCCAGGTTTCCCATGTGGGTACAGGGGCCCAGGGACTTGGGTCATTTTCCATTGCCTTTCCAGGCCACAGTAGAGAGCTGAATTGAAAGAGGAGCAGCCGGGACTCGAACTGGCACGCATGTGGGATGCTGGCGCCACAGGCAGAGGATTGACCTACTGTGCCACAGCGCTAGCCTCCTTCACTCTCAACTCTGCCTGCAGCCCAGGTGAGGCCCTACAAAGCAGCTTGGCGAGTCTGGGAGAAAGTAGCTCCTGGGTGCACAGCTGAGCCGAGCCTCTGCGGACATTGAAAGCAAAGCCTCCAGTTCCTGCTTCCTTCACTTTTCCCTGGGTCTCCGAGTGGAGCCAGGAGCTTGGAGAACAGGACTGAGCAAAGCCTCCAGTTCCTGCTTCCTTCACTTTTCCCTGGGTCTCCGAGTGGAGCCAGGAGTTCGGAGAACAGGACTCAGCGGCCGGCGGGATGCAGCTTCAGGGAGAACTGCGGGGGCACCCGGCACAGGGCAGCCCATGTAGCCCCGCTCGGCAGGTGCCTGGCTGCTGATTCTCCACCTTCTCACCACTGCCTCCTGCTGGCTGGGTGTGGAGCCGCCTTTGGCTGGTGGGACGTGTGGCTTAATGCTTGGGAAACAGGCCCCCAGGAGTCTTCAAAAGCAAGATGTCCTTACAGGACCAAGCAGGGGTGGAGAGATGCCCCCCTAGCCCGGCTAAGATCTGTTTGGCCTCCTCTGCCTTACTCTGTCCTCTCTTCAGCTCTGATAGGGACCTACCGAAGGCTGCGGGGATACACTTTTGGGAGCTATCATGGGGGGCGGGGACCTGAGAAGGAAAAGAGAGGAGAGATGGGTGCAGGGAGCAGAAACTAAAAAGCTAGGCCGGGGCTGGGCACTTAGACGTAGCGGTTAAGATGCCAGAATCTTGCTGTAATCACAAAAGAACTGCCCGGAAGTCAGCAGGGCCCGGGGCATGCTCAGTCCCCTGGCTACCTCCACGCCACAGCAGGTCAGCCATCCCGTGGCTCTCCGCCAGCTCCCTGTCTGTGTAGAACATCGGGGCCTTGCCAGCATGCAGGACCAGAGGGTGCTGGAAGACCCACCTGGGCGCACTCCCACAGAAGCCAGGGGTTTGCCCTGTCGGCCTCTCCCCACCCTCACCAAGGGTTTCATTTCCCCCATGTGTCTCCCTCCCACCCCTGCAACACCTGGGTGCCTTTGAGTTGTTAAGTGAAAGCCCACAGGACCAAGTCAGCTGAACTCTGAAAAGAAGTAGACACCAACTCCGGCCGCGTGTGGTCCTGAGCAGGGGAAACACTCGCACTGACTTATCCAATGGCAGGGACTCAGACACACTGTGCACTTCACCAAGGAGACACGTACTCATTGAACAGCATTGCTCAGCGCATGGACAGTGGCCCAGGTTGCACACTGAGCCAGATCCCCAGTGCATAGTCTACACTCACACCCAGCCAACAAGGTGGAGGATTCCTCCCATCCTGACGCCAAGCCGAGGGGAAGAGAGCAAGGCTGTGCCAAGGGGGGACCCGAGTGGTGATGTCACACCCCTGCCTGGCCTTCTGCATCTAGGAAGTCCGTGTTGTGTCTTGGAGGGGTCCTGATTCGAGAACTCGGTCGGCAATGGGCTTATTGACATGTGTGGCTTGTACACATTTCCCCGTGCCGCAGCTCACACGGACCTGTCCCTTGTTCGTTCATCAGCTTGGCCCATCCGCCTCTCACCAGTGCAAGGCAGCTCCCCCTGGCCACAGGCAGAGGGGATCTGTCGCTGGTGTGCAGCCCCCACTGAGAGCTCGGGTGTACTCGGCTGCGCCTGGCGTCCTGGGAGTCCTCTGGGAGATGTGTCCCCAACCCTAACATGACAGCAATATCCCCAGAGGAAGCAGGACTGCCGTCCCAGCTGACACGTGTGTTCAGGGCTGGCACCCCTGCCACCCAGGGAGTCTCACTGTTCCCTGGCCTCCAGCACCCCATTAGCTTGTGCCCCAGTGTCTCTCTCTCATTAGCGCATGTCTTGGTTTCTGTCTCACTGAGTCCCCCGTGCTCAGCCCCACCAAGAGTGCAGGGTGCTCGGTGCAAGCCCCTGGTGCACTCCCGAGTCCAGCTTCCTGCTCCTGCAATGCCCTGGGACTCGGGTTCCTGCCACCCATGCTCCTGGCTTTGGGCCGGCCCAGCTCGGCTCTTGTGGGCATTTGGGGAATGAACTAACAGTCAGAAGACTGCTGTCTGCCTGTCCAGCTCTCTCTCTCTCTCTCTCTCTCTCTCTAAATAAAATGGAAATTAGGAAACAATTTTGAAATGGAATACTGTAAGCAATTTATTAAAATACACTGAATATGTAACAATCCACCAGCTGTTCCTCCTCCTCCTCCCACCAGCATCACCACCACCATCATTTGAGAGACAATCCACAGCTCCCACCAAAACAAATAAAACACAAACAAACCAAAGCCAGAAACAACGCTGTGGTCTCCGCTGTAGTTAATCAGGACACTGCACCCTCAGGCGGACCACGATGGTCACAGGACAAAGAATGAGCTCCTCTCAGCCTTTCCTGGGAGTCACCAAACAGCTCCCATCGGGGAGGAAGCATTTACTTTAATGAATAAACATCGAAGGGGCAACGCACTTCTAGAAACAGCCTTCTGCCACCTCTCACCAAATGATTGGCCCCAGCTGCCATCATCAGTGACGACAACAGTGTTACAGACAGAGGGAGAGACAGAGAGAGAGGTCTTCCATCCACTGGTTCACTCCCCAGATGGCTGCAATGGCCAGAGCTGTGCCGATCCGAAGCCAGGAGCCAGGAGCTTCTTCTGGGTCTCCCACGTGGGTGCAGGGGCCCAAGTGCTTGGGCCATCTTCCACTGCCTTCCCAGGCCATAGCAGAGAGCTGGATGGGAAGTGGAGCAGCCAAGACTAGAACCAGTGCCCATTTGGGATGCCGGCGCCGCAGGCGGAGGATTAACCTATGCCATAGCGCTGGCCCTCTCCTCTCGTTTAACACAGGGCCAACAGACTCAACAGCCATAAGCAACTGGTACCCGTCATTTGGATCCTGCCTGGGACAAACCACCTTCAGAGCTTGAGCAAATGCCATCACAGCCTGGGTGTAAGGTGACAGCAGACCCATCAACATTGCTTCTTCAAACTCACACAGCCGGTGAGCGGCAGAGCTGGGATCCAGGCTAAGCCAGGCGGTCCGGCTTCACAGCCCAAGCTCTGCCCTCTGCTACAGCTTCCCCCGTCCTGGCTGGGAGATGGGGAGAGCCACAGTGCCATCTGACAGGGCTGCTGCGGGGATTCCATTCTTATCCTATGGTTGGTGTAAGAAGGTCGCTGTTTGATCAGTGAGCTGGTGGAGAGAGGACACCTTGCAAATTCAGGTCCATAGGTGATTCTCAATTGGAAATGGGCATTTGCATTCGTTTGAATCAATCCAATGCCAAGGTCTGCATAGAGAGTGTGCCAATGCTGCTCTCCGAGTTGGGGGCGGGGGGGGGGGAGACGTTTGCTTAGTGTGTGTCTGTGTCGTGGGACACAGGAAGTTACGGTGACTTCCTCTGCTCTACAGGCTCCCAGCAAAGCTCCAACCTCACCCCGTGACCTTTGGAACAGGTGGGTGCACTTAGCACGCGTGCGTCTCTTCCATTGCCTTCTGCCCTGTGTTATCCAAGTCAGTATCAGCGAGCCCAGCCCTGGTGCCGTCTGTCCCCACTAAGGCAGGCTGACCCTTCTTGTTCCATCTCAACTCAGTAAGGCCTCGTGGGGGGAGAAAAACCCAGAGGAATCCGTGGAGTGCACTGAGCGACTTTTTTTTATTTTAAGATTTATTTATTTTGAAAGTCAGAGTCACAGAGGGAGAGACAGTGTGATAACAGCCTTGTCGTTATGTAAGGAAAGGTCCTGGGCTTGTTAATGATGCAAAAGAATGCGGTGGGAAAATGGCATCCAATTTTCACTGTCTTGTCACGTCCGCTCTTGAGCAGGCTTGGCATTTTCCTGACATAAAACAACTTTAAGTGGAGAGGATTTAGGGGGTGTGTTGCAATGCCTTTTGGGAAGCCCTCATGCCTGCTGGGAGGGCCTGGGTCTGAGTCCCGGCTCCACCGCTGACTCCAGCTTCCTGCTAATGCACACCCTGGGAGGCAGCAGGTGACGGCTCACTTATTTGGGTCCCTGCACCCATATAGGAGACCTGGATGGAGTTCTGAGTTCCTAGCTTTGGCCTGGCCCTGCCCAGGTTGTTGCGGACATTTGGGGAGTGAACTGCCAGATGGAAGATTTCTCTCTCTCTGGCTCTCCCTGGGCGTCCGTCACAGGATATGCCTGCAGCTGGCTTCTCCCCATCTCTCCCCTCCAGCTTCCTCCCCATCATCACCAGGTGGGTTGACCTCAAGCACAGGCATTTTGCCTGCTGAAACCATGCTTGGGCCATGGGAAGAAGCAGGCTTGCACAGGTGGCCGTGGGGTTGCGCTCTCTACAGGGACACTCAGCTGGGTGGGAGAAGGGACAAGAAAATCCAGTCCCCGGGCTGCTTAGCCAACTGCCTGGCTGCAGGGACCCTGCCGTGAGTGTCTGCTTTGTAGGAAGGAGCGGAACTCAGGCTTAAAGGAGCTGATTCCCTCAAGTTCTCTGTGCCTGCTTTGCTTCCGGCTCCCAGTTGCTATCAGCAGTCCCAGCCTGGGCTCTCTGACTTCATTGAGCTCCTGGGCCCCAGTGCAGTGGGGGCGGCACCCCCTAGGTCCCTGACTCATGGCATCAAGACTGAATTTCCTGTTTGCAGGAACTAGGAAAGGCAGCACGAGAGGCATGCGAGGAGAGCAAAGATGAAGTGCCACAGTAGGGCATGTGATGCTTTTTGCTTTGGGCACCTTGCTATGAATCCAAGGTACAGCTTTTCCTCGTGTTGCCCATGGGGATTGGTTCCAGGACCCGGGCGGACACCAAAACCTTTGCATGCTCAGCCAGGTCCCTTCCCTACATGAGACCCAAGCCCCAAGCCATGGGACACAGGTGACCCAGGAGAAACGCACTTCCTCCGCCAACAGCAGCCGTCTCTGCCCACCTCGTCATTCTTCCTGTTTAAGTGTTACCCCTTAGATGTCTCTGCAGACAGGTCCCAGGAAGCCGTGGGCTGGAGAGAAAGTCTGGGAGTCTGAAGTCTGCATTTGTCCAGGGGACACGTGGACACACAGACATGGACAAGTTCCAAGGGCAGGTTGCATGCTCCCTGCAGAACAAGCGCCTTCTCATTCATTCATTTTACTTCCCACCCCATCGCTTTCTCCTCTCTTCCTCGGTCTGTTCTTTCTGTTTCTTTCTTCTTTCCCTGTTCTGCCAGAGGAAGACCAGTCAAGGCTTTGCCTCTTTATTCAATCAGTCTTGTCCCACAAAAGCTTTGAACGCGATTGTATGAAACACAAGAGTCTAGAAGACTTCCAGCAGTTTCCAGAATTAAAAGATAAGTTGATGGGGCCAGTGCTGTGGCGTAGCAGGTTAAGCTGCTCCCTGCAGTGCCGGCATCCCATATGGGCGCCAGTTTGAGACCCGGCTGCTCCACTTCTGTTCCAGCTCTCTGCTATGGCCTGGGAAAGCAGGAGAAAATGGCCCAAGTCCTTGGGGCCCTGCACCCACGTGGGAGACCTGGAGGAAGCTCCTGGCTCCTGGCTTCGGGTTGGTGCAGCTCCAGCTGTTGCGGCCAACTGGGGAGTGAGCCAGTGGATGGAAGAGCTCTCTCCACCTCTCCTTCTCTCTCTAACTCTGCCTTTAAATAAATACATAAATATTTAAAAAACAAAACAAAACAAAACACAGGGTTAGGAACTTGTAAGCCAACACGCTGCCAATATAAGCCAAGCTGAACTCTTTGGCTGCACACATCCACGGCCCAGAGTGGACAGTGCACTGTGGGTGGTGCCCACTGCCAGAGACTCGTCCCTCCCCTCTCTGCCCCTGCTGTGATCCACTGGTGTAACTGGGAACACCATTTAGACGCTGATGAATTCTCTCTGCAGACACGGGACCGTTACCCGGAGACCCAGTGACAGATGCCACCGAGAGTAGCGAGAGGCCCTCTGAACACCTTGCGCTTACCACATTCCTCTGGATGAGCTGAGTCTCTCTGTGTCTCGGTGTCCTTGTCTGTCAGGTGGAGACCACAGCGTCTGTCTCAGAGAGAAGTCTACGAGGATGGCATTGGTTACTGTGCATCCAGTGCAGAGGCTGCCGCCGGCACACTTGGGCTGTAAACAAAGATTACACGATGTTCTTATTGTCATTATTTTTATTCTCTTCCATCTTAGATTCTGAGCTCATCAGAGATGCAGGCTTTCGTGCCTGGTTCTGGAAATCAGTTTTGCACACACAGGAAAATCCCCCATTTCTATGTGAAAGGTAATACGCAATGCACACTCCGTGATTATCGGCTGATATTTGCTCTTCCTCATTTTCATACAAAGTCCCTTTATTGTACCAGTCCCTTAGAGATGGACACCCAGGTTATTTCCACTATTGTGCAATTACAAATAATACGGCAATATGTTCTTCTTTTTTCTAAAAAAAGATTTTATTCATTTATTTGAAAGGTACAGTTACAGCCAGTGAGCAGGAGAGACAGAGAGAGAGGTCTTCCATCTGCTGATTCACTCCCCAGATGGCTGCAATGGCCAGAGCTGTGCTGATCTGAAGCCAGGAGCAAGAAGATTTTTCCAGGTCCTTGACGCAGGTGCAGGGGCCCAAGGACTTGGGCCATCTTCTCCTGCTTTCCCAGGCCACAGCAGAGAGCTGGATCGGAAATGGAGCAGCTGGGACTCGAAGCCGTGCCCGCGTGGGATGCTGGCACCGCAGGCTGAGGATTAACCTACTGTGCACTATACTGTTATGCAGAACAAGCATCCTTTATCTGACGTGCTGGTGACCCAAGGTGCTTCAAACCTCCCTTCATTTCAGATTTGGGATATTTGTGCATGAAACAGTGGAATTTCTGCTTGCAGCTGTTTGAGTTTGGGATTTGGGAGCATTTTCAAGAGTGCAAGGTTTTGGACTGGGGTGCTCGTCTTTTTGAGCCTATCTGTTGGATGGATTCCTTGGAGCCAAATTGCTGGATCAAGGCCATGTGCACTTCATAGCTGTTTTTTTTTTTTTTTTAAGATTTCTTTATTATTCTTTATTTGGAAGGACGAATGACAGGGAAAAGAGACACAGAATGGGGGGGGGGGGAGAGATCTTCCACCTGCTGGTTCACTCCTTAAACAGCTGCTACAGCCAGGGCTGGGCCATGCTGAAGCCAGGAGCCAGGAGCTTCCCTCAAGTCTTCCAGTGGGCAGCAGGGCTCTGAGCACTTGGGCCATCATCGGCTGCCTCTAAGGCGCATTAGCAGGGAGCTGGATGGGACACAGAGCAGCTGAGACTGGAATTGGCGCCCGGATGTGGGATGCGGGTGTCACAAGAGACATCCTAACCCACTGGGCCAGAGCACCAGGCCCCGTGTACTCTTTGGTTCGACACACGTGACCGTATTTTCCATGATGTCACCTCGCAGAACAGCCGAGGTGGCTCATCTCGTGATGTGGGAGAGAACTCGCCGTGCCCTCCGCGCCTCACCTCCCGTGGGGCTAGCAGCTCCTTCCAGACAGCAAACTGCACACTCTGCACACCAGGTGCGTCGGGCTGCTCATTCCCACCCTAACTTCTACCTGGAGCACGTCTCTTACATTTCCTGCCCGTTGGTCCATGGCCCCATTTCAGTGAGACGTGGAAACCTGCGCTGTTCAGGTGTTGAATAGACGCCCTGCATCTACCTCGCGCCCAGTTCCGGAATTCTGTAGCTCCCTACCCACTGTGCCGTGTGTGTCTCCGGTCAGTTTTCTATGATTTGTGAGACCTGGAGGGACCGTCATCTGTTTTTTATTGATGGCTGTTTTGTCTTGGAATTTTTCCTGACACGATGTTAGATTAGTGTTCCAAAAAGGTCATGTCAGTGTCATTGCCTTTTTTTCCCCCCTTATTTGATGGGAAGAATGACAGAGAAAGAGAGGAGGAGGAGGAGGAGAAGGAGAAGAGGAAGAGGAAAAAGGAGATGAGGAAGAAGAAGGAGGAGTAGGGGGAGGGGAAGGAGGAGGAGGGGGAAGGGAAGGAGGAGGGGGAGGGGAGAAGGAGAGAGAGAGAGAGGTCTTTCATCCACCAGTTCGCTTCCCCAGATGGCTGCAATGGCCAGCACTGGGCCAGGCAGAAGCCAGGAGCCAGGAGCTTCATCCAGTTCTCCCACATGGGTACCAGGGATCCAAGCCCTTGGGCCATCTTCTGCTGCTTTTTCAGGTGCATTATTAGCAAGCAGCTGGATTGGGGTGGGCCGGGGGGACAAGAACCAGAACTCCAACAGGAGCTCAGCCCGCTGCACCTCAACACCAGCGCCTCAGCGTCGTGACTCAGGTGTGCTCCATCGCTGGCATCTGCTCTCTGCCCCCTGTCGTCTCCCACTGAACGGCACATGCGCTCTGAGTTTCTCTGTGACCAAGAACGCTCCCCAGCCATGAAGTGTCCTAACCGACCCCACTGCTTCCCTCGGAGTCATGGTTAATGGGCAAAGCTTCTGTGCTGGTGGCACAGGCTGGGCACCGGGAAACCTGGACTCAAGGCCCCCACTCACTCTGCACCCAGGACCTCCTGGATGGGCCGCTTCAGAGACCACAGCCCCCTCGTCTGGGCTGTCCACCCCGACAGGACTGAAACTCTCCTCTATGCGCGCTTTTGCTGCCTGCCAGCAATGTTCGTGACTATTCATCCAAAAACATCCCTCTGTCCAGAAAGGCACACAGAAACAATGAACAGGATGTCTGAACCACATGCAGGGTTCGCTCATCTACTCCCCTTGAGGATGCTGTCTTTTGGAGGCAATGAGAAACCACACCCGCAAACTCCCGCCTGCACGCTGGGGCCACGTGTTTCTAAGGCGTGATGAGCTTAAGCTGGGACCTGTAAGAGACAGTTGACTCTGAAGTCTCCCTTTCAATGACATTCAGTGCAAAACAATAATTACTGTGAAGATATTTCAAATCCTTAAGAAGGGAAAGAAACAAGGCGTCTGTCATTGTCTAAACATTTCCTGTGTGGTTTAGGCTAACTTTCAAGATTTCTCTCTGTAGATTGGGAAAGCGTCTTTCTCATGGTCAAAAATCTCATCACCTTCTGTTCTGCAGAACTCCAAAGCTCTCTGCAAGTAATTGGGCAAAAAAAAAGCAAACAAAGGAACAACAAAGAAAAACCCGTCTGTCTGTCTAGATTGTTGGAAGAGCTTTACTTTCCTGGCACTGGGTGGAAAGATCGGTCCACGGCGCTGATGCATCCAAGTGGTTTTGGTTTAATGAAAACAACCCAGCCTGAAAAGGAAGATGGAATGTGGAGACAGATTTGTCACTGAACAAAATATCGATGCATGCTGCCTTGATAAATCAACTCTAAAACTCTATGCTCCTCGCTCAACTTTTTAGTTGCCGCCTGGAGTAATTCCATCATTTCTCACTGGCCACCACTGGGTACATCTGTGGGTACCACCTACAGAGTAGCACACTTCTGCTGAGAATCAGATCCAAATTTCGTTTTCACTTATTTCAAGCCAACGCTTTTGCAGCAAGTACTATGTCCATTGATTCAATCACTAGCCCGCTGGGACAGGAGCTGCAGGGGAGTCCTTCCTGCCTCCCAAGGATTTACGATCTGAAATTCACCCTGGAAACACACCCAAGTTCAGAACTGCCCCGTCATGTAACTCAACCCAGCACCTATTGATGGACAGTTCACTGCCAAGAGTTAGGAATTTCAAAAGGAAATGAGAGACAGTGGAACCTCTGTCCCCTGGGGGAGTGGACAGCCCACGTGCTGGCTGTGTCACTGTCCTGTGCATGTTGCAGACAATATGGAGGAACACAGGACACAGTGTAGACACAGAGAGTCTACTCGGAAGGATTCAACCTATGCGAGACTTGGAGTCTGGGCAGGGATTGTCCAGATGGATATGGAAATGCAATAGTTATGAGGCCAGCGATGCAGGGGAGAGAGGGAGAAAACGTCTCCCTGTGTCTGGTGCCTTCAATGCCTGTGGATGGTGGAACAAGGTGAGATCAGGCAGCTGCAGGGACGGATCACACAGGGCCAGAGGCTGCTAGCCCAGAGGCTGGCTTGTATCTTCCAGTCTAGGAAATGTGCAGCCATTGACACTGTTTAAATCTTTAGTTATTTCTTTGGAAGACACAGAGAGTCAGAGTTTCCATCGCTGGTTCATTCCCTAAATGTGTGAAAAGCCTTGGTAGAGCCAGACTGAGATCAGGAGCTCTGAATTCCATCCAGGTCTCCCGCATGGGAGGCAGGGACCCAAGGACTTGAGCCGTCACCTGCTGCCTCCCGGGGAGCTACAATGGGGACTTGAACCCCTGCGCTCCGACATGGCGTGCGGGCAACCCAATTGACATCTTAACCACTGCACCAAGTGCTCTTTCCCGGGGAAACAGTTGAAGCAGAGGAGGGATGCCAATCTCAGACAGTAAGAGAAGATGCCAGAGTGTTGTGTGCAAGAGATCGGGAAGAGGAAGCACCGACTGGGACTGGCTGTTGGCGCCCACGTTGCAGGCACATGCACAGAGCAGTTATAGGGTTCAGTGTCTTGGTTTTCGCATGAGCATAAAGGAAGACAAAGGTTGTACGGCAGACAAATGAGCTAATAGGAGGAGATCTTCGGAAAATCCATATTATGAAAAACTACACATGATTTCTAAAATTCTTTGGCACCAAAGGAAACTTCTTTGCTTTTGAAGAACCTTTGTACCTGTGAAGTGTGTAGAAAGAGGCTGAGCACACAGTAAGTGCTCACGAAGTATTTACCCAGTAATGTTGGCATCATCATGTTTATGACGTCATCAGGGTGACATCATAAAGCTTGTGGGATTGGAGCAGGACCTCACACCATGGAGTAAGAGCCTCTCTGTTCCATCTGGGTTTGTTGTTGTTGTTGTTAAGGATTTATTTATTTATTTATTGAATGGCAGAGTTATAGAGATGCAGAGGCGGGGGGGGGGGGGGAAGAGGTCTTCCATCTGCTGGTTCATTCCCCAATTGGCCACAACAGCCAAAGCTATGCTGATCTGAAGCCAGGAGCCAGGAGCTTCTTCCGGGTCTCCCATGTGGGTGCAGGGGCCCAAGCACTTGGCCCATCTTCTACTGCTTTCCCAGGCCATAGCAGAGAGCTGGATTAGAAGTGGAGCGGCTGGGATTCAAACTAGTACCCATATGGGATGCTAGTGCCGCAGGCCGTGGCTTTACCCACTTTGCCACAGCACCCAGCCCTCTGGGTTTTTATTTAAAGACTTATTTGTTTATTTATTTGAAAGGAAGGATGACAGAGTGAGAGAGGGAGAGACAGAGCGAGATTGGGTAGAGAGAGGGAGAAAGAGAGAGAGAGATATCTTCCATTGCTGGTTCATTCCTCAAATGGCCACAACAGCCAGGGATGGGCCAGGCCTAAGCCATCTGCGTCTCCCGCATGGGTACAGGAACCTTAGCACTTGGGCCACCTTCCATTGCTTTCCCAGGCACATTAGCAGGCACCTGGGCGGGAAGCAGAGCAGCCAGTGCAGGAACCGGCACTCTGATATAGACGCCACATCACTGCGTGCGCCGCGACCCCAGCCCTCTGTCTGCGCCCTGATGCAATAGCACTGGCTGGCTAGATCCCCACTTTGTCTGCTTTCACAGCTGCACGTGCGGTGCTCGGGCGGGGTGCCTGGAGGAGCAGCGCCTCCCTTCGGCTGTGCTTGATCCTTGCACGACCAGTCCTAACATGTGGGTACCGCGTCAGGTGCAGCTCCTTCCCCTTACAGGTTGGGGAATGGGGTCCCCATCCTCAAACAGCTCTTCTGTTCTCACATGAAAACTGCAGCCAGAATTCAGGGCTCGGATGCCCGGGCCAGGGCTCTGGGAGTCACTTCACACTGGCCAGATGGCGTGCACATCTGTGTCTTCTGTGGTGTGGTTTTGCTTCTGCAGGATCTCCCCTCTAGCCCGGCCTCTTGGCTGCAGACTCTGCCTGACACGGGATCAGGAAAAACACTTTTATCCCAACCCAAGGTCCTCCGAAGGCTCCTGTCTCTTTCAAGACGAAGGAAACCCAATGTTTTCTTTGCCCGGAATGTTTGCATCGGGAGAGCCTCTCTCTCAAGTGCTTCCAGGAAGCCCTGCTGCTCATGTCACCTGCCATTTGCTGCCTGCCATGTGCCCAGCACCGCTCTCTTTGTGTGCTCCCCCCCCCCCCCAATCACTCCTCGTCTCTCCTGCTCCCTGGGCTTCGCCTAAGAGCTCATGCAGCTCCATCAGCAAAACAGCCCCTTCACAAGGAGACCACAGGCTCAGGTCACATCATCCAATCGTGTTAACGGACCTATGTGTGGCAGGATGGGAAGACCAAGGGAGGGAAATGGAGGGGAGAGAAGGGGAGGGGAGGAATGAGGAGGGGAGGGGAGGGGAGGGAAAGAAAAGGAAGAGAAGGGGAGAGAAGGGGAGGGGAGGGGAGGGGAGGGAAAGAAAAGGAAGAGAAGGGGAGAAAAGGGGAGGGGAGGGGAAGGGAGAGGAGGATTTGCTGCCTTGACCAACACCTGGTGTTCCCACATGTGAACAGGGATGCAGGCTCTTTCCTTCTCTTCCAGAAAGATCTTCGACTCTAACACTCCAATATTTTACCAGCAGGCTTGGCCCTGGTTTTATTGTCAAGCTGGGTTCTGTTTGCACTGAATTGCATTCCATTCTCAATTTAGTTTGGGACAAACCAGAGTGGGAATGCACCTCGGACATAATAAAATGCCACTCCGTGGAGACAAGAGTCTTAGTCCCAGGCTGCTGGCCAAATGAAACTACTTGTCTGGCTACCACCGCCTCCAGACCAAGCCTCGCTCATTAACTGCTTGTTGTCTTCGAGAGCCTGCCGCAACTCGGGGCAGCCCGGTGTTGTGAGTGGCTTTCGAGTTCCCATGTTTGGTTGGGAATCGCTGAAGCCAAGGTCATTACCAAAAGCAGAGTCTCATTAGGAAGGGGTAAGAGACGTGATTGAGCCGTGGATAAACATCATTATCACCAAACATATAAATAGATGTTTGTCTTGCTGCGGGCATTCCATGCATGGACAACTGGAATTGTGTTATGTGGCTAGCTCCGTCTGCGAGTGTGGACAACCTTATTAGGAAAAGGTACTGCTTTGTTGTGGAGAGGCCATTCCAAAGCCTGCCTGTCTCTCTCGCTCGCTCGCTCACTCGCTCTCAAACAGAAGAACATAGTTCAGTGAGCTGCTTCCAACAGTGCAGTATGGGCGTGAGGACCCTATTGGCGCTGTGGGTTTCAAAACCAGGCTCTGAACGACAGGGACTGTACTCCCCATGAGAGATTCTTTCAAAACAAGCTGGCCGCCGGCTTCCACAGGGGATTGTTTGCACGTTTGCCGGCTCCTTCAGAACACCAAGCCTACCCTTTGGAGACGGGCACGCAGCTCAGAGCAGCCTTGTGACACCCCTGCTACACACATGATTCCAGAGTGGGTGCTAGCCCAGGAAACACACAGAAAAGACTCTCTGCTAGCTCGCAAATACAGTTATAGACATCGAATTGTTAAACCGTTTCAAGCTCACAGGAAAGTCCCAAGTACAGCACACACAACGTATCTCCAGACTGTGTGAGTTAAGGTGCTAACCGGATGCCCTGTCACCTGAGAGTGAGCATGAAGACATTTCTGGCTGGCGCCGTGGCTCACTAGGCTAATCCTCCACCTGCGGCGTGGCACACCGGGTTCTAGTCCCGGTCGGGGCACTGGATTCTGTCCCGGTTGCCCCTCTTCCAGGCCAGCCCTCTGCTGTGGCCAGGGAGTGCAGTGGAGGATGGCCCAGGTGCTTGGGCCCTGCACCCACATGGGAGACCAGGAGAAGCACCTGGCTCCTGCCTTGGGATCATCGCGGTGCGCTAGCCACAGCGCGCTGGCCGTGGTGGCCATTGAGGGGTGAACCAACGGCAAAGGAAGACCTTTCTCTCTGTCTCTCTCTCTCACTGTCCACTCTGCCTGTCAAAAAAAAAAAAAAAGACATTTCTTGCTGACTGCTCTGCCACCACGCAAATCAGGAAATTGACAGTAATTAGTGGTCCCCGCCAATAACCCCAAGCCCATCAGCCTGTCACCCATTATCCCAATTTTTTTTTTTAACAGCAAAAGGAATCAGTTCAGAATCACACGTGGCTTTGGGTATCGCGCCCTGCGGTCAGGGTTTGTCTGTCGTGGGTGGCTCCTTGGTCCAGTGTCTTCGGCAGGTACAACGGGCACGGTGCAGGAGTTCACGCTGTCCCATGAGTGGGGGCGTGCACCTTGCTCCCTGGATAAAGGCACATGGCTCTGGGCTTCTTGTCTGCTTTGTAATCAGTGAGCGATTTCAAGAAAGTTACTTTGAACCTGAAGACGTCTTGTTTTGCTATTGAACAAAAAATCTGTGTTTTGACATCAGCCAAAACTTTGGAGACTTAATTCCATAACTTGTAGGAAGAAGTGAGTTGTAAAATCCCTCTGAGGGCAAAGAATGCACCGCTTGCTTTTGTAGAGGGGTGGAACAATTGGAAAGCCTCTTTGTCACAGGTCCCTGTAGAGTTTCAATCTGACCTTGCGGCCAATGAGAGAAACCAGCTGTGACAGTGTCACGTGGCTTCTTGTGAGTGCATCTTCCATGTTCACAACAACCTGCCAGGAGTCAAGACCGGGGCTGGAGGGCATTCAAAAATCTGTGCGACATCACGGGGGGGCAGGAACTGTATGTGTTTCCTGGCTAAGAATGACAAGAATAAGCCCCGGGTGGGACGCTGTCTCCCAGGGAAGCTGCTTGGTGTTGGATAAAGTGGAGTGTCCTGACATGGTAGCCGTTGCTACAGTCTCCAGTGCCATGTCTTATCACAGCTCCTACATAAGGGTCAGGTTATTCTCATCTCAGAAGGTCAACAGATACTGGCTAGTCTTTCAGCATAGAGCCGGAGCCTGAAGCCAGGTTTCTGGGCTCCCAGCTCTTAGGAGTGAAGACCAGGGCCCCATGAGAGTCTCCCCCGTGCCGCCATCTCCTCTTACTGGGGGGACTCGTGTGATGCCCACAGGCACTCTCTGGGACTGCTCCCCTGCCCATCACTGCGCTCATCCCCCAGAGGCGTGATTTGCCACCTGTTTGCTCTATGCATCACAGGTAAGAGAATCAAGACCCAAGCTCTCCATCACTGTGGATAAGCGTGAGCTCTCCAGAAATGCATCCATGCTGGTGGACACGGTTTAAAGGCTCTTGGGACACATCCATTCCATATGAGAGTAACTGGGTTAGAGCCCCTGCTCCGCTCCTGACTCCAGCTTCCTGCTAATGCTGCCCGGGAGGCAGCAGGGGATGGCTCCAGCCACTGAGTCCCTGCCACCCGCAGGGGAGAACCAGATAGAGCTGCCAGTCCCCGGCTTCGACTTGGCCTGGCTGTGGCTGTTGAACTGGCATTTGGGAGATGTCTGTGTGTCTTTCTGCCTTTCCAATAAATAAGCAAACATTAGAGGAGGCAGGTGTTGTGGCACAGAGGTTAGGCTGCTGTTCGGGATACCCGCATCCCACACTGGAGTGCCAGTCCGGGTCTGGGTACTCTGCTTCCCATCTAACTCCCTGCTGCTCCACCTGGGAGGGAAGCTGGTGATGGCCCAAGAGCTTGGGTCCTGCCACCCATGTGGAGGCCCAGATGGAGTTCCTGGCTCCTGGCTTCAGCTTGACCTAGACCTGGCTGTTGTGGGCATTTGAGGAGTGAACCTGTGGATGGAAGATCTCTCTCACTCTGTCTTTCAAATAAAATAATCTTTTTAAAAACTAAACATTAGAAATGTATTGATTATAACTGATAACAGTTATTAAGTAATAAGCCCTTTTATTTAATAAAAATGCACTTAGAAACCAGAATTTCTGCAATTCATGTTTTGATTCTTTGGTTGAGTGTTTTTACACAGGACTACATTTTATAAGACTCATGATTTCTAAAATTTTCAGGGATGTCTTTCCCTGCTGTCTTATCATAAAAGTACAACACCAATGCTTTCTTTATTTTACAAGCACCACTAGTTTTTAGGAAGATCCGATATCTGCCTCTCAAAGTTATAGCTTTGACTTTGACCATTTCCTAAAGATCTGGAATAAACCGGAAGCTGAAACATTCTTTGACTTGAATCTTCAGATCACTTCAGGATTCTACTCCATAACATATTCAACCATGCACAATATACCTCTGCACACACATCAAGGGGTGTGTGTGTGTTTGTGTGTGTGTACACCAGGGCACTGCAAACAAAAGTTTGCTGGAAAATTGAATTAAACATTTATTTTGGTGCAAAAGACTTTTGGAATCTATGGATAGTTTTTTGATAATATGCATCTTCCATGAAAGACCCTTTGTATGTGTAAAATATCCCAGGCAATTTAGAAAGAAACAATATTTACCGCTGTAAGGTATATGGCCACACAGCCAAGATTCCCAGGGCGACCACAATCTCAATTGTCATGCTTCTGTTGTCAAATCATGTTCCAATTTTCCCTCCAGAAAATGTAATTTTTTAAAATTATTTATTTACTTGAAAGAAGATCAGAGAAACAGAGATAGAGAGACAGATAAGGGGAGAGAGAGAGAGAGAGAGAGATCTTCCATTCTCTGGTTCATTCCTCAAATGCCCACAACAGCCAAGGCTGGGCCAGGCGGGAGCCAGGAGCTGGGAACTCCACCCTGGCGTCTGAGTACCTGAGACGTCACCTGCTGGCTCCCGGGGTGCTCATTAGCAGGAAGCTGGAATTAAGAGTGGAGCCAGGCCGGTGCCGCGGCTCACTAGGCTAATCCTCCGCCTAGCGGCGCCGGCACACCGGGTTCTAGTCCCGGTCGGGGCGCCGGATTCTGTCCCGGTTGCCCCTCTTCCAGGCCAGCTCTCTGCTGTGGCCAGGGAGTGCAGTGGAGGATGGCCCAGGTGCTTGGGCCCTGCACCCCATGGGAGACCAGGAAAAGCACCTGGCTCCTGGCTCCTGCCATCAGATCAGCGCGGTGCGCCGGCCACAGCGCGCCGGCCGCGGCGGCCATTGGAGGGTGAACCAACGGCAAAGGAAGACCTTTCTCTCTGTCTCTCTCTCTCTCTCACTGTCCACTCTGCCTGTCCAAAAAAAAAAAGGAGTGGAGCCAGATTCAAAACCAGGCACTCTGATGTGGGTTGTGGTGATCCCAGGGGGCACCTTACCCACTGCATCAAATGCCCATCCGGAAAATGTAATTTGTAACACGTAGCACACGGATGTGTGAGGGCCCCTTTTGCTCTGTCGCTGTCCGGAAAGTTGAGAAGAGAGCTGGAGCAAGTAGCTACCAGCCAGGTGAGCAGAGAGGAAGATGTGTGGGCTGACAGAGCAGCAGAAGCGATCAGAGCAGGAGTGGCAGCGAGGGAAGGGGCAGCAAGTGGTCTACAGCAATGGAGCCCCCTCCAGAAGGAGGCACTGAGAAATCAGAGCCAGGAAAACCAAGGTTTCAAAGAGAATCGCCAGGGACACACTCTCGCTCCAGGTGGAAGTCAGCCGGACTTTCGACTGACACAATATCATTCCCTACACACACACACACCCCTACACACCTACACACACACAACTTAAAGGTATGTCTCCAAAAATAAAATATCTTGGACTTAGGGGAAGAGCAGAAAAACTCATTTCTTTTTCACCAAGGCTCCCGGGAGACACAAACCAGAGAGCTGCTGACTCATCTGGCCTAACAGCTGTCACTCTGAAAGGTGCTGAGTCACCGGGCCCCACAGCTGAGGCTGGTGGGAGGAGGCAGTCGTTCTCAGCTCCTGACGGTCCAATGGGGACCCTGAAACTGGGCAACCTTGAGTGCCTTGGCTATCAGAGGTGATCCAAGTCAGATATGGGGGCAGGGGCAATATTAGGAAATAGTGGTTGCTGGAGATGAGATTCTCAGACCTGCCTGGTGCCTCTCAGGGAGCGTGAGATTTTGTTTGTTTGTTTGTTTGGGTCACTCAATGGGTTCTCAACAGAGCACTTATTGAGCTCTGGACATTGTGCTAAGCCAGTGGTTCTTGAAGTTGAATGTTTCTCAGACTCACCTGGAGGGCTAGACCCTTGTTGAGAGGCCCTAAATCAGGAGGTCCGAGAGCTCTCTCTTCCCACCTGATGCCGGAGCTGTGGTCTGGGGAACCCTCTTGGAGAGCCCTGCTCGAAACATGGCAGGTGCTCCACGGTCTCTGAGTTCAGAGAACCAGGGGTGTAGGGTCCTTGTACTACCCTGTACCACGCAGCAAGCAGGGTTAGATTCTGGCACGATGATAGCCAAGGGGAGAGAGGAAGCAGCTTGGCTGGAGTTGGGGACCGTTCCCCAGAGAGCCCCATCCAGTTGGATCTTGACAAAGAATTTGCCAGCTGTTTAAGGAGACCAAGCTGCATATGCACGGAAGAGGAGTGAAATGAGGGGCCTGGGACCTCAGAGGATCTGGTTCAGCGTGGAGGGAGTGAGGAGGGCACGTGGGACGGTGCCCAGGGCCGACTGAGATGAGATCTAACCAGAGCTGCCCATTGGGATCATAGAGCATCTTTCATATGTCACTGCTAAGGAACAGGTTAAACACCCACATGGAAGCAATCAAGCACATTCAGAAAATGGAAGATTCTATAAACAAACGACCTGATTCCATCCACAAGTGAGCGGGAAGAATACAAAGAACGACTGTCAGAGATTGCAATCCCGCTCAAATGTGATGGTAGGATCTTGCTTTGATACTGGTCCTAAATCAATTACTCCATCAACCCAATTGCGAAAAAGACATCTGACCCAGCCCGGGGTGGCTGGACACGTGTCTGGGTTATAGGCTGATAGGAAGGAATGGTTGTCAATGTTGTTAGGGGTGAAAACAGCACATATGAGCACCCTACAAAAGTTCAGGGGAGATGAACTTGAAAGATGTTTATCTGAATGGAAAACACTTTGAGATGCATGCGTGTGAGGAAGCTTCAAGGAGTCCATGGAGATGCATATTAGGAAAAAACTATGCATGCCTTTTAAGACTGTCTTGCACCAAAATAAACATCTTATCGTTCCATTGTGCTCACAAGCCTTTAGAGCTGTCCTTGTATAAAACGCACAAGCAGAGTCCTTATCTGTTAGAGAGACATACTGAAGTATTCAAATCAAATCATGTTGGATTCGCTTGAACATGCTCTTAACCACTACTATCGGTCTGCCAAGACTCGGGATGTGTCAATCCTTTATTGAGCCAATTAATGACCACAAGAACTCCTTATAGGTTTCTCTCCAACTCTGTATTTTTTGAAATCAGACTGCAAAATGAATTTTAAAGAGACAGACTTGTGTTCCATGGTAGACTAAGTAAATTACTCTCCTAGTTGAGCGAGGGAGGAGAAAGTCCTTGGTGTTGATATTTTTAACCCTTCCCCAATGTGACTCTGGAGTAGCAGCTAAATTTGAGAACTAGGGATTATCACATGATATCTTGGATCCTACCAGGATAATTAATCACTGATCAATATGGTGTCCCCCTGCCCTATCCAGGGATTTCAAAAGCAATGCAGGATCTCTTGAACCCTCCACATACCATGGAGATTCCCCCCCCCCCCGTTTCTTTCAACTAAATGTGTTCTCTCGAGATCATTTTAGCTTCACCTGCAATCCTGAGAAACAGTAGAGAGCGCCCATTTACTCTTTGCCCAGCTTCCTCGATGGTTCATCTTACCAGACTATTGTGTCATATCTTAACTGCAAGATTGACATGGATGCAGTCAACATATAGAACACTGCTTATCACAGCAGGGAAACTCCGTGCTGTCCTTGCCTAGCCATGCCCACCTCCTTCAATTGCCACCCCTCGAGAACCCCAGGCGACCACTAACTTGCTCTTCCTCATTACGATTTTATACTTTTCAGGACTGTCAAATAAATGGAATCGTAGACTGGCTTTTTTTTTTTACTCAGCATGATTCTCTAGAAATTCATCCAGGTTGTTGCAAGTATCAAGAATTCGGTGCCTTTTACCATTGAGTAAAATTACATGGATCACAGCTTGTTGGACTGTACATAATGTACACTTGCTTTGGGTGTCACCTACTTTTCATTTTATGTTCTCAACATGAGAGCTTAGATGATCAGTTGGGACATTTCCTCTTTGTAAGGTAAAATTCCGTTCCAAATATTTCCCTCCAGGAGCTGTGTCACATAAATTCTGAAATGTTATATCTTCACTGATCATTTAAATTCCCTTGAGACTTTCTCTTTGATCCATACATTATTGGGAAGTCCATTGCATGGGTTCTACATTTTTGGAGGTTTTCCTGTTAGCTTTCTGATATAGATTTCTAGTTTTAATCCATTCTGGTTGAAGAACACACTCTTACTTTAAATCTGTTAATTTTTCATGGCCAAGGATCTGGTCTACCTTTGCTTAGGTCCCATGCACATTTGAGGAGACTGTATACCACGCGCTTTGGTGGAAGGTTCTATAAACGTCGATTTGATGCTGTTGGGTGATATTGCTGAGATCTTCTCCCTGAATGTCTCTCTAGTTCTACCAGTTGCTGAGGATGGGAGGTTGAAGACTCTGACTATGGATTTGTTTATCTTCACTTCAGTTTTTGCTGCTGTTTTTTGCACACACATGTAGGGTTGCTATGTCTCATTTGTGGCTAGATTCTTCACTAACTTTCTTTACTCTGAAGTCCATTTCATTGCTTATTAACGTAGTCACTCTTGCTTTCTCTTGATTAATGTTTTCATGATTTATCTTCCTTTATCATCTTACACCTGTCTATGTCACTTAATTTCAAATTGAGTTTCTTATAAACTGAACATAGTTGGATCATGTTTTTCAATCCACTCTTCAACTCTCTGTCTTTTAATTGTTGAATTTAGCCCATTGACATGTAATGTAATTACTGACACATGAAAGGTAAGTCTGCTACTTCACTTTTTGTTGTTTGGGTCTCTGTTTTTCCCTTCTCTATTTTCTTTTTTATTTCTTCCTGTAGGTTACTACAGTTTTTAGAATTGACTTTGATTTTGATTTGCATGTAGTGTCTAGGGGCGTCTCTGTTTCTATAGCTCTTTAAGTGGTTGCTATAAGTATTACACTACATAATTATATAAATAATCAGCCTATTGATGTCATCATTAAGTCAACCCAGAATCTGATACCCAGCAAACATACCCTTTAGGAATGAAAGGGAAATCAGACAATACAAGTGAAATATCGAAACTTCACTTCACTTTAAGGTTTTACTCTCTCCATTCATAATCTGAATGTCTTAAATATTCCCTCTACTTACATTTAGACCCACATCAGACAGTTATAACTTTTAGTTCAACCATCAAAGACAATTTAGAGAACCCAAGAGAAGAAAGAAAATCTATTCTATTTACACATATGTTTGCTTACTGTCTTGTCTCTTCCTCATATCTCAATTTTTTTTTCTTTTATTAAAGAAAACTTTTTTAAAGGATATTTCTGCCTGTGATAAATTCTCATAGCTTCCCTTCATCTGTGAATCACTCATCTCCCACTCCTCCCACCCCTAAATGTATTTTTGCTGGATGTGGAATTCTGGGTTGAAAATGCTGTTTAAACATTTGAGAAATGATGGCTCCAATGCTTTCTTGTTAAAAAAAAAAAATCCTGTCATTCACATTGTTTTCCCCTGCGGTTTCTTTCTTACTGCTTTTGAGAGTTTTCTATTGTGTTTCATTTTCAGAAGTTGAATTATGATCTCTCTTGTGGGTTTCTTTGTATTTTTTTCTGCCGGGGAGTTCACTCAGCTTCTTCAAAGCATTAGTTTACCTCGCTGGCCAAATTCCGGACATTTTCAATCATGGATTCCTCATGTACATCCTCAGCCCCTCCCTCTTTCTTCTTTTCTTCCCTGAAATCGTGTGTTTCAATCCCCCAGTTCTCTGAGGCTCTGTTCGCTATTTTGTCCCAGCCTGTTTTCTCTCTGTTGTTCAGATTTTATAGTTTCTTTTATTATGTCTTCAAGTTCATGGATTCTTTCCCACCGAATGAATCTATTGAGGTTTTTTTTTGTGCTGCTGTTGTTTGGGTTATTATAGTTTTCAGCTCTCAATTTTTCCACTTGGCTTTTCTTTCTGTATTTTATTTCTTTGCTAGATGTCTGTGTTTTCATTTGCTTCAAGCGGGTTTCAAATTATTCATTTTTATGATAGCTTTGTCAGCGCTGACATTTTGGTCATCTTTGTGTTGGCATCTACCTATCATCTTTCTCATTCAGCTCTGAGCGAGTGATTTTCTGTGGGAACTCAGACTGAGGGACTCACTGTGTTTTGAGTGCTGGAACCTCACTTCTCCCTGCTAGCTGACTTCCTCAGACACACCTATGGCCGCCTTGTTACTGGCAGGTGGGAAGGGAAGTGCCTCCATGGATGCCCAAGGGAAGGGTACTCATTCCTATTGGTTGGGGAGAGGCGTGATGGCTCCCATTAGGTTTCCAGGGCCACCTCCCTGAGTGGGAAATGTAGGAGTCCTTCACACTGACGCCACAGGGTGCTGGCTTTGTGACTGTTGGGCAGGGCCACGGTGCTGACTGCCCAAGAGGGCTTCTCTGACACCAATGTGGTGCCTGGCAGAGGGGCCTCTCGCTCCTGCCAGCCAGGGGTGGAGAACCAGGCTCTCAACTCACCCTTCGTTGCCTTGTTTGGGGGTGGGACCCCAGACTTCCCGGAGGCCTTTGGCAAATGTTATTGTCTGCAGGTTTTCTGCCCCCTTGTTTAGTCCTTTAGCTAAGAAACAGCAATCTTTTGTTGGGGTTTCTTCTGTCTGCCCATCTGTGGCCGGGCTCCTCAGCTCCAAGTCTGGAAAGCATGAGTCGGGCAAGAAACTCAGGGGACCCAGAAGTCCTCGTTTATCTGCCTCCTTCTGCCTTTGAGGTTCTTATCCTGGTTTTATACGTATGGTCCAAGATTTTTATTTGGATTTAGTGGGGGAGACAGGGAAAAGTACGACTTCTTTGAATTCCTAGCAAGCATGATTTTTTTTTTTGATGTAACATTCGACACAAAAGACTATGCAAACATAAGCGTGTGTGGATGTGTGTGGGATAAAAAGCCCAACAGCATGAGCATTGAGTCTTTACAAATAAAAAAAATATATACAGTAGTGGGTTGGACTTTTTCCTAGAGAAGAATCAAAGTCCGACTCAGTCCCAAACTCACCCATTTGGGCTAAGCATCTGGCCTTCGAGAATTCTGGACTGTCCTTTGGTTGGTTTGAGGACTTGGCAATGGCTGACTCTTGACCCCGTGACCTACTTAGCATATTGCTGTCGGTGATGGTGGTGGCTGCTATTGTTTAAAAGTTGCCTTTGTTCTGCCGCGAGGTTTCCTGTCTCCTGGCCACACGTCAACATCAGGAGTGACACAGCTTCCCGGCTGGTGAGTCTGTGCTGGTGCTGACTCAGGGAGCTACAGTACACGCCTCCCAGCTAAGGACTCCCACAGTCTCGGGCAGGTCGCACCCATTCTCTGCACGTGGGGGCTATCTTGAGTGCACAGCCAGTTTCTCCCTCATTCCTGCGTCTGGAGTAGGGCAAGAGCTCCCTGCACCTAGCACACACCGGTAGGCATCAAGCCCAGCAACCCGTATACCCAGCAGCCTCTGCGCATTTCACCTCTGGAGTTACACCTCTTCTGGCTCCTCATGGAAAAGGTGCCTCCCTCCAGTAGGTCCAGACAAGATCATGAACTAACTGGCACTCGTGCTGAGAGCACACATGAGCTGAACATGGATGGTTGGTGGCGGAAGGTGGGAGGAGGTGCCATCTACAATCAACATCGCTGGCGCTAAATCATAAATCCGAGGGGCTTTTGTCGTTTCTTTAAGAGCTAAGTTGCATCAATAAGGGGCATCAGGATCCACCCCAGGAGCATGAAACACACACCTAATCTACTGGGAAAAGCCCACGGGTTCTTTTCTCTTACAGGACCATCTGGGTAGATGAGGTTCAGGTCTACAACGATGGAAATGAGCACCCGTCTGTCGCTTGCTGTCATCAGCATGTTGGTAGCGAGGCTTCTATCTGTTGGTCCCTTTCAGTCGCAGCTACCAGGCCCCTGTGCCCAGGGCCCAGTGCCTGGACATAGCAACGGACAGGACAGCGGCCAGAGCCTTCTTCGTCCTGCAGATACCGTGGTGCAACCGCGTCCCACGCTGCCAATGCGCCCGCTGATGTCCCCGTGCCCGGGGCGGCCCCCGCGCAGCCAGCGCGGGATCCCATGGCCTGGGCGTCCCGAGCTTTGCCAACGTCACCAACGGTCACCGTCGCCCTTCGAACTCAGCCACTGGCCGCGTTCGCAGCCTTCCTCAACTGCTGGAAGCTGAATCCCGCATTCGACTCAGCGACCTCCGCGCAGACCTCATGGGTCTCCACTTGAGCAAGTACCTGCTGGCCTACCTGGGCGAGCCCCGCGCCTCGCTGCCGCCGCGAGCCGAGGAGCACCGGTCTCCGCAGCCTGGGTCTGCCCGCCGCCGACTGGTCCCGGAGCCCTGCCAAGCTTCCCTGGTGCAGGTGAAGCACTGGACCTGGGTCCGCCACTTTCCCGCTACGCCGCCCCGCCGAGACTACGCCCAGAGCCGAAGGGCGAAGGTGCCGGTGGCATGCGGGAATCTCCCGAGGAGGCTGCGCCCCGCGTCGCTCCAGGGGGTGAGCCTTTACCACGCACGCATGAGCTGCAGGCATCGCTGGCTGTGGCAGAACCGGAGCTCCCCGGTGACCGTACGCATCTCGGCCACATCGCGCCCGGAGAGCCTGTACAAGAGCGCCGTGACCCCGGAGCGCCCGGATCCCTGCGCCAGGGAGACGGTGCTGAAGGCACTGAGCCAGTGCAACAAGGGCAAACGAAAATTCGACGGCCCGCTCTGGTTTGAGACCCCGGAGCCCAAGAAAAGGAAGCAGAGCCCAGCGCGCACGCCCTCTGCCTTCAAGCCTGTGCCCAGAAACGGAGTGGTGCGCGCCTTCGTGCCCAAGCCTGGGAAGCTGAAGAGGAGTGTCCGATCCCGGGGAACCGAGTGTGCCAGGAAGAGAGCAGCCGGGTCCTGCAGTTCTGCTGCCCCTCGGCCTGCCCTGCAGGCCGCCAGCGCCAGGAGCAGCAGCGACAAGGAGCCCAGGAGCCTGCGGCAAGGGGCCCCACCCGGCCAGGAGCGCACCCAGCCTGCTGCCCCCGGTGGCTGCTAAGACTTAGGGCTCAGCCATCACTTCCTGGACTCATAGCCACAGCCCTGTCATCCTGAGCCCTGCTGGGCCCCACAAGCCACCGAGCTAGCAGGTGCCTCCCCTGCTGTGAGTGACTCATCTGTCAACACCTCTCTTGAGCCCACCCACCCTAAAGAGACTATTGAGATCAGATCCCTTGCCCATTCCCCCACCAATCCACTCCTGCCCCCACCCCACCCCAGTTTCCATAGTTAAGTGCTTTATTATTGTAAATAAAAATTTTTAAAAACAGCTGTATTATTTCAAAGAGCAGAGGTAAGCAGAGCGTGGGACACGCCAACAGAGCTGGGGGCCAGACACAGGTTGAGATCAACTGAAGCCGTCCTGGCCGGGGCGGGGGAGGGGTGATCTCCGTCCAAGGGCAGCCTGGTGGAGTCCCTCTGTGGGTATTTCAACCCTGCCCAGCTTGCGAGTCTGCTGCAGAGTGGCAGGTCTAGGGGTTTGTTCTGCCTAGGAGCTGCCACTTGGGCTGAGGCCAGGAAGACCTCGCAACAGGTTCCCCCTGACATCAAAGGGTCGCACTGCCCTAGCGCACCTGCTGTGACACACAGCCTCTCAAGCCTGTCTCCCAGGCTCTGACATGGCTGCCCACCTCTTCACGCTCTCTGGCATCCTGGGATGGTGGGAAGCACACGGGGCTGTGGGCTTGGAGGAGCCCAGTCTGGTGTCATGTCCGTCCCCACAGCCCCGTGACCCTGAACTTCTGCCTTCCGAAGATGAGAACCTCTGACGGGGCACAAGGTGGAGCTCTGGGACCGCCTCTAACAGGTGTAATTTACTCTCATTCCTGGGTCTGCCTTGCGCCGGGTTTAGGACTGCCTGACACTTCCTGTTGGTTCTCCCGCTTCCTCCGCCTGAGGGGGATTTTCTTCCTCCGCCTGAGGGGGATTTTCCAGTTTCCTCTTGTCTTGATTTCTCCTTGCTCTAGTCCTCTGACCCAGCACAGGTGGACAAGAAGGTGCCCCATACCTAGAGCGCTGAGTCAGGCCAAGAGCTAAGCTCAACACGGAGGACCTCAGGCAGTTGGCAGGTGCACCAACATCCGTGTCTTTGGCTCTGAGACGGTGCTGGGCCGGGTTCTGGTTCTGCAGAAATGCTAAAGACTGGTCCCTTGAACCTGGGAGCTCATGTGTTGTGATGTGAGAGCAGCAGACAAACAGGTAGTTAAGGAATTAATTCAATTACAGGATAGGCACGCATGGAGGGAATTAATAGGGCTTCTGGGTGTTCAGACAGTGGATGCAGCTGGGGTGCACAGTAGTCAGAGACAGTGACGCTGAACTCCTGAAGTCAGTGCAAGGAGGAGGCACGGGATTGTACCATGGCCCAGACAGGGGAGGGGTGGCCAGGCAGACCAGTGTTCTTCCTCCAGGAACGAGGCTACAAGTCCTGAATCCCCATTTCAGATGGGCTATGGTTTGTGCCCTCTGAGCCCCACATTGAGAGTTGGTGGCCAGTGTGGTAGGCTGGGGAGGAGGGCAGAGGGCTATAAGGCTGGGGGTGCCCTGGATCTCTTGAGTGGGTGCCTTGGGTTTGAGTCCTGCCTCTACTCCTCGTTCTAGCTCCCTACTAAAGCACACCCTGTAGGCACTGGGTGAGGGGTGTTGGCTCAAGTACTTGGGTCCCTGCCACCCATGTGGGAGAGCGGGATTGAGGAGCTTGTGGGCAATCGGGAAGACAGCCAGTACATCCGGGCCAATGCTGTGGCATAGCGGATTAAGCTGCCACCTGCAGTACCAGCATCCCATATGGGTGCTGGTTCAAGTCCTGGCTGCTCCTCTTCCGATCCAGCTCTGCTGGGAAAACAGTGGAAGGTGGCCCAAGTCCTTGGGTCCCTGTACCCATGTGGAAGACCAGTAGGAAGCTCCTGGCTCCTGGCTTTGGATTGGCACAGCTCCAGCTGTTGCAGCCAATTGGGGAGTGAACAGAGGATGGAAGACCTCTCCCTCTCCCTTCCTCCCTCTCTCTCTCTTTCTCTCTCTCTCTCTCCCCCCACTGTGTCTGTCTCTCTGCCTCTCACATAAGGTTTTTAAAGGGAGGTGATTGGGTGGTGGGGAGGGTTAACGCCTTTCTCCAGGAGGAAGTTCTCGCTCCTGGGCCTGGGTGAGTCACCAGGCCATGGGCCCAGCTACCGTGCAGGTTCTTGCACTGCATGGAGGGAAGAGTGCACAAGTGAGAACAGGGTGGATCTCAGTGTGAGCGAGTGTGTACACACTCGTGCCTGAGTGTGAGCTGCCTCACTCCTAGAAACACCCATCAGGAGTGAGCCAGGGAGCTGCCTATGAGGACAGCGGAGAGTGAGCGAGTGAGAGAGGGAGGGAGAGCCCTAGAAAGCCCTCCAAGCATGGCTGGGGGCAAAGAGAGGCCTTCTCCCCAGCTATCAGTCTCTCTAATGTGGTCATATGAATAAACAAAGAGGGGGTGTGGTCTCAGCCTGACTGAAGCTCTATGGGATTTTTCTGGAATTGAACTTCCATGTGGTCATGCTGACGTCACCAGCTTTCCTAGTCCTGGATATGACGCAGGTGCTTCCTGGGCATGTGGACTTATTAGATTGACAGATAGAGGAATAAAGTCACAGGGCAGGGCTGGCAAAAGTCCCAGCTCCTCTACCCCCCATTTAACTCCCTGCCCGGCTTCCCCAGAGCAGAGCTGATGGATTGTGGTTGTCGTGAAGTGAGGCTGCCCCTCGAGCTCTCTTGTTTTTATTCAAAGATACCAGCGATGCAGCACAAGGCCCTCACCAGAAGCCAACAATGCCAGCCCCATGCCCTAGGACCTGGCAGCCTCCATGTCCAAGAACCTAAATACCGGAAACCTCTTTCTATCATAAATGCAAATTTTCCAGTCTCGGGTATTCTGTTACAGGAATGAAGACAGCCCCACTGACTTCATCCAGATGGAACTTTTAACTTGAGTTGGTTAGGGAGGGGTAAGAGACTGTGGCGTCTCTTGGGTGCTCAGTGGGGTTCACAGAAAGCTCAGAGGCACTGTGGCTCACTTGGTTAATCCTCCGCCTGTGGCGCCAGCATCCCGTATAGGCGCTGGTTCTAGTCCCGGTTGCTCCACTTCCGGTCCAGCTCTCTGCTATGGCCTGGGATAGAAGTGGAGGATGACCTGGGTGCTTGGGCCCCTGCACCCGCATGGGAGACAGGGAGGAAGCTCCTGGCTCCTGGCTTCGGATCGGGGCAGCTGTGGCCATTGCGGCCATTTGGAGAGTGAACCAACGGAGGGAGGACCTTTCTCTCTGTCTCTCTCATCATACTGTCTGTAAACTCTACCTAATACATAAATAAAAAAATCTAAAAAAAAAAAAAAAAAAAAAAAAAAAAGAGCTCAGAGTCACCCGGGACGAGCCGGATGGTCCTCCGACCGCACCCGGGCATGCAGCCAGGACAAAGCCCGTTCTCAAAGGTTGGCAACTTCTGCTGCTACCCTCTCCCTCCACCAGGAAATCCTGCTTGTTTTCTGGTTGTATTTCCTGTGTTTCTTTTGGAAGGCTGGGGTGAATCTGAGTTTTTTTTTTTTTTCTCATTGTAATGGTCTAGTTTTTTTTTTAAATTTTTTATTTTTTTACTGTTCACCCACTTTAGTGACATCAGTTTATTTTGCATAAGCATAACCCAAATAGTGGGGAATCAATAAAAGATGAACCCTTAATCCGCAGAGCCAGCCCTCCTCTCAAGCATGCAAACATTTAAACATCTTGTTACGGTGCACCAAAGAACAATGTGCTCTCTCTGGCTGTGTTTTGCTTCCTGTTCCCAAGAGAGCTGTCTGTGGGCTTCTTTGCTTTCTCTCTCTGCTCCACCAGGGTGGTCGCCGGAACTCTCCCGGCCTCATCTTTGTTGATGTCCGCCCGGTGACCTGTCCTTAGCTCTGACTTTCCCCCTGAGCGGAGCCACCGGCTCAGCTGATCCCAGATGTCTCCATCGCAATGTCCACGGAAGCCCTAAATGGACACGTGCCTCCTCCGCTTGGCCCCGCGGCTCCCGGTTCCCAGCACCAGCGTCACAGGCCCCACATCAGAGAGCCACAGGGGCCAGTTGCTCTGCAGGATCCTCTCTCTCAACGCCTCTCCAGTGCGCGTGAGTGCTGTGCACACGCGTACTCCAGGAGGCAGCAGCCTTCCCTCGGGCCCCTACTGCCTCCACTTGTCCTTTCTGTCACTCACCTCTCGCCTCATGAATCCATTGCTTCCGCTTCTTGCAAAGCAATTCCTTTGAAATGGTGCACTTCCCTTTTCTTTAAATGGACCCACTGACTTGCCACTCCCTACTAATGTGCCTGGGAAAAGCAGTGGAAGATGACCCAAGTCCTTGAGCCCCTGCCACCCATGTGGGAGACCCAGAAGAAGCTCCTGGCTTTGGCTTGGCCTATCCCCACCCATTGCAGCCATCTGAAGAGTGAACCAGTATATGGAAGATCTCTCTCTCTCTCTCCGTGTGTGTGTGTGTACCTCTCTCTAAGTAATCTTTCAAATAAATCAATAGATATTTTAAAAAATTGTGGTTTAAATGTATCCACTGGAAAATTTCAGGAACAAACAGCTCATAAGTTTTAAGTTTCATGGAATTCTGAGCGATGGGGTGACATCTCACTCTGTCCCTAGCTCTACTTCGTCCACGCTGCATCAGCCAACTCTGATAGTCAGTTAACAGCTATCTCCATCATCAGGTTGGTGGCAACATTGCAATTCACGACACCCTTCTTTTTTCTAACTTGAGGAGCAGGAGGAGTGAGGCCAGCCATTCGGATACGCCAGAGGGAAGCCGTGCATCCTTTATGCGAAAAAGGGAGAGTGCTTGACCTAACGAGAACAGAAAGCAGCCCAGAGGCAGAGCCTGCTCACAGCGGCAAGGGCACTGAGTACGAACTTGACCTGTGAAATTGTGGAGGAGGAAGAGATCCGTGCTGCTTTTGCTGTTGCGTCTCAAGCTGCAGAGTCGCGGCCACACTGCCGAGTCAGTTGTTAGCGAGCACGGAACAGGCACGCGATTGTACGCTTTGGTTAAGACCCATGGTTTCAGGCATCCTTTGGGGCTGCAGACAAGGGAGAAATGTTCTTATGCCCATTTTACAGATGGAAAAAGAGATGGAGGCTGAGCTCAACTGTCATCCGTCCACTCCCACCAACGAAGTCATGAGCATCTAGGGACCACCGAGGCCAAAAACTTACAACCCAGTGGCGCGTGGGAAGGGGCCCGTTAGAGGAATTACATATATCTCAAAGAACGTGTCTCCCTCGTCTTACAGTTGGGAATTACTGCAACCCGTGCGAAGGCTGTGAAAGCGTTCCCAAGAGTTCTCTTGTTCACTCAGCTGCTGACTTTTACACTTTCTCTGAGTTTTCTTTGCAAGTTTTGGCTGTGAAGGACTCTTGAGGACCAACCTGTGAATCAGCGAGGTGCTACCCCAAAGCTCAGGCCAGCCGAGAACACTGGCGAAGGAACAGGACCATCACGAATGAAGCGAGAGGAGCAGGATGCTATGAAATCACGCAGTAGACAATGAGCAGCCAGAAAAGCTGCTTAGGCGAGGTAGGTTCTGCGTGTGTGACCACAACGTGAAACACTGAGAGCAGGAGAGAAGGGCGACCCCTGACCTGGCAGTACAGACACCAGCGCCGTGTGTCAGAGTGGCTAGCCTCAGCTTCTGTCTCCATCACCCCGCTAAACATCGCAGACCCTGGGAGGCAGCAGGTGATGGCTCAAGTAACTGGCTTTCCGTCACCCACGTGGGAGACCTGGGTTGAGTTTGTGCCTCCCAGCTTCAGTATCCCCAGCTGTTGTGAGCCTTTGAGGAGTGAACCAAAGGATGGGAGTTCTCTGTCTCTCTCCCTCTCAGAAAACAACAACAACAACAACAAAGCAGGTGTTAAAGACATTGTAGAACTCACCAGACACGTTACAGTGGAGAGGTCTTACCCAATCTCCACACCCACAAAAGCTATTTGTGCACAAATCAGCAAACCCCAGCAATGCACCGTGAGTCCACCTAACACCGACTTCCACGTCATGCTCACCACTTTTGGGCCCTGGATGCTTTTAAGGCTTTTTTTTTTTTTTTTTTTTTTTTAAATAACAGCTGGCCGGTGCCGCGGCTCAATAGGCTAATCCTCCGCCTTGCGGTGCCGGCACACCAGGTTCTAGTCCCGGTCGGGGCGCCAGATTCTGTCCCAGTTGCCCCTCTTCCAGGCCAGCTCTCTGCTGTGGCCCGGGAGTGCAGTGGAGGATGGCCCAAGTGCTTGGGCCCTGCACCCCATGGGAGACCAGGAGAAGCACCTGGCTCCTGGCTTCGGATCAGCATGATGCGCCGGCTGCGGTGGCCATTGGAGGGTGAACCAACGGCAAAGGAAGACCTTTCTCTCTGTCTCTCTCTCTCACTGTCCACTCTGCCTGTCAAACTAAATAAATAAATAAATAAATAACAGCCTAACTGGTTATTGTGTTTGCAAGAAAATAAGTGAACGTGATAACGGGCAATGCTGCTTGATTAGTGCCCCTGACTACGATGCACTTGAACTTGTGGGTGGAGTCTGCTGGGACGGAGACTGAGTCCTCCGCCATTTTGAGCTGTCTGTTAAGTCTGCTCCCCTTCCTGCTTCAATTCTACCCAACCTGATTGAATAATCTGCCCCCACCACCACCCCCCGCAGTTCAGGTGAGTAAGATCTACCCAACTCTGGAAAGTGTTTAAGTCATCCCAGTATATCCAACATCAAAGCTTTATGACTTCAGCCACCTCCTCACAGATCCATTTTTTTTTTTTTTTTTTAGTTTTGCAAAGAAGAAAGCATTGCATTTGATAGGATGCCTCAGAAGGCTCCCAAAGGGATGTAAAATCAAGCCTCACAAAGCCCAGGAGACTGGGTCTGCAGCATCAAACTTTTTAAAATTTAAGACTATCCTAGTAATTGAGAGAGTCTGCTGGGTTATTTCACTCTGAGAGGAGACAGGGTAGCACAAGGCAGGACAGCCCACGTGGCTGGGCCCCCAGGCATGCACAAGCCTCACCTCCAGCTGTGATCATCTGCCTGCATCCTGGACCTCAGGGCTTCTCTGCAAACTGCAGCCCACTGCACCCACCCACAAAGCAGGCTGGGAGTTCCAGACGCTTAAGGCTCCCTGGGGCCAGCTCTCAAGCAACCACTGGCAGAAATCGGTACATCAATACCCCAACTCCATTGTCACTTGGGTGCACTTACTCTGAGGAGCTCTGGCTCCAAGGACCATTGGCAGTATTTTGTCCAGTTATCCACACAGCTACAAGATAACTTGTCTATGAGGCCGGCATTGTGGTATAGTAGGTTAAACCATCCGCCTGTGAAACCAGCATCTCATATATGTGGGAGCCGATTCAAGACCTGGCTGCTCCACTTCCAATCCAGCTCCCTGCTGATGTACCTGGGAAAGCAGTGGAAGATGGCCCAGGTGCTTGGGCCCCTGCCACCCATGTGGGAAACCCGGAAGAAGCTCCTGGCTCCTGGCTTCCACCCAGCCCAGCTCCATTGTGGCCACTTGGGGAGTGAACCAGTGGATGGAAGATCTCTCTCTCTCTCTCTCTCTCTCTCTCTCTCTCTCTGTCTTCCCTTCTCTCTGTAACTTTACCTTTCAAAAAAAAATAGATCTTTAAAAGAGAGAGAGAGAGAGAGAGAGAGAGAGAGAGAGAGAGAATAACTTGCCTAATAACACACCCTTTGCCAGTTTCCCTTATTCCCTAATCTCCACTGGTCTCTCCTTCACTTTGCAAATAAACTCCTTCTACTCAAATCCTTAGCTTCCCAAAGGACTGAAATTCAAACACCGTGGCTCATGCTGATGACTGTGTTTAGGCTTCGTCCTAAGCATTCCTAATTCTTGCCGACCAAAGAAACTTTCAATTTCCTCAAACTTTGACAAAATTCTTGACTCAAACAGTTACCCGTGGCTCTTGCGAAAATTTAATGATTTTTCTGACCCAAGTTCAAGCACTTCAGTCTTTTCCTACTGACTCATCCCTTTGTTAAGTATCTCTGAGCACTGAAAATTAGCATCATCACACCACCGGAAGTCCTAGCTGGAGCTTATCCAAAAAAAAAAAACAAAAAACAAAAAAAATCTAAGAACCCAAGTCCTTTCGTTACCATAGCAAGTGGTAGCTAACGATTATTTGAGACACAAGCCTCATGGCTTTCATTCGCTTGGTCCCTCTACCCTCACCCACCAAACCACTGTACTTTCAGACAGAGACAAAATGCCACATCGCAGAACCAGAGTCGGATGCTTGCAGGACCCCCACGGGAAGGAGGGGAGAGGAAGGAGCAGGACTGCTCAGCGGTGGGTTCCTGCACGGCGCCCACGCTCTGAAGTCCCTCTGCCTAGGAACCTGCTCCTGAGTCAGCTTCCTGGTCCCGGGTTTGCTATAAACCACACCCACACATCGCAGCACGATGCTCCTGTTTTCCGTCTCACTTCCCCTTTGGCCTGGCTGGAAGTGTGTCAACACGTGACCCCTGTTCCAGGCTTTGCTTCCCAAGCAAGTCTGAGCCCGTGCTCCAACCCCTCTGCCTGGGCTTTCTTGTGTCTGTTTCAGGCATGATTTTTCTCCAGAGTGAACTTGTAGCATGCTTGCTTTTTGCTTCTAGAATATGTATTGCAATCTGCGTTTATTCATTCTGAGGGGTGGTAGGCATGGACGTTAGTTAAGAAGGTTTCCAGTGATTCTGATTTTTGTATTTTGGATTCCCTGAGGTTCAGACTGGGGCTGATTTGCTAGTTGACTGTAATGACATATATTTGGGGTTCTGCTGACTCGACAGGAATCTTGGGAGCTTCGTTTCTCCAATAGAAAGTGAGAGAAACGGTGATGGAATTCATTCCGACGACCTCTGGGGGGTGGTGGAGTTCCCTGCCCTCGCGTGGAGCCTCAGGCTGCTGTCCCCTCGCTCCGGCCTCAGAGAACAAGTACAAGAGACCTCCTCCTGTCCCTGAGTAAGAAGCTTGCTCCTGCTTAAGCGTCTGTCACACAGTAGCCACCAAAGACTTGAGCCAGTTCTGACATGCAGACGCTCCCTTCCCCCTACTTGGTATGTTATAAATTCTTGAACGTAAAAGATGGGAAAAGGAGTACAAGGAACACTTACACAGCGAGATTCAGCCTCCAGCAACCTCCTCCACTGAGCTCAAACCTCAGCAACTGTTGAACTATGTGCCACATTGACACATCCTGTCTTCCTCTCTCCTTACTGGAAACATCGCAACACTTTACCCTAGCTACTTCTTTTTTATCTTTTTTTTTTTTTAAGATTTATTCATTTCATTTGAAAGGCAAACTTACAGAGAGAGAGAGAAAGAGAGAGATCTTCCATCTAATAGTTCACACCCCAGGTGGCATCAACTACCAAGGCCGGGCCAGGCTGAAACCAGGAGCCAGGAGCTTCTTCCCACACTCCCCAACCAGTGCAGGGGCCCAACCACTTGGGCCATCCTCTGCTGCTCTCCCAGGTGCATTAGCAGGGAGCTAGATTGAAAGTGGAGTGACTGGGGTTAGAAACAGCACCCATACAGGATGCCAGTGTCACAGGCGACAGCTCAACCCACAAGGCCACGAGGCCACCACACCAGCCCCACCCTAACTGCTTCTAAGCTGAGATAGGCCAGGATCAGTCGGGGAGGATCATTAGCAGTTTCAATCTCTAGCCCCGCCCCTAACCCCACCCCCTTTCATGGCAATCCAGCAACCCACATTCCCATGATGCACCTGAGCCTCCTACATGATGAAGAGGACTCCATGATGAGCATGTGTGTGTTGAGCTCTACATGGGGACGGACTGAAATTTTCCTGGGCATCACACACACTGAACCAAACTCCATCTCCTGTTTGTGTACTCAGTAGGGCGCCATCCCTCTACCTGGTATAGTCCACCAAGGTGGGCTCTCTCCCTCCCTCCCTCTCTCCTTGCCCTCTCATGGCAAGCATCTCTCCTTAGGGGGTTGCCTGCAGTCACATCTGATTGTGTGCTCACTCTCTCATTTTAAGCCAATCCTACTGGCTCCAGTGCTGCATTGCAGTGGGTTAAGTGCTACTTGCAACACCAGTATCCCATACGGGAGCTAGCAGTCCAGGTCCCAGCTGCTCTGCGTCCCATCCAGCTCCCTGCTAATGGGCCTGGGAAAGCAGCAGAGGATGGCCCAAGTCCTTGCGCCCCTGCCACTCACATGGGAGACCTGGGTGGAGCTCTAGGCTCCAGGCTTTTTGCCCTGGCACAGTCCTGGGTCATTGCAACCATTTAGGAAATGAATCAAAGCATGGCAGATCTTTCTCTCTGTGATCTCCTCTCGCCCTGTCACTCTGCCTTCTAACTAAACTCAATCTGAAAAATCAATCAATCCTTGCTGCTCCTTTGTCGCACTCTGCTTATGTTCCTTGTTTGAATTCTTATCCACACAAGGGGCAAGAACTTGGGATAGATAGAATCCAGGCCACCTTTCTTGCAGGACGCGCTGCCTCCAGGAACTCCCAAGTGTAAAGATCTCTGTGCAGTTGAACTTCTCTGTCCCCCCAAGGTTCCAACCAGCTGCATGCTTGGGCTGAGGCATAAGTGCTCTGTAACCTTCAATGGTATTGAATCCGTTCTCTCAGGAGAGCGGTTCGCCACGGTCACAATTCCAGATTATGCAACTCTTTGGATTTATGATTTGTTATTTAACCAGCACACACACTGCAGATATCTTTGTCAGTACCTGCCTCTGGGAGTGGATTAACTGCACCCGATGGAGGGCATCCAATTGCAAGAAGTAAACCATCTTGCCACTGAGGAACAAGGTAGGAATCACTGGAATGCATTGTTGATCTTTGCTTTGTCTTCTTCATGGCACGGACACAGCTGAACATCTGGGGCTTGGAAGCCAAGGGGAATATTAGCAGAAAAGTCTGCCTGGCCTCATCCCTTTCACCCCATCCTGTTCGATGAGCAGAGTGCTTTCCCCACACTGAGTTCCCACAAGCCAGCACCATGCACTCCAAGCTCCTCACGACTCCACAGCTGCACTGGGTGGGCAGAGCAGAAAAAGGGGCAGTGCTGTGTAGGGTACACAACTCCACACTCGCACCAAGCTAAGCCCAGGCACCTTCCTCTCTCCCGCACGGGTCCTGCAGCTGAAGACCGGTTCTCAAGCACAGCGAGTGAGGGAGGAAGCCCCACCACGTAGGAAAAGCAAGGTGAGAAGGAGCTGCTGTTGGCTGGATGCTGGAGCTCACGTCTACCATCTGGAGCCTGTGCCTGAGTGCGTGCTATAGGCAAGCACTGATCTGGTGCCTTGCAGCCTGCGGGTGAGGTGTGATTATCCTCATAGGCTCCTCGCTCTAAAGCTGAGTGGTAGGGAGGTTACGTGGCTTTCTCTGGACCACCCAGCAATCAGCCGGGTGAGCTGTAACTCCCACTGCCCACGGCATGTCCACCAGCCTGTGCGCTGACCACTACACCACACTGTGGCTGTTCCTTGCAGCTCAGGGGCAAGCATCAGGGACGAAGGGGGGCTGCTGTGAGCTCCCCTGAGGCCAGCACCCAGGCAGGGTCCCCAGCGGAGCTGCTGTCCAGTGACCTGAACTGATGGGCCACCTCTATATGACACAGGACAGCTCGGGGCTGCCACATACATCCAAAGAAACAGATGGAACGTCCAGAGATGGCCAAGGGATGTGGGGATCGGCTGGGAATCAGAGCCCAGGTGGAGAGATTCGTGGCCTACTCCTGTCTTCCACATCTGCTAATCCCGTACCTGCCATGACGCCCAACAGGGTCGCTCCGGGGACTGCAGAGCCAAGATAAAGAAACAAGTGTCGAGCCACGCCTTATTTAGGAACCTCTAAGCAGCTGTCAGCCCTGCCGACTCACAGGGAGCACAAACAGAAGGACTGCTGTAGGCCTGTGTGCCTCATGTGCACGTGGGTGCATTCAGGTTCCAGTGCCAGGTCAGTGTGGGGAAACAGGATGTCGCCGTCGTGATGAGATTCGTGCCATCAGCACCCTGATGGATGGCGAGTGGGAGCCTCAGACTGAAGTGTGTCTGGCTCCTCACGTCCGTGTTTCTTCAACACACCCCTCTATAGAGAAGCCAGGTGTTCCTCCAAAGCCACCTGGGTCATGAAACTATCCCGACCATGGGCAGACCTAGGTCAAGGGCATTTCAGTACACAAACTGTTGCTGAATGCAAATACTTTTTTTTTTTTGGAAGTTTAGACTTATAGCGAGAGAGAGAGAGAGAGAGAGAGAGAGAGAGAGAGATCCTCTACCTGTTGATTCATACCCCAGATGGCTGCAACAGCCAGGGCTGGGCCAGACTGAAGCCAGGAGCCAGGAGCTTCTTCCAGGTCTCCCTCATGGGTGCAGGGGCCCAAGTGCTTGGGCCATCTTCCACTGCTCTTCCCAGGTGCCTTAGTGGGGAGCTGGGTGGGAAGCAGAGCAGCCAGGACAGGAACTGGCTCCTGTATGGGATGCCAGTGTCACAGGCTGTACCCTCTATGCACAGCACTGGCCCCTAAATATTGTTTTTGTAGTCTCATGAGCTTTTTATTTGCTGAAAGAAATGGGAACACTTCCAAAAGAAATGCAAACTTGAACAGAAAAAGCCTTTTAAAATATATTGACAGGGGCCGGTGTTTTTCCACTTCTGATCCTGCTCCCTACTAATGGCACGGGAAAAGCAATGGAAGATGTCCCAGGTACCTAGGCCTCTGTCACCCACATGGCAGACCAGGATGAAGCTCCTGGCTCCTGGCTTCAGCTTGGCCTAGCTCTGGCCATTGTGGCCGTCTGGGGAATGAATCGATGGATGAAAGATCTCTCTCTCTATCTCTCCTTCTCTCTGTGTAACTCTTTCAAATAAATAAATAAATCTTTTAAAAATGTACACATTGACAAAGACTTAAACGTTTAATAAAACCCATGGTATATGAAGGTATAGGGAGATAGTTCCTGTTATAGATTGTTGATGCAATAGAGCAAATATAAAACCTCTACAGAGAATATTTGGAAATATCTGTAAAAATAAAAAGAAAGACAAAACACCTTTTTTAACTCACACATCCTAGGACTTGGCAACACCACCCTAGCACCATCTCATACCCATGTATTTGATCAAGTGTGTGAAAATATATGAATGAAGACTTTTCAACATAACTTTTTTTCCAATTTGTATATAGCTTATATGTCCACCAGCAGGGGACTGACACCTACAATAATCTGTGAGAAGAATACTACATAGCAACTAAAAAGAGCAAACTAAGTCTGAATGTGTTGAAATACAATACAAGGACTCTTTGGGAAAAAGTTGTGGGAAAAGGAAATTAAAAGTCAACTTTCTTTTGGTGGAGAAAATGTTTAAATCTATACAGTTTTTTCAATAATAGGCATTTTCAGAAACTTCTTGAAGACTCCCATATGCCCAGGTATAATATTAAATATATAATTAATAAGGACAAAAAGTGTCCTCAACTGTCTGCGTATACAAAAATGTCAGCTGTCTCTTGTTAATGCTTGTGTGCATGGAAAATTCTGGAGAGTCACGTAAGAAACTACAGGCTATCATTAGGTGGTGAGGAGACATAGGAAAAAACTTCTGGTTTTTCATCTTTTATAGCCTCTTCTATTTGAAGTTCTTACTTCGAAAGTGTAATTTTATTAATTTGAAAAGCAGAGATGTGGGGTGCTGGTAGAGAGACAGAGAGAGAGAGAGATACTGAGAGATCCTCCAACCACTGGTTCATTCCCCAAATGCCTGCAACAGCTGGGGCTGAGTCAGGCCAAAGCTGGGAGCCCAGAGCTCCATCCGGGTCTCCCAGGTGGGTCACAGGGACCCAGGTGCTGGGGTGTCACTTGCTGCCTCCCAGCATTGCATGAGCAGGAAGCCAGGACTGAAACCGACACTCAGATACGGGATGCCAGCATCGTTCAATTCCTGGACACGCAGGCAGGTTACGCAAAGGTACTTCCAAAATTCCAAGGAAGACAGACTGGGGTGTGGGAGGGGGCTCTCCTAGGTAGGACTTTCCAATTTTACACCAGAATAATTTACCTTTGAACTCCACTTCCCTCTAACATTTGGAGGTATGCTCCAGTGTCTGTTAGCCTCCCTTGGGACCGAGGAGGGGCCGTAGGGAGTGCGGGCAGCTGCCCTGGATGCTCCCCTTGTCCTCAGAGGTCAAGGAGTCAGTCCGTTTCCTGGGTTCCCGGATGAGCGAATGGCGTTGAGGGCCCCTCCTCTACCACTCCAACCAACGTTGGTGAAGACACCGTTAGCCAGAACTGGACGGCGGCTTGTTAAGCTGCTGGCGTGGGATGTGGGGGTTCGTAACCACAGGCTAGCCCCGCATTAACTGCTCTGATAGGTTGGTTTATTGCCTTATCCCAAACATCCAAATAAACAGCGGCTCCCAGTGACTGTAAAACATGTTCTGAATTGGCACAGCCTCCTACGGGACGGGGGGACTTGGTGCACAACCCAGCAGGGGTGTCCTCACTGCACCCCGCTGCACGGCCGGCAGGGCATCCACCTTCCAAACCCCATTCTGAATTCTGCTCTCTTGGGCGTACCTGGGCCCAGTGCCCGCTGGGGTTGAGGCTGGGTTCCCTGGGAAGCCAGTTCACAGATGGACATCTTAGACTGTCTGTGCTGCTGTAACAAAACACACACACTGGGACCTATTATTATTAAGGATGGGAAAGGATTCCCTCGAAGCTCTGGAGGTCGGCAAGTCCCACACCAGGATGCTGGCGAGGGCCTGGTGCCTCCTGATGGCACAGACACTGAGCCCTCCTGGGGGGGCAGGTGGAGGGCAAATGGGTCAACACCCACCCCCACCCCAGCCCTCTCATAAGCGTGGGACCTTCGTGGCCTAGTCACTTCTTCAGTGGACCCATCCCCAGGTGGGCATTCGGTGCCATGGCTAAGACGCCACTCGGGACTCATCCAGCCCCTATCAGGGGGCCTGGGTTCACGTCAAGACCCCCTTCCTTTTTTTTTTTTTTGACAGGCAGAGTGGACAGTGAGAGAGAGAGAGACAGAGAGAAAGGTCTTCCTTTGCCGTTGGTTCACCCTCCAATGGCCGCCGCGGCCAGCGCGATGCGACCGGCGCACCGCGCTGATCCGATGGCAGGAGCCAGGAGCCAGGTGCTTTTCCTGGTCTCCCATGGGGTGCAGGGCCCAAGCACCTGGGCCATCCTCCACTGCACTCCCGGGCCACAGCAGAGGGCTGGCCTGGAAGAGGGGCAACCGGGACAGAATCCGGCGCCCCGACCGGGACTAGAACCCGGTGTGCCAGCGCCGCAAGGCGGAGGATTAGCCTAGTGAGCCGCGGCGCCGGCCAAGACCCCCTTCCTGATTCCAGCTTCCTGCCAGCACACATCCTGGGAGACAGCTGGTGATGGCTCAAACAGTGGGGCCCCTACCACCTCCATGGCTGGAGTTCCTGGTTCCTGACTTCAGCCTGGCCCAGCCTGATTTTTGCAAGCATTTGTCAGGGGTGCACCAGCAGATGGAAGATTCTCTCTCTCGCTCCTCTCTCTCTGTCTCTCATCTTTCAAATAAATGAAGCTCAATAAAATTATTGACAAAATGAACTTTAAATGTTACTTCTTATTCCCACTACAGTGGGAATTAACTTTGGACACATGAGTCGTTGGTGCCCCCGAGACTGACACGGCAGGAAGTGACATCACAGGAAGTGACATCATCATCATCACCTGAAGGTGAAAACAACAGTATAAAAGAGACGGTGTTTCTAACCAGCGGCAGGGTCTGCCTGTGTCGCTGAGGGGTGAGTGCGAGGGCGTTCCTGGTACTACACGATATTCCTTAACGAGAGCTTTTATTTCACAGATGCTTTTTCAAAAGATTGATGTAGGTCACAATTTTAAAGAGGCTGCATTTAAAAGAGTGGTGGTCACAGGGGTCCCTGCTAGAACAAGAGGACTCCTGGGAAGAGCACCACAGCTGGGGGTGCAGTGGGTTAAGCCACCACCTGCGACACCAGCATCCTCTATCAGAGCCCTGGCTCAAGTCCCGGCTCCTCCGCTTCGTATCCAGCTCCCTGCTAACGTGCCTGGTGTGTGTAGAAGATGGCCTGAGTACTTGAGTCCCCTGCCACCCACATGGGAGACCCAGATGGAGTCCCAGGCTCCTGGTTGTTGCGGCCAGGAAAGTGAACCAGCAGATGGAAGACCTTTCTCTCTCTGTCTCCCTCTCTTTCTCTGTAGCTCTCCCTTTCAAATAAGCCTTAGAATAAAAAGAGGGGTCACCTCTCCCTTACTTCAGTGTGGTGAGTATCCGTGAGCACACGCAGGCAGAGTGGGCTAAGCAGTACTTATCCCATCACCACCACCATCCATGCCTACCCGGAACCTCAGAACATCTCCGTCTTTGGAAATACGGTCTTGGTAGCTATAATCCGTTAAGACGTGGCCCTTGCTAGACTACGGCGGGCCCCAGAGAACTCATAGAGAGACACCCACACCCAGAGCGATGGCCATATGACAAAGGGGGCCAAGGCCCAAGAACACCAAGAGTGACATTAAGCATGAGCAGCTGACATGGCGAGGAGTAGCAGCAGAAGGAACCAGGCTCCACTGACACCTGGACTTGGGACTTCCAGCCCTAGCGCCGTAAGAGAAAAAAAAAAATTCAGTTGCAACAAGCCAATGCTCAGCCGGACCCTTGTGGGGGAAGAGAGAGAGAGAGAGCATGAGGGAGCACTCACTAACATTCACCAGGTATGGCGAGGGAGAGTCGACCCTCGGCCAGCCTTCTTCTGACTTGAAGCCTTCTCCCTTGCTGCTCTAGCCCTGCCCAACAGTGAAACTAGCATGTCACATGTCACGTTTTACCTTGCGTTGCGGCCGCTTGCCTGTTTAGCTTACCTCTGGCCTCTAAAAGCAGAGACCACCCTCCTCCCCTCCGCTGCCGCCCAGGGCTGGACAAGCAAAGGCAGGGTTTGCAGGCACAGCAGGTGCAGACGCGCCACGTGTCGGCGTGTCAGGGTAGTGTTAAGGCGTCAGGACTCCACCCATGGGGAAACCAGGAGGCACCGAAAAGCTGATGACCTGCACCCCGAGGACTTGGTGGCAAACGACCGCTGGCTTTCCTGGGAAGAAGCTTTGGCTGAAACGTCTCAACACGGCAGGCACTGTCTAGGCGGCTGTCATCCCGTTGGGGCTCCTGAGTCACCAGGTGTCCCCAAAATCAAAGGGAAACTTGTCACGTTCTGTGTCACGCGAGGTTGAGCATCTCAGAACCAAGTCAGCACAAAGGGGCTGGGAGAACCCCCACGAAACAGGACTTGATTTGGGTGCCAGGTAGCAAAATCAGTGAGGAGCAGAGAGACAGCAGACAAATGAGGGCAAATGCAATGGAGTCCTCTCTCTCTCTCTCTCTCTCTCCTCTGGCAACTTTGAGAAGTCTCGGCGAGCCAGGGGGAACGTTGACTCGGCAAGCCTGGGCTTTCCTGTACCTTGAGATTTCTGGGAAGAGAGGGAAGCCCCCCAAAATCAGGCAGGCCCAGAAACCAGGCAGTTGGACCGGAGCTGGGAGGATGAAGGCATGTCCTTCCACCCAGAGCCGGCCCAGAGCTCCCAGCTCATGCTGTGATTCAGCGTAAACAGCAGGGCTGCCCATGCCCAGTCCCTGGGGGAACTCCAGGGGCACACAGGGCTGCTGTGAAGGTGAGCGGGACTGCAGGCTGTCACTCTTTGCACGTAGCGTCTCAGCACTTCATGCATTTTTAAAAATGTGCTCTATTTATGTCAAAGTGGAGAGAGACCGAACTCTTTCATCTGCTGGTTCATGCCCCAAATGCCTTCAGCAGCTGGGGCGGGGCCGGGCTGAAGCCAAGAGTGCAGAACTCCATCCGGGTCTCCCACACGGGTGGCAAGCACCCAACAGCCATCACTTGCTGCTTCCCAGGATGCTCATCAACCGGAAGTTGGATTCAAGATCGGAGCTGGGACATGGGGTGCTGGCATCCCACAGGCGGCTCAACCGCATGGCCAAATGCCGTCCCTCCCAATCTGATGTTTGTATAGCATTTTCCACTCACTGTATGCTTATTTTAGATCAACTTTCTTGAGCTATAATTTTAATTCAATAAAATGCACCTATTTGGAATGTGTGTGCTGAGTTCTGAGAAGGTGACGCGGCTAAACAAGCCAGAATCACAGTCAAGTACAGAAAATTTCCTTCCCCTGTACGGCTTCCCAGGCCACTCCTGCCTGCTCCAGGAAACCACAGGTCTGTTCCTGTCCACAGGGATCCGACGTGTCTTTGCTGGAATGTCATACATGTGGAGTTATGAGTGCATGCTCTTCCCTGCGTCCCGTTGCTGTCGGCCAGCGCGATGCCATTGAGAGCTACCCGTGTCCCAGGCACATCCCAGTCTATCCCTGCTTATGCATCCCAGTTCAGTTTGTCTCCATGGCTCACCTGCATCTCCACCTGCTGACAGGTTCATTCCCAGGGAGAACTAAGCTCCCATGAACCCAGGGCTGCACCTCCTCCTGTGAACACGTTCTCAGCTCTCTCAGGGTAAGCACCAGGAGAGGTACGGATCCATGGCAAAGAGCGAGAGTCCTGCCACCACAGTCCTTGGCACTGTCAAATGGCTCCAGGTCGGAAGCGGACATGGAGTTATAAGTCAGTGACACACCAGAGAAGATGGATTTGTACACCAGACTGGCCCTCGGAAAAACCTGCACAGGGCGGGAGATGGTTTATGTGACCGAAGGAGGATGGGTGCAGAAGCTGCCCCTGTGGCTCCCCTAATGGCCACAGCAGCCGGAGCCGCACCGAAGCCAGGAGACAGCAGCTTCTTCTGGGTCTCCCATGTGGTTGCAGGGATCCAGGCACTTGGGCCATCTTTTACTGCTTTCCCAGGCCACAGCAGAGAGCTGGATTGGAAGAGGAGCAGCCGGGACATGAACTGGCCCCCATGTGGGATGCTGGCACTACAGGTGGAGGTTTCACCTACTGTGCCATGGCGCCGGCCCCATTGGCTCTGTTCTAGACACGGCTGTGCTGGCAGACCCTGTGCACCTGCAGGTGATGCTGCTGAGCTTGGAGTCCCAGGGGACACAATCTCCTGGACTGGTTCATCGAAATCCCAAGGTATCGTAGGGGGCCTCCTTGCCCACATCCTGTCCCAGCGCTTGGAGAGGCTGAAGGCAAAGAATCAACAAGCAAGCTACCAAGGTAAGCCAGCTCTCTGCTCATCGAGGACAGTGGTGTCCATTCGACTACCAGCGCCACTGCTGTCTTCCTAGTGGCCCTTCCCCAAATGGCAGAGACGGAGGCAGGAGAAAACACAGACCGAGACCCTGCTCCAGCTACCGAGCAGAGCTGCGCTGAGGAACGCCAGGCTCCCATCGCCACAGTGACCTCAAGGCCGAATGCCCAGCGAAAAATAAAACCCAAATCAAACCACAACCCTAAGCCCACACCAAAGAGACATCCATGCACTAGAGTGCAGGACTAACGGAGATGCGGATGTAGGAGTGTTTGCTAAGATTCTTTTAAGAAACTTGCTGGCGCCACGGCTCACTAGGCTAATCCTCCACCTAGCGGCGCTGTCACACTGGGTTCTAGTCCCGGTCGGGGCACTGGATTCTGTCCCGGTTGCCCCTCTTCCAGGCCAGCTCTCTGCTGTGGCCCGGGAGTGCAGTGGAGGATGGCCCAAGTCCTTGGGCCCTGCACCCCATGGGAGAACAGGAGAAGCATCTGGCTCCTGGCTTCGGATCGGCATGGTGCGCCGGCCGCAGTGCGCCAGCCGTGGCGGCCATTGGAGGGTGAACCAACGGCAAAGGAAGACCTTTCTCTCTGTCTCTCTCTCTCACTGTCCACTCTGCCTGACAAAAAAAAAAAAAAAAAAAAAAAGATTCTTTTAAGAAACTTAACGTGTGCAAAAGGGAGGAGCCGGCCGACTTTTCCCACAAGCCGGGATCCACATACAAAAGACAAGAGTTTCTGTGACTGCTAGGTCTCTATTTGGCTCCTGGTTTTCATTGTTTTGGTAAAATGAATGCAAAGAAGAAATAGTAGTACCTCCTGGAGAGAACCCCAAGCATAGAAATCTGGAATATATAGGAATTATACCCCCCCCACATACCTTTTATTGCCCATTTTGGGTGCTGGTGCTCAGCATCCGAGTGTTGTGCTCTAAATAGAAATGTGATGATCTTCTTTATTTCTAGGGTGAGGGGAGGATAACGCTTTTGCTTTCTTGTGTGACTCCCTTTGAAAATGTGCACTGAGAATTTTCTTAAGAGTGAAATATTTTTGAAAGAAAAGGAAAATGAAAAAAAAAATGTCAAATCATTCTCCATTTTTCCTGGTCTCCCACACAGGTGCAGGTGCCCAAGGACTTGGGCCATCTTCTACTGCTTTCCCAGGCCATAGCAGAGAGCTGGATCGGAAGTGGAGTAGCCGGGACTCGAACTGGTGCCCATAAGGATACAGGCACTGCAGGTGGAGGCTTTAGCTTACTACACTACAGTGCCGGCCCCTGGATTTCTTTTTTTAAAAAGATTTATTTAATTTATTTATTTGAAAGGCAGAAGAGATAGATGGATGGATGGATGGATGGATAGATAGATAGATAGCCAGCCATCATTCTACTGGTTCACTCCCCAAATATCCACAGCAAGTGGTAAGTCAAGCCAAAGCCTGGAACTGGGAACTCTGTCTGGATCTCCCATAGGGTTGTAAGGAACCAAACACTTTGGCCATCTTCTGCTGCTTTTCCAGGCACATTAGCAGGGAGCTGGATTGGAGGGGAAACAACTGGGACTTGAACCAGAGCCCATATGGGATGCTGGCATCACAGGTGGCAGCTTAACCCACTGAGCCACGACACCTGCCCATGCTCTTGTATTCCACGTTGCTCCTCTTAGCAACATCTGGGCGTTCTCATCACTCCGCTGTCACATGCATCTTGTTCAGTTGGGCAGTACCAATTTCATGTTTCTTGATGCTACTGTCAATGATACTGCTCGCTATCACTCCAATTACCAGCTGCTCATTGAGAGTTCTTTCTTTAAATATGACTTTGTCCCATTATTTTGTCACTTAAAAATAGCACTCAACAAAGACCACGTGCCACCTGGAAGTTCTCTCGAAACTATCTGGGCAAACTCTAGAAAAGCATGGGTGAAGATGGTGCCCGAGAGATGGCTTCCCCTTAGAGGAGCTCCACAAACAAGATCTTGGCCAGGACCAGAGGGGACCCTGCAGGGTGATTCAGTAGAGTTTAGACGTCCAATGTCAAAGGGTGTGGCTCTGTGAGCAGAGGAGCCGAGTCTCTGTTAGTGCACAAAGTTCAGGAGAGAGGGTGACAGAAACAAGTGTACCCCTCAGATTCTGAGTCCCTGGGGTGATTTCTCCACCTCTCCAGCCATTCTGAGACTCAATCCTCAGGCCCTCACCCACACCCTTCCTGCCTCTTCCTGCTCCCGTAACCACCGTGATCTGGAACCACATTTACTGCTACAAGGACAGTGTCCCTGCACATGCGGGGGTGTGGGAAACACTTCTGGACAACAGGGGATCATGTGGATGATGGACGCTAAGAGTCACATCACTCTGCACCTGTGATTCCTGGTGCAGTGCTACCCTCCTGTAGTCTGCAATGGGGTCTGAGCCTACAAAGCTTCCGATGGGAATGCCCAGGAAGTGACACCCTAAGTAAGCTTAACCTTATCCAATAGCTCACACGGGAAGCCTCACCTTACAGATGGTCAGTAGTGCCCCCTGGGTATGGTGGGGGAACTGGGGGGAGTTGGATGAGGGGTTTGAAGAAGAGGAAGAAAGAGGTTAACTATGGGATCTTCATGCATCACTTATCTGGTTCAAGATGTACAAATAAGGGCAAAAGACAAAGGCAGAGCACGTGGAGAACTGGAGAGGCACGGGCTCACCTCTGCTTGTGGATGCGTGGATGCTGGCTTGGCGTGGCTAAGGACTACCACCTGTCGGCAGCCAGGGAGGGGCTGGACCTGCCTGTTAGTGAAATAGCAGGGTGTTCATGCATAGGCCCAGAGATTCCTCTGCCTTAGCCTATCAGATGCTTGTCCGTCCTAAGCCTGACTGTGTCCCATTATTTTCTCAAACAGCTCCTCTGTGAACCCCGTCCTCAGTTATCCAGAGTCGTGGCTACTCCTACTGTTTGCATACAAGAACTTGACCCATAACTTGCTTTGTACTTTCTAGGGTGGAATAGCCCTGTGTTGTTCACAGGCCTTCCTCTCCACTCTCTACTTTGAGAACAATGTGCTTTAATTGCCCATTTCTATCTCCACCTTGGACTTTGTCTCTAAGCTCCATTCCCCTAAAATCCACCTGCCTTTTCTTTTTTCTTTTTAAAAGATTTATTTATTTGAAAGGCAGAGTTGTAGAGAGGCAGAGGCAGCAAGAGAGAGAGGTCTTCCAAGCTCTGGTTCACTCCCCAGATGGCTGCAACAGCTGGAGCTGTTCCGATCTGAAGCCAGGAGCTAGGAGTTTCCTCCAGGTCTTCCCACATGGGTGCAGGGGCTCAAGGACTTGGGCCATCTTCTGTTTTCCCAGGCCATTGCAGAGAGCTGGATCAGAAGTGGAGTAGCTGGGACTCGAACTGGCGCCCATACAGGATGCCTCACATTATTAGGAGCCAACCCAGAACCCCTCCTTCTGCGTCAGCTTGGCCTCCTCCCAAGCTGAGGCTGCTCCTCAGTCCCCTTTTGCTGATTGGGCCCTTGGCAATCTTGCAGGACACAGGTTGGTCACGGAGTAGCAGGGCTCGCTGTCTGCACTGGCCTGACGCTTTCTCGTGTTTAAGCGCAGGTTCATCGAGACCATCAGAAGCGCAACGTTGTTTTCTTAGTGCACTGGATAGGAGGCAGGTGATAGAGCCCATTACTGCTGCTGTTTACTGAGTCCTTGGCTAGAATGCTGATGGCACGATTTTATTCCACTTTGGGGAGAGAGATATCTTAACTTTTATGTAGTTATTCTGTTTCGAAATTTATCCATTAAATTCAGCATCAATTGCTAATTCTGTTTTTGTTTTGTTTTGTTTTTTAAGATTTAAAGGCAGAGTTGAGAGAGAGAGAGAGAGAGAGAGTTCTTTCTGCTGGTTCACTCCCTCAAGTAGCTGCAACAGCCAGGGCTGGGCCAGTCCAAAGCCAGGAACCAGGAACTCCATCTGGGTCTCCCATGTGGGTGCAGGGGCCCAAGCACTCGGGCCATCTTCTGCTGCTTTCCCAGGCACATTAGCAGGGAGCTGGATCGGAAGCAGAGCGGCCGGGACTCCAGATAGCACTAACAGGAGATTCTGGTGTTGCAGGCAGCAAGCTTAACCCATTGTGCCACCACACTGGCCCCATATTTGCTGATGCAGGCACGCAGTAATGATTACTATGGTGCCTGTTGCAGAGGGATCACCCAGACCCATCATCCCTTCTGCATCCATTCTACTGTAAAAAATATCTTTCTTCCCGGTTAATTTAGTTCCTCTGTTGGCCAGTATCCCATAGGCCTATGGAAGCTTATGGTATTCTATGAGTTATAATCAATTTCTTTCTTTCTTTCTTTCTTTTTTTTTTTTTTTTTGACAGGCAGAGTGGACAGTGAGAGAGAGAGACAGAGAGAAAGGTCTTCCTTTTGCTGTTAGTTCACCCTCCAATGGCCGCCGCGGCCAGCGCGCTGTGGCCGGCGTACCGCGCTGACCCGAAGGCAGGAGCCAGGTGCCTCTCCTGGTCTCCCATGGGGTGCAGGGCCCAAGCACTTGGGCCATCCTCCACTGCAGTCCCTGGCCACAGCAGAGAGATGGCCTGGAGGAGGGGCAGCTGGGACAGAATCCGGTGCCCCGACCAGGACTAGAACCCGGTGTGCCGGTGCCACAGGCAGAGGATTAGCCTATTGAGCCGCAGTGCCAGCCTATAATCAATTTCTATCACATCTATTTAGTGGCTCAAATTGCCCCCACAATGCTCGCTTACCCTTCTCCATTGCCCTAACTATGATCAAGACCTTTGGCCAAATGGTTCCCTAACGCTGGGAATCTTCCAACTTCTGCCTCCCCGCTACACACCTGTCATTCCTCGCTCCATCCCCCAGGATCGTTGTGTAGTGAACCCCTTTATAGCTTAAAGGGTCCAGCATCCTCAGAGAGGCTCCCCAAGCCCCCCGAAGTGGTCAGTGCTCTCTCGGCACTGTTAACCTTTATTCAGAGTACTTACTGTATTTTGAAATTAAATCATCCTGCGTGAACATTTATAAAAAACAGGATGCTGTCTTTTATAGACCTGCACACTAATAAACGTTCAATACAGTATCCATGCTGTATCAACAAATGAATAGACAGTAACACCTAGCAGTGATAGGACTGAGACCTCTGTAGGAGAGTCCCACCACCATGATTCTTTTTTGTCCCAGAAGGCTCCTCCCCCAGTGTATCTCATAGGTTCAGAGAACATATGGCCTGACACATAGCTTGACGTGGTAAAGATCTCTGGCCAAGATTCCTGAGAGTGGGTATTTAGCCTACAATTGGTCCCACATCCCACATCCCAGTACCGGGGTGAGGTTTCCGTCTCTGGCTCCTGACCTAGCTTCCTGCTGACTCGGGACCTGGGAGGCAGCGAGGTAGCTCCAGCAACTGAGTCCCTAAATGGAATTCTTGGCTACTGGCTTTGACCTTGTCCAGTCCCCAGCACGGCAGGCATTCAGGGAGTGAATCGGGAGATGGGAATTCTCTCTTGTACGTGCATGCTCCTTCTCTCTCCCTCCAAAATAAAGAATAAAAATAAATAAGTAAATAAAAATTTCTTCTAAAAATCATCAAATTCTCATTCAGTGGCTTGGACTGGTTTAACAGTTATTTCTTGGATATTCTCAATTCCATGCAGGGCACTTTATTTTGTCCTTCTTTCTTGCAAAGCAAAAAGCAAAAAGCAAAAAGCAAAAAAATGTGGCCATGTCTCACTTCTTTGAAAGATCTGGTTTTGTTTTGAAAAGCAGAATTAGAGAAAGAGAGAGGTTGAGACAGAGACAGAGCAAGAGGTCTTCCAACCTTCCATCTGCTGGTTCACTCCCCAGATGGCCACAATGGCTGGGGCTGCACCTGGCTGAGGTCAGGAGTCAAGAACCCCATCTGGGTCTCCCATGTGGATGGTAGAGGTCCAAGTATTTGAGCCATCCTCCACTGCCTTCCAATGCAAATGGGGAACTGGATGGGGAGGGAGTAGCCAGGATTCTAACTGGTGCTCATATTGAATGCTGGCTTGCTGGTGAGCTGCTGCTCCGGACACCCACAAGTCATATCAGATTGCCTAGGTTCAACCCCGACTCTGCTCCCTGACTCCAGCCTCCTGCGAATGTACGCCCTATGAAGCCACAAGGGACGGCGCAAGTGTTTGGGTCCCTGCGCCAATATAGGATTCTGGCGCTGAGTTCCAGACTCCTGGCTCTGCCCAGGCCTGGTCCTAGCTATTGCAGGCATTTGGGGAGTGATTCAGCAGTTGGAAGATTTCCGTCTGTTTTTTGGTTGTCTGTCTGCCTTTAAAATGAATAAAACATTTAAAATGCTTTTTAAAAAATCTCAGGTGGACGTGAGGATTCCATAGAATACTCTCCCGCAGGTGAGAGCCACTGTGCAGGTGCAGACCAGCTCAGAGACCAACTGTGTGAGGTTAAAGATCTGAGGCTGCCGGAGTTCAAACAATAGAAGGAATATCACTTGGGGAAAAGGGAAATGGCTCTGGACAGAGTCCTCTGTCTTCCATCTCTAAACTTGATCTGGAACAATCACGCATACCAGGAATTCTGAAGAGTCGGAGATTTTAATCCAACTTGCAGCTGACAAGTGAGCTCGAGTGCTGGCTGGAGACACGAGACTCCTGGGTCAGAGACAGACAGTTCATCGCTTACAGCAGCCAACCAGAATGTTTGCACAGTGTTGGTACCCACCGGCCATTGACAGCTGTGTGCACAGTGGGTTGACAGTTATGTGCAGAGTGGGTTGACAGTTATGTGCACAGTGGGTTGACAGCTGTGCTCAGTGGGTTGACAGCTGTGCACACAGTGGTTTGATGGTTTGTGCACAGTGGGTTGGCAGGGTGTGCACATAGTGGGTTGACAGCTGTGCACACAGTGGGTTGACAGCCTGCACACAGTGGGTTGATAGCTGTGCACACAGTGGGTTGACAGCCTGCACACAGTGGGTTGATAGCTGTTGCACAGTGGGTTGACAGCCTGCACACAGTGGGTTGACAGCTGTGCACAGTGGGTTGACAGCCTGCACACAATGGGTTGACAGCTGTGCACAGTGGGTGGACTGGTAGCAGAGGACTGTGTAACTCTTGGGGGACAACACCGTGACTGGACAGTGAGTCCGCTTGTCCATGATTCCAAGACTCTCTCCCCCTTTCACCACACGGGCCTCCTCCCTCCAAGTTGCTTGCTGTCCAGACGTGTGGGAAAAGATGACCTGGAACAAAAGGCACAAGATGTACAGAAACACTGAGAACCAGGGGAGGTGTATTCCAACAGCACGCTTTTCCCTTTCTACTTTTCCTGAAGTCCCAACACACACGTACCCTACACACCACGCACAAAGACACCCACATGCAAAACACAAGCACACACACCACAAACATACCACACACACACACACTCCAGCACCCACTTGATCTCCGATCCAGACTCTTGAGGGCATGTATCTGCTGTGTGGTGGAGCCATCCTCACTTGGATAGAAATGAAGTCATCTGGGGACTAAGGGAGAGGGGAGGTGCCTCCGCCACTTCTGGCCTGTTGTATCCCTGGGGACTCATGGTCCTATGTAACCACGTGTCAGGAACACGGCAACCACCCAACCGGTGTTAGCTGTTGTCCCAGCCAAAATAAACGAGGTGTCTGTTTCAGTAACAAATCTTCTCAAAGCATGGTTTTTCCTCACCCTGCCACTTGCCCACTGTGGGTGAGCTAGGGCCCTGCTCCACTTTGTCCCTGCTCTGGGGCCCGGGGACACAGGCCCCGGGACAGCTGTCTGCTGTAGCATTGCAGGCCCCTGTGGCCGAGGAAGAGAGCTCTAAAGAGAGTTGCACAGGCAATGAATCCTCGAGGTCAGAGGTCACGCACAGCACTTGGGTTCACAGCCCACTGGCCAGAGGCGGTGACCACACATACAGGTCCCCCAGGGGACCTAAGAAGTCTAGGCGACTGTGTACCTGGAAGGTGCATTACTGAAAATTCTAATGAAGACATGGGCTGGGACAGAGGACTTCAGCAGCCTTTTAGACTCTTCTGTGTGTTTGTAACAGAACTCATCTTTAAACAAAAATTAAGGTTTATTTACTTATTTGATAGAGTTACAGAGGTGGGGAGGGAGGGAGATCTTATTTCTGCTGGTTCACTCCCCAGATGGCCACAATGGCCAGGGCTGGATCAGGTTGAGGCCACGAGCTTCTTCCAAGTCTCCCATGAGGGTGGCAGGGGCCCAAGCACTTGGGCCATCATCTACTGCTTTCCCAGGTGCATTAGCAAGGAGCTGAATCAGAAGTGGAGCAGCCAGGACTCAAACCTGCACCCATATATGATGCCAGCATCGCAGGTGGCGGCTTTACCCGCTACACCACCACACCCCCAGAACTGGTATTTTACTCAAGCCATTTTACTCATAACCATTTCCCTCAACCTCTGAGGCCGGCCTGATTGGTCACCCCTGGCTGCTGACCAACTCAGAGGTGAGCACGCAGCCTTTGAGCCCACAGCCTGCTCCAAAGACGCTTCAGGTTGCTGGGGGCTTACAAAGCAACTGCTTCTCTTCTCAAAGAGTCTCCCGCAATGACTTCTCCTTTTTTCTCGTGAGCTGCAGCCATCTGGCCACCAGCCTGAGTACGGAGCTAGCCAAAGATGCCCCAGGGGAAGAATTAAGTAAACCCTAAGGCCCTCCCTGGACAGACCGGCAGGACCCTCACTCCAGCAGTCTGCTCCAAGGATCTGGTTACTCTGAGCTGAAAGCAACCCAACCAACACTATTACTGCCTGCTAATTGACTTTGGGAGAGAGGGGCGGTGACAGGGACATCCAACACTGGCAGCCACAGTTGGAAAGCATGGACGCTGTCTAAACCTCACCCCTGAACACCGAGCCTTGAGCCGTGTGGGAGCAGCTGTACTCTCGATCTCTTAAGGTGAGATCTACTGCACGCTCTGGGGAAAAGGACTTCTCAAGACCCATGATGGGGCCAGTGCTTTGGCATAGTAGGCTACGCCTCTGCCTGTGGCGCTGGTATCCCGTACAGGCACCAGTTCAAGTCCTGGCTGCTCCTCTTCCAATCCAGCTCCCTGCTAATGCACCTGGGAAAGCAACTGAGGATGGCCCAAGTGCTTGGGCTCCTGCACCTGCATGGGAGACCCAGAAGAAGCTCCTGGCTCCTGGCTTTGGATGGGCTCAGCTCCGGCCATTGCGGCCATCTGCCGAATAAACCAGCAGATGCAAGACCTTTCTCTCTCTACCTCTCTGTGTCTGTTACTCTGTGTCTCAAATCAATAAATAAAATCTTAAAAAAAAAAGTCCCATGGTGATCCCATGTTTTGATCTTCAGCTTGCATTTCCTGCTGGTCCTCTCTGGGCCCTCTCGTGTGGGATGTGCCTGCGGGGTGTAAGGGCAAGGCCGTGAGAGAGAATCCTGTAACTTGACCACACACTTCCTGGTTGCATCAGCCGTGCCCCTGCACACACACCGCACGTCTGGCTGGGCGGGAGGAGCCGAGTACTGTCCAGTTGCACAGAATCCAGCCTGGTGGTTCCCTTGAATAGGATTCTGATGCGCTTTTTGGGTCACAGTGCATTTGGGCTTCTGTGTTGGGCAGCTGCCTTTCTGTAAATCTTTTCTGCCGTCGTCCACGCCAAGGCAGATCAGACTGGTGTGGGAAGGCACAGCTCCGATCCACAGCCACGGCAGGAGAACACTCCGCCAGCCTCCAACAGTGCTGCAGGCCATTGGTTTCCTGTATTGTTGTGGCTTGCAGGGAAAGGGAGGGTGACGTGTGTGTGTGTGTGTGTGTGTGTGTGTTTTAATCCTGCCACATGAACCAACATCCTGGTTTATTGCTAGGCTTGTCTCTCCATCAGGGGGATGAAAAGTACAGTTTTTAATAAACCGGAGTGGGCTAACGAGACAAGCACAGAGGAGGCAGTAGCTCAGGGACAGAGCAGCAGGGCCATCACGCTGCGGGTGGTCGACACCTCGGGGCGCGCGTCTTGCCCAGGAAGAGGACAGCAAGAAGCAGGCATCACTCATGACATCTGGGCTTCGGCCTGGCTCAGGCTGGGAAGCAAAGCAGAAGACTTTCCAAGCAGCTCAGTTGTTGGCGGGTCATGGCCAGCCATGCACTGTGCTAGGTGGCAGCAGCCTGGCATGGCGGAGGTGCCCAGGCTTGGTCCTGCTATGTGTTGAGGAGGCAACAATAATCCCGCTCCCAGGCCAGGGATGTCGTGGGTGGAAATTTTCAAGTCAGTTCTGGCTGGCATCAAAATGAACGTGATGTAGCCGGTAAAGTCGCAGCGTGCAACACAGGCATCCCATAGGGGCGCCGGTTCGTATCCGGGCTGCTTCGCTTCTGATCCAGCTCCCAGCTAATGGACTGGGAAAATCAGAAGATGGCCCAAGTAGTTGGGCCCCTGCCATCCACAAGGCAGACCCAGATGAAGCTCCTGGCTCCTGGCTTAAGCCTGGCCCAGCCCTGGCTGTTGCAGCCAACTGGAGAAAGAATCAGCGGATGAAATCTCTCTCTCTCTCTCTCTCTCTGTTTCTCTTGGACTGGAACAAGATCTTAACCTCTTCCTGAGGTTCACATCCTAATTTTCTGCCTTCTCACCTGGCCAATTTCTACTTGTCACAGCCAGGCCCGTCGTAGGGGCTCCCAGGCACTGCTCAGGGTTAGTGCCTCTGTTTGCTGATGTGGGCTTGTGGGATCAGCTCTGAGCAGTGTCCCCGAGGGGCCCTGCAGGGGGAAGGTGGTAGAACATCAGCTAAGCAACTTGAGGCTCCTGGACATGATTTAGGGAGGAAACTCAGGGCCGCTGGTGAATTTCCTTTGGGTCAGAATAGAAGCCGGCTGTCCAGGAGCCCGCAGTCTCCTGGACTGAGGAAATGTAGAAATAGAAGTAAGGACAACTAATGTCTGTTTCTTCTGTTCTCTCAATCGCAAAGATTCCGCCCTGTAGCTTTCTACCGAGTGCTTTGCACAGGACTTACACAGCTCAGGAAGTGCTCATTGCAATAAAAAAAAAGGAAATGCTTGTGACAGTGCAGGAAGGGGCCATGCCAGCCTGCACTCCTGGTGACAACATTGAAAAAGTCTTGAGTGGCTTCCACTCAAATAGGTGAGTGGCAGAAGGAATGGTGGCTGCCATTTTCATGGAGAAAGATTAACAGCAGTTAGTATTTGTTAACTAGTTCCCATGATTGAGGTGGTAATCTAAATTTCTCAAAGATAGCCCAAGAAAAGGGTGCTGTGACCACCCCCGGATTATAGAAGTTGAAAATGAGGAACAGAGAGGTTACAAAACTGGCTCAAAGTAATGCAGCTTTGAGCCCAAGGCAACTCTATAATTTCTTGAGGGTGGAGATGCAAATGAACCATTGTGCAAAACTGGGGAGGGGGCTGCAGCCAACAGGGGGTGAGAAGGAAGAAGGGACAGCAAGAGAGAGAGAGGAGGCAAAAACAGGCGTGAGTATAGGAAGTGTGCTCCACGAGGAATCCTAACCCCTTTCTGCAGGCTCCTTGGCCATCTCCCACCACAGGGCACTGCAAGAACCTTCTGGGACTTGTGGTTGGCTTTGACCAAACATGGGATGGCTCTCTAACTCAGGAGACCCTGATCCACGTCCAGCCACTTCTGCTAGACGATGGAGGCTTGCTACCGATTTGAACAGCAGCAGAAATTTGACCTAAGGCCTCCTGGAGCAGTTCCTTTGAAAAGGATGGGCAGGGACTGGCACTGTGGGTAGTGGGTAAAACGCCGGCATCCTATATAGGTGTGGGTTTGAGTCCTGGCTGCTCCACTTCCAATCCAGCTCCCTGCTAATGCATCTGGGAATGCAGTGGAAGATGGCCCATTGCACTCACACAGGAGAATCAGAAGAAGCTCCAGGCTCCTGGCTTCAGATCAGCCCAGCTCCAGCCATTGTGGCCATTTGAGGAGTGAATCAACGGATGGAAGACCTTTCTCTCTCTCTCCCTCTGCCTTTCAAATAAATAAGTAAATCTTTAAAAAAAAAAAAGAAAGGGATGGGCAACTTCTTCGAGGCAAGTTCCACCCATATGCACTTCTGATTTTTATTAAAAAAAAAAAGCAAAAAAAAAAATAAAAAAATAAAAACAAAAAACCATTGGTCATGGTTGAGCAGACACCAAAAAGTTCATGGAGGTAGAATCAAAATTTTTGGTGCATCATTTTCTTTTTAAAATATCTATTTAAAAAGGCAGAGTGACAGAGAGGGGGGAGAGAGAGAGAGAGAGAGAGAGAGAGAGAGAGAGAGATACAGAGAGAGAGAATCTTCTACTGGTTCACTCCTCAAATGGCTGCAATGGCCAGGGATGGTCCAGGTTGAAGCCAGAAGCCTGGAGCTCCATCTGGGTATCCCGCATGGGTAGCAGGGGCACAAGCACTTGGGCTATCTTCTTCCACTTTCCCAGGTGCACCAGCCGGGAGCTGGACTGGAAGTGGAGCAGCCTTGGCTCAAACTCATATGCTCATTTGAGATGCCAGCATTGCAGGCAGTGGCTTAACCTGCTGCACTGCAACACCAGCCCCATGACTTTTTTATACTTTTCATTTCCTATCTTTTTTTTTTTTTTTTTTTTTTTGACAGGCAGAGTTAGACAGTGAGAGAGACAGAGAAAGGTCTTCCTTCCCTTGGTTCACTCCCCTAATGGCCACCACTGCCAGCGTGCTGCACCGATCTGAAGCCAGGACCCAGGTGCTCCCTCCTGGTCTCCCATGGAGTGCAGGGCCCAAGCACCTGGGCCATCCTCCACTGCACTCCCGGGCCACAGCAGAGAGCTGGAATGGAAGAGAAGCAACTGGGACTAGAATCCAGTGCCCATATGGGGTGCTGGTGCCGCAGGCAGAGGATTAACCAAGTGAGCCACGGCACCAGCCCCTCCTATGAGTTTTTGAAGATCCCTCATATTCCTCGTGATACCCAAACCACTACTAATTTTCACAGAATTAAATAAGGGCTTATTAACTACACAATTAGAACAGATGAAATAGAGCTAAATAATCTTCATTGTATTAAGGGAAAAAGAAGTCGACAGGCACCACCTAGTTTGGTTTCAATGGCTGAGCCATGGCCAGTGTTATAAATAATATGAAAGGCTATTTCAGCCTCCAGGGTTTTTGCAAAACCACATTTTTCCCCTGACCCATCCTGTTTTTTTTTTTTTTCCTAACCTCCCCCTATCTCAAGAAAAAAAAAGCTGAAGAAGAAGAATCTGGAAGCCATTTCAAAGTTTTGTTAAAACCCATGGCTCCAATGGTCCAATTTCTTTCAGGTTTTGTCCATCATCCCAATCCAAAAGGTCTTTCTGTCAAAACATTCATGGCCAAGTTCCTTCCACCTAGAATTAGGAGAATAGAGCGGTTGTCTTTTGGAATTCCTTTTCCACTATAATGTTGCCTGTCTGTGGCCTACCTTATTTGTATCTCTTTGCAAAAAAATATTAATCTCTTCCCTCCTCCCCTGCACCAAGTGTCAGTTCTTCCAATCTACCCAGGCCAGAATAGCTAAAGCAATGAAAAAAAAAGTGGTGATATTATGTATCCTGTATTTACATGGTAACCTTTGACAGACGCTAAACTGTAGGGAGTGAGAACATTGCCTTCTGAATACTTGTGGGCTGGCTCATCCCGGCTCCGGCTCCTCAGTGGAGGGCACTTAATACGGCTGGGAATACTTGGTGTGGCTGCCCAGGATCTAATTTTCTGAGGGCTGCTTGTTTGGGTCCTTGGTTACATAATCCTATCTCGTGTCTGCTCTGTCCATGGGCCTCACAGACTTCTGCACTATCAGACCTTAGCTCAGCCTTTCAACAGAACACATGGCTGGGAGCCATCGGGACGGCTCTGGGCCTCTGTGTCTGGGGCCAGAACGCAGAGAAAGTGGTACTCCTCTTTCAGGAAGCGCTGGATTACTGACATACTGGGGGCGTTCATGATGGAAACTGGATTGGACCCATCCCACGTCACTGCCTCTCATGTTTGGGAAACTCGGAATCCCACCTCGGCCTGGCAGCAAACCTGGCCCCCCTCCCGTTTCCAGCGTCACTCATCCCCTCTCTTCTCATCTCCCTGAACAAACTCCAACCAATGGGACTCCCCACGCCTGCCTTGCCCGTTTGTACTCATCTCCAGTTCATATAAGCCTTTTTCGGGCACTGTGTTTTTGAGGTCACTCTACCAATTCTCTGATTAAAAGGCTGGATCTGAGCATCTCTCTGCAGGAGTTGTTGCTAACTGCACCCTTTTCCAGTGTCTGTGAATCCCTGTGTTCTGAGGAGCACAACACCAGTGCTTTTCCCTTTAAAGATTTTTTTATTTACTTGAAAGGCAGTTACAGAGAGAGAGGGAGGGAGAGACAAAAAGAGAGAGAGAGAGAGAGAGAGAGAGACAGGAAGAGACAAAGAGACAGGTGTTCCACCTGCTGGTTCACTCCCCAGATGGCTGCAATGGCCCGGATGGAATTCTTAAGAATCCACTTGTTCCTTAAAGCACTACGCATACGCATAAAATTATTCTTGGAGCATCAAATCCACTCCAGTGAACCAAGATGGATAAGAGTCCTTGCCCCCAGCTCACAGTTTACCGGAGACCCCGCAAAGTGATTAAGGTCTTTGAATGAGACTCACGTAGGGTGCTATGGGAGCTGGGAAGGGGCCCCTAAATCAGAAAGGGCGGGTGGGTTTCCTGGAACTCCTCAAGGAAGCTGGAAGGGAAGCGACACCTTCTCTCGAGGCCAAGCAAGTTGGGAGTGTTCTTATTTTGACAGCATGAGCTGTAGGCTTCTTGAACGTGAACTTGCACCAAGCGCAAGTGGTCTCTGCATCTGTGGTCAATGGCGGTATGTGTGTGTGTGTGTGTGTGTGTGTGTGTGTGTGTGGCAGAGAAGCCAGGCTGGGGCAGGGGTCTGATGGAAAGGCGAATGTCAAAAACTAGAGGAGAAGTAGCTAGCCCAGATGGCCTGGACCGAGGCCATGGGGAGTGGGGGAATGCAGGGGCCTTTGCCGAGGGGCATGGAGGATGCGTAGCCGATGGACTGACGGTGGTGAGCTACAAGGGTGGGATGGAGGATCTTGGTGGCGGGGGTGGGTGCCATGCCCTCAGAGGGGGACCTCCGAGAGCAGGGTCTGGGGATTGACCTCAGTCCAGATGCACTGAGTTTGGAGGGCTCATGGCCACCCTGCACCTGCATCTAGAGTGCAGAGGGAGAGAGCTGGGCTCCTGGTGTGAGCAGGTGCCAAGGGCTGGATGAAGTCACAAAGCTGAGTTTGCGGTGGGGCCAGCAGAGGATGGAGGATGAGGCCTCAGACTAAGGGCGATGAGGATTCTGCTGAACGTGGGGCTTTGGGATGCCTCTGATCGGCGTGGGCTGAGCTCTTGTCCTGGCTGTCAAGGCACTGGCACTCTCATGGATTTCAGGAATGGGGTCTTTAGCGCATTGCTTCAAGGGATGCAGGGTCACACAGCAGGGGGGATGGAAGGCGGACTCTGGACATCTGGTGCTGAAATGGCTCTCTGGCAGGGCCCCGTCTTCCTCCGAGGTCTCCCAGCCTCGTTCCACACACTGCACTGCTGTGTCTGTTCCAGAAGGCCCGAGTCGAGGATGGAGTGGCTGTTTCTTTCCTGGGTGTCCCAGCTTTCCAGCCTGGAGCCACTTTGCTGCGCCTGGGTGTATCCATAGGTGGGCTTATTAGAGGGCAAGGATGGGACGGGCACTGGGGAGACAGAAGCTCCCTTTCTGTACAAATGTCTTAGGGGGAGTGGAGACCACAGTTACAGCAGGATTCTGCCATCCCCATGCTCCAAACCCACGTGTTGAAGCCCTAATGAACCCCAATATCCCAGAACAGGCCTGCATGGGGGCGGAGGGTCTCCAAAGGGACGATCAAGTTTCAGTGAGGTCACATGGTGTCCCTAAATGAGGGATCAGGGCACAGACACTGGAAGAGGGAAGACCCCCTGAGGACACAGCTTTGCCCACCTGCAAGCCCAGGAGTCTGAGACCTCAGGAAACCAGCCCTGCCCACACCTGGATCTTATACCTCCAGCCTCCAGAGCTGGGGAAAAAAATCACTTTCTGGTTTGTTTTTGTTGAGTGGCAGTTCCAGCAAAGGAATACAGACTTCTTCTTTCTGGTGGGGGCTGGTCTACCTAGGCTTGGCGCACATTCGGGAGGAAAAATGACACAGTGGCGTCTCAGAGGCAAAGAAGCAGGGGTCGGAAGGCCATGAGAGGCCAACACTGGGCAGAAACAGAAAAAGCCAAGAACTTTTGCAAATCTGAACCCATGGCCTCCAGGCGACCATCACCTGGGACACAGACATGCGGGGCGGGGGGGACCCCACCTGCCCACTCCCACAGTCAGAAACTGCGCAGGTGGTGATCAGGTGTTCCAGGGGGCTTCTGACTGAGCCTCCTGGCGACGACCACCCCGGCTATGAGCGCCCCAGCGAGGACCGTCCCTTTGGCCAGTGGCCGGAGCGCCACAGCCACCAGGTTCACTCCCGCCTGCCACGTGTGTAACGGCTGGCAACGCGGCACGCCTGCCCCTGTCCCCGTGGTCAGCGGCTCCCTTCCCGCCTGCGGGGGCCGAGCGCGCCGCCGGGGCCTGGGGAGCCCCGGAGCTGCCGAACGCGGGCGAGCGCGCGGGCGCGCGTCCTAGGGCCGGGCCCGGACGGGAGCGCGCCGAGGGGGTTGGGTCGTGCCGGCCCCGCCGGCCTGGCTCGGCGTCCGAGCCACTCAGAGCGCCCGGCTGCGGACACCCGGGGCCCCTTCGGTGAATACCCGGCGCCCGCGCGCCGCGCCGGGACTCGCGCGCCCGCCGGCTCTCGGAGAAGCAGGCGCCGGGGCAGCCCTGCCCGGCCAGCTCGCGGCCAGCTCCGCCCGGGGCAGGACAGGGCGCCGCGCCGACTCTCCCTACGCCTCCTCGCGAGCCGGCTGGAGCCGGGGATCCCGCGCGAGGGTGCGTCCCGGGCCCTCCCTGCGCTGCCGCGAGCAACTTTGTGCGGGCGGCGCGGCCGGCAGGTGGGAGAAGGTGGCCGGCTAAGCGCGCCGCGGGAGGGTGAGTGCGGTCGGGTGTCCCCGCGCGCAGGTTCCCCTCTCGTCCACCTGGTGCCTCGGGCAGAGTTGTCGCTGGGGATCCGGGGACGCTAGGTTGGGGGGGAAGCTTTCTGGAAGCTACTTGCGGCGACCAAAGAGCGAGTCAGCCGGACCCCGCCGCTCCCCGGGGTAGGGAGCGCGACCCCCGGTCCCTGTTCCCGGCTCTGGGAGCTTGAGGGCGTGACAGGCCACAGCCCGCCCCAGCTGCGCGACCCCGGGAGCGCCGGGCAACGCGGTCCCCCTGCTCCGGGAAGGGATGAGCCGCGGTGCAGGTTACGGCGTCGCGCTGCGTGCGATCCGCGCGTTCTGCCCCGCCGGCTCGCCTCGTCCCCGGGGGCGCGCGGGCGCGGGGGCCCGGCAGAGGGCGCACGTGTCCCCGAGCGCCGCGCGGGCCGGCCGAGGGGAGGGCACCGGCGGGAGCCTCCTCCAGGTGAGGAGCTCAGCGAATCCGTCCGGGACCCGGTCCCCGCGCCGCGGCTCAAAGGCTGGGCGGCGCCGCTGAGCAGTCGGAGTGCGGGACGGCCCTCGTGCGGGACGCGTTGGGCTTTCTGCTGCCCAGAGGTGCGGGGGACAGCTCGGGAAGGTGAGGACGGTCGCTGAGCGCCGTGGCCCGGGGTTGGGGACGCACAGCGCGGGACTGGGGGCGCTTTGCTGCGCGCTGCTCTCCAGGGCGCCCGAGCTGGGGTCGGTGGTCCTGGGATCTCCTCCCCTGCCCCCCAGCAGTCCTGCGGGGGCGGTGGAAGAGGGAACCCAAGGGGAGCCCCGCGCCGGCCAGGGAGCGGCAGAGCCCGGGGCCGTAACAAAGACGCGGCGCGGCCCCACTTCCGTCCCGGGCGCGCGCCTCCGGGAGGCACGGGCCGGCGGCAGGGCTCCCCTCGGCGGAGTTTCGGGAAGTTCCGCGCCGCGGCCCGTTACGCGCGCGGAGCGAGGGCGGGGACGGCGGCGGCCCGGCCTCCACGGCGGGTTTCCCGGCTGCTCGGCCCCGGGGGAGGGCGAGGGCGGCGGCGGCGGCTCCCGCGCGCCTCCTAGGGGTCCCAAGGCCGCGCGCCCCGGCTCACCCGGCGGGCCGGGCGCGTGCGGGCGCCGGGAGATTGTGTTCCGGGGCGAGGGGCGGTGGGGTGGGGTTGGGGGGGGCGGAGTGCTCTGGGCCGGGCCGGGCTGGGCCGCAGTCCGGGTCAGGTGCGGGGTTCGAGCGCTCTTTTTGGCTGGAGTCAGGCGGTTGGTTGCGATTGGGCGTTCCCTCCGAAGGGGCGAGGCCCGCCGGGGGCGTTCCGTGTCTTCCTAGCCGCCCAGCGCGCGCCCAGGTGGTGGAGACTGGACGCGGAACCTGGCCCTTGCGTGGTGGCTGCTGCGCCTTTGGCGGGCACAGAGGGTCCCCAGGATCCGGGCCGCTCGCGAGGGAAGAGTGCGACGGAAGAGAAGCCCAGAGACCCCTGTCATCCGTGCGTTGCAGCTTCCTGGTACTGAGCTCTCCTGTGGCCCAGGGAGACCAGGGCCTGCCTTGTGCCTGGCTTGTCTGAGACTCACGACCAGTGCTCTCTTCAACCGCACGGCCTCCTCCCAGGAGGGTGTTTTTCTGCTTTCCCGACGAGCATTCGGGTTTGATCGACTTGTGTCAACCCAGCCACGCCGGTTGCTGGTGTCCATTGAGAGCTTCCTGCATGGTCTATGAGTCGCTTCCAAAGCCCCGGAGAGTTCTATAGAAGTTGCAAACAGCCTCACCCATAGCTGTCCTGAGCTTTGTGCCTTTCGGGGTGGCGCTGGGTCTGGAGTCAGGGCTCTTGCCCAGCCTGGAGCTCCTGTTTGCTTCCGCTGTGGCCGGGAGCTGCAGTGCCTACCCTGTTGAAGCTGTGTGCCCCGAATCTGTGCTTAACATTAAGTGAAACAAAACCTAGATTTCGTGTTCAGGTCCTAAGAATACTGTTGGATCCGTGTCCAGGTTATAATGTAAGAGCTGGGTGTGTCTTGATGACACTATGGTGTATTGCTTTAAAAAAAAAAAAAAGATGTTGAAACCCTGGAATGCGAGTGAGGGACTTGGAATGTTCTAGGGCCCTGCCAGTCCAGGGGATAGCCAGGTGTGGTGATTCAGGGCGAGACTTGGCAATCTGAAGGTACAGCCCAAATCAAAGCTCAAGTGTGTACCTGAAGTTACGGAGCCATGGGGAGGCTGGCTTGCAACACTGCCGCCACCAGGGATGGCTCTGTAACTTCGGACATGCACTTGAGCTTTGCTTTCCTCTTCTCAAACAGGAACAACAACAGTGCCTCCTGGTTTCAGGCCGTAAGGGTTGAGTTAGGTAACCCATCCATATAAATCAGCACAGGGGCAGGCCTGGGGTAAGCTACTGCTTGGGACACCCGCATCCTATATCGGAGTGCTTGGGATCGAGTCCCACGTCTACCTCTGATCAGCTTCCTGCAGCACGCCATGGTCCAAGTACTGGGCTCCCTGCCACCCATGTGGGAGACCCCGATGGACTTCCTGGCTCCAGCGTGGCCCAGCCCCGGCTATTGTGGGCATTTGGGAAGTGTACCAGCAGATGGAAGAGCCCCGTCTCTGTCTCTGTCTCCCCTGCCTTGGACGCAGTCTTCCTGGTCCACACTGTGACGCGCCGTGGTTGGCAACTCCTCTGCCTTGTCAGCAAGTTGGGGGTAGGAAAAGGTTGGGAGGAGCTTTGTCCATTTGCCAAAGGGGCTTACGAGGGCCTCCGGGACTGTAGGGGTCTCTCCAGCTGTGTCTGTTCCCTTTGAATTTTGTTTTTTTGATCTTTTTGAAAGATTTTTTTTTTTTATTTGAAAGCTAGAGTTACGGGGTGGAGGGAGGGGTAGGGAGGAGAAATCTTTTATCTGCTGGTTCACTCCCCAGATGGCTGCAACGGCCAGCCAAGGCAGGAGCCTGGAACTCCTGCCAGGTTTCCCACATGGGTGACAGGGACCTAAACACTTGGGCCATCTTCCATTGCTTTCCCAGGAGCATTAGCAAGAAGCCGGATTGAAAGTGGAGCAGCAAGGACTTGAATCTGCACTCATATGGGATGCCAGCGTTGTAGGCAGCAGCTTAACCCACTGTGCCACAATGCCAGTGCACGCGCGCACACACACACACACAAAACCACGTCAGCTGGAGAAAAGGAAGAAAGTATTCCCCTTCTTCCATTTTTTTCCCCCTTTCACAAATCACCTAGAACGCTAAAGAAAAAAATCGTGCTGGCCCCAGCTTGGGAAGAGGAACCATTTCCTTGGACAATGATGGGATATTTTTTGACAACCTGTGTAGAGGGAGCCACTGCTGGCAATATGGAGATAGAGTGTTTCAAAAATAACTGCTCAAATATGGTAAGCCGTGTGCGACCTGGAAGTTGTTCGCCCAGCCTGCGGGGTGTCAGGATAAGGGGCAGGGAGAATAAAGAACTAGTGTAGTGTCAAGTATGTTCCAACTCGGGGAAGCATTTCAGTGGAGTATATGTAAGTGGAGAACTAGTTCCCTTATAATACCCTGGCTCCTTGTCCGCTGTGTTATACTTCTTGGACTTTTTGCTTTTGTCTTTCAAATAGTGAGTTACGGCTCAAACATGAGAAGCCTTGTGATGTGAAATGCCACTCGATGATGGCATAGTTCAGAGCAGAGTTCTATCTCAGAAGCCTGGGGCCGGGTGTCCCGAGAGGAGCTGTCCTTATTTAGACTTTGCCCGTGGAAGCCAACTGCAGCTGTCTGCCTCTCGGGGAAGAAGAGCCGAGGGTGTAACCAATCGGCAGCGTGGAAAGCCTTAGGAGTGAGATCCTGGCCTTTCTTGCGCTTTGCTCCATTTGTAGCCACTTGTTGCGGTCCCACTGGGAAGAAAGCAGCAGCTGCCTAGCTTACGCCAGCCCTGCGCTGGGCTGTCGCTTTCCATTGTGGGGCAGGAAGATGAACAGGCAGTGTTATTTTGGACTGCAGAGCAGTGGGTTTAGAAGCATCCTGCTGCCCCCAGCTGTTCCCCTCGTGTGCGTATGGAGGCCAGTGTGCCAGCTGCTCGGGCAACTGTACTCACACTTGCTGCTTTTGTTCTGCCACCCAGGAAGGTAAAAAAAAAAAAATTCCAGTCTTTGTTAAACTGTAGCCGTTGTAAATAGTCTTGTTGCTGTTATGTTAGTGTTATGCCAGATACAGTGTGTCAGGGGAGCCATTTCAAAGGAGAGGTCAGAATTGACATTTTGTGGTTTCCAGATATGTTGTAGAAGGATGACCAGTGTGTGCAGTTTTTCCGTCCTTGAAATCTAGGCTGCTTTTGTATTTCATTAACAAAGGACTGGATCTAAGATTTTTTTTTTCTTCAATTGCTAGATGAATCAGGTTTAGTTATAGACATTTTTTTTTCTGTTGCATGACGTATCCAAAGGCTGGAGCGTGTCTCTGGACGATGCTTTTATGTTTCTAGAATATTATTTTGCATTGGTTACAGCAGGAATGCATTTTAAGAAAACTTGGGTTTCTAAGAAGTCTTGGCTTCTCCAGGGTGATTTGGCCATTTGGTGCAATTCAGCAAAGCTCGCATTGGGTGTTTACAAAGTGGCCAGCCTGGGATGAGTCAGGCTGGGCACCCAGCCCCCAGTGGGCCCCTAGTTCAGAGACAACAGACATAAATAAATACTTCACATGGGAGGGCTGTGCTGGAGGCAGCACCCTTTTGTTTTCGGAGCGGTGTTGTAATCATGTCAGCTCAAATAAAGACAGAACAGCAAGCGGATGTGCCAGGAAAAAAAAAATCACAGGAAGACAGAGGAGGCTTTCTTGTGTGGGTTATCAGCCTTGGGGTGCATGCACGTCCACGGGAGGGCTGATGTTCCTGTAGACGAGACCCCTGCGTGCCCCCGGAACACCTGGGGTCGTGAGTTCTGAGCCAGTGGCTCTGGCAGCTGTAGCATCAGCCTCACTATTTCCTGGGGTGCCGTCAGCTCCACTCCCCTTTGTTACATAAGCAGTGATCACACACACCAGCATCGCTTGCACACATATAACGCCCTCTGCCCCTGCGTCGCCTCTCGCGTCCGTGGGCTCTTATTCTGCAAGTTTGCTGTCGTGTCCACCTAGCTGCTGCCTCCGAGCCACCTCTCTAAGCCCTTTTGCTGCTTTGCCATATATATGTGTCTGTGACTTCATTGCTTTTGCACAGTAATAATGGATTTTTTAATTGGTTTTCCTGCCATTTTCATTGGAGACTCTGAAGAACTCTCTGCGGGCGGGGAGGGGAGGGAGGAAGGGGGTTCTCAGGGCTGATGACTTGGCTGGGGCTGTGTGTGGGGGTGGGGTGGGGGAGGGTCCATTTCTGCACAAGAGGAGAACTTGGCAGGGTTACGGCTTGGAACCGAAATCCCCGATGCAAATGTCCACACCGGCCCTGGCCCGGTCTAGGAAGGGTTAGCTTGTCCACAGCCAGAGGTATTTCTGCAGGTCACCCTCTCCTGGGGTTTCTCCTCATTGTGGGGTCTTCACAGCGGGATTCCGCTGGGTACATCCCTGGGGTAAATCTCGCTTCCTTCCTGGGCTTGTCTGCACCTTGCGATAGTTCTGCAGGGTCGTACTTCTTGGCATTGTCTCACCCGTGCATGCTTGCTGGCTTTCTAACATTAGGCACTCTCTTTCCTGTCGACATGCGCCCCCCTACCCACCATGTGCACTCAGGGGCCCTGCGTGGCCGATGGACCCCTTATGTCTTCTCAGCTCAGCTCAGCTCGGTTCAGAAGAGCATTTCCCTTGCACGAGCCTGTCTGGTCCTGTCCACAGCGGGACTGTGGGAAAAATCAGCCGGTCTCCCTTGGGCGTGGTGACCGTGCTGTCCCCTCCCCTCCCGGCTCTCAAGAGATCAGAAACAGCCAGGGGTGTTGAGGTGCCTTGCATGTGCACAGGGAAGGACCGCCGTTTGCTCAGGATTTCTCGTCTTCCACGTGCAGCCACAGTCCTGCTCCCCCTGTGTCCCCCAGGAGCTCCCCTGAGACCCCCCAAGCTGTGGCAGCCAGCCTTGCCGGCCTTGGGACCTTGCTCCTCCTGTTCCTGGTCTGTCGCGGCCACCTCCTGGCAGTCCAGGGTTTCAGGTGTCTTAGGGACACCCTTATCTCCATCTGTCACGGTGTTTGATTGCTTCCCCGACCTCCAGCCTGCTCTGGACTCTGAGTAGGCTCCCCCCTCGCCATCCATGTGGTGGCTGGGTCCCTTGTGCAGCGGACACATCCCATATGCACTGTTTCCCAGGGCTTCTAGCTCTGTGCAGCTTCTCTCCTCTCCCTCTTTCTGCCTCCCTTCCCCACCCCCACCCCCCCTTTCTGGCACTGCTTACCGGAGAGGTCATCTGGTTTTCCCTCCCAGGCCCCCTGCCATTGTCCCCAGTCTCTCGCATTTGGCTGTCACCTACCTCTATTTGGCAGGATGAATCCATTAAGTACCCCACTCGGGTTTTTATTTAGAGGAAACCTTTGCTCTTAAGCGTGGTTCCTTGGAATTCATACTTGGAAAACCCAGGATTGAAACCAGGCAGGTGGCCTTTGGGGAAAATTGCTCCAACTTGACTTTGGTTTTTCCATCCAGGGGCAGCGCCTTGCAAGTAACTGAAACAGCCGCTTGCTCTGGGTGACCTTGTCCTGTGCAGATGGAAACAGGACCTCCCCAGAGCAGAGCCCACGGTTGCCTCTGAAATGATGGTGATTTGAAATTGTGTTTCTGGAGACTCTTGGACAGGAGTTTTGGCTTTATGGCCCGTTTGGGTTGTGGACATCGGGAAGGATTGGTGAGACTGATGCTGTCAGGGGTGTGTTCTCGCCGTGGGCCTGCGTCCAGGAAGGTGCACTGCAGGTAGATCTTAGAAGAACTGTCAGAGGCTGCCTCTGACGACAGAGTCTGGTATCTCCCTCTGCATTAGAACTGGAGCAGGGTATGGGGATTGCTTCTGCCCTCTCTCAAGGCAGAGCTGCCAGGGGAATGGCAGTGGCTCTGCTTGCTCCGTGGCCTGGCCAGCGTGGCTCAGTGGCAGTTGCCATAGACTCCGAGGCCTTCCCACGAGGCACTAGCTCACTGTCTGAAATTCATTGTTCCATGAAATGTTATTTTCCGGTGCCATCGGCTCAATTTACTTGTTTTTTTTACAAGCTCCATAAAGAGTGGAAGGTAGCCTACCTGTGCCCAGGTACTTTGGTTCTTTAATTTCCTGCTGCCAAAGGAGCGGGGCTTTCTTGTCGCAGGAAATGTGGGACTGTGTTTGCAGCCCTGGGTTAGGGCGGAGGGAGTGGAGCCGAGACACACCCAGCCGGCGGTGGCTTGGTTCCAGCCGTGTTCTTTCATTGGTGTTGCCCGACATAGAGTCTTGATGTGGTCATCAGCTTGGTATCTCGAGTTACTCATCTGTCACAATGGCCGGAGGAGGCCTCTGAAGTCAGAATTGTGTAGAACAAGAAGTGAGCATCATCAAAGTGTGGCGCTTACTGTTTGGGTGTTCATTTGTTCGGCTGACATCTGTTGATTCATGTGCTTTGTGTGTGTGTGTGTGTGTGTGTATGTCTGTGTTTATATATCTGTACGCATGTGCATATGTCTACGCATGTGTGTATGTTATGTGTGTCTTTGTATGCACACATATATGCACGTGTATATGTTACATGTGTGTATACATGTATGCACGTGCACATATATGCGTGTGTATGTGCATTTCTCTGTGTGAATATATGTATACATGTGCATATTTATATGTGTGTATGTGTGTTTGCATATGTCTCTGTGTATATATGCATGCACGTGTATATGTATATGCATGTATGTATGTTATGTATGTGTGCCACTTTGTGTGTGTATATATGTATTCACCTGTGTATGTATGTGCATGTGTGTATGGTATATGAGTCTGTGTATGTGTATGTATATTTGTATGCATGTGCACATATATGCGTTTGTGCATGTTATGTGTGTCTCTGTATATTTGTATATGCATGTGTGTATGTCTGTGTCTCTATATGTACACACACATGCATGTATCTGCATGTGTACATGTTACATGTGTCTCTGCATATGCGTTCATGTGTGTATGCATATACATGTGTGTATGTGCGACTCTGTATATATGTATGCATATCTATATATGCCTGCACACATGTATATGTATTCATGTGTGTACATTATATATGCCTGTATATATGTATGCATATGCACTTGTGTATGTTATGTGTGTATATGTCTGTGTGTGTGCGTATGCATGTCTGTGTACTCTGCTGGTGCTGGGAATTCAGAGCTGTGGAATCCTGCCCTCAGGGAGCTCACATTTGTTGGATGTTGTGATGCCAGCACATCCCAGGTGTCATGGAGACGCAGGAGGATGGTGGGGTGGGGGAGCTGCTCCTGCTGGCCCGGCCTCCTCTCAGGAGGGTGCCCTGCCCTGTTTCCCAGGCCTCTGAGGGGGCCTTGATGTATCCCTCTCTCTCTGGTAAAGGTCTATTTATTTGAAAGGCAAAGTGACAGAGAGAAAGAAGGAGAGACACAGAGAGATTTCCATCTGCTGCTTCACTCCCTAAATGGCTGCAGCAGCCAGGAGCCTGGAGCTCCAGCCATCCAGGTCTCCCACATGGGTGCAGGGGCCATTTACCGCTGCTTTCCCAGGCACATGAGCAGGGAGCAGGATCGGAAGTGGAGTAGCCGGGACTTGAACAGGTGCTCTGATATGGGCTGCCGGCATCGCAAGTGGTGCCCCAATACCAGCCCGTAAAACAGTTTTATTTATTTGAGAGAAAGAGAGTGAGCGAGAGTGCACATCTGCTGATTCACTCTGATTCACTCCCTGCGTGCCCACAATGGCTGGGGCTGTGCCAGGCTGGAGCCAGAAGCCAGGAAGGCAGCGTGGAGCTCCCACGTGGTGGCTGGGACCCAACTGCTTGAGCAGGAAGGTGCAGTCTGGAGCCGGAAGCGGGGCATGAGCCCATGAACTCCGATACTGGACCTGGGGGGACGTCTTAACCTGGGGGCCGACGGCCTGGCCCGTGTATTTTGCCAACTGCATTTCTAGAGAGATTTTCTTTTAATGTGCACCCTGAGAGGCTGCCGTGATGCTGTGATGGCTCTGCCACCTACGTGGAGATCTGGACCGAGTTTCTGGCTTCTGGTTTTGGCCTGACCCAGTCCTGGCTGTTGCGGCTCTCCCTCTCTCCCTCTCTCTCTCTCTCTGCCTTTAGAGAGAGAGAGATCTTCCATCTGCTGATTCACTACCCAAATGGCTACAATGACTGGAGCTTGGCCAGTGCAAAGCTAGGAGCCAAGAGCTTCACCTAGGTCTCCCATGTGGTTGGTGGGGGCCCAAGTACTTGAACCTTCTTCCGCTGCTTCCCCAGGCGCATTAGCAGAGAGCTGGATTGAAAGTGGAGCAGCGGGACTCAAGCCTACAGCATTATAAGGGAGACTTACCGTGCTGTGTGTCAGAACGCTGGCACCCAAACCTACACCTTTTTTTTTTTTTTTTGATTAATTTATTTCTTTGAAAGACAGAGAGAGAGAGAGAGAGAGAGAGAGAGAGAGAGATATCTTCCATTGACTGCTTCATCCCCCAAATTTGCAATAACCAGGGCTGGACCGGGCTGAAGCCAGGAGCCTTTAACTCCATCTTGGTTTCCCACAGTTGACAGGGGCAGCTGAGAATAAGACGAACAACTTACATACCTGGAAACACAGATGGACCAGAGGTTCACGTATAGACAGATTGTCTTTCAAGCAGTGTTAGAGTGTGTCCATCCTTTCCTAAAAATCCACTGGAAAAGAGACTGCTAAAGAGAAATTATGCATCTATATAATTATATATATTTTTTCTGACCCAAGAATTATCCCCTTAAGTTGCAAAGAATGGTCATCATCATATACTTCTGACATTGCATTTCCAGGAAAAAGAAAAAAAATGTATTATATGCTTGACAAGAAAATTACATGGTTGGAAAATGTTTTGGTTGATTATTTATGTAAACCCAACATCTCTGTGTGTGTTTTTAAACTTCTTCATCATTTTTTAGAAAATCCGAAAGCTTTCATCCCGTGGCATTTTCCCCTTTCTGTCCTTGGTTCTCACAGGGTTGAAGGAAAACACAAGAGAGTTACGGCAGGTGGTGGAAACACTTTATTTTATTTTCCCCCATGAACAAATTGGTTCCATGTTTAAGCGGATTTTAAAAAATAAACAATGGTGGAGAAGCGCTCTCTTCCAGCTGGCGCCCCCTGTTGGGTCTGGGTTCAGCAGGTAGCATCCCTTGTCTGATTAGGTAGAACTAGTGGCATCTGTAAGCCCACCTGTATTTCGCTTGCTCCAGACCCCATGCCCGTGGTCTCCAGGTCACGGTCCCCTCCCCGCCTCCCTCTCCGGCCAGAAGTCGGCTCAGGGCGGGGCAGTGCTGTGTCGGCATAGAGTCTCCGTGCACAGAGTCTCCCCTCAGCCCTTTCCTTCTCCCAGCTCCAGCTGCTTGGTTGCAGGTCCCCGAGGCTCGCTCTGGGTGAGCCCCGCTGTGGCTGTCATCCAGGTCATCCAGCTTCCCAGATGTCTTTCCCACTGCCCCAGTTCTGGGCAGACTTACTGCCTCCCCTGGGCAGGCTTCCCAAATTCATTGCCAACCCAAAGAGAGGTCCATTTTGGGGGAATGCCTGTGGATCTCAGCATTTATACATTTCAGTATAATTGTGAGAGTGAACAAAATTTACAGGATTAAAAAAGAAAATCATATTTCAGAGTGTAGATTCAGAGAATAAATGAAAAGAATGGCTTTCAGGGTGTAAGAGGATTTTTCCAACATCTCCCCCCCCCCCCCCACCTTTGCTCCATGGTCCCTAGAGACGCCTGCAGGGTCTGGTAGGACAAACGGTTCTCGCTATGAGCAATGCCTTCCTGACAGTGCAGTTAAGTACTGTGACAGGCAGGCGCTTGGTGTGGTTGCCGAGTCACCACTTGGAACACCCATGTCCTGTGTTGCAGTGATGGCTCGAGTCCTGACTTCACTTCTGATCCAGCTTCCTGCCAGTGCGCCTTGGAGGCATTCGATGCTGGCACAAGCCCTTGGGTCTCTGTAACCCACATAAGAGACCTGCATGGGGTTCCTGGCTCCTGGCTTCAGTCTGGTGCAGAACTGGCTGTTGTGGCCATTTAGGGAATGAACCAGCAGGTGGAATATTCTCTTGCTCTCTTTCTCTGTGTATGTATGTGTCTCCCTCCCTCTCCATCTGACACTCTGCCTCTCACATAAGTAAACTTGATAAAGTCCTATGAAAATGACTGGTTAGCAACTCGCGCTGTTTAAACGGGAGATGCTTAGTCATATTGGCGAGTGTGCATGAGTACATCCATTGTAGAGCTCTCTGCTAGGCACTGTTTTGTGTCTCGGGTCATTTCGTCAAAAACACATGAGGTATGTCGTATTATTCCATTTCACAGATGAGCACTATCAAGGCTCATGGAGCTACACTTGCCAGAATCATGTGTCTTGCGGGAGGCAGGGCTGAGGTTTGAATCTCCAGGTTCTGACTCAGGTGATGCTCCCTGTCCAGTGCTCTGGGACAGCAAGTCCGTAGTGGTGATAACAGAGTGACAGGTGATGGGCACATGGGCAGTGGGGGGCATCCAGAAGCACAGTTGGATGCTAGTGCAGTAACATTTTAAAAAATTCAAATTTGGGCTGCAGGCCTTAGTAGTTGAGAGTAGAGGATATGATTGAAGCATCTGGGTGCTTTTTATTAAAAAATAGCTAATTAATTAGGCAGAGAGCGAGCGAGCGAGCGAGCCTCTATTCATTGGTTCACTCCCCCAAAGGCTACAACAGCCAGGGCTGGGCCAGGCTGAAGCCAGGAGCCAGAAACCCAATCCAGGTCTCCCACGTGGGTGACAGGGACCTAACCACTTGAGCCATCACCTTCAGCTTCCCAGGGTGACATTAGCAGGAAGCTGGGGCCAGCAGGCGGGGAACTGGGTATCTGTGTGGGACACCCGGAGACCCCAGCACTCTGATCTTACACAACTTCTTAGCTGCTCAGCCAAATGCCTCTCTCTCCTGTTTTTTTTTTTTTTTTTCCTTTCTTTTTTTTGACATGCCCATCACCCAACAGCCAGCTTGTTACTGATATGGAAAGAGTTCCTGTTTGTAAAACATGGAAAATGCTCGCCACCTCTCTTTTATTTTTTTCTTTCTTTAAGTGGCTTTATTGAGGTATCATTTGGCTTAACCTGGTATTGTTTTCTTAACCTGGTGGCTGGAGTTTTGAGGGGAGAGTTGAGGTCAGTGTTAAGTCCCAGTTTCTTAGCTTCTAGAGCTTTGTAGAATTGTCTTCAGTAAAAGACTTTGCTGTTTTCTTGGTAACTATACTTCTTTGTTACTTGCCCAGAGACCTGCTTGGTAGTGATCTGGGAAACTTTTGCAACTGCCAAACTTATGTTTGCTGAAACCATGTTGAATGCATAAGTCTAAAAAGGAGAAAAATACTAGCTTAATAATGTAACAGTTTTTTCCCCTGTCCAATTACCTCTTAATTTTCTGTGTTTATAGTAGGAGTCAATGCCGGTTGTTATTCAGAAATAATAGTACCTTGCATTTAAGTCTGCTCTCCAATGCGCCTCATTTTAACTGGCGTGGTTTCATGTCTCCTGTATAGCCGAGGGAAGGCAGGCACACAAAGAAAAGTGTTCTACTCAAGGTGGTAGGGGTGGACGTTTGGCCTACCAGTTAAGAGACTGGTTAAGATGCCAGCATCCTGTATCTGAATGCCTGGGCTCCTGCCCCAGCTGCACTCCTGACCCTAGCTTCCTGCTAATGCGCACCCTAGGAGGCAGCAGGGGGTGGCCCACGTACTGGGTTCCTGCCACCCACGTGGGAGACCTGGATGGAGGTGCCTGCTCCCAGTGTTGCTCTTCCATACCCATCTGTTTTGGGCATTTGAGGAGAGAACTAGTGGGCAGAAGAGGAAGACCTCTGTGTGTTTGTTTGTTTGTTTTTAAAGGATAGCAGGTAGCAAGATCCATCCTGGAACGGAAGTCTAATTAGTCCAGCTGTGTTTTTCCCACTCATGATTTGAGCCAATCTGCAGTAGTTGGGATTCTCAGTAGCCTTACAAAAAATCTTCAAATAGTTCTGGGTATTTCTGCTGTCCTACTGACCACAACTTGATACTGCTACTGCCCAACTTCTCTGTGTTAATTCACCAGGAGGTGTCAGGAAATGGTTGTTAGAAGAACCTAAGTTACGGGACCGACACTGTGGTGTAGTGGGCAAAGCCGTTGCCTGCAGTGCTGGCATCCCGTGTGGGCACCGGTTCTAGTCCTGGCTGCTCCACTTCCAATCCAGTTCTCTGCTGTGGCCTGGGAAAGCTGTAGAAGATGGCTCAAGTCCTTGGGTCCCTGCACCCACATGGGAGACCCAGAGGAAGCTCCTGGCTCCTGGCTTCGGATTGGCACAGCTCCTCCTGTTGCGGCCAACTGGGGAGTGAACCAGTGGATGGAAGACCTCTCTCTCTCTCTCTCTCTCTGTGCCTCTCCTTCTCTCTCTGCATAATTCTGACTTTCAAATAAATAAATAAATCTTAAAAAAAAAAAAAAAGAACCTAAGTTACCAGCATAGACAAAGCTCTCTCTGCCCCGAGGGTTGGAAGGACAGATATTGGCGAGGGTAAATGAGCCCTCGAGGCTCCCAGGGATGGCAGTGGAGGGACAGGGGCGGGCTCTGGTCTCAAGGCATTGCCTCGCCTGGGATGATGCAAGCAGATGGGCCAGAGAGCTGAGCTCCAGGCCCGCTGGCTGACATGGACGGGTTAGGATGTGCAGGGCAGGAGCTGGTGCCTGCTCCGCATGTGTCAGGCCCACGTGCCTGGCAGCACCTGCGGCTGATTTCACAAGTGCCCTCTGCACAGGGCCGTGGTGAGTGTATGGAGTCTCTGGGATCTAAACCTAGCTGGGGAGCTGCTCTAATTCCAGGTCTGCAAGTGGAGACATCCAGGCTCTTCCAACTCTGCCATCTCTAGATTCTAGGATTTAGTGTTGAAGGTGAGCTTTCCTGAAAAAATACCTTTTCCTACAACTCCTGGCTAACCTGAAAGCCAGACCAGAAGAACACTAGGTCTGATGATAATCTGTAAGAAGCCAGAAGTCTGACAGAAGTCGCCTGCTGAGCACTGTCGAGTCTCAGCGGCATAAGGCAGTGCATATCAAACCCCAGTGTGCACACAACACACTGGGATCTTGTCCGAATCTTTTGTGCGTTGACTCTCTCTTGGTGCTCCTAAGGATTTGAAAGAGCAGTCTGTGACTGTGGGTTTGTGTTCCTTTTGTAGTTCTGTCTGTTTTTACTACATCCCTGGACTCACCCTTGACGTGACCGTGGTGCAGAGGTGATGCACAGTCAGTAGAAACTAGACTCGGAATGCATCTTGGTCTCTGAGCTCCCGATAGGCAAAGCGCGAGACTCCTGTGCCATGCTCCCGTCAAGTCAGGGGAGCACCCGGCCAGCCCGGTGCAGTGGATCCTGTTGTCAGCGTGTGTGGGATGTCGTGTTTTATGTTTGCACATCCCAGCGTGTCTGTACAACACCCCTCTCTGTGCACGTGAGCTGTTGAGTATCCGTGATAACTCTGACTTTAGGTTAAATGGTTTTGCCCAATGGCAGGCTGATCGTGTGAGGGTTCTGATCACATTTAAGTCTGGTGAGTTAGGTGTGTTCAGTGCATTTTCAGTAATTGGAGTGACTGGTTCGCTCCCCACATGCCCACAATGGCCAGGGCTGGGCCAGGCTGCAGCCAGGAACCAGGAGCTTCATCCTGTTTCTCCCACATGGGTGCAGAGACTCAAGCACTTGGGCCATCTCTCTCTCTCTCTCTCTCTTTTTTTTTTTTTTTTGTTGTTGTTGTTGTTGTTGACAGGAAAAGTGGACAGTGAGAGAGAGAGACAGAGAGAAAGGTCTTCCTTTGCCGTTGGTTCACCCTCCAATGGCTGCCGCGGCCGGCGCACCACGCTGATCCGATGGCAGGAGCCAGGTACTTCTCCTGGTCTCCCATGGGGTGCAGGGCCCAAGCACTTGGGCCATCCTCCACTGCACTCCCTGGCCACAGCAGAGAGCTGGCCTGGAAGAGGGGCAACCGGGACAGAATCTGGCGCCCCGACGGGGACTAGAACGCAGTGTGCCGACGCCGCCAGGTGGAGGATTAGCCTAGTGAGCCGCGGCACCGGCCATTGGGCCATCTTCTGCTGCTTTCTCAGGCCATTATCAGGGAGCCAGATTGGAAGTGGAACAGCCAGGACTTGAACCAGTGCCTATATGGGGATGCCTGCATCGTAGGCGGCGGCTTTACCCACTACGCCACAGTGCTGACTCCTAAAACTCCTTTCTCGTAGGGAGTGTGCATTTGAATCTTCTCCCACTTCTCCATCTCTCTCTCACTTGCTTGCTCATGTAGATCTCCCAGTCTTTTAATTGAGGTATTTGCCTACTAATATTTAAATATTGCTGCAGTTAATTTTATCACCTGTTTGTTTTTATCCAGTTTTTATTACGTTTTCTTGTTTTTCTGTGTTCATTTCAATTATTTGAATACGTTTATGATTCCATTTTTCTCCTTTATTGGCTTGTTAGCTATATCTCCTTGTTTAGTTATTTTAGTGATTTTTTGGATTTGTAATATAGGTTTTTAACTATATTTGTAATATAGATTTTTAACTGATATTGTACCAGTTCACATGTAGTAGAAGAACCTTACAAAGACCAGACAGAGGTATTCTATTATAAGGTTCTTATAATATATGTGAGCTGGTATGGTATCGCTTAGGCTGCTTGGAGACTTGTCCATGCTCTGTTCCTTTTTTCTTTTTTTTGGGGGGGGGGGCACATATTTAGTTTAGAGGTTAAGATGCCTGCATTAAAGATGTGTTTATTTATTTGAAAGGCAGAGCTACAGAGAGAGGGAGAGTCAGGGAGCTCTTCCATCTTGGCTGGGCTGAAGGCAAGAGCCCGGGACTCCATCTGGATCTCCATTGTGGGTGGCAGGGGCCCAAGCCCTTGGGCCATCCTCCACTGCTTTCCCATACACATTAGCAGGGAGCTGGATCGGAAGTGGAGCAGCCAGGACTCCAGCTTGTACTCATTTGGGTTGCCAGTACTGGAGGCTTAAAACCACTGCACCCCGACACCGGCTCTGGTTCTGTGCATTTTTAAACTTAATTTTGTTTTTCCTGTTGTATGTTTCTACCACTATGTCTTCAGGTTCACTAATCTTTTCTTCTATGATGTCTACTTAATCCTAACCAGTGCATTCTTCATCTGATACAGTGTAGATTTCACCCCTACAAGTGTGATACATTCGCGGCTCTATCTAAAATCTTGACAATTCATCTTTGCTGCTTCTAATGTCTGTCTTAATTCTGGGTCAGCTTCAGTTCACTGGCATCTCTCCTCCTTGGATGTATTTTTCCACATCTCCGCGTGCCTGGTCATTTCTGATCGGATGCCAGGCATTGCGATGTTATTTTTCTTCAGTGCTGGAAATACTCTTGAGTTTTGTTTTAGGTTATAGCTAAGTACTTGGAGAACATTGATTCTTTTAATCATTTCCTGCCTTTGGGGCTTGTTAGGTGGGAGTGGAACACTGGTCCTTCTAGGACTAATTGTTCAAACTCCAGAGGGAGGATCTTTCTGAATGCCTGTGAGTTTTTCCAGTCTGCTGGGTTTTAGTTTCAGGTCGGTTTTAGCACTAGTTTTAGCGCCAGGCACTGTAGTCTCTGATTATTTTTGTCCCCCCCCCAGCCACTTCTAGTTTGCCTAGAGACACTGGGTGTTTGAGAGTTGAGATCTCTGGAGTTCTTTCTGTATGAGGTCCGTCTCCTCTCTGGTTCTCTTTCCTCAACCCCGGGCTGCCTGGGTCCCCCCACCTCTCAGCTCCTGGTCTTTAACTTGGCAGCCTGCTGAGCTCTTCCTGACTTCCCTGTGGAGTTTGCATGATATCTCTCCTGGAGATAAGCAAGTTGGCCTGATCAGAGGCTCACCTCATTTTCTCCCCAATGCTGTGTGTGCTGAAACACCCTTTATGTCCAGTTTCTTTTCTTTTCTTTTTGATCGTCTCAGGCAAAAGGGTAAATGTGTTTCCTGTTACTTCATCTTGGCCATCCTTGGGATTTTTGTTAAAATTCAGATTCTGTTCACTAAGGTTTTGGCTGGGACCCGAGAGCCGATGTCTCTAAGAAATTTTCAGATGATATCAGTTCTTTTGGAAAGAGACTGTGTTGAGTAGCCAGCATCTGTAACTATTCAATAGATATATAATGTGAGCCACATATGTAATTTTAAATTTCCTTTTAGTCACATTACAAAAGTTAAAAACAGGTGAAGTTAATTTTGGTAATATATTTACTTCAACCCAGTCTACCCCAAATGTTATTTGAGCATGTAATCAATAAAAAAAAAAGGTTTTATTTCTTCATTTTTTTTGTAGTACGTCTTTAAATTTGGTATGTATGCTACAGTTATGGCAGATTTAAAATCAAATACTATATTTTTATATGAAATATTTGGCCTGTATTTAGAGTTCATAAAATTTATAGTTGGAAAAGTAGAGTTGTGTAACTAAATTCCAGATATACTTATTTTCCGATAATTGAATAGAAAATCATTTTCCTTTAATCTTCTTCTTCTTCTTCTTTTTTTTTTTTTTTTTTTTGACAGGCAGAGTGGACAGTGAGAGAGAGAGAGAGACAGAGAGAAAGGTCTTCCTTTTCCGTTGGTTCACCCTCCAATGGCCGCTCTGGCCAGCGTGCTGCAGCCAGTGCACCGCGCTGATCCGAAGGCAGGAGCCAGGTGCTTCTCCTGGTCTCCCATGGGGTGCAGGGCCCAAGCACCTGGGCCATCCTCCACTGCACTCCCTGGCCACAGCAGAGAGCTGGCCTGGAAGAGGGGCAACCGGGACAGAATCCAGCGCCCCGACCGGGACTAGAACCCGGTGTGCCAGCGCTGCAGGCGGAGGATTAGCCTAGTGAGCCGCGGCGCCGGCCTTCCTTTAATCTTTGCATCCAAACTGACAAAATTGATTCATCCTTTGTAGATGAATTAATTTGATTTTTCTGAAACAAATGCATACCGACTTCAGAAGTATATCTGATCAAGTTATAAAAATTCACTAACTCTTAAGCCAACTCAAAATTGCCAGCAACAAATTCAAAGCATTATTGTCCAATTTGAAAACGAATTCTAGGTTCATCAAGAGCGGCACAGTATTCCCATATGTTTTCTGGCGGATTTTAAAAGCAGTTTATGTAATGTGTTTGATTTCTCTGACATTTCCTGCATATCGGTTCCACTTAGGCAAAGTTTGTAGGACCATTCTTTACTTCCCTGATGGAAGGCATCCAGCTCTCCTGCCTACCTCCTAAGTCAAGATAAGCCTTGCCTGACCTTGGGCTTCCAGCTGAGTTTGTTCCCGGGTAGTGTGATATCTGTGAGGGAGCAAATCACACGGCCATGTTCTGGGGTCCCTGTTTGGCGAGCGTTCTTTCTTTGATAATGCAGCGTTAACAGCGCATGGGATCTTTGAGAATCTCTGCTGTTCTTCAGCCAGAGGCCATTGGGAAGTAACGCGTCATTGTGATGTTCAAAGCCTCCTGTTTCTCTCGGCAGTTCCGTAAACTGGGGGTACCCCAGCATTTCCATTGTGCGTCTCTGTTATGTGATATTAATAGCATCCACGATGGATCTCTCTTTTTTTTAATATTTATTTATTTATTTGAAAGTCAGAGTTACACAGAGAGAAGGAGAGGCAGAGAGAAAGGTCTTCCGTCTGCTGGTTCACTCCCCAGTTGGCTGCAGCAGCCGGAGCTGCACAGATCTGAAGCCAGGAGCCAGGAGCTTCTTCTGGGTCTCCCACAAGGGTGCAGGGGCCCAAGCACGTGGGCCATCCTCCACTGCTTTCCCAGGCCACAGCAGAGAGCTGGATGGGAAGTGGAGCAGCCGGGTCTCGAACTGGTGCCCACATGGGATGCCAGGACTGCAGCAGCAGCTTTACCTGCTGTGCCACAACGCCGACCCCCATGGCAGCTTTCAGGGTATGTCAGAGAACTCACTACAGACTGCTGTCATATGGCAGAATGAGGCGCCCCGGATGCACCTGTCTCTTCTTGTAAAAATCTAGGATGTCTGTTTTTTTTGACCCAAGGTCTGCGCTAGGATGAAAGCATTTTGCTTTCATATCTGCCTGAAACTCTTTCTTAACAAATGTGAAATATTTGAAAGTATCCATGCCATGAGTTCAGATCTTAGGCTGTGAATTGACATTTCTTCTTAAGTTTGCAAGTCTTTTGAAGCAAAAATATTTCTACAGTGTTTTTTTTTTTTTTAAGATTTACTTATTTATTTGAAAGGCAGAGTTACACAGAGAGAAGGAGAGGCAGAGAGAGAGAGAGAGGTCTTCTATCCACTGGTTCACTTTCCAATTGGCCGCAACGGCCAGAGCTGTGCTGATCTGAAGCCGGAAGCCAGAAGTTTCTTCTGGGTCTCCCACGCGGGTGCAGGGGCACAAGCACTTGGGCCATCTTCTACTGCCTCCCAGGCCACAGCAGAGAGCAGCCAGGACTCAAACTGGCACCCATATGGGATGCCGGCACTGCAGGCGGCAGCTTTACCTGCTACACCAGTGCCAGCCCCTCTTCCTCATTATTTTCTAAGATTTCTGTAACTTATAAATGATTTTTTAAAAAATCTTCTCTCCATCTAAAAGTGATTGTCTTTTTTTTGTTTAAGAATCCAAGCCGTTTTATGGCCGGCCAAAGGCACAAACTCCATTGTCAAAAATCATTAAAAGCTCTTTAGTTGGCTGTTTTGCTCCTGTTTTTACCATCAAGAGGGAACAGCCTCAGGTTCTCTGTGTGTTTGCCCAAATTGTCTCTTAGTAGTGCTGCTTTATTTTCTTCTATTTTTTTTATGCAACAAACAGCTTTCCCATTTTGTTCTGCCATGGACAATTACAATTGCCATTGACTATAACATATATATATATATATATATATATATATATAATATAACATCTCCCTTCCTCTCTAGTCTCGTGTTTCCTTTGCTGTTCTGATCGCAGTGTTGACTTCTACATCTGCCATCGGGTTTGATTAGTGCTAAGACTTTGTTTTAAAATGGAAGATTTGACTGTGTCTGTTTTGTGAACTGGAGAAATAATTTCACTGTAGTTTTTTTTTTAAGATTTTATTTATTTATTTGAGAGGTAGAGTTATAGACAGTGAGAGGGAGAGACAGAGAGAGAGGTCTTCCATCCAGTGGTTCACTCCCCAGGTGGCTGCAACAGCCGGAGCTGTGCCAATCTGAAGCCAGGAGCCAGGAGCTTCTTCCAGGTCTCCCAAGCGGGTGCAGGGGTTAAGGACTTGGGCCATCTTCTACTGCTTTCCCTGGCCATAGCAGAGAGCTGGATCGGAAGTGGAGCAGCCGGGACTCGAACTGGCGTTCATATGGGATGCCGGCTCTGCAGGCGGCAGCTTTACCCACTACACCACAGTGCTGACTCCAGTTTCACTGTATTTTAACCAAAGCAAGTCTTTTGGTTCCATTACCAGTTATGACTGATGTACCTCGTACTGTGTGCAGATGTCCAGGTGAATGCATTGCAGTGTGAAGGGAGTGTGTGGGGAAAAGTCATTGATGTCAGTCACTTTGGACACGAGTAGGTTGGTGGTGGCTCCTGTGGACATCGCAGGCCGTTGTGCAACATCCAGCAAAGTGCCATTTTCAGCGACTTGTGGCGCTTGCAAAGCCATGCACTTGCGTTTAGTGGAAAACCATTCTATACCGCCTCAGTTTTTCAAGTTGAATAAATCAATTACAGTTAATTAAGCGATCGCGTTCAGAACCTTGTTGCACTCACATGGTCATCGGTCTGGGCCTGGGCGGTGCAAGCTGGGGACAGCTTCCACGTGAACCTAGGGCCCTCGTGTCAGCTCCTAGCTGGTTTCTCACTCTCCACGCCCTGCCGCTGCTGCTTCCTGCCCAATCCCACAGCGAGCGGGAATGTTCTGGGTGTAGCAGAGGAAGTCTTGTAAAATAAGTGGCCTCTGAAGGACCTGATGACCGTGCTGCAAGGGCTGGACACTGGCCCACTGTGCCAGGCCGCGAGGACCCGAGGGCTGACCTCAGCGACCGTGTCTGGGCTGCAGTGTGGGTTAACGGGACAAGGCCAGGGCACAGTTTGTGGGTCAGTCACAGCTACCCTTTTTCTTTTTTTCCCATGACTTCCAGAGCAGCCGGCCGTGGACTTGGTTGGGTGGGAATTCTGTAGCCGTGGCCCAGGATGAAGCAGCTCTCATATGTACACCATTCTTGTATTAGAGAGAGAGAAGTCTTCCGTCCAGTGGTTCGCTCCCCAAATGGCTGCAACAGCCAGAGCTGGGCCAGACTGAAGCCAGGAGCCAGGAATAACATCCTGGTCTCTCACGTGGGTGGCAGGGCCCCAAGCACTTGGGCCATCTTCCTCTGCCTTCCCAGCCACATGAGCAGGTGGCTGGATTGGAAGTGGGGCGGCCGGGACTTGAACCTGCGCTCTAGTACAGGTCGACAGAGTTCCCAAGTGCTTACCTCACTGCAACACAGCACCGACTCCTTTTCCTCCTTTGCTGTTTTTTAAAGTCGGTTTATATCCTACGCATTTCTGCGTGCAGAGTGTGTTGCTTTGTGCCTTCTTCCCGAGGAATTCGGATGTTTACGTAGGTCTTGGGTCTCTCAAGTCTTCTTCCTTTGCGTCTGAGCTGCCTGCACGTCCTTCCATCTCGCAAGCGTGGACTCTGTGCTGTGCGTGCTGTCCTGTGTTCAGGCGGGGCCCAGCCAGCAGGTGCACATCACGTTCCTCTCCCTCTTGGTGTTGGTACAGAGTGATGCTGTCTCACCCACAGCCTTAGCTCGTCTGTTTAAGCGTCATCTCATCGATGTGGTTAGCTTGTTTCTAAGTGTGCCCTGGGAAGTCACCCAGGATAGGGGTGACTCAGGATAGCTTTGCCCTCGTTTGTTCAAAAGGCGTCCAAACCCTCAGCCTCCGGAACGCAGCGGCAACTCGGCTGCCTGACTCCTAATCCCACTTCCGACACCATTGGGCCCGTGGCCTCGGGCAAGTGGCTTCCGGCTCGCTCTACTTATCTGTTCATCTTTACACGAAGGAAGTCAGATTATGGCACCACTTCCCGAACCGCCCCATTGAACACTGTTGGCCCCGTGCCACGTTTCTAATTGTGTGCTTCTCCTCCCCTGTTGTCAATCTAATTCGAGAGAGGTGTGTTCTGCCTACTGCTTCCGTATTGACGATGCAAAAGCTCATAAACCCATTAGAGCCTGCAAGAAGGCAAGAGTTAAAGAAACATGCTCAGTGCTGTTAAACCAAGCAGCTCCTAAACTCTGAAAGTGGACGCGTGTTGGAGGGCGGAGTTTGAGAAACACTGGACTGGGCCAGGCCTCAGCCAGTGCCACCTTGTGGGTGACTTCAGGCTGGCCACCTGTCGTGTGAATACAGTTTTATTGGAACACAGCCACGCCCCTTCATTCACGAAGGATCTGTGTAGTGGCAGTCAGGGCGCAAGGGGCCCACAGAATCTAAAGTACTCACCATCTGGCTGTTTACAGAAAACACTTGCCAACTCCCACACCAAATGCCTGTTTTCAACGAGATTGATTCAATAGCAGGGTTGGAAAAAATCAAATAATGGAAAACTACCAATAATGAAATCATTTTATTCTGGAGGCAACATTTTTTTTGGACAGGCAGAGTGGACAGTAAGAGAGAGAGACAGAGAAAGGTCTTCCTTTGCTGTTGGTTCACCCCCGATGGCTGCTGTGGCCAGCGCGCTGCGGCCGGCGCAGTGCACTGATCTGAAGCCAGGAGCCAGCGCGCTGTGACTGGCGCACTGCACATCTGAAGCCAGGAGCCAAGTGCTTCTCCTGGTCTCCCATGCGGGTGTAGGGCCCAAGGACCTGGGCCATCCTCCACTGCACTCCCGGGCCACAGCAGAGAGCTGGGCTGGAAGAGGGGCAACCGGGACAGAATCCGGCACCCCGACCGGGACAGAATCCAGCGCTCCGACCGGGACTAGAACCCGGGGTGCCAGCGCTGCAGGCGGAGGATTAGCCTATTGAGCCGCGGTGCTGGCCTATTATTATTATTATTATTTATTTTTTTTTTTAAGAAGGGAGAGCGAAAGAGAGTGCGTGCGTGTGCGCGAGCGAGCAAGAGCTCCCATTGGCTGGTTTACTCCTCAGATGCCTGCAACAGCCAGCAGCCAGGCAGAAGCTGGGAGCCAAGGACTCAATCCAGTTATCCCACATGGGTGGCAAGGGCCTTCAAAGTTACTGCATTAGCAGGAAGCTGGCGTCTAGCTGAGATATCAGACCCAGGCAGTCCACTGGGGGTCATGGGTGTCTTAACTAACATCTTAACCGCTCCGCCGAATGTCTGCCCTTGACAACGCGTTTCTATTGGTTAAAATGCTATTCTAACTGAAAATGTTAATGTTGATTCTTTTAGTGATTATTACTTCTGTAACTCTAACACTACACTTATTTGGCTGAATCTGCTTTGAGTTCTTTTTTAATATATTTTTTAATATTTTATTTATTTGAGAGGCAGAGTTACAGAAAGAGGGAGAGACAGAGAGAAAGGTCTTCCATCTGCTGATTCACTCCCCAGATGGCCACAGTTGCCACAGCTGTGCTGATCCAAAGTCAAGAGCCGGGAGCTTCCACTGGGTCTCCCATGTGGATGCAGGGCCCAAGGACTTGGGCCATCCTCCACTGCTTTCCCAGGCCACAGCAGAGAGCTGGATCCGAAGTGGAGCAGCTGGGACATGAACTGGCGCCCATATGGGATGCCGGCACCACAGGCAGAGGCTTAGTCTACTACGCCACAGCAATGGCTCTGAGTTTTGTTCTTAACTCTGCTGTGATAGGGGTGCACACACACACACATACACAAGCATAGACATGCACACAAACACATACACACTGATGCACAGGTGTGCATACACACTCACATACAGAAGCACAGACATGCAGACACATAGACACACCTGCGGACACACAGGCACACATGCACACAGCTGCACAACTCCGTCAGTTTTGTCACCATCTCAGTCCCTCTGTTGTCACCATGACAATTTCAATATTCATAAACCCCAACTTGCTATGGTTTGTCCCAAGTGTCAGATTTTGTAAGATGAGGGCGCTAATGTCCCTCGCCTTCTGCCTGCCTCTCTCCTCCACTGTCTGTCTGGCAGCTCTTCCCAGCGGCATCCCAGCTCTGTCCAGTGTTCCTGTTGATAACCTCTGCCTCCTCATCTGGAGATTTATTTTCTGCTCTGTCCGTCAGTTACGTGTAAAGGTTGTAGGCTATGGCCCAGCGCTGGGGCAGACTCTGCGTGTGCCAAGCCTCGGAGCGTGCTGTGGGTACAGGGGGCTCTCCACCAAGTTCCTGGACAGTATCTGCTACTGCTGGCCACATTGTGGGTTCTGAGTCCAGGGTGGTGCTGGGGTGCACCTGGGGAAGTGCTGACCACCCCGCTGACCACCAGGAATGGGGAAGAGGAACACACAGGGGTGCCCTGGGGATGGCAGGGGCAGGGGGCGGGGCTGGCCCAGCCACACGGGTGCCCTGGGGAGGGGCAGTGCGGATGCGTGCTCCAGATGCAAGCTCAGGTTGACGCCCAGCATGAAGAGGGCACACTGAATCACTGGACCCAGAGAAAGTGGACACTTTAAAACTGCTGATGGCAAACCCTGGAAGTAAAGGAGCTCTACTGAGTCTGTTTCAAAGTTATAATTTATTTTTACAAAAGTGAAGTTTGGGGCTGGTGTTATGTGTATGGGATACACTCCCATTCGACATGATCCTGGTTGGCAGCTCAGAGGACAGCCCTGGGGGCAGGCAGTGGCTTGCCTGTCAGAGTCAGTGGGCAGCGAGGGTCTGGGGGCTGTATGTGCGGTGATCCCGAGCCAGGGCCAGCAGCTGGGGCTGATCCTGGGGGGCTGCCCAAGCTCGCAGGCCCCTGCCTGCTGGGGAGGTGGATGGACGCGTCACCGGCTCCTGGGCAGCCCAGGGAGGGAGCGCAGGGACACAGCCTGCACCCCAGCTGCACTGGGGCTTGCGGGACAGCACGCAGGAGGGCGGCATGCCTGGGCTGGGCTCGGGTCCGTGGGCCATGGCAGGGCAGCTCTGCCACATGGGGTTTGTTTCTTTCCTTGGAACAATTATTTTATTTTATTTTATTTTCATAAATTGAATAATAAATAATGCATAAATAATAACAAATAATAATAAAATATAAAAATATGCAATATTAAATAAAATAAATAAAAATAATAAAATAAATTTCACTTAAAATTTTTATTTATATATTTGAAAGGCAGAGTTACAGAGAGAGAGAGATCTTTCATCCCTGGTTCATTCCCCAGATGGCCAGGGTTGGTCCAAGTAAAAACCAGGAGCCAGGAGCTTCCTCTGGGTCTCCCACACAGATGTATGGGCCCAAGGACTTGGGTCATCTTCCACTGCTTTCCCAGGCTATAGCAGAGAGCTGGATCCGAAGTGGAGCAGCTGGGACTTGAACCGGTGCCCATATGGGATGCTGGTGTTTCAAGTAGGGGCTTAACCCACTACACCACGTGACCCAACGGAACGATTGATTTTAAAGTCTATCTCTCATAGACGTCTCTGTGGGGCTCCCAGCATCGGGAAGTTCACTGCCAACACCTTTACTGTTTATTTTCTAACAGGCCGCTGTATCCTGTCGGACATGAAATTATTTCTTTAAAAAATACTTGAGGAGGCATCTTCCCAAAGTTAATGGAAAACGTGTGTTACAAAAAGCTACGTACGAATTTCAAAAACTTTTGGCATCAAGATAAACTTATGTTTTAATTCCATTTTCCATGAGCTCTTGTATTTGCTCTTCCACATCTATTGGAATGTCAGATAACCTGGAGCCAGGTCAGGGTCACATGCCCAAGTCTCCAAGCGTCTACTGCACTTTCTCGAAGACACAAGTCACTACTTCCTGAGTGGTTTGGTGAGGAATTGCTTCCCACACAGATGAGAAATCTTACGTATGTAGGAAATGGTCATTGGGTATCAGTAGGTCTAAATTTTTTCTTTTTCCCATTTCAACAAAACCAACTGGCGTAAAGTTTTCCTTGGAAACTTGGGTATTCCGCGTCTCTTCCCCTGTCCGTCTCAGACGTGGATTTGAGCAAGTCCAAGGACTTTGGGTGAGGCTCAAGTGAACTTTGGGTGTTGGCCTTATTCTATCCTGGAGTGGCTGGCCCGAAGCATGGCGGCTAGTGGCTCTGTGTGGAAGGGATCTCTCTGTGGCCTGGGTCTTGTGCCCATTGTTGTGGATGGAAGAGTGAGTCAGGGGCATGGTGATGGCAAGAGAGAGAGCAGGAATTCTCAGATGATCTGGTTTTCTTTCTGTCTCTCTCTCTCTGTTGCTCTGCCTTTCAAATAAATAAAACAAAGAATTCCCAAATGAAAAGAGGGGTGAAGGGGCCAGTGTTGTTGTGCTGCAGGTAAAGCCACCTCCTGTGACATCTGCATCCCATGTGGCCGCTGGTTCGAGTCCCGGCTGCTCCACTTCCCATCCAGCTCCCTGCTAATGCACCTGGGAAAGCAGCAGAAGGTGGCCCAAGGGGTTGGGCCTCTGCACCCACGTGTGAGACCAGTTCCTTACAGATCTGGCACAAAACAAGGGTTGGGATCGAGACCACTGTTCTGGGTTTCCGTTTCCTTTACAGCTGACTGTTGTCGCTGACCCATAAGTGCCCTTTAGAGCTTGTGCGGTGAGTTTTCTTCAGGCGGCCTGGTTCTGTGGGTGCCTACAGGTGTCCCCAGATCTGGACCCGAGCTGGCCTTCCACTCTCTCGCCTGGAGATGTCATGTCACCCCATCCGGACTCACATCCGGCACCCCTCACCCACCAGAACCATGCACTGACAAATTGGCAGGCATTTGGGGCAGGCGAGTGGCCTCGCGGTTAAGACACTGTGGCCCATAATCAGAGCACCCGCGTTTGAGTCCCAGCTACATTTCCAGTTCCAGCTTCCTGCTCCTGCGCACCCTGGAAGGCAATGGCTCAAGTAACTGTGTCCCTGCCACCCATGTAGGAAACCCAGATTGAGCTCCCAACACCTGGCTTTGACCTGACCCAACCCTTGCCATCGCTGGCATTTGGGGAGTGAACTAGCAGGTGGAAGATTTCATTCTCTATCTGCCTTGTCTGTCCATCCGTCTTTCCTTCCCTGTCTCTCTGCTTCTCCAAATGTATAAATACATTTTTAAAATTTAGCCAATCTTGCTGAAGAAAGCCTCTTTTGTCCGTTTGGCCTCACTACGTCCTGTGCTGTCAAGAAAACCGTAAGTGACAGAACGGCGGTTGTTCAATTATTAAAAGCCCTGATTTTATTCAGCTCTCAGACAAAGAAAAGGAGCCACTTAGAGCTAGGCAGTGGTTGTGATTTGCCGTTCGAGCCCATGGAGACACAGTTTCATCCGGCATTCCACGAGGCTGCTGCTTTTCCAGGCAGGCTTTCTCGTGTCTGGCTGGAGCAGGTGCCGCTGTGTCAGCCACAGGGCTTCAGCGTGCCGTCACCTGGCAGGGCGGTTGGCCTGTCCGTGGTTTTTATTTTTATTTTTTGTTAAAGATTGGCTTATGTATTTGAAAGTCAGAGTTACAGAGAGAGAGAGAGAGAGAGAGAATCTTCCATCTGCTGGTTCACTCTCCAGATGGACACGTTTGTTGACATCTTCCTATGCGTATGTGTTGATTCTAGAAACTCTTGGACTGTTTCTTTGATTTTCTCTCTCTGCCTTTCCTCCTGTGTCTCATCTCCTAAATAAATGCCCAAAGCAGAGGCCCCACAGTGCCGTGCGTGAGAATTTGGAGACACCCTCCCTGGCTTGAACCCTGGCTTGGCTCTCACGTTAAATGGCTGAACTGTGTCTCGGTTTCCTGCTGTGTAGAATGGGAACGAGGGTGGTTCCTGCCTCACAGGCTCGCTGTGAGGATCCAACAGGCCAGCACACCATAAGCAGGGAGCCTGGAGCCGTGTGCTCCGTCAGCGTGGGTGATCATTCAGCCAAGACCATAGGGGTCAGGAACATCTGCCCTGGAGTCCTTATCAGGAAGACGTGTGGCCGAGGGGGCTGCCTTCTGAAGTCTCGCCTTCACAAGAAAACCAAATTCCTGGTCGGGGTTTCCAGTAGAAAGGAGCAGGCGTCATCAGGGTTCACAGCAAGTCGGAAGCTGTTCTGCTATGAGTGCAGAGGGAGAAAGAATAGTGAGGGGGCATGTCGGGGGCATTTGTGTGTGCCAGGTTCTGGGCTGCCTGCTTGTGCTGGTATCTCACTGTTAGGCTGCTACAGGGGCTTCACAGCAGTCACAGACATTGCATGTGATGAGAAAAGCTGTGCAGGGATTTTAAAGAAACTTTTTCCATCTTAATGAACTTAACTTTTAGTTCTCTGTTTCCATGAAATATTCAAGTCCCCTTGTAAGGCTCCTAATGTTAGCCATTTGATTCTCTGCCCATTTTTACAGAAGAGTAGAGAGATTTGGAGAGTCCGGGATTCCTGAGCCCACCTGCAGATGGGGCTGGGTGGGGGCAGGATGGGGGACTGTTGTGGTGCTGGGCTTGCCCTGGGCCCCAGGGTGGCTAGGCATAGTCGGGATAGCACTACTGCTCTATCTCTGCCAACCCATCTTCTCTTCCGGTTGATGGTTGGTGGTTGATGGTGATGGGTGATGACAATGGTCGATGGTTGGTGTTTGGTGGTTGATTGTGATGGTTGGTGGTGGTTATGGTGATGGCTGGTGGTGATGGTGGTTGATGATGGTGATGGTAATGGTTGTTGTTGATGGTTGGTGTTGATAGTGATTGGTGGTTGATGTTGATGGTTGATGTGGATGGTTGGTGGGGATGGTTGATGGTGGTGGTCGATGGTTGGCAGTTGATGCTGATGGTTGGTGGTTGATGGTGATGGTAATGGTTGGTGTTGATGGTTGGTGGTTGATGGTTGGTCGTGATGGTTGATGGTGGTTATGGTGATGGTTGGTGGTGATGGTGGTTGATGATGGTGATGGTAATGGTTGGTGTTGATGGTTGGTGGTGGTTATGGTGATTGGTGGTTTATGTGGATGGTTGGTGGGGATGGTTGATGGTGGTGGTCGGTGGTTGGCAGTTGATGGTGATGGTGATGGTTGATGGTGATGGTGTGGTTGATGTTGATGTTGATGTTTATGTTGATGGTGGGGATGGTTGATGGTGGGGATGGTTGATGGTGATGGTTGATGGTGATGGTGATGGTTGCTGGTTGATGGTGATGGCTGATGGTGATGGTTGATGGTTGGTGGTTGGTGCTAGGTTTAGGAGTGCATTCTCTTTCCTAGATGGTTGTAATGTTGACGAATGTCTGCTTCTAAGGCAGTTGGCCAAAAATGAGGAGGCCGAGTCATGCTTTTGTGTTTCTTGTGTGTTGATGAAGCTCCCTGCATGGAAAGAGTGTCTGCAGCTTAGCAGACAGGCTGGTGGTCCCTGTGCCGAGGGAGCGAGGACTGGGACGCCCCGGTCATCTACTTCGAGTTGCTGATTGCCCGACACCCTTCCCGCTACTCCCCGATTTCCTTCCAAGGAAGAGGAAGGGAGAAAGGCAGGCAGTGTAGCTCCCGTGCTTAGCAGGAGCCTCAGCTATTTGCAGGGTGATGGTGAGCTCATGTTTCTGCTTGTTCTGAGACGACAGTCAAAGATCATTCAAGCTGCACCTGCTACAGAGCCAGGCAGGTACTCCATGATGCTTGCGTGCAGCCTCCGGTGGCTGGGACCTGGCTGTCCTTGTGAGAGATAAGCACATCTGACAAGATAATCTTGGTCTTGACCTGGGACACAAGATTAGTTAACAAACTGAATTGTAAATGCCTCATTGTTTTGGCCACAGAAGTCCCTGTTGAATGAATGCTTCAGACTTATTTGTTGTTCCACAGATTTTTAACTTCTCCCCATCAATTCTTTAGATTCCTAGTACTATTGTAGATTGAAAAGCCAAAGAAAAAAGTTGCGTCTTTCTACTCTCGAATGCTGTAATTTTATTCCATGGGGAAAATATCCTTTCACCCTTCTTACTCTTCTGAAGGAAATGTTCCACTGAATAATTGATGCTTCTAAAATGAAGCCTTGTCTTTTTATGAGCCTAGAATAGCTTTCTTTCATTATCCAAATGAGTGTTCCGCAGCCCCGAATATTAACTGTTTCCATAGAATAAACATTCGAACACAAGGAAGCCTGCCAAGTTGATTGTCCTCAGGTGAAGTTCAGACCATGCTTTGGACCGAAGCACAGAGAAAGGCAGAGGAGGGGACAGGGCCCAGTATGCAAATCAACAAGGCTACACACAGCTGGGAAGGTTTCCCCGAGGCTCTGTCACAGAAAGCAGCAGGTGCACACCGGAAGTCGGCTCCGGCATTGAGGACTGCAAATGCATGCTGGCTTTGCACCTCTGCAGTGAACTGAGACCCTTGCAGTCCTGTGTGGTCTGGGTAGCCTTGATCTTTAGTACGTATCCACTCCCATGTGAAGGGCGTCATTGTTGATGACAGGGGGCCAGTGTGAAAGATGATGTCCCCTTCTGAGGTTCCTACTTCTAACATGCACCCTGGGCTCCAAACGATGCAGATGCCTTGCACGGCACTGATTTCTGCTCCCAAGAATTCGTTCTGAAGATTCTGCAGCAGATAAGTGTTATCCGAGGATGATTAAGCCCAGAAAAAAAACCATTGAGTATGCATCCACTCACAGGGACCAGGATTTTGTAAGAAAATGAAAAAAAAAGGAAAGGCTTTGGGGTTTTGTCTTAAAAATCATCTGAGGGGCCAGCATTGTGGTGCAGCCGGTAAAGCTGCCACTTGTAGTACAGGCATCCTATATGGGTGCTGGTTCGAATCCCGGGTGCTCAACTGCCGATCCAGCTCCCTGCTAATGGACTGAGAAAAGCAGAGAAGATGGCTAAAGTGTTTGGGTTCCTGCACCCACGTGGGAGACCCAGAAGAAGCCCCTGGCTCCTGGATTCAGACTGACTCAGTCCTGGTCATTGTGCCCACTGTCCCAGTGGATGCAAGCGCTCTCTCTCTCTCTCTCTTTCTGTCCCTCCCTCTCTCTGTAACTCTGACTTTCAAATAAATTAACTTAAAAATCATCTGAAAATTATGAAAGCAAGAGTTTTTTCCTAAGCTTATATTTAAGAAAATTTAGCTGATTAAAGTGACCATATCTGGCTCTTAGAATGGGTAATACCAAAATCAATATTGATTGGGGCCAGCATCGTGGTGCAGTGGGTTAAGCCACCACCTACAAAGCCAGCATCCCATGTCTGAGCACTCGTTCAAATCTCAGCAGCTCCACGTCCAGTCCAGCTCCCTGCTAATGCACCTAGGAAGATGACCCAAGTTATTGGTCCCTTGCTACCCATATGGGAGCCCAGGTGGAGTTTCTGGTTCCTGGCTTTGGCCAGGACCAGCCCCAGCTATTATGACCATCTGGAGAGTGAACTACCTGATAGGAGATTCTCTCTGTCTCTCTCACTGTCATGCTGACTTTCAAATAAATAGAATGACTCATGGGGCGGGCGTTGTGGTATAATGGATTAAGCCACTGCCTGCAGTGCCTGCAACCTATACAGGCACTGGTTTGTGTCCCGTCTACTCCACTTCTTATCCGGCTCCCTGCTAAGGTGGTCTGGGAAATCAGTGGAGGATGACCCAAGTCCTTGAGCCCCTGCACCCACGTGGGAGACCTGCATGAAGCTCCTGGCTCCTGGCTTCGGCCTGGCCCAGCCCTGATCATTGAGACCATTTGGGGAGTGAGCCAGCAGATGGAAGATCTCTCTCTCTCTCTCTCTCTGTCTCTCTCTCTCTCCCTCTCTGTCTCTGAAACTGCCTTTCAAATAAATAAAGTAAATAAAAAATAATCTTTTTTTTATTTACTTTATTTATTTGAAAGGCAGTTTGAAAGATTTTGGACAAAAGTAGATGGCTGTGACACTGTTTATATCCCACACTCTGCAGATGGCCAGTGTTGTGAAAATATTTGAGGCCTTGGTCATTTTCCTGTGGTGCCTTTAGATCCTTTCATATTGACATGGTTTTTGGGAGCCCTGTCTTGTCGCCAGCTTTTTCTCTTCAACGATCGTTTCCCCATCAAACTGTTCAGCCCTCCCCCCCTCCCCTTGCCACTGGGGATCTGAGCTGTGCCGAGCTGTGCCGAGCTGCGCATCTTTCAGTCCGTAAGCCCTTGGTCTCTACTGTAAACAGGAAGAAACAAGCTAAGGCAGAGGGCCTGGCTGGGAGGAGCTGGCAAAGGAGCAAAGGAAAATTGTGAGAGCATTGCCGTTTGTACTTGCCAGGCGGGGCGAATCCCATCCTGGGAGCCTGGCGTTCCGCGGCGAAGGAAGCAGGAGGCAGGGCCCTGGCGGGGAGCGGGCTCCCCCTGGCACCTGGGGCTGCTGGAACATCCCCCCACCCCCACCCAGAGTGTGGTCACCTGGGGAGGCTGTGATCTTTGATCCCAAAGGTGCGTGGGTCAGAGCCGCAGTCTGGGCCAGGGCACAAAGCAGTCCTCCGTCCCCAGGAGCCGATGTGGCCACAAAGGGAATCAGCTAATGCCACATCATGAAAAGTCATGGCCCTTAGCGTTTGTATTCGAGATCCTGGAAGTCTTCACTGTGCTCTTGGGGGAGCATCATTGCACATAATTTTTTTTCCCCCTCCCAAGCAATCAGATTGGGTTCCTCTCACCCAGCTAAAGTCGGCAGCTACCCCTTCTTCCTGGGAAATGGCACAGCTTGCCCTGCAGCTGTGGGGGAGCAATGGGCAATGTTTGCTTCATGGAGCTTGGCACGCAGAGCCGAGGGGCTGAGGGGGCCAGGCAGGGAGCCCCGTGAGCTTGGCTGCTCACTAGGATGTCCCAGGCGAAGCCATGGTATAGTGGATTTTAGGGCTGATTTTCATGACCAAGTAGCGGGGTTGGGGTGTGGGGAGGGGGAGGCATTCTAGAAATGGTGCCTGGACTTTGGATTCCTCCACACTAGGTCACAGGCGAAGGAAGCAGGGGTATGGATAAGGCACAAGGGAGCTTACGCTCAGCCCAGCTCCTTCTGCCCATGTACTCGGTGTATGTGTGATAATTTTGTGAACTCTTCTCCCCCAGACTCTTCCAGCTGCATCAGAGACGGATTATTTCCTAACACCGTCGGGGAGAGGCCCACGCGGGATGGTGAATTCTCTCTGAGTCTCCCTCCACTAGCGGAACAGAAGGTAATCATTGTTGAATTCCGAATGTGTTTGCGCGGCCGTGTGGAGGTCAGCTACAGTAGCAGCCAACAAAAGACCGAGGGTTTGGGATATTTTCTCTTACAAAAATATAACTGGAATCCTTCCAATTTCCTTAAGTGTGGTATTTCTTAAAAACACAAAACGTAGCATCTTCTTTTTTTAAGATTTATTTGAGAGGCAGAGTTACAGAGAGAGAGAGAAGAGTCTTCCATCCACTGGTTCACTCCCCAAATGGCCACAATGGCTGGAGCTGTGCCGATCCGAAGCCAGGAGCCAGGAGCTTCTTCCGGGTCTCCCACGCAGTGTGCAGGTGCCCAAGTCCTTGGGCCACCTTCTACTGCTTTCCCAGGCCATCGGCAGGGAGCTGGATCAGAACTGTAGCAGCTGGAACTTGAACCAGCACACATATGGGCTGCTGGTGCCGCAGGGGGAGACTTAACCTGCTACGCCACAGCGCCGGCCTCACCTATTCTTGTTAAATAAACTTTCATGAGGTGGGCATCTGCCTAGTCCCTAAGACGCAGGCTGGGTCACCTCCATCCCATGTCAAGAGTGCCTGGCTTTAGTGCCCCGCTCTGTCCCTGACTCCAGCTTCCTGCTAATGCTGACCCTGGTGGGCAGTGGCAAGGGCTCCAGTAGCTGGGTTATGACACCTGCATCAGAGACCTGGGTGGAGCTCCAGTTTCTGCTGTCAGCCCCCAGCTGTGGTGGCATCTGGGGGGGGGGGGTTCAACCAGCAGATGGGAGCTGTCTCTCTCTGAAACAGACAAGTGAATAAAACTCAGCTTCCACAGGTGGGTGTACCTCCCACAGGGGGTTACCTGCCTAGGTGGCTGACTCCATCTCTTCTCTGTCATCCCCTGGCATGTCTGTCGTGTCCCTCTGGGTGGTGTCCACATTTAGAGAGAAGGTGGAACAGTTGTGGAATGACAGCTACATGTGGGGACTCATTTATTTGCACTACCCACAAACTAATGAACCTCAATAACCAGTGCCCCGCCCCCACCTGGCTCCAGCTCACGGAAGCCCCCAGACTGCTGATGGTGCCACCTCCCCAAGGCCAGTTCTCTCCTTGGCTGGGTGCTGCCCAGGACGGAGCCGCCCACCTGGGCTCCCTCAGCTTTTCCTCTGCTTCCCTAGGCGCTCACCCAAAGCTGAACCCACTCTTGGTGCACCGTGGGGCCCCAGCAGGATGTCTTCCCAAGTCTGGGCACCATGTGTGTCCTGGGGACACTCACAGTTCCTGTTTTCCATTTCTCAGAACGTATCGCTCTCTTTTGCTCCTGTTCCTTAAGTGGCTTTGCCTGGTGATTGGATTTAAAAGAAAAGAAACTGTATTGGGGCCAGCATAGCAGGTAAAGCCTGCAATGCCGGCATCCCGTGTGGGTGCCGGTTCAAGTCCCGGCTGCTCCTCTTCTGCTGTGGCCTGGGAAAGCAGTAGAGGATGGTCCAAGTGCTTGGGCCCCTGCACCTGCATGGGAGACCCAAGGGAGGCTCCTGGTTCCTGGTTTCAGATCAGCTCAGCTCCGGCCAATGTGGCCAATTGGGGAGTGAACCAGTGGATGGAAGACTTCTTTCTCTCTCTCTCTGCCTCTCCTTCTCTCTGTGTGTAACTCTGACTTTCAAATAAGTAAATAAATCTTTTTTTTTTTTTAAAGAAACCGTATTTGGGGCCTGGTGTTGTGGCGTAGCAGGTGAAGCCGCCAGTTGCAATGCCGGCATCCCGTATGGATGCTGGTTTCAATGCCGGCTGCTCCACTTCTAATCCAGCTCCCTGATGGTGCAGCTGGGAAAGCAGCAGAAGGTGGCCCAAGTACCTGAGCGCCCGCCTCCCATGCGGGAGACCCAGCCCTGGCCACCTGCTGCCATCTTGAGGCGTGAACCATCAGGTGGAACATCTCCCCCTTTCTCTGTAGCTATAGCTCTGACTTTCAAATACACAAAATCTTAAAAAAAAAAAAAAAAAACTCATTTATTTATAAATAAATTTTTAAAATATTTATTCGTTTATTTGAAAGATGGAGTGAAAGAGAGAAGGAGATCAGAGAGTGAAATATTTCATCTACATATTTACTCCCCATATGACCTGGTCCAGACCAAAGCCAGGAGCCTGGAGCTCCATCCATGTCTCCCACGTGGGTTGCAGGGACCCGAAGCTTTTGGGCCATCCTCTACTGCCTTCCCAGGCGTACCAACAGGGAGCTGGATTAGAAGTGGAGCAGCTGGGGGCTGGCGCCACGGCTCACTAGGCTCACTAGGCTAATCTTCCGCCTTGCGGCGCCGGCACACCGGGTTCTAGTCCCGGTCGGGGCGCCGGATTCTGTCCCGGTTGCCCCTTTTCCAGTCCAGCTCTCTGCTGTGGCTCGGGAGTGCAGTGGAGGATGGCCCAAGTGCTTGGGCCTGCACCTACATGGGAGACCAGGAGAAGCACCTGGCTCCTGGCTTCAGATCAGCGCAGTGCGCCGGCCGCAGCAGCCATTGGAGGGTGAACCAACAGTAAAGGAAGACCTTTCTCTCTGTCTCTCTCTCTCCCTGTCCACTCTGCCTGTCAAAAAAAAAAAAAAAAAAAAAAAAAAAAAAGAAGAAGTGGAGCATCTGGGACTCAAACTGGCACTGTGATATGGGACACTGGCATTGTAGGTGGCAGCTTAGCTGACTATGCCACAACACCAGCCCCAAGGAAACATATATTTTAAGAAGATATTTTTTTCAAATTTATTTGAAAGGCAGAGGACAGAGACAGAGAGCTGCCATCCGTTGGTTCATTCTTCAAATGCGTGCAGCTTAGTCCAGGTCTGTGTGGGTGGCCGGAGCCATCACCTGCCGGGCAGGGTGCGTTTTAGCAGGAAGCTGCCGTGGGAAGCAGAGCCAGGACTGGAATCTCAGCGCCCTGATACAGGATGCGGGCATCCTACACAGAATCAGGCTGCTGCTCCAAATGCCTGCCCTGGGGTGACGTTTGTGAAACCCTGTTTCCCGAATGGCTCAGAGCCAGGGTGACTCCGTGCACCTGCTGCACCTCCCGGCATGGTGCAGCTCAGCGGGCTCATCGGGGCGGCCAGAGGAGCAGTGAGCGTGTGAGTGAGCAGGGGGAGCGAGCGTGCAGACTGCGTCCAGTCTGCCTGGAGTGCGGGTGTGTGCTCTGCTAGGCTGGGAGGGAGAAGTCACCGGGAGTTGATTATAAACCTGACTGTTAGGAGGCTGTGAGCGTAACCTTTGAACCCCGCTGCTCTGCTACCCTTGAACTCTGGTGTCAGTCTCCCACGCCCAGCCTCCACAGAGCACTCTGGGTGCTGGCAGGAGACAGTCACTAAGCAGTCACTAAGCAGACGCTAAGCAGTGCCCAGGGCCCGAGCGCCCTGTGGCTGTCCCTGTGGTGTCACCCACTTGAGTCTGCCGAAGTGCATGTGAGGGTCACCAGCCTCTCTGACGCCAAGAAGAATCTTCTCTTTCTTTTTAAAATAAACCTGCATTTTATTTATTTATTTTTAAAGATGTATTTATTTATTTGAAAGTCAGAGTTACACAGACAGAGAACGAGAGGCAGAGAGAGAGGTCTTCCATCTGCTGGTTCACTCCCCAGATGGCCACAATGGCCGGAGCTGTGCCAAACCAGGAGCTTCTTTCGGGTCTCCCACACAGGTGCAGGGGCCCAAGGACTTGGGCCATCTTCTACTGCTTTTCCAGGAATAGCAGAGAGTTAAATCAGAAGTGGAGTAGCCGGGACTCGAACTGCTGCCTATATGGGATGCCCGCACTGCAGGTGGCAGCTTTACCCACCATGCCACAGTGCAGGTCCCAACATAAACCTACATTTTAAAACTCCATTGGTCTAGAAGCTTTTTACTCATTGATTTACTTGAAAGGCAGAGAGAGAGAGGGAAGGGAAGAGACAGAGTGAGAGAGCTCTTCCATTTGCTGCTCCCCCCCCCCCCCCGATGCCTACAACAGCCAGCAACTCCATCCAGGTCCCCCATGTAGGTGGCAGGGACCCAAGCACTTGGGCCATCATCTGCTGCCTTCCCAGGTGCACCAGCAGGAAGCTGGATCAGGAGCAGAGGAGCCGGGACCCAAACAGGCATTCAGATATGGGATGCTGGGGTCCTAAAAAGCTAACCACGCCCCCGCGACCCCCTGCTGCACACCCCTGCCCCTTCTTGCTCAGTGTCACTGTCCTGGGTTTGTGCCCTTGGTGTGGCTTCTTCTGTCAGTTGTGTGTGGATCCTTGGAGTGCACGCTGCAGGGGGAGGAGGTTTGCTGTTGGTTTGCTGCTTCGTGCCAGGCGCCACTGAGGCAGGGTCTGGTGCCCTGCACGCTTCTACCTAAGGAGGTAGCAGGGACCGTGGTCGCGCTCAGCCTGTCTGCCGCTCCGGGCAGCCGAGCTTCTCACCAACGAGATGTGAGCAGGAGCGGAAGCTGGGAGCCAGCACCTGTGTCCTGGCCAGCGCCCTTCCCCTTGCCGTGTGCACCAGTCCCTCAGGGTCGCCAAGGGTGTGGGGCTGGGGAGCATCCGTCGTCACAACCCGGCATCCCCTGCGGTCAGGCGGCAGAGGAAGTGCGTGGTGAGTCATGTAGGGGCAGAATGCATGCCCTGAGCTGGGCTGACAGGGGCTCTCGGCTTCCCTCCCTCATGCCTGCCTCCGTGGTAATGAATGGGTGAGACGGGGAGCCCACAGCACACCTATGTGACCTGATAGCATCTAACAGTCGGTGCCCTGAGGGGAGGGCTCTGGTTTCTGGCTTCCCTTCCCGGGAGAGCCTCAGGCCAAGGCAGACATCCCCGCAACCTCTCTCCTGAGCGCCTTTAGCAGGAAAGGATATTTCAGTTGCCTTCTCATCAGCGGATAAATCGTTTCAGATGATCATTGATGAAGCCGTGAATTGATCCTTCTCCTCCTCCTCCTCCTCCTCCACGCCTGCCCCTCCCTCCCACGCCCTCCCGTCTTCAGCAGTGGCTGTGGCTTTGCAGGTCAGGCGTGGGTGGCCAGAGCCTCCCCGCTGGCCACACAAAGTGCTGTGTCACGTGGCTGCCGCCCACCCACCTGCCTTGCCTCTGCCACCGCCCTGAACTCTGTCACCCTTCTCACATGCATCCTGCACACCTCTTCCAGCAGGAGTCTTTGGCTCCGTGCCCGGGGCTCAAATCCAGCCTCAAGCCCAGCACGGAGCGGGGTCTGTCTGCTGGAGGTTCCTGTCCTCTGACCCCCACCTGCGTATGACGACACTAGTCACGAGCCTTGGGATCAGCTTTCTGCAAATACCAGGCTCGGGCTGCACCTCGGGGCCTTAACCGCTGCTGCTCCTGCCTCTCCTCTTGACTGACTACCAGGATGCCATTCAGGTGCCTCTGCCCGAGAAGCGAGAGTAGGGTCAGGTGCACCTGTCGTACGGAATACATGGGGTGGACAAAACTCCCATGAGGGGACTTAAAAAAATCTCTGGGAAAAAATGGGGTAGAAAAGGCAAGTTGGTGCAAAAGCAGAAATTGAAATCCATGCATAATTTTTTCCCCACAACACGCATTTCCCTTGAACTTCTGGAGATCCGTCATAGGCCAGCACCTGCCAGCCTGTTTGTTTGCAAGGCTGCTGGTCTCAGCGACGGGTGGGGCTGGATCCCGGCCTCCAGCGTCACCCCAGATGTTTTCCAAAGTGGCTGTTGCTGTGCTTTTTTTTTGTCACTTTGCTCCCAAAACGTTTCGTAAAGAAAACCCCTCCCCGCCGAGCATGGGGACACAGAGTGTGCAGAAGGAAGTTCCCTCTGCGGCTTCAGCCGTGGTTTCCATGGCTCTTTTCACCTCACAGGGCCCCTCTGTGCGCGTTTAACCCTGCAGGGGAGCAGCCTTGGCCTTGCTGTGCAGCCAGGCTGCAAGAAAACCAATGCTGGGAGCCGTCTGTGCTCTCGGCTGAGGTTAGCACAGGGCATCCTCTTGCCCGAGGGGAGGAGGAAGAGTCCCTCCCAGCTCACACAGCGAGGAAGAGGAAGGCACCGGGGCCTCCACAGGCGTCTTCCAGCGCCACTTCCCTCTCAGGACAAGCACCGCTTCCTCGCGCTTACTGCTAGTTTGCCGCGATGCCTGCGGGGCCGTCTTCCTCCAGCATCTTCACCTCCTACGATGTCCAACCCACGCAGGAGATTCTCACCCCGCTGGGCAGTCCCTGGCCCCGCTGCTGGCGTCTGAGGGCAGCCAGGCTGCTTGGCCCTTGGGCGTCTTCCTGGGTGAGTGTGCTGGCGTGCTGGGCTCTGTGCGGCGAAGGCATGGCCCGAAGGTGCAGTGGGTGCGAGGAAGAGCCTCAGACCTGGGACAGCTCCAGCAGCCTGCTCCCGAGTGCAGGAAGCAGTGCCCGCGTGCGAGGACCATTGTTTACTCACTCCCTCTGACAGTCAGCAGCTGATGCGACTGTGTCCTGGGTGTCCCCAGGAGTGGCCCTGCCAATGCCCAGAGCTGGGCCAGGCCTGGAAGCCCGATCGGGGAGTGGGAGGGAGCGTGTCTTGCTGGCCTCTGTGTTCTGGGCAGGGGGTGGCAGCTGGGCTGAGGGCAGAGAGGAAGGAGGAGACTGGAGAGGGAGGACATGGGGCAGCTGGGACACTCACCTGGGCCTTGAGTCTCTAGTGAGATTTTCCACCAGTCACTGTGAAATAGCAGCTACTGACCAGGGTGCTCATAGCCCCCTGCTGTGAAGCGCTGTTGACACTGGTGCTGCCTGGCCCAGAGAGCAGGTGCGTTCCCCTGACCTGGGAGAGCTCATTGTGTTACAGAGCCACTTGCTCCGTAGAGGTGTTGAAGATCATGACCACCACCACTGCCGTCTCCACGTGCCAGTCAGGAGACAGAGCTGCAGAAATCCACCCCGTGCGTGTGGCCAAATGGGTGCTAGGTCCGAGACCTGCACCCGCTGAAACATAGGCCTCTGATGTCCCGTGCCAACATCCAGGGCCGAGCTCCAAGGGCCAGCTGTCCCGGCCCCTGAGGCAGTAGCACAGGGCCCAGGCTGACCTCTCTGACCCCGCTGGGCTCAGCCAAGCCCTGGGGGAAGCTTGCCACAGACCGTTATCCAGAGTACGCCTGCAGAAACTCCTTGTGCAGTCCCGGAAACACATTAGGCTCAAAGACCCCTCTCGGAGCTGCCTGCCGTGGGCGTGAGCTCGGGGCATTGACTTTCTGTGGTTAGCAAATTAAACGGCCTCTGCTCTCAAGGGGTTTACACCACACCCACCCGCCCATCTATCCTTTGAGCTTAAAAACAGAAGAAGGATACATCGGTGGATACATCGGTCACGGGGGCACAGGACAGAAAACCACAAGTCTTAGTGCAACACTTGGGCAAGAGGGCGCTGTCACTCATGAGGATGGACAAGGGGAGGGAAGGGCTTGGAAGCTGGATGGTTGGGAGAAAAATCGTAGGCTTTCATGCTCAGAGCTGTTGAGGGCAAGAATCTGACGTGGCAGGTGGAGGAGCAGAGGCACTACCTGCAGAGGCCCCATGAGCAGGATCCACTCCTTGCGGGGGGCAGCACTGGCTTCTGGGAATCGTGGTGTTCCAGGGGTCCCCGGGGTCACGCGTGTGTCCTGGGCTCGTTGGCTTGACTTTGCGGTGTGAGGTAGGGAGAAGCAAACGTGTGCCCATCTGAACCGCTGGACGCACGAGGCTTCCAGGAGCTTCCCCAGAGCCTGCAGAAGGAATGCGACTCCTCCAACACTGAGTTTCAGCCCAGTGAGACGCATTTCACGCTTCTAACCTCTAGAACGACAAGATAATAATTTTGTATGTGTTTTTAAAAGACTTAATTATTTGATTGAAAGACAAAGGGACAGAAAGAGAAAGGGGAGAGAGAGAGAGAGAGAGAGAGAGAGTAAACCATCTGTTGGTTTACTCCCCAAATGCCCACTACAGCCGGCACTGGGCCAGGCTGAAGCCAAGAGCTCCATCCAGGTCTTCCATGTGGGTGGCAGGGACCCCAAGTCCTTGGGCCACCTATTTGCTGCTTCCCTGATGCATTTTCAGGAAGCTGGATCAGAAGTGGAGCAACCTGGATAGAAACCAGGCACTGTGGTATGGGACGGGAGTGTGTCGAGTGGCGGTTTCACCCAGCGAGGCCCAGAACCCACTCCGAGTTTGTGTTACTGTAAGCCACCAAGTTTGTAGTCATTCGTCCCAGCAAGCTGCAGTAAACTCTCCAGTATGGTAGATAATGTGATGGGAAATTCATGGAATATAAATGACTTGAAGGTCTTGATTTGACAAGATCTCCTGAGATTTTCCTAAGGTGATTTATGTTGCGAGAGTGAGGGCAGGAACTGTATTTCTTTGCTCTTGTATCCTGGCTGCCAAATGAATGAATCTGTTTTAACTAAATCCATGAGAAAACAAAACAGCTGCCATTGCAAATCCATTATGTATGCTAAAATGGCTGACTATTATTAGAAATGTGGAATTCAGGCCCAAGTTCTAGGCCAAGAGTGTCAGTTTTTGCTTTGTCATTCAAAAATGAGAGGCGTGGGGCCTGCATTGTGGCACGGAGGGTTAAACCACCGCTTGCAATGCCAACAACCCATACCAGAGCACGGGTTCCAGTCCCAGCTGCCCAGCTCTTCATCCAGCTTCCTGCTAATGCATCCAGGAATACAGCAGACAATGGTCAAGAACCTGGGTCCCTGCTGCCCACATGGGAGCCCTGGATGGAGTTTCTGGCTGCAGGCTTTGGTCTAGCCCCAGCCATTGTGGCTGTTCAGGGAGTGAACCAGTGGATAGAAGATCTCTCCTTCTGTCTCTCTCTACTCTCTCTCTCTCTCTCTGGCCTCTTAAATACATTTTTAAAAAATTAAAAAGAAATGGCATTGTCCCCAGAGGAACCCTCGCTCTAGATGGGAAGAAAGACAGGTACATAGTTGATGAGGATGTGGAACCGCATTGTTAAATAATTTAGGATGCCAAGATGAGGGAACTCGTAGCTCTGCAGAGAAAATGTGGCAGAGGAGGGAAATGTTTGAACCAAATCCCGAAAGACCAGGAGGCGCTTGGCAGTGTGCTGATCGCCTGCTGAATACCAGGCACCGTGCTGTATGCTCCTGTGCCAGCCGATGTAGACCCTGAGGCACTGATACTGTGCAGAGCCACCTGGAGTGACAGTAACAATCATTGTCTCGGTAGCCGCTGGCTTCAAAGCTGTGGAGCAGAGACTGGCAAATTCTTTTTGTGTGTGTGTCAAGGGCCTGATAGTAAACGTTTCAGGCTCCATGGGCCGAGCAGGCTCTCTCCTGCATTCATTCAGTTCTGTTGTTGTAGCGTGATGACCATAGATAGTACTGAAACGAATCAGCCTGGTTGTGTTCCAATAAAACTTTATTGACAAAAGTCAGCAGCGAGCTAGATCTGACCCTTTAGGCTGTGGGTTGCCGACCCCTGTCCTGGGACAGAGTTAGAGCCATTGTAACTTGAAAACAACCATGGGTACTATGGTTATGAATCATCCTGGCTGGGTTCCAATAAAACTTTATCGACAAAAGTCAGCCGCGAGCTAGGTCTGGCCCCTTGGGCTGTGGGTTGCCGACCTCCTCGTTTCCCGGGTGTGTTGGTGGCTGCTAAGAGTTTCAGACTGTGTTAGAGAACCTCACAGAGAAATGGCAGCGGACAGGATTAATAATGGAAATTCAGGCTGACCCAAATTCCCAGGATCTCACATCCTCACAGTTAATATTTAACAGGCCTCCGAGGACCCAGATCTGATACATCTTTAGGTCATTATGAAGGAGGCCAAAGAGAAAGCCACACTAATCCAGTCTTGGCAGAGTGTTTGACATTGCCTGGCTCGTGTGTGTGTGTTAACCCCGACATTTCTTAAGAAATGAGAAGAGAGATGATCTGTCGCGAGCCGTAGGGAAGAAATAAAGCCGATAGCTGAAGAGATGGCCTGGGTGAAGCTGAGAGGACAAAGCCCCGGGAAAAGACAGAAACAGCTGCTTGGTGTAAGCAGGAGGCAGCGCGCTCAGATGAGACAGGAGAATGCGTTTGGACGTCGGGGAGATCTGTCTTTAGTTGCTGATGTGTGGGGAAAAGTCCCTGGCTTCAGAGATTTGAGAGAGGAATCCCGCAGAGCAGAGAAGCGAGTTTGCAAACGAATGAACGGATCTTTCCAGTGGCGTTGATCTGAGAATGAAGGTTTGCAGGAAAACAAACACCTGGAGAACCGTTCAAAGGACCTCGAAGTGCTGCTCAAGGCCAGACCGGGAAGATGTTCCAGTCTCCAAGGCTGGCCCTGCGTGACGAGAAGATGTTCAAGTCTCTTTTTGGCTGGCGACGGACAGATGAGAGAGTGGGATTACTTTGGGGAATGAATTTGTTTTTAGGAAAACTTTGCAAAAAAAAAAAAAAAAAATGAAAAGCAGATGAGGTTTATTAAGGAGGTTTCTAGTCTGCACGGTCCCAGCTGGACTGAAATGTTTTCTCTGCAGTAGGAACCAAGGAAAAGTGGTGTCGCAGGCGCCCAGTCTCATGTCCCCGGGGGGTGTTTCAGTCTGGTTCCCCATTGCTTTGAGATTTGAGTTGGGTAGGGGGTGGGATGGAAACTGGGGGAGTGGAGAGCTTCCTGGAAGAAGTACATGGCAGCAGGCTGCAGTTACTCCAATCAAAACAATTTAAGCGTCTCCTTGTGTTCTGAATCCTGGACCCGGATCTCGCCTCGGATGGAGCAGACGTGGTTTGGGAACACAGACAGCATTCCGCAGGGTGGAAGCGCCGTCTGCTGGCCCTTCTGCCGCTGGCCTCCCTCTGATGGACAGCCGTCAGTCTGGGTCCAGGGTGCACCTGCCCTGTGCTGTTCGTGGCCCCTTTTCTCGGTGAGATGCAGCTCCAGCAAACTCACGTAGCTTCCTCAGCCTGGAAGTCAATTTTAGGGATGCTGAAGAATATGATCGGCAGGTGGACGAATGCTTTGATATGGATTTTGCCAAACACACTGTGTTTACATTAAAGGCTTGAACGTGCAAACCGATAAAGATTCTTAATCATTTTGCTCCTCGTGTCCATTGGACAAAGCTTTTTATTTTTTTTTTACCATGGAAATATGGAAAAAATGTCTCCCTGCTGCCATCTTTCTGTTTTAGCAAAGAAAGGGTTTAAGTCCAGGAAACCTTCAAAGCGTCGTTGGTATATTGTGTAAAGCTAAGAAGCTTGTCCCCTGAGAAGTATGGTTTCTCGCAGGGATCCTGGGTGAGATCAGTGGCCTGCTTTGGAGGGCCGCGTCGCCAGATTAACATCTAAAGTGGTTCCGAGTCAGCCATTTCCATTGCAAAACTCGGCAAGTCTTTCAAGTTCAGGGCTCTCTGGGTCTTCACTGTGTCTGAAATCACACTGTTGACTCCGTCATCGCAGCACGATCCACGAGAGCCATTTGCAGCCACGCCGATGGCCGCTGCTGCTCCAGCTGACTCTGCCATCTCCGTCGACGGCACCCCCAGCTCCCCACTGCCCAGTCTGGCCGCTCCCACCACGCTCCACCTCCACCCAGGCCCGGGGCCACCATGTCTGGCCAGCTGCTGGCCAGCTCCCTCCTTCCACTTGTCCAGCTCCCCGTGCACATGTCCCCCAGAGCCAGCCTTGCTCACTGCCTTTGCAACACAATCCCAATCGTGGCCTTGCCTTGGGGCTGCCCAACAGGGGCTTCCGGTAACTGTTCCGATAACACCTCACACCCTGCAGGTTGCACGCCAGCCCCCTTCCCCTGTGTATCCAGTGCGCCAGGGCTGTCGGAGACACCAAGCCACTTCCTGTACATTCCAGGCCCCTCAGTCTCCTCTTACCCTGCTTTCCCCTCGCCGCTCTGATGAGCTGACCCTGGTCTGCCTGTCGGTCTGCTCCCTGATTGATAGCCGCGTCATGTGCACCTGCCAGACATGCGCGGCCTGAGGCAGACTCCTTGCAGCCCCGGTGCCCGGAGCAGCACTCAGCCCAGGAGCATTCCGGCCTGCTGGGGCAGGGAGAGGCTCCTGCTGTTTTCAGTGTGGCCATGGAGACCAGATCCCAGCGCCGCCCCCGCCTCCAGCACTGCAATGCTTCATTTTCCTTGCCCCGGGAGGTTGTGGCGTTGGACAGTCAAGGTGTATCTGGGGTTTATTTCTCACCTGACCATCTTGGTTTGGTCCTGGTGTCACGGCACTTCCGGATCACAGCGCCTGGATGTGTTGGTGATGCAGGTGTTTTGCCTGTGTAGACAGAGCTGGATCGGATCTGTAGACACCTACTGAGTGCCTTTCTTTCCTCAGTGGGTAATGAAGATGAGGGTGAAGAGCCACAGACTCACCTATTTTAATATAAGAGCGCTCTCTTAATTATCTGAGCACTCGGAGGGGTTGCTTTACAGAAATGCTACGTGGCTAATGGAGCTTTCTTTCCTACAAACGTGCAAAACCAGTAATCTTCCTCTAAATATCCCAGGGTTGAGAATTTGAGGGTGGGTGTTAGTGGAGGAAGTTGGATGCGTGGTTTGAGGAACCTTCTGTAAGATGATTGTAGCCTGATTCCACGGATACAGTTTTGTTGGCATACTTACTGTGAGCTGCATTTAACAAGCAGGTTTATCAGTATATCATTCATGTGTAGTAAAGCTCCCCCATTTTTGTGCACAGCCATGTCCTCGTGAGGGCAGACAGGAAGTCCCTCCCCTCAGCCACACCCCACGACCCCGACTCTGTTCTCTGTCTGTTCAGTTCTGTCTTTTCCAGGGTGTTCCTTGCCTGGAATTGCACAGCACGTAGCACTTTGAGTCTGATTTCTGGTGCTTAGCCTGATGCTCCTGGATCTATCCTGTTTGTTGAGTGTTGCTCTTGGCTGGTTCCTTTTTATCGCTGCATAGTATAAGAGTTTGCTTCTCTGTTTGCCCATTAATGGACTTTTTTTTTTTTTTTTTTTTTTTGGACAGGCAGAGTGGACAGTGAGAGAGAGAGACAGAGAGAAAGGTCTTCCTTTTGCCGTTGGTTCACCCTCCAATGGCCGCCGCGGCCGGCGTGCTGCAGCCGGCGCACCACTCTGATCCGATGGCAGGAGCCAGGTGCTTCTCCTGGTCTCCCATGGGGTGCAGGGCCCAAGGACTTGGGCCATCCTCCACTGCCTTCCCCGGCCACAGCAGAGAGCTGGCCTGGAAGAGGGGCAACCGGGACAGAATCCGGCGCCCTGACCGGGACTAGAACCCAGTGTGCCGGCACCGCAAGGCGGAGGATTAGCCTAGTGAGCCATGGCGCCAGCCCCATTAATGGACTTTCAGTTGGTTTCCATTTTATAGTGATTGTAACCCCTGTAACATCTATGTACAGATTTTTATGAAAACATATGTTTTTATTTTTTTCCCCTTGGGTGAATACCTAGGTTGGAGGGGGGATTGCCAGTTCATATGGTAAGAATATGTGGAATTTTATTAAAATGCAGAACCCAAACCAGCCCAGCTGTTCTCCCAAGTGGCTGCCATTTTGAATTCCCGCCAGCACAGCGTGAGAGTCTGGAGCAGCCCCCGGGGCTTTTCCTCCTTGAAGTGGGGTCTCAGGGTCCCTTCCACTGGGACCTGTCACTTGGCTTCAGTTCTTTCTTTCTTTCTTTTTCTTTTTCTTTTTCTTTTTTGACAGGTAGAGTTATAGACAGTGAGAGACAGAGAGAAAGGTCTTCCTTCTGTTGGTTCATTCCCTAAATGGCCGCTACGGCTGGCGCTGCGCCGATCGGAAGCCAGGAGCCAGGTGCTTCTTCCTGGTCTCCCATGAGGGTGCAGGGGCCCAAGCACTTGGGCCATCCTCCACTGCACTCCCGGGCCACAGCAGAGAGCTGGACTGGAAGAGGGGCAACCGGGACTAGAACCCGGTGCCCATATGGGATGCTGGTGCCACAGGCAGAGGATTAACCAAGTGAGCCACGGCGCCGGCCCCATTGGCTTCAGTTCTTTCAACTTCTGCGGTTGCCTGAGTTTCTTTGCCCCTCCCTGCACATAATCATTTGTCACAGCAGGTGCGTCTGTTCCACCTGGGTAGGGTGAACCAATGTTCCCGGAGCTCACAGGGCCCGATGCCTTCAGTGGGGCGTGGGTGTGGCTGCTCCAGGCACCCAGGCCGTCTGCACCAGGAAGCAGAGCCCTCCTGCAGGTTCTAGGGAGAGATCCTCTTGTTCCCTCCAGGCGGAGGTTTCATTCTCACACTAAAGAAGATGCATTTTGCCCTGGACGGAAGTCAGAAGCAAATCTCTGGTTGTCAGGAGACACATAGGGAGATGCTGACTGTGAAGTGTGTAGATTTTTCTGGAAAAGTCTATCTCTTTGAAAGTTTTTACATTATTTTTACAATTAGTGGAGTAGTGTAGCATAGAGGTTTTTATATTATAATTTTTTATTTTACTTCATTTAAATGCAGAAAGAAGAGAGAGAGAGAGAGAGAGAGAAAATCTTTAATCTACTGGTTCACTCCACAAATGGCCACAATGGCCAGAGCTGGACCATCCTGAAACCAGGAGGAGTCCCGAACTCTATCCAGGTCTCCCGTGTGGGTGTCAGGGGCCCAGGTACCTGAGCCGTCACCTGCTGCTTCCCAGGCACATTAGCAGGAAGCTGGATCCGAAGCAGAGGAGCCAGGACTTGACCCAGGCACTCTGATAAAGGATGTGGGTGTACCAAGTGCCCACTTACCCACTCTGCCAGGTGCCCACCCCAGCATGGTGGTTGAAGGAAGAACTCTGGAGCCTAACTCTGCTAGGAGCCACCTGTGTGACCTTCCTAGGCCTCAGGTTCCTCACCTGTACGTCAGTGGAGAATGACAGTGCCCTGTGGGGGTGATCGGCGGTCCATGCGTCTACAATCCCTGGAACAGAGCCTGGTAGACATTGCCTTCCATCTGAGTCACACAGCCTCCTGCCCCCTCCCAGCCCCTTCTCTGAAAGCATGTGTGTTTTCCTGTGTCCGTTCCATTGACGGTTAGAGACGAGGCACCTGTTCTTTTTAAAGATTTTATTTATTTATTTGAGAGGTAGAGTTACAGACAGTGAGAGGGAGAGGCAGAGAGGTCTTTCATCCACTGGTTCACTCCCCAATGGCTGCAACGGCCAGAGCTGCACAGATCCGAAGCCAGGAGCCAGGAGCTTCTTCTGGGTCTCCCACGTGGGTGCAGGGGCCCAAGGACTTTGACCATCTTCTACTGCTTTCCCAGGCCTTAGCAGAGAGCTGGATCAGAAGAGGAGCAGCTGGGACTAGAACCAGCTCCCGTATGGGATGCTGGCACCGCAGGCAGTGGATTAACCTACTGCGCCACGGTGCTGGCCCTTGAGGCACTTGTTCTAAGAAGGATTTCAATGCAATGATCAGTGAGGCCGGCTTCTGACTGTGCCTCGTTGGCTCATTGTGCACAGATGTGTGTGTGTATGTACCTGCGTTGCCACAGGCCAAGTATCATAAAAAAATATTTATTTATTTATTGGAAAGACGCAGCAAGAGAGATCTATCTATCTATCTATCTATCTTTCATCCACTCCCCAAATGGCCTAAACAGTCGGGAAACTGGGACTCCCTGCAGGTTTACCATGTGGGTGGCAGGGGCCCAGGTTCTTGGGCCATCATCTACTGATTTCCCAGGTGCGTTAGCAGCGAGCCGGGAAGGAAGCAGAGCAGCTGGGACTGGAACTGGCACCCCGTTACGGGATACTGGCATCACAGGTGATGGCTTGGCCCCCTTGTGCCACAACGCCGCAGGCCTGATGCCTTTTATGTGGCCACGCGTCTCGCTTCTTAACCCCACTGGAGGCTCGGAAGGCAGCCTTAGTCCCCACTTCCTCTGTCTCCAGGCTGAGCCCATCAGGCCTTGGTTATTGCACCAGGGTTAGCAGTTTCGGTGCACGATTTTGGGTCTCCCGGTCTCTGTCTGTCACTCTGTCCCTCCCAGCCCCACCCCACCACCTCTCTTCCAGGTTTCTTTGTCACTATCCTCATGCAAAAATGGTTTCCAGGAGCAGGCATCTGGCCTCACAGTGGATACGCCGGTCCCCTGTCCCATATTGGAGTGCCCGGGTTCGAGTTCTGCCAGCTCCCAGCTCCAGCTCTCTGCAAATGCTGACCCTGAGAGGCTGCAGATGATGGATGGCTCAAGTACTTAGGTTCTTGCCACCTTCCTGGGAGACCCGGATAGAGTCCAGCTTTGGCCTGGCTTGGCCCCAACCCTTGTGGGCCTTTGGGGAGGGAGCTAGAGAATGTGGGCTCTGTCTGTGTCTCTCTGACTTTCAAATGAATAAAGTAAAAAAATAAAACGGGGAAGTTGCAGAGCCCTGCCTTGGTGTCTGGCACCCCGAAGATCCCACATAAACGAGGAGAAAGGACTTGAAGCCCACGCCCGGCGGCCGACAGGACCTTGCACCTCGGGACTCTACTGGAGGGCTGGAGCCCTCCATGTCTGTTTCTCTTATCAGACATGGTTCACCTGGCAACGCGCTTTTAAATTTGGGATTTGTGTCCACTTAGGCGACAAAGATAAGGCCTAGGGCAATGACCTTATTTTCAGGACTTAGGAAGGTGGTAGAGAGAAAGAGGCGATGTTTACCTCTGGCAAGGCTGTAGTGGCGTTGAGACTCGGGGAGGGGTCAGGATAGCTCAGGGCACGGGTCTCTGGGAGCCCCGCCCTGAGATCCCCTGGGGACTCCGCCCCTGGCTGCTTTCTGGTCCTGCTTTCACCAGGGCAGCTGCATCCTCTGGCAGCTGCATCCGCTGTGCCCCTGGGGATGTCTGAGAAGTGCATTCGCATGGCTGTCAAGCTGCCCGGATCCAGGGTCTTGGGGGGAGATGTCGCGATGCTCTTGGGCCACACGGTGCAATATTGAACCATTGTGTGTGTCGATGTAGCATGTCATTGTGTGTGCGTGTGCAAACTATGAGGACGCTTCAAAAAGTCTGTGGAAAAATGAAATTCAAAGATAAATTTATAGGGGGCCAGCATCGTGGTGTAGTGGGTTAGCTGCCACCTGTGATGCCAGCATCCAACATGGGTGCCGGTTCGAGTCTTGGCGGCTCCACTTTTGATCCAGCTCCCTGCTAATACACCTGGGAAGGGAACAGCAGATGGCCCAACTGCTTGGACTCCTGCACCTACATGGAAACCCAAAAGAAGCTCCTGGCTACTGGTTTTGGCCTGGCTCTCCCCGGCCTTGCGGCCATTTGGGGAGTGAACCAGTAGATGGAAGACCTCTCTCTCTCTCTCTCTCTCTCTCTCTCTAATTCTCTCTTTCAAATAAATAAACACATTTAAAAACAAAAGATAAATTTATATTTTGTGCAAGAAACACTTTGAAATTCATTCATTTATTTTATTTGAGAGCCGAAGACAGACAGGAGCAAGCTCCGATTCTCTGGTTTACTTCCCAAATGCCAACAACAGCCAGGGCTAGGCTGGGCCAAAGCTGGGAGTCAGGAGCGCCATCCAGGCCTCCCATGTGCAACTGAGTTAACCTGATGCACTTCTTCCCAGGGTCTGCATTGGCAGGAAGCTGGAGTCAGGAGTGGAATCCCAGTTCTGTGACATGGGAGGCAGGCACCCTCACCGCTAGGTAAATGCTGGCCCCTGACACTCGAGCCTGTGTCTGTCACAGTACGCATTTCCCACAAACATTGTGAAGACCCCGTTGTAGATGTTGCATGCGTGTTTAATTGCAGAGTCGGCCCCTGTTAGAACTGGGTGCTGTAGATAAAGTGAAGTCATACTCACACGCGACAGCAAGCTGAGTTTCTCTTCAATGTTGGCTACTTCTTCATTCATTCTGCGGTTGCTAGGAGGCGAGTAGTAGGGACCTCTGACGATTTTGGATAAATATATATCGATACATAGGAGAGAGAAATCTGCCCCTTCTCTTCTTTTTTCCCGTGTGCATCTGGAACCACACTTACAACCTCTAGCTGTAGAGCCAGAAGCAGATTTGAGAGCGTACGAGGAGCTGACATTTCCTTCTCTGACCCTGTGCCGTCGTGGGACCTCTGGGGACTTCCGCCCAGTGGTGGCACAGGGCGTGGCCCTGTGGGAAGATCTCCCCATGGACAGCAGAGGGTGGGGCTCTGGGCCCTGCCGGGGAGGACCGGGGAGCTTATTTTAGCTCTGTCTCCTTCGTGCGTCCTCTGTGTCGGTTGCTATTTTGATGGGCAGCATCTTCCTGCAGCTGATGGCTTGCTGACTGTAGGGGCACGAGCTGCCCTCTGCCCCTTGGTACCCTGCCCGTCTCTCGACATCGCTCGCTTAGGCCCTGGGCTCCTGCCTTTGAAAGACCAAAAACACCAAACGCAAGAGAAGATCCCGGCCCAAAACAACCCACAGTCTAATTTTAGGGGAACAGATCCACGTGGGATCCCAGCACTGTTGAGTAGGAGATGCTAGCCTCACCGTCAGGTTTGCCACGTCCTTCTGCAGAAAAACCACCAATGTTGACTTCATGATGCATCCAGTACTGCTGAAATGCCTGCTGATCCGCAGCTATCAGCCCACTGTGTAGATGTGGGCGATGGCCTTGATCACAAAAACTCCTGTGACTGCTTGGCCGATGAGGTCGGCCAGTGGTTAGTGTTCTTCAAATGGACTGTTGTCATTTCTTTATCCAAGTTCTCTGTACATACACACACACACACACAGACACACAGAGAAACAGACACACAGACGACACACACACAGAGACACAGACAACACACAGACACACAGAGAAACATAGAGACACACACGACACAGACACTGTGAGACACAGATATACACACAGAGAAACACAGAAACACACAGACATACATAGAGAAACACATAGAGATACACACAGACACAAATAGCTACAGACATACAGACAGAGACACAGACACAGATATACACACAGAGATATACATGCAGAACTACAAAGACACACACAGAGATGCAAATAAGCATAGAGGTAGAGCTACAGAGACACACACACAGACACAGATATTCACACAGACACAGAGCTACAGAGACCTACACACTGAGAGACACAGACACAGACACAGAGATACAGATTGTTAAACAGAAACACACAAAGATACATGTACACATACAAACACAGAGACACAGACACACACACTGTTTCAGCCAAGCTCAGGCCCCCTGAGTGTGTCATTAAAAACCACTGTTTCTACTTTCTAAGGACATGCCATGGGTGACCTTTGAAGGAAGTCCCTCCCCTTTGCTGCTGTTTCTCCTAATGTCACTTTGTCACTGCCATGCCCCTTCCCGTTGGCTCCTGTAGATGACCAGTTTGGCCACTTACCCACGGCTGTCCTGTCAACTGGTGTGGTGCTGGAATTAATGCTGGCAGAGTGACCAGCCTTGCTCAGCCGTGTGACAGGAGTTGGAGCGGGCTGCCCGTGCACTGTCCCAGCACACGGCCAGTCACATCTGCAAGCCACCATGTCATCCACACCCACGGAGGCCTTCTGCTAGGCAGGTGTTTTATTGATTGATGTTTTGCAGGTGTTCCGGCGGTAACCATAGCGATGATTTACTCTTGTATCATTGTTCGCTTTGCTGGGTGCCTGGTTGAGAACCAGCTAGACTCGGGTGCTTGGCACGCATTCCAGACACAGAGCAGTCCCTGAGGAAGAAGCAGGACAGTGGGGGGGGGGGGGGGCTCCTGGAGGTGGCGTGAGGTTTGCATGAAGGTGGGGAGAGGGTGCCCCAGGCTCTTGAGAGAATATGAAGATCCTCCTTTCCTTGCTGCGTGCATCCACGGGTCAGCCACAAGGGCTGGGCTGGTTTTCGCGAAGGAGTGCCCCACCTGTCGGAGTCTGCACCAGGAAGCTGCGCCTTCCGCAGGCGACAGGAGACCTGCGCCCTGGCCTCCAGCCTGTTCCCCTCCTTCTCTGGGAACCACATCCCTTGTCCTTTCCACCCCACGCCTTGTTTTCCTCTGGGACTTTTTTCTTTTCTTTTGTTTTTCTTTTTTTTTAAAATACCAGTTTGACCGGTTTATTGAATTGCAACCTGTCACCAACTTTGGAACCTTTCTTGCTCTTTCCTTCTTCCCAAATCCCCAGGGCTCTTTTTCTTTTCCTGCCGGACCTGCTACCTTCTCAGGTTGCAGCCCTGAGTCACCCAGGATTTCCCTTTGTGCTTGGGCAGACACTCACAGGTCTGGGGCAGCGGCTTTCCTGATTCCTTGGTCCTGAGACTGAGTATCTCCACTGCAGATCGGCTCCTGTGGATGCACCTGCCCCGGGCGTGCGCCCCTGCCCTGGCGTGTGGTCCAGCAGAGAGCCCTCTGCCTTCGCGTGGCTTCTTGTGGTTATCTCGGCCTTTTCCTTCCCTTTTTTGAATAATTTCAGCCCCCACCCCCACCCTGTGGCTGATACAAGAAGCGGGGAGCCGCCTCTTTTCCAAAGCAGGTTCCTCCCTGGTCTGGGGCACTGGGTGTGCCAGGGAGGCTGGGGTGGATGGAGGCCAGCTCACAAGGCTGCAGAGCTTTCTAGCAATAAACGGATTGGGGGAGGGGGTGGAAGGGATTCTTTCTTGGCACCAGGAACAACGGCCGGCCGGCCGTCAACCCAGTCGCTCCGTCTGTGTTTACTGCAGCTATCTTTGTGGCTTTGAAGCGGTAACTCTGTGGCCATCTGCATTTCCCTGAGCAGCAGTGTTGGTCATTTTTTGTTGCCTCGGGGGAACTGCACAGGGACCACTCCCCTCACCCCCGCCCCCACCACTTCCTCTAGACCTGGGTTTCTGGTTCTGTCTATACCAGGTAAAGCAGGTTCCTGACCCCGCCCCTCCCCTAGAGCTATAAAAACAGAGGGGCTGCCCATGCCGGGCTTCCCCGGGGCTGGCAAGTCTCCCTTTGGGAAGTGACCTGTGTGGGGAGGACATAGGAGGAAGTGCCCCAGCAGCTGTAGACCGGGACTCCCCAAGCCTGGTCGCCAGGAACCCTGACCAGCCCAGAAACCCAGGGAATGGCTCCTCCAGACCTGGGAGTCTTTACTTAGTGAATAGAGTGCCAGATGGGGCCTGTGTTGGTCCCAGCAGGTAAGATGCCAGTATCCCACATCAGAGTTCCTGTGTGCAAGGGCCAGATCTGCCCCGACTAACTCCCTCTTCCTGCTATTGGCTCCCTACGGGGGGCTGCAGCGGGGATGGCTTGAGGGGTTGGGTCCCTGCCACCCATGGGGGAGACCTGAGTTGAGTTTCTGGCTCCTGGCTTTAGCCTGGCCCAGCCCTTGGCCAGGGCATCTGGGGAGGGAGCCAGTAAATGAAAGATCTCTTTGTTCTCTCTCTTTTTAAAAACATTTTTAAGGATGTGTTTATTTATATTTGAAAGGCAGAGATACAGAGAGAGGAGGAGGAGGAGAGAGAGCGAGCTTCCATTTGCTAGTTCACTTCTCAAATGGCTGCGACAGCCAGGACTGGGCCAGGCCAAACCAGGAGCCAGGAGCTTCTTTCGGGTCTCTCACTTGGGTGCAGGCGCCCAGGCACTGGACCATTTTCCACTGCTTTCCCAGGTGTATTAGCAGGAAACTGGATTGGAAGTGGAGCAGCCAAGACTTGAACCAGTGCCCATATGGGATGCCGGCACAGCAGGTGGAGGCTTAACCTACTATACCACAGCACCGGCCCCATCGCTCTAAAATTAAAAAAAAAAGAAAGAATTTTAGAAAGTCAAACAGAAGAGCACCACAGGCCGTTAGCCATTGGGAGCCTGAGGAATGACCCCGTGCCCACGGGGGTCATCTTGTATCTGGGTGACACCTGCTGGGTGAGTCACACGTGTGCGTTAGCTATGTGCCATCCCTGGCTGGGGCAGGCGTGCTTCTCCCTGGCTCCCTGGCCTTTGGGGGAAGGCATATGAGGTGCACTGTCCACACTTGCAGCAATGGAACCGGCCAGGATCCAGCTCAGTGCTCACTTTGGACACCGGAGAGGGCTTGGTCCACCCCCCCCCCCCCACTTCTCTGTCCGGCCTACCGCACTTTCTACTTCTGGCTTCACACATCTCACCCCACGAGGACCTTCACCCGTGTTCCTGGCGTCCTAGGTCTCCGGGTGTTCAAAGGCCTCTCTCCCCAAGGCCCCTCGTTCCGATCAGATGAAAGTTTGAACTGAAGATGACCTTGTCTTTTTTTTTTTTTAATTTTTTTTTAAATTTTTTTTTTTTTTTGACAGGCAGAGTGGACAGTGAGAGAGAGAGACAGAGAGAAAGGTCTTCCTTTGCCGTTGGTTCACCCTCCAATGGCCGCCACGGCCGGCGCGCTGCGGCCGGCGCACCGCGCTGATCCGATGGCAGGAGCCAGGAGCCAGGTGCTTTTCCTGGTCTCCCATGGGGTGCAGGGCCCAAGCACCTGGGCCATCCTCCACTGCACTCCCTGGCCACAGCAGAGAGCTGGCCTGGAAGAGGGGCAACCGGGACAGAATCCGGCGCCCCGACCGGGACTAGAACCCGGTGTGCCGGCGCCGCTAGGCGGAGGATTAGCCTAGTGAGCCGCGGCGCCGGCCAATTTTTTTATTTTTTTTGACAGGCAGGAGTGGACAGTGAGAGAGAGAGACAGAGAGAAAGGTCTTCCTTTGCCGTTGGTTCACCCTCCAATGGCCGCTGCGGCCGGCGCGCTGCAACCAGCGCACCGCGCCGATCCAAAGCCAGGAGCCAGGTACTTCTCCTGGTCTCCCATGGGGTGCAGGGCCCAAGCACTTGGGCCATCCTCCACTGCACTCCCTGGCCACAGCAGAGAGCTGGACTGGAAGAGGAGCAACCGGGACAGAATCTGGTGCCCTGACCGGGACTAGAACCCGGTGTGCTGGCGCCGCAGGCGGAGGATTAGCCTAGTGAGCCATGGCGCCGGCCCGATGACCTTGTCTTTAAGCAAAAGCATTGAGCTCCCCTCACCATGGATGAGCTGTGCCAGGTCCTTGCGTAGACTCGACTTTACCCTGCTGTGCTTAACACGGACAGCAAGCAGTGGTGGGGCCTTTGCTCCAAGAAGCTGGAGCCCAGTGCCTGGGGCTTGTCTTTGCCCGTGTGGGTGGATGGCGGCTGGGGGCGGCAGCTTTGGCAAAGCAGCGGCCCCTCCGTGTGGTCATCCTAGGAGGTTTCGGGTTTTCTCTCTCCGGCGTCCAAGTGCAGTCTGTTCTTTATCCTGCAGAGCGAGTCCGAGTGGTGAACCCCGAAGACTCAGAGCGCTGGGAGGGTGCTTGGGACATTCCACGGCGGAAGCCATGATTTAGGCGTCGGCGCCAAGGTAAGCGTGTGGGAGAGAAACAGCAGTTTTGTGGGGACCACCATGGCTGGCATTCCTCTGAGACTAGGTTCAGGCACGTGGTGAAGGGAGATCTTGTGGGAACCGCATCCAATGCCCCAGCGCCCTGAGAAAAAGGCCAGGGCTCCAGGAAAGACGCGGGCTGTGGACAGGCAGAGAGGCTGGGCCGCAGTGGCAGCTGGGAAAATCCCTCGTTGTTTCTTCCGTGGTCCTGTGTCCTCTCATGTCCCTGACAAACGCCGAGAAAGAAAAGGCCAGCTTCATGTTGCAGTGAGCATTGGCTGTGAAACAGTTTTATTTATTTGAGAAGCAGAGAGAGACAGAGAAAGATACAGAGAGAGACAGCTCCCATCTGCTGGTTCCCTCCCCAAATGCCTTCCGTGTCCAGGCCTGGGCTGGCGCTAGGGCCAGGAGCCGGAACCCAATGCAGGTCTTTGCATGAGTGGCATGGGGACCCGCTGGCATGAGCCATCGTCGCCGCCTACCAGTGGGGAAGCTGGAGTCAGGAGCCGGCGCTGGAAACTGAACCCAGGCACTTCTGTGTGAGTCGTGGGCATCCTACCCATGAGGCTTAGCAGGAGAGCCAGCCACCGAAGTAGTAGCAGAAGCAGCCTTCAGGGAGCTCTGTGCAGTCTGACCTGCCTTTGTGGGCCAGCATCTCCCAGAGTGTGTTCCCTAGAGTCTTAAGGCAGGTGGAGAGGGGTTGCAATATGGGTCTGCACCCCAGTGAGCCTGGCAAACGTTGGGTTACTGTGTGGCAAGCTCCCTCCGGACTAATGAGCCTTGTGAATCTCCGTGGGTGTGTGTACCCAGCCATGCTCACCAGAGGGCCCACGGGTGTCCCCCACCAGGGCACATCTCGGGGCCAGTTCTGCCTTTGCTTGTACGGTGTATGTTGAACTGTAGCCGGTGCATGGGCTCAGATGCTGGGGATGCAGGCAGAGCTTGTGTGTAGCTAATGAGTAAGTGAACCCGTCAGCAAGGGTAATTACGGAGAGGCGAGACGGCAAGGGTTTAAGAGAATGGCCCCTGCAGGTGCTGGCTTGGGTTTTACTCGTGGCTCTGACCCACGCCCGCGGGGTGACCTGGGGCAGAACACGTGACCTCCCTTTCCGGTTCCTCATCTGTGAAATGGCGGCTATAGCACTTGCCTTGCATTGCTGTGAGGACTAAAATGATGACTACGCTCTACACTGGTGTCATTAGATGCTGTGCATGGAACACAGTGGCTGAGGGCTTTTATAAAATCGATTTGAGAGGCCGGCGCTATGGCATAGTGGGTAAAAGCTGCTGCCTGCAGTGCTGGCATCCCGTATGGGCGCTGGTTCTAGTCCCGGCTGCTCCATTTCTGATCCAGCTCTCTACTAATGGTCTGGGAAAGCAGAAGATGGCCAGGGCTGGGGTCTGTGGGTGTCAGGAACCCACTTACTCAAGCCCTCACTGCTACCTCCCAGGGTTTGCATTAGCTGAAGGCTGGAGTGGGGGCAGAGCTGGGGATGGAACCCAGCACTCCAGTGTGGGATGCCTGCACCCGAAAGGCATCATCACGGTGAAGCCGAATGCCTGCCCTGGCCGAGTGCTCTGACAGTTCTGTCGCTAACTCACCGGGGAAGAGATGGGGAGGAATTGAGCAGGGACTGGTGAACCTGTCTAGGGGAGAAAGGGAGGGGAGCCCTTGGTGCAGGGACGTCACGCCACAGCAGAGGAAGCATTTGCCAAACTCCAGTACCCTTCCAAGTTAGAAAGCAAGCAAGCAAAACCCAAGGGCAGAAGGTAAGTGCAGCCCGACGAGGACACCGTGAAGGGGCCGCAGCTGGCATAGACTTGATGAAGAGTTGCTGGGAGCTCTTCCCGCAAGAGCAGAGCCGAGGCGTCCGCTCGGAGGACCTGCGTTCAGTGTTGGAGGAGGTGCGTTTGGCTTAGGGCATTCCCGGAGAGCTGATACATCGCGGTTCCTATGTGCATCTGGGAGCTTGTGTCTGGAGGAGGCTGGTGGGTGAGTCGGCGGATGGGTGGGGAAGGTCTGCCCTCAGTGTAGCGGGCCCCACCCAGCAGGCTGGGGGTCTGGGTGGGACAAAGAGGCACAGGAAATACGTCTGTCCATCCGTCCATCCATCCTATTGGTTCTCTGTCTTTGGAGATCCCTAGGTAACACTGTATTTTGCCGACGGTTCTAGACAGGGTAACTGCACAAGAAAATGAACTAAGAGGCTTCCAGATTGGGAAGAAAACGCTAAATCTATTACTGTTTGCAGATGGCATGATTCTGTATATAGAAGATCCTCAGGAATTGACTAAGCAGTCTATTAGAACTGATGAATTTTTCTTGATTGTAGGATACTATATATAGAGTATACATATGTTTCTATACACTTGCAATGAATAATCTGAAATGAAATTTTAAAATTTTAAGATGATTCTTTTCATAATAGCATGAAAAAGAATAAAATACATAGGAATAAACTTCAGAGTAATGTAAAATGTGCGCTTTTAGAATTGGAAAGACATTAAAGAAGGCATAATTAAATGGATAAACATCCAGCATGTTAGATTAGACTTATTATCATCAAAATAGCAAGGGTGCCCAAACTGATCAACAGACTCAATGCAGAAATTGACAAACTGGTTCTGAAATTAATACGGAACCCAAGGGACCCAGAATAGGCACAAGTATTCTGAAGAACAATGAAATAGGAAGGCTAAGCCTCCAGTGTAAAAATTTACTACAAAGCTATGGCAGTCTAAGCAACCTGATAATGGCATTAAAAGTAGTTAAAAATGCCATGCAAACTGTGTGTTATGAAAACACTGTGCATGGAGGTCAGAGTTGTTTTGCACCAGAATAAATATCTTTTACTTCCACTTCCACGAAGTCTTCGAAGTCCCCTTGTGTGTGTAGTGCTAGCACATAACAGTATGTATATAAAGACACACACATATTGGTACTGTGGTATTGGCACCTGGAATGAAGGTAAGCGTCTAGGAATTAAACCCACATACTTGTGGTCAGTTGGTTTTTGACAAATGTACCAAGAGAATTGAATGGAGAGAGAGAGTAGTGTGTTCCACAAATTGTAGGGGCAGCCAGATAGCCACATGCAAAAGATGATTTTGGACCCCTACCTCACACCATGTGCAAGAATTAACTCAGAATGGATCAGAAGCATAAACGTAATAGTTAAAAACTTAAAACTTTTAGAGGAAAGCAGGGGTATACATCTAAGGGCATTGAATTGGGTGTGGCTTTTCGGATGGGACACCAAGTATACAAGCAACCAAAGTAAAATACAGAAATTGAAGTTCATCAAGATGAAGCAGTTTTGCATATTCACGGGCTGGAAAAGACGGCTACCAGTGTGGTAGGAGGTGGTGGTGAATCATGTATGTGATAAGGGATCATATCTATAATAGACCTTTTATGACTAATAAAAATAGAACAGTATTAAAAAGGGGCAATGAATCTGAATAGATACTTATCCAAAGAACATATGCTAAAGGCCACAGAGCTATGATAAGATTTTGCACATCATTCACCATCAGGGAATGCCAATGATGCCAGCAATGAGTTACCCACTTTAAAAAAAAAAAAAAAAGGATTTACTTATTTATTTGAAAGAGTTACACACAGAGAGGAGAGGCAAAGAGAGAGAGAGAGAGAAAGGTCTTCCATCTGTTGGTTCACTCCCCAATTGGCCACAACAGCTGGACTTGGCCAGGCCAAAACCAGGAGCCAAGAGCTTCCCGGTCTCCCAGATGGGTGCAGGGGCCGAAGCACTTGGGCCACCCTCCGCTGCTTTCCCAGGCCATAGCAGAGAGCTGGATTGGAAATGGAGCAGCTGCGACAGGAACTGGTGCCCCTGTGGGATGCAGGCACTGCAGATGTCAGTTTAACCCACTGTGCCACAGCGCTGCCCCCTGCTCCTCCTCTGAGCCAGTGTCCTGCTGTTGCTCACCCTGGCTATGGCTCAAATACTTCGGTCCCTGTTAGCCACGTGGGAGACCAGATGGAGTTCTAGGCTCTTGGCTTTGGCCTTGCCCAGCACTGGCTGTTGCAACCATTTGAGAGGTAAACCAGTGAGTGGGAGATCTCTCTCTCTTTGTGTCTCTGTCTCTTTGCCTTTCAAGCAGAATGAAAAAAGCAATTAAAGAGTTAAACACCGAGTTATCTTCTATAACCCATGACTGCATAGCTACTCCTGGGTATATACATAAGAGGAATGAAAACCTAACTCCCTACAGAAACACAAATTTTATTGCAGTGTTACTTATACTACCCCAAAACTGGAAAAAGCTCAAATATCCACCAGCTGAGGAATGGATAAATAAAATGTATCCATTCAGTGGAATATTATGCAATTCTACAAAAGGAATGAATATTGATATATGCAACACCACGTACAATTCCTTGTTTGTGAAATTTCCACTACAGTTAAATCCACAGAGACAGGAAGTAAGCTGGTGGCTGCCTAGAACTGGAGTGCGGAGGGCAGAGTTGGCTGTGACCGTGGCCTGTGGCTGCTGTTTGGGCGATGCAGATGTCTGAGTTGGTTTGATAATGGTTGTAAAACTCTGTGACTGTTCTAAACACCACGGAGTTGCACGCTTTGCCTAGTGAGTTACATGGTATATGACTAACAGATCAATAAAGCTTTCGTATATCTGTGACTCATGTATCAACAGATCTGTTGTCCCTACCACAAAGGACAGGCCCTGTGGATCTTAAGCTGTCAGCACTGGGCGATGGCTGAGATGTAGGAAGTGAAGACAGGAGGGACGTAGAGTGAGCCCTAAACTGACCTCGGGCAACTTCTCAGCAGGAGAAAGACCGGAGCAGGAGGATATTTTGCTTTTGTTTTACGGGAAGGGCCAGCATTGAGAGTGCAGAATACTGCTGTGGACATAATGGAGCAGGAGAAGAGAGAGAGAAAGAGTTCCCGTCCACTGGTTCACTCCCCCAAAGTCCGCAATGGCCAGTCCTGGCCCAGGTTCCAGGAGCCAGGAACTTAATCCAGGTCTTCCATCACTGCTGCCCCCCAGGGTTGGTGTTAACACACATGTGTAGACTCAGGCACACACACACACATGTGCACATACAGACACATACACACATGTGTAGACTCAGGCATACACGCATGCATGTGCACATGCAGACACACACATGTGCACACAACAACGCACACACATGTGTAGGCTCAGGCAGACACACATGCATGTGCACGTGCAGACACATACACACATGTAGACTCAGGCATACATACATGCACGTGCACGTGCAGACACATACACACATGTGCACAACAATGCACACACACGTGTAGACTCAGGCATACACACATGCATGTGCACATGCAGACACACACACGTGCACACAACAATGCACACACATGTGTGTAGACTCAGGCACACACATGCATGTGCACATGCAGACACACACATGTGCACACAACAATGCACACACATGTGTAGACCCAGACACACACATGCATGTGCACATACAGACACATACACACATGTGCACAACAATGCACACACATGTGTAGGCTCAGGCAGACATACATGCATGTGCACGTGCAGGCATATACACACATGTGCACAACAACACACACATGTGTAGGCTCAGGCATACACACATGCATGTGCACATACAGACACTTACACACATGTACACACAACAACGCACACACATGTGTAGACACAGGCAGACACACATGCAGGCATGCTTGTGGTATATACTATGGAGAAACTTCAGGGTATGTTGGCCATGGATTCTACCATTTATATTCACACCTTCTTTCCCTGGGCTTCCATACTGACTTAACTTATGGAAAAATAACTTTTTGAAAGGATTTATTCATTTAAAAGGCAGAGTGACACAGAGAGGGAGAGACACACATAGACAGAGACACAGAAAGAGATATCTTCTATCTGCTGGTTCACTCTCCAAATGGCTGCAACAGCTGGATCTGGGTCAGGCCAAAACCAGGCCCCTGCAACTGGCAGGTGGGTGGCAGGGGCCCAAGGATTTGGGCCTTCATGTGCTGCCTTCCCAGGTGCATTAGCAGGGAGCTGGAGTGCAAGCAGAGATGCCAGGACTCAAACCAGTTCTCCGATATGAGGATGTGGGATGCCAGTCCCTAAAACCAGCCTTTTTCTTTTTTAAAAAAGATTTATTTATTCATTTGAAAGTCAGAGTTATACAGAGAGAGGAGAGGCAGAGAGAGAGAGAGAGGTCTTCCGTCTGATGGTTCACTCCCCAATTGGCCACAAGGCCAGAGCTGTGCTGATCCGAAGCCAGGAGCCAGGAGCTTCTTCCGGGTCTCCCACGTGGGTACAGGGTCCCAAGGACTTGGGCCATCCTCTACTGCTATCCCAGGCTATAGCAGAGAGCTGGATTGGAAGAGGAGCAGCCAGGACTAGAACTGGCGCCCATAAGGGATGCCAGCACTTCAGACCAGGGCGTTAACCCACTGCGCCACAGCGCCAGCCCCAAAACCAACCTTTTAAGATGTATATTCCTGTAGGTCCCAACCGATGTTTCCCTTCTGTTGCATGGAAGATCCTGGTTGGGCTCGCCAGCCCATGTGGAGTGTTCCAAACACACGCTTTTTGCATGAATAATGATGGCACAGCATGGGAGTGTCTAGGCAGTGTTTGATTTTTCTCGTGTGAGATGTGTGTGTGCCCACACACATGCGCCTGCCCCTGTTGGTGAGTCATGGTTTTGAAGTTCTATCTGAGTGTTAGCTAAAGTTTGCACCTTCACTTGTATGGAATATAAGTGGCCTATCATAAAAATAGTTTAAAGTTCCAGTGTTTTATGATTGGATGAATGGGCTTGAAATTCAAGAATGTTCTTGTTTCTCTAACCTTGGTTAAAGGGTCATTGTAAGAGTATTTCTTGAGTGTCTGAGCGTGTTTTAATACGTGTGCTTATAGTTGCTGGGTTATATTTTATTGTATGTAGTAAGCATGTATTGGGGGGTTTGAGGACTGGAGTTTTCAGTATTGCTTTCATCCAAACATTCTCATTCTTGGCTGGTGTTGTGGCACAGTGAGTTAAGCCACCTCCTGTGATGCCGGCATCCTATATGGGCGCTGGTTTGAATCCTGGTTGCTCCACTTCTGATCCAGCTCCCTGCTAATGTGCCTAGGAAAGCAGTGGAAGATGTCCAAGTGTTGGGGCCCCTGCCACCCACATGGGAGACCCCGGGTGGAGTTCCAAACTCTTGGCTTCAGCCTGGCCCAGCCCCAGCCATTGTGGCCTTTAGGGGAGTGAACCAGTGGGTAGAAGCCCCCCCCCCCCACCTCGTCCCCTACCCCCAGAACCCCTTGGCCTTTCAAATAAATAAGTAAATCTTAAAGTCTTATTCTGAGAAGAGCACCCCAAGCTTCAGCAGCTGGGGCCGCAGGCTTTTAAAAATCATCATTATGAGAAAATGCTATTTCGTGGTGTGTCCGCCTGGCTCGGTTAGAAGCCAGACTGTCATCCGTGCCGAACCTCCACTTCAGAGAAGGCCTGGTTTAGCATCCTGTTTGTTGTTGTTGCTGCTGTTTTTCCAGCTGTCCTGTGCCCCGGGTTCAGAACCGAAACTGACTGGAGCGACTTGGAACCCTGGGGGAAGTAGAGCCATTATCCGGGAGGAATCCTTTGGACTTCAACCTGTTACCTTGGCCGCCAGACAGTGCCAAGGGCCCTTCTGCTCTCTTGATTCGAGAGCAGCGAGAGAAAGTGGTGTTTTCAGATACGGGGGCGATGGGGGAGCAGGTGCCCAAGAGAAGGAGCTTGGTTTCCTGCGCTCGGGACCAACCGCCTCTTGACCGGAGCGTGTGGCCATTGCTCTACAGGAAGTGGGCCGGGCCAGGTCAGTTCACCTCGTCTTCTGATCGCTTTCAGAGACTGGGACGAAGGGCAGCAGGTGCCCCAAGCAGCTCTGCTGGTCATTTCGAGGAGCGGGACTCAGTCCGTCTTGCCGCTCCGGGTGGATCTGTGCAAATTACTTTGTCTCTCAGAAATGTCTTGTTTGTCTTGGGCTGGGGCCAGGCTTCTAATGTGGGTGGTGTGCACTGTGTCGCAGGCCTGGGTTTGGCCTGGTGTGTCAGATCCGCTGGGTGTGTGTGCATGGGCAGGCAGCCCCGCGGAGACTTGAGTCCAAAGGAAAGGTTGTTTGTGCGTTGGTGCAGACGGAGCCTTTGGGATGTGGGACTGCAGGTGACATGAACAGAGAGGAGCCCAGGACCGCGGGTAAGAGAGTGTGTTTTGACATCTGGCTGGCGTTCCCTGGGCTGGGGGTGCGGCTCAGCCTTTTGTCCGTAGTGGTTGTGTTGTTTGAATGTCCCCTCCCGACTCCCGGCAGTGATTTTTGGATGTTGATCATGAATTAGCTTAGAGCATTTCAATTAAAAAAAAAGGCCGCTAGACTTCTTAAGGAAAAATACAGATTTTTTTTTAAACTTCTGTCTCACTACCAAAAAACCAGGGGGTGTCCAGCTTGTTAAATAGGAAAAACAGACAGGCATAGAAGCATCGGAAAGGGATGTCTTTGTGATTGTTTATTAAAATGCAATTTAAGCTGTAGGTCCTGTTTCAAAGGGCAGGAAACAGAAACTGCGGGACTAAATGTACCTTTGTACTTCTGCTTTTTCACCTGCTCTCTCTCTCTCTCCTTCTCTCTCTCTCCCTTCTCTCCCTCTCTCTCCCCCTCCCCCTCTCTCTTTTCCTCTCTCTCTCCCTTTCCCTCTCTCTCCCTCCCTCCCTCTCTCTCTCCCCCCTCTCCTTTTCTCTCCCTCTCTCTCCCTCCCTCCCTCTCTCTCTCCCCCCTCTCCTTTTCTCTCCCTCTCTCTCCCCCCTTCCTCTCTCTCCCTCCCTCTCCCTCCTTCCCTCTCCCTCTCCCTCCCTCCCTCTCTCTCTCTCTACCCCTTCTCTCCCCCTCCCTCTCTCTCCCTCTCTCTCCCTCCCTCCCTCTCTCTCTACCCCCCTCTCTCCCCCTCCCTCTCTCTCTCTCTCCCTCCCTCCCTCCCTCCCTCTCTCCCTCTCTCTCACCCACACTCACACCTCTGCTTGTATAAAGCCGACAGAAGGTTTAATACGACCAAGCCACAGGCTGTACATACGAATGGGTCTTCATTTTTTTTAATTTCATTTCATCTGGATTCTTCTCCTGATTTTTTTTTTTTTGCCTATTTCAGAACTTTTCAAACATTCTTTGGCCCTGGGAGGGAGTTGTATAACCATAAAACTTGAGAATCCTGGCCCTAGAATAAATGTTCCTTTTGAAACCCCAAGGACGGAAAATTGAACACAGCTGTGTGGTACGAGGCTGGAGCTGCGGGCTTGACCGTCGCTCCCCGGTGCACTGGGCTGCGGCTTCTGGGGGTGGGGGGTGCAGGCGGGAGCTCAGAGAGGCCAGCTTCCTGCAGGAGCCTGCATTGCGGGGCTGTGGGCTCGGGGGTGCGGTCGCCCCTGCCCGCCCTGTGCTCCTCCTGTTGTTTTCGCTCGCTGAGGATGCAGGCTTCCAGACGCCGGTGATGCCGCAGGCCCTTGGTTCCTACCCGCAAGGAACCTCAGATGTTCAGCCGTGGAAATCGGTCGGGTACAGCAAAACCCAGGCTGCGAGAGACTTGCATGCTTGCCAGGGGCCAAGTGTGAAAGCGTGGCCCTGAGATCCTGGCCCCCTCTCCGCTTCTCCTCCTCCTGGCGATGCAGACCTGAGTGTGGCAGGCCTGGATGTTTGGTCCACAGCCCCCCCCGGGGAGCCTCCCCTGTGGACCCCTGGCCTCGGCCAGGCCTGGCCTCCGTCACCATGTCATGGTGATGCATACTTCTTCCTGCACGAGATTAGATTACTGTAATTTTCATATCCTGCACTGCCCCCCGAGGGTTTGAACAAATGCTTGCTGGTATAGAAGGCGGTATTGTGTTTCTGAGGACAAAGGGCTGAACGAGCCCACTTGGCCATGGTCACACGGCGTCACCGAGGGCCTTCACGGCTGGTCCGGATGCTGAGCCTCCCGCGGAGGCTCGCAAGCTGTGTGCTGCGCGCACGGGGGTCCCCCGGGCACCGCATGTGCGTGGTGGGTGCCAAGCCTGGATTAGAATGCAGACACAGCTTTTTTTTTTTTTTCCCCAAGCAGACCCTCTATTGAAATCAGACACAGCTTCCCGAGGAAAACTTTCCCCAAGACGTATTTGGAAAGGAGGCAAACTCGCCTGGGGCCTGGGAGCAGTCTCTGCAAAGCTGGCAAGCTTTCAGATCCCGTAAACGGGGAGCCCCTGACCTTGGGGGAACCCTCAGAGTGTTGGCGTGGGCACTGCAGAATATATGTTCTTTTTTTTAAAGATGTGTTTATTTGAAAGAGTTAGAGAGAGAGAGAGAGAGAGAGAGAGTGCTTCCATCCTCTGATTCACTCCCCAGATGGCTACAATGGCCAGGGCTGGGCCAGTCCAAAGCCAGGAGCCAGGAGTTTCTTCTGGGTCTCCCATGTTCATGCAGGGGCCCAAGCCCTTGGGCCATCTTGCGCTGCTTTCCCGGGGGCACTAGCAGGGAGCATGATGGGGGTGGAGCAGCTGGGACTTGGCGCCCATATGGAATGCCAGTGTCACAGGTGGCAGCTGGACCCCATTCACCACGACGCCGGCTCCCGGAATATATACTCTTCAAGCAACAAATATTTATTGAGTGCTTACTGTATCCTAGGCACGGCTCTAGGCTCTGGATGTTAACAGCCGCCCACAAAGCAGAGGCAAATCTCTGTCTTCAGGTCAGTCATGGTTTCAGAGGTAGGAACGTGGCGATGTTTGGAAGGTGGCCCAGGTGCTTGGGCCCTGCACCCTCTTGGGAGGCCAGGAGGAAGCTCCTGGCTCCTGGCTTTGGATTGGCCCGGCCTTTCAAATAAATAAATCTTTTCAAAAAAGAAAGATAATTTTTTTTAAAAAAGTTACTTTATTTGAGAGGCAGAGTTACAGAGAGAGAGAGAGAGAGAGAGAGAGAGAGAGAGGTCTTCCATCCGCTGGTTCACTCCCCAATGGCCTCAACAGCCAGAGCTGTGCCGATCCGAAGCCAGGAGCCAGGAGCTTCTTCCAGGTCTCGCAGGTGGGTGCAGGGGCCCAAGCTCTTGGGCCATCTCTCACTCTCTCATCTCCCAGGCCATAGCAGAGAGCTGGAGTGGAAGTACAGCAGCCAAGACTTGGGCTGTCTTCCACTGTCTTCCTGGGTGCATTAGCAGGGAGCTGGATTGGAAGCGGAGCAGCTGGGACTCAGTGGGGGCTCTGATATGGGACGCGGGCAGCGTCACAAGCAGCACAAAGCCAGTCCCACCCCTCGTCGTTCTGTCCGCCCCCCCCCCCCATGCTCTTAGGCTTCACTTTTCAGAACTTCTCCCCCACTCCCCAACTCCCATCTGCAGCCCCTGCCCCCGTGTGCATCTGCAAGTTACTACCTGCGCTGGAGGAGTCAGAGCCCGAGTGCCCAGGTGGAGGCCACACGCCCCGCCCTGCTAGGACACAACGCAGAGGGGTTTGGTCTTGTGGAATCACCAGCTTCCTCCTTGTCCTAAGCTCATCAGGCCTTTCTGCCTTGGCAGGTGCACGGCCCCCCACAGAGGACCCTGTTCTGCTGGGCTGGGCCATGCTTGCCCCTCACTCCTGGCTGGGGCTGCAGGGCTTCTCAGCTCTGTCACACCGTGCTCCTGCGTAAGGTCCGATCCTTGGCCCCATCCCCACCGGAGGGGCGTCCTCTGTGGCTGTGCCCTGTAATGTGCTACTGCGTGAGGGCAGGTGGAAATCCTCTATTTTTCAACTGATAATGACCTAAACAGGGCATATCACCCTCTGTCCATCTCCGGCTGCTCTGAAGACTCAGAGCCCGGTGACATCTGGGAGGGAGAGGTTTGGCCCAGGACCCGGCTCGCCCTAGCAGCCTCGCATTTCACTGTGCCCGTGAGCCCAGCAGCGCTGCGCCTGCCCGGGTTTGCTGTGGGACAGTGGAGCTGGCTCGCCGGTGGGTTGCTCGAGCCAGCATCTTGGAGATGACCTTGGGGATGAGAAGTCAGGAGAGAAAGTCCAGACAGATTCCATGGATGCATTGATTTAGACTATCTGGGAGAGGGATTTTTTTTTTTTAATTTGAAAAGTAATGTACCTCTTTTTTTTGTCATTGTTAAAAATCTACCCACTATGGCCGGCACCGTGGCTCAATAGGCTAATCCTCCACCTAGCGGCGCTGGCACACCGGGTTCTAGTCCCGGTCAGGGCGCCGGATTCTGTCCCAGTTGCTCCCCTTCCAGGCCAGCTCTCTGCTGTGGCCCGGGAGTGCAGTGGAGGATGGCCCAAGTGCTTGGGCCCTGCACCCCATGGGAGACCAGGAGAAGCGCCTGGCTCCTGCCTTCGGATCAGCGCGGTGTGCCAGCTGCAGCGCGCTGGCCGTGGCGGCCATTGGAGGGTGAAACAACGGCAAAGGAAGATCTTTCTCTCTGTCTCTCTCTCTCACTGTCCACTCTGCCTGTCAAAAAAAAAAAAAAAAAATCTACCCACTAACTAGATTGTTTGCCCCTGGTACCACCGGCTCAGGCTCAGCCCAGACACCAGGAGACCCCGTGCCTCCCTTCTGCTCCCTCCGAGGCGCCAGACCCCTCAAGTTGAGGGGCAGATGTCGCTGGGTTCTGCCCTGGGTATGATGGCTGCCCCGCCCCCTGCACACTGCCAGGCTAGGGGCTGGGCATCAGAGACCTGTCCAGAGAGGGTTTGTAGGGGAACTGAAGTCAGTTGAGGCTCGAGGGATGGTTAGGGACTTAGTGAGCGAGAAGAAAGAAGGAATCCGGCTCTGAGCGGGGAACAGCCAGGATGTGGCACAGATGGGTGGGCTGTGTGGCTTCTCAGGTGGGTGTGGACCCTGTGCTGGGAGGATGGTGTGGTGTCCCCTGAAGAGGTGGGAAGGGGCCGCGTCACCCAGGCCAGGGACTTTGGAATTTATCCCAAAGCCATCGTGCTTTGTTCTCCACCAACACGGCCTGCTGGCCGATGTCCCTGTGTGTCACAGCCGTCTTGGGTTTACCTACGCGTGATGTTTGCCGCGAAGCACTACCAGTCCCTGTCATCTTGACACCTGTTAGGAGTGTGTCCACGAGAGTCCGAGGTGCCGTAAGTCTTGGTCTCTAAGAGGCCAGCTCTGGGTTAAGTGTCGTTTCTAAAGTATTTCTAACTGGATATATTTTTCCTCTTAGTGATGCGTGTTGAAGTGTAAGAAGGTAACAGTGATTCTTTTACCACAGTGGTCTCACGTTTCCCCTTAAAAAAAATTCAGTTCCGGGGTAAGTGAGTGAGTGGCCTGGTTAAGGTGTCTGTTAAGGGGCCGGTGTTGTGGTGTAGCAGGTTAAGCCTCCACTTGCGATGCCGGCATCCACTTCAGAGTGCTGGTTGGCGGCCCAGCTGCTCTGTTTCTGGTCCAGCTCCCTGATAATGCACCTGGGAAAGTAGCAGAGGATGCCCCAGACCCTTGTGGAAGACTAGGATGGAGTTCCAGGCTCCTGGCTTCAGCCTGGTCCAGCCCTGCCCATTGTAGCCATTTGGGGAGCCAACCAGAGGATGGGAGATCTCTCTCTCTGTCTCTCTTTTTCTCTGTTACTCTGCCTTTCACATTAATATAATAGATCTTAAAGAAGGATGCTGATTGAGCCATAGTCATGTCACATTGGAGTGTCCTGGGTTTGGTACCCAACTCCGGCTTCCCATCAGTGTGACCCTGCTGGGAGGTCCTGCAGTCATGGCTCAAGTCACTGGACTCTGCCACCCACATGGGAGACTGACCTTGAGTTCCCAGCCCTTGACTTTGGCCTCGTCCCAGCCAGGGTTGTTGTGGGCTTTTGGGGAGTGAATTAGCAGATGAGAGCACTCTCACTCGCTCACTCTCTCTGCCTCTCAAATAAATAAATTTTTTGTTTTTTAATTAAAAAATAGTCATTCAGGGGCTGGCGTTCTGGCGTTGTGAGTAAAGCCGCTGCCTGTGACAAAAGCATCCTACATGGGTGCAGGTCTGTGTCCCGGCTGCCTCACTTCTGATCCAGCTGCGCCTGCCAGGGAGGGGCTGTGAGTGTGCTGCTGCCAGGGTCTGGTTGTCAAGACCACTCTGGAGGCAGTGGGAAGGATGGGTTTGGGAGGAGGCAGTGGGAGGGAGAGGCAGAGTCAAAGATCCTTGCAGCCATCCCGCTTCAGGGCCACTAGAGCATCGAGTACAGTAGGCGTGGACAGCGAGGCTGAGTTTGCTGAGAAGTGAGATGCAAGTGAGGCTGCAACCAGCCAGGAAACAGGCCGATGTCGTGATGGGAGAGGGGGAGCACCCACGGCCCAGGGAGCTTTCCTGGTGTCCTGAGCTGCAAGCAACCCCCAGCATCCTGACTTCTGCTTTGAGAAGCCCGGAAGACTGCCGAGCTCAGAGCCCTGGTGAAGCGAGGGAGGGTCAAGGAAGCTGCGGGCGTGGGGAGAGCCACAGAAGGTAGCTGGCGTTGAAGGAATTCTACCCAGGAGGACCCGGCGGGGAGGCGGAAGTGGACAGAGGGCGTTGGAGGTCGTGGAGGGGCCACTTCAGCATCAGAAGGGTCTGTGGCCAGGGAAGGCAGTTTCTGAGCATGGAGGGCGCAGGAATCCCTTGCAAAACTGGTGGAGACATGAGTGGGGCCTCAGTGGGATGGACGCACGGGATGTGATGGAGAGAAGTAGAGAGGCAAGTGTGGCTGAGGATTTGGGGGCAGGAGATGAGAGGAGCTGGAGCCCACGTGTGGGCTGGCACAGCCCCGTCTCTCCTGGGCACCTCCCGGTATCCTCTGCAGGAGGAATCCTGAGTTAGCGTGTGGCCTCCCAAAGTGCTGTGTGGGTTTGGACCTGGGTTTTATGCTGTGAGATCCCAGAGGATCACGGGCCCGCCTGGGTTCTCCGTGTGCCCGTTCCACCGCGTGGAGGGCTGAGCTGTTCTGTTGTCCTTGGGGTTTGCAGAACGAGGCCTGGCAGAGCAGAGCGTGGGACGGCACCATTCCGAAGCTTGTTGGCTGTGATATTTATAGTAGCATGAGCATTTGAGATGACCTGGCGTCCCCTCTTTCCAAAGAGTTGTTTTCTCGTTGTTTCTCCAGTGTGGGTCACGTTTGGGAAGTCACTCATCTTGGGCAGAGAGGATTGGCTTGTGAATGTCACATGGCCTGTCCTATCCCTGGCAAGGCCCTAGGGGCACCAGGCCCAGGCAGGGGTGTGGAACACCTGGCCCAGACTGGATAAGCTTGCAAAACCGTGTGCTCAGGCGAGACTTGAAATCGGATAAACCGATAGCAGGCTGATTTTTAAGTTGATCATTTTGTGTGGCCCGCGATGGATGTTATGATGTTAGAAATATCCAGATGTCCTTGGCAGAACAAAAAAGGGTTCCATCCCATCAAAAAGCAGCATTTGGTATCAGATATTTTCGTTTAGATCAATAGCTTTAATTTCTTGGAGGAACAAAAAAATATTTCCCACCTGAAGTACTTCAGACAGCGTTAGTGTACAATTAGTGTAGATAACCCCATAAAAGCTTATTTATTTATTTATTTATTTTTAAGATTTATTTATTTATTTGAAAGTCAGAGTTACACAGAGAGAGGAGAGGAAGAGAGAGAGAGAGAGAGAGAGAGAGAAGTCTTCCATCCGCTGGTCCACTCCCCAATTGGCCATAATGCCCAGAGCTGCATCCATCCGAAGCCAAGAACCAGGAGTTTCTTCCGGGTCTCGCACACGGGTACAGGGGCACAAGGACTTGAGCCATCTTCTACTGCTTTCCCAGGCCATAGTAGAGAGCTGGGTTGGAAGTAGAGCAGCCAGGTCTTGAACCGGCACCCATATGGGATGTCAGCGCTTCAGGCCAGGGTGTTAACCTGCTGCGCCACAACGCCAGCCCCAAAGGTTTATTTAAAGTGCAGTTATGAGAAGTAGCCAGTCGGTACCGGAAGTTTCATTTGAACTGGGTTTCTTGTGTTCCGTGAACAGAACGTTTAAGTGCCCTTTTAACTTTGAGATCATGACGGCTTCAAATGCAGCCTCAAGAAATACCGTGCGTCTTGTTACCCAGCTTCTCTCAACCCTAACGTCGTCCCAGACTCTGACAGCCTGACCCAGCCAGGGCACGGACGCCATACACTCAGTCCACCAGAGTTCTAGAACGAGGCTCACTTGTGCATGCCTGAACTCCAGTAACCTCTGTGGGTCCTTGATGGCCATAAAGTTCTCACCTGGGGAACGTGTATGAGTGCAGTCATACAGCATCCGGCATTTGGGGGTAGCCTTGCTTGCTTGCTTTTTTTTAAAGATATTTTATTCATTTGAAAGGTGGAGTTACGCAGGGGAGAGAGAGAGAGAGAGAGAGAGAGAGAGATCTTCCATCTACTAGTTCACTCCTCAAATGGTGGCAATGGCTGGGGCTGGGCCAGACTGAAGCCAGGAGCCAGGAGCTTCCTCCAGGTCTCCCATGTGAGTGCATGGGCCAAGGGACCTGGGCCATCTTCCTCTGCTTTTCCCAGGTGTGTTAGCAGGAAGTGGAACAACTGGGACTCAGACCTGTGCCTGTATGGAATGCCGGCCCTGTGGGCAGCAGCTGGCCCCCCGGGCTTTCTCTCACAGCATGAATTCCCTACACTGTCAATCCAAGTCCACGTGTGTGTCAATAGTTTCTTCCTTTTTACTGCTGAGTCGTATTCCACGCCATGGATGTACCACAGTGAGGATTAACCCAAGGGTCTTTTCTTTCTTTTCCTATGGGACGCCCGGTTGCTCTAGCACTATCTTTAAAAGGCACAGGTATCATTGGGGCATATTAGTGGGGGCCTTGTTTGGATTCTCTCTTCTGTTCCATTGACCTACTTTACACATCTGTCCCTTCAGCAATGCCGTGCTGTGTTGGTTACCATAGTAGCCCTTATGATGGGATGGACTGATTCATCTCATTTGCATCTTCTCCTGTCCCTGGACTGTGCCTTTTGATATACATTTTAGATTAAACTCGTATTTTTCTGCCAAAAATCCCTGGAGGGTTTCACTAGGAATTCTGTTAAACTTACAGGTCAATTTAGGGATTACTGACATCATCACTACACCGACCCCTCCCATCGACAAGCGTAGTGTCGATTTATTTAGATCATCTCCGATTTTTTCCCTTGGCTCTTTGTGACTTTTAAAATATCAGTCGTGCATGTTTTGACGTAGGTCTGTGTCTCAATGTTTTGCTTTCTTTGGAAGGATTATAAACTGTATTGTGTTTGTAGTTCTGATTCCCATAAGCTCCTGATTGGTATAAAATAGGTGTTATGGAGATATGAATGCAGTTATAATTCTAGTATGAAACAGTAGAAAATGGGAAATAGTTACTTATCAAATGTCAAGGACATGTCTAAGTCTAGTATAAGTCTAGCTCTTCATAATCTTTATTTTGTTTTGTTTATTTGAGAGGCAGAGAGAGATAGGAAAAGAGAGAGAGGGGGAGAGAGGGAGACGAGGATCCCATGTGCTGATTCACTTCCCAAATGCCTGCAACAGCTGGGGCTGTGCCAGGCTGGAGCTGGGAGCCTGGGACTCCATCCATGGTCAAGTTTCTCAGATGAGTGGAGAGGCTCCACCCACCTGAAGCCATCACCTCGGCCTCCCAGGGTCTGCACTGGCAGGAAGCTGGCGCTAGGACTTCAGCACAGGTACTCATGTGGGACATGGACATCTTAACCACCAGGTCCAAAGCCTGATTCTAATTCATCAAGTGTGATTTTCCATTTTATTGTGTTATTTTGTGGGAAGAAGTGGGTGTGATATGGATGGCCGGCGCTGCGGCTCACTAGGCTAATCCTCTGCCTTGCGGCGCCGGCACACCGGGTTCTAGTCCTGGTCGGGGCGCCGGATTCTGTCCCGGTTGCCCCTCTTCCAGGCCAGCTCTCTGCTGTGGCCAGGGAGTGCAGTGGAGGATGGCCCAAGTGCTTGGGCCCTGCATCCCATGGGAGACCAGGAGAAGTACCTGGCTCCTGCCATCGGATCGGCGTGGTGCGCCGGCCGCAGCGCGCCGGCTGCGGCGGCCATTGGAGGGTGAACCAACGGCAAAGGAAGACCTTTCTCTCTGTCTCTCTCTCTGTCACTATATACTCTGCCTGCTAAAAAATTAAAAAAAAAAAATAGAAAAAAAAAAAAGAAGTGGGTGTGATGTGAGTTTGCTCAGTTAGGCAGAAAAACTTGGAAGGAGTTTAAGGGGACTGCATCTCAGAGACCAAAACTGTAATAGAAGACGTGGCTAAGAAGCATTACCTTGTTAGACTCCAGTGCACGGGCGGTTGCTACAGGGACACCGTGTGTGATGGCTTAAGAGACCTACAAAGGATAGGTATTTATTTAGTGGGAGTGAGTCTATTTTAGGAAAAAAATTTCTGCATTTTTATATTGCCAGCAGTTCAGTTTTCTCCTCCTTTCTTCTGTTTAAAGACCCGGATAATCAGCTGGTTTACATACACTCTCATTTGGTTTTTGTCCCTGTGTTGCTCCAGGACAGCAGCTGTGACAGAACAAGAAGGGAAAGCCAAAATTGGTCCAAGGGAAAAATAAGACGAGGGCCAGGACGGAGATGAGGGCACTGTGAGGTTTGGTTTGCCACCTGGAAGCAGGTGAAAGATTGCATGAATTGTTTTTAACCCTCGTACAAAACGGTCCTGAAGCCAGTGCTGAATTATGACACCTGTCCTGTTGTGTGTGTCTGTGTCTGTGTGTGTGTGAATGACACACTGACTATACAGATTTCTGGGTCCCACAGGGATGTTTCGATGCAGGTGTACACTGTGTGATGAGCGACTCAGTATCAGAAAGCTCATCTATTAACTGAAAACATTTCTGTGGCTGCTTTGGGGTGCGATCAGTGGAAATCCTGGCTTCAGCTGTTTTGAAATATGTGCTAGAATATGGTCATCTTCACCTGGCCAGGCACAGGACGGGAGGAGGAGGCATTGTCTGCAGGGTTAATTAGTAACAGGAATGCAGCTCTAGCCCCTTGAGGCCGGCCTCCCTCCCTCCCTCCCAGCGGGGGCAGCTGGTGGTCTGAGAAAGCCGACACTCTGGGTGTCCCCTCCCTGGAGGCGAGGAGTGCTGGAGACTTGGCTCTTCTCCCTAACAACAGAGACCCCAAATTGTAAGTATCTTTGTAAGCAGCATTGTGATAGCTAAGGTCTAAAGTGGAGTCGGTTGCCTGTTCCAAGGGGGGCTGTGCTGTGTAGATGGCGGTTGTATTAGTTCAAGTTCATGTGCCTTTTAAGTGACAGGAGTGAGCTGAGGTCCATGGGCGGCAAAGGCCTATGCTTGGTTTTTGGACAAGAACGTATGTGTTGGGATAGAGAGTGTCCTTCCATTCTCCCTTCTGGTCGTCAGTGTGCTAGAAGCAGTGAGGAATCCAGAGACGGCGGCTGTCATGGGCCAGAAGAGCTGGCCGTGCGTTCTCTGTGCATACAGATAAGACATGCTGGGGACATTCCTTAGCTGAGCTCGCTCACCGATGGGCTGCGCTTTTCTTCGGCTCTAAAAGACTAGAGCGGAGCCATGTCTGCCCGTTCGGTGCCCGTGGCCAGGTCGGTGGGCAGCCACGATAGAACGCGTTGAAAGACAATGCGGGCAGTGGAGTGAGTGGCTGCTGGCCAGCGCCTGTTGCAACAGCTGATGGGTTCCTCTGAGGTTCAGGCTATTTCTGGGCCATTAGCTGGTATCAAGTCTCTCGAGTTCAGGCCATAAAAGGCCGGTCCCCTCGCAGGATTGCCACACTGCCTGTGTCCCATCCTCCCAGGCTGCAACTCCTCAGGTTTCAAGTGCATTTACCCAGTCATGGACGGTTCCACCAAGGCCACATCGGGGACGAGCAGCCTCAAGGACACCCGGGGACGGAGCACCTCCAATAGAAGACTCTTTTTACTACTATTCTGGTGTTCTTTCCGCAGACACACTTCAGGGATGTAGCCCTCACCTCTTTCCTGCCCGGGGTTGTCCGAAAGCCTTTTGGAAAGCACCGTTCTAAATTTATCCTGCTTTGAATCATCGTCGCTCCTGAGAGAGGCACTGGCCCTGTTTGCATCGGGATCCTTGGTTTTCCTACAACGCGACCGCGGTAGAACTTTTTGCTATTGGACCCGCGGTGTGCGTTGAGAAGAGGCTGGAAGAAAACAGTCGCGGCCAGCCGGCCGAAGCTGGATTAGACGATACGGCTAGAGTGTTTGGCTTTATTTATTTATTTTTTAATTAGGAAAAAAAATAAGAAATTGCAGTGTGAGTTCCCCTCTCCCTTTCACTTAGAGGAACAAGGATTATACAGAAATTTGAAGTAAGTGAAAACTCTTCCTATAAATCTAAAAACAGTGGTTGCTTTTTTTTTTTTTTTTTTAAGTGCCATCTGTCTGAGCTTATTTCCTAAGGATTTGTTGATTTCAGGCACTGGAATGTTACTGCCACTATTCCCGTAGATAGCCTGGGGTTTGGAATAATTGGATTTTTTCCCCCTGAAAAACAAAAGGACTCACTTGGCGATCCCAGAGGTGCCTACGGCTAAAGTTCGGCTCCTGTAACTTAGTCTGTAACTTAGTGCTTGCTGTGGAGTTGTCACTCCTGGAAGTCTGTTCCCCACACGTGGGACTTTTGATCAGATCACAGGTGCGGGGCGGGGGTCAGCGGGCGGATGCTGTTTCCCTTCTCTGATGGATTCATGTGGCTGTAGAGGTCCCTGGGCAAGCGGACATCCTTCTGTAGTGAGAGGTACTCGTTCTCCAGACTTGATTTCCCCAGTCGGTGATGCTGCAGAATTTAGCAGAAGACGCGCTGTGGGTTGTAGATCTGGGACTCTCTATGTGGTGATACCTGCGGTCTTTGTGCGATTGAGCTGGGTGATTCGCCTCTTTTGAAAAAACAGCCATGGGGTGTAGGAACTTTTAAGGTTGATCGGACATACTGCTCCTTTAAAAAAAAAAAAAAAACAAACTGTGGATTCTTTCTCCCGGGTCAGGTGGACGAGGATGGGCAGGCATTATTTTTATCAGGTAGAAAAACAGAATATTTATAGCGGAGAGCATCATCGGTGAGCACCGTGGCGGCTTCCACAGGGCAGCCACTGCCGTAACCCCAGGGGGCGCCTCGAGATGCCGGGGCTGTTTCTGGTTTTTCCAGGCGCGGCTGCTGGTGAGGGGCTGGCGTGGGGCTGGCGTGGGGCTTGAGTGGGGCAGTGAGGCTCAGGGCCGTAAATGCCCAGTGTGCACGCGCATGGGGTGCTCCTCAACAGCACCCACGACTCTGCTGCCACCCACCCCCTGTTGTGGTTCCGGCTGCCCCCTCCCACCAGGGTCGCTGGTTATGGGGTGGGGGTGGGGGACTGTGGGCAGAACCGTGGCTAACAGCGGTGCTGCAGGCCAAACTTTGGGGATCTGAGCAAAATCTTCCACATCCAAGGACGTCTTGGTCCACGCCGGGTGTCGGCCTTTATTCGACACCCGCCTTGCCTCTCTTGGCTGCCTCCCGCCCCCCAGGACTCTGGCTGCCCTTGAGTTTCCATTCGGCCTGAGCCTTTTGGCAAAACTCTGCAGACAGTTCATACCGGAGCTTGTGTGCAAAGCAGGGGGCGCTGGGCTTTTACAGGGGTGTCTGCTGGAGCTTTGCAGAGCGACCCCCCACCTCCCAGGGCCCCCTTCCAATGGTAGCAGTGCCCCAGGCAGCTCCCAAGTCATCAGGGCTGCCTTGCCCTTGGGGTGCCTTGTGGGGACCAGGGGTATGCCCAGATTGGAACTTCCTGGCAGTCCTGGGCTTCCTCATCTACTGCCTGGCCCAGCAACCTTGTGTCCCCCACCGCCACCCCTCTGTGTGTGTCCCCAAGGCCTCCGCGTCTGCCTCCGGAGCTGGAGCCCTCCCCATGCAGTCCATCCTCAGAATCAGTCCCTCAAGAGTCCTGGCCGCGCGTGTCACTCCTCCAGGGTCCCTCACCACGCCGGTGCCACAGCCCGGCCTCCGCGGCCTTGTGAGACGTTCTGCCCAGCAGGCGACAGCCGATGAGGTGGACACACACAGAAGCTGTGTCAGGCCTTCAGGGCTGCTGCAGGACACCTGTGGCTCTGTGCTCATGCTGCCCCTGGGGTCCAGCCCGGTGCCTCCGGCCCAGTGGGCACCCCCGCAGCTGCACCGTACCGGCACGTGGGCTGTGCGTGCCTGTGGTCTGAGCCGCACGGTCTCTGCGTCTGCCCTGGTGCTTCAGAGGCAGGTGTGGTGCGTAGCACATTCTCTCTCTCGGCTCTCGCACCGCAAGCGGAATGATGTGTCTTGCGGGGTTTCTGACCGATGTGTCTTGCGGGGTTTCTGTAGCCACGCTCTTGCCAACACAGGAAATGAAGGTGCTTAAACGATGAAGTCAGCCATTTCGTTACTGGAGCCTTGCCCAAAACAAAGAAACTCCTCCAGGGCCACGGCTGCACGGGGTGCTTTTCCCAGGCACGAAGCTCGGTCCTCTTAGGTAACACCGCTCTGTGGGCCCCTGGGAGGAGAGCAGCGCTCGGATATCGGCGCAGGGAGAGCCTGGTGCCCCTTAGACACACGGCCGCTCGCAGGTGCACGTGAGAGAGGCGGGGGTTTTGCCACACGTGCTTCCCTTCCGAAAGCAGATCCTGTCATTCCAGACGGGTCATAACCCGTGTCCAACTGGTTTTTGTGTCAATACGGTAAAAGACTTCATTGCACTATTTGCTTTGGGATCACTGAGGGGCCTGGTACCTGGGTCTGTCCACTTCTGTGCGTGTTTATGCAGCACTTCTGCTGTGCACGGCTCTGAGCTCGAGGCTGGGGGGTGCATGAGGTTGCAGCCTGGTCCCTGGCCAGGTGACCCCATTCCCTGGAGGGGTCCAGGCCAGGACATAATGAAGCCATTGTACCCGACAGGCCGAGGGCACGCATCATCCCAGCATTGTTGCTGTGCCCCAGGCTCCGTGCCAAGGTCTTTACCTCGCAGTCACATCAATTTGTTTTCATAACAGCCTCTGAGAAACACTAGGAGGGAAAATCCAGAGGCTTGGAGGGGCCTGCCCAAGGGCTCCTACCACGAGGCGGGAGGTTGAGATTGGAGCTGGATTGGAGGCCAAAGCCCTCTGAGCTCAGTGCCATCTTACTGAGCACTGCATTAAACCAGTGTGGTACCAGCTCCACCGGGCCTCCCTCCGGGGCCTGGTCCATGTGCAGCTTGGACCCTGTAGGTCCTGGGGGGCCCAAGAAACAGCAAACAAGCTGATGCAGACCCCGGATCCAGGACCGGTGTTTAAGTAGCACCGCTAAGCCACTGAGCCGGGAGCCACCAGTTAGGGAGTTGGGGGGGGGGGTGGCTGTCACATGGTCCCCCCAGGCTGCCTTCCATCCCTCTGTGTTTCCCATACTGCCCCTTCCCATTCTCTCCTACTTGGTTATCGCCCACTCCTCTCCTCCTGAACTGCCTGGCTCCTGGTCCTGCAAACAGACTCGAATTCCCTGCACCCTAAATAAAGCCCCCACCTCGGCCTCAGACTGGTGCTTCTTCCTCTCCCCGCTCACCCGCTCCTCAACACCCACAGGGGCTCTTCTCGCCCTGAGACCCGCGGGGCCTCTCCAGTGCTGTGTGACCTTGCTGCTCGCCCTCAAAGCACCTGTCTGTCAAATCCCAGCTCAGCCCTGGGGGAGGTGGGGAGGGCTGCCCTCGTCCAGCAGGGCCCAGAGACTGCTGCATTCTTGAGTTCTGTCTGCTCTCTGGTTATCAACCTCATTGTTAGCAATTAGAAACCTCTTGGGACACTTACAGCCTGTTTCAGGGTGCCTGGTGCCCGTCTCTGCTCTGCGCCCGATTCCGGCTTCCTGGGAGGCGGCAGGTGATGGCTGAAAGACTTGGGTCCCTGCCACCCACACGGGAGACCTGGATTGAATTCCCTGCTCCTGCCTTCAGCCTGGCCCAGCCTCACCTGTTGTGAGCATCTGGGGAGTGAACCAGCAGATGAGCGACCTCTTTCTCTTTCCCCTCTCAAGGCGATGAAAATAAATAAATATTTATTTTGATACAAAACATTTTGGAACCCATGTGTAACATTTGCATAATAATGCATTTTCTGCAAAGTTTTTGAAGCCCCCTTATGTACATGGGTTTCATTTTTTAAAATTTATTTTTATTAAATTTTGAAAGGCAAAGGGATGGAGAACAAGACAGACATCTTCTATCCACTGATTCACTCCTCCAAATTCCCGCAACAGCCAGGATTGGGCTAAGCCAAAGCCAGGAGCCTGGATCTCCATCCAGGTCTCCCTCATAGATGGCAGGGACCCCAGGACTTGAGCCATCACTGGCTGCCTCCCAGGGTGTGCATTAGCAGGAGGCTGGATGAGAAGCAGGTAGAGGGAGCTCACACCAGGCCCTGCAAAGTGGGATGCCGCTGTTCCAAGCTGTGCCAAGGGGTTGCTCTTCACTTTTTTTTTTTTTAGCAAAATAAAATAATCCTTTAATTCTACTCTTCCATCAACTTTTCGGGGGACTCTTATATTCATTTGGCTTTTATTCTCTTTGCTCATCACGAGTTAACTTTTCGTTATCTGTGTGAGGACTTGCATTCTGTACATGCTTGATGGGTAGAATTGCGTGTTAAACAATGGATAAAAGTGAGTGAGCTGGTGCTGGGTGCAGACAAACAGGGCGCTTATAAAGAAAGTTCCTACACTTTGTTATTTTTGACAGGCAGAGTGGACAGTGAGAGAGAGAGAAATGTCTTCCTTTTGCCGTTGGTTCACCCTCCAATGGCCGCCGCGGCCGGCATGCTGCAGCCGGCGCACCGCGCTGATCCTAAGCCATGAGCCAGGTACTTATCCTGGTCTCCCAGGCGCACTGCGGCCGGCGCACTGCGCTGATCTGAAGGCAGGGGCCAGGTGCTTCTCCTGGTCTCCCATGCGGGTGCAGGGCCCAAGGACTTGGGCCATCCTCCACTGCACTCCCTGGCCACAGCAGAGGGCTGGACTGGAAGAGGGGCAACTGGGACAGAATCCGGCACCCCAACCGGGACTAGAACTCAGTGTGCTGGCGCCGCAAAGCGGAGGATTGGCCTATTGAGCCGCAGTGCCGGCCAGTTCCTACACTTTGTGAACTGTGTTTTGGCCTCGTGTTTCTATTTGGAGTTTCACTTCCATCCCGAGTATGGAAAGTTGGCAAAATAATGTAAGCTCAGATGCTGTACTCATTAAACTGAGAAAAATATCAAAATATTGGCATTTTTAGATATTTAAGATTTTGTTTACATTCAATATCTTGCGATTTGAAATGAATACTACTCTCTGTTAAATACTCTCTCATGTTACTAAATGATAAGTAATAAATACTCTCTCACGTTACCATTCTGTAACATGGTACCTAATTTTGCCCCAGACTTAAAAGATGCCCATGTTACACACTCAGGCCATGTTATACACTCAGCAAGAACAAACCACTCTTGCTAAAACTCAAGTAACAAAGCTTTTGCTTTTTAGCAACTTAGAAATTATTGAATTCAGAGGTAGTTTCTGAAAGTTAAAATCACCTGTGAAAGTACTGGCACTTTATTTGAAAGGTAGATTGACAGAGAGAGGGAGGGAGAGCGAGAGAAAGAGAGGCAGACAGAGATCCTCAAATGACTGTGACAGCCGGGACTGTGCCGGGGGAAGCCAGGAGCCAGCGACCCCATCTGGGTCTCTCTCACAGGGGCGGCAGAGCCCAAGCAGTTAACCTTCCCAGGTGCGTTAGGAGGAAGCTGGATCATAAGTGGAGCAGCCAGAACTCAAACTGGCGCTCCCATATCGGGTGCTGGTGTTGGCGAAAGGTGGCTTAACCCGCTGCACCACAGTAGCAGCCCCACTGTTAATACTTTTTAATAAAGAATTATTTATTTTTCAACTTACTTGAAAGGCAGAGAGACCACCTGCTGGTTCACTCCCCCAAATACTTGCAGTAACCCCACAGCCAAGGCAAGAAATCGACTCAGGTCTCTCGTGTGAGTGGCAGGGAGCCGTCCCCTGCTGCCTCCCAGGGTGTGCACTACCAGGGAGCAGGAATTGGAAGCAGAGCCGGGACTCTGAGGCTGGAGGCAGGAGCAACTGGGGCATCTTCTTCCCTGTGGGAGGTGCCCGCCCCTGTGTTTTGGCGTGTACACTTCTCAGACGTTTCTGCATCGGCTGAGAGCTTTGTTTCCTGTGTGCTGGGACGATCCCAGACTTCCGCTACATTTGTGTGCTCTGTGGCTAGTCCATTCCTTTAGCAACTGCTAATACGCAACGTGGTGGTGTAATGTTTGTGCAGACACTGCACCCAGCCGTTGGCTCCATAGGTATGAGCCAGGTTAGGGGGAGAAAAACAACACTGCTGGAGTGTGCCATAAAGAAGTCACTCATTCTCCCGATGACACTTAGCCTTACTTGCTCCCAGATGTCCATCTTAGCTGCACACACATCGTCATCTGGCTTTACGATTGCCTACATTGTTGATGCAGAGTGTTGCGTATTAAAAATTGCACGAGTCCATCAAATTCGTAGGGCGCTTCAGAGAAGGGTGACAAAGTGCGGACCTCAGCTTGGGCTCCTTCCATGGGCTTGAGATGTATCTGAACTGATGGCATTGCTTCTCTCCTGGGGCTTCCGGGGGCTTTTAGGAGGCTCACAGCTCTTCAATATTTCAAAAGGAAGTCGCTTTGAGAAGGCGAAGTGAAATAATGCGGCGACCAGGACAGACAGCAGGCAAACGTGCTGCTGCCCTCACCCCCAGTCCACCTCCCCACAACGCCTGCCGGAGACGTGTTCTCTGTGCTCCTGGGGTGGGGGTGGGGAGTCGAGGTGTTTGACCTGGAGGAGGGCTTGGAGTGCTCTTGACCTTGGCGTGTTGACCTCTGCGAGCCTCCACTCAGCCTCAGGTCTCTGAGGTCTTTCCTAGGGCCCGGCGTTCTGCAGTGCAGAGATCTCCCAGAGCTTGGGAATATTCTGGTTCTCTCTGGAAAGGAGACCCTGGATCCGGAAGGCGGTAGTCCCAGGTGGGAGGACAGAGATGCTTCGAGGAGGAAAAAGGTTCTTTATTTTATTTTATTTTTTGGTATCTTCTCATTGCCTTGGCTTGTCTGTGCTGAAATGAGCAGTCCATTGCTTTTCTTTTTGGCTGATCACGGGTCTGTGTCTTCAGCCTTCTACTGTGGAAAGTTGTGGCCATGACTTCAGATTAAAGCTTTGTGGGTTTGGTTTTGTGTTTGTTTATTTGCTTGTTTTTGTTGTTGGCACTTTAGCCTGCTGTATGCTGAGTAGATTTTGACTGTTTCTCCTGATGGGAGACTGGACAGCGGTGACAGAAGTCCAGCTGGATGGCAGAGACAGGCAGGTTTTCCTGTTTGCAGCAGGATAAGGTGCGTGTACAGCTTTCTTACCCCTGGATCAGCTCCCTGCCCGGCAGCTGTCTGCCAGCAACAGTGATATCCCAAGCACTTGCTGTGTGCTGGGGACTGGGGTGGGGAAACGCATGTGTCCTGAGTGATCCGCTTGATCTTCAACCCTACATTTGTCTTCTAAGTGCTCACTTGGATAATAGAACTCAAATACCGGCCATGGCCTCAGATGTATTTAACATAGCATGTGTATGAAGGACATATAACAGCTACTGTCTTAGCTAATTGCAGTACATCATTCTTAACCGTAGTGACCATGTTGGATATTAGGTCTATAGAATGTATCCATACAGTGTTTGAAGATTTATTTTATTTATTTGGAAGGCAGTTTTACCAAGAAAGATGAAGAGAGAAGAGAGAGAGAGAGAGAAGAGAGAGAGAGATTTTTCCATTAGCTGGTTTACTCCCCAAATGGCTGCAATGGCCTGGAGCTCCATCTGTGTCTCTCCCGTGGGTACAGGGTCCCAAGCACTTGGGCCATCTTCTGCTGCTTCCCCAGACCATTAGAAAGGAAGCTGACCCACAACACGGGCCCCAATGTATTCGTATTCTAGCTGCATTTCCACCCTCCAGTTAACCTCTCGCATTTCCCTTCTACCTCTGGAAGCCACCCTTCAGCATCTTTCCATGAACTGACTTTGACTCATGTAGCAAAGCTTCACGTTGAGTTCGTTCCATTTTCTGTTGGTTAATTATATTTCCATAAAGCTGGGGGAAGGAAGAAAGTCACCTGCCATGGTTCCTGACCCAAAGAAGATTCTTCTCCTGCTTGATGTCAGCCTATGTCAGCATTCTCTGTCTCTTGAAATTTTCCCCTTAGCGACTGAGACACCTGCATCCTACATTGGTGTTCGATACTGGCTCAAGCTCCCAACTCCCACTTCCCACCAGTGCACACGGCAGGAGGCAGCTCAAGTATCTGGGTCCCTGCCACCCACCTGGGAGACCTGGATGGAGCTCGTGCCTTTTGGCTCTGGCCCAGGCCAGTCCCAGCCGCTGCAAGAATTTGGGGAGTGAACTTGTAGATAGGAGCTCTGCCTCTCCAACAAATAAAAAGAAAAAAAATTCAAAATCTGGTGCATTAAGTCAAGAACAAGTACAACACATCTTTTTTTTTTTTTTTTTTTTGGTCCACGTTCTCTCTGTTGTCGTAAAGTACTATCTATAAATTGTTGAGTCACTTAACCGGGATGTTACAGAAATAAATCGTTGAATCAACTTGCGTTCCTGCTGATGTTCAGACTTTATCCTAAAACTTTATTAAACTTTGCAAAAATCAGAAGTAAAAGCCGTTTTGGGTGAAGACTTTGAGGTGGCTTTCGAGAGAGCTCAGTCGTGTCGGGTGAACTGTTGATCACCTGTAACGTCGGAGACCCTGTCTTGCCAGTGACACTTGACATTTTGGAGTCCGGCGCCTTTCCGTGTGGCCTGCTTCCTAGGATCCCTCACCGGGTCATCTGGATCGCTTGGGGAAGCTGACGTGATGGAGATGGCTGCATTCGCCATTCCTGTCTGCGCTATTTTTACATTTCATTCCACACACGTTGAAAGGGCTCTCTTGATTCATAGCACCGTGAATGTTTCCACATTTGTCCTCCGCAAGATAATTATTCCATTAAAATAAATTACAGTTTATTCTGGGGCTCTAGAAGAGAAAAGATAATCAAAGGGTAAGCAGATGGCTCTGAGACCCAACAGGGAAAGCTTCCGTGGTGTTTGAATGGGGAGAGTTTCTGAGTTAATTTTTATGCCCTGGACATCCCTCTGGCTGACACGAGAGCTGGTGGTGATGTTTTCTGTAATTAATGAGCTCAGATGACAAAAAAGCAAGAGGCTGCCAGAGAACATAGTTCAAGGAAAGCCAAGTGGTTATTGTGGGGAAGTTGTGTTCTCGATGACCACCGTGAAAGAACACTTGTTGAGCTGATGCCTTTACACGGAGCGCCACGCAAAGGCTTGAGAGAGTGTGAATTTCTCCGCAAACTATAGAGAACGTGTTCCTTTCGCTGAACTCTCGGGCGACAGGGGAGAAGACCCCTTGTTTCCAACGCTGCCTTTGAAGGGGCTGTGTCTCCCAGTTCATTGAGAGTCAACGCACAGGAGGCTGAAGTCCCATTCTGATTGTGGCTGTGGACGGGGGTGGAGGTGTCCAGCGAATGCCCAAGCTGAGCCTTACAGCTCTTGTGTGGGCTCCATCTCCCCACGGAGACCAGGTCAGGGCAGCCCCCGGGTCTGAGCTGGACGGTCTGTGTTGCTGGAAATTGCTCCCATCTGGCAGTTAGTTCAGGTGTGTACCACGTGTGTGTCTTTCCACCCTAGATGGCACCATCGGGAGGTGGTGGAGCTGTTCCGAGGTCACATCTATCTAGTGGGCGGTCTTTAGGTCCTCGGGGGCGTGGCTTCGGCCTGAAAGTGGATCTCCTTCGATTATTCTAGAATTCTCACAAGAAGGTTGTTAGAAAAGGCTGAGTCTGGGCCCAGCCTTTCTTGCCCAGTGATCCTTCCTCCATCCATGTTCCAGCCTTGTCATCCGGCACCCTCCTCTGAGACTAAACCCCTGGGGCCACCCGATCTCCGGCTTGAACCCCTAAAACCTCGAGCCAAAACACACCTCTTTCCTTTTACAAAGATAGGCCACCTGGGGTATTTTGTTACACAAAGGGGAAGCTGACTCATGCAGAACAGGGCCTGTGGGGTGGCCGCAGGTGGCCACAGGTGGCTGTTGAGCAGGTGCGACCCAGGAAGTGACCGCTGAACTTGACTTGATGTCAATCGTCGGGACTTCAGCCAGCCTTTGTGTTGGATGGCCTGGCATCAGAGGAAGTGGACCTGAGCATTGCACTTGCCCATGGAAGGCGGAAGGATGGGACTGCAGCGCCCGTTGGCTTCCCCGTGTAGTCCCTGACCCTGGGGTTGCAGGGTAAAAAGTCCGAACCATCGTGTTTTTCAAAACAAAACTGAATGTAGGATAGCAGTGGAGAATTTTCTATGGATTCGCTGTGTTTCCCACCCATGCACACGTATATGCTCTATCTAATATGGCTGCAAAGACACACAGGCACACGCTGGGTACAGGTATGTAGGTTCTTGTGGTCTTGAACATTGTAAGTGTTCATTTCTGGGGCGATGTCTGGCCTGGCGGCTGAGACGCCTGCATCCCATTTAGCAGTGCCTAGGCGGATGCCCAGCGCTGGCTTCTGCTAACGCAGACCCTGGGAGGCAGCAGGATTGGGTTCCTGGATCCCAGCTTTGGCCCTGCACAGCCCCAGCCGTCGGGAGTGTTTGGAAAGTGAAACAGTGGGTGGAGCTCTGTCCGGCTGTCTCTCAAGTCAAATGTTTTTTTAAAGTGTTTGCATATTCTGGATTATGCATTCAGGAGGACCCGCACTGCCCAGCCTCCCGATGCTGGTGACGTTTAAGCTCAGTGCTCCAAGCCCAGTTTCTGAGACGGCGCTTGCCTAATGAGCACTGTGGCCGGGAAGGGCTTTGAATTCAGGGACACGGTGGTTAGGGGGACTCGGAGTCTCTGATTTGGACACAGAGTGTCCTTCAGCTGCTGTTTGTTCTTTGCTAAGTTTGGTTTGGGGGTAAGGTCATGAGGTTCTGGGAGAAATTGGCTTGGAGGGCTTCTTGGCTTGCTCTTAAGTGTTTTCAGCTGACGGCTATAAAGTTAAGGCTGTCCCTCAGGCAGTGGGCGGAGACGACGCGGGTGCCCGGGACCCTGTTCTGTGATGTGGCTTGAGGGAGAGCTGGCACAGACCCGGCCGAGCCCGCCTGCTAAGTGCTCATCATATATTTAGGGCTTCCCATCGTCCTGAGTGCCTGCTGGACGCTGTGTGCCCAGCTGGCCTCTGTCCGTGCAGAGCAAGGGTGTGGCTGGGTGGTAGGAGGGAAGAGCAGGTGCTCTGTTCTCTTAGCTTGTGAGCGCTGGGGCCCCCAGCCTCTGATGTGTGTGTGTGTGTGTGTGCGTGTGACACTGCATGAGTGTGTGTGAGTGTGAGTGAATTTGTGGCCGGAATCTTGACTTTTAGGTGTCGCTGGTTGCCGTGGAAAGACGCTGTTCTGTGTGTGAGAGAAGCAGCCGTGTGTCTTCCTGGGCTGTATTTATGTCACCACCACCACCCTTCTGTCCACACTGGCGTCAGGACCCCAGTCCAGATCTGGGTTCAAGTCCTGGCTCTGCACACGATTCCGGCTTCCTGCCCGTGTGCACCCAGGGAGCCAGCAGGAGCCGAGAGACCTGAGCTGCGCTCTGAGCTCCTGGTTCTAAGCCCAGCCCATCCCCTGCAACTGGAGGCATTTGGAGAGTGACCCATCAGATGGGAGATCTCTCTCTCTTTTCTCTCTCTCTCTCTCTCTCTCTCTCTCTCTCCATTTGTATCTTTCTAGCTTTCAAATAAATAAAAATACAGTTTTTAATTAAAAAAAAAATAAAGGAGCAGTGTCCTGGCAGGGAGAATTTATGGGATGTCATCCTCCACTGCTTTGCGTTGTAACTGACATCAGAACAGGTGTTGCCCCACCTCCCCATGCGGGGCCGAGGCTCACCTGTTTCTCCAGGACTGTGGTCCCCTGTGGCCTAAATGCAGGGGCTGAGGGGTCGAGTGCTCACTTGCTCTGTTCCAGCCTCGCATCGGAGCAGCTGAGCCCCTGGGCTTCCATGGACGTGGGGACTGTGCGACTGGAAGCAGCCTGGCTCAGCTGTGCATTGGGACGGTTAAGAAGCCCAGGTGCCCCGACCTCACTGACCTGGCTCTGGGGACAGCGCCGGGGGAGCTTCCTCTGTCCCCCTCTCTCCTCTCCCAGCCTGCACCTTCCCTCTTGTTTTCTGCCCCACCCCCTCGTTCTCTTTCCTTTGTTTCTCCTGTCATCTCTTCCTCTCTCCTCTTCAGCGGCTTAGTCAGGACACAGCGGCAGAGCTGTGAGTTTTACGGATTCTCGTGGGTGCCAGGAGGTTTTCAAACACGTGTGTGTAGTCTTCCTTTATACCGTCCTCAAAGCTTTGGGGTGCTGTTCCCCCTGACTGATCTGCTTTCATGTTTGTTTGTTTATGTGTGTCTACTTGAAAGGCAGAGGGAGGGAGAGAGAGGTGTTCCACCTGCTGGTTCACTCCCCAAATGGCTGCAACAGCAGGGCTGGGCCAGGCCAAAGTCAGGAGCCAAGAACTCCATCCGGATCTCCACATGGGCAGCAGGGATCCAAGCACGAGAGCCATGATCTGCTGTCTCCCAGGCACTTTGGCAAGAACTGGGTGGAGGCCGGCACCGCGGCTCACTATGCTAATCCTCCGCCTGCGGCGCCGGCACCCCAGGTCCTAGTCCTGGTTGGGGTGCCAGATTCTGTCCCGGTTGCTCCTCTTCCAGGCCAGCTCTCTGCTGTGGCCCAGGAAGGCAGTGGAGGATGGCCCAAGTGCTTGGGCCCTGCACCCGCATGGGAGACCAGGATAAGCACCTGGCTCCCGGCTTCGGATCAGCACGGTGTGCTGGCCGCAGCGCGCCGGCCGTGGTGGCCATTGGAGGGTGAACCAACGGCAAAAAGGAAGACCTTTCTGTCTCTCTCTCTCTCTCACTGTCCACGCTGTCTGTCCAAAAAAAAAAAAAAAAAAAAAAAAAAAAAAAAAAAAAGAACTGGGTGGAAAGTGGAGCAGCTGAGACTTGAACGGGAGGTCTTATGTGGGAATGCCAGTGTCCCAAGGGGTGGCTTGACCCACTGTGACAAAACACCCTCCCCTAAAGGTGATCTTTCAAAAAGGATTGCAGTCTGAAATGCGGAATCTGAGCGCTAGGTCTCTGTGCTTTGTGGAGAAACACTCTTGTCTCTCATCAGAGTGAGTGGCTGCTGTCCTCTGCCATCCACGTGTGGTTCGTGTTCAGTTATAGGAATCCATAAAAAAAAAAAGACGACTTACATTTTCCACCATGGAGAAAATGACTATGTGGTGTTGTTGTTTAACCGGAGTAGAGCAGAAATTTAAAATCCTAGCTCAGCCTCTGTGTCTCTCTGTCTTACTCAAGTTGAAAATGGGCAATGTGGTCATTACTTGGCTCTCGTGACTTGCGGGAGGGAAACCATATCATTTCGTGTGTGTGTGTGTGTGTATGTGTGAGAGTGTGTGTGTGTGTGAATGTGTGTCTCTGTGTGTGGATGTGTGTGTGTGTGTCTGGATGTGTGTATGTGTGAGAGTCTAGATGTGTGTGTGCATGTACCTGTGTGTATATGTGTGTCTGTGTATGTCTATACATACACAGTCTGTATGTGTGTCTGTGTGTCTTTATGTGTGTGTATGTCTTTGTGTGCCCATGTGTGTATGTGTCTCTGTGTGTATGTGTGTCTGTATGTGTGTGTTTGTGTGTCTGTGTATGTCTTTGTGTGCCCATGTATATGTGTGTCTGTATATATGTGTGTATGTGTGTATCTGTATGTGTGTATGTCTTTGTGTCTGTGTGTCTGTGTCTGTGTGTGACTATATGTGTATGTGTGTCTTTATGTGTCTGTATGTGTGTGTTTGTGTGTCTGTGTATGTCTTTGTGTGCCCATATATATGTGTGTCTGTATATATGTGTGTATCTGTATGTATGTCTTTGTGTGTCTGTGTGTCTGTATGTGACTGTATGTGTGTCTTTATGTGTCTTTATGTGTGTGTCTGTGTATGTATGTCTGTGTATATCTGTGTGTATGTGTATATCTGTGTCTGTATGTCTTTGTGTGCCCGTGTGTGTGTGTGTCTCTGTGTGTGTGTGTTTGTGTGTCTGTGTATGTTTTTGTGTGCCCATGTATATGTGTGTCTGTATATATGTGTGTGTGTATCTGTATGTATGTCTTTGTGTGTCTGTATGTGACTATATGTGTATGTGTGTCTTTATGTGTCTGTATGTGTGTGTCTCTGTGTGTATGCGTATCGATATGTGTGTGTGTGTCTGTGTATGTCTGTGTGTCTGTGTATATCTGTGTGTATGCATGTCTGTATGTGTGTGTCTGTGTATGTATGTCTGTGTGTCTGTGTAGATCTGTGTGTATGTGTATATCTTGTGGGGAGCAACTGGGACTAGACTGTTACTGGAATTAAGACTTATTCTATGCATCTGCTCTCCTACAATATGGCGCTGGGAGAGGAGGAAACAGCTTCTACACAGCTGCCTCCAGTTCAACCAATAAACAGCAGGACCTGCTCCTGATTGGAGGAGAGCAGCGTACTCGGCGTGTGGGTAGCAGAGTTGGGATTGGTGGAAGAGGACTATAAAGGAGGAGAGAGACAACATGCACCAGGAACATCTAAGGGGAACATCTATCTGAAGGAACACCTGAGCAGCCCCCGAGAGAGCCGGCCGGCGGTGTGCCGCTCCCCCGCGGAAGTGGGGAAAGTGGCAGGGGGAACCGCCCTTCCATGGAGGTGGAAGGGACGGTAGCCAACCCGGGAGGAACCAGCAGCAAACCCGGGGAGGGCCGAGCAGACAAAAGAACAGCGCAGGGTCCTGTGTTGTTCCTCCACAAAGAGGGGGAGCGACATATCTGTGTCTGTATGTCTTTGTGTGTATGTCTTTGTGTGTATATGTGTCTATGTCTGTGTCTGTGTGTCTGTGTGTGACTATATGTGTCTTTGTGTGTCTGTGTGTGTATGCGTGTCTGTATGTGTGTGTGTGTCTATGTGTGTATGCGTGTCTGTATGTGTGTGTATGTGTGTGTCTGTGTATGTATGTCTGTGTATATCTGTGTGTCTGTGTATATCTGTGTGTATGTGTATGTCTGTGTGTGTCTGTGTGTCTATGGCTGTGTCTGTGTGTTACCAGCCTTTAAAAGCAGCGATGGCCGTGGGGACGTGACCTTGGTTCTCTGTGTCGTGGCTGAGCCGCCGCAGGGGGCTCGGCTGTGCCCGGTCCATCTCTGGTCCAAGCTCTTGTGGGTTCCAAGCCGACTGCTGAGGAGCAACACCGTTGACCCTGGTGGTAGACATCTGCCTGCATCTGGTTAGGCTTCCGTGTCCCGTGCTGAGAAGTCTCCAGCGTGGGCAGCTCACAGCCAGCACCCACTGCCCAGCTCCGCGCCCTCCTGTTTCCTCACGCAGCGGTCGCTGTGACTCCGTCTCCGCTGAGACATGTCTTCCCTGCCGCTGAAAGTGTCCTAAGATACGTATTCTTTGCCAAGGTTGAGAGAGAGAGAGAGAGAGAGAGAGAATCTTCCATTCACTGGTTCACTCCCCAAGTGGCTACAGTAGTCAGGGCTGGGCCAGTCCAAAGCTAGGAGCCTGGACCTCCACCCAGGTCTCCCACGTGGGTGGCCGTGGACCAAGCACTCGGGCCATCCTCCGCTGCTTTCCCAGGCACATCAGCAGGGAGCTGGATGGGAAGTGGAGCAGCCGGGACTTGAACCAGTGCTTGGGTAGGAGATGCCTGCATTGCCAAATGGCAGTGCAGTTCACTGCACCAGAGCGCCTGCCCCAGGACCACTGGGTCTAAGCATTTCCAATTTAAATTTTAGAGCCGTGGGCACCGCCTGTGTATCCTCCCCTTGGGGGCCCGGATGGGCGCCCTCCTGAGCCGCACCGCACTGGCTCCCTGGCTCTTGAGTGGCTGCTTGGGGCACAGAGTCCCCTCCTGCGTGCTTGGGCGCCTGGCAGCCATGTTGGTGACTGCTCAGCTCCAAGGTGGCTCCTGCAAGAACTCAGCTGCAGCCTGAGAGGGAAAAGGCCACAGGGGGGTGGGGGCAGAGCCTGTTGCCCATGCAAACGGCCCAGTGCCTCTCTGGGGTGTGCCTGAGCCTTGTGTCTGGACAGCCCCTGGGAGCAGCCAGATGGCACTGCCTTATGGGTCCCTGGAGAAGCAGAGCAGAGGAGGGCTTGAGTCCCGCCCCACTTTGTGCAGCGCCTCATCCAGCAAGATCCTGCCGGAGAGGCCCCCTTCCAGCTGCCAAGAAACAGCCTGCCGTGGTCCACAGACCCCGCCTTTTCCCTTCCTGCGGCTTCCTAGACAGAGCACCCGGCTGGGAGGACAACCATGCGTGAGGCCTCGATTCTTAATCAGCTGCGTGCGGCTCTCGGGTTTCTGGCTCCTTAGAAAGTGTGGGGGGACCTTGGCACATGAGAGAATATTCTAGAACCAACCAGTGACTTGGCACACTCAAGTGTGCTCCGTCCTCTGACGTTTTAGGATTAGGAAAAGTAATTGACTTGTATGTCATTTGGAACGTAAAACCTATTACTCAATGCTTGTTAGGGAAGGAAAGCTCTTTGCCCTTTTGTGTCCTGCGATGGGGGCCTGCACTTTAACAGAATGTTTGGTCGAAGGGGAGAAAGGAATACAAATTTTCTTAATATTTTTGCCTGCAGAGGAAATGATGGTAAAGAAGTGTTAGACTTGGGAGCTGGTAGACCCTGCACAATAAAGGAAAGAGGGTTTGACTTCAGGGAAGATAAGTGGTGGGGAGTGAGTAGGAAGTACATGAGGGGAATGAATAGAAGATGGGGTTGTTTCACTCCCGTCTCCTGGGAGGGGATCAGGCGTCACCCTCTCTTCCTGGCACGGAGGGAGCAGGGTCGGGCACCTGCACACAGGCAGCTTGTGCCCCGCTTCTGGGAAGAGCAGGGAGGGTGCAGAATGCTTCCCACGTCTGCTGATTGCCGTCGAATGCTCATACAAGGTGACACATGTGGGGCTGACACCGTCAGAGCCCTTCCCGCATTACCTAAGGAAACTCTTTGTAGTGAGGATTTCTCCATCTGGCGTCTGCCTTCACCATCAGTGTGTTGCATGTGGTGTTTGACTTGGGAACGAGCTACACGCTCAGGTATCATAACTGCTTGGATGCTGGTATGGGTTTGCATATGTTTGTGTAAAGATGGAATACAACTTTCTCAAAGAGTAAAGGCGTTCGGAAGAAATGAACTGGAGTTGCTGAAGAAGTGAACCAGAGGCTGGCGCCGTGGTTCACTAGGCTAATCCTCCGCCTAGCGGCACCGGCACACCAGGTTCTAGTCCCGGTCGGGGCGCCGGATTCTGTCCCGGTTTCTCCTCTTCCAGGCCAGCTCTCTGCTGTGGCCAGGGAGTGCAGTGGAGGATGGCCCAAGTCCTTGGGCCCTGCACCCCATGGGAGACCAGGAGAAGTACCTGGCTCCTGCCATCAGATCAGCGCAGTGCGCCGACTGCAGCGCACTGGCCGCGGCGGCCATTGGAGGGTGAACCAGCGGCAAAGGAAGACCTTTCTCTCTTTCTCTCTCTCTCTTACTGTCCACTCTGCCTGTCAAAAAAAAAAAAAAAAAGAAAGAAAGAAAGAAAGAAGTGAACCAGAGCTCTGTTAGCCCCCTTGGGAGGAGTGCACTGCTTCTGGGGGGGTTGTGTGGCATGGTGGCCACCAGCGGAGGAAGTGCATCCTGTCTGTGGTTGACACAGGGCCACGAGGACATCAGCGTGGATGTTGGGAATATGGGAATGTCCTAATTGTTCAGATATTGGGGTATTTCAAAGAGGTCTCCCTCCCCCCCCCAGAGGTGCTTTCCTGTTCTCCCTTGTTGAGGTTCTTTGTGGTAGTTCCACATCGGGGAGATCCATTTCTTATCTTCATCCATTCGGGCTCGGGTTCCAGCGTGTCGGTGATGACCAAGAGTTGTTTGAATGGAAAGGAAAGTGTGGTAGGGAAGCCTTGTGCGATCTGTCGCGAGGAGGACACAGAAGGTGCAAACTTGAGAAGCTTGCTTAGGAAGGACTGAAGAATCTCATAGCTCAGATGGATTCTCCTTAAAATCAGGACCAACCTCAGGCTGATCAGATGGTATTCTCATTTCAGTATCCCCTCCCTCACCTTCCCCCAGTATAGTTTTATTGCTATTTCTAAAAAAAAAAAAAAAAAAAAAAAAAATTAAGGCGAGGGTCAGCAAAGTTTATTTTTAAAAGCACAGATAGTAAACATTTTAGACTTAGCACATCAAGAGGTGAAATTGAGAATATTTTGTAGGTGCTTATTTGACCGTTGAGAAGCATAGAAATATTCACAGATTTTAATTCCTCCAAAAAACACAGAAAGGCTAGATTTGACCTGGAGGCTGTAGTTTGCTGACTGCTGCCCTACAGAATAGGTATTTAAAATTTTTCCCTGGAGAAATCTTTTTTTTTTTTTTTAAGGAATACAGATTTCATAAGTACAACTTGAGGAATATAGTGACTCTTCCCTCCATACCTGCCCTCCTACTCCACCTCATCCTCCCCCTCTCCTCCCCAGTCCCATTCTCCATTAAGATTCATTTCCAATTAACTTTGTACACAGAAGACTAAATCTATATTAAGTAAAGAATTCAACAGTTTGCACACACACACACAAAATATAAAAAACTGTTTGAGAACAAGTTTTATGAGTTAAGTTAGTATGTTAAGTAAGGAGTTCAAAAAATAGTATGAAGAAGAAAAAAACACTGTTCTCAGCAGTCAAGACCAGGGGTGTTCAAGTCATTGCTTCTCCAGTGTCAATTTCACTTCTACAGATTGCATTGTAGGGGCTCTATTAGTTAGCAAAGATCAGGTACTTGTCCCTTCGGGACTGGCTAATTTCACTAAGTATTATGTTTTCCAGATTCATTCATTTTGTTGCAAATGACCAGATTTTTTTTACCGCTGTATAGTATTCCATTGAGTACATATCCCTTAATTTCTTTATCCAGTCTTCAGTTGACAGGCATTTAGGTTGGTTGCCATTTTTCCATAAATATTCTTATTTTTTACTTTGGATTTCCTTTGTGCATTTACTGGGAGATTTTCTTCCTGTACCTGAAGACCCTGTTTCTGTTTTTCCTTAAGCATCTTCTGCAGGGCTGGATGAGTGGTGAAAAATTCTTTCAATTTCTGTTTGTTATTTTCACCTTCATTCATAAATGAGAACTTTGCAGGGTATAGTATCCTGGGTTGACAGTTGTTTTCTCTTACGATTTGGAATATATCTCACATTCTCTCCTAGCCTGGAGGGTTTCTGATGAGAAGTCCGCCGTGAGTCTAATTGGAGATCCTCTGAAAGTAATCTGGCATTTCTCTCCTGCACATTTTAGAATCTTCTGTTTATGTTTTCTGTGGATAGTTTGGTTACAATGTGTCGTGGTGAATATCTTTTCTGGTCATGTCTATTATGAGTTCTGTATGCTTCCTTTACCTGAATATCCCTTTCTTTCTCCAAATTAGGAAATTTTTTTTGTTATTATTTCACTAAAAAGGCCTTCTAATGTTTTCTCTCTTTCCACACCTTCAGGAACTCCTGGAACCCATATGTTTGGTCGTTTGATAGTATCCCATAGATTACCGTGATTTTTAGTTGTCTGACTGTATAACTTCCTGTGCTTTGTCTTCTAAGTTGGACGTTCTTTCTTCTGCTTCACTGATTCTGTTGTTAAGGCTTTCCACTCCATTTTTTATTTGTTCTATTGAATTCTTCATTTCCAAGATTTCATTTTTATTTCTCTTTAAGATCTCATTTTGTGGGAGAAATTTTCTTTCATGTCATGTATGGATTTCATTAGTTCATGGGTTTGCTGCTGATTACTTCTAAGTTATCCATTTTTTGAATTCCCTTTCTGGCATTTCTTCAGTGCCATCATCTTCACAATCTAGTATTGAAGTGTTGTGTTCTTTTGGGGGCATCATATTGTCTCCATTATTCTTGTTTCTTGAATTTGTGCATTTGTTATTCAGTATTTGTGGAGATACTCTTGGTTTCTTTTTTTGTGTGTGTGTATTTGTTTTGTTTTTATTTTTGCTGTTGTGGCTTTTGTCTTCCTACTATTCCTCTGTAGATAAGTGGAGTGTCTGCTTTCAGTAGATACCTGGAGGCTTACAGTGGGTGTGGCCAGGGAGCTCTGTTCAGTGCTCCAGGGTGAAGGTCATATTTGAGGTGACACACCCAGGTTTGGCATGGTAAATCTCTCTTTTTTTTAATCAGATGGGAGGTTTGTTCTTGTCTGTTGGCATAGACTCAGCTGAGCTCCTCCACTCAAAGAAGACCGATGCCTGGGTGCTAGTTTGGTATATTATTATTTGGGTATATTATTCATCTGCTCTGCCCCAAGGACCACACAAAGGGTCTGTGCAGTCCTCAGTGTAAGTTCAGATTCCCCAGCAATGTTCCTCGCCAGGTAACCAGGGAGTCCTGATCTTGTGGAGCCTCCTACAGTGACTGCCCAGTGTCCTAGCCACACCCTGAGTCCTCCCACACAGCCTCTGTGTTTTCACAGTCCCAGCACACAAGCCTCCCACAGGCATGAGCACCCAGCCCCGTCTGTTCTCCCCGCCAGACTCAGGAGTCTTCCCTTGGCTGATTGCTGGGCACAAACATGAGCTGGCACAGCTGTTATGTGTGTCCAAAATGGCACCTGCTCTCCATCAGCCTGTTCCAGGACACAGTTGCAGGAGGAGAGAGAAAATATGCCCCCCCCTTTGCTTTTCCATTTTAAATATTTATTTATTTATTTGAAAGTCAGAGTTACACAGAGAGAGGAGAGGCAGAGAGAGAGAGAGAGAGAGAGAGAGAGAGAGGTCCTCCATCTACTGGTTCACTCCCCAGATGGCCACAATGGCTGGAGCTGCGCCGATCTGAAGCCAGGAGCCAGGAGCTTCCTCAGGGTCTCCCACATGGGTACAGGGACCCAAGGACTTGGGCCATCTTCTACTGCTTTCCCAGGCCATAGCAGAGAGCTGGATGGGAAGTGGAGCAGCCGGGACTAGAACCGGTGCCCATGTAGGATGCTGGTGCTTCAGGCCAGGGCGTTAACCCGCTGTACCACAGTGCCGCCCCCCAACTTTGTTTTTCCTTCTCTAGTTTTGTGAGTACACTACACCCCACGGGGCTCCAAGCCAGGTTCCCTCCAGGCTCTTCCTGCAGCTTTATTGCCAGTGGCTTGGGCTGTTGTAGCCTGGCCTCACCTTGCTCCCCAGTGCTGGTGCAAAGGCCGGGGGCTGCTGGGTCCTGAATCGTCCTCACCCTCCACGCGGGTCCATGTGTCCCTCCAATTTATGTAGAGTTTCCTCTGCTGTTTCCTCCTAACTCTTCCGTGGGACTGCACCCCTTCCACTCTTTTTAAACTATCTTCTCCTAGACTAGAGTGGTAAGCTCCCTCCTTGTTCCGCCATCTTAATCCAGTCCCTCTATTTTCTTCTAAAAATTTTAACAGACACATCAAAATATACTTATGGGGTCCTGTGTGGTGTTTCATTACATGCATGCCTTATGTAATGTCCAATCAGAGTAGATTCATTGCTCTCTTCCAACGTCAACGTCTCTTCATAGTGCAAGCACCCAAACCCATCTTCTATTTTTAATAGAGATATCTACACTATGGTAGCATTATCAGTAGTCACCAAACCATGCAACAGGAGCCCAGAACTTCTCACTTCATGTCTGTCCATCAACCTTTCCCCACCCCCTCCTCCCCCTTTCTCTTCAAACCAGTCTCAACAGGATTTGGAAAACAATCTTTGTGCTTCTGTTAGATTTGATGTCAGACGTTTGGGACTTGCACAGTTACTGATCTGATGTTGGTAGTTAGCAGACATCGATAGAGGTTTGTGCAGTGAAGAAATTAATGGGCAGACACTCATGTGTGCACGGGCACACGCTGTGTGCTCTGAAAGGGTGCAGGTGCAGAGCTGACAGCCTGTCCGGTGTCCCCCCGCCAAGCTCCACCGAGAAAATGTGTGTCGTGGCGCAGCTGGTTCCTTCCGACTGCTCCCCCCCAAGGAACGACGAGAAGCGCTGGTGTTTGAGACGGTTCTGTCTTTATATGGCAGGTGCAAGGCGAGGCCAAGCCCATTTTAGATTTGAACAAAAGGAGCAATTAAACACAGAAGGCACTGGCGTTGGCACTGCCAGCTACTCTGCCACGTAAGTCCGTGCCCTGTTCTTAGCTTTGCGAACCGGTGCTAAATTTAAGCTGAATCACCCACCGGTGAATTTCAGGAAATGGGTTGGAGAATTAGAGTGACGTAGAACGGTTTTGAAGCAAAATGGCAAATGTCTTGAAATTTGTTTAATGGAAGCTACAAGTGAGACCAGATCAGTCCTTTGATAGTGATGTGATAGTTTTTTTTTTTAAATATCAGTTGACGGGTCTATTCCCCCCCCCAAAGATTTATTTATTTATTTGTTTATTTTTAAGGATTTATTTATTTATTTGAAGGGCAGAGCTACAGAGAGGCAGAGGCAGAGAGAGAGAGAGAGAGAGAGAGAGAGAGAGAGAGAGAGAGAGAGGTCTTCCATCTGCTGGTTCACTCCCCAATTGGCCGCAATGGCCAGAGCTGCGCCGATCCAAAGTGAAGAGCTTCTCCTGGTCTCCCACACGGGTACAGGGGCCCAAGGACTTGGGCCATCTTCCACTGCTTTCCCAGGCCATAGCAGAGAGCTGGATCTGAAGTGGAGCAGCCAGGACTCAAACCGGCGCCCCTATGGGATGCCGGCACCGCAGGCAGCGGCTTTACCCACTGTGCCCCAGCACCGGTCCCTGTTGTGATTTTTAATGGCTCAAAGAGGAAGACTCACGAGAGTAAAGGCCTCAGCAAAGTGGACGATGGCCGAGTAGAGGCACGTGCAGAGCTAAACAAGACAGGTGTCTGAGGGAGAGATGGAACAGAGCAGAGCAGCCCAAGACCCCACGCTGCACCCAGTGCCTGCTCACAGCTGCCAGTGCCACCAGCCCTGGGAACAGTGCTAAAATCATCCTCATAGGAGGGGTGTGTGGCCTCCGAGCCACATAGCTGGAAGGCACCGGAGCTGGGCCTTGAACCCATGTCTGTCGTTGGCACCCCCAGGCTCTTCCTCTGTGCTGTGTCTCAGCCACCTGTCCCCAAGGCAGAGCCGGAAGCCACAGGAGCACGAGGAGTCCCTGGCAAGAACCTTGAGCAACAACCGGGTCTGCAGCCAGGGCCGCAGCCCCCTCCGGAGGCTGGGTGAGGGACTGCGTGCGTGTAGCTCAGCTCAGGATCACTTTTGCCAACAGGGAACAAGTCAGGATGCAATGGCGCATTCTTCCCCCTCATCATGGCTTAGAAACACCCTCGCCACAGATAGCACCACTGGATGGGAAGTGGAGCAGCCAGGACTCGAACCAGCGCCCATATGGGGAAGGAGGTGGCAGGCACGCAGGTTGTGCGCGTTTGGGTGCGTTGCAGCTGGTGTGCGGAAGTCAGCTGCTCACGTCTGAGAGGTTAGAAGTGGGCGTGATCCTCCAGGAGGGGCCCGTGGGAGGCGTCTGTTTGGAATGTTTTCCCACTGCCTCCTGGTTCACTCGGATTTGTTTGCTAATGTCTTTATCATAATGCCTTCCACTCCTTGATTTTTGTACAGGTTCTCCCCCCCCCCCCGCCCCGAACTTTTCATGTCCTGGGACTGATATAAGAAATTTTCTTTTTTGATTGCTGGGTGGGACATCTAACACAGCGGTTAAGACGTTGCTTGGAATCCCGTATTCCGTGTCGGAACGGCTGGGTTCAGGTCTCAGTGTTGCTCTAGATTCCAGCTTCCTGCTAATGTGCACCCCGGGAGGCAGCGGAGATGGCTTAAGTAGCTGGGGCCCTGCCACCCCATGGGACACCTGGATTAAGCTCTGGGCTCCTGGCTTCGGCCTGGCCCAGGCCCAGCTGTTACAGGAATCTGGGGAGGAAACCAGTGAACAGAAGATCAACCTCTCTCTCTCTCTCTCTCTTTCTCTCTCTCTCTGCCTTTCAAATGAAATGAACATAAATAAAATAACTTAAATATGTTTGCTTATCCCCACTAGTATCTGTTGAAATGCGTCCATCACGAGGTAGGAGATGCCGGTGTTGAAAGGGGAAGTGAGTTCTCCCCGAATTGGCTGCTGCCGACAGCACCTGAGCCGGCCCGCGTTCCTGCTGCATCTGATGCGCAGGTGCGCACCCGGGCTGCACGCTGGGTCACCTGGGAGCCGTACGACTCCCGGGTCTGCGCCCCACAGGGTGACTCTGATCCCAGGCCTGGGCAGGGCCGACACCTGGGCAGGTGCAGGCTGCTCTGGACAGTCGGACGGTGATCGGCGGTGGAGCTCACTCACCTGCCAGCCCCGCTTACTCCTACCCTGGGGTCCCTAATACATTGGCCCGCCCTCCTCCGGTTTTCAGTAGGTGTCGTACATAACTAGGAGTCCCAGTTGAGACTGGGAGCCCCAGTTCCTTCAGCGATGTTTGTTATAATCTCGTCTACAGCATAGACAGCCTCTGTTGCCATGTGGTACGTTTCCTCTGTTTGTTCATGGGATGCAAGCATGCAGTGGCCTGTTTCTAGTTCTTCCCCTAGCAGTCCCGAGTCCGGCCTGTGGCACCACGGTCAAGTTGCTGCTTCGAGTGCCCACAGCCCAGATCGGAGCCCCTAGTTGTTGAGTGAATCCTGCCTCTGCTTCCAATCCAATCCAATCCAGTCCTGCTAATGCATACTCTGGGTGGAGCTCCTGGCTCCTGGCTCCTGGCTGCAGCCTGGCCCAGTCCTGGCTGTTGCAGGCGTTTGAGGGGTGAACCAGCAGCCAGGAGACCTCTCTGCCTTTCGTGGGTACCGTGAAAGAGACCAGCAGAGCAAACACAAGAGGGCGCTCCTTCGTCATCGCCTTCTTAGGCACTTGGAGAAGATCTGTCACTTAAACTGCCCCTCATGTCGTTCCTCGTGGGCCACCTAAATCTGTGGGGAGTCAATTTTTTATTTTTGCTTCTCCCTGGAAAGTTACAAAAAAATTAGAAATCGAAGAGGAAGCACTAAAAAAGAAAGAAAGAAAGAAAATTCTCGTGATTTAGAAGTTGTTCCAGATGTTCTGGGGAAAAAAAAAAAAACAGACACACAGCTGTTACTCTGTGAGTCAGTGTCAAGGTCAGGGTCAAGGTCAGGGTTGTCTTGGCCGTGGGGCAGAGGACTCTTGCTGCTCTGACACCCACCATCTGTCTCTGTCATCCCTGACTTGTCCGGGCTGGTTCCTGCAGAGACAAAGCATTCCTGCTTTAGAAAACCTTTTTTTCTTGGCCACATCAGCACGATCAAATATTTCTACAGCTAAACAGAATGACATATTGGCTTGAAAGAATTACCCACACCCTCGCATCCATTTAAAAATAATAATAATATAATGAAAATAAAAAGCCGGTGCTGCCACTGGGAGCCCGTGGGGAGCGTGGTTTTTGTTAGCTGTGGTGTGCATGCTGTGTGTCCGAGCCCACGTTCCCCTGGAACCAGGAGTGTGTGACGGGAAGCTGGCCTTGGTCTCTCTCGCCTCACCCTTCCCCCAGGCAGCACCCGGCCTGTGCACCACCGCTGGGGCCCAGGCTGGACCACAGCTGTTCTGGAAACATCTATGAGGTTTCCCCCACCGACTCTCAGATGACATGGAGGCACTGAGTAAGGGGCCCCTGACCCAGGGGTGTGGCTGCTGGCTTTAGGAACCTGGGGTCATCCAGTCCCTGAGCGCCTTGAATCTGCCCTGAAAACAAAGGCGGCAGAGGGAGAGGTGGGTGCAGCCAGGTGCACCCTGGGATTTGCGGTTCAGATCGCTGACACCCCCGGGGTCTTTCCAACCCTGGGAGACCAGACAGGCCCTGCCCCAGCCCACACCCACCTGACAGCACAGAGCGCACCTGTTAACCCTTGGCGGTCCCCTTGTCTCCCAACACCTGTAGTGTTAGGGTTTTGTCCCGTATTTATTTATTTCTGTGCTGTGGAAGCCCCATATTTTTACTTATACTTTTAATTAATATGAAGAGAACAGATTTCAGGTAGTTCATAGGCACAGTTCTAAGAATGCAATGATCCTTCCCTCCCTCCCTCTTCTCTATTTTATAATCAAAGCTGTTACACTCCACTAAGTAAAGAGCCCACGGTTTAGCAGGAATTCTGACAAGGGTATAAACAATCATCAAATCCCAAAATGTGAACTTCACTCGTAGACATTCAATTTTTTTATACTCTGGATATTAGCTACCACAGACCAGAGAGAACCGGTGGTATTTGTCTTTTTGGGTCTGGCTTATCTCACTAAGCCTAATGGTCTCCATTTGCATCATTTTGTTGCAAAAGACATGGCTGAGTAGTATTCCATCACCCATATATACTACATTTTCTTTTTTAAACTAAAAATATACATAATAATATAAAGTATATGAGACAGAGATCTTCTGTCTGCTCGCTCACTTTCCAAATGCCCACAACAGCCAAGGCTGGGCTGGGAGGAAGCCAGGAGCTGGGAAACCCATCTGGGTCTCCTCTGGCAGTGGCAGGGGCCCAAGGACTGACACATCATCCCGTGCAGGATGCTAGGGTTGGGAGCACAGCTGTGACTTGAACCCAGGTCCTCTGGTATGGGATGCAGGAGTCCTAACAGCACCCGGACCTCTGCACCAAGCACCTGTCCCTCCTTTTTGTTTTTATTGCTGTGAAACCTACATAGCCTAAACTTCATGATCTAAACTGTCCCAAGTGTGTGCTTCTGCTGTGTTAAGTACATCCGTCATGCTGTTCATCCATCCATCCATCCATCCATCCATCCATTTGCAGAGTGCTCACATCTTATTAAACGGAACACACAGTATCTGTTCACTGGGAGTGTCCCATCCCCCATGGCAGCTCCAGTCCACTCTCTGACCGTCCTGGGGGCCTCATATAAGTGGAATCCACAGCTCTGTTTGTGATCGGCATCTTTCTCTTGGCCTGACATCCTCAAGACTCCTCCATCCTGTAGCAGGTGGCAGAGGTCCCTCCCTTTTCAAGGCTGTATACTGTTCCATCATGAGTGGCTTTGGCTTGTATGTGCATAGATCAAGCGTGTTCCCCCAAACATTTGTGTGCTGGAGCCTTGGCCCCCAGTGTGGTGGTGCCTGGAGGTGCAGGTTGGGCAGATAACCTGGCCGTGGGCTCTGCCTTGGGTAGGGTTGATGCTGAGTCGGCTCTCACGACAGCAGGCTATGATGGTGGGAGGCCCATCCACATGCGTTCCCCGAGGACTTGGCATTCCACACTCCTAAGGTACATTGCACACACATCCGAACGGAAGGCCAGTGGCCACGCGGGACATTCCGTGATACCTACATGTTACGTGTTTTTTTTTTTAACCAACACATTGAGGCCACATGGCTGAAGGAGTTGGGTTGCAGGCTCTGGTATGTCTGGACCCAGAGCCCCCCTTGCCCGATAAGTGTTTATGGAGTAAATGAGCAAGATAATCTGGTAGCAGTTCATTTCACGTGCATCTCGGGCATGTCATGGCTGCTTGCACTCAAAACGTCATGGTTGTTTCTCAGCCCTTGTCTGGACGCCTGTGGAACTGTGGTCTTCCTGTGTTTCACTTGTTGAATTTTGTGGTTAGTGGTGCATTAAGCCTGCGCTGAGGAAGTGGATTAAAACCATGTTTCTTGGAAAAATTTAAAAAAAAAAAAAAGGTAAGGCAGGCAGATTGGGGGTGGAAGGGAGTATGGTTATTTTCTTAGAATTGTGCCTATAAGTACATGGAATCTGTTCTCTTTATACAGTACAATTTAACAAATTTTAAAAATCCCTTCTGTCTTCAGTTTTTGTGAAACTCGACTCTGGACAGTGCTTTGATTTGTGTCTGCCACTAGGGGGCGACAGAGCAAAGTGGAGGAACCGAGCTTTCCTTTAAAACCCAGTTCAGCATTGCCTGGCCACCTTGGAAACGTGAAACAGTGCAGGTGTGCAGAGCGCTGTCGGGACACACCTGCTGAGCCCCTGGGCTTCTAGAAGGGACAGAGAGACGTCTGGCTGCATGCTGGGGGAGGCGTGTGGGGTGCTGAAGCTGCCGCAGCTTGTCACCAGGGGGCTCTTCTCTTTCTTTGGGGAACAGGAGAGTTAGGGACCCCCAACCTCAGCAGAACGGCTGTGTGTGCTCCTGTGCGGGCCCAACACCCCTTCCTCCGTCGCTGAAGATACAGAAGTGTCGACTCCGCTGGCGCGGTCCCTGCCTTGCTTACCCAGAATGCTGCCCTTCGGTCATCACACTTGACCGTGGCCTCCCTTCTGACCATCAGAACAGACAGCACAGTGCTGTTTGGACGTCGGGCAGCCCGAGTGAGCCGGATGCTTGCTAAACACAGTGGGCTTTTTGGGAGTTCTTGGATGATGCTGGAGAAGGAGTGTCCCCTGCACAGCCAGCCTCCTGTGGCTGCAGTGGGGCTGGCCCCACACACAAGCGTCCATTACCATTTCATCAATGGATTGTCTAGTGCTTTTGGCCAACGGCAGCCCTTTGCCTGCCAAAAGTCGGCCCTGGCTTTGCTGCAAGGCTAAGGTTTGCAGGGGGACCAGTGGGTGACCCACCAGCCAGCCAGTCACCTTGCCGGTTGGTTGCCTGATTTAGGCAGGCGCAGAACTGGCCCCGGGGGGCAGGCCGGCAGGGCTGTGCGAGGTGACCTGCTAGGGCTCAATTAATTCCAGGGCCTGTGATGGCAGAAATAGGCGTTCTCCTGGGCACACGCTTCTGTGTGTGGTTGGAAATCAGATGGCTTGTAGGGGCCGTGACTCTCCAAGGACCAGGCTGTGCGTCTCTTCCTCCCGTGGCTGGGCAGCCGCTGCGGGAGCCCGTGCAGTCATGCCCGTGCCCCAGGATTCCTTGTGCTCCCTGTGGACTCCACGGGGAAATGCTGCTTGCGCTCCTAAAAACTGATTTCAAAGGCAGAGAGACAAAGAGAGAGACGCAGAGAGAGAGAGATCCTCCATCTGCCGTTTCACTCCCGCCCCCGGAATGCTCCAAACAGCCGGGGTTGGGCCAGGCCAGAGTCGGGAGCCCAGCACTGCATTCGGGTCTCCCGCGGGGGTGACGTCGTGGATGGTGAAGGAGTTCACCAGCGAAGGACGCAGGGAGGCATGAACAGAGTTAGGTTTTATTAAAATACTCTGCAAGGGAGCAGTGGATGAGCTGCCGCCACGGTGATGACACTCTGGAATCTGCGTATCTCAGGCAGGGTGCTGCTAGCTGGGGGCTTTCCCGTCACTAGTGACTTCCTTACTGCTGGGGGTTTTCACGAGGGGCTCCCTTATCGCCAGGAGCCCAGGGCCCCAGCCCCCGGAGCCATCGCCTGCTGGCTCCAGGGTGTGCGTTAGCAGTACTCTCATTGGCTCTCCATGTCTGTGCGTTTCAGTAAAGAGGTAGAATGAGTGTTGGTGGTTTAAAACGTAGCTACAGCTGGGTGCCCAGGGGAGCCGGCCACCTGCCTGATCCGTTCCGGCTGGACCCATCTGTCCCCTTCCCAGTGTTTTCCGACACTTGGTGCAGTCGCTAGGAATTAGGGAAGGCGATGCTTCGCTCAACTGCAATTTCTGCACAGCTTTCTCAAGTTCTCGGAATTCATCCACGATGGCTGGTGAACCCACGCCGTGAGGCCGACAGTGCGCAAGTGGAGGAGGGGCCCGCGCCACTGCCCGGCCGGCGACCATGCACACTGGCCTCTTGAGCCCGTGGCTTCTGTCCCTGCGGCTTCTGGTTCACGAGTGCCGTATTTCTGACCTTGGGTGGTTCCAGCCGCCCACCCGCCCCAGGGCCAGACTTCAGCTTCCCTCTCACTCCGGAAGTCTGCAGGCGCACCGCTCCCAGCGTGTTCCACGAGAGCAGGGACAGCGCCGACTGCTGGCGCCAGACGAAGCCCTTGCGGGTGCCCTGGCCCGCGGCTGGGAGGCGACATCGCAGGGGCTGCAGCCTGGGGCCTGTTTTGACCACGGAGCTGCATCCTTGCTGGCTTCTTTCACTGCCTTTCATCTGCTTCTTCCTGTTCGGGGAGTGAGTGAATTCACTTTCCCCGTCCTGTTTAGGAAACGCTTCTTAGTGGCTGTTTGGAAAAGCTGCTGGTTGCGGGTTGACTCCACCCGGAAGTGGGGGGCTGTGACATTGAGTTGCTTGTTCCTTGACCTGCAGGGCGGAGGTGCTGAGCTCTGAGGGGACATGGGAGGCTCCAGGCAAAGCTCATCGGGCCAGGGGAGGAGACGGCTAAACTTGACATTTTAAAGACTAAAAGAAGAAGGGACAGTAGTGGGGACAGTTCCTTTAGGCGTCACCAGGACATGCGTTCCTTGGGAGAACTTCTGAATCCCTGAATTAGAACCTGGGAAACTTGCATTGCGAATGCCGAGGCTGTGGCTTGCAGCTTCTACCTCTGGCGTCTCTTGGGTAAGTCAGTCGAAATTCAGCAGGAAAACAGTTGAGTCTTCCGATTCACTTCTGAAATGAATGTATGTGGTGTGAGTGACAACAGACTATTCGGTCTTGAGAAATAACCACTCTTGGTGGGGGAGTCGTTCATTCTTTTTTGTCTTTTTAAGGGAAGGAAAAACACTTAATCCTTGACTCAAATAGATGCCTGCTTCCATCAGTTGCATTTAATTATTCCTTAATTCCTGCAATAAGCCAACAGCTGTAATGCAGCCATGATACACATACCATCCCAAACAAGTCTGAATGGGAAAAACAATATGATGATTCCCACTTGTCTAGAGATGCATCTACTGGGCCGCGTCCGAGTTCCCGTGCTTGTCTTGTGTGCGTGAGCATTCTCAAGTGAGGAAGAGGAAGGAAAGCCACGTGGAAACCCCACGGGGTCGTCTGAGGTTCATGTGGGGTGTCAGACTCCAGGGGAGCGCCTCACTGTACATGGGGAGAATCCCTCCAGTGCCAGGTGACAAATACCTGAGCTTGATGGGAGCAAAGGAAGAAGCAGGGAAAAGCGGAGGTGGATCCCAGCGAGGAGACAGACCACGGCAGCCAGGTGTGGTTTCCTTGTGATTTCCTTGCGCGGACTTGAACTCAGGAGGGCAGGAGCACACCGCCTCACTGACCACCTACGCCTGACCTCTGCTGGTTGCTCTGCAAACCCTGTGCAAGAACAACGTGGGCAGGTGCAGGAGGTGGAGCCCACTGAGCTGTCCCTTGGCGTCCAGTTCCAGGACCCCCCCTCCCCTGTGATAGCGAAGCCTGCAGCTGCTCCGGATCCCTCTTTAAAAGATCATGGTCTCTGCATAGCCTCCTCTGGGCCTGGAGTCATCTCCACGTGACCTCCAGTAGCTGATACGATGCCAGTGCCACAACAGTCACTGTTGTCCTGTGTAGCTTCGGGAACGGTACCTTGGAAAGAAAGTCTGCATGTTCAGTGCACACACAGCCGTTGTAAGCTGCCAGCATGTCCCATCTGCAAAGACAAAGGGCCGACTGTATACACAGCAGGAGCTAGGAAGGGTAGGAGCCAAATAGGTATAGGCCTGAGATCTTCGATGGGACTTATGGGGTTCAGAGCTCTGAGCTCTAGAACAGCCTACGGCCGTCACCAGTGCTCTTACACATTTGTCTGCCGTCTGGACTGGTTGGCTCATACAAAACTTCTGTCTGGAGATTCCGAGTTTCCGTGCTGTCTGTCCACAGGAAAGCTATCAGAAGGTGAGCAGGGGATGCCTGGGATTGGCCGCGACAGCGTCCCGCCTCCCTGGATGGTTGTAAAGGTGTCAACCCCTGCCTCTGCTCCATGAGGGGGGAGGCGGGGCTTCCGCTCTGCAGGAGACAGCTGCAGACTTGCTGCCGTGGACACGAAGGTTTGCAGGCATGCACCCGGCCGTTGAGGGAGAACCCTTGGAGAGTTGCTGCCTGCAGTGTTGGCAGTATGCTGGGTGTGGCTGTGGGGTCCCCTGCCTGCTCGCCAGCATTCAGGGATGCACCTCACTGCACACTTGGCAGTGCAATGCACTCACCATAAGTCGTAGCCGGCTAAGCCGTCTGTGAGTGTGCAGTTCAGTGGCACTAAGTGCTTTCACGTTGTGATGGGGCCATCACCAGCTCCCATCTTCCCAAACTGAGATGCTGTGCCCATTACACAGCTCCCCATCCCCCCACCCCCACCCCCAGCCCTGGCAACGCCCCGCTCTGCCTTCAGTCTCTGAGTCTAAGCACTGTGGGTACCTCCAATCCCAGAATCCTTCAGGACTTGTCCTTTCTTGTCCTGGCTTAATTCACTAGGCACGATGTCCTCCTGTGCATCCAGGTCATAGCAGCTACACCACACTGTAGCTTTTTTGAAAAAAAAAGAAAAAGAAAAGGATTATATTTATCTGAAAGGCAGAGTGACGGGGAGAGAGAGAGAGAGAGAGAGAGATCTCCCATTTGCTGGTTCACTCTCTAGATGGCCGCGATGGCTGTGGCCCAGCTGAAGCCAGGAGCCGGGAACTCCATCCGGGTCTCCTACGTGGCTGCAGGGGCCCAAGCACTTGGGCCATCCTCCGCTGCTTTCTCAGGCACATTAGCAGGGAGCTGGCTCCGAAGTGGAGCAGCCGGGACCCAAACCGGTGCTCAGATGGGATGCCTGCTGTACCACAAGGCCAGCCCCACACCATTGCTTTGCAAGGCTGGAGACGAGCGCATGGTCTGTGTCCCCTGAAACACAGGCCAACCCTTTGCGCTTTCTTCCTCCCGAGGGTCATGACTTGGCCGTCCTGTCTTCGTCTGGGGCTCCTGGATCTTTGTCCCTGAGAATCCTTAGCTGTAGACTCACGATGAGCCAGAAACGCAGCCATCAGAGACGTCAACATGGCTCCTTTGAGCGTGAAGCTTAGACATTCAGAGTCTTGTAGGGTACCGCAGTAGGCCTGTGCTCACCAAACAAAACCTCTAGGACAGAAACAGGACAGAAGGCTTGACACGGTTTTCTCGCAACGCGTCTGATAGAGAAATAGCGGGGAGTGTAATGTTTCGGAGGGCCGAGCCCTTTCGCCTGTTCATCTTGACATAGGCGGCCTGTTTTAAGTCACCCTTGTGGGGTGAGCTAACACGAAATCTCATTTGCAGATGTGTCCCAAACATGACGACGTCCCCCAAGTTCACTCCACATTCGCATTGCACACGGGAGGAGGATTAGACTCAAAGATGCGCTCTGGGACATCTGGGAAAAGGAGAGTGGAGGGACGAGGCGGCGTTCCCACCGGTGTGGTTACCTCGTGTCGGGCTGCTGTGCCTCAGGCCAAGCGTCCACACGCATAAATAAATCCACCAAGGAAAATGAGAATGCCATTTATAGCCGTTTCTAGAGTACAAAATTATTCTTTACTAGGCTATAAAAAGATGTCCTTAACTCTGGAATTTCAGTCCAGCTGTCACCTTTAGTAGTGTGTAGCATTATTCTTTAAAAATCATTTTGGTGGGGGCCCAGCACTGTGACATAGCAGGTAAAGCCACCGCCTGCAGTGCTGGCATCCCATATGGGCGCCGGTTTGAGTCATGGCTGCTCCACTTCCAATCCAGCTCTCTGCTATGGCCTGGGAAAGCAGTAGAAGATGGCCCAAGTCCTCAGGCCCCTGCACCTGCGTAGGAGACCTGGAGGAAGCTCCTGCCTCCTGGCTTCAGATCGGCTCAGCTTTGGCTGTTGTGGGCATCTGGGGAGTGAACCAGCAGATGGAAGACCTCTCTGTATCTCTCTACATCTCCCCCTCTCTGTAACTGTGTCTTTCAAATAAATAAATAAATGTTTTTTTTTTTTAAATAAGTAAATCTTTAAAAAGTGAGATTAGATGCAAGTGAGGAGGGAGTTAAAACAGGCAGTGGGCCGGCGCCATGGCTCACTAGGCTAATCCTCTGCCTTGAGGCGCCGGTTCTAGTCCCGGTCGGGGCGCCGGATTCTGTCCCGGTTGCCCCTCTTCCAGGCCAGCTCTCTGCTGTGGCCAGGGAGTGCAGTGGAGGATGGCCCAGGTGCTTGGGCCCTGCACCCCATGGGAGACCAGGATAAGTACCTGGCTCCTGCCATCGGATCTGCACGGTGCGCCGGCCGCAGCGCGCTGGCTGTGGCAGCCATCGGAGGGTGAACCAACGGCAAAGGAAGACCTTTCTCTCTGTCTCTCTCTCTCTCACTATCCACTCTGCCTGTCAAAACAAACAAACAAAAAAAAACAGGCAGTGGTCGCACGCCTGGCCCGATCCACCAGTGTGTAGAGTTCATTTGCTCTGAGCCGTAGGCGTGCACTTGCAAGCTTGCCTCTGGCGTTACCCTGCAAATTCTTCAGGGTTCTTGAGTCCCAGGAGAGTGCAGGATGGTACAGGACAGAGAGGCGTGGAGAGAGCTTGGGGCTGGGAAGGGGCTTTGGGAGCCAGTTCTGGTCGCCGGTGGGTGGAGTTGGTCTCCATACTTCTTGTTCTCTGGCCATCCAGGGTTGAATTTGCATAACACTGCATTGAGTTTTATATGGGACTTGGGGGATTTTCGGGTCAACTCAGTTGATGGCCAGGAAACCACGTGTGCTTTTGAGAAAGCAGACAGGTCAGCGTCGCGGGGAAGTCCGTGGGTACAACCCCTGCCACCCCACCCCGACGCTCTGGGGGTTTCACAAGACCAGTGGCCTTGGTCCTCATTTGTGCCTGGTTGTTTGGGTAGGAAGTAGTGAACTGTGTTTATCTATTTAGATACTATGGAAAGCAGAGAGGGTCAACCGTGGACAGAGTTGGGAGTGTTGTCCCCCATGTAGCATCTGATCAGGCACAGAAGTGACATCCAACATTCTGATGTCACTAGCTGAGCCGCAAACTGAGTTTGCTGGTGTCATTCACTTATCCAGTTTCTTCTGTGTCCACCTGTGTAGACGGACTCTGGATTAATCCGTTTGTAAACAAAACCGTGGTAAACATCCTTGAGTCTGTGGACAGCAATGTCCTTGGGAACGTGACCAGAAGAGCTGTGTGGTCACTGCTTCCTCTGCTTGTCCAGGTTGATGGTCACTTCCACGTCCTGCTCTTCTCCAATCGGGTGGGAGCCTCGGGGCGGGAAGGCGGAGTCCCAGCGTAACCATGGCTCATTGTTATCCACGGCAACCCCCTGCGCATGCGCACGCACACACCCATCCACACACACACACACACACACACACACACACACTGGCTTCTGCCTTTACTCTCGTGGCTCAGCTCCCCCATGACTCCTGAGTGGTGTCCGCCCTGGTTTTGAAGGATCAAAACCAGACAATCACGAGAAGTCTCTGAAGGTTGACAGCGGCTGGCTGGTCCTCGCCTGGGACAGGGACACAGGTGTTGTCGTGGGGAGGGTCAGAGCAGGTGGATTTTCCAGCCTGGCCCGCCACACCATAAGCTGTGTGAGCTTGACATTTTCCTTGGGACCGAGGTTTTGGGTTGAAGGAGCCGTGATTCAGTTGTCCCAACGATAGTGGCCCATTCACGGGTTCTTGGTCATCCAGGTCCCCTCCAGCAGCCACCCGTGAACCGTGACCTGCCGTGACTTGTGCTGTGACCACGCTGTGAGTCTGGCTCCCTTCCGCCCCACTCCAGGAACACATAAACGCCCCTTCCATAAGGCCTTTGGACTGGGTGTCTATAGGCAACTTAAATGTTTGGGTTGACTTCTTTTTAATTTAAAGATTAGTACTGGTGCCGTGGTTCCGACATCTCTCGGAACACCTACATCCCGTATCAGAGTGCTGGGCTTCAGACCACCAGTCTGCCTTGATTTCAGCTTCCTGGTAGTGCAGGAGGTGATGGCTCAGGGACTTCGGCCCCTGCCACCCACGAGAGAGATCTGCATGGAGCTTTGGGCTCCTGGAAGCAAACTGGCCCCGCCCTGGCTGTTGCGGGCATTTGGGGAGTCAGCCGGTGGATAGAAGATTCTCCTCTCTCTCTCTCTCTCTCTTTCCCTGTCTTTCAAATAAGTATAAATTTAAAATTGTTTGCAGAATTTTCTCTGGAAACACATAAAATATATTAACGTATAGAATGATATTTGCCCATTTTGTAGCTCCCTTGTGAGAATGAGCTAGCCTAAAGCAATAATAATGATTACTGTCGATTTTAATTATTGAAGAGTAAATGAAAACATTCCATTTTTATTATTATTTTTTATTTTTATTTTTTATTTTATTATTTTTATTATTATTTTATTATTTTATTATTTTTATTATTTTTATTATTATTATTGATGTAAGATGTAGATTTTTTTCCCACAGTATTACGTGGTTTCCTGTGAATGAGACACTTAAACAGTAGATTAAATTTTGTATCCATAGCTTCCTAAAGAGTCCTGCGCTTTTCCTCTCAACAATTAAGCCATGTTTAAATCAGTTTGGAAATAATTCTGCATTCCCAATTTACAGAGAACATCTAAATGCTTTGTTCCGTGTCCTGGAATTTCATTTTTAAAACTCTGAATGGACTTGTGCTTTCATGACAAAAGAAGCATTTAAAGTCTTTCTGGATGATTTTAATGAGTATGCTATAGAAGAATAATTTCAGGAATGTAAACAGTGATGAACCAGGGACACTGTGTGTCATAAACCACTCTGTTCTTCAGAAAGGACGGCTTATCAGCAGATATTATTTTATCTTATTCATTTGTTTCCAGAGTCAGTCATTTCCATTCTTTCTTCCGTGTCCTCGACCTGTTCCAATACTTTTCTCTTTTTGTCTTTAGCACTCTGTTAACTCACACTAAAGTTTCCACTATAGTTATCTGCAGTAGTTATGTTGCTTCTTGCTGAGTTTATTTTTAAGGTGTATTCATTTATTCGAAAGGCAGAGAGAGAGAGAGAGAGAGAGAGGAAGGGAGGGAGAGAGATTGAGCTTCCATTCCTTGGTTCACTCCCCAGATGGCTGCAGCGGCTGGAGCTGGGCTGATCTGGAGCCAGGAGCCAGGAACTTCTTCCGGGCCTCCCATGTGGGTGCAGGGGTCCAAGCACTTGGGCCATCCTCTGCCGCTTTCCCAGGCCCATTAGCGGGGAGCTAGATCAGAAGTGGAGCAGCCGGGACTCGAATCGGTGCTCATATGGGAGGCCGGTGTCACAGGCGATGGTTTAACCTGCTATGCTATGATGCCAGCCCTCTTGCCGAGTCTTTCAACTTCCCTATTTGTCATGTTCCTTGCATTATTCTATAAAGGTAGAGAAATCAGAAGGGTAGAGAAAATGCCAAATAAAACCACCAGCCCAGGGCTGGTGGTTGAGGCCATTTGGGGAGTAAACCAGTGGATGGATGATCTTTCTCTCTCTCTGTCTCTCTCTCTCACTCTGCCTTTTCAAATAAATAAATAAATTTAAAAAGAGAGGGATACACACACAGGGTGGGGTGAATTGTGGTCTTCTTATTTTTTTTTTTTTTTTTTTTTTTTTTTTTTTTTTTTTTTTTTGACAGGCAGAGTGGACAGTGAGAGAGAGAGACAGAGAGAAAGGTCTTCCTTTTGCCGTTGGTTCACCCTCCAATGGCCGCCGCGGCCAGCGCGCTGCGGCCGGCGCACCGTGCCGATCCGATGGCAGGAGCCAGGAGCCAGGTGCTTTTCCTGGTCTCCCATGGGGTGCAGGGCCCAAGCACCTGGGCCATCCTCCACTGCACTCCCTGGCCACAGTAGAGGGCTGGCCTGGAAGAGGGGCAACCGGGACAGAATCCGGCGCCCCGACCGGGACTAGAACCCGGTGTGCCGGCGCCGCTAGGCGGAGGATTAGCCTAGTGAGCCGCGGCGCCGGCCTTCTTATTTTTAATATATGTTCATTTCATTTGAAAGGCAGACAGACACTCAAAGAGATTTTTATCACTGATCCACTCCCCAGATGGCGGCAATGGCCGGGGCTGGGCCAAGCCAAAGCCAGGAGCCCAGAGCTCCATCCGGGTCTCCCACGTGGGTGCAGGGACCCAACTGCCTGAGCCATCACAGCTGCCTCCCAGGGTGCACATTAGCAGGAGGCTGGGTTGGAAGCAGAGCGGGGACTGACACCCAGGCCCTCCATGACAGGATGTGGGTGTCTCAAGGAGCAGTTTAACCTCTGCACTACACCCCTGCCCCTGAACGGTGAGACTGATGTCACCCCGACATCAGTGGCTGGGCCCGATTCCTACATGTGAATGATTGCTCATCGCTTAGTCCCCTTTAATGCTGCCTTTCGCTGTCATTCTCCACGGATGGCACATTTTCTAGGGGTTGCATTGCTTGCGCCCACCAGCCCTGTGTTTTGCCATTGAAAACAAACAGGGAGCAGTCCACTAGGTAAAGCTTGGCGTGACAACTTCTCTCTCAAATGAAAATGTTTGAACCTCTGGGCGTATCTGTCCTTTCTTTTCCCACGGTTTCACTCATATGTTGTTTATAAATCTTAACTCCTAAGTATGAGTCTCTGGCTCCCTGTTAGGTAAAATATTTCACTTAATTCAGCCAAAGCCATACTTGGAGCAGCCTGTGAGAATCGTTAAGTACACAGTGAGAGTCTGGTTTTTGGGTTTATTTTTTTTTTCCTTTCTCTCTTTGTTTGTGTGTTTGTTTTTAAGGAAAAAAGAAAGTGATTTTGACTCCTGCTGAACCCTCATGGTTCAGTTGCACACTGCTCAGCCAGAGCCCTGCGTGTGCCCGGGCCGTGGCTGTGCAGGGCTCACAACACACGGTCCCAGCCCTGGTACCCAGTCTGCTTTCACGTCTGCAAGCCTAATTTCTGTCTGTAATCTGATTATGCGGCGTGAGCTGGTTTAGCCTGCAGCTTCTTGCTCTGTGTTCACCACACGCTCAAGGACACAAGTGCCTGGTCGCTCTAGCCCTGCGCTGAGAAAAAAAAAAAAATCTCAACCCAATTTTGCTGAGTGCGGCCCAAGGCCATTGCTGGTTGAGACTGAGCCGTAGCGCTGGCTGTGTCTCTGAACCTGCCGTGTGCGACCATGCTCAGAAACCCAGGGATCTCCAGCTGCCTGGGAGCTCTCAAATTCTCTGAGAAGCAAGGTAAGGGGCGAGAAAGAGCCATGCATGGAGAAACCCCAGGACTGTGTTGGAGATCTGGCTCCTTCTGCTTTCTCAAAGGACACTTTAAATATCTAATTGAGGTCGTAAATGAGCTTATCTTGGGATTCCTGAAAATGTGCATGTTTTTCTGTTGTGGGAAGTTCCAGAGCCTGCCAAACCAGGGAAGCATTTATTTACATGGACAAGACGGCAGATTAATTTGGAAATGCCCAACTTCGGGTGAAATCCTGGCTGTGTTGCATTCCAGTGAAAATCATTGTTTCTAAACCAAATGCTGCACAGTCTACAGTGTTTCCTGTAGGCGGTGATGAGTGAAGGTCTCTCTCTCTCTCTCTCTCTCTCTTTTTTATCAACTCTTTGTGCGAGATAATTTGGAACAAAATATTACTTTTGCAGTGGCTTCCCGGCCAGCCCAGAGGAAAATGCATGCTTGTACTTTACTGCTGAGATGGGCTCGCTGAATCCAGACGTCTCTGCTAACACTGTTGGGAAGGGATGGCAACAATGCAAGTCTCTGATTCGGGAGTTTTCCTCTTCCAGCTGACTGCTGTCTCTTTAAATACATAACGGGATCCTTGTATCGCGGCCTGCGCCGCTTCCATTGGCTTGAGAGCTTTCGCTTTGTTGGATGGCGCTTGCGGGCCAGAGTTTCCAGACTCGGGGACGCAGGATGTGTTCTGGCGGACAATTGAGTGTCTGTGTCCGGGGTACTCTCTGTCCCCTCCTCCCCAGGCTCCTGTCCCCTAGGAAAGAAGCAGAGATCTCTATAAGCGGTTTCCTTGATTGGACACACGGTCCCCGTGCCAAAAGCTCTAAACCCGATGACTCGCTGTTAGATGGGTAATGAATTCTGTCCGCACCTGGCTTTGATTAACCCGCGCGCTGGGGACGCGTGCTTCTCCTGGATGAATTGCTAGCAGCTGTCTTTACATCATGTGTATCTCGTCTTCAGACAGCAGTGAGTGCTTGTTTTGATGTGCGATGGTTTAGATTTTCAGGGAAAGGATGAAGTCCCTGACTCTTAAGAACCGTCTTTCCAACCCCGTGTTCTTTACGACACCTCAGGGGTATTAGGCACGGGGCTGTCCCTATTTTAGGTTACCTTGACCAAATTGCTTTATTATTTTTCTCTTATTTCCCCGCTGTGGGTAGAGAGCTATGTGATTCAGTTCAGCCCGGCTTTGAATTCTCCTTGTTGCCATGACATATTTAGATGATAACATGGAACTACATAGTTTTTTTTTTTTACCCTATGGAGTGTGTCCACCACTTTCCAGGAGAGAAAAACAAAACCAAGCCAGCGCTTGCCTATGTCTGATTGGTAGGCAGCATCTGATTCTTCGAAGGTGACATTTTTGTATCCTGACTTCTTGCCTTGTGAATACCTTGTCTTCAAGTGTATGCTCACGGGCAGTTTGGAGAATGTTTTCCTGTTGGCTCGTTTGCCTTTAAACTTGCTGTGTAACGATGTCCACGTTACTTTCTTCCTTCCTCCCTTAGATTTCAACAAGAAGAACTTGAGCTTCATTGGATCCCCGCCTCGAAGAACAGCTCCAAGGTAAAGTGGCCTTTGTTTGAGAAATCCTCAGTTTGGAAGATTCGCAGTGGACTCTAAAAATCATTCTCCTGGATCCCTAACTCACGAGTTTCCGTGCGTGGTTAGCTGTTTGCCCCCGCAGAGTGGGATGGATTAGGGTGCAGCCTGCGGGGGAGTATGCTCCACCAGGAGACATTCTCTGAACTGGAGATGATCTGTGCTCACGGAGGCACAGAGCTTCGCTGCCTGTTGTGTGTGCAGACTCCGCACAGCTGCCTCTAGCTTGGGCTGTCCGTTGAACGATCTGTCCACCAAGTAGGGAAGCACTGGGGGTTTGGAAAACAAGGGTCTCCCCTCTCCTGTCCTCCCCTGCATCCCTTCTTCCCACCCGTCCTATCTCCTTCCTTCTCTCCCCGCTGTCATTGTCCACCCCTCTACCTGTCAGTGCACTCGAGTCTTACTGCCGTGTCTTACCACCCCTTTCATAACCTTGGCCCTGGCATGCCACTGGTGCTGGCTTGGCTTACCTCGTATGCTACAACCCCACGGCATAAGACACCGGAAAGGCAAAAGTCTGGGCCAGACGGGCCAGCTTAGTAGGTTTCATATTTCCATGGAGGCACCAAGCAGTGATCCCCAGGTGCCGGTGGCAACTTGGACTTCACCTGCAGGGGGACCCGTGCCCTGGTCTACCATCTGTCCACTCAGATGCCCTTCTTCCTAAAGGATTGCCTAGAGGGCCCACTGTGTTAGCATTAGAGCAGACACAGGGGACTCCATCCTCACCTCCTCCCCCGGCTGAGCCTGCCTTTGAGGCATGGTTGATCCAGTGCACCCACTGAGGAGGAAGAACCTGGGTGTGTTTCAGAGAGAACCTGGGGCATCTCACCTCGGGCGTCCCTGGCATCTTGGCTTAGTTGTAATAATAAGGACGCAAAGAGGGACAGGAAGGCATTGCTCAGACGAAGGCGGGAAAAGCCAGAGCTCAGGGCACAGGGACCCACAGGGACACAGCTCTTCTAACAGCCGTGGGTGCCGTCTCCTGCATCCACTGAGCTGCTTGTCATGACAGTGCGTGTCCGGGGGGCTGGCGGCACCAGGGCCTGTCTGCCTCCTCAAGAGAAATCCGGGCTCCCAGCCGCGAGCTGAGGGAGAGGAGAATGTCAGGGAGTGGGTTTCGCCTCGCGTGTCAGAATGAGAGCTTCAGGAGCAAGGTGAGCAAACTCAGAGGAGCCTCAGGCAGGCCTGGGCGCTGGTAGTTGTAATGAAAGCTGAGCAGCGGTGTGCACTGGGCACTGTGGTTAAGTCACTGCCCGGGCCGCTCGCACCCCCGTCACCGTGCCTGATTGGAGTCTCAGCTCCTCTGCTTCTGTCCCCAGGAGGCAGCAGCCACCAAGTACTTGGGTCTCTGCCACCCAGCTGGGAGACCTGGATTGAGTTCTGGGCTCCCTACTTCAATTTGACCCAGCCTTGGCTGTTGCAGGCATCTGGGGAGTGAACCAGTAGACAAAAGGTCTCTCTCTCTCTCTCTCTCTCTGTTTGTATCTTTCTGTCTCTGTTTCTTTCTCTCTTTCAAATAAAAATAAATAAAAATTTTGCAAATAATAACAGCAGAAGTCTACAAAACGCATACCCTGAAGAACAAAAGTAGGCATGGATTGCAAATATTTTTGCACCGAAATAAACTTGGCTTTGAAGCCCCTTCTTTGAAGTCCCCTCCCGTACCCGATGTTGCAGCAGAGACAGAGACGGCAGCAGGAGAGTGTCCTGCGCTCCCTGTGAAAGCAAATCTCCCCTCCTTGCTGCTGCGAGGCATTTAAGTAGGTTAATGGGACGTGTTGGATGAAGAGCTGAGTGCGGGAAGCAGGGGCGATGATTTCTTAGCTCCGTGGAGCAGTGGAAGGAATGGCAGCGTCAGAGAAGAGAAAGGGCTCTCAAGGTGTATCTTTACAACATGTTTTAAAATATGTATTTATTTATTTGAAAGGCAGAGTTACAGAGCGAGAGAAGGGGAGGCAGAAAGAGAGAGAGAGAGAGGTCTTCCATCTGCTGGTTCACTCCCCAAATGGCTGTAAGGACTGGGGACTGGGCCAGGCTGGAGCCAGGAGCTTCATCCAGGTCTCCCATGCAGGTGCAGGGGCCCAGAGACTGGGGCACCTTCACGGCTTTCCCAGGCACATTAGCAGAGAGCTGGATCGGAAGCGGAGCAGCCAGGACCTGAACCAGCGCCCATGTGGTACACCAGTGTTGCAGGCAGAGGCTTAACCTGCTGTGCCACAGCCAGCGCCGGCCCTCAGGGTGTTTCTGGATGCTAAGTTCTAATGTTGTGGTTACACATTCAGGCCTGTGGCCAGCTGTGATGTCAGCTGTGCCGGGAGGGATGGTCCCCTCCTGAAATGTTAGGGTCCTGAGTCTGGTTGAGGCCAGAGCCAGCCGGGCGTGTTCTTCCGGGGAGCCCTGGCATCTGAGGAGGAAGAGCAGGGCCCGGCCTCGGAGCTCAGGGCTGGGAGGCAGCCACCTTGTGGGCCGGGCGTGGACTGGGCCCTGGCACCTCTGATGGCTCCGGGGGCTGTGCCAGGGCTCTCTGGGGATCATTTGATGATCCAACAGCGTAACTCCCAATGAGTGGTTCAGAATCCGCTACCAGCGCATCCTGCCCCTGGAGCATAGAGAGGGCAGGGAGTGGAGGGCACCTCTTACCTGGCCTCTCCTGTTGATCTCAGGGCACCTGTATCCTTTGCCAGAATCAGATCTGCCAGTGCTGCCTCCGTGGAGTTAGCAGTCTCTGGCTGGGGGCAGGAGAAAGTGGAACAAACTGTAGATGGCCACGTGGACTCCAGCAGATGCTTGGCAACGTGGTGCAGACCCCGCCTGGGACACTTTCATCCTGCACCCGAGTCCCTGGGTTCAAGTCCCGGCTCTGTTTCCCATTCCAGCTTCCTGCCAATGCACACTCTGCTGATGGCTTCATTCGTTTGGGTCCCCGCCACCCACATGGGAGACCTCAGACTGAGTTCTCTCTCCTGTCTTCAGCCTGACCCAGCCCCGAATGTCATGGGCCGTCTTCCGCTGCTTTCCCAGGTGCATTAGCAGAGAGCAGGATTGGAAGTAGAGCAACCAGGACACAAACCGGCGCCCATGTGGGATGCCGGCACTGTGATACTTTTCTATAAAACAACATTTACATTCAAATATTTTTAAGTCATGGTTTTTGAGAAAAACATCATCGAAATGATTTAAGCCGCTTGGACTACATGGAAAGAGTTCACAGATGGAGTAGGAGCCCGTGAGAGAGACGCACTGGTGTGTAGCTGAGTTCAGGCACCTGCTTGTGGGGTTTCCCCTGAGGCAGGGACATGCAGCAGCTGCTGCCCAGTGGTGGAAGCCGGGCCTGGAGGGGAGGGAGCGGCATTGCAGCAAAGCCTGCAGGAGAGCCCAAGAGATTTCCTGTAGACTGGGCTTTCCATTGCTTCTGTCCCTCCATGATTTGCATGATTTGCATGGCTTGTTTAAAGAAAGCAGTTACATGTGGGGGCCCAGTGCCCGGTGACCACTGAAGACACCCAGGCAAGTGTGGAATGTGAGGGCAGTCTTTTCACTCTCTTTCCTGACTTCGTTGAGCGACAGAGAATCAAAGAAGGAGAGGTCTTCCATCCACTGTTTTACTCCTCTGATGGCTGCAACAGCCAGGGCTGGGCCAGACTGAAGCCAGGACCAGGAATTCTATCTGGGTCTCCCACATGGGTGCAGGGGCCCAAGCACTTGGGCCATTTTCTGCTGCCTTCCCCCGCACATTAGCAGGGAGCTGGGTCAGAAGTGGAGCAGCCGGGACTCGAACTGGTGCCCCTATGGGATGACGGCATTGCAACCAGCAGCTTAACCCACTGCGCCACAATGCCAGCCCTTCATTGGACTTTTTGATAAACAGAGAGAAAGGGGGAAAGAAGCAAACATAAACATGTTTACTTTTGAAAATATATTTGAACCCCACAGTCAGTGGTTTCGGCAGCTGAATATTTCAGGGCTGTGTTATTTCGTTTTGATGCAGAATTTTCCTTCTGAGATGTGGAGTTTCCTAAAGAAGAAACAGAGCTTCCCACTCCAGCTTCCTGCTAATGCACCCTGGGAGGCAGCAGTGATGGTTCAAGCAATTTGGTCCCTGCCCGCTCACGTGGGAGACCTGGGATTGAATTCCCACTTCTGGCTTCATCCTCACTCAGCCACTCCGGGGTCAGAATATTTAAATTAGCAGTGAAATAGTCCATTAAAATCACATGCTACTCCCTTAGAAAGGAACATTTCTGGGGTGATTTATTTTGTAAGAATCTAGGCTAAGCATCTATCTGAATGATATACTGAGAAGACCCACTGCCGCTTTGCAAGTTACCAGTTAGAAGTCACTGCTGATTTCAGTATCCGACTAGGCAGATTTCCTAGCATCTGAGTCCAGATAGAGAGTGGTTTATTCTCAGGACTTTCAATGAAGGAGCGAGAAGGCATGGCTCACATTCATGGAGCTAAGCCTTACCACGTGTGTATACGGTAAGAAGGATTTCAGGTGCACTTGGCTCCAAGGAAGTGGAGCAGCCGGGACTCGAACTGGCGCTCACACTGGATGCCGGTGTTTAGTGATGTACTGTGCTTAGTGTACATGTGGGGGCTTGAGTATCCGCCCCAAGGAACCCCGGCCCCGGGATGCAGGAGGCCCAGCATTAGGCTGAATGCATTTGCAGAAGTGATGGTGTCCGTTGGGCAGTAGTGGTTTCCCGGCTTCCGGGCTCTGGTTTCTCCCAGCCAAACAGCAGTGCCATCTGCCCTCTCGGACTCCACGCGTGTTTCTAAGGAGGCCGTGGAATTGTGTGCGCAGTCACCTTGGTGCATCTGTGCATGGGATCAGTGCAAGTGCTAGATTGGAGTCCTGACTCCTCTTGTCAAATACCTGTCCGTGGACAGACCATGCAGTGGTTTCCTTGTGGGAGCTTGAGGGTTAAACCAGTCCAGTAGGAGGTTTTCTCCCATCTGTGGGTTCCCTGAGATTCCCTCTCACAGCAAAGACTGCAAAGCACGTGCGTTGGGTGGTGCCAGCTCAGCACAGTCGGTTGTAAAACACCTTAGCCGCACGCCATTGCGTAGTGCATACTCACAGGGCCTGTGGGGATCACTAAGATCAGGCCGGGCCATCTGTGCAGCCTGCATCCCACATGGCATTCCTGGGCTGGGTACCTGCTCCAGCATCCTGCTCACGATGGCTCAAGTAGGTGGGTCCTTGCCACCGCCCACCTGGGAGACCTGGCTGGAGTTCCTGACTCCTGGTGTTAGCTCAGGCCAACCCTGGCCATTGCAGGTATTAGGAGTGAACCACTGATGGGAGCTTGCTTGTTCTCTCTCTCTCTGTCTCTCTGTCTCTCTCTGTCTCTCATATAAAGAAGTAAAAATTTACAAAACAACCTTGCTTCTAGAATATGCTGAGTATAGGTGACAAGCACGCAGTCCAGCCCAGTTCTTTCTCATTCTGCCTTTCCATTTCCTCTTTGGTCCCACACACCTGTGTGAGCTGTCAGACCTTCTTGGCCAAGCTTTGCGCTCTTGGTTGTTCAGAGGAGGTGTTTGTTCCTCTGACCTAACCTCATCACTGGGGCGAAGACGCGGATTTTCCGAGGAGGAAGTGGTAGCACAGAGAGGCTGAGTGAGGAGTCCACCCTTGCACAGCCTGGCCTGGGTCGGGAAGCGGCAGTGAGGGCTCCCAGGTCGGCTGTGTTCCCAGAGATGTAGCTGTTGGGCTGCACAGAAGCCAGCGTGGTAACACACGCCTGAATAAGTGAGAGAAGTTTCCAGTTCCCGCCCCACAGTCAGACTTGGCCTTGCTAACCAGCGGTCTTCGGTGCGCAGGTGGTAACAGCGGCTCCGCGTTTGTGCCGTGCGTTTGTTCGCAGCCTGTCCCATCGCGTGATTTAAGTCGTCTTCTAGACTCTTCACTAATGGGATGGCCTTTAGCTTTCAGAAAGAGTTCTCCCTTGAAGACAAGGAACAGCTCCCTAACCACAGACGAGGCATCGATGCCCAGCTCTTAGCTGCACTTCCTAAAGGTAAGGCTTTCGCTGTCTGCCCCCTTCCTGGCTCACCCGGGAACTTGCAGCGACTGACACACGATCGCTGCCCTTGCTGCTGGCCCCTCCCCGGTGTTGGCTACTGTAACCCGTAGCCTTTCGTAGCTCCGGACTGGGCTCTAACACCGGCACTCTATCCTAACCCCCTTTCTTCGTCCCAAGGCGCACGCACCTATGTTCAGTCCACCGCTACTTCCACAAGTTGCACCTGCAGTCAGATATTCGCGATATTTGCACCTGCTCTGAGCCAGGGCCTCCTAGGTTTGCCCGTGAAGGGATGTCCACCTTGTGTGTTCTTTCTTCTCACCAACTGTTACACCGGCACAAGGTGTGCGCATCTGATGAGAGAAGAGATCTGATGGAAGGGCCAATTTTTTTCCCATACTCTACAAGAGAAAAAAAAAAAAAAAACAAGATCAAACCCACAAGAAATTAGACCAGAAGAAATATTCTTTGAATAGAAGCAAAATCCAATTGGAAAGCCCTGCTGACAAATTGGAACAGACCCTGGGGAGCCGAATGGGTGAAGTGTCTGGGCATAGTCTGATGTTTCAGACTCCAGGGATTTGTCCCGCTGAAGACAACTGAACCGGGGACGTGTCGCAGTTGTCAAGCATTTGGAAACTGTCACCTGAAAGAAGGCTCAGTCTTTGTTGCTCCAGAGGCCAGGCCGTGAGAATGATATGGAGAAGGCAGTAGGCGAGATTTCACAGGAGAAAGAAACTTCCAGTAGTTCATGGCACAGCCCCCCACCCCATCTGAGAGGTGTGCGGTCTACAGCCCCCGTGTCTCGTACCCTGCATCTACCAGGTTCTTTCCTACCCACACACATCTGTGAAATGGGGTGGACCATGGGGATGGGTGTGTGGCCCAGCTGTGAAATGGAGCAGTCCTCTCCAGTCTTGGGACTCTTTATGAAAACCAAAATGAAACCAGTTTAATCTGGGCCAAACCTAAGTACTGAAGATCTGTGAATATGATCAGAATATAAAGATGAACAGATCGATGGGGCCGGGGCTGTGGCACAGTGGGTAAAGCTGCTGCTTGCAGTGCGGGCATCCCATGTGGGCGCCGGTTCGAGTCCCAGCTGCTCCACTTCTGATCCAGCTCTCTGCTATGGCTTGGGAAAGCAGTAGAAGATGGCCCAAGTGCTTGGGCCTTTGCATCCATGTGGGAGACCTGGAGGAAGCTCCCGACTCCTGCCTTTATATCATTGCAGCTCCGGCTGTTATGGCCAACTGGGGAGTGAACCAGCGGATGGAAGACCTCTCTCTCTCTCTCTCTCTGCCTCTCCTTCTCTCTCTGTGTAACTCTGACTTTCAAATAAAATAAATAAATCTTAAAAAAAGATGAACATATTGATGTCAGAAGGGCTTAGCAGAGTTGACATAGAGGGCACAGTCCCATAGGGTAAGAGTCGTTCCCATCATGCTGAAGGGCTCCTCTTCCCCTCTCTCTACCCCAGACACTTTTAGAAATAAATGCATGATCCCTTAAGGCTCAAGAACATGTAACTCTTATAGCAATATTTATTTACTTATTTATTTGAAACAGAGAGAGAAAGAGATATGGGTGAGCGAGAAATCTTGCATCCTCTGGTTCACTTCCCAGATGCTCAGAACAGGCAGGGCTGGGCTGGGCAGGACTGGACCAAAGCCAGGAGTCCAGAATTCCACGCAGGTCTCCCACATGGATGATAGAGACCCAAGTGCTTGAGCCATCACCTGCTGCCTCCCAGCATGCACAGCAGCAGGAAGCTGGATCGGGAGCAGAGCCAGGACTTGAATCTAGACATTGTGATAGGGATTTGTGGGCCCATGATGAAATCTAGAAACACGTAAGTTTATTAGGCAGTGTTGTCTAGAGAATGTATCGTCACGAGTCTAAAAGTATAATTTTCACAAACCAAAGATGATTTTATGTGTGAACTAGGTTTATGTTTCTTTTTAAAATTATTTATATTTATTTGAAAGTCAGAGTTACACAGAGAAGGAGAGGCAGAGAGAGAGAGAGGTCTTCCATCCGCTGGTTCACTCCCCAGATGGCCGCAATGGCCGGAGCTGGGCTGATCCAAAGCCAGGAGCCAGGAGCTTCTTCCAGGTCTCCCAGGGTGCAGGGGCCCAAGGACTTGGGCCATCTTCCACTGCTTTCCCAGGCTCAGCAGAGAGCTGGATCAGAAGAGGAGCAGCTGGGATTCAAACCGGTGCCCATATGGGATGCCAGCACTGCAGGCGGCAGCTTTACCCACTACGTCCCAGTGCTGGTCCCTAGATTAATGTTTCTAAATTAACAAAGTCCCTTAAATCTTCCAAGTGTAAAAAGCAGAAGATCTTCCCGCTCACAAATTTCACCTGAATGCTCTCTGGTGTTCAACCACATGGTTTTGTTCCCTGTGAATTTGGGTAGGCACATTTGGAAAGACCAAAGTATTGCCAGCAAAGTCAGAGTTGCACAGAGAGAGACAGATTTTTCTATCTGCCGGTTCACTCCCCAGATGGCTGCAGTGACCAAGCTGAGCAATGATGAAGCCAAGAGCCTAGGACTCTGTCTGGGTCTCCCCCGTGGGTGCAGGGGTCCAAGCACTTGGGTCATCTTACGCTGCTTTCACAGGCACATTAGCAGGGAGCTGGCCTGGAAGTGGAGCAGCCGGGTCTTGAACCTGTACCCATATGGGATGCTGATGTTTCAGGCTGTGGCTTAACCCACTGTACCACAGTGCCAGCCCCCACTCTTTCTTGACCAACCAAAGCTTATCAGAAGTAACTCAAGAAAAAGCCTTGTGGAGTTTGTACTGCCACGGAAGTGCCATTCTGAATCTCTCCAGTAGCGGGCTGGAAGAGCAGGAGGACTCCGTTAGTATATGTAAACGTGGTGATGTGTTTGAAACCAGGATAGGAATTTTCTTCTGACAATGGAAGTTAGACTGTACCTCGGCACCTCTAGATGATACCACGACCACCATTACTACACCTGAACCCCTGGCGAATTGGGACTATGGTGTAGACACCATCAACTGAACTGTGGCTGTGGGATGTTCTTATCCTTTAAGGAGTACATCCTAGGGGCTGGCCACCGTGCTGCAGTGGGGAAAGCCACTGCCTGCAGTGCCAGCATCTCATGTGGGCACAGGTTCAAGTCCTGGCTGCTTCACTTCCAATCCAGCTCCTGCTAATGGCCTGGGAAAGCAGCGGAAGATGACCCAGGTGTTTGGGCCCCTGCCACCCATGTGAGAGACCTGGAGGAACCTCCTGGCTCCTGGCTCTGCCTGGCCCAGCCCTGGCTGTTGCGGCAACCTAGGTAGTGCATTAGCAGATGGACGATCTCTCTCTCTAACTCTGACTTTCAAATAAATAAATAAATGTTAAAAAGAAAAAGAAATACACACTGAAGAATTTAGATACAAAGAAGTGCTATGCTACAACTAACTCTTAAATGTCTCAGAATAAGTAGAATGTAAATATATGTATATATATGTGTGTATATATACATAAACATTCCATTCAAAAAGTTCATGAAAATGCATATTATGAGGTAAGTATGCGTGGGTTTCAGAAGTTTTTACGCCAAGATAAACTTATCTTTTAAATACATTTTTCCATTTGAGGAGTGAATGGAAGATCTCTGTGTGTATGTATCTCTCTCTCTGTCTCCCTTACAAATAAATATAAAATAAAAATGGTGCGTGGAGACTTCCCCTCTAATATGCAGAAGTCTTTGGCTGTCAGATGGCTGTGTTCAAGGCGGGTTGCCCAGCCTGGTGTCCAGCCAAGGGCAGAGGTTCCCTCACATGCAGGACAGGTGGGCTGGCTCCCTGTCCCCCTCTCTCTGCTGTCCCTGATCCGGGCTCCTTGCTGAACCACTGTCTTGTCACTCAGCTGCTTCTGTGGCACCCTGGTCCCTGGGCACCCTCACACAGGGCAGACTGGTGGGAGGAACAGTGCCAGGTGGGAGGAGGCAGGTGGCAGGTGGGCGTGGTCTCAGGGTTAGTTGGCCTGGCCTAGAACATGGGCGACGGAGGATGAGATGGCGCAGCTTTTCCCCATAACGCTGGGATCTTTTAAAGCATGCCTTGGGCTGCGCAATGTCTCTAGAAAGTGTTAAAAATTAAACATCTAATGAAATGAAAGCGATGTGCAACAATGCAGTTTGAACAACAACAACAAAAGTATGTCTTGAATTTTGCCAGTGGGCGTCGTGTGACTTTCCACGCAGGTTGGCGGTTCTTCCTCTTAGTTAAGTGATGTGGGAGGGAGAAGGTGTCGCTGGGTTACACAGGTCCTGTTACCACCACGACACTTTTCCTTCTTCTCTCAGAGATGGGCTTGAGGCATGGGTTTCCCAGGATTCGCTTCCAGCAGCTTCTTGACCCATCTTATGAGAAACGTGGCCCCTTTCCCCCGTCTGGGGGGTAAATAATTAATCAGAGCTCTTTGGTTCAGATCACCCTTGAAAATAGTTGTGAGATACATACTGCCAGCTGTGCAAGTCATTCTGTCCCAGTTGCCCCTCTTCTAGGCCAGCTCTCTGCTGTGGCCAGGGAGTGCAGTGGAGGATGGCCCAAGTCCTTGGGCCCTGCACCCCATGGGAGACCAGGAGAAGTACCTGGCTCCTGCCTTTGGATCAGCGTGGTATGCCGGCCGTGGTGGCCATTGGAGGGTGAACCAACGGCAAAGGAAGACCTTTCTCTCTGTCTCTCTCTCACTGTCCACTCTGCCTGTCCAAAAAAAAAAAAAAAAAAAGAGTTAGAGTTACAGTGAAAGGCAGAGGCAGAGAGAGAGAGAGAGAGAGAGAGGTCTTCCATCCGCTGGTTCACTCTCCAGATGGCTGCAATGGCCGGAACTGCACCGATCCAAAGCTAGGAGCCAGGAGCTTCTTCTGGTTCTCCCACGTGGGTGCAGGGGCCCAAGGACTTGGGCCATCTTCTACTGCTTTCCAGGCCACAGCAGAGAGCTGGATCAGAAGAGGAGCAGCCGGGATTCAGACTGGCCCCCATATGGGATGCTGGTGCTGCAGGTGGAGGATTAACCTGCGCCATGGCACCGGCCCCATGTGCAAGTTTAGCTAATTTGCTCACTGGGGAGCTGTTATTAGTCAAGCTTCCCCTGAGAAGCTGGGTAGGATGCCTTCTCAGTAGGAACACACTGGAGAGCAGGTGCACCTCTTCCTCCAGCCACTCTGCTTTCTGGGGAGGCGACTGGGAGACTTCTCTTTTCAGCTGCCTTCAAATCCGTTTCAACTGAAGTTTTAAGGTGGCTGTCATTTAAAAAAAAAAACACGTTGTGTCTGCACACGATCGAAGGGAAGCGTCTTACGTGTGTGCCCGTGCAGTTTTGACTCATTACTGAAAATGACAGCTTTAAAAATAAATTAAGGGGGCTGGCGCTTGACCTCGAGGTTTAGGTGCCTGCATCCCATATCAGAGTGCCTGGGTGCAAATCCCGATCCACTCCCAGTACCAGCTCCCTGCTAATGTAGACACCGAGAGGCGGTGGAAATGGCTCAAATGACTGGGTCCCTGCCACCGACATAGGAGACCCAGGTTGCGTTCTGGGCCCTTGGCTTCCACCTGGTCCAGTCCCATCATTTGTGGACAGTGAACCAGCAGATGGGATCACTCTCTCTCCTCTCTCTCTTTCTTATAAAAATGTTAAAATAAATAAAATGCAAATGAAAACAGTTGAGCCTCTTCACTCTGCTTTGAGGTCCTCCCTGACCCAGCCTGTTGGAATTCCCACCGGCCCCCAGCCGCCCAAACCCCGCGTCTCCTCTCCACCCCTTCGAAGGCCCTCACGGGAGCCACTCCAAGGAGATGGGCCTTGTGAATTGGTGTGACGGAGGGGGAGGTGAGAGGAGCAGCCTCTAGTCTCTGCCACCGGGAACATGTCCTTCCAGTGACAGCCTGCAAGGGGACGCCCAGGAACTGGGTCACTCTAAACCGCGGCTGACTGTGGTGCTCCACCTTAGGTTCCCAGGAGTCCAGATGGTCACGGGTGCAGTGATGGGGTGAAGCCGGGTATCTCTGCCCCCTGATGGCCCCGCAGGAGTCGGCATCCTCGGCCCTCCATCTGTCAGTGTTTTCTACCCGGAAAGCATACGATACTTTGTCATGGGGCCGGCGCTGTGGCGCAGTGGGTAAAGCCGCCGCCTGCGATGCCGGCATCCCATATGGGAGCACCGGTTCAAGTCCCGGCTGCTCAGCTTCCAGTCCAGCTCCCTGCTAATGCGCCTGGAAAGCAGCGGAAGATGACTCAGATAGCTCCCTGCCACCCACTTGGGAGACCTGGATGGAGTTCTAGATGCCTGGCTTCAGCCTGGCCATGGGGGTCATTTAGGGAATAGAGCAGCAGAAGGAAGAGCTCTCTCTCTGTCTGCCTTTCCAAAAAACAATCTCTGAAACCTAACAGAAGTAGAAAAGAGATACTGGGGTTTCTGCTTACAAAACACCTCACTGTGGCCGGCGCTGTGGCTTACTTGGCTAATCCTCCACCTGTGGTGCTGGCACCCCGGGTTCTAGTCCCAGTTGGGGCGCCGGGTACTAGTCCCGGTTGCTCCTCTTCCAGTCCAGCTCTCTGCTGGGAGTGCAGTGGAGGATGGCCCAAGTGCTTGGGTCCCTGGACCTGCGTGGGAGACCAGGAGGAGGCACCTGGCTCCTGGCTTTGGATTGGCACAGCGCTGGCCACGGTGGCCATTTGGGGAGTGAGCCAACGGAAGTAAGACCTTTCTCTCTGTCTCTAACTCTGTCAAATCAAAAAAAAAAAAAAAAAAAAAAAAAACCTCACTAGAGAAATCTTGCTATAGCCAGGCCCTTCTTTTGACTGCTTACCTGGGTGATTTTACTTCCTAGCCCTGTCTGTGACCTGGGTATGTGCTTATGTGGGTGCACGCATGTACATGTGTGTGCATGTGTGCTTACTCCTTTGACGTCTGCCCTCCCCACCTGCTAGAGAGCAGCCACCCCTCCCCTCCCCGGGCCAGGAGGAACTTTGAAGGATCGAAAGGTCACTGTGAGGTGGGAACTAAGAAGAGAAATCAGAGCTTAGGAAGCACCTGTTGGCCGGCATGACTCACATGAGCACGTGACTACTAAGTTGCGGATTTTTTGTTTTGTTTTAGTTGCAGAATTGAGAAAAATCTTCGAGCCAAAGAGGAAGGAATTTCTAGACATGAAAAGGTAAGGCGCTTGGGGGTGGGGTTCGTGATTAGGCAGCGCGAGCCCTCGGCAAAGCAGCGCTCGCTTTTCTAGCCGAGTGGCTCTCCGGGGCTCAGGAGGCCTTCTGCGGTATCTTGCACAGAAAAGAAAGAATTGCCCGGCGCTTAGAAGGGATCGAGAATGACACGCAGCCCCTCCTGCTGCAGAGCTGCACTGGGCTGGTGACGCATCGGCTGCTGGAGGAAGACACGCCCAGATACATGCGCGCCTCGGACCCCGCCAGCCCGCACACTGGTGAGCAGGCGCGCCGCGGCCCCGCCCTCAGCAGGTGCCCCAGCGCCCTCGCAGCTCGTGGAAAGTGAGGTGTGAGGTGGCTCCGGGAAGCTTGCAGGAAAATTAACGTTAGAAAGATAAGTTTGTTCTGGTGCCCACCCCCCCCCCCCAAATTGGAACTATCTTCTGCCTTTCAAATAAATAAAATGAATCAACTTTGAAAAAACGGGTGGGTGTTGTGGCGCAGTGGATTAAGTTGCCACTTGGGACACCAGCATTCAGAGCTGAGTGTCTGGGATCTGGACCCATCCAGCTTCCTGCTAGTGCACACCCAGGGAGGCAGCGGGTGATGGCTTGAGTACTTGGGCCCCCACCACCCACTGGGAGTCCTGGGTGGAAGGTGTGGCTGCTTGCTCTGACCTGACCCAGCCAGGTCATGTAGGCATCTGGGGAGAGAACCAGCAGATGAGGATCTCTGTCTCTCTCTTTCTCTCCCCCACCCCCGGTTTCTCTTGGTGCCACTCTGCCATCCCAATAAATAAAAATGAATAAATAACCCATAAGACATTAGAAACTGCTTAAGTACCCAGCAGGTTGAGATGGGTACACCAACTATCATTAAACCTTAAAGCCTTCAAAATACAATTTCCATGTACAAATACGCAGGTGTTTCAAAATGCACTTGCACCAAAATTGTCGTTTTAATCCCATTTCCACAAATGACTTGAAGTAACCTTTTATAAGAAAATATTTTCTATAAGCATTATTAATATTAAATATTTTATACAGAAAAAAGAATAAATCAACAAAAGACAAGGGTTAACAATGCAGAGCAATGTACTGGGGGATTTGGGTTTTTGCCTGCCTGTGTTTTCATGTTAGGTATTATTTGCATTGGGCATATGAGCTACAGTTGGAAAAAGCCATTTCTGTTCAAAAAAACACAAAGCCACAAACCTGGTGAACGTGATGTGGGCTCTACTAGTAACAGTTCCATCAGATCCTGCGAAACCACAGACAGTCACTTGTCAAGTCACAGCACTGCCAATGCCTGCCATCTTTAAAGGACTCTGAACTTGTCCTTGGCTTCACACGGGGAATACTAAATTGAAAACCAGGGCCCAGCATTGTGGTGCAGCAGGTTAAGCCACCACCTGTGACCTCAGCATCCCCTGGGCATGCCACAGGTTCAAGTCCCAGCTGCTCTGATTCTGATCCGGCTCCCTAGGCTCACTCTCCTGGGAAAGCAGTGGAAGATGGCCCAAGTGCATGAGCCCCTGCCACCCATGTCGGGGAGGCCAGGATGGAGTTCCAGGCACCTGGCTTTGACTTGGCCCAGCCCCAGCCATTGTGGCCTTTCGGAGAGTAAAACCAGCTGGTGGAAGCGCGCACGCTCGCTCTCTCTCTCTCTCTCTCTCTCTTTCTCTCTTTCTGTGTGTGTTTGTGTGTGTGTGTGAGAGAGAGAGAGACATTCTGTCTTTCAAATAAATAAATAAATTTAAAACCAGTGGGAAATAACCAGGGGAAATAAGGGTGGGGCCCTGGCCCACTCCCCATGTGGCTGCCCGGAGAGCACCCACTGCCTGGCTTCCTTTCTCTGTGTCTACAGCAGCTCCGTTCGCTCCTTTGAAGTCTGTCCACAAGTGTGAGTTTGGTCTGGCGTGGGCACTGTCCACAGCAGGGGCTGTCTTCCTGCGCGTGTCCCAGGATCTCTGTATATCGATTGTCTGTCTCTTCCTGTAGGCCGATCAAATGAAGAGGAAGAAACTTCGGATTCTTCTGTCGAGAAGCAGACCCGGTCTAAGTACTGCCCCGAATCCTCAGGGGTCCATGGTGAGCCGTCTTACAGCGCGGGGACCATGGACACCCACGGGCTCGAGTCCAAAGCGGAGAGAATCGCCAGGTACAAAGCAGAAAGGAGACGGCAGCTGGCCGAGAAGTACGGGCTCACCCTGGACCCGGAAGGCGACTCCGAGTACCTCTCCCGGTACACCAAGTCCAGGAAGGACCAGGACGCCCCCGAGAGGCGGGGAGGCAGAAGCGAGAAGCAAGAGGAGTCGGGCCAGGAGCCGAGTTCTGCGTACTCCAGGACCTGCGCGGTGGACCTCAAGGACCATGCCCCCCGCGGGAGCGACAAGGAGCTGCTGTTGAACGTGGAGAACCAGAGACGCGGTCAAGAGCCCCCCGCGGCGGAGAGTTCCTCGTCCTTGTCCTTGTCCTTCTCCGGCCGCGACTCCTCCTTCGCTGAAGTGCCAAGGTCCCCGAAGCAGACACAGAGCTCGTCCTTGTCCATGCAGCGGCCGGTCTCCCCGAGCCTCTCTGGAGGTGATGCACCTCTGCCCCCTGAGACCCGCTCCAGGTGAGCCTGAGCCCTTCCGCTGTGTGGGGGTCACCCTGCCTTCTCGCCTCGCTGGGTGGCAGGCTTGGAGCATTCTCGGTTTCTCTGCAGGTCCCAGCTCACTGACTAATGTATACTTTGATTCTTTTCTTCATTTCCACGGTGTCCAGCAGGTTCCAGCAGAGCAATCAGCCTCGCGTGCTTTCACTCTCATTTCTGCCCTTGCTACTTGTAACGTTCTTTTTCTAAAAGGACAATCCAGCAGGTATCTCAGGGACACCTCCCTGTTTCCCACTTGCCTTGCAAAACTAGTTCTTAACGTTTATTTTTCTAGAATCGCAGCCCCAGTGGAGGTTTGGGGCGGCCACTTAGCAGGAGGGGCACTGTTAGCCAGAGGGAGGTCCCCGTGTGGGGTGCAGAGTGCGGGCTGTGAACTGGACGTGACCATGAGTGCACTGTTAGACACGTCTGCCTCTGTCCACCCATCAGCACACAGTTGATTGGGTGTCAGGACGCCTCATTCAGAAATGGCCCAGGTGTTGAACAAAGACAAGAAGGGCTCCCAGGTGGGGGAAATGGAAAAGACAGACAATCAGAAAGCTGGGTGCCAGAGAGCGTATGTGTTTGTTTCTAAATTTAAATTGGAAGTGCACATTGGCCACGCTTACTTACAGCGCAGTGGGCTTAGAGCTCCGGGGTCATCGTCCCAGTAGAAGTCGAAAGGAGTGTTGGACAAACTTCTGTGTGCATTGAGAAGAGACAAGAACCTAAGGCTGAGCAGATTCTGAAAGCAAAAAAATGCATATGTTGGGAAACGCCTTCCCATGTTTGCATCGGGCAGAACAGTAAACCTTAGCTCTTCGCTGAGTGTCGGCGGCAGGACTGATGCATGGTGCTGGAGTGAATGAGGGATATTAAGCCAAAGACCTGTCACCACTTTGTCTTTAGCGCTATCACTGTTTCCCAGAATGCATTTCTGAGGATGCCAAAGATGTATCTTTTTATGGTCCCTAGTGGGATTCGCTGCTTGAAATTTAGGGATTGTGAACTATTGTCTCCTGTTTTGCCCTGGTATTAGTCGTTTTCTGTCCAAGCAGGTCCTCCGTGTGTTTTGTGAGTAGAACTAAGAAACCTCATAGATTCCGGTTTAGAAATCCGATTTAGGGATATCCGATTGATTACATTGCTTGGCACACGAAGAATCTAGTTTGGGTTGCCGTATTCTGAAGTGACGGCTGTTTGGAGCTGTCGTCACAATATCTGGATTGCTCATCTGCATTTGCATACCAGAGACTTCCAGAAAGATTTTGAGTCAGTTGGCATAGGACTCAAAGCTGCTTGAGTTATTCAAATATTTAAAAAAAGACGATATGTAAAAGGCTTGCATGCATTAAAATCTTAATATTCAAACTCTATAAAGCCGAAAGGCTGAAGGGCTAGGGAAAGCACCGTTAATTTATTTGGGTCTGTACCCAAACACCATCGCTTCTTGGCTGGGTGTCTTGAGGAACCCCATGACTTACCTTTCCTAAGCCTTGCCTCAGCCGTATGGCGTTGTACTTGCACAAGAATTAGGCTAAAAAGAATGCATAAATCGCAGATTTCTAGAAGGGGGGGGGTGCGTGTGCTTTGCTTTCTGCAGCCAGGGAAGGCGTCCAAGGCCAGGATTCCTAGACAGATGCAGATCACTTCACACGTGTTAGCAAAGTGCCTCCCATGCATCCGCGCAAAGCGGGTGCGAGAGAATGTGTGACGGGCATGACATCCCAATGACTGCAATGAATTGGCCGTAGAGACAGATTTAAAACGGATTCCCATTTGAGTGTGACGCCCCTTAGCTGGAGCTAGGAAGTTCAACTTTCAGGAAGCCTCTGCTGTCTGACTTCCCTTTAGGGGACAGAAAGACACACGAGAGGATACTTTGTAACCCACGACAAGAACAGAAGAAGCCTTGGTGACCTAAATAACCGTAAGGAGGAACAGAGTCATCCGATGTGGCAAAAGTAGCCGCAAGAAACAAAGCGATTTGGAGGCTGAAGCTGCCAAGGGATTTGTCCCATCACTGAAATGCTCTGTCTCATCCCCTAGGCTGCCAAGTGTTTGGGCTGATAAATCTCTGAATTAACTCATTTCCATTTCATTACCCGCTCCTCGCCAGAGGCTGTTTGCTTTCCCTAGCTAAACACGGATGCAGCACTCCTGGAAAAATCCCTGAATAATGTCCCAAAGCTTCTGATGGAAGCAGAGACCCCATGCCGTTTCTGGGTGTGCTCACGCACGGTCACACGGGCACGCACACCGGTGCAGTGCGTCGGGTCTTCAGAAAGTCGTGGAAGCTGTGTGTTAGGGAAAAGCTATGCGTGGGTTTCACAGTGATTTTGCACCCAAATCAACTTACCCGCTAATTCCACTCTATCTTTTATTTTCATTTTCCCCTGAGCTCTTGGAAGCCCCGGAGACAGTATAATCTCTGGGTTCTCCTCCTTCACTGTGCCTTGTGCTATTTGCAAGCTAAATAAGGTGGTATTTCCTGGGTAATCATAAAATTATTTCGTACTCAGTTCGTAGGATGAAGCCTTTTCAGTTCCCTGCTTGATGGATGGATTGAAGCGTAGTGCAGGGTCTTTAGCCCTGAAATCCTGTTCTTTCCCCGGAAACATTCGCTCTGGGGATGGCGTTGGGATGCAGCAGGTTAAGCCGCTGCCCACATGGGCACTGGTCCAACTCTGAGCTGCTCCACTTCCGATCCAGCTCCCTGCTAATGACCTGGGAGGACGGCAGTGGATGGCCCAAGTGCTTGGGCCCTGCCACTTACAGAGCAGACCCAGATGGAGTTTACTGCTGTTTGGAGAGTGAACCAGCAGTCCTCCCTTTCTCCTTGTAACTCTGCCATTCAAATGAATCAATCAAACTTTTCTTCTAAAATGTAAAAAAAAGAAAATTTTTTAAATATTCATTTTATTTATTTGAAAGAGTTACAGAGAGAGGTAGAGACGGAGAGGGAGGTCTTCCATCTGCTGGTTCACTCCCCAGATGGCCACAATGGCTGGAACTGAGCCAATCTGAAGCCAGGAGCCAGGAGCTTCTTCCGAGTCTCCCACATGGGTGCAGGGGCCCAAGGACTTGGGTCATCTTATACTGCTATCCCAGGCCATAGCAGAGAGCTGGATTAGAAGTGGAGCAGGCCAGCGCCACAGCTCACTAGGCTAATCCTCCACCTTGCGGTGCTGGCACACCAGGTTCTAGTCCCGGTCGGGGCGCCGGATTCTGTCCTGGTTGCCCCTCTTCCAGGCCAGCTCTCTGCTGTGGCCAGGGAGTGCAGTGGAGGATGGCCCAAGTGCTTGGGCCCTGCACCCCATGGGAGACCAGGAGAAGTACCTGGCTCCTGCCATCAGATCAGCGCGGTGCGCCGGCCGCAGCGCGCCAGCCGCGGCGGCCATTGGAGGGTGAACCAACGGCAAAGGAAGACCTTTCTCTCTGTCTCTCTCACTGTCCACTCTGCCTGTAAAAAAAAATAAAAAAAAGAAAAGAAAAAAAAAAAGAAGTGGAGCAGCCGGGGCACCCATATGGGATGCTGGCGCTGCAGGCTGGGGCTTTAACCCCCTGTGCCACAGTGCCAGTGCCCAAAAAGAAAAATTTAAAAAGTCACAAAACAGCAAAATAAAATGAGCTCCCACTCCTCCAACCTCCACTCCCCCCCAACCCCATCAAATCAGAGCTCCTGCTGCTACTCCGGAGCCCATAACTTGGGCAGAGTTTGCTACTTTGTGCACCACTCAGCTGGAGAAAGCACCTTGTTAGTTACATCTGCGAGGGGACACCTCCTGTCCCTGCCAGCCCCTGCTGCCCCCTGCCGCCCCACTCTCAATGAACTACATGACTGGCTAGAACGGCAGAGCTCAGGATGCCACTTGAGCAAGTGCCTGGTTCAAGTCCCAACTCCCCCACTTCCTATGCAGCTTCCTGCTCATGCACTCCGTGCCAGGCAGCAAGAGACGGCCCAAGTCCCTGGGCCCCTGCCACCCACATGGGAGACCCAGATGGAGTTCCAGTCTCCTAGATTTAGCCAGGCTGGTGCAGGCATTTGGTGGCTGAACCAGCAGGTGGAACCAGCATCTGGTGGCCGTGTGGCTGTGTCCTCTCGTGGCTGGAGGAGTGCCCGGCTGTGTGTCAGCTCCTGTCCTGCTGCAGGACTCAGGGTCCGGGGTCCTGGAGAGCAGGGCTCAGAGCCACTGTCAGATGACACCCCCCGCCCTCCCCACACACATTTGTTCTGTTCTTGGAATGGAATCATGTTTGCCTCTGAGCGCCTGTGCCCCCAGCACCTGCCCCCCCCACACACACACTCTGCCACCTTTGTACTCTTAAGATATGCCCCAGCCATTCCTTCTCTCTCTCCTTTTACTCTGTTCTCACTGGCAATCCTGGGACAGAGGTCCAGGTCTCGGAGGCTGAAAGCCAAGAGTGACAGAGAGGGAGAGAGACGGAGATCTTCCCACTGCTGGCTCACTGCCCAAATACGCACAACAGCCAGGGTTAGGCCGGGCCGAAGCTAGGAGCCAGGAGCTCTGTCTGTGTCGCTCTCCTGGGTGGCAGGGACCCAAGAACTTGGGCCGTCACCCACTGCCTTCCTAGGCTCATTAGCAGGAAGCTGGATCAGAACTGTCAGAGCCAGGACTCGGTATGGGATATAGACAGTAGCTTAGCCTACTGTGCCACAACTCACCCCCAGTCATTGAATTAAATATTGGCACGGGTGGTGTGTTAGCCTAGTGGTCACCCCCGGTCAGTGAATTAAATATTGGCACGGGTGGTGTGTTAGCTTAGTGGACACCCCCAGTCACTGAATTAAATATTGGCACGGGTGGTGGGTTAGCCTAGTGGTCACCCCCGGTCATTTAATTAAATATTGGCATGGGTGGTGGGTTAGCCCAGTGGTCACCCCCGGTCATTGAATTAAATATTGACATGGGTGGTGGGTTAGCCTAGTGGTCACCCCCGGTCAGTGAATTAAATATTGACATGGGTGGTGGGTTAGCCTAGTGGTTAAGATGCTGATTAACACGACTGTGGCGCTCCTGTGTTCCAAACATGGCCCCGGCTTCTCACTCCAGCCTCCTGCTAACGCAGGCCATGTAGGCCGTGGTGATGACCCGAGCAGTTGGGTCCCTGCCACTCACGTGGGAAACTTGAACTCAGCTCCTGGGGCTCCAGCCTGGTGCATTCCTAGTCGTTGTGCACAACTGGGGAGTGACTCAGGGGCTGGAAGCTCCTGCACTCACTCACAATAATAAATACATAAATATAAATGACTACCAGCCAACCACGTGCACTAGCTAGAAATTCAGTTCTGTACTCATTTGTATTCGGTTCTTACATGCAAAACTGCTCACAAGCCTGTGTCCTTGCATGTGCACAAAGCATTGGGCAGTTTTTCAAAAACAAGCAACTTTGAACAAATGGCTTCATTTTCCTGAGACACGGAAGCTCACAGCCATTCTGAAGGTGAACGTCTTGTAGTCAGAGGCTGTCCGTAATGAGAGCTGGACCCTCTCGCCTGCCCCCGTGGTGACACAGTGGGACTGTGCTGGGTTTGACTTCAGCATGGGAGCAGGGAGCGCTTTGTCGTCTGTTGGGTCTTGGGATTATAGGGAGGGGAAGGTATCAGTGCATACTCAGGGTTACAGACATCACAGCTCTGGGCTTCTCTGGAAACTTGGAGTTCTTACCTCCTGGTACTATAATTCTCTGCCATCCCCTTGTCACACCAGAAAACGCTCTGTTACCCCTGAAGTCGCTGGTCCCCAGTGACCCTAGGATCCTGCTATGCCCCCTGGAGAGCTGGGAGACCCCACCAAATACGTTCTCTGTGTTGAAGGACTTCAGATGCTTAGCGCCAGGAGTTTATTTCATTTAAACGTCTACTGTAGGGGCAGGGCATTTAGCTTAGGGGTGAAAACACCCACATCCGCCTTCAGAGTACCTTGGCTTGGGTCCCAGTTCAGGCACTACTAATGCAGAGGAAACAATGATGGCTCAAGTAATTGGGACCCCTGCCACCCACATGGGAGACGTGGGTTGAGCTCCAGGCTCCTGGCTTCAGTGGGCATTTGGAGAGAAGACCAGCCAATGGAAGACTTTTCCTTGTCTCTGCCTTTCAAATAGTTACTAATAAAAAACAACTGTTTTAAGAATGAAATATAAACCTGTGCTGGCTGGCGCCGCGGCTCACTTGGCTAATCCTCCACCTGCGGCACCAGTACCCTGGGTTCTAGTCCTGGTTGGGGCGCCAGTTCTGTCCCAGTTGCTTCTCTTCCATTCCAGCTCTCTGCTGTGGCCCGGGAAGGCAGTGGAGGATGGCCCTAGTGCTTGGGCCCTGCACCCGCATGGGAGACTGGGAGGAAACACCTGGCTCCTGGCTTTGGATCGGCGCAGCTCGCCGGCCGTAGTGGCCATTTGGGGGGTGAACCAAAGGACAGAAGACCTTTCTCTCTGTCTCTCTCTCTCTCACTGTCTAACTCTGCCTGTCAAAAAAAAAAAAAATCCTTTGCTTAGCAGTAGGAAAAAAATAAGTATTCATCTGACTGCTGTGTGATGGGCCAATCTTGGGATGCATTAGGAGAGTGAAGGGTTGCCACTACAGGTGGGTAACGGCCCATCTGCACTGTGCGGCGTCAGGTGACATCCGGGCATCTCACTCTAACAGGGCTCTGAGACATTCGGACAAATGAGAATTGTCCGGGAGAAAGTCCACCTTCCCGTCTGCCCTGCCTTCTGGAATTTTCGTACGTGGACTTTCCCCTGTTTCATTAGAAACACAGCCGTCACCAGTCAGCGGAGCCCGGCGCGTGGCCCTGTGTCTGATTCTGCTTTTCCTGGTGTGAATGCTCACCCGGTGTGTTCCGTGTTTGGTGCTCATGCTGACCAAGTTTCATCCTTGCGGGCGAAGGTCATGTTCAGGAAGCTTTAGAACACTTTGCGGTCTTCAGGGCACGCTGTGACTCTCACAGCACCTCGGGGGTGGGCGTGTCCGTGATTGCCCTCCCGCCATGAGCACCTGTCCATCGGTCGCTCCTTCTCCACACTGTGCATTGCCTCCTGTCTTAGCTGCACATGTTTTGTTAAACTGTCCCTGTGTTCAAATACATGTTAAGAAATGGGTCCTTGATCGCTGGAACAAAATGAACTGACATGCACCTTAATTTTCTAGAGGCTGTCACAGAAATTGCTGTGATGCCGGGGACCAGGCAGTGGGGGTAAGCTGCCACCTGCAGCACCTGTGACCCTATGGGCGCCGGTTTGAGTCCTGGCTGCTCCACTTCCGGTCCCACTCCCTGCTGATGGCCTGGGAAAGCAGTAGAAGATGGCCCAAGTGCTTGGGCCCCTGCACCCATGTGGGAGACCTGGAAGAGGCTCCTGGCTCCTGGCTTCAGTCTGGTCCAGCCCTGGCTGTCGTGGCCATTTGGGGAGTGAACCAGCTGATGGATGGTCTCTCTCTCTCTCTCTCTCTCTCTCTCTCTCTTTCTCTAACTCTGCCTTTCAAATAAATCTTTAAGATAGTAAGTTTGAGTGGAGACAGACAGAATGATTACTGGACAAACAACTAAGGAGCAGGACAGGTATCAGGGTTGCGGGAAAATAGCAGGTGTGGCTACAGCTTCTTGCCTCTCACTTGGATCCAAAACTCTGACTACGATGGTTTTAGAAGATTGTTATTTTTTTTTAATATTTGTATGAAAATCAGAGCTACAGAGAGAGGGGCAGAGACAGAAAGAGAGGGAGAGAGATGTTCCAACCACTGGTTCACTTCCCAAATGGCTGCCACAGCCAGGATTGAGCCAAGCTGAAGCCAAGAGCCAGGAGCTTCATCCAGGTCTCCCCTTTGGATGGCAGGAGCCTCAAGCACTTGGGCCACCCTCCACCCCTTTTCCTAGGCCATTAGCAGGGAGCTGGATCGGAAGTGGAGCAGACAGGACACAAACCGGCGCCCATATGGGATGCCGGCATCACAGGTGGAGGCTTTGCCCACTATGCCACAGTGCCAGCCCCATGTTCAGTTAATTTGATTAAATGCTCCTTCTACTCTTGGGAAAGCACTTTGGGCTGCAGCATGTCCCCAGCCTGCTACTGAGGAGCGCTGCACGTAAGCGCATCAGGTTGAGACCTGGTGGATGCTGTAACGAGGAGGCAGGATTTTGGATGCCTCCTTTCTGTACTGGGGGAGGCAGGATTTCTGATGCCTCCTTTCTGTACTGGGCGAGGCCCCAGGTCACTGGTTCCAGTAGCATTCCCGAGCCTTACTGTATCCCTCCCGTTTCCACGCACTCTCCCTCGCCTCTGATGTTTCTCTGAAGTAGCCGAAGCCTGCTGTGACCAGCGGGTGACAACGGGTGACAGCGCACCTGGCATTCTGTTCTGGGGAGTGCTGAGAAGTGAATGTGCCATCTCGCCTGACAGGGTGCAGGGCTTCCCACGGGTTCACCTCTGCCCAGTCTCAGAACTTATTCAGCTCAATATTTTGTACATAACGGGAGCTCCACAAGCGTCTGTCCATTGGGCTTGAATTATTATTTGTAAGTTTGCATCATGCGGTGATAACAGGGAAGTAGGCAAGGGCAGTAGAAGATGTGATACCACTGATTTCTTCCTATTTATTTCCTTTATTCTATGTGTACTGTTTTGCACGGACACTATTTTTTCTATCTGAATTGAGTTCTTTATGCACACTTAAAAAGTTGATGGGAGAGGTGTGTCCAGAAAACATTATGCATGAAATTTCAACTTTTTTTCATACCAAAATAAACTTAGATGTTCATTTCAATTTTCCACAAACTTTTTGAACTGTGGGGATGGGAAATGGTCTGTAGCCTTTAAAAAAATTTTATTTATTTATTTGAAAGGCAGAGTTACAAAGAGGCAGAAACAGAGAGAGAGAGAGAGAAGTCTTCCATCTGTTGGTTCACTCCCAAATATGGCCACAATGCGGATCCAAAACCGGAAGCCAGGAGCTTCTTCCGGGGCTCCCACATGGGTGCAGGGGCCCAAGGACTTGGGCCATCTTCCACTGCTTTCCCAGGCCAAAGCAGAGAGCTGGATTGGAAGAGGAGCAGCCGGATGCTGGCACCGCAGGCGGTGGCTTTACCCGCTAGGTCACAGTGCTGGCCTGGGTCTGTAGCTGGCCTGGGTCTATAGCTGGCCTGGGTCTGTAGCTTTTGAAATGCTCTCAGGTATTTATGTATCCAGCGTCTTAGGTGAGAATCTTCTTTTTTGGTCAGTGTGACTGTCATAGACTTCTTTTCTCATCTTTTAAAATGATTGAACAACACATGACCCGATGGCTTTGGCTGTATGTATTTCTACATCCTGGTTTTTGGAGTGAGCTGGGTGCCCAGAAAATTCCGCGACGTGGGCATAAATCCTCTAGTGACGTGGGCTTCTCCGAAGCCAGGGCTCGTGGAGCTTTGCAGCTGCGCCCCGAGTCTGCGTGTCTTCTGCTGTGAGCGGACAAACATCTGAAGTTGTGTTTTCTTGTGCCCGGTAGTCTGGGGAGACCCAAACATGAGTGGCTTCTCCAGAAAGATGCCGAGGGCGACACGTCTTCGCTCATCAACTGGCCTTCCAGGTACACCTCGGGTTGCAGCTCCGTGCCTGGTGCTCTCCTGACTGCCTTGCATTCCGCACATCCACGGCCGCTACCGCCGCTTGCCGTCTTGGAGTGACCGTGCACTTGAAACCCCGTGTCCCGTCGGGCGGCACGGCCGGACGTCCCCTTCTCACTGTTTGCTCTTCTCCTCCTGTTGCTCTCACCCGCACCACTTGCACAGTCTCCTCCCTCTGCTTTTCCCTCTTCCCCGATAATCCTGTTGTTGAACCTCTGGCTTCCTCGCTGACTCACAGGGGAGCGGCCAGTGGGGGGCAGCCGTGAGTCAGTCTTGGGTCAGACTAACCAGCCAGTGCCCGCTCTGACCAGGGCGCCCTCTGCCTGGTGCTTCCAGCCTCCTTGTTTTCCCGTCTCCTCCTCCCCAAACCACCAGTAGCTCATTTTCAACAGGGAAATGTAGGTCATGTGAATTCAAAAAGCAGCAAAAAAAAAAAAGCTTGTCATTTCAGTTTCCAAATAGCAAATAGGGGTGGGGGACGACAAGGAAGGGCAGGAGAAGTAAGAATGAGTGAGTCACGGGCAGGACAAAGCACCCACATACCCAGTCCCCAGCGGTCACTTGGCCCTCGGCTGAGGACAACATTCCGATTGTCTGCGATGGGACGCACGCATTCCGCCCGAGAACTTGTCCGCCTCGTAGCCGTCTTGTGATGAGCAAGCATAAACATGGAGGCCTCCCGACACTGGCGAGTCTCCGGGGGAAAGAAATAATAGCTCTTTTCCCTCGGGACTGTGCCTCGTCGCTAGTGAACGTTTTGTGTATGTCTTGAGTGGGTCCGTAGCAAGGATACAGAGGGAGTTCACAGCACAATGAGCAGGGACTGGTGCTGATCAAGCTGAAGGGAGGACTATCCTCCCCACCCCCACCCCCCACACACCACCTCCCGCCCCGTGAGGTCACGTGTCCCACTCAGAAAAGCATTCTTCGTGGCCTTAGCTTCATCCGCAATCAGTAACCCGTCCCCAAACTGGCTGGGTGGCTTCTGCGTTCTCGCCCCGCAGTGTCTCAAAAAGCAAAAGTCAGAATGAGGTAGCAGGGACAGAAGTCACGTGCTTTGCAGAGATCGCGACACCTGTGTCACCATGTCCCCATAGAAGGGAATAGCAGAGATGTTGCCACGACGTGGCCGAGGCAGGATTTGAACTGAGGTCTCCTGGGACCCCCACAGCCAGAGCTCCAGGACGGGACATGTATCTGTCACTTTGAAATGCATTTCAGGTCTGCGCTCAGGTGTTTAAAGACTCTAGGAACAGCTAGTAGACTAGTTCTTAGCTAAGGTGGTGAGGGGTAGGGGATGGTCATGAACGCATCCAAGACACCTTTTCTCTAACCTTGTTTTGGTGCTACAGTTGTCAGCAATGGTGTCCACAGTGGCCCTGCGTGTCTTAGACACGAATGCATGCAAAGCTTGGGAATGCTTCGGAAGAGAGGTGACTGTTGTTGCATCTTGAGCCTGCTAAAGTGCACAGAGCCTGATAGAACGCACTCCTCCGCAGGAGACAGGAGATGACGGTGTTCCGTCCACAGGTGCATGCATGCCTGCGACCCCCCCACATAGCTCTGCGTGTGGGAAACTGACAGACCCAGGCGGGCACCTGCCTCATTCCTCTTCTCCAGCGGGGTGTTTGAATGAATGTTTCTCTGGCTTTGGATTATTTATGCAGTCAGAAGGGACCGGGTCGCCCCCCGGGACAGCAACTGACCCCTGTGCAGCTCTGTAAGCCGTAGTCAGCTTGTGCACCGTGTGGGCGTCCGAACGCGAGTCTGGAAATTTAACTCGAGGTCCTTGTTTTGGGAGGGGGCTCTTCCTGGACCCGCACTGCGGTACCTGGATTTGTTACCCACCTCTGGCTCCCAGTTCCAGCGTCCTGCTCATGCAGACCCTGGGAGGCCAGGTGGCGGCTCAAGTAGTTGGGATCCTACCACCCACATAGGAGACCTGGATTGAAATCCTGGCTCCCAGCTTCAGCCCAGCCTCCAAACCTGCCATTCTGGGCGTCTGGGGAGTGAGCAGTCAATGGGAGCACCCTGTCTCTCTCCTCTTTCAAGTAAACAGATCAGTCATCCTCCTGGCAAGGTGGGGGCTTCTGGCATTAGTCCCCAACGTGCCTTCCCACAAGCGCTGCTCTCTCTCGGGTCAATTTCCACCTGCTGATAATCCGTGGCCCTCGCATGCTGTCGCCCCACGACGTGGTTCCTTGAACTCTGCAACTTAAATCCTTTTTCTCTCTTCAAGAGTTAAGGTTAGAGAAAAGCTGGTGAAAGAGGAGAGTGCCCGCAGCAGCCCCGACCATGCCTCAGAGGCCCTGTCTCAGAGGAGACACCAGCCAGTGCCAGGCCAGTACCTTTCCTTTCCGTCAGAACACTCGGCCTTTGACAGGGTGGCCAGCAGGGTGGCTGGCTCCGCCCGACAGCCCATGCGAGGCTGCATCCAGCCGGCAGATCCCGGCCACACCGCCCAGCTGGCCACCTCGGAAGCCCCAGAGAGCGGATCTGAGTGCAGCTGGGCGGGATCGGCTGCCCAGAGCGTCTCCAGGCCTCCCGCCTTGAAGGTTCTGGAAGGGGAGAGGAAGGGCGTCGCCACACTCCAAGTCTGTGAGTCTGAAGCAGACGAAGATACGCTCAGGCAGAGCGGGAAAGAGGATACCCTCGGGCAGAGCCGGAAAACGCTCTTGACCTTGGAAGACAGCGGGCCGGAGAGGGGCCCGGAAGCGCTCTCTGCACTGGAGGACCCTGCAAAGCCGGCCCCTGGCGCAGTCACCTTGGAGCATCAGAATGATCTAGAAAGCCTGCCGCCGCCCCCTGCCGCTGAGCGCCAGCCCCCTGAGAGAACGGCCCGGAGCGAGGTGGTCTTGTACGTTCAGAGCAAGCCCACGTCCCCAGACGCCCAGCCAGCCGGCCGCACACAGGAGGCGTCTGCGAGGAAGCACCGGGTCCGCACGCGCTCGCTGTCCGACTTCACGGGCCCGGCTCAGCTCCAAGCCTTCCAGGGCAGAGACCCAGCGCCCAGGCGAGGGCTGGAGCCGCAGAGTTCCAAGGCCGAAGGGCCCTGTGCCGAACTCGGCCTGTTGGACACCAAGGTCTCTGTCGCCCAGCTCCGAAACATGTTTCTGGAGTCGGCCAGTGCCAGCAAGAAAAGCGAACTGTAGGTGATGTCCCCGACGCTCTCACCGTGTGTCACTTGCACGTCCCTTGCAGAACTGTGCACTTGTCAGCCTCAGCCTGTGTCGTGTCCTGCGTTGAATCTGTTAGCTTAGCTCGCAAGTGTGTGCAGGGCAGGTGCAGGAAGTAGCTCCAACACTACCATCTGCTTCTGCCTACTAATGGGGAGTTTGAAGAGGGGGTGGTGGGCTTGCGGCACCTCCCCTGTGCGTGGTGAGAGGCATGGCGAGGGGTGCAGCGGGGTCTCTGCCTGGCCTCGTTGAGATACAGAAACCTCAGCTTTCTTCTCCTCTCTGTCTTCCTCTTCTCTCCCCCTGCCCCGCTCTGTCCTCCGTGCCCTGGGATTCTCAAAGCCCTGCCCGGGCGGAGAGGTCAACCAGAGGAGCTAGCTCGCCCGCCGGCGTGGAACGGGAGAGAGGGTCCCGGAAACCAAGACGCTACTTTTCTCCGGGTGAAAGTAGAAAAACTTCTGAGAGATTTAGAACTCAACCCATAACGTCAGCAGAGCGCAAGGAGTCGGATAGGTAGGCGTGGGTCTCTGTGCCGTAGGCTGGGAGCGCGCCGGAGAGAGCAGGGCTTTCCTCCGTGGGTGTCAGTGCTGTCTGGAGAGGATGCTGGTGGTTCTGTAGTTCTTCCAGCTGATCTGTAAGGCATATTTGCTTGGCTTCTTCACGCGTACTTCCAAACAGCATTGGCCTTGATGACGCTGTTGCATTCGGATGGTAGGAAAGCAAGAAGCGTTACTTTTCTTCATTGACTTTTTTTTTCCCCTTTATGCTCTTGTTAAATTAAAACTGGAACTGTGTCGTCACCGGATCTCACAGTGAAAATAACTAAGGAATTTTATTGAATATTCATTTTACGATAAGTCCCTACTTGTATTGAGTTTTTAATGTCACATTCTCCTAATAGAAATAAGGTGTGGCTAAGCATTAATGATCACTCGTGTTGAATGACTTGTTCTGGACCCTGGCTTTTTCTCCGTGAGGAGTGCACTGGAGTGGGGTTGTGCACACACACACAATGCCAGTGTCGGTTAACAACCATCCATGTGTACTCACAACTACCACCAGGGTGAGGCTGGTGTACTTGGTTCTTCCTGTGCGTTTGTTCATTCAGATAACCTGACTGCATTGCCCTTTTTGCATTTAAGATACTGTTTTATTTGGAACGTCAACTCGCATCAGCTAACGGTTTCTTCTTGTTTGCTGCTGTCTTTCCTAGGTGTACTTCAAATTCAGAAGTGCCAACTGTAGAAGGCGAGTACCTGTTTCCTTCCATTATGCCGTCTACCCTCATCTAGATTAGATGGAACAGAAAAAGCGTTTGCCATTTGAGAGACGATTAGAGAGAGCATCGATTTCTTACTTTGCTGCAAGTTAATCTTTCTGTGAATATCATCAAACCTGGTGGGAATTTCTCAAATCACTTTGCCTTGATTTTTGAGCAGAGGTGGTTAAACCTGGAGTGAAAATATTAAAAAAGAAAAAAGATGGCCGGCACCGCGGCTCACTAGGCTAATCCTCCGCCTTGCGGCGCCGGCACACCGGGTTCTAGTCCCAGTCGGGGCGCTGGATTCTGTCCCGGTTGCCCCTCTTCCAGGCCAGCTCTCTGCTGTGGCCTGGGAGTGCAGTGGAGGATGGCCCAAGTGCTTGGGCTCTGCACCCCATGGGAGACCAGGAGAAGCACCTGGCTCCTTCCATCGGATCAGCGCGGTGCGCCAGCCGCAGTGCGCCGGCCGCGGCGGCTATTGGAGGGTGAACCAATGGCAAAGGAAGACCTTTCTCTCTGTCTCTCTCTCTCACTGTCCACTCTGCCTGTCAAAAAAAGAGAAAAAAAAAAAGAAAGAAAAGAAAAAAGAAATCAACTGATTGGAACCAAAGAAGTAGGTTTTTCAGGTTCCGGTGGTGCACACGAAGAAGAGAAGTTGCTTCCACCAAGTCTTTTCTTAGCTCTCAGTACAGCTCTGCGGTGGAAATCCACCGTCTGTGTGGGGTTGGGTGTGGTTGGCTGTCCATTGCCATGGGCTCTCTGGGAGGGAAGATACTGCCAGTGACGATGTGACCACGCCGGTTCTGACCAGGTCAGCTGCGGGCAAGTCTTCAGAGTCGTGTCTTCCGTGTTTCTAATGATGCTGTCTCCCTTGTGGCTTCATTTCACAGATGAAGAGAAGGTGGATGAACGGGCCAAGCTGAGTGTGGCTGCCAAGAGACTCCTGTTCAGGGTAAGGTGTGCGCACCTGCGTGCCAGGTGTGCCCCACCGAGGCGGGGGTGAGCAGCGAGCACGCAGGCTCCAGCCCCTTGGGGCTCTTCTCTTCCTGTGCGGTGACTAGGAGCCCACCCTGCCACTCCCGCCGGTGGCACTGGGTCTCGCCCATGGAGAGCAGGACCCCCCTGGCTGCCCCCCACCCGCACCCGCACCCCGTTTCTCTTCTTCTTGAGCGTGTAAGGATCGCACGCGTCTCCGTCTCCGACTGCAGGAAATGGAGAAGTCCTTCGAAGAGCCACAGGTTCCCAAGCGACGCTCCCGGAACGCCGCGGTGGAGCAGCGGCTGCGGCGCCTGCAGGACCGGTCCCGCACGCAGCCGGTCACCACCGAGGAGGTGGTCATCGCGGCCACGTAAGTCCCGCCCACCCGGGTGCGGGGAGGGGCGCTCTGCGCTGGGCTGGTGCAGGCGGGGAAGCCACAGAGGAGTTGGTAGGTCGGGATGGCTTAGCTGCAGTCTCTTGATAGACTTTCCACTCATGGAAGCTTCTGGAAGATCATGGTGGGGAGGTTGTGGACTTGTTTTTATCCATGCATTTTCCTTCTAAAATCTCTTTCACCGCGAGAAAAATTAAACCTTGAAAGCGGATGAATCACAGTGAACCCGGTGTCAACCCTTATCGGTCCCTAGCTGGTCTCTCCGTCCACTCCCCACTGTCTCCTGCCTTATTTCTGATCAGATCTTCTCATTTCGGCTATAGATGCTGCACTAGGAATCTAAAAGAGGTTCGTTTTGTTTTCAGATAATCGCCAGAAATGTTTTCAGATTAATTGGCAGTTTGAAAATGCACCAAGCTTCCGTTTTGAGTTACACAAAGCTACTTCAAATAGTTGATGGAAAATGGAATTAAAACCTAAGCTCATTTTGTTGCAAAACTGTTTTAAATCCATGCATATCAGATGTCTTCCAAAAGTTCATGGAAAACGCACATTATGAAAACCCTATGCCTGCATTTCAACATTTTTGACACCAAAATAAGCTTATTTTGGAATCCCATTTTCCCACAGACTTTTTAAAGTATCATTGTATCTTCAAATGCATTCAAAATTAACTTCCCAAAGGAGTCATTTAAAGATCATTGCTTCAGGGACCAGTGCTGTGGTGTAGCAGGTAAAACCGCCACCTACCGCACTGGCATCCCATGTGGCCACCGGTTCAAATCCCAGCTGCTCCACTTCCAGTCCAGCTCTTTGCTATGGCCTGGGAAAGCAGTGGAAGACAGCCCAAGTGCTTGGGCCCCTGCACCCACATGGGAGACCCGGAAGAAGCTCCTGGCTCTGGCTTTGGATCGGCCCAGCCCCAACCCTTGCGGCCATCTGGGGAGTGAACCAACGGATGGAAGACCTCTCTCTCTGTCTCTCTTTGTCTGTAACTCTACCACTCCAAAAAAAAATCTTTCTTTATAAAAGATTATTGCTTCAATCAAGGGAAACTTTTTGTTTGGCTTTATTTAAAAGATTTATTTGTTTATTCAGCAGGTAGAGTCACAGAGGTTTTCCATCTGCTGGTTCACTCCCCCAGTGGCCACAACAGCCAGGGGCTGATCCAATGCCAGGAGCCCAGAATGCCATCTGGGTCTCCCATTGGGCGGCAGGGAGTCAAACCTTTGGGGCCATCTTCTGCCGCCTTCCCAGGTGCATTGGCAGGAAACATATGGGAAGTGGAGCAGCTGGGACTCGAACCCGTGCTCCCCCTGCTGCACCACAACGCTGGCCCTCTGTGTTTGTATTTTACAAACTGTTGTGTGCTTCCCACGGATCCAGGCACGTGCTTCCTGAACAAAAGAAACCTCACCTCACCCAGGCCAGCCCCATCCCCAGAGGGCCCCGCCTCCACTCTCTTCCCAAGAGGTCCCTCAATTTCTTGGTGCATTGGTGGATAAGTACATTCTGGTACTAAGCACTCTTAGTAAATCAACATGTTAAAAAAAAAAAAAAAGCTTGAGTGGCAGATATAAAATAAGCAGCTCTCCAAGGATGCCAAACAATAAATAGGATGAAAAACGGTCACCTCTTGAGGCTCGGAAGGGTCTATTTCTGATGTGCTGATCAGTTATCTGAGGACAGATCGGGACCAGCGTCCCGAAACACACGTAGGAGCTACTGATCTGCTGCTGGCTACTTTTAGCTTCTGTAAACTCCTTTTTTTAAAACCGGGACATCGATCCTAAATTTGACTTCCTAAGTTGGTGATTGCTGTTCAAGTTCTCTTGTGATTCTGTCTGACGGCCCTCTCCCCCGCCCCGCCGCCCCGAAGCGAATCATTTTTAGTAAAACACTTGCCGGTTTTTGAATTGACCCTTTTCTGAGTTTACGACGTTGCTTTCCTTCACGCCTGTCTCCTTCTCTGTCCTTATGCGTGTTCCTTCTTTGGTCGTTGCTTTTGTAGTGATCCTATCCCTGCTTCCTGCGCTGGGGTCGCCCACCCCGTAATGGCCAGACCGCCCAGCCCCACTGTAGCTAGGAGCACGGTGCCACCTGCCAGGTACTGGACAGAAAGAGATGCATGGGGCTCCCAGGGCCACAGAGCCGGGCAGCAGAGGTGCCCCAGAGCCCTGAGTGCCCGTCGTGTGTGTGTGTGACGAGCTGATCAGTACAGTGAGTCGTTGCGACATGTGTGGCGTTTCTGTCCTGTCCACGTGCGAGTGGCCTGCATGAGAAACATCTGGTCCACCCACTGAATCCTGTGTTGCCATGAGGGTCACACTAACTCACTCACCCGTGTGTGTTCTCTTCCTGTTTTTCCATAATCCCCGTGACCCCTGAAGAATGTCATCCTTCGTCTAAAAACATTGACGTTTAATGAAAATTAACAGGGAAATGGGGGCATTAACATCAGTGTTGAAGGTTTCAGACTCACTTTTCTTAAAACGTAGATACCCGGATGAGGGGATCTTCTCAAAGTTCATGGGAAGCGTGAATTATGAAAGAATTAGCTGTTGACGTCAGAAGCCGTTCGCACCGCAATAAACTTCTCTTTTGATTCCATTTTTATTCCATGAACTTTTTGAAGGACCCTCCTATGTGTTAAAAATAACCCTTCCTGTTTGGAATTTATAGAGAGACAGTGCTGTTATATTTTGGAACTGAGCAAATAATTGAGAGCATATGATTATATTCTGTTTTGAATTGTGGTGTTTTAAAAAGTTATGTCCTTAAGCCATGGCAATACCCAGTTGGTTGTGCTGTCACGGGGCCAAAATGCAAAGGCTAGACAAATAGGACTTAAAAAGGGTGGGGGGTGAAATGGCAGGGCAGGAGGAGGAGAGCCGGCATCGCCCAGAGGAGAGTGTAGTTTCGCTCTCTCTCTGTGTCCTGAGGCTCAAAAGTGTGTGCTCAGGTTAGCTTGTCTCCGCCTCCCTGCACACCTGCCCACAGAGACGGCGTGATGCTCTGCATAATATCCTTGCCCGCTCAGAATCGCACGTGCTCGAGGCACAGCTATGCCGTCCCGGAAACCTAATCAGAGTCTCAGAAACTTTGTCCGCTTTACAGCCTCCTGATAATTACAGGTCTAAGTATCTTTTTTTTAAAAAAAAGATTTATTTATTTATTTGAGAGGCAGACAGAGAAGTCTTCCATCTACTGGTTCATTCCTGAAATGGCCGCAATGGCTAGAGCTGAGCTGATCCAAAGCCAGGAGCCAGGAGCTTCTTCCAGGTCTCCCGTGTGGGTGCAGGGACCCAAGGACTTGGGCCGTCTTCTACTGCTTTCCCAGGCCATAGCAGAGAGCTGGATGGGAAGAGGAGCAGCTGGGACTCAAACTGGCACCATATGGGATGCTGGCACTGCAGGTGGCAGCTTTACCCGCTACGCCACAGCGCTGGCCCCTCCAAGTACCTTTTTAAAAACTAGTAGAAACTTGAGAGAGGAAGTACCCTTGTGCTACCTGGAAAAGACGAAAGAATCCTCAAAATCAAACTGTTGGTGTTCAGCGAGTGCACAGCAAAAGCCTTTGCTACAGGTGCCATTGCTAGCGGGTGGCTGTATTGCTGCCCAGTTTTGTAAGATGGAAAAACATAAAGACGGTTTCTGAACCATATCTCTGTCTGAGAGAGCCACAGTGTCACACTCAGGATGCCTGTTAGCCTCTGGTGCTAACAATGCAGCCTCCCTCCCTCCCCGAGACGAGGAGCAGCTAAGCCGCCTTTAGTTCCTGAGATAGGCCATCCAGAGTTCAGCAATCATTCGAGAACCTCGAGAACCGCCAAAGAATTGACAGTGAGGACCGCCCCAAGCTGCCCTGTCTCCTCTGACAGCCCAAACAGCTGCCTGCCCTTGTCTTACGTTTCTGTAAAGGGACGAAATCAGCCCTTCGCCACGCCAAGTGCCCCTCATCCATCCAAGGAGCAGGGAGGGGGCTCCTGTTTGTTTCTCTCGGCGCCCCTGACTTGTGCTTGCTTCTAGGTTGCAGGCGTCCGCCCAGCAGAAGACCGTAGCCAGGGACCAGCCTAACGAGGGCAAAGATGCTGCCGAACTGGGAGAACCTGACTCCTCCACTCTCAGCTTAGCAGAGAAGTTGGCCTTGTTTAACAAACTGTCCCAGCCGGTCTCCAAAGCCATTTCGACCCGCAACAGAATAGACCTGAGGCAGAGGCGAATGAACGCTCGCTACCAGACCCAGCCCGTCACCCTGGGAGAGGTGGAGCAGGTGCGTGCCCAAGTAGGGGCTAGGCAGGTAAGCTGTGTTACCCGTGGCGGGGGAGGTAAGAAGTTTGTTGACCCCTGGAAAAATAAAGAAAGAAACAACCAGGCCAGGTATGCTTCCCTTTTCTTTGTTTTTATACTTTGTTGCAAATCATCTGGGAGTAGAAAAAAGCCTGCGTTCACTGTTTGCCTGCTTTGTCGGCCAGCAGACTGTTTAATGAGCTGCGATAGGCAGCATTGTTCTGTGCCTCACTTTTTTTTTTTTTTTTGGCTTTGTAACTTGCAGGTGCAGAGCGGGAAGCTCATCCCTTTCTCGCCTACCGTGAACACATCCGTGTCCACCGTGGCCTCCACCGTGCCTCCCACGTACGCCGGGGATCTGCGGGCGAAGCCCCCCGTGGATGAGACCCTGAGTGCCGCTGAGCACAAGTGTCCTTCTGTGCCGGAAAGTGCCGATTCTCCCGTGAGGAGCATTCTGAAGCCGCATGCCTGGCAGCCCGCCGCGGAGGGGAGTGGGAGCAGAGGAATGTCGCGAGAACGCAGAGAGACGGAGAGCAGCAGGGCTTTGGCGGTGGGGGACAGTGGTGTTAGGAAGGTGGGGGCCAGCGAGGGCGCAGAGCCTGCCTACCCCGTCCCGAGCAGAGGCAGGGAAGGGGACATCCCCAGGGAGCCCCCGTATGCAGTGCCTAGAAGAGGGAGCCTGGAACCGGCTGCTCCTGCCACTGCCCATCTTGGTGAGGAACTGAAGGAATTTTCCACTGCGAAAAGCAGTGCCCAGGGGTACGTGGACTTGAACGACAGGCAGCCCTTTGAAGAGAAGGTGGATGTGGAGGATCTGCCCAGAAGAAAGTTTTCGCTAAGAGGTAAATGACGCCTGCCCCTCGGGGTTTAGCAACCGGCTGGCTGGCTTTTTAGTTTCTGCTTGATCGGTTGCATGGGTTTTGATTCCTTTTGACTCAGTTGCAGGGCAGGGTACACCCAGTGCTGGTATCAAGGGTCAAAACCAGTCTCTTCTCCCAGACTTCTCTTCTTCCTGAATCCGTCCTGTTCGGTGGATTAATCAGTTCTTCGGCAATAAAATGCCTGAAGCTCTGTCACCCAGCTTTATCATGGTTTCCGATGGCACTGGCCAGCTAGCCTAACTCACACCGCTGGTTGGTGTGTTGGCCCCTTTGAGAAGCTGATGGCCCAGCAGGGCCAGGGATGGGCGAGCCCCCCCACCCCCCAAATAAGAACTTGAACCCAGGCTCAGTCCCTCTTTCCCCACTCGTGCTGGCCAGGCTGGCGCGCTGTGTTTACATAAAGTGCTGGCCGCGTGACTTCTAGCAAGGGCTTCAGTTTGCTAGGATAGCACATTGGGAATGCAAAAGGACTGTTTTGGAGATGTGGAGACATTCCACAGTGCGGGAGTCAAGCCCACTTGACTGAGCATGCCCAGGCTGGTGGTCACAAAGCCATTCGCTCTGTGGGGCGATCCACTGGGAAGTCTTGATTTTTCTCTCCCAGTGGAGCGTGCTACCAATTTGCATAAATCCAAGTGGGTGGGACACTCTGCGTGTACCCAGGGTTGACCTCCAAGGGCTGCACTTTTGGGGGTTAACGGCCAGAAGCACGCTTCCCTAGAGGAGGTCCGTCCTGACGTGGCTCCCTGTGTCTCCAGAGTTCAGGGAACCCACTTACGAGCAGACAGAGGCGGTTGATGGGAAAGCTGTGGCTCCGCCCGCAGCCGCCGCGTCCTGGAAGCAGCAGGATTCCCCAGAACAGCTCCAGGAGAAGTGCTATAAGAACCCGTGCGCCATGTTCGTTGCTGGAGAGATCAAGGCGCCAGCTGCCGAGGGGGCCGCCGTGGAGTCGCCCAACAAGACCATGTCTATCAAAGAAAGGTACCACCTTGGGGTTGGGAAGCAGCCTTTGTGTGGAGGGAGGGAGGGGGCAGCATGGTTGTGTGGCCACGAGATGAAAACGGTGAACTTAGCCACCCGAGGGGATATGCGGTCAACCTCGCATGGTTCTGGAACGGGGAGGGATTTGCGATGGAACTGGAATCCCCTCGCAGTTGGTTTGCTGGTGCCCACAGAGTGACCCTGGAAGATACAAATAGACTTCTCCTCTCCTCCTCTGAGATACAAATAGACTTTTCCTCGCCTTGTCTGTCTGTGGTCCCAGTTTCTTTTTTTTACATTAGCTTCTTTGTTCAGCTAGTGGTATCAGCTCTTTGCCTTTGGATATACCTGGGGGCACAAACCACTGTGACTGTTTGTAACATACAAGGAGAGTCCCAAAAGTTCATGGAAAGTGGAATGAAAAGATAAATTTGTTTTGGTGCCAAAAAAAAAAAAAAAAAAAAATTTGAAATCCCTGCACAGTTTTCCATAAGACAGATTTTCCGTGAACTTTTCCAAGACCCTGCGTGTGTGTAGAGGGAATGAAGATAAACTTCTGTGTGTCATATGCTTCTCAGAGATTCGAATCTGGGCTCCCTTTGGCTTTACAGGAAGTAAATTGGATGACTTCTGGATTGCACTGGGAAGTTTGCACCAGAGAGTTGCTGTGAAAGCTTACATTTGGGTTTCACACCACTCTAAGACCTTATTTCATTTCAGAAGAAAGAGGCCGGACTGAAGAGCCACGCTTGAATTAAGCTGCGAAAGATATGATAGTGATGGGAAAATACGACAGAGATGGGGTGCGTCTAGAAAAGTCAGTCGACCTCTCGGTGTGACTGGCAGGACTGGGAGTCTCCATTGCCTGGTCCCCGGGTTCTGACTCTGATGCCCCCTCAGCACCTCCCAGCGCCTGCAACTTTCTTGCTTCGTCAGGTGTTGGCCACACTGAATTTTCTAGATAGATCTCAGACTGCCGAAGGCTGTACGCCCCGTCACAATGAAAATTCTATTTTTCAAGCCATGCTTCTTGAACATGATCTTAAGATATTAAATAAATGGAATGTTTTTCAATTAAAAAAAGATTTTATTTAGTTGAAGGCAGACTTACAGAGAGACAAGAAGAGAGAGAGGAGAGAGAGAGATCTTCCATCCTCTGGTTCACTCCCTAAATGGCTACAAAGCCTCCAAGAGCCAGGAACTCCTTCCAGGCCTCCCACATGGAGAGCAGGGGCCTAAGTACGTGGGCCACCCTCCAGTGTTTTCCCAGATGCATTATCTGGGAGGTGAATCTGAAGTGGAGCAGCTGGGATTCGATCTGTGGCTCCAATATGGGATGCCGATATCATAGGCGATGATTTCACCTACTATGCCATAATCCCAGCCCTAATTAATGCGATTATTTTAAAAAGTCTTGTTTACTTTTTCCTTATTTATTTGAAATTAGCAGGCATTTGGTACAGTGGTTAAGATGCCCCTGGGGGTCGGCGCTGTGGCGCAGTGGGTTAAAGCCCCGGCCTAAAGTGCCGGCATCCCATATGGGCGCCGGTTCTGGTCCCGGCTGCTCCTCTTCCGATCCAGCTCTCTGCTATGGCCTGGGAAAGTAGAAGATGGCCCAAGTCCTTGGGCCCCTGCACCCACGTGGGAGACCTGGAGGAAGCTCCTAGCTCCTAGCTCCTGGCTTCGGATCAACGCAGCTCTGGCCATTGAGGCCATCCAGGGAGTGAACCAGCGGATGGAAGACCTCTCTCTCAGTCTCTACCTTTCTCTGTAACTCTGTCTTTCAAATAAATAAAATAAAAAAAAAAAAAGATGCTGTGGGGATGCCTGCATCCTGTATCCAGCTTCCAGCTAATACACACCCTGGGTGGGGGCACAGGTGAGAGCTCAAGTCCTCTGGTCCCTGCCATCCCTGTGGTTGACCCTGGTTGAGCCACCAGCTCTTGGCTTCAGCCTGGCTGTTGCAGGTATTTGGGGAGTGAACCAGGGAATGGAGGCATTCCCTGTCTCTCTGCCTTTCAAGATAAATAATGTAAATAAATAAAATTCCCAATAAATTAGAGCTATAGGGCTGAAGAGGCATGGGGAGGGGCCCAAAGATGGAAGTGACAGAAGAACTGTGATGTCCTTAATCAGAGAAGCAGGGTGGCCTGGTGGGGCGTGAACCCTTCCACCAGGAAACCAGACCAGCATCACTTACATATAAGTGCCGAAGTGTGCTTTAAAAAAAAATTTATTTATTTACTTTAAAGGCAGAGTTACAGAGAGGGCAGAGACAGAGAGAGAAAGAGAGAGAGAGAGAGAGAGAGGTCTTCCATCCGCTGGTTCACTCCCCAATTGGCCACAACAGCTGGAGCTGTGATGATCCGAAGCCAGGAGCCAGGAGCTTCTTCCAGGTCTCCCACACGGGTGCAGGGGCCCAAGCACTTGGGCCATCTTCTACTGCTTTCCCAGGCCACAGCAGAGAGCTGGATGGAAAGTGGAGCAGCTGGGACTCAAACCGGCACCCATAAGGGATGCTGGCACTACAGGCAGAGGCTTTACCCTCCATGCCACAGCGCCGGCCACCTGGTGTTTTATACAATAGAGGATACTCAGCAGGGGAGTTCCAGAGGGAAACACTAACCCTGCACCCCGTTATTTCACCTCCTCCTGAATGAGGGTTCCTTGGATCTGTTTTCTCGTCTGGGACTCAGGAGAGGAAGTTCTGTGTCTGCTCTGATTTGCTTTTTTCTGCTGTAGTCAATCTTAGCCGGTCTGTGTCTTTCTGAACTGTTTACTGCTGGGGGCGCGAGGTCTGCCTGTCCCCTGCGTGACCCTGCGCCGACTTGCTGTGTGCCTGCAGGAAGTGTCCCCATCATGCGCAGCTCCCAGACCAGACTGCCCTGGTAGACGAGAGGGCAGAGAGGAGCAGGCGCTTGCCCGGGCGGCCCAGCGAGCACAGGACATGCTGGGCCCAGGCAGGCCCTGGGGTCGATAGGCTAATGCAGGGCCACTCACCCAGCTTGCGGGATGACACTCAGCAGATGCCCACCTCGCGACCTCCCAGCCCTGCAGACAGCACTTGGGCCTGGCAGATGTTCAAAGCACCAACAGCTGTTCGGAATGCCCGGGCAGGAACTGATGTCGCTGGAGGACCAGACGCTCTGCCCCCCGGCCCCAGCCCCAGCCCCGGCCCGGCAGGTGGCTGGAGGAGAGAGAAGTTTGCCAAAATCTCCCCGGGTCCTCGGCGTGTGGAGCACCACACAGGAAATCCACGAGGACGGGACAGGCACACGGAAGGTTTGAAGGCTGGCTCCCAGCGCCACGTGGGCTCAACGGCAGCACAGTGGCTTATGGACAATTTGCTTCCTCCGTTGTCTCTGGAAACAAAATTTCAGGTTTTCAAAAAGGGGAGGAATTCTTTGAAGGGGTTTGGAGAGGAACTCGGCCCGTGTTTTCTGATAGACTGGGGACAGCGATATCTAGGTTCTTAGACATCACCAGGCCATCAGCAGTGTACTTGCTGGCCTACCAGGTGATTCGAGATGCTTCTATCTGCGATGCCACCAAGGAAACCCGTGGAATTATTGAGCGACATTGTCCTTGCTCCTTGCAACATTTGGGAACTTCTTGGCGAGAAGAGCCTCAGAGACCATATAGCTCATTATTTTTGATAAAGACAACTCACAAGGATGAATTTGATTTTTGAAGATTCTCTGAAATCATACGGGATCCAGTCTAACCCAGTGGATGAATAATAGCTGGTCTGGGGGCAGGGGGTGTCGGTGCTGGGGCGCAAGTGAGTTAAGCTGCCACCTGCAGTGAGGGCATGTCCTATCAGAGCGCTGGTTCAAGTCCTGGCTGAACTGCTAATGATCCAGCTCCCTGTTAATGCGCCTGGGAAGGCAGCAGAAGGTGGCCCAAGTACTTGGTTTGTGCTCCCCATGTGGGAGACCAGGACGGAGTTCCAGGCTCCTGGCTTCAGCCGGCCCAGCCCTGGCTGTTGCAACCATTTGGAGAGTAAAACCAGCAGACAGAAGACCTCTCTCTCTCTCTCTCTCTCTCTCTCTCTCTCTTTCTCTCTCTCTCTGCCTGTCAAATAAATAAATAAATCTTAATAGAAAATAACTGGTCTGGGTCCCAGGGGAGGTAAGAGACAGCGGCTGATTCTGAGCCCGGTTTGCAGGCAGAGCGTGGATGAGCTGAGTGCCCCTGCCCAGCAGGTGTGAGCCAGAAAGACTTCTGCAGTGAAATCTGAAGTCCTGGCCTGCCGCTGCCTTTGGAATGTCTCGTGTGTTGAGCCTTTGCAGCCCTCGAAAGCTCCGACACACCACGCCTCTACTAAGTACTTCTTTTAATGATTCGACTTCGTGAGATTCTGGTTTTCCTTGGAATAAGACTCTCTCGTTCCAACGAATCAGAGAAGAGATACACGAATCCTAGCCACGATCTCAGATGCTTTGCAGATTAAAACATGGAAAAGAATTCGGATTTTGCATTTATGGACATGAGTGAGCCCTGTTAGCATACAGAGTATTGTTAAACATCTTGGAATTACAGAATTTGGGATCAAGAGGGAGCGTGATCCAAATGTGCTGTGCCTTGGAGACAGAAGGCAGTGTGCATGGGCGTTACACAGAGGCAGAGAGAGAGAGGTCTTCCATCCGCTGGTTCACTCCCAAAATGGCCGGAGCTGTGCTGATCCAAAGCCAGGAGTCAGGAGCTTCCTCCAGGTCTCCCATGTGGGTGCAGGGACTCAAGGACTTGGGCCATCTTCCAGTGCTTTCCTAGGCCAGAGCAGAGAGCTGGATTGGAAGAGGAGCAGCTGGGACTAGAACCGGTGTCCATAAGGGATGCCGTTGCTTCAGACCAGGGCTTTAACCTGCTGCGCCATAGCACCAGCCCCAATCATCATGACTTTTTTGCCTCTCGTCTTCCCCATGTTTGTCCGATGTAAATGCCTAAGCCGTCCGAGCTGAGCCAGCCGCCTGTTTGTCAAGAATAACCTTTCAGAGGCACCGATATCCTCATAGCACTGGATCAAGTCCCACCATTGTTGAACTAAAGTAGGTCAGGTGACAGTGTTGGCTAATTAGATTCTTTTTTTGTAGATTTCTTTCCCAAGGGGAAAGTTGGAGTAATAATTTTAACAAATGGGTTTGCCAAAAAGCGTTTCTGTATTAAGAAGATGGGTTTGGAAGGACCCAGCGCCTTCACAGGAAGTAAATAGGGCTCAGCGTATATTCCCAGTAATGCACATATACGTCACATCGGCCTTTAATCTAAAAGTATGCTATTGAAAGAGTGTCAGGGCTTCACGGCTTTAGGCTTTTAAATTCATTTCTGCAATATTTTCCACCAAGTAACTACCGCTACACCGCTTGAGGAATGTAACGTGTTTCACCGAGTGACCAGAAGGGGTCGCTAGAGGACACTTCGGGGACCATTATTTTTGTCTTTTTCTTTGCTCTCAGCCCCAAGGGCGAGGAAAACCCTAGGCAGTCTCTTGCTGTCATAAGGGTGCACGTTTCATCTGGAAAGCCAGAGAGAGTCCAGCTTCCCATTTTCAACCAACTCCAAAACGTTTGGGACCCTGTGGGGGGAAGGGCTGTCTGTGTGCGCCGAGGGGTCAGGTGCTGATGTCTCTGGGCTGGCGTCTTTTTCTGCAGGCTGGCGCTGCTGAAGAAGAGTGGGGAGGAAGACTGGAAGAACAGGCTCAGCAGGAAGCAGGAGTACGGCCAGGCATCTGCCTCCACCGGTGGCCTGCACCTGCCGGACACGGAGCCGTTGCTGCCCAGGAGGGTAAGGCCTTCCACGCCGAGGTGGGGGTGGCGGGGAGCATGCACAGCCTCACTGAGTCTTGCGCCTCGAGGCCGGGAACAGTCTCCGGCAGCCTCTCCCAGATCAGCCTCATGAACTTGACCGAAAGGTCGAGTGCTGAGGTGTCCTGGGAACGCACACAGCACCGCACACAGGAGGCCGAGCACCTGCGTTTTTAAAGAGTGGGCTTTTTCCTTCCATTTAAAGTGTGGCTAAATGAAGCCTGCTATTAAGGCTTTTGTCGTTGAAAAAAATTGTAATTCACCGCTAAAGCTTGCAAGTTGCATAGGCACTGTGGACTTGATGTTCCTACGCAGAGATTTCACTCCGAAGTGTGGACAAAGGTGTTGTTGGTCCATCAGTGCTTAGCTCCGAGTGTGCATCACGTTTTGCCGTGAGGGACCGTGCCTTCTGTCGAGAAGGTATAGCCGTGCTCGCGAATAGGTGGCAAGTTTCACTAAAGCTAAGGAGTACGTGGTGACGGAGGCCGCAGTGTTGTGGGGTGGTTCAATGACAGCCGTGTCCGTGCACACCTGAGATTCACCTGCTGCCAGCCCAGCAGTGACAGGCGTGTTTGTGGGCCTGAGCAGCTGCGTCATGCCCTGTGCTCCGTGTCCAGGCTAAGTAGGACGCCTTCAGCTAGAAAGCGCTGTTTCTATGGGGTAGTCACCTGGGCCCCGTTAAGCTCTGAAATAAATTCTCTCTGCAGAAGAGAAAAATCACAGAGGTGCCCTCTAAGCTGGAAGAAACTGAAGCAAAAATGAGGTGTGCACGTAGACCGGTGGAGTCGGGCGTCCCTGAGACTTCCCTGTCTGCCTGGGTTATGTCAGAACAGCAATTCAAATTCTTTCTTTAAGGCACATGGGGATCTCCAAAAAGTTTATGGAAAAGGCATATGATCCCCAAAAAAGCATGAATTTCAAATTTGCCATGCCAAAATGAACTTATGTCTTCATTCCATATCCCATGAATTTCTCAACGCCCTCCCTCAGCGAGAGTGTTAAAGAGAGTGGCTGGAGCGAGTGTTGAATTCCCAGCCATAGTAAAGGTGGATCCGCGGAAGCAGGCACGTGAGATTCGCATTTCAAGAATGAGGCCCCGAAGTGAAAGGAAATTGAGGCCCTCAAATAATTGATGAGAGGACTCCAAGCCACCTGACCTCTGCCTAAGGTGTTTGCAGGGCCCTGGGGGCTGGGCTCCAGGACTTGGGCCTGAGTGTCTCTGGGCTCGCCACAGCAACAGTGAGCTCGCTGTACGTACTCCTGCTCCGTGCCCTAGTTCCTTTGGGCCTGAGACAATGAGCTCTTTGAAGCTAAAATTAAGCCTATCTATTTTAGGCCTTTGTTGTCCACACTGGGAGAATCTCAGGTTCTGGGGAGGTCAAGCGGTTTGCAGATGACCTGCGGTGACCTCGTGGACCGTGCCTTCCCCAGGGTTAAGGGCAAGGCTCATGTGTGGGAGGCAGGGGCCCTGAAACCCAGTCTTGTCTTAAGACCAGGCCCCTGTGGCCAAGGAGTGCTTCAGAAACCAGAAGTGACCAGTGTGTGTCGGGTGCCCGAGGGCTGCAAGGGCCAAGTCCACACTAGCGGATGGGCAGCTGCTCAAGATAGCAGGTTCCAGAACCTTCCATGTAGACCCCCAACGGTGGGAAGGAGGCAGCTTCTTGGGCAGCTCATCAGTTACTTCCCAATTTCCAAATTCACCAAGCAGCACCCATTCCTGGAATTGGAACGTTTTCCTCTTGTCCTGATATGTGAGGGGGGTGGGGGTCCCAGTTAGGTACACGCCAAGCTGAAATGCAGAAGAGGTGGGGGGAGGGGGTGCTCCCAGCACTTGCCTGGGCTTCTGGGAAAACTTATGCACTGGCCAGTAAAATAATAATAACGGGAGCCGGGGAGATCGTGTTGAGTTCTCTGGTAGCCGCACTGCAGAAAATGTAAGGGGATGTGTTGCATTTGTTTCTGGCAAAGACTCGTTTCAGAAGAAGTTGGATTTCAAGTCTGCCTCTCGTCTTGGCTGCTCTGGTGTACGGTGCTACGCTGTGGCTCAGGGGTAGATTTGGGGAGAATAAGTTAGTGTCTTCCTCTCCGTGCTGACCCCAGACTTGTCTGCAGGAGTAGGAGACCCGGAAGCAGTTCTGTGTTCACACGGTCTCTCCCTCAAAATTAGGACTGATGGCTCAGAGCGTGCAAGCAGTAATAACTGACTAATAATTGAGGTGGTTCCGCCCACTGCCTAAGAAAAATCATGCAGGTTCTTTCTTTCCAGATGTGGCTCCCCCTCCCCTGCCTCTGTTCTCTGGATTTAGTCTAAGTCTGCGGGAACCTGACTTAACCACTTGCCTTTTGTAGCATAGGCAGGGACGGCCACCCGGTGTGTGCACTTGGCCTGGTCCGTGCTGCATGGTGTGTGAGCACTTGAGCATGAGCCGTTGAGCAAAGTCGTGGAGGAAGAAGCTGGCCGGGGCCTCCTTGTCAGGACTAACAAGTAGTTGTCACCCAGGAATTATCTCCGATTCCTGCCTGTTTGACACTCACTCAGGCACAGGGTCCCGTTGTTGCGATCCGCCCTCCCCAGTGTGTCAGATTTCACCCAGGATTTAAGAACCCCGTAGAGTTGACCCCTGAAAACCTGTATCCACATCTGAGTCCCGGATGCTGGCTGTGGTTCCCTGGCCGTGAGGTCAGGTTTTCCAGCGAAGGTCAGAGCCAGTCCCTGAGAGGCGAGGGAAAGTCAAGTCTGCCACGTTGATAGCCCCCAAGCCACCTCCGGCGCGTGCGATTCCAAATCTCGGCTCAGGAAGACGTAGTCCGCTGCAGAGTGAGGCTGGGAGGCAGTGGACAGCTGAGGGTTTGACCGCTGGGTGAAGGAGGTCATCTTGCTCTCGGGGTGAGGTTCCTGGGGGCTGATAACACTTGGTCACGTGAGCATGCGCATGCGTTCAGCTGAACCCCGGCACACCATGCCTGCAAATGACTGCAACCCTAACAGGACTCTTGTCTCCCAAGACTCTGCAATGTCTCCCATTTGTTTTAACCTGTAGGAAGAAGGAGAAGTTACAGACGATAATGCCATTTCTAATCTGCTTTGGGTAAGCCTGACTCTAACCGGGGTGCCCTCTAGGTTGTGGCCGGAGTTAGGCCTCCCCACCTGTGAGTCTCCCCACCCCCATGCCTCCCTGGCTGGTCTCGTATCCCCCTGAGCAACACAAGCCTTGATTCAGACTGGAGAGCTGGTCCCTTCAATCATGAAATGCAACTACGTCCATGTGGGTGTTTTTACGTTCCATGTTAACGCGGGTGCAACAGCCCTGGTTCTCTGTGTGACTGAGTATCTGGTAGAGATCGTGGGAGGTTGCCGCCCAGCTCAGTAAGTTCCCACGCAGAATGTTCTCTGGTACGATGACTGTGCTTGTGTGGGTTCATTATAGCATCGGCCTCATGGAAGGACCCTTGTGCAAAGAGGTGAAATTGCAATGAGCCCACTAACACTCTCTTAGAAAAAAGCCGTGGGCTGCGCACCCCCAGCCCCACCCCACCTGCCCTGCTCTCGTCGGCCGTCTCTTTCATCTCTAATCCTCTTGATCTGCCCTATAGGAACCTGTGTATGCTACTGCTTACTCTCCTGCTCTACCTGCTGCCCATAAGTACCCGTCTTTTGTATCTGTTAACCAGGTGAGGACAAGCCTGCATGCCTTATGCCTCATTGCAATTTCTGAGCAGAAGGGAAACACTTGTGTTTCATGTGGGGAGGGTGTGTGTGTGTGAGAGAGAGAGGCAGGCCGTGTGGGTGTGTGGGCACGTGTTGAATCAGTTCCTCGTCTACGCGGGCTACATCACACACGCACTGCAGCCTGGGCTTGTCTCTTACATGGACCTGATGGCATTCGCTCATCACGCCGTCATGTACCTGGCGTAAGAGGAAGTTTTCCCCTTCCCGCCCACAAGCTGTAAGTGCAGAGGCAGCTCTGGAGTCGAGGGGAGGGACCAGCTCAGCAACGATGTGATGTCGCTGAAGATTCAGCAAAAAGGGCCACCTGCTGGGGGCTGCTTGTAGTGACGCTGTTAAAACGAGAACGCACAGCCCCTGGGACCCTGCGCGTCTCCCCTCGCCATATTGTGTCTGAGCCCCAGCCCCCACAGGGGACGCTGTGGCCTGGGGGCTGAGTGGCGCAGTGGGTACAGCAGTTTTGACCACCCTGAAAGCCGAACGTGGGTGCCCCTGCTTCTTAGTACTCTTGGGAGTGTCCCAGCTGTCACCACGCCTGGGAGAAGGGGCTGCACCCACTCTCCCACAGGTGGCCTTGCCCTCGCCCTTCTCGGCTCCTCTGCCCTGAACTCACAAAGGCTCTTTTGAGAGTCCACAGCCCACATATCTGCCCCAAGAAAGAGACTCAAATCTGGGGCAAACTTGCTGCCATCAGTCATGGGGGAAATTAGCTATTGCTTTTCGATAAGTCTATGCTAAACTAGAAAGGGAAAGTTCTATTACTGAAGTTTGTGTGTGTGTGTGTGTGTGTGTAAATTGTTCATTTATTTATTTGAAAAGCAGAGTTACAGAGAGAGAGGGAGAGACAAAGAAAGGTCTTCCATCTGCTGATTCACTCCCCAAATGGCTGCAGTGGCTGGGGCTAGAAAAGCCCAATCTAGGAACTCCATCCATATCTCCCATGTGGATGGCAGGGGCCCCAGGACTTGGGCCGTCTTCTGCTGCCTTCCCAGGTGCATTAACAGGGAGCTGGATGGAAAGTGGAGCAGCCAGAGCCCATATGGGATGCCGGCACCAGAGGCTGCAGCTTAACCTGCTGCGTCATAACACTGCACCCATATTTTAGTAGAATGTTTTCCTAGAGCAGTTGTAGCTTCACAACTCAATAGAACAGAAAATGCAAAGAGTCCGTTTGTCCTCTGCCCTCCCAGGCAGAGCCACGTCCCCCGCCACAGTCAGTGAACCTGCACTGACACAGGATGGCCCCCCCAAAGCCAGGGTTCACATGAGGGCTCTCTGGATGCACCCTGTCTTGGGTTGGCCAAATGTGTGAGGACTTGTATCCACCATAAATGTCCAGGCAGCAGAGTTTCAGACACAACCAACCCTGCCCTTAAAATCCTCTACACCGCACCTGCTCATCACTCAGCTCCATGAACCTTTTCCTGCCTGCAAAATTTTGCCTTTTCTAGATGTCCCAGAGTTGGGATCCTACAGTAGAGTAGCCTTTTCAGGTTGCCATCTTCCACTTGGCCACAGACGTGGAAGGTCCCCTCCTGTCTTTCTACGACTTGATCTCTCACTTTGTCTTAGCTCTGAGCAGCATCCCCATTGCCTGGAAGAGGTGCCACAATGAATTCATCCATTCACCAGCCCAAGGATATCTTTGTTGCCTCCCAGTTTGGACAGTTACGAATAAACCAACTGTAGATATCGATGTGCAAGTTTTTGCTTAAGCTTTCAATTCGTCTGGGTATGAGGAAGCATGTGTGCTGGAAGGCTTGCTAAGAGTGTGTTTAGAAACTACCAGATTGTCTTCGAAAGTGTCCACACTTTTGCTTTCCCATCAGCAATAACCGAGAATTCCTGGGGCTCCCTATCTTTGCCAGGCTTTGGTGGGTGGTGTCAGTGTTCTGGGTTCGCACCATGCCAATGGGTGGGTAGTGGTGTTTGTTGCTTTAATTTGCAAATCCCTAATGCTGTTTGGTGTTGAGCATATTTCTTATGCTTCTTTCCCTTGAGATGTCTTCTTTGGTAAGGTCTCTGTTCAGGTCTTTTGCCTATTTGTTAATCTGTCTTTTTCCCCTGACTGGTTAGTTAGTTTTAAGAGTTTATATATATATATATATATATATATATATATATATATATATATATATATATTGACAGGCAGAGTGGACAGTGAGAGAGAGAGACAGAGAGAAAGGTCTTCCTTTGCCGTTGGTTCACCCTCCAATGGCTGCCGCGGCCGGCGCACCGCACTGATCCGATGGCAGGAGCCAGGTGCTTCTCCTGGTCTCCCATGGGGTGCAGGGCCCTAGCACTTGGGCCATCCTCCACTGCACTCCCGGGCCACAGCAGAGAGCTGGCCTGGAAGAGGGGCAACCGGGACAGAATCCGGCGCCCGGACCGGGACTAGAACCCGGTGTGCTGGTGTTGCAAGGCAGAGGATTAGCCTAGTGAGTCGCGGCACCGGCCATTATATGTTATTTTTGACAGCAGGCATTTACAAGTATTTCCTCCTGTCTGTGGTTTGTCTTCTCATTCTTTTCACAGAGCAGAAGGGCTTGCATTTCAATCAAGTCCTACTTATTAATGATTTCATGGATTATGCCTTTGATATTCTATATAAGAAGTCATTACAAAACTCAAGGTCATCTAGCTCTTACGTTGCCTTCTAGGAGTTTTGTGCTTTATATTTAGATCTCTGTGATCCATTTTGAGCTAACTTTTTTTCCTATGGAGATGTTTTGTGGTTGCTCTTGTTTAAAGATTTATTTTTATATTTGAAAGGCAGAGTTAAAGAGAAAGAGGGAGGGGGAGAGAGAGAGAGAGAGAGAGAGATATTCCATCTGCTGATTCACTCTCCAAATGGCCACAATGGCTGGGGCTGGGCCAGGCCAAAGCCAGGAACCAGGAGCATCTTCTGGGTCTCCCATGTGGGTGGCAAGGGCCCAAGCACTTGGGCTGTCTTCTGCTGCTTTCCCAGGTGCATTAGCAGGGAGCTGGATTAGAAGTGGAGCAGCTGGAACTTGAACCAGTGCCCTTATGGGATACCTGCATTGTGGGCGGCAGCTTACCCTGCGACACCAGTACGCTGGCCCCTTCAGTAAACTTGTGTAAATGCTGTAAGGTCTATGTTTTTTGGTTGGATTTTTTTTTTCCACACATGAGCAAAATTGTTGAAAGAATGTCTTCCATTGTAGTGCCTTTGCTTCTTTGTCAAATATCAGTTGATTGTGTTTATGTGAATCTACTCCTGGGCTCTATTTTGGTCCATTGATCTATCTATTATTTCACCAATAGCACTGTAATACTGTTTCATAGTAAGTTTTAAAGTTAGGTGGTGTCAGTCCTCCAACTTTTATTTTTCTTCATTATTGTGTTGACTATTCTGAGTCTGTTCGCTCTTCTTGTAAACTTTAGGATCAATTTGTCGATATCCACAAAATGTCTTGCTGGGATTTTGATGGGGATTGCATAGACCAAGTTGGGAAGATAGGACATCTGAACAAAATTGATTGTCCTCATCCATTCCATGAACATGGAATGCCTCTCCATCTATATTTACATTTCAAGAAAAATTAACATTTACCAGAGTTAATTTATGTCTTACCACTTCAAAGTTAAATTTCTTTTGAGTTCCGTGTTTTTACATCATCGGCTTTCCCATATAAATCTCTTAGGTCCTGATGAGGTAGCACTGGCCTTTTTTGTCACTTCACTGTATTCTGTTACTTTGCAGGTGCTGTCAGAATCTTCAGTTTAGCTTCACTGGACGAGGATAAGATAGAAAGTTTAAATCCATATCATAGCATTTTCTTTCCAGGAAGCTGTCTGGTGGTGGAAGAGTTTTACTGTGGGCCTGCCTTAATCCTAACCATGCAGCGTGGTTCTTTCTTGCTGTATCAGAAACGTGGAGATTTGCTGTGATGCTGCAGTGTACAAGTGTATAAGGAGAAGCAAACTCCTAAGCCACAATGTGGTAACCTGAAAACATTCCTACTGACAGATGCTTTGCATGGTTTCCATCCCTAAGGAAAGACCCTTCCTTCTTCCCAACTGTTCAACTACCTTCTCTTTCTTCTCTCTCTCTCATTCCCTCCCTGACCCTCTCTCTCCACATCTCCCCACTGTATTCATGGATCTATTCATATTCTACCCCAATTCTGTCTATTCTAGGCGACACTAAACATCTCCCACTTACCCTCAGAAGTGGTACTGTGCTTATCTCCATGCCTATTCCAACCTTCCCTAAAGGAGGAATGCAAAACTTGGAAGGGAGAAAGGGAGAAAAGGCCAGCAAATGAAGTTTTAAGCGACAAGAAGCAAAATGGACGAAGAGTTCTAAAACAGGATAGCGTTTGATGTGTGATAGCGATATATGATAAACTATACCAGATTCTTAAATGATCTATCTCTTAGCCTCTCCTGGAGCCATGTAAAGTCAGATAGAAGGGCTTAGGGGGCCCTAAAACAAACCCTTAAGTGGCAAAGTTCAGTACAAACTTCTAGAGAAAGGAAAACTTGTTTAATATTGTCACTTTGAGGGGAGGAAAAGACGTTCCTTCCTGGCCTAGATCCAGCCAACATATAGGAGCCCTGAATCCTAAAGTGGTTGTGTCAGCCAGGGCTCTATTCCTTCACGTGGGACAAGGAGCCCTGAGTGCTTTGGGCGGTGAGACTGATGCCTCCAGGAGGCCACCATGGGACTCAGTCACCACCCACCACCCACTCTGGACCCAGGTCCACCACGGAGAGGCCGACTTTCCTGGCACCTGACAGTTGGAAATGTCCGAAGCCAAGCGTCACACTGGTGTGAGAAAATTTGCCCCTGAAACTTCATGTTCCAAGAAAACCTACTGTCTTCAGAGGGACCCCTGGAAGTTGACCTCAAGGTTTATTGAATCAGGGTGTGAGGTTCAGCGTTCCTTAGAGTTGGGGTCATCTCACTGAGGGTGAGTGGGAAAGTTAAGGGAAAGCGTGCTTCGTTGTTGAGTTTTTCGGTAACTTTGTATTTTGATTGAACTTAAGACTTAAGGGAAGTTTCTAGAAGGGGCAGGGCGCTCTCCTGTACCCTTTCGCAGACCCACCAGTGGCTGCGTCCCCATCCTCCCTACCTTCCTCCTCCACCCCTTGCCTGACTTCTCCACAACTCCCTCCCTCTCTCTCTAGCACACACACACACACACACACACACACACACGTGTGAGCCGTCTGGAGCCATCATACCCCTTAACCTTAGAGTCCTGCAAAGTCAAAGCTATTTTTCTCCCATAGTCACACCACAGTGATACGGAGATCAAGACCAGGAATTGAACACCCGTAGAAGGTCTGTCTGAGCCACAAACATAAGCAACTCGTGTCCATTCCCCGCCCCCCACCCACTGCTCCCTTCTCCACCAACGATCCCATCCCGGGTCACAGCCTGCATTCCATGGTCCTCGCTCTTTAGGAAAAGGTCCTCGACCTGATGTCAGTCACCAAGGACCTGAGAATCCATCTGGCTGTCGTTCCCACACATCGGTATGCAGGACCAGTCCGTGCTGGGGGGCTTAAACCAGAGGTGGCCGAGGTGAACCCCGTGTCAGGCTAAGGGAAAAGCAAAGCAAGGCTCCTCTCCTCTGTGGTCCTCTGTCATCCGGGGCCCACCGCGAGAACCCGGAAGTCATTCCCTGCGGGTTCATTAAGGGAAATGGAAGTGCCACCCTCCTGCCCCGCGAGAACCCGGAAGTCATTCCCTGCGGGTCCACTAGGGAAGCAGAAGCACCGCCCTCTTGCCCCACGTGAACCCGGAAGTCATTTCCTGCAGGTCCATTAAGGGAGGAAGTGTCACCCTCCTGCCCCATGTGAACCCGGAAGTCATTTCCTGCGGGTCTATTAAGGGAGGAAGTGCCACCCTCCTGCCCCATGTGAACCCGGAAGTCATTTCCTGCTGGTCTATTAGGGAAATGGAAGCAGACTGGCAGTAGTGGTGTGGGCGGTCGTGGAGGAGAGCATTGCCCTTTCCCGTTGGTGGTGTTGGGACAAGGCCTTGGATCACTTTGAACTCTGCTGACTTCTGATCCAGGGCAATCTTCAGCAGGGGAGAGAAGCTGGGGAAGCTGCCAGGAGCTCAGCCCGAAGACCCCCGGGCTTGGAGAACCCCTCCGACAGCCACGACCCGCGGCTCGGCTCAGCAGCCTCAGTGGGCGATGCTGTTGTACCCTCCCTCCTTCCTGGGCCTGCCCCACTTGCCCTGCTGCTTCCCCAGCGCTCTGCCCGGATGTGGGGAGAGAGGGGAAGCCGGCGGAGCTGCCTCCATTTGCAGGCCACCTGTCCTAGTGTCACCTGCTGCCGCCGTTCATACACTCCCTTCCCCGCAGCCCACCCTCGAGCCCTGTGTGCCTCCTGTTGCTGCTCTCCCCTCCTCCTCAGCCCCAGCACCCTGTCCCCATCCTCAGCTGTGTTCCCAACTGTGAACCAAGTGTCACCCACGGCTCAGACATTTAAGAGGCAGGCAGAACCCAAAGTAGAAATGTTATTGTACGTGTCAGGTTACAGGATTATAGCATGATTTGACCACAGTGTCACACACAGGACGGCTCCAAGTCGCTTCCCTTGGCAGCCTGGCCAGTCTGGCTGCCTGATTGCCTGTAGGACACCGTTGCTGTAGGAAAAGGCATTCGGGGTTCTAGAAAGCTCTGTCACGCACCGGATTCCCAGCCACCTCTCCCTACCTTATGACTGACCGTGTTCCTGAGAGCTTGCGTGGGTAACGCCTTCTCAGTCGGTCGGGTTCCTTGTGAGTATCTATGGGTAAAATCTCCCAAGTGGGTAGAACCGAGCAACTTGAAAAGCATGTGAAGCTCATGGCAGGAAGACAATCTCTGTGCTTTCGTTTATTTTGACAAAGCTTCCTTTTGGTGTCTCAAACCAGCACGCAGAGCGCACCTTTTGCCCTAGAGTGTGCGTATTGTTGATGCTGCCCGCTAGCCTGCCTGGCAGGAATTTCAGACATTCCTGGAGAACCCTGGGGAACGCATTCCTCCTCGGTGTCTGCCTCCAGTCAAACTCACGCCTCTGCCATTCTCTCTGCGGTTTTTCCTCTTGGCGCACGGGGTGACCAGCGGGTGATGGACAGCCGGGAGAGCCAGATGACCATTGAAGAGAGGAAGCAGCTCATCACCGTGCGAGAGGAAGCCTGGAAGACCAGAGGCAGAGGGGCCGCCAACGACTCCACCCAGTTCACCGTGGCTGGCAGGATGGTGAAGAGAGGTCAGAGAGAGAGAGAGAGTGTGTGTGTGTGTGTGTGTGTGTGTGTGGTGCACATGCACGTGTGAGCACACTCACGCAGGGGGTGATGTTGCTACGTGACAACTCAAACTTTTTTTTTGTTTTTGGACAAGCAGAGTGGACAGTGAGAGAGAGACAGAGTGAAAGGTCTTCCTTTGCTGTTGGTTCACACACACACACACCCCCCCCCAATGGACACTGCAGCTGGCACGCTGCTGCCGGCGCACTGCACTGATCCGAAGCCAGGAGCCAGGTGCTATTCCTGGTCCCCCATGCGGATGCAGGGCCCAAGCACTTGGGCCATCCTCCACTGCAGACAACTCAAACTTTTAAAAGACATTTTTAAAAATTTATTTTCACCATTTGAAAGGCAGAGAGAGAGAGAGATTTTCCATATGTGTGGCCACTCCCCAGATGCTCACAACAACCAGGGCTGGGGCTGGGCCAAAGTCAGGAGCCAGGAACTCCATCCAGATCTCCCACGTGGGTGGCAGGGACCCAAATACTTGAGCCATCACCTGCTGCCTCCCAGGGTTCACATTAGCTGAGAGCTGGAGCCAAAGCAGAGGATTTGGGACTGGAACTGGGTGCTCTTGATACGAGATGTGGTGACTTAACCTCTGTGCCACATCCCATCTCCGTCTCTTTTTTAATTTCTAACCTTATTGATGTTGTGTCAACATTTGAGAGTAGGTCCTGGGAGATATTCCTAAATGTCTTTTCTTCAGCAGTAGTCCGTTAGTGTGCTCTGCAAGTGAGATGTCTAATTCAATTTGTCACTATTCCAGAACTTTCCCACCTGGAAACTGAGTGCAGTCGTCAGTTTCAAAAGCAACCGCAGATGTGCTGACACATCTGGGTGTTCCCCAGTCCTTACCTTCAAATTGTTTCCATTCTCAGGCAACCTGGCAACCAGTTACCCCAAGGAAGCCCCTGGCAGTAGAGGAGCCGGATATCTCCTCTGCTGTTAGGTTCACTCTTGGGCTCCTCTTCAGCATGCCAAGGCCAAGTTCAGGTGCAGTTTGTAATCGATGCAGCCCATTCTGCGGAGATAGGATTTCCTGCAGGAGGTGGCGCTTCTGCCACTGAGCTCTTGGAGCTGACTTGAAGTCAACATCAACGACGCTTGGGAGGGGACCCCCCGCAACCTACTGCGTGGTTAATGAAGTTGCCTGAGAGCATTGAGGGTGCCCTGGCCATCTTTGGGGCTTTATTTCCTGTCCTGTAGGGAGTAAAGTGCTGAATTCAGGGGCACCAGTATTGTAGAGCATGGGGTTAAGCCTCCACCTGCAGCACTGGCATCGCGTTTGAGCACTGCTTCAAGGCCTGGCTGCTCCACTTCTGATCCAGCTCCCTGCTGATGCGCCTGGGAAAGCAGTGGAAGGTGGCCCAAGTGCTTGGGCCCCTCCTACCATGTGAGAGACCCATATGGTGTTCCAGGCTCTTGCCTTTGGCCTGGTCCAGTCTTGGCCATTGTGGCCATTTGGGGAGTGAACCAGCAGATGGAAAACAGTGCTCACTCTCAGTCTCTCTCGCTCTTGCTCTCGCTCTCACTCTCTCCCTGTAATTCTGCCTTTCAAATAAGTAAATCCTTAAAAAGAGCTGTGTCCCTTTGCCACCTCTGAGCACACCCCTTGGCTTTCTAAGCTATTATTAGAAGCCAACTTTGAGTGGCCGGTGTTTCAACATTCACTGAGTACATCCTGGTGTCAGTTTCGTAGGTTTCTCTTTCCTTTTGCTCAGAATCCTTAGACACCACTTGAGGTGTCCAAGTTCCATATCCGGGTGCCAGGCTGGAGTCCTGGCTGCTCTGCTTCTGATCCAGCTTCCGGCTAACAGTGCACACCCTGCAAAGCAGCAGGTGTTGACTCCAACACTAGAGTCCCTGCCACCCACATGGGAAACCCAGACGGAATCCTGGATCACCATCTCTGGCCTAACCCAGACCTGGCTCTTGCTGGCATCTGGGGAGTGAACCAGCAGATGGAAGATCTCTCTCTCTCTCTCTCTCTCTCTCTATCTACCTATCTCTCTCCTTTTCAAACAAAATGAAAAGAAATGAATGAAAATTTTTAGAATACCTCTAGGGATCCTAACTGTTGTGAATGGTTGCTGGTTCCTTGTAGGCAGGAAGAAGGGAGCAAGGGAGAGCGGGATTCTTAGTGGAAGAATCCTTTCTAAGCGTTTCATTCTGACCTGATCTTGGAGTTGATGCAAGACGCAGAAGTTAACTCACAGAAGGAGGTGGTAGCTGAGTTTTTTCTTCATCAGATCTCAGAACTATGTAATTATATTCAATATACTTTCACACGAGCCCCTCCCTGTGTTAACCAAAGCAGACACTTTGAGTGTGGATTGGCTAAACAGAGCTGGAGCTGAGAACTCGAACCAGAGCTCAAGTCTTCCAGTGTCTGGCCCAGACTTTCATGTTGAAGACTTTGTACTTCGTTCTTTTTCCTTTCCCGTCTTAAAATCATGATTTATTTGCAATAGGACTTTACTGCCAAACTCCACTGCCCGTGTCCACGTGGATGTCAGAATAAAAGATTTTTCTCTTGAGCAGGTTTGGAGAATGAATGTTGCCCATTCCTCAGTGGATGAATTTGTTCTCACATTTTTCCGAATAAATCATGGATCTTGATGTAGCAGGAAGTCATTTTCTTGTGCTTTTACTCGAGTGCAGGAGCTGTCTCCCATTTTTCTAATATTTGCCTCCGCCTCCTGGGTTGTGTGTTTTATGATGCATCCTTAGCTCCCCTTGATCAGCAGTGATCCGGCATCTACTTCGCATTTATTGCAGAATGAAGCAGCCAGGGGGCTTTTGACAGGCAACCCTGTCACCACCCATCAGGGAATGGCCACGGGAGGGCCCCTGCTGGACCACAGGGAAGACACCTGTCCCACCTGTGGGAGTGCCTTGCTCACCACAGGCAGCAGGAGGCGCCAGGGAAACGGGATTTGCCCAATGCCTAGATAACAGGGAACAGGATTCCTCTGCTTGCTTGGAATTCGGCCGTCTGGGTCAGCCCTGTGGATCAGCCTGAGACTTACCGCCCTCTGTGCTAATGAACTCTTCAGGCGTCTTGGACGAATCCCTTTGACGAATCAGTAATGATTTACTGCCCCTGACTACGATACCAAATTTTTTTATTTTTTATTTTTTTGGACAGGCAGAGTTAGACAGTAAGAGAGAGACAGAGAGAAAGGTCTTCCTTCCGTTGGTTCACACCCCAAATGGGCGCCACGGCTGGCACGCTGTGCCAATCTGAAGCCAGGAGCCAGGTGCTTCCTCCTGGTCTCCCATACGGGTGCAGGGCCCAAGCACTTGGGCCATCCTCCACTACACTCCTGGGCCACAGCAGAGAGCTGGCCTGGAAGAGGAGCAGCCGGGACAGAATCCGGTGCCCCAACCAGGACTAGAACCCAGGGTGCTGGCGTCGCAGGCAGAGGATTAGCCTAGTGAGCCGCGGCACCTGCCAGATACCAAAGTTTATCAAGTGTACTTTCGCACTGATAGAAACCCTTTGCCAGTCTGAGCATCGAAACCAATGTTGAAATATACAAGGGGTCTTCAAACAGCTCATAGAATATTATAGAAAAACTAGGTCCCAATGTCATGGATTTTTGGCACCAGAATGAATGAACTTTTTAATTCCATTTTAATTTAATTCCATTTTGTCATAAACATTTTGAAGTCCTCTTGTATATATTTGCAAACATACACACACGTGGAGAAGTGCTACTAGAATATTGAAAGCAAATGTAAAGCACTTACCTTTATTTTCCCTTAATTTTGTTATGCTGTAATAGCACTCCAGTCTACAGGAGAAAAGAGCAGAGTAATTCAGCCGTGTATTTTTCCTTGTAAGTGGTTCTTCAGGGGACACTTAGAGCAGCAATGTCATCCAAGAATCTCACATTTTCATGAAAGAATACAACATGATAACATGAACATCTCATCTCTTTGTAAATGTGCTAATTACTTCCCTTCCTTCCCAACCCATTCTGCTGAGGTTCTGGAAAAATACTTAATTTCACTTCGTTGAGTTTTCTCAATCCAAATAGAAATGTTTCATGTATTTCTCTTTAATATTCCTTGTACCATTTACCCTTTTCTCTTTTTTAAAGTGTACTTATTTATTTGAAAGGCAGAGGGACAGAGAGAGAGCCAGCTCTAAACCAGGAGCCCAGAACTCCATCCGGTCTTCTGTGTGGGTGTAGGGGCCCAAGCATTTGGGACATCTTCCACTGCTTTCCCAGTGTGTTAGCAGGGAGCTGGATCAGAAGTGGAGCTGCCAGGACTTGTGATTACTTACAGTCCCCCAAAACAGTAAATTTCTACCTATATTTACAGTCATCCCACATGCATATGTATGCCATGGAACCTGCTGGACGCATGTGTGTGTATGTGCACCTGCAGGTGTGTGTGTGTGTAAATGCCTGGGAGTTGTGCAGTTTACGCTGGAACTACTAGAGTCCCGTCAGGGTCCCGAGGTGCTAACTACCTCTTCTGCTTGTGCCTCAGGTTTGGCATCGCCCACGGCCATAACTCCGGTAGCATCCCCTGCGTGCAGTAAGTCAAGGGGCACCACGCCGGTTTCCAAACCCCTGGAAGGTAGGTCCCCGGAGTGCCCCGTGTGCCGCCGTAAGGTTCTGCCCCCCGGGGCCTTAGTGCGACGCGCTTCCTCGGATGCTGTCTCCTTGCGTAGATATTGAAGCCAGACCGGACATGCAGCTGGAGTCGGACCTGAAGTTGGACAGGCTGGAAACATTTCTGAGAAGGCTGAATAACAAAGGTACCGGAAGCCAGGAGGGGAGCTTTGGTCTCTGCTCACAGCGTGCCTCTCGGGACATCCAAAGCAAACCCCGTGCCTCCCACACTGTCTCTCAACTCTGATTGCTCTCTCCTCTCTGCCAGATCGTCTTTTGATTATGGCTTCCCTCTTTCCGATTGGCGGAATTCCCTTTCTTGGTAGCTTACAGAAGAGCAAGGGCTGGTGGAGACCGATTGGCTCCCCAAGCCTGACTCTCTTTGGTGCTGCACTAAACAGAACTCCCAATGATCTCGCTTTGTTCCTGAACCGAATCCCTCAGGGCGCCCTCCAGGGAGAGGTGTGAGCTCAGTGATTTTGCTTCTAGCCTGACAACACGCTATCTACATCAGCAAAACCAGTGTGATCTTGGGCCTGGGATAATTCACTTTTTATGTCTCGATTTCTTAAAAGGCAAAAGCTGATGCTGCTACTAATAATCCCAAGTGATGTCTGAAAGAAAGAATTCTGGGGAAATCAGTGTTCAGTACTTACTTAAATACAAAAGCCACAGATCAGAGTGTCTAGAACTTGCGGCTTGCTCATATAAGGCACGGGGAGTCCTGCTACTGATGTGAGTTTGAAGAGCAAGAGGTGCAGAAGTGTCGTGTAGTAACTAAACTGTAGAGGCGAGGAATGCCGATGAGCCAAAACATCTCACACACGCGTGCATGCACAGTGCACTAGCCCAGGGCTCGGCAGACAGCGGCCACGGCCGAATCCAGCTCTCTACCTGTTCATTTAAGTAGAGTTTTATTGGAACACAGCTATGACTGATTGTGAGAGCTTTCGCAGGACAAGAGTAGAATCAGGTGGCCACACACAGGCCGTGTGGCCCCTCCGTGCAAAGCCTAAAACACGCATCACACAGCCCTTGGCAGGAAGAGAATGTGCTGACGCAGCATCTGCCTCCAGCAGGGCCAAGAGCAGGTTGAGAAATGCTCAGTGTGCTGAGTCAGCGAGGTCAGCTTCCCTCCCTCCCACCACCCGACTGCGCGAGACGTGTTCAGGTGGGAAGTCATGGAGGGACCCAGGAAGTCACCACGGGACCTGTATGCCACTGTCCCGTGTTCGCCACGCCTGGACACGCGGAATTTAGCATGGAAATGACTTGTAGGCGTGACAAAGTACAATTGCTTCCCTAACTCTTGTCGCTTGCTTGCTGGCTTGTTGCTGATGGCAGGGATGCCGGAGACGGTGCTCAGTGTCACGGGCAGATCTGTCAAGGAGGTGATGAAGTTGGACGACGAGGAAACGTTCGCCAAGTTTTACCGCAGCGTGGACTATAACGTCCCCAGAAGTCCCGTGGAGCTGGATGAGGACTTCGATGTGATTTTCGACCCATATGCGCCCAAGTGAGTTATTTAGTGTCTGTCGTTGCTCCCATGAGAAGGGCTTCCCCCTCCAGCCCTCACGCAGGACTTTCCTGGGGGTTCTCCTGTTGTCTCCTGCAGTCCCGCTAGGCCCGGGAACTGCTAGATACTGATAACATCACTCATGGGCTGTATGGAATTGTCAGCTTAGAAACTAGCCTGTCGTAGGTTTAGTGATTTTCCAGTCCCGCCTGTGGCTGCCGTGGCAGGGCCAGACCAAATGGCTACATGGGCTGTATATGGCCCACTGGCCGGACTCGGCCCACTCCCGCTAGAGCGTGACTGTTATTCTGTTACTGTACAGCGAGGTGCACAGTGCAGCAGGCAGACCACACGAGGTGGATTGTCACACAACTGGGACGTCATCAGTTAGCAGACGTTGCTACACCTGTCTTTCATCAGTGTCTCCATCCACTGCCCTGGAGGCACACTGTGCATATTTCCATTCGTTCAGTCTGTCATCTGCATGCTTCCATTTCCTACCTGAAAAAAAAAAATAATGAGCGACTTGCCATATCCCTTGAAATAATGTTTGAGGTGCCTGTATGCACTTGTTGTTTAGCCCTTTCCCAATCATCTCCCCACCCAAATGTCGTGGTTTAAATTGTCCCACATGATCATTTCAGTGTGCAGCTGTGTAGTTACATATGCACCCCATAGTGTCCGTGGGGCTGGCAGGCTCAGGACGGGGTCTGCCCACTCCTCGGGCTGGTCTCTGTGGCCCCCGAGAATGCTGGGGGCATGCAGTGGTTGCAGGTGGTGTTGCACACTGATTTTCCTTCTACATACAGCTGCCCTGTGGTGCCCCTGGGGAATGGTGGGGTCCAGGACCCCCTGCAGATCCCAGAGTCAAAAGATGCCCTGTGTCCCTTTTGAAGGTTGTGTGCTTCATCCTCCCGTATGTTCTGAGTCAGTCCTCTCTGGATGACGTATGGCGCCTAAAGCGCATCAGTGGTAGGCACAGAAGTGTCACTGGGGTTCTTTAGGGAACAATGGCACGGAAACAAAGTCCGCACGGAAACGAAGTCCGTGTATGTTCAGTACAGGCACGATTTTTTTTTTTTTTGAATATTTTTGATCCATGGTTGCTTGAACACGTGGATACAGAACCCTGGGATATGTAGGGCTGAGAGTACCTTTTGGAATGGTGGCTCTTTTCCCAGGGGGCAGAGGCTGGGTGGAGGGTTGTGGGGAGGGGGAACTGCAAGGCCATTGGGTGCAGAGCACAGTTGAGTGTGAAGGAAAGACCAAGCCATCGAGGAGTAGTGGTCATCTGAGCCCAAGGAGGACCTGCTGTTGGCAGTGGAAGCAGAGGGTACATGTCCCTGCAAAGATGGCTTGGATGCTCACAGGGGCAGGAGAGGCAGAGGGAGGTCTCCCCAGCAGTGGGCCAAGGGGTGCCCACGAGTGGGGTCCCCGGTGGTTGGTTGAGATCTTGAACTCAGCGGACTTGGGTCTCCCCTCCGAGAGTCTCTGAGTCCACATCAGGGGTGTGGCAGTGGCAGCAGGAGCTGTAAGATTCAGTCACGAAATCGGGAGGTAACCGTGTGGAGCCTGCTGCTCCAGGTGCAGGGTCCACAGCCACGTTGGGGTGGCCCAGGCTGCAGAGTGGGCCACAGCTCCGCCTCGCTCTGCAGGCTGACCTTCTCCGTGGCTGAGCACAAGCGCGCTGTTCGGCCCAAGCGCCGGGTCCCAGCTTCCAGAAACCCCCTGAAGATGCTGGCAGCCAGAGAGGACCTCCTGCAGGAGTACACGGAGCAGAGACTCAACGTGGCCTTCATGGAGTCCAAGCGGATGAAAGTGGAGAAGAGTGAGTACCAGACACCATCTGTGCTAGGGCAGAGGGCAGTGAGCATGCTCAAAAACCCACCCCAGACCCACGGGAGCAGCTGTGACCCACACGTGCATGCTATTGGGCACTGGAAGGCTTCTCCCCTGCCCCCCACAACCCCCACCCTGAAATTCGTGCAGTGCATGTTGAGTTTCGGTTGAGTGATTGACATCACCCTATGTTGCTGCATTCTCTTGGAAGAGGTCATGGGTGAAGGTTGCTTCTGAGTTGTGTGGTTCAGCCCATTTTCAGCTCTGCAGGGCCCGAACACAGCAATTCTCCACTTCATCTTATTCGAGAGCAGATGACTTGAACTTGGAGGAGACGGTGGACCAAACCACTGCTTCTCCTAACGCTGGGTTTTTATGTTGTCAGCTGCTTTTCAAGTTGTTTGTGGTGGACCATTCAAGGTGTTTGGAGTTGGAAGGGGGCTGGGAAGAGTGGGAGATTTGAAACAGGAAACATTCAGGGTGAGTGAGGAGGTAGATTCCAGCTCTCAGCTCTCCTGCCTGTGGCCACCTGGTAATGTGGGGTTGCATCGTCACAAAGCAGTGGTTTTCCTGGTGGAGGTAATGGCATGCATATTCTTGCTAATTTTAATATTCTTGCTATGATTTCTATTTTTCTATGGCCTCCATAAACCATTTCCTAAGGCTTTTCTTAGAAATAGATTGGACATTGATCATGTCTAAACCCAAAATTCAAAAATGCTCTACAACCCGAAATGTTGAGAGGATGCACACTGACAACACACGTGGAAAGTTCCACACCTGACCTCCTGTGATAGGCTGCAGCCCAACTGCAGGTGGATTAAAGATATTGGGTAAGGGGCCGGCACTGGGCATAGCAGATAAAGCTGCCACCTGCAGTGCCGGCATCCCATATGGACGCCGGTTCAAGTCTCAGCTGCTCTACTTCCAATTCAGCTTTCTGCTATGGCCTTGGAAAGTAGTAGATGGCCCAAGTCCTTGGGCCCCTGCACCCACGTGGGAGACCTGGAAGAAGCTCCTGGCTCCTGGCTTCAGATCGGCGCAGCTCCAGCCTTGCGGCCATCTGGGGAGTGAACCAGCGGATGGAAGACCTCTCTTTCTCTCTCTTCCTGTGCCTCTCTGTTATTCTGACTTTCAAATAAATAAATATTAAAAAAAAAAGTTGGGTAAAGTCACCATCAGGGCAGACAGCGCTGTGGCGTAGTAGGTTAAGCTGCCACCTGTGGCACTGGCATCCCATATGGCTGCTGGTTCTGGTCCCGGCTGCTTCACTTCCAACCAGCTCCTTGCTAGTGCACCTGGGAAAGCAGTGAGGATGGCCGCACACATGTGGGAGACCCGGATAAAACTGGCTCCTGGCTTTGGCTTGGCCCAGCTCCTGCCTTTACAGCCATCTAGAGAGTGAACCAGCAAATGGAAGACCTCTCTCTCTGCCTCTGCCTCTCCCACTCTCTAACTCCACCTTTCAAATTAATAAATAAATCTTTTTTAAAAAATCACTTTGGGGCTGTGTGTCTAGGAGTATGTGAAACACAGATTCACGTGGGTCCCATCCTAAAGGTGTCTCATTATGTGGACGCAAACATTCCCAAATCCAAAATTCAAAACACTTCCGGCCCCAAGCATTTCAGATAAGGAATTCTCATCCTGTGTTGTTATTTATTTATTTATTTATTTATTTTTATTAGAGAGAGAGAGATAGGCCACCCCTAGATAGTCTTTAGATGGACCAGTTGAGTTGTTTCTTTATGACTGGCTTACCAAGAAAGTACATTTCTTTTTTCTTTTTTTTTTTTTTTAATTTATTTATTTTGAAGAGTTAGAGAGAGAGAGACCTTCCATCTGCTGGTTCACATCCCAGATGGCCACAATGGCCAGCTCAGAGCCAGGAGCCAGGAGCTTCAGCCAGGTCTCCTGGGTGGGTGACAGGAGCCCAAACACTTGGGCCATCTTTCACAGCTTTTTCCGGGCCATTAGCAGGGAGCTGGATTGGAAAGTAGAATAGCCGGACCACAAACCAGTGTGCACGTGGGATGCTGGTGTCGCGGGTGCTGGCTTTACCCGCTGCGCCACAGCGTCGGCCCCCTAGAAAGTACATTTCAGAAGTTGCTCTGTCATATAGAATTCAAGTCCTGTTGCATACCTTCAGTGTTTGACCCTAACCTCAGTGAGACAGCTCTCTGGGCTTCTCCCTATCCGTTCTCTAAAGCCATGAGTTGGCTCACTGGAAGCAAGGTATCTCGTGGCTGGGGTCTCCCATCTGAGGGCCAAGGGCATCCAGATAACACCCAGCTCATCACTTGGCCTCCAGGGAAAGGTTGAACCGTCTTCCTTGGGATTTGTTCCCAACCCCTGCAGGTCACTGGGATTTACAGCGACTCTCAGTGAAGCTGCAGCCAGTGAGCTCAGCTCCAGGTTTGGCACCAAGGTGGCCGGTCCACTCTGTCACTCCATTCTCTTCCTTCATAGCAAGGGGTGACACTGTCAGCCAGCACTTCATGCCTTCAGGGCTGTGTGGAATTCTTAACGTGGTGGGTAAGCGTGGAACTGCAGAGTGACTCAGACCTGAGGAGCTTCCATTCCCACTCAGGATGAGCTTTTAATGGCACAGGCATGGGGCAGGCAGTGTGGTGCAGCTGTTAAGATGCTGCTGGGGATGCCTGCATCCCACAGCGGAGTTCCTGGGGCTGAGTACCACCTCTGTTTCTGACACAGCTTCCTGGGGAGGCAGCAGGTGACGGCTAAAAGTACTTGGGTCCCTGCCACCCATGTGGAAGACCTGGATGGAATTCCAGCCTCCTGGCTTTGGCTTGGCTCAGCCTTGGCTGTAGCAGGCCTTTATGGAGTGAACCAGCAGGTGGAAGATATCTATCTATCTATTCATCTATTTCTGCCTTTCAAATAAATAAGCTAAAATGAATAAAAGTTTTTAGAAATAGCAGACAGAGGCGGTGAGTCAGCTCTGAGTGCTGTCTGGTTGCGAGCATTGTCGTGTCAGCTGAGCACCTCTCCCATCCATGTGTCCCCATCCGCCCAGTGTCGTCCAACTCCAACTTCTCGGAAGTGACCTTGGCCGGCTTGGCCAGTAAAGAAAGCTTCAGCAGCGTCAACCTGCGGAGTGTCAACCTGACCGAGCAGAATTCCAACAACAGCGCCGTGCCCTACAAGAAGCTGATGCTGTTACAGATCAAAGGTATTTCCGAGCCACCGTGGCGGCCTGCGCAGGGGCCAGTGGCTTGTGCTGATCACGCGAGGGAAGCGGGGTGCTGCCTCCTGTCCTTTAAACTCCACAGAATACACAGGCAGGCAATATTCTGCCCACCGTGGCTGCTGAGGTCACAGCAGCTGCTGACGGCAGCGCTGCATTGGAACCCAGGTCTCTCCCCTTGCAGAGTCATGGCTTTTGCTGCGGCTTCCCCCGCCCCATGGCCCTCGCACGACTTGCAGTTACCAGCTGCATGCTTAAGTCATCAGGGTGGATCTCTGCTCTCTGCTCCGTGCCCCTAACTGACCACAGCGGGATCCAGGCAGGCCGGAGGGAGAAGGGCACATTCCCGGGGAAGGAGTCGAGGGAAAGCAGAAGCAAATGGAGCAGACCTGGATCCCACCCTCACACCCTTTTGATTGGGAGCAAGGGAGATGCAGAGGGTGTTCAGGGACACTTAGTGTCCCAGTGGCACCCCTGGGATCAGTCACCAAGAGCAGGGTGGCTGAATTACCCCAGACTTGGGTGAGGCTGTCCAGCGTGTCTCTGCACAGTCACCCTCCTTTGTAGAGAGTTCAACAGGCTGGTGACAAGCTCAGAAAGCCCGCCTCTGTCCCTGGTCCAAACCCGGGACGGTGCTGTCAGTGTCACCGTGGAAAGCTCCATGTCAACAGCTCATTAGGAAGAGGTGGAAGACAATGCTTCCCTCTGAGCTGACTCAAGACCTCCCTGTGGTTCCTAGCGGAAGCTCCCGAGGAAGGAGGTCCCACAGGAAGGCATCGCCTTCCCCTGTGGGCTGGTGGCAGACGTGTGGGTGTCCCGCTGGGTCGGGTGGAAGGCACTAGCAGTAGAGGGGAGAAAAGGGAACGGAAGGTGTTAATTCACCCATGCATCTGCTGAGACTCAGGGAGTGGTCCTAAGCAGTGTGGTGACCCTGGGAAAGCCCTAAGCTGGGGACGTGCTGGACAGCGCTGCCACGTTTCCCCCTTGCAAATCCCCCTGCTCGCCCAAGTGGATCAGGGCAGTTACTGTCATTGACGCGACTGTGGGGCTGGGAGTCTGTCGCACAGGGGGCTTCAGCTGAGGGGTGCAGCCCAGTCCTGGTTCTGCCTGGGGAAAGGTGACCCTTGCCCAACTCCCGCTCAGGAAGAAGACACGTGCAGACCAGGCTGGTGGAGCCTCGCGCCTTGTCACTCAACAGCGGGGACTGCTTCCTCCTGCTGGCTCCCCAGCACTGCTTCCTGTGGGTCGGCGAGTTCGCCAACGTCATAGAAAAGGCCAAGGTGGGTCTTGGAGGCGAAAAGCAATGCCTCCCGGTCTCGTCTTCCTTATCCACTGATGAAACCTTCTACCAGCTGTCAGAGAACCTTCTGCCAGCCATCACCCCCCTCTCAGACGCTTCTCGGATGCCTGCTGTTTCATTCAGACGCAAAGGAGTGGGTAGTATTTCCTTTCCCGGATGCCCTTCAGACAAGCTCTTGCTGGCTGCACACGTGGAATGTTCTAGAAAGTTTAGAACCCCACCTGAAAGTTTTGAAGTCCTGGGTGAAAAACAAAGTGGCAGCCACTTCCAGGTCCTTTATCCTGGCTGCCTGGAAAGTTCAAATGTATTTGGTCAGCATCTCATGGGGCAAATCCCACAAAGCATGGGCGTGTGTTCTCAAATTTTCACACGATCCATTCAGTATGGAAGACGGAGCCCTGTTGTGCCCAAGAATGGAAGCTCCTGGTCTTTCTGAGTTAATGTTTTCTTGATGTAATTGGATCATTGTCCGACAATCAGAGCCCTTTCGCTGGGGCGGTTTGAGACACACACAGCCTCACCAGGTGCCACTCCGGGTGGCCCTGGGGGGGGGGGGGTTCGGGGGAGCTTGTGACCCAGGTAATTGTACCCCTGTCGCTTTTCCAGGCCTCGGAACTTGCAACTTTAATTCAGACAAAGAGGGAGCTTGGCTGCAGAGCTCCGTACCTCCAGACCATAGAAGAAGGAATTAACACACACACGCACGCAGCCAAAGACTTCTGGAAGCTGCTGGGCGGCCAAACCAGCTACCAATGTAAGAGTCTTGCATTTCAGAGATTGCCAGGCGGGGCTCCACCCTCTCCCCTCCCGGTGCATTCTGCCCCAGCTCCTCTCCACTGCCAAGTGTGATGCTCTCCCATTGTTGTCGTCCCAAAGCTGCCGGGGACCCCAAAGAGGACGAACTGTACGAAACGGCCATAATAGAAACCAACTGCATTTATCGCCTGGTGGACGACAAGCTTGTCCCCGATGACGACTACTGGGGGAAAATTCCCAAGTGCTCCCTGCTGCAGTCAAAGGAGGTAGGGGCGTGGGCTCGCTGTACCCCGTGCTGGGCTGCCTGGCGTCAGACGATGGCAAGTGCCCGAGAGAGGCCAGCCGGTGCCCGCCCCGGGAGTAGACGGTGGACAGCTATGGTGTATGCCCATTGCTGCCGCCTCAAGTGCTAACAGAGAACTCGGAGGCACGAGTCATTGAGGGATTTTACACTGTAGCCCTGTCACTGGAATAGTTTGTGGATATTCAATCTTTTCTGTCCTTAAGTTTCATGAGTAATTGTGTGTGTGTGTGTGTGTGTGTGTGCATCTATCAATAGGTCAACGATAGAGAGAGAGAGGTAGGTAGAGAGAGAGATAGGCATAGATATAATTTATGGATTTGCCAAGTAGTGTGCTGGTTTCACGCTATTAGATATTTATTCAATATATACATTTAAAGTATCGTTAAGTATTCTAAATGTTGAAAAAAAAAAAAGTGGGCCACTGCAGCAGCTCACTAGGCTAATTCTCCACCTGCGGCGCCAGTACCCCAGGTTCTAGTCCCAGTTGGGGCGCCGGATTCTGTCCCACTTGCTCCTCTTCCAGTCCAGCTCTCTGCTGTGGCCCAGGAGTGCAGTGGAGGATGGCCCAGGTGCTTGGGCCCTGCACTCGCATGGGAGACCAGGAGAAGCACCTGGCACCTGGCTTCGGATCAGCGCAGCGCGCCGGCAGTAGTGGCCATTTGGGGAGTGAACCAACGGAAGGAAGACCTTTCTCTCTGTCTCTCTCACTCACTATCTAACTGCCTGTCAAAAAAAAAAAAAAAGTGGAAGACCCCAAAGTGTAGACTTTCACTTTCATTGGGCAGAAGTGTTAGAGAGAAAGGAACCTAAGCTAGATAGAATGTTGACAGGTGTTGGCTTTTATGCATTGTTATTTATCTGTTTATTTGCAAAGCAGAAAGAGAGACTCCCCAAATGCCTGCCACAGTCACGGCGAGGCCAGGTCACGACTGGGAGCTGGAAACTCAGTCCAGGTCTCCCGTGTCGGGGCAGGGACTCAGGGGCTGGAGCCATCCCCTGCTGCCTCCCAGGGTGCACATTCAGGAGTGGAGCCGGGACTCCACCCAGCACTCCAGTGCAGGATGTGAGCACCCTCTTAGCCTTCTTAATCCGTAGGCCAAATGCCTGCTCCAGGTATGGACATGTAAATGGAGAAAAAAATAGTTCCAGAAAAAGGTATGATCAGAAACAACTGTGAAGGCAAAGAGAAGGGGCGCGCAGCTTAGAGTGCAGTGGAATTGGGGTTGCTGAACAGGAAGAGGAGTCATCCCCGAAAGAGGGGCGAAGGCCCGGGCAGAAGTTGCATTGCGTTCACGTGGTCGGTCGTTCAGCGAATGCGTAGTCACGAGGCCCCACTTCAGGCGCAAGGGGGTGCGATCCCAAAGATCTTGTTCGCCCCTCTGGGCCTGCAAGTGTCTGGGGACAGCTCTGTGTGTGCGCCCATGGCCCCGTCAGGACCTGTGAGCCTCCGCCGTTGAACTCCCTGTCCACAGAGACCCCGATTTGGCCACAGCTCAGCCTTGACGGTGACGGGGCCTTCTGCGCGGTCTCCCCAGGTGCTGGTGTTCGACTTTGGCAGTGAAGTGTACGTGTGGCACGGGAAGGAAGTCACGCTGGCACAGCGGAAGATAGCGTTTCAGCTGGCCAAGCACCTGTGGAACGGGACCTTCGACTATGAGAACTGTGACATCAACCCGCTGGACCCTGGAGAGTGCAACCCGCTTATCCCCAGGTACTCCCCCAGCCCCAGGGTGGCGGCCTCCAGCGAGCACAACCCCTTCTCAGCTCCCGTTCCCACCGCTGCTGTCCGCCAGCACTCTGTATGGGTGGTCCATCCTGGCCAGTCCCCAAAAGAGCATGTCTCTAGCTTTCACCTGCCTCAGATAACAAACACGGTTTAAGCTGCTGTACCAACTGAAATAAACGAGTCTGCGGGCTGCTCGCCTCTGGCCCGCTTTCACCCAGGGGAAAAAAAAAAAAAAAACACGGTGTTTAGCTGCCTTGCAGTATTGCAGGGGCTGTAACAGCTGAGACACAGCCACTGATCAGACCCCTTACAGACTCCCCAGGACCAGCAGTTGAGCCCCTGAGTGGGAAGTGCAGAAGCAGCGCGCTTCCTTCTCATCTCCTGCTCCCCAGCACAGCCCCGCCTTCCAGGACACATTTGGCAATGGAGGATGCCGTCTGTGCCTTTATGCCTCTGGCATATGGCACTAATGATTGCCATCGTAATGCTCCCCGCGGTGCACTGGGCCTTGCAGAGCCATTTTGGCAGACCCAAAGAATGCATGCAAACTAACTCTAGGAGACAGGATGCTAAAAACAAATAATGATTTTTATGTGCCACGGGATTTTTTGAATTGCCAGAGCCAAAACAAAGCAAGCACTTCTGAACTGTGTGTGCCCCAAATAAATGAGCAGTGGAGGCACTGCGGAACGGCACTGAGTACCGCACATCCTCACGCCCACTGTCGTCTTGTCCACTGAACTGGAATACAGATTGTGTTTTTCTACCTGGTTTCCTGCTACACAATGCAATTATTGATTTTATTGATAGTTAATTACCATTCTAGTTCATTATGTGTCAATGGGATGAGAAATTTTTTGTGCTTTTTATTTTTGAACAATTATGTATCTGAAAGAGTTACAGAGAAAGAGAGAGAGAAGTCACCCATCTGTTGATTCACTTCCCAAAGCCAGGAGCCTAGCACTCCAGCCCAGTCTCCCACGTGGGTGATGGGGCCTAAGAACTTGGATTATCTTCTGCTGCCTTCTCAGGCGCATTACCAGGGAACTGGGTTGGAAGTGGAGCAGCTGGGAGTTGAACCGGCACTCATCTGGGATATTGGCATTGTAGGCTTAACCCGCCACAACACAACACCGGTCCCAAAGGATGTTTAAACCTTTATCAAGCAAATGCACATTTCACATTAGAGCTCTAAGAACCAGTGTTTGCAGGCCTGGAACGCAGGCTAAAACCATTTTTGTGTTTGAGAAAGTAAGCGTGAGAACAAATGCTGAAGCAGCAAACCTGGGTGCCGGCCAGTGTATCTGACAGTGACAGCTCCACAGGTGGAACGGCAGGTGAACGGGCACCTCGCCCTCTGGTTGTCCCTGCCACCGGAGGGGCTTGTTTAAAAGTGCTTCTGCTGGGCCTGGCCACAGAGACGTGTTTCCAGGTTCTGGCTTATGCATGCAGGTGCTTTCAAAGCTGCACGGAACCCTAATTTGCAGCCACCGCCAGGGACCTGGGCCGTGGTAACAAACCCCAAGGTGAAACCTCCAGCCGCACGAGCAAGTTGGCTGGGTCCCTTGCTGTCTGCACTTCCGGTCCTAGGCAACAGGTTTCTTCCAAATTGGAAGCCACATGCTGTTTCCGTGGTCATCTTGGCCAGCATGATCGACACCAGAGCCAGCAATTCCAATGTTTTCTCATAAAGACCACGGCCTCTCACGGGCCTGGCGAGTGTTCCCCTGTTGCTGACCTTGGCTCCCGCAGCCCCGTGTGAGCATGAGGAAGACGTATCCGTGTCCTGGGCTTTCGTGGGTCCTGCCATGCCCTGCACAGCCTCCTTCAGTGCCTCAGCCGTGGTGTGAGAATCTGCGGTCTGATGCACACAGGAAGTGACCAGAGCACGGGGCACGGCCGGCTTCGCGGGAGCAGTGAGTGGCAGGTGTCAGGGAGCATTGGATGCCGCGTCTCCTGGTCCCAGTGCCCAGCCAGAGATCGGCCGGCGTGAGATGGAGAAAAGGCTCTCTGTCTCTTTCCAGGGGACCCGTGTTCTCGGGTGCAGTGTCCAATTCTAAAACCCCACCATCACCTAAGATCGCGGGTGGCTGTCTCTGTTCCCGCGTCCTTGTACCCTGCCTGCTCATTGTTGTGCCCCGTGGCCTGGAAGGAGAAGTGCAAGACATGTGCCTTGGGAGGTGGGCGAGCTCGGTGCTGTGTGCTCTGCAGAGCTCGGCTGTAGCGCAGAGCAGTGGAGCACGTGGGGCGAGCTGCCTCTTGCTCACACCTGCTGATTAGCTGCAGGGGGGCTTGGTGAGCCCCCGCAGGCCACCAAGGACTGCAGGAGACAGGTGAGAGACGCAGCAGCTCCTGCCTTCACCATCTCCCCTGCGCTGCCCCCAGTGTAGAACTTGCTAGAATACAAGGGAAGTCCAGTCCCGCCATGGTCCATGTCACATGTCAACGCATCATCAACTCCACAACATGCAACCATGCATGGCATCAGGCTAAAATAATGCAATGTCACTTACTTGGCAAAAACCGGTGAGAATAGCCCGTTCATTCTCTGTGCCGCCTAAGCACCCCAGGGTTGCATTCGGGGACCTTGGGCGTTCGTGGTCACCGTCTCTCCTCTTGTTTCTCATGACGTCATCTTGGTTCTTTTCCCGTCTCGTCCCCCTGACCCTGAAGGAAAGGACAGGGCCGGCCCGACTGGGCAATCTTTGGGAGACTCACTGAGCACAACGAGACGATTCTGTTCAAAGAGAAATTCCTCGATTGGACCGAGCTGAAGAGACCCATGGAGAAGAGCCCCAGTGGGGACATCGCCCAGCAGAAGGTAATGGTGGGTGATCAGGCCTCAAACTCAGGGCGTGGCTTGGGGCTCAGCGAAAGTGACATCAACGCTGAGGGCCTCCGTGGTTCAGTGGCAGAACAGCAGGTGGCTCTGTGCACCCATTCTCGAACGTAGCCTTGCAGCCACGCCCACCAGCTCTCCTTCGGTCTCGCCACCACCTGCAGAACGGGAAGGCTGGACGCCCACACTGTCTCTGTCGACCCAGAAGTCACTCGGTGAATATTTCTGTGTCCCCTCCAGGAAGACCCCAGGGCCGAGATCAAGGCTTACGACGTGACACGGATGGTCCCCGTGCCCCAGGTGACAGCCGCCACCATCCTGGACGGCGTCAACGTGGGCCGTGGCTACGGCCTGGTGGAAGGCGACGACCGGAGGCAGTTCGAGATCGCCAGCGTCTCCGTGGACGTGTGGCACATCCTGGAATTCGACTATAGCAGGCTCCCCAAGCAGAGCATCGGGCAGTTCCACGAGGGGGACGCCTATGTGGTCAAGTGGAAGTACATGGTGAGCACCGCAGGTCAGTGAGCGCGTCCGCGTCTTCCAGCCCCTGGGCTGGGAATGGCCGCTCCGGGGGGCGGGGTTTCCTCTGTGCCCCTGTAGCAGCCCCGGGCAGCTCAAGTTCAGTGCCGCTGCCCAGCCACACACACACGAGTCTGGGAGAATCCCCGGCCCGATGTTCATGTACAGAGACGGAACGTGCACGCCACCGCGTCTCCTCGCTCCCCTGCCCCAGTGCTCGGGGCTTGTCTAGGAAGGCGACAGTTGGCCTCCATGGGACTTTAGCCAGGTGGCTCTGTGCTGCTTAAGGTCATTACGTAGAGCGTAGGCAAACACGGAGGGATGCCCTGCCCTGGAGGCAGTGGGAGGGGCATGCCAGCTGAGCTCTGGAGAGATGGTCCCTTCTTCTGACCCAAGGCCCTGCACACTCAGTCACTGCCCCAGGGCCAGCATCCACCCCTCCCAGCCCTCTGTGGGCTGAGCAGCCGCACCAGGGGCGTCAGAAACAGAGCGTTGTTTGCTGGTTGGACGCCTGCCTACGCGGAAGCTCTGGGTTTCTCTCCTGGTGTGTCCAAGATGGAGGGCTGGCGGGGTTGCAGGATTCGCAGAACTGGGGCACAGGCCGGGCGCCCAGTCCTGGCCCCCACCCCAAGGGACCCCACAGAGGCTCTGCGGTGATGTGGATTTCCCAGATGAGCAATGGGATGGGGAGACGAGGCCATTCACCTGTACTGCACAGCCACTGGGAAGCAGAGCTGGGCACCCACTTCCTCGTGCCTGTCCCGGTCCCTGGCTGCCCCAAGAGCTGCAGGCAGGGCTGTAGGGTCTCCCAGGACCCAGGCAGCCTGGCCATCCTTCCATGATGAGGACGCTGCGGGGAGGGGCCTTTCTCACCTGCTCGCTTGCCTGGGCTGCAGTGGCCAGAACTGCCCTTCCTCTCTGACTCGCAGAGGTAGCTCAGGGGAAAGGCCACACAGGCCTGGGAGTCAGGGGCACACGGGGTAGGCTCCCAGAGCCAGCCTGGACACCGGGAGCATGCTGTCGGGTCCCAGACGTCAGCGTCGGGCACGTAGTGGGAGCACAGCGCCTGGCTGTGTTCACACTGGAGGTGCGGGCAGTACTCGTGCACTAACGTGACCCTCCCCAGCATGGCGGCCTTCCCACAGCGTCGCCACAGGGGGCGCACATGCTCAGTGACAGAGGCGGCAGAAATCCAGTCCTTGCCACCGACCGGCTGGCAGTGAAGACAGCCGGAGGGGCCGTGGCGGGTGGGCGGGGGCGCCCAGCCTGCGTGGTCATGCAGCATTTAGGGAACCACCGTCGAGGGCATCTGTAGTTCCTGTCCCTAAAAAGTGCAGAAAGGGGACTGCGTGCTTGGTAAAGCAAGACAGGGCCACCGTGTGCCGTGGGGTCATTCGCTTCCCTGGGCCGGTCATCACCAGGCAGCTACGGCAGCAGTGGAGGCGAGCGTGAGTCAGGCCATGTTGACCTGAGTGTTGGAAAGAAATCTCGGCTTTCCCTGCCCTCCCCAGACCTCACCTAGCAATGATGGTTTGCCCTGGGCAGCCCCCTTCTCGCTCCTCAGTGAACGCGGTGTCCCTCACACGCCAGCCCCAGCAGCCGGTCAGTGGCCACAGCAGAGGAGCTCAGCCTGATGGCACTTGAGTCGCTCTGCGGCTGTCACAGAAGCGCTGGCTCCTTGGAGACGCCAATGGAGCTGGCCCCTTGGTGGCATCTAGTCCACCCCACCTGTCACTCAACCCCATAAGGGCTACACCTGCAAACAGGACTGGGCTTGGAGTTCAGGGCACTCTTGTGGGACAAGGTCAGCAGAAAACAGCAGCCAAGGCCTCCCGAGTGGACAGCGGCCAGCCAGCTGAGGGCAGCATGCTGCCCCATTGCCCGCCTGCACAGTGCCGTGACGCTGGGTCAGGCTGCTCCAAGAGTGGCATGGGTTCAATTCATAGAAATACTTGTCTTTAAATGGGGGTCTGGTGCAAGACAAAGGGACTGTGACCATGACTTTGACCTAGAATGTGGGAACCATGAGCATGAGCTTGTCCTTGAACATGAGCTTGGCCCTGACCATGAACTTGGCCACAAAACAGAACTAAGTTGCACCTGGGACTGAATTGGGGGTGCATTGCAGAGAACTGTCAGGAGCCCGAGCGAGCTGTCTGTGAGGATCTATAAAGGAACAAGGCTGTGTTGTAGGTGGGCACGCTCAAGCCTGTGGTAGGACGTTAGGGTGTCCTGTGGGCCCCTTACCCATGAACGCGTATTTGCACAGTGCCTTTGAGCGCTAACAGATTCTGAGCTGTGGTGTAGTGGAAAGCGTTTCACTACTTTGAAGAACGGCCTTGCTAATAAAGGCTTAGCTTCTGTTGCTGTCTCTCTCTCAGCAGAAGCTGAAACTGAACGGCTTCCAAGTTCACGTGGCTGCTTGTAATCCTTCCATAGATGGTTCCTGTTCTGCTTTGCCCCACTGACTAACACAGACGTGGCCAGTTCAGTCCCACAGTAGAAGGCACCAAAGGCTGTGTGTGGTGAAAATACTTTAAGAAATGGCTAGAACCACTGATGAAAACCACGTTATAATTTTACCAGTAAAAGGGGAGGGGGGGTCAAATCATTTCAGCATCTGACCTCCTAAGAACTTAAAAGAAGCCTCCCTCTAACTTGTAAGCCTTGGTACCACTGATGGAGTGAAGAAAGAGCCGAGGCAAGACAGGACAAGACAACCCATTTCTTTTCATCACTGCTAACGTGTGTGGGGTTTACCATCACTACGTCTTCCGAGCGTCAACCCCTACTGACTGGGACACCCTGGGCAGGGGAGTCCAGAGCGTGGTCTCCTGACCTCACTCAGCCTAGAAGCTTCTACCTCCAGGTCAGCATCATCGGAACCCACATCCTCAGAACCCACCTCCTCCCTGGACAGCCAGTCCCGTCCGCGCCCCCTCCTCCCAGGGCCACACCCACCCCGTCTTCCTCCCAGCACCTGCATGGACCCGAAGCTGTCCTGCTGTATGGACGCGCTCCTCTCCGCTCCACACAGGACACACTGAGGTCTGCCCTGACTGCCTGACCTTTTACCTCCCGTGGCCACTGCTCCTGCAGGTAGCCTGGCAGGCTGCTGATGTCCACGGAGTGTCTACAGGGGACCACAGCCAGCCCTGGCGACCGATGGGAAATCCCAGTTGATCTCCTGGCACCCATCAGTCAGCCATGTGTCTCTCTGTTTCTGGCAGAACCCAGAAACCCCAAAGTTTTTATTCTCTCTCTTTTTTTTTAAACTAGAAGAGTTTGACCAATCCACATGTTTTCCCTCCGTGCTTTATAATGACCCAGCTATCTTTGCAAAGCATGAGTGGTGCTATGCCTGGAGCACCCCGTGCCTCGCTCATGGGGGCCGGTGTGGTTGTATGTGTGTGTGTGTGTGTGTGTGTGTGTGTCCTGGAGGGTGTCAGAGCATCGTTCTGTGGTCTGGGTGCTTGGGCTCAGTGAGCGGGGAGAGAGGTGGTGGCTCCTCTCCTCGGGGGTGACCAGCAGCCCCCCAGGGCGGGGACCCGCCCCCAGCCCCGTGGCCCACTGCTGTCCTCTGAGCTCCTGCTCACCTGCCTCCCTGCTGTCATGTGCTTGCAGTGGGCAGCCGGCAGAGGGGCGAGCCCTCGGTGAGAGTGGCCGGCAGGGAGAAGTGTGTGTACTTTTTCTGGCAAGGCCGCCACTCGACCGTGAGTGAGAAGGGAGCGTCAGCCCTGATGACGGTGGAGCTGGATGAAGAGAGGGGTGCCCAGGTAAGCCCCGGGGAGCAGCGGCTGTGGCTGCAGGGGGTGGGGCTGGGGTGGGGAGAGCTGTGGCCTCTGCAGGGGGCCGGCGATGCATGGCCTGGCCCCCAACAACCCGAGTCTAGCGCACAAAGGCGACCTGGTCCAAAGCCCCGCTTCTGCACCTTTCAGACAGTGGGTGTGGAGACGGACCGTGTGCAGAGACCCGGTCCACAGAAGCAGCGCCAGTGGCTGGTGTCTCCGAGAGACTTCCGCCTAACTCACATCAGACAAGGGCCTCCAAGACTAGCAAGATTTTCTTAAAGAATGGGACGGGAGGGGCTGGCACTGTGGCACATCAGCTTAAGCCCCTGCTTGCAACACAGGGACCTGCTACTAGAGTGCCCGTTCACATCCCGACTGCTCTGCCTCCAACCCAGCTCCCTGCTAATGCCCCTGGGAAGCAGCGGAGGACGGTCCCAGTGCTTGGGCCCCTGCGCCCACGTGGGAGACCCGGATGGAGCTCCAGCCTCCTGGATTCAGCCCGGCCCAGTCCTAGGCTGTTGTGGCCATTTGGGGGGTGAACCAGTGGATGGAAGATATCTCTCTCTCTCTCTCTCTCTCTCTCTCATGCTCTGCCTTTCAAACAAATCTTAAAAAGAATGGGAACAGAACTGGCCTAGAATCTCCCTAGAATGGAAGCCCTCACATGTGTAACACACAACCACCTGTACATGGCCCATGCCACCATGCTAAAGAGCAACCTTGGCTCAAGACCCCAGTGACTGCACTTTGCATGGATCTGTCCGAAGGCAGTGTCAGCATCGTCTGCATGCCACACAGCAGCCGGAGTCGCTTCCTTGCTCTCTGCCACACAGACCACGCCCTCCGCAGCCTCCCGGGTCTCCAGGCTCCTCCCACCCCTGCCCGCCACCAAGCCCCTCCGCTCTGCAGACACCACTTCCCCCAGCTCTCAGCCCCGTATGGCGCAGGTTTCTGGGCAGATGTCACCCTCCTCGTTATCCCCTTCAGTCTCCATCTCCTGCTTTGTTTCCAGAGCACTTAGCTAAGTACCCCCCCAAATCCATGGTCATTTTGTTTACTTAGTTAATGCCTTTCTTCTCCCACAAGTTCAAACCAGACGTTGTGTGTTTTGGTCTTATAACCCCACGGTCTGCGTAACACCTGCCAGGTACCCATGTCCACACCCAAGGCTTGGCAAGCATTTCTTTTTTTATATATAAATTTTTTTTAAATATTTATTTATTTATTTGAAAGGCAGAGTTACAGAGAGGCAGAGGCAGAGAGAGAGAGAGAGAGGTGTTCCATCCGCTGGTTCACTCTCCAGTTGGCCACAATGGCTGGAGCTGCACCAATCTGAAGCCAGGAGCCAGGAGCTTCTTCCAGGTCTCCCACGTAGGTGCAGGGGCCCAAGGACTTGGGCCATCTTCTACTGCTTTCCAGGCCATAGCAGAGAGCTGGATTGGAAATGGAGCAGCCGGAACTCAAACCAGCGCCCATATGGGATGCCGGCACTGCAGGCAGCAGCTTTACCCGCTGCGCCACAGCGCTGGCCCCAGGCATTTCTTTGCAGTGTGTGGAAGGACAATGCCTCGCGTCTCATCGTTTAGTCTGAGCAGTTAGAAAACCTGGTGGCGGGTGCCGATCCCGTTCCTGCCTTGTATGAATACACCCCGTACCATGAGCAAAGAAGGCAGACCAGAAATGGATCCCGACTCGCTCAGCCTTCCGCAGTCTTAAGAACCAGTCATTTTCCCTAAAAAAGATCTAAATGACTGTTCTCTCCCCTGGGCTGTATTTTAGAAATAGCTACTTGGATTTATTCCCAATAGTAAGTTCAACTGCCTTTTATGAATGTAATCTTCAAATTTTCATTTGTTTCTTTGAGAGACAGAGTGAGCTCCCAGCTGCTGGTTTACTCCCCCAAATACCTGCAGAGTCCTGGGTCGGGCCCGGGGGCCAGTGCTGGGAGCCAGGACCTCCATCAGGTCTCCCCCGTGGGTGGCAGGGCCTCAGTGCCTTGAGCCGAGCCGCCCCGCTGCCCCCAGAGTCGGGAGCGGAGCTGGGAAGCGGGCGTCTCATCCAGGCTCTGACTAAACCCAGAACCCGCCCCTGTGGATGCCATGGGTTTTAAAAGACGCCTTCCAGCACTGAGTCCTGTCCTCTCTAGTCTGGTCCTAATCTCTCTACTCTGAACATGTTGTGGCTCCATCTGGCCAGCAATGGCATTTCAGCCGCGTAAAACACTGCTACGAAGTGGCACTTTTTGGTCGTGCAAAACGGAACCCTGAGGCCGGTGAGCGTGTCCTGCCTCTCCTGCTTCCGGCTGCCAGCCCCACAGATTTCTTCTGGAAGGGAACGTGAGAGGCGGCCTCCGCCCTCGCCTCATGTCAGTGCAGCCCACTCTGCTGGGGGCCAGTGCACGGGGCTCTGTGGCAATGCAGTCTGTCCCCAGAGTCACCGGGTCGGCAGCAGCTGAGCAGTTCACTGTGTTAAGAACAGTGCGTCTCAGCCAGCCACAGAGGAGCCGCACCACGGAGTACCATCGAAATACTCAAGTTCTTGTCCTAAAAGAGTAGGTGACAGTGGAATAATTGTAAGTGGGGAAAAAAAATGTGAGCATACAGCAACGCAAAGCAACGCTCCTATATTTGTCCAGAAAGAAAGGACACACCTTCAAAATACTTGGAAAAGAAGGCAGGATGGGTTTGGGCACGGTGGTTAAGACGCCGCTGAGTCCCCCACTCCCACATCAGAGTGCCTGGTTCAGGTCCCAGAAAAGAGGAAGGCCACATTAATAGAAATTTTTTAAAAGATGTATTGATTTGTTTGAGAGGCAGAGTGACAGGAGGAGAAAGAGATCTTCCATCCTCTGGAATGGCCACAGCATCCAGGCCTGGGCCAGGCTGAAAGCAGGAGCCAGCAGCTCCATCCGGGTCTCCCACATAATTGGCAGGAACTCATGCACTTGGGCCATCTCCCGCTGCTTTCCCAGGGGCATTAGCAGGTTTGGAGGTGGAGCAGCCGGAACTGAAAGCGGCCGTCATCCTCAGTGCTGGCTTAACCTGCCGCGCCACAGCCCCCGCCCTGCACCCGGAGTGTTGCCTGTGCGTCTCACTAGGTAGCAGTATCATCACAGGCTTCGCCCGGCACATCGCTGGTCTCCGGGCTTTGTCCAACCAGCGTGTATAGCTCTGGGAACTCCCCGCCCCCGTAACCTGCTCTGCTCTGCTCCGATCCGCAGGTCCAGGTCCTGCAGGGCAAGGAGCCCCCCTGTTTCCTGCAGTGTTTCCAGGGGGGCATGGTGGTGCACTCGGGGAGACGGGAGGAGGAAGAAGAAAACACGCAAAGTACGTCGCTCGGGCTGCCGGCATCTCAGCCTCTCCCCGCCCACCAGCCAGGGCCTTCCCTGAAGCCGCCTGAGCTTGGCTGAGCAGTCAGCTTCCTGGGGCGCTCGCTCCCTCCTTCGAGCCCTGGGCGAGTTCACGATGGCGGGGGGGGGGGGGGGGGGGGGGGGGACAACCTCCCCGCGAACCAAGTCCCCCTCTGGTTCTGTCTACCTTTTGCAGGAGAGAGGGAAAAAAATTAGTAGAACCTTCTATTCTAAAGCTGCTTTTTTTTTTTTTTTGGTGGCCAGCATCCAAATACATATTTATATACACACCTGTTATACAACTTAGAGTAGAAATTTAGGGGAAAATGGTTTTTCCACACCGTGAACTTGAGCAGCCCAATTCTTAACTCCCGAAGTATTTGCTTTCTGGGACTGGCGCTGCACAGGGTGACTTCTGGGCCCCTGCAAGGTGGGGCTGCCGCGGAGTGGGGGGTTGCTTTTCCCCGCCCCGGCTCCAACTCCGTGCCGCTGGCGCCCCCTGCAGGCGAGTGGCGGCTGTACTGCGTGCGCGGGGAAGTGCCCGTGGAAGGCAGCCTGCTGGAAGTGGCCTGTCACTGCAGCAGCCTCCGGTCGCGCACGTCCATGGTGCTGCTCAGCGTGAACAAGGCCCTCATCTACCTGTGGCACGGCTGCAAGGCCCAGGCCCACACCAAGGACGTCGGGAGGACGGCGGCCAATAAGATCAAGGAGCAGTGAGTGCTGTGTCCCGGCCGGAGGGGGCCGGGCCCCGGTTCCCCAGGCGTCCCTCTCCGTGGATCTGGGGCACTGGGGGAGGGTCCGGGGTGGGAGTAGCCCGGGAGGGCCAGGCCCAGCCGCTGCAGAACGCGAGCAAGAGCAGAGCGGGATGCGCCGCTGACTCCGCCCCCCCCCCCCCCCGGGCAGGTGCCCCCTGGAGGCGGGCCTGCACAGCAGCAGCAAGGTGACCATCCACGAGTGCGACGAAGGCTCCGAGCCGCTGGGGTTCTGGGACGCCCTGGGGAGGAGAGACAGGAAGGCCTACGACTGCATGCTGCAAGGTAAGCGGCGGCCGGCCCCGCACGGACTCCGCCGGCCGCCCCCGCGCCCAGCGGCTGCCCGCGCTGCCTCCACCATCCCCATCCGGACCGGAGCGGCAGGTGTCGCTGGTTCTATAGTGGCAGGTGCAAACGGCTAGGGCAGATCCCACCCAGGAAAAGCGCGGCCACCTGGGAGGGGAGTAGGCCCCTCAGCCCCTGTCCAAGCCCCGCAGGGGAAGACACAGGACGGCCGTCGCCGCTGGCCAGGGCGCGGGTGGGTAATCGATACCCACCTGTCTGTCTTTGAAATGCAGATCAGCCTAATAGGGAAGCAGCCCTGGTGAGCCAGGCGCTCAGGTGCCTTGGAGGTAGTAACTCAGGCAGGCCTCACGCACAGCCCAACACTACCATTTTAGCAGGCGTGAACCAGGAGCAGAGAGGGTGATCCACCTGCCCGAGGTTGAACAGCACACACCATCACCTCTGCCCGCCAAGTTTTCCAAACTTTTAGATGTTTTTTAAAGATTGATTTATGTAATTGAGAGGCAGAGTGACACAGAGAGAGATTCCATCGGCTGGTTCATTCCCCAGATGGCCACATCAGCCGGGTTTAGGGGGCCTGGAGCTCCATCCCGGTCTCCCACGTGGGTACGGGGACCCAAGCACCAGGCCCTTCCCAGGCGCTGAGCGGGGAGGGGAGCCGCCGGGGCGCAGACCAGCGCCGCCTCTCGCGCCTGCAGACCCCGATGAACGCGCGCCGGGTGCTGGCGGATTCTTTGCGGGCTCTCCCGTGCGACCCGCGTCTCGAGCGCCCCCGTGTGTTGGCCGCGCTGCCCACGGTGGCTCTCGCTGTGTTCTCTCTTCTCTCCAAGATCCGGGAAGTTTCAACTTCGCCCCGCGCCTGTTCATCCTTAGCAGCTCCTCCGGGGATTTCCTGGCCACGGAGTTCGTGTACCCTGCCCGTGCCCCTACCGTGGTCAGCTCCATGCCCTTCCTGCAAGAGGACCTGTACAGCGCACCCCAGCCAGGTGAGGCTGCGTAGCTATCCTCAGCCTTCAGCAAGCAGTCTCTGAATCCTCACAGCCCTCTGCCCTGTCTTGTGGCTTCATGGTCCCCTGCCGACTGCCCTTGCTCCAGCCATCATGCTTGCATCCACCACAGAAAGGAAATGGAAAGGGGAACAGGCGGTGACCACCACATCTCCCTGCTTTTGTCGGATGTCGCAAAAGCCTGCCCTGAAGTCCCCAGCAGGTTTCTGCTTCTGTCCGGTTGGCCAGAGCCAGACAGTTGGCCGCCCCAGCTGCCAGGGATCCCGGGAAAGCAAATGGCCAAGGAGAGGGGGTTGGGGTACCTGCTGAATAGACCGAAAACAGTGGGTGCCGGTGCGGTGCGCCCCCCGGCACAGCCGGGACTGCAGCTCCCTGTGTGGGGTGCTGGGGCTCTCACAGCCTGCTTGGGGAAGCCAGGGGAGCCCCCCGGGAAGTGTGGACCCGGCCCCGCCCTGAGGCCTCTCGGCGGGGGTCTCCTGATGCCGCCCCTCCCCGCAGCGCTGTTCCTGGTTGACAACCACCACGAGGTGTACCTGTGGCAGGGCTGGTGGCCTCTGGAGAACAAGATCACGGGCTCCGCCCGCATCCGCTGGGCCTCGGACCGCAAGAGCGCCATGGAGACGGCGCTGCAGTACTGCCGAGGTGAGGCGGCCCCGGACACCCGCCAGCGGCCCCGACACCCCGCTGGCGGCCCCAAACACGGCCGGTGGCCCCAGACACCCGGCCGGTGGCCCCGACACCCCGCCGGCGGTCCCGACACCCCACCGGCGGCCCCGACACCCCGCCGGCGGCCCCGGACATGCAGCCGGTGGCCCCAGAGACCCCGCTGGCGGCCCCAAACACGGCCGGCGGTCCCAGACACCCCGGACACGCAGCCGGTGGCCCCGACACCCGCCGCGGCCCCAGACACCCCGCCGCGGCCCCAGACACCCCGCCATGGCCCCAGACACCTCACCCTCACCGGAGGCCCCTGACAAGGCCGGCGACCCCCAATACCCCGCCGCGGCCCCAGACACCCCACCAGCGGGCCCCCGACACCCTGCCATGGCCCCAGACACCCGCCGCGGCCCCGGACACCCGCCAGCGGCCTGGACAGTGTGGTGCGCGGCGGCCGGCGGGGACACGGATGTGTCGCCTCCCCGGCCAGCCCGCAGCCACGCCCCGTGCTGTGTCCTTGCAGGAAAGAACGCCAAGAAGCCGCCCCCCAAGTCCTACCTGATCCACGCGGGGCTGGAGCCCCTGACCTTCACCAACATGTTCCCCAGCTGGGAGCACCGGGAGGACATCGCGGACATCACGGAGATGGTGAGCGCACCGGGGCGGGGTGTTCCGGAATCGGCCCCCACCCGCCAGGAGCCAGCAGGAGGAGAGACCCCGGGAGACGCGAGGGCTGATGCGGCCGTGCAGACGCCGCGGGGGGACGGGACGCATTCCTATTTAGTATTTACTTATTTACTTGCAAGAGTTAGAGGGAGGGAGAGAGAGATCTTCCATCTGCTGGTTCACTCCCCCAAATGGCCCGGATGGCCCCGGCTGTGGCAGGTTGAAGCAGGAGCCTCCTCCAGGTCTCCCATGCGGGTGCAGGGACCCAAGGACCTGGGCCATCTTCCACTGCTTTCCCAGGTTATAGCAGCGAGCTGGATGGGAGGTGGAGCAGCCGGGACTTGAACCTGGGCCTGCGGGATGCCGGCGCTGCAGACCGGGGCTTTACCTGTTGTGCCACAGCACCGGCCCCCTGAAAGTCTTATTTTTCGGGCACACGGAATAGAGGAAGCCCACTGGAGCCGGGCAGGGCTGTCTCCCGCTAGGGTTAGCTTTGCCCGCTGTGGCGGCTCCGAGGGGATCCCTGGTTTGCCGGGAGGCGTCTGGTTTCCACTTGGATGGGTTTTTGGACTGTGGAAGAGCTGTGGCCTTGAGCCGCGCCCATCTCTGAGGATTGTGTTGGGGTCAACAGGGGGTCGTGAGCCCCCCAAGCTGTTGGGGGCGCAAGCGCGGGGGGGGGGCTCTGCCTCCTGCAGCGCACGCGAGTGGATGGACGCGCGTGGCTACCGGCTATGCGCACCCGCTGGAGCTCAGTGGGGTGGGCAGCAGGCAGCAGGCTGCGTGGACGGGTGTGGTGGGGGGATTCCCGCCCCGAGCCTCCCACCCCGACACGCAGGCCGTGCCCGGGGCACTGGGCGTTTCTCAGATCCATCCCTTATCCCCGCGTTCCTGGTGTGGGAGCGGGGATGCCACAGCCAGCAGCATGGGGCCGAGCCTCAGGTAGCAAGTGTGGGCACCCGCCTCCCACGCCCCCTGCCCAGACAGAGGGCAGCCGCGGGGGGCAGACCACGTTTAATGGGGGAAGCTCATCAAACCGCAGTGGCTTGTTTGGACCGAATACACACAGTGGGTGCATTAAAAAAAAAAAAAAAACTTAGCCAGCACCGTGGCTCCCTAGGCTAATCCTCCGCCTTGCGGCGCCGGCACACCGGGTTCTAGTCCCAGTCGGGGCGCCGGATTCTGTCCCGGTTGCCCCTCTTCCAGGCCAGCTCTCTGCTGTGGCCAGGGAGTGCAGTGGAGGATGGCCCAAGTGCTTGGGCCCTGCACCCCATGGGAGACCAGGAGAAGCACCTGGCTCCTGCCATCGGATCAGCGCGGTGTGCCGGCCGCAGCGCGCCAGCTGCGGCGGCCATTGGAGGGTGAACCAACGGCAAAGGAAGACCTTTCTCTCTGTCTCTCTCACTGCCCACTCTGCCTGTCAAAAAAAAAAAAAAAAAAAAAAAAAAAACAAAACTTGAGTCAACCCCAGAATGTTCTAGATGCATTCCCCCCCCTTGTGGATTAACACATGGAGGGGAGAGTGGAGCCGGGATTTCTTTTAAATATGATCCAATCATCGATCGTTGTATTCTGTGACTCACTTCCACCTGCTCCCCCCACCCCACCCCAGGCAGCGCTGAGATTCCTGGGGTCTTGGGGTGGGGGGGTAGGGCTCCAGGAGTCTTCTGCCTGCTGGGGAGCGTGATTGACGTCCATGTGCCCCCCCCCGCCCCAACGCCCCCCCTGCAGGACACGGAGGCGTCCAGCCAGATCACGCTGGTGGAGGACGTCTTGGCCAAACTCTGCAAAACCATCTACCCGCTGGCCGACCTCCTGGCCAGGCCGCTGCCCGAGGGCGTGGACCCGCTGAAACTGGAGATTTACCTCACCGACGAAGACTTCGAGGTGAGTGGCGTCCGGGGTGGGGTGGGGGGCTGTGCTGAGACCCCATCCCCACGCCCCCTCCCCGGGAGCGGCACCTGCTGACCGGTCTCCCGGCCCTGCAGTTCGCACTGGACATGACCCGGGAGGAGTACAACGCGCTGCCCGCCTGGAAGCAGGTGAACGTGAAGAAGGCCAAGGGGCTGTTCTGAGCGCGGGGGCTGCGGCCGCTGCGCCCGCCCCGGGAGCCAGGGCCCATGGAGTCTACAGCTGTTGGTTTTTTTTTGGACTGGTGTTTTTAAACAAGTATTTTTTTTTTTTAAATCCGAGTTTTCAAAACCCGACGGTGTGATGCACACGGCTTGTCCCGGAGCTGTGTCTTTCAGCCCCGGGGAAGAGGACTCGGGAGACGTCTCCACGGACCGCAGGGAACGCAGGGAGGCAGAGCTGAGCCGGCCACGCACCTGTCTGCAGCCCGCAGAGCTCTGCTCCCTGTCCAGGCTGTGCAGCGCCTGTGGTGTGCTTTTTTGGTTTTTTTTTTTTAAGCAATTCTCTTTATAAAGTGTTATTTTGATAGTTTGTGGATTCTAAAATATATATATATATATATATATTTATATAAACACCGTATAAGCCAGATACATATTTAACAAAGCAATAGGTATCCGATCACGTTTCAGAGTTTCTCTCTTCTCTGGTGTCAAAATCCTGCGAGAGGCAGGTGGAGTGGCTCCGGTCCGAGTGGGGCCTGGGGCCAGCCCTGCCGCCCACCCGCCTCTCCGACCGTGGCCAGCTACGCCCCTCCCCTTCTGCCTTAGCTAGGACTTGTGCTGAGTGCTGCTTCCGGTGCTAACACGAACACAGGACTCGGGCTGAGCGGCGCAGACGCCCCGAAACCGATGCGAACCGACCTCTCTCCCTCCCCGGCGCCCCCGAAGTGTATAGTGCCTTGTCTTCCTGTACAGTTTTATATACAGTCCGCTCCGCGTTTTTGACGATGGTTTGGAAGTTTCTCGACAATTTTACTGTCCATTCGTAGAAACAAAAACATCTCGATTTCTAAACGGCTGTTGTAACCCCGACAACACGTCCTTTTGTGAGATGGAAATTCCCAAATAAAAGGCTTCGGAATAAACACATCCGCTAATTGACTGCTTGACGGCGCACTGCAGGCACATTCCATTCCGCAGAGAAGGTTCCGGGCCGGTGTGCAGCCTCCCGCCCTTAGCCGCTGTGGCTTGGAAGAGCCCAGGTCCTCGCGTTAAGCGTGCGGAGACGTAGCTGGGTGATGTGGCTCAGTGGGTCAGGCGGCTCCTTGGTAAGCCCACTTCCTGGGTCAGAGTGCCGGGGATCGAGTCCCACCCCAGCTTCCGAACCCGGCACAGCCTATGGGACAGCGTGCGACGGCCCGAGGGCGTCTGTGCCAGCCCTGGCTGTTGCCAGCATTTGGGGAATGAATCAGTGGGTACAAGATTCTCTCTCTCCCTCTCCCTCCCCCTCCCTCTCCCTCCCCCTCCCTCTCCCTCTCCCTCCCTCTCTCTCTCCCTCCCTCTCTCTCTCCCTCCCTCTCCCTCTCCATCTCCCTCCCTCTCCCTCTCCATCTCCCTCCCTCTCCCTCTCCCTCCCTCTCCCTCTCTCCCTCTCCCCCTCTCCCTCCCTCTCCCTCTCCCTCTCCCTCTCTCCCTCTCCCTCTCCATCTCCCTCCCTCTCCCTCTCCATCTCCCTCCCTCTCCCTCTCCCTCCCTCTCCCTCTCTCCCTCTCCCCCTCTCCCTCCCTCTCCCTCTCCCTCTCTCCCTCTCCCTCTCCCTCCCTCTCCCTCTCTCCCTCTCCCCCTCTCCCTCTCCCTCCCTCTCCCTCTCTCCCTCTCCCCCTCTCCCTCCCTCTCCCTCTCCCTCTCCCTCTCCCTCTCTCCCTCTCCCTCTCCCTCCCTCTCCCTCTCACCCTCTCCCTCCCTCTCCCTCCCTCTCCCTCTCCCCCTCTCCCTCTCCCTCTCCCTCTCTCTCTCTCCCTCTCTCCCCCTCTCTCCCCCTGTCAAATAAATAAATGCACTTAAAAAATACAGATTCGACCCATAAAATTCGTTCTGAATACTAGAAGACATCATTTTGCAGATCATCTTTCAACAGTAGCTGTATCCACATTTCAGTTCCAGGATCTCGGCGCTTTTTGTATTAAAAAAAAAAAAAAAAAAAAAGAATCCGGAGAACTTACCAGCGTGTTAGGAAACTCCTCACGAGCTCTCGTGTCCTTAAAATGCCCGAGCCGTGGTTTTCAAGCTTACTGCACAGAGCTCCCGTGAAAGGCTACCCTCTCCTCCCTCGCCTTCCGACCTTGACAAACCCTGTAACCACACACTGACCTTACGGGGCGTAACCTCCTCGTGCGCCTCGCCCTGGAGCTGCCCCGGAGTCCCTGCTCCTGGTGCCTCCTCTTGATGCCTGGGTGCTAGCGGCCCATGCCTGAAGTTTCCCATCTCGATTTCCTGGAAAGAGCAGGCCCTCCGAGCTACCCAGGATGCCTAGCAAGGACCAAGCGGAAGCTCTTTGAAATGTGTCAAGTGCCAGACACCTGCTGGTGTCCACACCACTGCTGGCCGCTGAACAGGCAATCACAAGAGCCAAAGAGAGATGGCCAAGCACCTAGAGGTCACAGGTTAAACCGAGACAAGGATAAGGAAGGGGAGATAGGGAGGTCCACAGTGTAGATCCCAAAGCTGGTATCCAAGGACACATGGAGAAGGACCCCGGAGTCAGCAGGGAGGGGCAGGGCTGCCGGTGCCTGTGGGCTCCCATAGCTGAGCGTTGGTGTGAGTCCCGGCTGCTCCGCTTCCGATCCAGCTCCCTGCCAGTGCACCTGGCAGGCAGCCGTGACGACCCGAGTGCCTGAGCCCCTGCCACCACGTGGGAGACCCAGACAGCATTCCAGCTCCGGCTGTTGCACTGTTTGGTGGGTGAAACAGCAGGTGGAAGATCTCTCTAATAAAACGTTTTCTTAAAAATCACCCGGCTCCTTGAGTGCATGGAGAGCATATGAGGCAGTGTCCCCCAGGCACAGGGCACCCAGGGAGATACGGCATCCAGAGAGCCAGGGTGCCCCCTAGGGAAAGGACTCTCACAATTCCAGGGGCTGAGAAGCCCCAGGACGGGCCTGCTGTGAGCTGGAGACGCGGGGACCCTGTGAGTGTGGCTCGAGTCCGCGTCCAGAGGCGCTCGACCCTGAGGCTGCGCTCTGGTTTGTGGGCTTTGTAAGAAAAACTGCGACCGCTCTGCATCCTGATTTTCCTGTGTTTAAGGGTCTCAGACACTGGCTGGCTGTTTATTGTGCGAGAGGAGGGCTCTGAGGGCACACGAGGACTTTGGTCAGCGATTGTCTTGGGTCCCTCCCTTGCCTCACTGTCCCCAGACCCTCCTCATGTCTCACAGAGGGCAGGCAGCACCAAGCCGGCATCCCGTATGGGCGCCGGTTCAAGTCCCGGCTGCTCCACTTCCAATCCAGCTCCCTGCTAATGGCCTGGGAAAGCAGCAGAGGATGGCCCAAACGCTTGGGCTCCTGCACCCCCGTGGGAGACCCTGAGAGCGAGAATTGGGGGCTTCAGGTGTCACAGGCCTTCTTCCATCTCAGCCGCAGAATAAAGACCAACAGTTTCAAAAACCTTCCCAAGTTTTTTCTGAACCAACATCTTCACTAATACTTAAGAGGAAGTATAATAAGCAGATGAATGAAAAGTTATTGGGGGCCGGCGCCGAGGCTCACTAGGCCAATCCTCCGCCTGCGGCACTGGCACACCGGGTTCTAGTCCCGGTCGGGGCACCGGATTCTGTCCCGGTTGCCCCTCTTCCAGGCCAGCTCTCTGCTGTGGCCCGGGAGTGCAGTGGAGGATGGCCCAAGTGCTTGGGCCCTGCACCCCATGGGAGACCAGGAGAAGCACCTGGCTCCTGCCATCGGATCAGCGCGCTGCGCCAACCGCGGCCTGCCACAGCGGCCATTGGAGGGTGAACCAACAGCAAAGGAAGACCTTTCTCTCTGTCTCTCTCTCACTGTCCACTCTGCCTGTCAAAAAAAAAAAAAAAGTTATCGGTGCCCTGGGTGGTCTTCTGTTTCAAGCTCAAGGTCATGATGCAAATGCCAATCATTGAACTTTGAGAAGATGGCACTGGGCTCAAAGAAAACGTCCTGCTGCTAAAAATTGAGTCCACTGGCTCCAAGGTGCTTGCCCTTTCTGGTGCCTCAAAGGAGCAGGGATGTTGGCTGGCTCAGGACACCCGCGAGAGAAGTGGCCACTGGCTGCACTGGGCGGGAGTCGGGGGGAGGGATCATTCCAGGTCTGGAAGCGCCGAGGGTGCACCCAGTCTCCCAGGGGTGGCACCGGTGGGGGGAGTGATGGAGACACCCCCCCCCCAGGTAAAGCGGAGGGACTCAGGTGGCAAACAGGTGGACACGGGCAGAGGTTCCAGTTGTGCGGATGGCCACGGCATCCAGGACCGACTCCCGGGTCTCCGGACTCCCACGTGGGCGAGCGTGGGTCTCACTGTGGCAGCAGGTGCTCTGGGGTTCCCTGGTCTCGTCTCACCTGCTGGTCTGTTGTTCACATCATTAAGAGGCTTCACCCTTTTAAGTCCTCTTCTGGAATTGTCTTCACTTAAGGACGTTTCTGAAATCTCCAGCTAACGGCAGGGCACTCCCGCGGAAGGTGCTGGCCTGAGGTTTTCTGCCCAATGGTGCCATTTTTTTTTTGGTAGCCATCTCATGAGCGGGAGGTACCCCCTACCAAATGTTGCTCCTGTCTCAGAACCTACTCAACACAACAAGACATGATTGGGTTGCACTAAAAAGAGGGAAGTTTCTGGGTCTCCCACTTCCACTACTGTGTTTTCGATGCTAAATTTAAATCATCTAAATTTAAAACATGATGACTTCTTCCCATTACTAGAAGACCTGGGAAAGGAAGGGTCATCCATGCTGGGTCTCTCTCGGATTTCATCAAATCCTCCCAAGCAGGAGTCGATGTGGTGGTTGGAGGGTGAAGCTGCCACCTGCGATGCTGAACAAGCACAGGTTCAAGTCCCAGCTGTTCCACTTCTGACCCAGCTCCCTGCTAACGTGCCTGGGGAGGCGGCGGAAGATGGCTTGAGGACTTGGGTCTCTGCCACCCATATTGGAGACCAGGATGGAGCTCCTGGCTCCTGGGCTTCCACTTGGCCCAGGCCTGGCCATTGCAGTCACTTGGCAAGTAAACCAGAGGATGGAAGAGTCAGTCTCTCTCTCTCTCTCTCTCTCTATCTCTCTGACTCTGCCTTTCAAATGAATAAATAATGTGTTTTTTTTTAATCCTGTGTCACCCTTGCTGATAGAGTACTTGCTGCACCCATTTTACAGATGGGGCTGTCAGCCATTGAGATTTTAACTCATCCTCTCCCTACTGGGAAATGGGCGAGGCACAGTCTGACTTTGCTCCTGATACAGCAGATGTGGATCTTCACACTGGCCAGCCCAAAGCCCGCTTCCGGCAAGCCTGACAGAGGAACCCAGCTTCCTGCCCGCCCCCCGAGGCAGTGGAGGGATCACCGGCACTACAACCTCAGCACCGGGGAAGGGGTGGCACACCGGGCAAGGCGGCAGGCGCCGAGGTCTCTACAGTCCACACCCTGCCTTGACCCAGCCGCTGAGCTTTGGCGAGCTCCTGCACCTCCAAACGGGGTGGATGCTGGAGCCGCCGGGTGCCTTGGCGAGCACAGAGCGGTTGGACGGTGAGGTCACCCCTTTGAAGCCAGACAGACCTCTTGGCAGCTCGGGCCACTGGAGAAGAAAGATCGAGAACTCTGCCATATAAGTTCTGAGGGTTGGACCCCAGTGGCAGGAGGTGTAGACCGAGTCCAACAGAGAGCACAGGTGGTGGCCTGGCATGGAGCTGCCCAACCGATGTCTAACACTGGCCTCTTGGCTGCTCAGAGCCCCCTGCCAACAATGTCACTCACCTTCAAGGCCACCCCAGCAGGTGTCGGGGGAGCGGGGGGAGGGGAATGGGCTGCTTCCCTCTAGGGCTGTTCCTGGCGGGAGCAAGGGGGAGCTCCTCACGCCATTCCCCCTAGGCTGAGCTCCAAGGAGACAGAACTGGGCACTTCTGTCCTCTAAAGCTGCCCCTCACTTGGGGCACCTCTTCCAGGGCACCTCTGTAGCTCAGCGGTCTGCACCCTTGGGGAGAACACGAGACAAAGTAGCCAGCTCTGTCCCGTGGCTGGGAGGGGGGCAGGAGGACAAGTGCCTCCTATGCCCCTCCCTCCCATGGTCCTTAGATCCTGAGGACGGGGGCAGAGCCTGCTGTGCCAGGGCGGCTTCCAGATGCATCCAGAAGTCCAGCCCCAGCTTCACACACACACACACACACACACACACACGTCATCTGCTGGTTCACTCCCCCATATGCCAGCAACAGCCAGGGCTGAGCCAGGCGGAGGTCAGGAGCCTGGAACTCCATCCAAGTGTCCACTTGCACGTCGGCGGCAGAGACCCGAGCACTTGAGCCATCACCTGCTGCCTCCCAGGATGTCCGTTAGCAGGGAGGCTGGAACCCAGGCTGTCGGATAGCGGTTGTCCCAAGCCGGGTCTTAACCACTGCGCCAGGCGCTGTAATCCAGAAGCCATAGAACCGGGCCGTGCAAATGGCCCTGGGACAGGTGCATGTGACCTTGGACATGACCTGCGGGAGCTGGGCCCCGCTGGGGAAAGAAACAGGGCCAAGGGGGAGGAAGAGAGAGAGCTTGGTGTCGGGGCAGCAGGTGGCGCTGCGCTCTCGGCTGCAGCCCGCGGGGGCTCCCGCGTCTCTGGTGCGCCCCCGGCCTCCGTCCCAGTTGCCTCCCTTCTTGGGGGAGGCGCCATCCCGGCACCCTCGTCTCTGGCCCCAGCTCCACGCGTGGCTTAGTCTGCAGCCCAGAGACCCTGAGTCCCGCCCAGGGCTGCCGCCCTTTGTGTTCGGGCTCTGCCAGGGGCGCTCGAAGATGTTCCGGGCGCACCAGGCTGTGCTGGAGCCAGGATCAGCGGCGCGCTCAGCGGCTCCGCCGAGGCCTGGCGTGGATTCGACGGCCGCCGCTCGGCTCGCACCGCGCTGCCGCGGCCCCGCCAGGGGGCGTTTTTAAATTTCGCTCCTCGCCGGGTTTGCCATCTATGGCTTGGCCGGAGCTGCCTTTCTTTGGCTCGGTTAGTTCATGTCAGGGAAACTCGCTAGGTGGATGCTAAACGCTAACTTCTGTTTATCACGTATTTCGGGGCTGGTGCAAGCTAACCAATAACCAAGCAGTCACGAAAAGGGACAGGATCAGGAATGTGACTTTCATTGGTTTTCATGGGTCCTGTTTCTGCCCAGATTTGCCCAGAAATGAGAGCCACTGGCTTGGGGTCCAAGGTGAACACACAGACATTTCCGGTTGCTTAGCGGTACAGCCAGCGGGTGGCCCAGGGTTGCCTTCAAATTGGGGTTCCAGGAGCGTGCAGGCAACAGCAGGGTTCCTTCTCCTCCACTCGTTCTGCAAATATTTACCGAGCGCCAGCTGTTGGTCCAAGTCGGGGTGGAGATGCTGTGAGACTGTTGGGTCCACAGCTTCACCTGGAATTTCTGATGGTGTACTATTCAAGAAGTTAAAAAAGCTATCCCAGAGATGGATGGTGGCGTTTGGGGTCCCCGGGAAAGCGAGCACTCAGCTGGCAGGGGTAGACATTCCGCGGGAGGAGCATCTACAGGGAAGAAGAGAAATGGCGGAGAGAGCAGCAGGAGGCAGGAAGTGTCTGGGAGGATGATGTGGGTGGAGGCAGGAAGGAGGAAGGGGGAGGAGAGCCTCAGGTTCAGGGCCGTCTGTGAGAAGATGCTCATCGGCCGTGGGAGCCCCATGCTCACCCTTAGAGGAAACGGGACGACCGGGCCCATGATGGCACAGCAGGTTAAGCCAGTGCCTGGGAGGCGGCATCCCGCATGCGCACCAACTTGGATTTCGGCTCCTCTGCTTCCGATCCAGCTCCCTGCTGTTGCACCTGAGAAGGCAGTGGAAGATGACCCGGGTGCTTGGTCCCCTGCCTTCCACACGGGAGACCCGGATGGAGCTCCAGGCTTCTGGTCCAGCCTTGGCTGTTGTCCGTTCTCTCTCTCTCTCTCTCTCTCTCTCTGAAACTCTTTCAAATAAACAAAAATAAATCATTTTTATTGTTTATTTTTATTTTTAAAAGGTTTTTTATATTTGTATTTACTTTTTAACAGGTTCAATATAGTTAAAAATAAACCTTTACAACAATTCAGAATTGCATTTGAAACAGGCCAACACCCTAGCAGGGAGCCAACCTGAACACTTGCAGTTATTGTTTTCTGCTAAGCAGAAACCACCTGCAGTCGGTCTGTTCTCTCCAACTGGACACGAAGCTTCAGCTCTGAGCTCGGCCTGGCTCTGAAGTCGCCCCTGAGCCTCATTTCCAAGTGGGGGGGCAAAAAGTCCGTGAAGAGTGGAGTTAGAAGATGAAGTTTATTTGGGGGCCTAAAGCTTTCAAGCCATGCTCAGTTTTCTCACTGCACGCATTTTTCCTGCTGCCAGAGGGGCACTTAACTCAGACCTGGGGTGGAGTGGCTCGGGCACCCCACAGCAACAGGCGCTTAGCCTGAACCCCCGGCTGATTGAGCGAGCCAGGTGCAGGGAAGAGAGGACACGGGAGAAATAAAGGAAAAAGAAAAACAAAACAACACAAGCTCTCAAGGCACCTCCCAGACCTGCAAATAACTCCCAGACAGCTGAGGGCCAAGGAGGCACCAGGCTTGGGAGTGAGAGTGACGGGGACAGAAGGTGGCCATGAACTCTCTTGTGCACCGTGCTCAGGAATTTGGACTTTTATCCTGAAAGTCCAAGGAGCTGTGGACGTGTCGGAAATGAGAAAACACGCGGATCCCGATTTTGATCAAGATGGCTCTGGCTGGGGGATGGGGAATGGGTGGAGAGACCAGTGCTGGGACCAGGCGGTGACCACCAGGCTGCTGGTGCCATCGAGGGGGGAGGTGGCGGTGGCCCAGGGTGGGGCTGTGACCAAGGGGAACCCAGCAAATCTGCAGGGGCACCTGGGGAGCTGGGCGGAGCCAGCCTGCCCCCAATGAAGTGTATGTACGGCTCAGCAGGGGGTGACAGACAACACACAACACGTCGGCGTGTCTGGGGTGATTGCGCGCAGCTCCCCGGAACTGTGCTTCGGGGTACGGCCGTGACTTTGCAAAGCTCTCTCTGCGGTGGCTGTTTTGGTTATTTTTCTACTCTGTTCTCTCTTCTCTGTCTGCTATGTCAATCACACACAGACGGTGCCTCGTGTGTTTGTCCCCTGGCTCTTGGCCGTTCCGTGCTGTGGCTGATCGCATTGGCGTTATATTCAAGTTTGGGAAGCTTCTCCTGACGTGGCTTCAGGCTCAATGATTCTTTCCTCAGCCGCATTGGGGCTACCGATGACTCCTCCAATACGTTCCTGGTGTCTCCCAGCATGGGTTCTAGCGTCTCCTTCTGGGGGCTTCTTCCCTGTCTACTTCCTGGCTCCTCGTTTGGACTCCCCATCCGATCTTGCACCTTCCCTTCCTAAGCATGGAGTAAATACCCTGAACTGAAAACGGTGAACACCTGTCCCACAGCGGACACTCACACTGTGGCTTCAGAGTGCTTCTCCGTGACTTTGCGGTGGGATGCGTTGTCAGTGGGAGCCGAGGTCAACCTATCCTTACGTAAGGACTGACGGTAGCCCGGACAGCGGTTGGCATTGCTAATGTTCTGTGTGGTTACGTGTTACGGAGGCTTTCTGTTCCTCTAGTGTCCTTGCTTTTGGGTTTCGTGGTCCTCTCAGAGGGAGCCTGTGTCTCCCAGCCTGGTCGGCTGCCACGCTCCACCATTGCACGGAGTGCTGCTGGCGTGACGGCGGTGTGGAGGGGTGGGGAGCCTCTGGCCCGTGACGGGTCTCTTCTCATATCTGCCTCCCCCACCCCAGGTACAGCCCAAAGGCTGCAGGTGGATGCCTCTCCCCCAGGACCCTCGGAAAAGGCTCTGGGTGACCTGTTCCTACGAGGATCAATCTTCCTTCCGGAGAACATACCAGAGAGATTTCCAAAGGATGCCTCTGCCTTACCCCAGCCTGAATCACGGCTCTTTATAGGATGTCCCTAGGAGAATCTGACCAATCTCCCCACTACGATGGCAGCCCCTCCCCCAGACTAATATGTCCCCGTGCAGCACACACACGACCTCAAGCCGTTCATCCAGATGACCTTGTAAGGGCTCCCGCCGGTCTCCAGCCCCTCGACTGCTCCTCGGGGCAGTCAGAGCCTGGCTGTGGCTGTCTGGGTTCCCCTGACTGTTGAGACTTCAGGGTGGCGCTCTGGCCCACGGGTGCAAGTGTAGAACAAGTGTCTGTCTTTTTGTTGGGATGAGAACAGGAGTGACAGTTTCCAAGTTCTTACACGCCGCCGCGGACGCGGGACGATCCTCAATAACTCGCTTTCAGATAGGGGTCAATGATAAAGTGCTGGAGCATTGCCAGGGAGGAGACAGCCAGCAGCTAGGTCGCAGACACCTGTCCCGGGAGCCTGTGGAGAGCGGGGAGGGCTTGCAGGCAGCGGTATCAGCAAGGGTGAGTTGTTGGGCGCAGACAAGGACTGGTGCGGTCAGAACGTGGAGGGAGGCAGGCTGGAGAGGGGCAGAAGCTGGCGATGTGCAAAGTACATGAGGGAACACGGTGTAGTGGGTGTTGGTACTGACTTCTCTCCAGGCGTGAGACCACGTGCAGACCACGTGCAAGATCGGATAATTTGGGAGTTTTTCAACTGTTATTGGGATAGAGGGTAGGGAGTAGAGAGAGAAAGAGAGGAAGGGAGAGACGAGAGAGAGAGAGAGATCTCTCACCCACTGGTGTCTACTACATGCCTACTACAGCCAGGAGCCCACCCAGGTCTCCCATGTGGACAACAGGGACCCAAGTACCTGAGCCGCCACCCGCTGCCTGCCCAGGTGTGCATTGGCAGGAAGCGAGCGTCGGAAGAGGAGCCAGGACTTGGGTTCTCCCACGTGGGATGTGAGCTTCCCAATCAGCGTCTTCAGTCTAGGCTAAGCACCTGACGGTGTTCATTTGCCTTCCTTTCAGGTTTTGTTTTGTTCTGTTTTTGTTTTTGTTTTTGTTTGTTTGTTTTGACAGGTAGAGTTAGTGAGAGAGAGACAGATGGAAAGGTCTTCCTTCCGTTGGTTCACGCCCCAAATGGCAACTACTGCCGGCGCGCTGCGCCGATCCGAAGCCAGGAGCCAGGTGCTTCCTCCTGGTCTCCCATGGGGTGCAGGGCCCAAGCACTTGGGCCATCCTCCACTGCACTCCCTGGCCACAGCAGAGAGCTGGCCTGGAAGAGGGGCAACCGGGACAGAATCCGGCGCCCAACCGGGACTAGAACCCAGTGTGCCGGCGCCGCAGGGAGGATTAGCCAGGTGAGCCGCGGGGCCAGCCCCCGTTTCAGTTTTTCCTACAGGGCTTTTACTCCTCTCTGCAAGGGGAGTGCACTGCTTTCCTACCCGCAAGGCAGAGTCACCCCGTTCTCAAAGAGGCTGGACACTGAGGCTGCCTCTCCCAGACGCTCTCAGGCGTTACGCACACGGCAGCTTCTGCTTGTCACTGGGCCTATTCGTTCACACGTCTGCGTCTCAATGGCCTCGTCTATGAAATGGGGACACAAGGCCCAGTCAGGGATCTGCTACTTCTCATGCCTCATGTCTCAAGTGAGGCTGTTTTTCTCCGCCTATGGAAACATGTGAGTGGACAGGGCCTGCGTGAGCGACCGGGAGGCCCGAGGCCCCAGGCTTTCCCACTTCAGGGCACTGAACAGGTGACGACAGAGGCCTGATTCAGCTGCCACAGCTGCCCCTGGCCCAGCCAGGCCCGCTGGAGCTGCCTCTCTCAAAAGCCGGTTCTCTGTCCTTTCCGCATCCCGGGCTGGCATCCCGCCAGCTCTTGCACACCAGGGCGCCATTTGGTGCTGGCTCTCGAAGCATCGGTGGTGGTGGGGGGGGGGCGGCACCTGCGGTTCTTTTCAAGGATTTGGTGTGAGAGGGCCCTAGGCACAGGATTCCCCTCCCTCTCCCTTCACTGGGTATGGAATAGAAGACAACCGTGCCTTCTGTTCTTCTTGGATTTTTAAAAGATTGATTGATTTGAAGAGCAACAGAGAGGGATATATATATATATATACACACACACACACACACACACACACAGAGAGAGAGAGAGAGAGAGAGAGAGTGAGTTAGCATGGAATGAGACAGAAGTCCCACTGCAGAGACTCCAGGAGTCCACCTGCACGACTAGCGGCAATCAACAGGATGGGCCCAGCAGGTGTGTGGAGTCAGCCAGCCTGGCCAGCTCCACGCCCCACCTTCTAATGGCTGTGTGGCACTGAGAAGAGCGCCCAGGCACCGTGACCTACTAGATTCCCCCCTTATGGCGTGAGGATCATCGTGGTATCTATCGCACAGGGTCGCTATGTGGATTAAATAAGGTAACGTGTGAAAGGTGCTTACCTCCGTATCCGGCACATTGCAACAGACCAACCGATTGCCAGCAATGTTTGTTACAGGGCTGGGCCCTCCTGTAGGCAGCTGTTTTTGCTGGTGGTTGTGGGACGCATGCTAAGGATTAAACCACATCCCCACCTGTGAGGAGCTAGGCCTGCCCCAAGGAACCAGCTACGCAGCCGGGCAGAGGGTGACCAATGCAATAGCGCCTGGGAAGGCAGCAGTACTATTTATAATAGCAGCGTGCTGGAAGCAACCCAGGTGCCCAGCCATCCGTTCGTGACTAAGCAAACCCTGCAACGTCCACGCCACGCTGCTGCTGATGCCCATACATGGAAGCAAGCCTCCGAAATAAACACATCTCTAAGGAGAGCGCGGAACGGCAAGTGCACACACTCCCCAAGAGGCTCTGATGAGATGCATGATCTCCTACCGGGGCTGACCGAGAATGTGGGGGGCTGGAAGTGTTCTAGGACTCAATGCTGTTCACATTAGATTTGCCCCCCCCCGACCCCAGCACGTTGCTTAAGCCCCTGGTCTAAGAAACAAGGAAGTGTCACAGGATCAGAGAAGGGAGGGCGGTGAGAGGTAAGGGGAGGGTGTGGGAGCAGACACTGGGGTACCGGTGGACTGGAGTTGTCTCCATGGGACCAACTGTGTCCCCTCTCCCAGCAATCTCTACTAAACAAATTAGTTCAGTGCTATTTAGGGCAGAATAAGAAATGGATATGGGAGAAAACAGGGGTGGGCCCAGCCTTCTCCTTGGGGACCAAAGGGAGTTGGGATGAATTTGTCTGTACTAGCCGGTGGAGTTACTACCAGCTTCCTGCCCATGACTCCACGTGATGGACAGGTGGAGGGCGGGGGCAGGCCGGATCCTGCTTGGCCACATCTTAGGGAGGAGAGCGGGCCCTCTCCGTTGGACAGTTCTAGTCCGTGAAGTCACACACCAGCCTGCACACAGGGTACCACGGGCCCCAGAATGAGAATTTAAAGAGTTGAGGAAACCCATCTACAGACCAAAGGAGGTTGCTGTCTGCAGTCAGACGGCTGCAACCCATGAATCCTATCTGCTTCGCTTGTGTCCAGTTGATTGGGCACGTCATCGGGTTACGGTTTAGTTGATGAGCAAGTCAACCAGCGATGGTTTAGGTGGGGCGCACGTAAGCCCGTGGTGGGCTGGTTGAAGAGTGGCCAGCCAGTTCTAGCGCAGTGCATTGCTACGCCAGCGGTGGTGTTTAGTTGATGGGGAAGTCAGTGGTTGTTTGGAGCTGGCTGGCCTCCAGGGAGCAGTCCTTAGGTCTAGCTTCTGTCCCTATAAAGTGGCTCAAGATCTTGGCTCCAAGAAGACATGGGTTTGAATCCTCCCTCAGTTACCAACAGGCTCTGTGCCCTTGAGCAAAGTTTCAAACATCTAGGAGCCTCCAGTTGCCTGTGGGGATAGCTTCCTTAAGGTGTGCGCGTTGGGCCCACACACACACACGCACACACACACACACTCACACGTGCAGCCTGACCATGGCCTCCTGCCATCCCACACTCTCTTCTGCCACGTGTCCTGGACTGCCCGGTTTTGGGGCTTCCTGCCCCAGCCAGTGGCCATGGGCAGACTCTGGGGAAGACAAGGACGTGCAGGTCGAGGAGCAGCCGTCTGGGAAGGGTGCTCAAGGGAAAATGATGCTTCCTGGGGGAACAGGAGGAGCGGTTGCTGGACACCCAGCACCCACAGGAGCGTCCCACCCAGGCAGCACCTGCAGAGCGGGCTGGCCCCCGGGGTGTAATGAGAAACAGGGATCTCTTCTTTGCTCCCAGTTCCTGATACCCTTGGGATTTCCAGAGTGACAAGAAGCTCCTGTTGAAAGCAAGTCTCAGGGCCGGTGCTGTGGCGCAGCAGGTTAATGCCCTGGCCTGAAGCGCTGGCATCCCATATAGGTGCCGGTTCTAGTCCCAGCTGCTCCACTTCTGATCCAGCTCTCTGCTATGGTCTGGGAGTGCAGTAGAAGATGGCCCAAGTCCTTGGGCCCCTGCACCCATGTGGGAGACCCAGAAGAAGCTCCTGGCTCCTGGCTTCAGATCAGCACAGTTCCGGCCGTTGTGGCCAACTGGGGAGTGAACCAACGGATGGAAGATCTCTCTCTCTCTCTCTCTCTCTCTCTCTCTCTCTCTCTCTCTTTCTCTCTGCCTCTCCTTTCTCTGTGTAACTCTGACTTTCAAATAAATAAATAAATCTTAAAAAAAGAAAGCAATTCTCTAACTGCCTTTGAGAGCCCCCTGTTCTCGGGGCTCTGCCACCCTGGGCTCTTTCAGCTCCTCCCACACCCAGCCTCCCTCCCAAGCAAGGCCTTTGCACATGCTGTCCTGCCGTCCAGGGCCAGCAAGCGCCAGCACATCATCCCTGCATCTAGCTCAGGCCTGCGCAGCCTGGGCAGCTGGTGGCATTGTTTCACGAAAAAGCTTCTCTGGCCATTGAGTCTAAGCTTGCTTTTATCACAAAGTCTCTTTAACCTGTGGCATTCTAGTTTGCAACAATGTATTATCAATGTGCTCTCTTTACTGAGGTCTCCATTCATAACTGCAGCCCAGCACCCAGTCTGTGTTCAGAGCTGCTAATGAATGAATGAGTTACAATAGGGACCTTGACGTGGATGGCATCACAGAATTGGTAAGGCCACCAGTCCCAGACACCCACAGGGATGGATTATCAGGGCTCTGAAGTATCGGGAAGCTGGGAATCCCACCTAGGAAGACCACCAAGCACGTGTGCGGGCTCTCACAGTCTCTCTGGCTGCCCAAGGAGGCTGCACTTGGAGAAGAGCTGTGAACTCCAACCTTTCAAATGGATCCCATCCCGCATGGACGCTCTCCCTCCTGTGTCAGCGCGGCTCCTGGGCAGGTTGTGAAAGAGCCGTAGGGACACTTGGGGTCACCTCTGCTGGCATCATTTGGGGGCTCAGGGGAAAGTGTGTGGGTGTTGGGGTGATGCCCTCGTCCCAGCTTCCCCAGGTGGCCACAACAGTCAGGGCTGGGTCAGGCTGAAGCCAGGAGCTTCTTCCAGGTCTCCCATGTGGGTGCAGGGGCCCAAGCACTTGGGCCATCTTCCGTTGCTTTCCCGGGCACATTAGCAGGGGTCTGGATAGGAAGCGGAGCAGGAGAGACCTGAGTGGAATTCCCAGCTTCCTGCTTTGGCTGGGTATTTGGGGAGTGACTCAGCAAATGGAAGATATCTCTCTCTGTCTCTTTCAAATAAGTAACAAGTAAACACATTTTTAAAATGCATTTCAAAGCAAGGAAGCAGCTATTTGCTAAGGCACGAGGAACGAAGCAGTGGTACCATCAGGCTCACCACCATGGTTTTCTGGTCCTGGCACCGAGGCAGGAGACTCCTGGCCTGCACTTTGCCAGATGTGCATGTGTGCACACACCCACAGGAACGGGTGTGGCTGAGGTGCACACACACACACACACACACACATGAGTAGACACAGATGACAAGGGAGGAAGTGTGTCAAGGAAGGTGAGCTCAATCCAGGTCTCCCACAGGGTGGGAGGGGCCCAGGTATTTGAGCTATCACCTGCGGCCTCCCAGGGTCGCCACTAGCAGGATGCTGGACTCAGAAGCAGAAGTAGCACTTGAACCCCGGGCGCTCTGAGATGGGATGCAGGTGTCCCACGTGGTGTCTCAGCCACTGTGCCAGGCACCTGTCTCTCAGCACTGCCGTCCTCGGGCACCAGGCTGAAGACAGCAGGTGCCATCCACAAGCGGTGAGGATGTGGGGTGACTGCTCCGGGCACCTTCAGTGAGCAACGGGGCACTTCTCGCTTGGTTCTTTTTTTTTTTTGACAGGCAGAGTGGACAGTGAGAGAAAGAGACAGAGAGAAAGGTCTTCCTTTGCCGTTGGTTCACCCTCCAATGGCCGCCGCGGTTGGCGCGCTGCGGTCGGCTGATCCGATGGCAAGAGCCAGGTACTTCTCCTGGTCTCCCATGCAGGTGCAGGGCCCAAGCACTTGGGCCATCCTCCACTGCACTCCCTGGCCACAGCAGAGAGCTGGCCTGGGAGAGGGGCAACCAGGACAGAATCCGGCACCCAGACCGGGACTAGAACCCGGTGTGCCGGCGCCGCAAGGCGGAGGCTTGGTTCTTTTACTTGAGACGCAACCGTGCGAGTTCAACGGAGAGAAAGCCGTCTCCAGAGTTTACCACGTCCGCCGGGACCCACAGACACGCAACAGAAGGTGCTTGGGAAATGACCTAGGAAACAAGAACACATTCTTCGGTGCAAACCGAGCGCTGACATGGGTTCCGCAGATTCGGTGAGAGGACAACTAGACCATGTTCGCTGATGTGCTCTGGCAGTACTTCCAAAAGTTTATGGAAAAGTGGGAATTAACAATGTTTATTTTGGTGTGAAAAACTTAAAACTCACATTGACGTGGGTGTTAAATAGTTCATGGAAAAGGGATATTATGAAAAAAAAAATGCAAGTATTTAAATTTTTAAGATATTTATTTACTTGAAATGCAGAGTTACAGACAGAGAGTTTTTCCATCTACTGGTTCACTCCCCAAATGGCCACAACAGGCAGGGCTGGGCCAAGCCAAATCCAGGAGCCTGGAGCTCCATCTGGGTCTCCCAGACGGTGCAGCGGTCCAAGGACGTGGGCCCTCTTCTGCTGCTTTCCCAGGCGCATTAGCAGGGAGCTGGATAGGAAGTGGAGCAGCTGGGACTCGAACCGGTGCCCATATGGAACGGCAGCATTGTAAGTGGTAGCTTAACCCGCTGGGCCACAATGCCAGCCCGGCACCTTTTTGGCACCAAAAGAAACTTATGTTTTAATTACATTTTTCAAAAAATTCAATGGATATGTTTGAGGAGCATGGAGATAGATAAGATGATAAATAGATGAGATATAGATAGATGATAGAGATAAGAAAGAGAAGAAGAAAGAGAGAGGATGGAAGGAAAGAAGGGAGGGAGGGAAGGAGGGAAGGAGGGAGGGAGGGAGGGAGGGAGGGAGGGAGGGAGAGCTGCCTCTGCTGGTTCACTCCCAAAGTCCCTACAAGGCTGGGCTGGGATAGAAGCCAGGAGCCAGAACTCCACCAGGGTCTCCCACGTGTGTGGCAGGGATCCAATTACTCGCGTCCTCACCAGCTGCCTCCCAGGGTGCAGAGGAAGCCGGAGTCAGCAGGCAGAGCCGGGAATCAAACCCACCCTCTCAGACGTGGAACGCTAGGCTTAAATGCCTGCGCCCTACAATCTCTTTGGAGCACCCTCTTTGACACAACCCCCTGGCGACAATGTGCCCAGCAGTGGTCCCCGGGTCTGCTGGCTACAGAGGATCGTGTTTTCAAACAGGACTCCAAATGGAGGCTCTCACTGTCTTGTGATTCCCGCTTCTAGAGCTGCTGCAGACCGGACCCATCCTATGGTTTGCCTGAGCCAGGGAGGAAGAGGGGGCCTACCCAGCTAAGACCCCCAGGGGAGGGCGGGGTTGAGACTGCGGGCTGATCAGGATGGAGGGTCTGTGCACGCCAGGCCTGCCACCTCCATGGTGCTGACTCAGGGCTGGGGAACAGCCCTGGCATTTGGAGGAAGGAAAGTACCGGTGACTCATCCACCCTGGAAGGCAAGACCGTGGCTCGCTCTCAAGGTAAAGGTGGCTTGCTGGAAACTCACCCAACACTTCGTTGCGTCTGAGCAGTTTGCCATCTCCCGGCTGGCTGCTCATATTTGGCCACAGCGAGGCGCAGCTCGGGAATTTAATCATCATAGTGAACCACGAATTTCCAAATTGGGCTCGTGATCGAGACGGCTTGATAGGAATATTGATTGTTGGGGGCTCGTAGCCCCAAACCAACGTATGACAAGCCTAGATTTTACGGCGCCACGTGGCTGTGGAATGCATCTGCGTCCCCACTCTATAAATTGGACGTTGTTTATAATGACGGAGCCAGCGCGGTCGCAGTTCATCACGGAGCTGCTGTCCCCGTGGAAACTCGATCCTCAGTGTGTAGCTGATAAATGGTGCAACCTCCACAGGCAGAAGAGAAATGGATGGGACCCATTTCATTTCCCAGGGGACTGGCAATCTATCTGCTTATCCGGCAGATGTTTTCCCTACCTGATTTCTGCTGGGCGTCACCCAGAGACCTTGGGCAGTGTCATGGCCACGAAAGGATCATGTAATGCCCAGGGCACAGGAATGCCCTTGTTAGCTCCAGAATGAATCTCAGCACAGCCTGGGGAAGAGATTCCTCCCCCAGGCACAGCTGGATCTCTTACTGCCCAGACGGAAAACCTAAGAGGAAATGAGAGGTGGCTGTGAGTAGCATTCTCCAAAGCTGGCCCGGCCACCAGCCTTGGAACACGGAGGGTCAGGGTCACTGCTGCCCCGGCAGGCGGAGAGCACGAGGGTGACTTTATACGGAGTCACAGAGACGGAATCCCCAGCACAGGGCTGCCTGATACATCTGTGCCATCGGAGTTCAGGAAAGGAGGCCACGGTCCTGAGCTTCAGACTGAACAAGGACAGCTGCATGGGAGACCCAAGTGTGGCCTGGGATTGCAGGCTGAGCGGAAGATGGGCTGGAGGGAGCAAGGGCTAAAGGTTCAGAGCAGTGCAGCCGGGAGAGAGGCGTGTGCTGTGGGGAAAGGCGGCAGGAGCTGGTGTGGGATGGAGGCAGCCAGGCCTCAGGAGCGCTCACGGGAGTTTGTACCTGATTTACTGTGCCTCTGCAGACCCGGCCTAGCCCTGGCTGTGGCAGACATTTGGGGAGTGAACCAGCAGATGAGATGGGAGATTCTCTCTCTCTCTCTCTCTCTCTCTCTCTCCTCTCTCTCTCTCTCCTCTCTCCTCTCTCTTTCTCTCTGCCTTCCAAATGAAATGAAGATAAATAAATATGCTTAAAAAAAAAAAAGGTTGTAGCCAATGACCACAGAAGCCCTTGTCCTGCCCCCAGCAGGCTTCCAATGACAACAAGCAAAAACGCTCTTCCTGGGGCAGCAACAGGGATGTGGGGGTGACTGCTGCCCCCCCAACTCTGGGGAGCCAGGATTTCCTGAGCCCAGCAGTGAACGCGCACACAGCTCTCACACTCCTGTTCCGCAGGAAATCCGGTCCGAGACACAGCCCCGAAAAACGCAGCGGGGAAGGTCCTGGTCTATTTTTAGTCTCCATAGCCTGACTTGGTGCTGCCTGTCTTCCTGTGAGAATTTCAACACAGCCACGTGTCTAGGAAGACGCGCTTAGTATTTCCAGGCTGTAAATGTGGGTGGGCAGAGGCCAGGGTCCGGAGATAGACCTATGTGTGAGGTCCCAGGCTGGACCGCTTTTGAGAAACAGGGGTGGCAGACCCAGCACGGGCTGCCAGAGACTGACCCTTTAGGTTGTCCAAGGTTTCCAGAAACCAGCTCTTCCCTGCACTTGGCCGTGAGCCACTCGGAAACATTTGCTGTTGCTGCGTGCCAGGCTCCGCGCTCAACACTGCATTTCCCTAACAGTCATGCGTGAGAGACGCAAACACAGAAAACCCTCCTAAAGCGACACAGCGCCCTGGCATGAGGCAGGGAAGACGGGCAGCAGGAGGCAGGAGACTCATCCTTGGGAGACGCCTGGGACAGGTGAGGGCAGGAAGGGGCGGGGCAAGGAGCGACACCTGGGACAGGTGCAGGGGGGGTGTTGGCAGTGAATTCCCAGGAGGTGGCTCATTCCCATGTTTTTTACCTTTCGTTACCATCACCAGCCGTTTTGGGGAGCCGAGGGGAAAAAAAGTGCTTTGTGCTACGAAAATAAGCAAGCAGTGTCTCTCCCCGGATGGCAAAGGGTGCGGGGAAATCGCGAGTCATTGCCAACCCCACCAGCTGTGTCTTGAAAATGAATAAAGAAGCGTTTTTTTTCTTGGACAAAACAGGAGAGGGAGGAGAAAGAGGGAAGGGAGAATGCGTGGGAGGGTGGGAAGAATTACTATGTTACTAATGTTGTATTTACGAAATAATGAAATACATACAAATTAAAAAAAAAGAATTGCAAAAAAATTTAATAAAGAGGACGACATCAACCCAATGGACTGGTGAGGCCTCTCGCCCAGCGCCTGGGAGAGCCCCCAGCTGCCAGCAGAGGGGGCTGTAGGCTCGGCCACCGGGGAGCTTGTTTGTACCGCCTGGTCGGAGCACCCTGGACCACGGGGTGGACCAGCGCACTCTGCGGCTGGCATCCCCGCCTGTGGAGCTGATGGAGGCTCCTGTCCGTGGTGGAGTCACAGGCGGGGAAAAGGGCTGGCGACAGACAGAGACAGCAGAGCCAGGGCAGCCAGGGCGTGCAGGCTTCCCGGGCGGGGCAGAGACCCACGCTCCCCCAGCTCCGGGAGAGTCTTCCGGGGTCCTGCCTTGGTGTATGAGGGCCACAAAGAGGTGGACTGCCACTGCTCTCTCTGACATCATCACCCTGCAAACTGAGGGCTCTGGCGGGGCCGGCAGGGGCCGGAGCCATTTGGCAGACAGCCTTGGCACCGTGTAGGCGAGGCCAAGACCTTCCCCGGGGGAGCGGCGTCGTGCGCAGGCTGGGTGCCCCTGTGACATGACAGCTTGAGAAAATGAAATGTGACTGTGGCACAGTTGCCTGCACTGCGGAGACCCTGTGGGCAGCCAGCGGCGCCTGCTGCCCTGGGGTCTGGTGACAGCACCGGGAGGGACAGCAGGACAGGAATACGATGTGACAGAAGCCTGTTTAGGAAGGCGCCTGCCCACCCACGTATCGCACAGGAAGGCAGCGTCTCTGTCACCCTAAAGACGACTCAAACAAGCCTTGCCTGTGCACCTGCTTCCTTGGGGGGATTTTTACTCCATCTGCACACAACAGCCTCCTTAGTGGAGACCAAGCCACTGCTCTCTGATGGCGCAGAGCAGGACCCAAGCCCACGACAGATCCTCACTGCTTGCTTCCCAAACCCAGCCCACCCTGGCTGCCTGCAGCCACAACCAGCCCAGGACTGACTTTGCTGGGCAGTCTTGGAGTTACCATGAAGCACAAAACAGCTGCCATGCCCACCACATCATCCCATCTTCCACCCATTGCAAGATAAGGTGCTGGTGCGTGTCCTGGCTCCTCCTCTTCTGATCCAGTTCTCTGATAGTGCACCTAGAAAAGCCGTGGAAGACAACTGAAGTGCTTGGGCCCATGCACCCACCTGGGAGACCCAGAAGAAGCCCCTGGCTCCTGGCTCCTGGCTCCTGACTTCGGATTGGCCCTGCTCTGGCCATTTGGGGAGTGAACCAGCGGATGGAAGAGTTCTCTCAGTCTCTCCCTCTCTGGGTCTGTAATTCTGCTTCTCAAATAAATAAATAAATAAATCTGCAAGGCAGGTGCAAGGGAAGAGGTGTTTGCTGTTCTTGCTCCCTGGGGAGTTTGTGGCTTAGGGAGGGGAGAACACCCAGCTCTGAACCAAGCGGGCTCTCTTTCTGGGATGCAAGGCGGCGGTCCGTTGCTTCCGGAGTCCCTTACGTCACAGCATTTGTCTGGTCGTCACCCAGTGGCTGCCCTGCCCCAGGCTGTCCTCTGTGCCCACCCACCTTCCTCCTGGATCTTCCATTGGTCCCTCCAGTCTGAGGGGTGCACACACTGATGCACAACTGCCCAGAGAAGGCGGCCCCTCTCTGCCCATCTCACACGGCCACGGCTGGAAACAGCCCCTCCAGGGCCCCTGCTGTGTTCCCTCCAATCCTGGGCACCTGGCCCGCGTGCCCCCGGCTCAGAGTCGCGTTCAAAGTGTCCGCCCAGCTGACAGGTCACTCAACAGAGGCCTCGGGTCTGCCGGCCAGGGACAGTGCCCACTGAAGACGAGCTGGGGCGTGCAGGATGAGGCCGCCCAGCTACCAGCAGGCAAACATGCACAGGACTGGGCCCTCAGGGTCCTGACATGGCCCACGATATGCCGGCATCCCCCGGCGACATTTACTCGTCAGCCACTGGACCCAGGACCAGCAACCCAGGGGGCCTTCTAGAAGTTCGCGGAAAAGTGGAATTTTTTAAAAAATGTTATGACTATAAAGATTTTATAACTAAAAATGATAACCAGGCTTCCCCCTCTTTCTTCTTTTTTTTTTCTTAGATTTTGCAAAAACACGATTTCAATCCACTCATAATCACGGGCTTAATTCACCACTGACCGTACATTCAATGAGTAAAAAGTGGGAAGACCACAGTTCCACCTCCAGCCATGGAAAACAAACCCCTGAATAACCTTGACCTTCACCGCCAACGAAAAATGACAATCCCATCCCCAAACGGCCATGTCATTCCTATAGTTTTTGTGTGTGTTCTATACCAACTGCCACAGATCAGAGAAAACATACGATATGTGTGTGGAGACTGGCTTGTTTCACTGAGTCTAATGGCTTCCAGTTGCATCCATTTTGTTACAAAAGACAGGATTTCATTCTTGTTTATGGCTGAGGAATATTCCAATGTCCCACATTTTCTTTGGAATTAAATGCTGTTTACTTTGATGGAAAAAAATTTTTTGAAACCCACGCATATGAGGAGTCTTCAGAAATTTATGGCAAATGCATGTTACGAGAACAACTATTCATGGTTTTCGACATTTTTTGTTGATTTTTTTAATCCACTAGTTTCTTTTCTATTTGAAAAGCAGAGAGAGAGGCAGAGGTCTTCCATCTGCTGGTTCGTTCTCCAAATGCACACAGCAGTCAGGGCTGGGCCAGGCTGAACCCAGGAGACTGGCGCTCAGTCAGGGTCTCCCAAGGACTTGAGCCTTCGCCTGTTACCTCCCAGGGTGTGCGTTCCCAGGAGGCCGAGTGGGAAGCCGAGGGCTCAAGTCACCCACTCGGATACAGGACATGGAAGCACCAAGCAGTGTCTCAACAGCTTTGCCAAATGCCTGCCCATCAAACAACTGGGGGCATCAAAATAAGCGTCCCTTTTAATTCCATTTCTCCATGAGCTTCTTGAAATGTCCTCGAATGTACCCTGCAGTGAGATTTAGTGGAGAAATTTCCACTCAGGCTGAGAAAATTCTTCAATGGGTGGAGGGACCACCAGGCACTGCTGTGGCTGTCACTGGACTGGGAGCCTCCTGAGCTAGCGCTCACCTAACCCATGTAGTGGCCCCAGGAGCCAGGCTGGGCTGCTTAGCAACTGTGGGGACAGCTGGGTGGTTACAGGGGGGATTTGCCTTCCATCTTGGTGCGGTTTTCTTTTACGGTTCTGCTCTCAGCCAGCTCCAGGCAGTTCCCTACAAGGGGACACAAGAAACCTTCAGCCAATGGGGGGAGAGAGTGAGAAGCTGGGTTCTTGGCTCTTTAGGCACCACAGTCCTTGGTGCATCCCCCAGGCCACGCACCAGCTGACTCTCTGTCCTGTGCCAGATCCCGCTGTGGGATGCCACCCTCTCTCTGTTCTCCTGGGAGATGGGAAATCGTATGTCTCTGGGCCAAGCTGGTTTCATCAGCTCAGGGACTGGCGGTGAAGGTCAAGGTTATTCAGGGAGTTGTTTTCCATGGCTGGAGGTGAAGGTGCTGAGTCAGACGGGAACACGGAGGCCTTGTGCACCTGCTGGGAACACTAAGCAAGCAAACGCAAGCCCCCAAGTCCACCCACCGCACGAAGCAACCCACTGCCACCCAAACAGCCTCTTTGCTCACACGGCCCCTGCTGCTTTAAAAGGCAGAAAGAAAGGAGAGGTAAAAAGAAATTATATTTTTTTTTAAAAATTAGTGCTTCGGGTTCAGGAAATCCCAACTCCTGAGACCAATGAGTTAACCTGGGGCGTGTTTATAAATTCCAGCTGCGGCAGTACGTGGGCCGCTGTCCAGCTGGGGGTCCTGGGATCAGTGTTGGAACGGGCAGAGCAGGATCGTATCTGGGGCTGTTTAATTTCTGCCCTGCTCCCCAGTGGGCCTACGTTGGAGATTAAACTCTGTGCCTCTGCTGGGATGGACCAGGATAAAGTTACTTTGCAAAGAAGCCAAGAGCGCTTTGCGTGGAAAGAAGGTGTGGGGGCAGATGGAGTTGGCTCGGGCCTGACGAGGGAGCGAGTTTCCACGTAGGGCTGGGCCTGCCTGCCCCAGGCTCTCTCGGAATGAATCCCAGCTGTGTAGCCGCTGGCCCATCCTCAGCTCCCCGCCACGCCACGCCCCCTCCTGAGCACTGGGAAACGGGCACAGGGTGGGCACACCCAGGATGCAGAAACCTGGCTGTGCGCCCTGAGACCCCCCCAGCCACACAGAGGGAGCACCAGGGCATCGTGGAGGAAAGCAGTGGACAAAACACATGTGGGTGCAGAAGGGGAGAAATCCTGCACGCGTGAGAACCAAGGAGTTGGGGTGCACGGCCCCCTACAAGGTCCCTCTGGAAGTCAGCTTGCTCCAAGATGCTGCGGACTGGGCGGTGAGGCGTTTGGCCCGTAAGCCGCTCTCTATGGCGAAGATGCGTTAGCACACGGTACGTTTCCTTGGGGCGGTGCTGGAGTCACCCCTGCCCCAGACATGAGGGAGCTGGACGCCAATAAGCAAACCGTTGTGAACACTGCTTGAACCGTTAGGACGACGATAAACAAATGCGTGTTCAGCGCTGGTGGAATTTTGTTTGGATCATTTCTAAGCAATGCCTTGTAAATAATCACTCGGCAAAGACGCAACAGAACGCTCCAGCTCATCATTTATCTACAAAACGTCCCAAGCAAAGCCTCGCAAAGAATTGCCGATTAAGAGACCCGGGAACCTGGGGCTCCTGGTGGTCTCAGCTGGCCACTGAGCAGTCACGGCTTCAGCCCGAAGACCTAACAGCTTCCAGCCAAATTCCCAGGCCTGGGTCAAGGCTGAATCCACTTTGCCGGGGGTGCTGAGCCAGAAGGAAGCTCCGCTCTGATGACCTCTGCCCGCTTCCCAAGTGAGATCAGCTGGGGCCCCGGCACCAAACCCACTCTGGACTCCGGTGCTGATTGGAACCCGGGGTGTTTATAATGGATTACAACCAGGGCTGGCTGCCCCCTGGCCTTGGAGAGAAGACTGGGGCTCCTCCCCGCTGCTCCCTTAAAACCAGACAAAGGGGAGCTGGCGCCGTGGCGTAGCAGGCAAAGCCTCCACCCACAACGCAGGCATCCTTTATGGGCGCTGGTTCTAGTCCCGGCTGCTCCACTTCCGATCCAGCTCCCTGCTAATGCACCTGGGAAAGCAGCAGAAGGTGGCCCAAGTGCCTGGGTCCCTGCACCCACGTGGGAGACCCGGATGAAGCTCCTGGCACCTGGCTTCAGCCTGGCCCAGCGCTGTCCATTGCGGGCATCTGGGGAGTGAACCAGCAGATAGAAGATTCTCTCTCTCTCTCTCAACTCTTTCAAAATGGATTTAAAAAAACAAATAAATAGGGCCGGCGCCGCGGCTCACTAGGCTAATCCTCCACCTAGCGGCGCCGGCACATCGGGTTCTAGTCCCGGTCGGGGCGCCGGATTCTGTCCCGGTTGCCCCTCTTCCAGGCCAGCTCTCTGCTGTGGCCAGGGAGTGCAGTGGAGGATGGCCCAGGTGCTTGGGCCCTGCACCCCATGGGAGACCAGGAAAAGCACCTGGCTCCTGGCTCCTGCCATCGGATCAGCGCGGTGCGCCGGCCGCGGCGGCCATTGGAGGGTGAACCAACGGCAAAGGAAGACCTTTCTCTCTGTCTCTCTCTCTCTCACTGTCCACTCTGCCTGTAAAAAAAAAAATACATAAAAAACCAGACAAGGGCTCTTTGATGTATGTGGGGGGTTTTGGAGTTCCAGAATCATGCTGAGTGACACTGGGTGCTGTGGAAGTCACCTGTTGGTTCTTGTGGCCAACACACCACAAGCACATTGCTTGCCCGGCCACGGTTAGCCCACGGCACTGTGCTCACGGACAAAACGACAGTGTCCAGCAGGGCAGAGATGGCTAACGGGTACCAGTCGGCTGGCCAAGCAATCCCAGGGAGAGTGGGGAAGAAAGCGGGCTACTGTCGCCAGAGTTGGGGTCTGGGAGCTGAGCTCTCAGCTGGGGTCACCTGAGGTCATTTGCCTCTGGAGTGCAGGGCTGGAGGGCGCGCGCTGGGTCTCCCACAGAGCGATGCGCAGGGCAGGAAGGATCCGAGAAGTCTAGGACCAGACAGCTGCTTGTCACGGAGCTGCGGATCCTGCACGAGACGAAAAGACACTCAAATCGCCAGCATCTCTGTCCAACTCTTGGTGGGCACTGAGTCACGGCCACGGAGACAGGAACGTGCTCTTGTTCGCGGCCGCCTTGTGGCTCCAGAGTGGCTGCGCCCGGGACTCCCTGCTGGTACCACGGGGCCACCTCCCTGCCGCGAGGCCGGCCGGGCTCTCGGGTCTCCCGCAGATCCCGTGGGCTTCCTCCAAGCTTCCTGTGAGACTCGCTCTCTGCAGTCACTCACCAGGGTACGATTCTGCCCTGGAACCCCAGATCCCTAACTGGCACGGAAATGGGATATTCCCGTAAACGCCTGAGAAATGGCACAAGAGCAGGGAGCAGGGAGCAGCCAGAGCCGGTGGTGGGACAGAGACGGGGAAACATTGTACGGGCCGCGGAGGACTTTCTGGGCCACTTCCACCTTCAGGGCGGGGCCCATGTCGGGCCAGTGGCTGGACACCCGGTTGGAAGTATGCCCCTTGGTGGACCCCACCCTAGATGGCTACAGCTCTCATTTTACCACTTACTATGGGGAGAGAGTGGGGGTCTCCCTAGACATGAGCATGAGGTACCATATTGGGGGGTCTTTTATTTAGACTCAAGAGTACAATGCCCAGGATTGGTTTTTTTTTTCCCCTACATCTGTTTCTGTTTTTTTTTTTTTTTTTTTTTTTTTTTTTTTTTTTTTTTTTTTTGACAGGCAGAGTGGACAGTGAGAGAGAGAGACAGAGAGAAAGGTCTTCCTTTGCCGTTGGTTCACCCTCCAATGGCCGCCGCGGCCGGCGCGCTGCAGCCCGCGCACCGCGCTGATCCAATGGCAGGAGCCAGGAGCCAGGTGCTTTTCCTGGTCTCCCATGGGGTGCAGGGCCCAAGCACCTGGGCCATCCTCCACTGCACTCCCTGGCCACAGCAGAGAGCTGGCCTGGAAGAGGGGCAACCGGGACAGAATCTGGCGCCCCAACCGGGACTAGAACCCGGTGTGCCGGCGCCGCTAGGCGGAGGATTAGCCTAGTGAGCCGCGGCGCCGGCCCTACATCTGTTTTTTAACACCAATTTGTAGGGCCTCAGATCTGGGAAGAACTGGAATCCGTTTAGTTAGAAGATCATGGCCCCCGTCTAGCTGTGCTGGTACCGTGTCTATCTTAAGAATCGCCTTAAACCCTGTCTGGAAGAAGGTGGATACAAGTAAATAAAATAAATAAAATAGAAATGCAGGATTCAGCACATATTGGTTATGTACTTAAAGACAGCAGAGGATCTGTGCCAGGTCGTAGGGTGTGGTGGGTGTTGGGGCGAGGATCCAAGAGAAATAAAGACCAGCCGCAGAGACAGGTGACACAGTCCCCAGCAGGGCGAGGCCCGTGGGTCATGCTATGGTCAGAATGTGTGAGTCGCCCTCAGATCCGAGTGTGGAAACTCTAAGCCCCCAGGAGATGGCGTTAGGAGGCATGGCCTCTGGCATGGCAGGGGGAGTTCCTTTGTGAAGGAGACCCCAGAGAGCTGGCTCACGCCTCCCATCATGCTTGGCGCTGACCAGAAGGCTGCCACCATCCTCGCATAGTGGAGCAGGCGCTCATCAGATGTGGAATCTATGAGAGCCTTGAGCTGGGCTTGCAGCCCCCAGAGCAGCTAGAAATAAATCTGTGTTGTGTATAAGCCACCCCCGGTATAGTCTTCTATTGGAGCAGCCTCGATGGACTAAGACAGGCGGTGAGATGCCAACGGGCCAAGTAAGGGTGTCCCACCTGCCAAAGAGGCTGGCGCTGGGGTGCAAGGACCCTTGTGGATCCCGGCCCTCTGATCAGTCCATACAGCCTCCACTGACTGCTCCAACGAGGTCCCGCTGAGAGCCATACGCAACCATATTCGCATAGAAACACAGGAGACTCCAACGACCGCGGCCTGCAGCCATAGAGTCCAGGGCTCCGAGGCCACCATTGTTCGTGCGTCACACAGTCTTCTCATGCTCTCCGTGGTCCAGCCGAGCGAGGGCCTTGGAGATGAAGGGCTGTGCAGCGCAGCTGTTGGGATGAGCACCCCAGAAGTTAACTGGGCAACCTCCCTGGTCTCCAAGGAATGGCACCGTAGCAACCGGGGCCAGCAACGCGCCCCGGGGAGGCCCAGGCTCCCACCCTGAAGCTTGGCCGGCCGGCGTCTGCCTTGTTTGCACGAGGCCCCGCCCAGGTCCTGGAACACGATGCTCTCTGCGTGCCCACTTCAAACGCCCGGGAAGTGGGGGTTACTGTTGGAAACTGCCTCGTGTGCGCTCTGCCTTCAAAGCTCAGGCGGTGGCTGTGGGTTCTCCGTGACTCTTATATTAAGACCTGGTCAACATTTTTCCTTGGAGACTTTCTCTGCTTTGTAATTAGAGGGAAGGAGGAGTGGGCCTTTCCTATTATGGCGTGGCTGTCCTTCCGTGCCGTCAGCAAGGTTTTCGTGCGCCTCCTGCCAACACAAACCCCATCTGGTTTGGTTTATTCTGTTCTCTGCCCGTGGCTGGACTCCCATTCGTTCACAGTGTCCTGGGGAGTGCTGGACACCCAGACACCACCCCCACCGCCCACCCCAGGAGGGCACTGCCTGCTCTCCCGCTCATCTCAGATTCAGCAACCCTTAGCAAAGAATCTTGCCAGGAAGTCCCAAAGGCGCACAGGAGGTCTGACTGTGTTTTTTAACAATTACCAAGGAAAAGACAAAATAAATCAACCTGAGTGAAAGCAGACGCCTCGCTCCCCGACACACACGCACACCAAACCAAACAGTGCAGGTGCTCGCCCGGACCCAGGACTGGCCCTGCTGCCAGAGACACAGAGACGTGAGACTGGCCTGGTGCACACGGCTCGGCTCAACTCCTCAGGCCTGCTCCTCGCTGAATAAACCTTCCCAGGAGTCGAGGCCTTGAAATGAAATGTATAGATCGCCTAGGGCAACCTTTGCGTGCACCAGTCCGAGTGTCACACAACTACGGGGTTTCAACACGCCTGTCCTGCACCAGCCCGTGCTGTCTGTATGACCCAGGCCGGACACCCTGGATGCCCTGGACCTGGAACCCAGGTCCCTGCGTGGTTTCTAAGCTCCTTGTTCATAGTCCAGAGGCAACACAGGACCCACTGGAAACTCTGGGGACCTCCTTCGTTGTCTTTTGTCTCACAAGTCCAAAGCCTGTGTGTGTGTGAGAGACAGTGTGTGTGAATGGACAGTGTGTGTGAATGTGAGTGTGTATATGTGTGTGAGAGAGTATGTGTGAGGTGTGTCAGTGTGTGTGTGTGTCAGAGTGTGTGAGAGAGTGTGTGACTGTGTGTGACTGTGTGAGTGTGTCTGTGTCTGTATGTGTGTGTATGTATTGAGTGTGTGTGAGTGTGTACGTGTCTGAGTGTGTGTGTATGTGAGTGTGTGTGACTGTGTATGTGAGTGTGTATGTGTATGTTTGAGTGTGTGTCAGTGTGTGTATGTGAGTGTGTGTCAGTGTGTGTGTATGTGTGCGTGTGTGTGTGACTGTGTGAGTGTATGTGTGTGTGAGTGTTTGTGCATGTGTGTGAGTATTGTGTCTTTGTGTGTGTTAGAATGTGAGTTTGTGTGTCTGTGAGTGTGTGTGAGTGTGACTGTGTGTGTTAGTGTGTGCATGTGTGTATGTGATGTGTGCGTATGTGTGTGTGCATGTGTGTATGTAATGTGTGTGTGAGTGTGTGAGTGTGAGTGTGTGTGCATGTGTGCATGTGTGTGAGGGTATAGTGGGAAGGTGTCCCGACTCCCAGCCATGGTTTTCTCTTCCAAGTCTATCTGTGTGTATGTGAGTGTGTGAGTGTGAGTGTGTGTATGTGTGTGAGGGTACAGTGGGAAGGTGTCCTTACTCCCAGCCATGGTTTTCTCTTCCAAGTCTATCTGTGTGTGTGTGACTGTGTGTGTGAGTGTGTGTATGTGTGTGTGTGAGTGTGTGTGAGTGTTGTGTCTTCGTGTGTGTTAGAATGTGAGTTTGTGTGCTGTGAGTGTGTGTGACTGTGTGTGTATGTGTGTGCATGTGTGTAAATGTGTGTATGTGATGTGTGTGTGCATGTGTGTATGTAATGTGTGTGTATGTGAGTGTGTGAGTGTGTGCGTGTGCATGTGTGCATGTGTGTGAGGGTACAGTGGGAAGGTGTCCTGACTCCCAGCCATGGTTTTCTCTTCCAAGTCTATCTGAATAATCACGCTCCAATGAAACGTCCCTTAAGACAAACAAAAAGTAATTTCACGTGAGAAAATAATACCTCACTGGAAAAGTCTTTGAAGATGTGTAGAAGTGGGGAATGGATGTTGAAGGTACGTTCGGGAGTTGGACCTCACAGGTGCAGACACCGTAGGCGCGTGCCCACTCCACGCTCTGCCCAGCTCCCAGTCCCAGCCTCCTGCCAATGCAGACCTGGGAGACAGCAGTGGTGGCTCAACCTGTCCAGGCCCCGCCACCCTCAGGGGAGGCCTGGATGGAGCTCTGGCTTCTGGCCTTGGTCCGGGCCAGCCCTGCTTGTGGTGGGCATCGGGGGAGTGAACCAGTGGGTGGGAGTTCCTCTACTCTCTCTCTCAAATAATAACACTGGGGCAGGCATGGCGGTGCAGGGGTTATGGTGCTGCTTGCGATGCCCACATCCCACGCTGGAGTTCTGGTTCAAGTCCCACTGCTCTGTTTCTGGTCCAGCTTCCTGCTATGTGCCAGTGAAGCAGCGGGTAAAGACTTGAGTACTCGAGGCCCTGCCGCCCACTAGAGCTCCAGGCTCTTGGCTTCCTGCTGGCCTTGACCCGGCCATTGTGGGCATTTGGGGACTGCACCAGCAGATGGAAGATCTCTCTCTCTCTCGCTCTCTCTCTCTCTCTGTGTATGTGTGTCTTCCCCTTCTCTCTGTACTTCTGCCTTTCAAATAAGTAACTCTTTAAAATAATAATAAATAGATAAATTTATTCTGATGCAAAAAACCTTGGAGATCCGTGCCGTTTTTCCGTAGTACACATCTCCATGAACTTTGGCAGAATTTTCTAAGTGCTAATGAGGCTCAGATACTGAATACCAGATCTGAGTCGGGGCCCAGAGGCAAACGCTGAGCAGGGTGAGGGGGCTGCAGGCGGGTGAGTCCCCTCGCCCCACTCCCAGGCCGGGGTTGAGGCTGGAGCAGCCGAGGGCAGAGCTGGGTCCTCAGGTCAGCTCTGAGATGTAGACGAGCCACTCGGAGGGGCCAAGGAGCTTCTGGGGAGCAGGTGTGCGATGCCCGTGGCCCCCTCGATGCACCCACTGGAGCCACCCTCCGGGCGGAGAAGGAGCCCACAGGATGGACTCAGAGAGACGGACTCTCCTGGAAACACGTCCGGTGGGCGTGGCTACAGGGGCTGCGTGCCCTGGACGCCCCTGGAGTCACAGCACCCAGAGCACGTGGAGGGAGCACTTCCAAACACGTGCTTTCCCTTTCAAAGATGCGGCCTTGGGACAGGCAAGAGGCAGAAGGGGACATGGCCCAGACAGAGGTTGCAGAAGATCCCCAGAGATCTTCCATCCACTGGTTTGCTCCCCAGTTGCCCCCAACAACAAGGGCTTGGTCAGGCTGAAGCCAGAAGCCAGGAACCCCCTCCAGATCTCCCATGTGGGTGGCGGCAGGGACTCAAGCATTTGAGCCAGCCCCTGCCGCCTCCCAGGGTGTGCATTAGCAGGGAGCTGGGTCAGACACAGGGGCTGGGACTTGAACCCAGGCATCATCCCAAGCTGTGTCGTAAGTACTGCCAGTCACCACAAAGCTTCTAAATGCACCAGCTGGGGTGAGGCAGTAGCCGAATGCAGGCTCCGACCCTTCATGGTGAAAATGAACCTCTTCACTCACTAGATGTAGTGGGCGGCAAACTTGAACATGGAAGAAAGACTCAACCTTTGCATTTTCCAACTTGAATCAGTCAAGGGCTCCTTGGACCACATCATCCGGCTGAGTCCTGGGCTGTGGGGGGCCTGCCATGCCCCCCGGAAGCCTCCTTGTATCCCAGGTCAGACCCTGAGAACCAGATGGTGTGAGCTGTGCCGAGAATCTCATTGCATGCAAGCTCGGCTGAACACAAAACCACAGTCCCCAGAGGGTCCCCAGCTAGAACAGCAGGCACCAGGTTCACGACCCATGGGCGGGGCGGGGGCCGCCGGCCATCCGTGGTCCCTGGCGCCGCTAGCTCCCCGCCCGGCCCTGGCACTGATTTGCAGGACGGGACTCAGGGCCCCATCAGACCACCCCTGAGGCAGGTGGGGCAGGGAGAGATCCAAGTCTCCATCCCCACCACGGGAAGGCAGCACTTAGTGGAAATGAGGGGTTTGGCGAAGCCTCCTTTGAAATGAAACCAGGGAGGAGCAAAGTAGAGGGCTTGTGGTGGACTTTGCGCTCCCATCACCTACAATTAGGGGATAGGCCACGTTTCTTGCTGAAAGCTGACCTGCAGTTCAGTCCCCCCTTGTTCCGGGCAGGACACCGGTTATGCCTGTGGCATCGTCGGGAGTGAGGCGTGACAGCTGGGGTCAAGGCCTGGACGGGGCTCCAGGTGGCTGTGTGGTGGCCCTCACTCCATTCTGGACAGAGACACCTGCTCTGCTCTGCCCTCCCAGGCTCAGCACCAGTGGCCCAGAGGGGTCAGGGCCTGGGGGGTCCCTGGGCGCCATACATGTTTGCAAGGGCAGCTTCAGGGAGAGCTCCAGACGCCCGCACCTGGCACTGCTTGAGTGCCCAAGACAGGGCAGGGGCCCTGGAGCAGTGGCCACCTAGGATTATCTGTTTCCCTGATCGTTAAGTAAAACTATGCATTTTCAAGAAGAGAGTCCTTCTTCCCTGGAGGAGAGTGTCGTGTTAGGGAAAGCCAGCTCCCACCGCGTCCCCTGTCTCCACCAGCTGCCACCTGCCCCTTGACATCTGCTCCCGGAGTTTGGTTTTTCAAGCGTTTTCTCAGAACCGCAGGTCGACGTCCTCTACCTGGACCGACCCCCATGCCCACTGCCCGTGCCCCAGCACAGCTCCCCCGCCTCCTGTCTCTGCCCTTGCTCGGGTGCTGCAGCACGGCTGGCGACTGCACATGTGACAGCTCTGGCTTCCGACCCCAGAGGGCACCTGGGAACTGGGCTCCCAGATCAGCACCCCCACGTGGCTTTCTGGACGTTAGCGAAGCTGCACAAGAGCAGGCACACCTTCCCACTGTTGGACACGAGGCGGCGATGACCGTGTGCGGGGGAACCCATTTGGTTCTGCTGCTTCAAGGAAGAACTTGAAAAATAAATGCCAAGTCCCTGGCAGAGGCTGAGCGGGATGGGAAATTTCCGCAAATGGAGTAAAAAGAGCGTTTCGAGACTCTCCCCTCCCAACGGCCATCCTACCCCACAGCGGACTTGACCTTGGCCCTGACCTCAGCGTCCCGGTGCAGCCAGTTCAGGGTCCACACCAGAGAGCAGTGTGTCAGCCTCAGAGAACTCAGAGCCGCCCCAGGCCAGTGGGAATCACCGAGACCCCGCCCCTCCCCCCAGCTCTCCTCCCACTGCAGCTGCCGATGCCAGCTTCCGGTCTAGGGCGCAGGTCCACTGGACAATGGGAAGATCAGAAACGGAAGCGCCGATGAACACCTCCACTCAGCAGGGCGAGAAGGCTCGGGCGGCCACTGTTCTAAAGCAGTCTGCAAACCCAGCCAGCCAAACAGCTCCAGGTACCCGACTGGTGTTTGCATATTTATGTATTTAGTTACTTAGATGTTTATTCATTTATGTGAAAGATAAGAGTTACAGAGAAAGAGGGGGAGGGAGAGAGAAAGAGAGAGAGAGAGAGAGATATTCCATCTGCTGGTTCACTCCCCAAAAGCCCACAACAGATGGAGCCAAAGCTGGAAGCCAGAAACTCAATCCTGGTCTCCCACGTGGGTGGCAGGGTCCCAGGAACTTGAGCCATCACCTGCTGTCTCCCAGGGTCTGCATTAGTGGGAAGCAGGAGTCGGAGCCAGAGCCGGGACCCAGGCACTCCTGTGTGGGATGCAGGCATCCTCACGGCCAGGCCAGGTGCTTTGCCTCAAACGCAGCGCTGCCTTCCACAAGCCCGGCAAGGCGGCAAAGAGCAGACGCCCAGGGAGACTCCGGTTAACGAGTTATTTGGCAAGGGCTATTTCTGGAATTAATTCTCAACCACTTCTAATTATTTTTAAATGGCAGTTATTAATCCACACGGCTTGGGGAAATGCCTGTGCTAGGGAATGCTCCCTTGGCTGTGTGCAGGAGCCACGATGAGGGGGTGCATGGGCCCTGGCTGGAATTAAACCGGGGGGTGCAGCAGCTCCCACTGTGGCTAGTCCAGGGGGCCAAGTGGGCAGCTCCCACACCTCCTTGTCTGTTCTTAAAAAATATTTATTTATTTGAAAGGCAAAGAGACACAGAGGGTCTCTTCCATCTGCTGGTTCACTCCCTGAAATGGCACCAACAGCTGGGACTCTGTTGGGTGGAAGCCAGGAACTGGGAACTCCATTCAGATCTCCCCCATGGGTGCAGGGGTCCAACCTTTTGGGCTATCTCCCAGGCTCATTAGCAGGGAGCTGGATCAGAAGTGGAGCAGCCGGGACTCGAACCGGCAGCCATATGACATGCGGGTGTCACAGGTGGTGGCTAAACCCGCTGTGCTGTAACACCGGCCCCTCTCCTAGTGTTTTAGGAGCCATCAGCAGGAGCAGAGAGGGGAAGATGGTGGCTTGTCCAACCCGTGCCCAGCACCAACCCTCAGGGCTCCCCTCTGGCCCAGCTGTGGCCCCGGGTCTCCCTCATTTAGTCCAACACAGCTGAAAACCCGACAGTCCCCACGCAGGCCTCCCTGGGGAGAGCAGTGTGCCTGGCCACCCTCCTGCACAGCCAGCCCACGGGAGCAGCTCCAAGGACAAGAGGAGGGCAAGGGGTAGGGGCAGGGCCCGGTGCCACCCCCTATTCAGAAGGTGACTTGGGGTGGGGGAGCCCTATATGGCCCACAGAGCTTTCGGCGAGTGCTGAAGCCAGCAGGTGCACACACGTGTGGGTGTCTGCTCACAGAGGGAGTGACAAGGAGCCGGAGCCAGCACCCAGCACTCAGGTGTATCTGAGTGGTGCACATTTGTCACGCCTGGCGCTGTCTCTGCCACCCTCACTCAGCCATAGCCCAGGATGGAACACGTCACCCCCGATACTCCCTGCAGGGGGCGCTTCTGGGTGGACCACAGTTCTTCAGACAGGCAGTTCCCCTGCACTAGCCAGGGCTGGGACCACGGCCGGCTGCCCAGGGGCCCCAAGTGGTCAGAGCCCCCAGCCCACACCCACCTCCCCTCCGGGACATCATCTCCGAGGAAACCCGGAAGGCAAGAACGCCATCCTCCGGGACTCTGCCTGTCCTTGCTTCTCGCCAGCGGCTGTGGGGCTGTGAGCCGCTCACGGGGGCAGGAGGGTGGTCGCCAGCCCTGGAAGATGGTTTTTCTGGACTCCCACGGTCACTACTTAGGGAGACGATTTTCCAGCGAAATGAGGAGAGTCCGCCTTAATGGAGGACTTGGCAGATTCACCAGTCAACAGAAGTCGGAAATGACAAAACCCTTGTATTTCCGAGCCCTAAGAGCCAGGCTCCTTGCCCGATCACTCTTCAGTGCCAGGGTGGCCGAGCAAATCAGGGTTCAACGAACACGGGTGGCCCTGGCGCTGATGGGAGCCTGACAGAGAAAGGTACTGACTCCCTGCTGGGGTCTCCTGGCCTTTCCAGCCACTGAAATGCTAAATTCTCAGCTCTTCAGCCTTGGTTTCCACACCTGTAAAGTGAGGCTTAAGCTGGGCCCCTCTCTTGGGTCCCCCTTGGGCTCCAGCTTGGACACAGGGCATTGGCTTCATCGCCCCCTACTGGTGGGTAAGTGAACTGCTCTGTCATCTTCTCTCCAAACCATGGCTGAGTTCTGAGTTTCAAGGAAGTGAGTTGTGTCCCCCAAAGGTGCATGCTGTGGAAGAAAGAAGAGCAGGGAGGGACCAGCTGGGTGTCCTGGAGGGAGGGCATCTGGTCGGAAGTTACTGCTTTTAGTTTTGAAAAATCTTAAAAGGCACAAGGGGAGGGAGGGAGAGAGAGAGAGAGAGAGAGAGAGAGAGAGAGATCTTCCATCTGTTGCTTCACTCCCCAAATGTACACAACTTCCAGCATTGGGCCAAGCCAAAGCCAGGAGCCAGAACTCGATCTGGGTGTCCCAGGTGCATGGCAGGGACCCAAGCACTTGAAGCATCACGCCGCCTCCAGGGTGCACATTAGCAAAAAAGAAGCTTGGAACTGGGACCGGAGACAAGAGTGCAACCCAGACTCTCTGATGTGGGATGCCTGCAGCCCAAGCAGAACCTCCACTGCTGTGGCCAGCGCTCCCAGGGAGCTCTGAACTTGGGCATTCCATGGGGGAGGGGTGCTGAGCCCTCCCCCCACTTCCTTGCAAATGCACTTCCTGGCTCTTGGTGTCCCCCTGTCTCACTCTCAACTCTCACATTTTCTATCTGAGCCGGGTGTTTATTGATACTACACATGGCTCGGCGCTGTGCTCCACATCTGCGCCCCAGCTGCTGGGGCCCCACTGAGATGTTTGTCATAGTTTTGGGATGCTTGGCTTGGGCCTGGGACGCCCAGTGCTGAGGGCGCTGTGTTCCGCTCTGTGGGAGGATTTGGGGGTCATTGCAAAGATTTCAGGGTTTTGAAGTTTGCTGTGGGGTGTGGTGGTTCCAGAGGGGAAGAGTCTTGGGGTTACAAAGTATCAACTGTAAGCCCTGTTTGCAAAAGGCAGAAAGAACTTTGTAAAGAACTAGCCTCATGCCACCCCCACAAAATAACCTAAGAATTCCCGCTGGGCAAGGCAGCTCTTCAAGGGAACGGAAGTCCAGCCCTGGAAGGGGCTTGTCTTGCTGGCCCACCTGGGGGCTTCAGGTGGTCACAGTGGCAGCCACGCTGGGAGGCAGTGAGGTCGGGGACTCTCGAGGACCTGCTCCCCACAGGCAGGGCCCCAGGACATTCTCACATCTTCCCCCTCCCCCCACAGCATAGAAGAAAATGAAACCAGAGCTCCTTTAAAAGCCCAGAGCCACGGACTTGTCCGCCTGGATGCTGGAACAGAATGCCCAGCCCCGGACAATCTCTAGACAACAGACACATCTTCGCATGGTTCTGGAAGCCGGTGAGTCCGTGATCAAAGCCCTGATGGCTCTGGGAGCCTGGCGGGGCTTGCTCTGCTCCGGGTGCTCCTGATCTTGGAAGGCACAAGACAGACCTCGCAGCTGCTTTGTCAATGGCTCCAATGTCACTCCCGAGGATGGAGCCCAAATGATTCCATCGGTTCCCCAAAGACCCCACCTCTTAAAGGATCACGTTGTGTGTGTGTGTGTGTGTGTGTGTGTGTGTCTGTGTGTGTGGCAGGGGACACCACCAATCAGACCATAGCCATCCTGGAATATTCTAGAACCAAGTTGGCTGCTAACTAAATTGCCAACAGCTGAGCCTGTCCCCTGGGCTAGACAAGAACAAAAACAGCCCTTTCTCGTGCCAAAGGATTTTCTAAAGCTACCAGGGAGAAGGGGGGTTTGGGGAAAGCGCCTCTGATCCATCCCTCACGCACCTGTTAGCTTATCACGCCTGCTGTCCCGTGAAAAGCCCCACGCTGGCTCGGAGAAAGGAGGAGAGCTCCTTCCGCCTGGGGGGCCTGGGATCAGCCTGGGGGGGGCAGCGCTGAGACCCTCAGACTCTTAGCACTCGATTCGATTCTTCATGTTCTGGAGGAGTGACACCGGGGCCTTGCAAAGCTCACTCGGCGACTAAATGCCGGAGCTCCCAGCTCTTCCAGCGCTTGCCTGCATCATGGATCGATTGTGTGCCTGCTGTGTACCGGGCCCTGTTCTAGGAACACGGCGGACAAAGTCAGGGCCAGCACCTGGACTCGGGAGCAGCACTGGACTCAGAGGTGCACACAGGGAGGAGGAAGAGACAGGGGACAGGGGAAGGGCTGTGCGAGGCAGAGCTAGGAGGGGGAGGGAGAGAGAGAGAGAGAGAGAGAGAGAGAGAGAGAGAGAGAGACTGCTGCTGCTGTGCAGTGGACGGTCCAGAGAAAGCCTCTCTGTTCAGCACGGGGCCATTGCAAAGGCCCTCACCTGCCACACTGCGCCGTCACCATGGGCCGGCCCATGGGAGTGCTGGCCCCGAGGCCGCTCCCGGTCCGATCTCACTGGGCTCCAGGAGCTGGGCTGGCCTGGCTGTGAGCTGTCCTCAGAGCCTCTCCCCCTACCCCTTCCTTCCTTCCTTCCTCCTCCCCTCCCCCCCAGGAGTCAGATCTGGCGGGAAGGCCAAGGCTCTTGCTGCCCCCTACCCTGCCCTGGCACCCCCATATTCTCCACAGGTGTCCCCTGTGAACCCTTCTCACGTCTACCTCCACCCGCCCCTCTGATCTGGGAGAGCCCTACTCGGCCAGAGGGGCGTGTGCTACCTTGGGGACTGGGGGTCCAGCTGCCTGCCCAGCTCTGCCGCCCGGCTCAGCTGGGAGAAAGCACCTGTGGCCTGGGCCAGATGCATGCTCCTGGGAGATCACCGACCTGGCAGCTCGCAGAGCCAGGGGCCTCCGAGCCCTGGGGATGGGGGTTGGGGGTGCGGGGGTGGCAGCGACCTGCAGGCAAAAGCATTCTTCCTGCCCCCTCTGGCGCCATCCGGCACCCGCCTCGGAGCTCACAGCCCAAGGCACCGGGAAGCTGGCCCGCCCGGAAGAAAGTGCCCTTGTTCCAGGCGCACAAAGGCTGGGCGCTGGGCAGGCGACGGGCCCTGCATGCTAATGGCCAGGGACACTTGGAAGCCCCGGCTGTGCGCGGCGGGGAAGCCTGGCCCCGCGCCCCCGCCGCCGCCGCTGCCGCCGCTTCGGCCCCGCGCGGGCCCCGACTCCGTTCGGCCGGCGCTGCGCCCCCTCGCCCCCCAAAGCCCAAGGCGGCGGCGGCGTGGGGCACCGGGGCGAGCGAGAGCCGCAGGCGGCGCACGCGTCATAGCAGCCGCGCAAGCTTGGACCAACAGGTCCCACCAAAACGTGTTCGCCATCTGCTTTGCCTGAGCTGTTTTTTTTTTTTCCAGGCAAACGACGTTTATTATGTTAATTTATTTTACTGTCAACAACACAGGATAGCACAGTTGCTGTTAAGCAACATCATTATATAGCTCATTCTGGCACGGTACCAGCAGCAGGAATTGGGGGGGGGGGGTAGAAATGCAACAGGAATAAAAACGTATTGAGATGGTGATTTACTTAAAGGGGAGCCCAAGATGATGCTAATTCGGGAAACCAGAGGCTTCCTCCAGCAAGGGCAGCGGCTCCAGGCGCTTACCCAGGGATCTGGGGCTAGGGGCTGGGAGAAAGACTTCAAGGTCTCGCATTTTCCAAGTCCCCCGTCTCTGGGAACATTCTCCCATTTTCCAGAAAGTCAAGCAGGGAGACCCAGAGGAGTGCTCAGCCGACAGGGCGACCCCAGTGAAACCGAAGGCTGCCGGGCAGGGGGTGGCCCTTGCAATACCTCGGTTTATTATTATCCTGCCTCGGGGAGACCAAGCAATTCCACAGTTCCAGGGCCAGAGAGGAGGGACAAAAGTGGGGAGTGCTGGGTGGGGGAGAGAGCACGAAGAAGCTTCTAGAAGTGTCGCTTTCACCGCCACCCCTCCTGGTGGGCTCAGACAGCTCCTCATTTAGGGAATGAGCAGCATGGGATCCATACAGTCTCCTGGGAGGGGCCCAGAGCTGCCGCCTCCAGGGAACAGGGTTCCTTTTACGCCACGGAGATGGTTTGTGCGTGTCCAATGGGGGCCTTCCTGGAGGCGGCAGCAGAGGCTGGCCATCGTGGGAAGGGGGTGCAGCTTGGGGAGAAATCCCCATGGTGCACAGTGACCCTTGTGCCTGATGGACAGATCTGGTGGCCAGGTGGTGGCTGGAGGGGAGGTGGGGGGGAGGGTGCAGAGGGAGCGTGCAAATATTTGGTTTCGCAGGCCGGGTCATCTTACCCAGGTTAACACTTGGGGCCGTAAGCCCTTGTCCACCCTCCCCGCGCTGCCTAGGCAGCCGCCAGGAGGACACAGGGCTCACAGGGCTCAGGTTCCCACAGCTGGCTGCTGACTGTCCGGGCTGGGCACACAGGGGCCAGGGAAGACGGTCACCGTGAGGCCAGCCGCGGGCCACAGTGAGAGGAGTCACAGCCGCCATCCAGGTCCAGTCTGAGGGCTTCCTCCCAGGCACCCATGACCTCCTAAGAACCAACACCCGACCTGCTCCTGGTGCCACTGAGCTAAGGAGCCCGGCCTGGGCCACAGTCTGGCTCTGGCCCCTCAGGGTGGGCCTCCTGCCTTTGTTCCCCACCGCACCCCTCTAGGTTCACCCCAAATTACACATTCCCAGACCACTCCATTTAACGGGGAGCTGAGCCTTGCATCCAAGGCCTGGACCTGTAATTCTGGAATGTCTTAGCCCAGGAGCTTCGGGGCCCCTGTCTTTATAGCCCACGCCAGGGACAAGACGTGGGAGCGGTCGCCCCCCTAACCTACGAAGCTCCTTGGGGGGGTTCCAGGACAGCGGTAGGAGGCGGCGCGTGCAGACGGCTGCGGGCCACCAGGGGGCGGTGTGGACCACGACGGGCTCGGAGCCCCCCGCCCCGCAGCGCGCAGCGGGACTGCATGCAGGGCGCTTTGTGCGCGGCGCCCTAGCCGGAGTTGGTGACTTGCTCGCTCCGGGCTCCGGGCTTCGTGCCGCGGCGCTGGGAGAGGAACCTGGGCAGGAAGGAGCTGCAGAGGCCGCCCGGTCCGTCCGCGCCCTCGCCCTGGCCGGCTGGGGTGGCCTTTGCAGGCTGCGCGCGCGCCCTCCTGGCTCCTAAGCGGGTGCGGGGCTGCGTCCCGGCGGCTGCGATTGCCACGTGTCAGGAAGAAGCCACCGCTCCCCTGGGCGCGCACCTCGGGACGGCCGGACCCGTGGGACTCCGAGGCAGGGGGACCAGGCCTGGGCACGGTGGCCCCGGGGACTGCGTGCCCGCCTCCCCCCGGGGCGCGCAGGGGGAGCGAGCTGGGAAGAGCCGGCTTCTCTTTGCGCACGCCTCGCCGGGTCGGGCCACGACCCCTGCACCCTATTAAGTCGGCGGTACCATCCATATTCATGAGGCCTAATTAACTCTGAAAGGCCCGGCCGACAGGGCTGCCCCGGCTGCCCCGGGGGCCCGACACCCCCCCTCCCCCCCAGCGTCTCCCCTGCGCGGCGCGGCCTCTGCAGCTGCTCCCGCGGCCCGCCCGCCCGAGGCCGCCCTGGGCGCTGGCTCCTCCCCGCGGCTCCTGCCGGGGCCTCTGCGCCCTCGGCCCGCTGTAGCTGGCGTGAGGCTGCAGGGCAGGAGAGACTGCCGGTGCTGAGCTGTCCACGGGGCGCCAAGCCCTCTCCCTCTGCCCTAATTCTTCTCCTACTTCCACGGGAAGGCGTTTGAGGTTCCCATCTCCTGACCAGCCCGCAGTGTAGGGAGCAAACTTTTTATTATTATTATTTTTTTTTATTTTTAAAGGCAGAGTTACAGAAAGAGGGAGAGACAGACAGAGATCTTCCATCCGCTGGTTCACTTCCCAAATGGGTGCATCAGCCAGGGCTGGGCTGGGCAAAAGCCAGGAGCTAGGAGCTTCTTCTAGGTCTCCCCCATGGGTGCAGGGGCCCAAGGACCTGGGCCATCTTCTACTGCTTTCCCAGGCTATGGCAGAGAGCTGGATGGGAAGAGGAGCAGCTGGGTCTTGGACAGGCACCCATATGGGATGCAGGCGCTGCATCCGGTTCCCATGTTACAAACCACCTTGAACGAGCTTAGGCAAGCTAGAGAAAGCGTGCCCAGTTCCAGCTGCAGCAGGCATTTGGGGAGTGGACCAGCAGATGGACGGTCTCTGTGTGTCTGCCTTCTGTTATTTTTTGAGGTCTCAGCTGGGTCCAGTGTCCAGTGTGGCTGCCACACCCACACCTGAGTCTTGGTCAGATGGCCTGGGGTGTTCAGAATCCTGGTTCGGCTTGCCCGTGAGAAAGCGGGTTCATTAAAGAGGTTCGCGGGGATGTGGCGACTGTAGCATCAAAGCGGCTTCAACCGGCGGGCGACTCCCTGCTCACATCATGGCCCGCCAGGTGACCCGAGGCCAGGGGCTCCCTCCTTCTCCTGGCTCCACCAAGGAGAGGGGAGGGGGTCCTCACAGCAGGTGAGAGTGAGGCTCACGGCCAAACTTGCAGCAGCCCTCCAGGAACCGGCAGAATTCGGCGAGAAACCACCGAGGCTTCTGCTGCTGGTCCGCTCATACGTGCCGGCCGCCAGACACCCGCTTGACGGCAGGTGCCACCTCTGTTGGTTCACTCCCCAAATGGCTGCCACAGCTGGAGCTTGGCCAGGCGGAAGCCAGGACCTCAGAACTCAACCCGAGGCGCTCTTCAGTGTGGCAGGGCCCCACGTGCTTGAGCCATCACCGGCTCACCTGCTGCGTCCCCGGGTGTGCTCAGGGGAGGCTGGAGTCAGGGGCCAGAGCTCGACTCAGACCTGGGCGCTCAGATACGGGGCTCAGGTGTGCTGAGCGGTGTCTTAACGTCTACACCACTCACTCACCCCTGAATATTGCTTTAAAATTTATTTTTTTTATTTGAAAGGGGGAGAGAGAGAGAGAGAGAGAGAGAGAGAGATCTTCCATCTGCTGGTTCTCTCTCCAAATGGCTGCAATGGCCAGGGCTGAGCCAGGTAAACACCAGGAGCCAGGAACTCCATCCAGGACTCCCACGTGGGTGCAGGAGCCCAAGCTCTTGGGCCATCTTCCACTGCTTTCCTAGGCGCAGCAGCAGGGGGCCGGATCAGAAAGTGGAGCAGCCAGGACTTGAACCAGTGCCCATATTGGATGCTGGCATGGCAGGTGGCAGCTTAACCCACTCTACCTCAAAGCCAGCCATCCTGAATATTTTTAAATGTTTTTTCTGTCATATTTTTTGACATGCATGTTGGAGTGTGTGTGTAGTATGTGTGGAGAATGTGCGTAGAGTGTTTGGGATGTCATGTGTGTGAGGGTGTATGTGGGGGTGTGTGTGTGTGCGTGTACACCTGCCCATGCTTAGGTGGGCACCCGTGTGCGCGTGGGTCTTGCCCATCTGTGTCCACAGAGTGCTGTTAGGACCACACGCTCTGGGGCCTCGTGGGCCAGTGGGGACATGAGCGAATGGTGCTTTCTCATTCTGTCACATGGGACAGGGGAGTTGGCCTGGTTTGGGGGGGGGGTGCAGTGGAAGAGAACATGGTGCAAGCAAGGACCTGCACCCAGGGCCTGGATCCTGTGAGGCTGGCGGTGGGCAGATGGGGGCGCGCTGCGTGTTTGCACCTCCAACTGTCTCCAAGGGCCGTGCAGGGCCTGATTTGGGGGTTCCCGAGGTTGGGGAGGTGTGCTCCTTAGAAGTTGAAAGTCCTGATTTCAGCCCTTGGAGAGAGGAAGATTCCCCCCTACCCCTGACTCCCCGAGCTGAGTTCCCGGCAGGTCCTGCTGAGGCCAAGGATAGAAAAGAATGAGCCACGCTCCCTTCCCACAAGGAGCCGCAGAAGGGGCGGCTGAGCGACTCCAGGAGTCCCAGGCTGGGGCTGTCCATCCGAGCACCTGGCTCCGTTGCTGTGGGCCAGGTCTGCAGGGGTCTCTCCAGCATCAGCGCGTCTCATTGAGGGCCAAAGTGCCTGCAAAATTGTGCCCTCCCCGCAGCTGTGCTGCGTCCTACACTAACGAACCGCGCAGGGACCCGGGGCTGCGGAGGGTGGGCACTCCTCAAGGATATTAGTCGCAACATCAGCTTCCTCTGCTCAGGACTGGCACCGCTCGGGGTCTCCTGCCTCCCTCACTCCTAGGAAAAGCAGGAGAAACCTCCCTATGTCTCGCAGGAGCCATACCGCATGGCCCGCACCAGACCCCTGGCTCCCAGGCCTGCTCCCCTCCTGCTACTGGGCTGCGTCGGGCAGGCAGGCTCCCACCATGGCCTTCCCCCTTGCTCCTCCTGCCTGGCTACCCTGTGTCTGCACACATCTGCACTTCTGCCCTGCTTCCCACCACACCTGCTCTGGAGCCCCTCCCCCCACCCGCACTTCCTGCCTTAATCGTCCATAGCATTTCTGGCCTCCTGGTTAGTGCACAGCCTCACGGATTCCCTTACACTCTCCACTGTCTCTACGTCCCGTCCCCTCCTCCCCCAGACAGGGTAAGCTCTGCAGAAGAGGAACAATCCCTTCTGTTCCGCTCACCCACTGCTGTCTACTGAAGAGTGCTCGTCTGGCGAACGCGTGACTGGCACGAGGACTTCCAGTGCAGGGCATTTCAGCGAGTTGGGCTTCCCTCCCGGCTCCCATGCCAGCCGGGGGTGCTTGGGGAATGCAGTCTCATTCTAACGTTAGCCAGAGCGACACGGGATGGAAAACGCAGAAGCGAGAGCAGATGCTGAAGACGTCGCCCGTTCCCATGCCGCGTGCTGTCACTGACGACCTGCTCCTCTGCTGGCGTGGCTGCTCGGATCCCACACCCCGTGTGAGTCCCTTCAGCCCCTCAGCTGCTGCAGGCCGGTCTCAGCTGCTGCAGGCCGGTTCCGTGCGGACTGTGCATGACTTTGACAGGTGCAACCTGACTACGCTGCCTCGAGTCCCTGTGCCGTTTCTCTCAACTCGATACAGAGCTCCTATCAAGCTTGCAGCTTTGGTGTTGGCATAACGTGCAACTTGGAAATGGCGGGGAGGCCTTACTGGCCATGGGTGCACCCTCAATGGAAGGGAACGGATTCTGATGGCCGCAGAGAGAGAAAGGAAGGTCCTCCATCTGCTGGTTCACTCCCCAAATGGCCAAAATGGCTGGAGCTGAGCCAAGCCAACCTGAAGCCAGGAGCCAGGAGCTTCTTCCGGTTCTCCCATGCAGGTGCAGGGGCCCAAGGACTTGGGCCATCTTCTACTGCTTTCCCAGGCCATAGCAGAGAGCTGGATCGGAAGAGGAGCAGTGGGACTTGAACCAGTGCCCTATGGGATGCCTATGCCGCAGGTGGAGGCTTAGTGTACTACACCACATCGCCGGTGTAGTAAACTACGTCTTTCAAGGACAATTGGGAGCAAAAGTTCAGCTGATACTGATGTCAGGGAAACAGAAGTGTCACCCGGTCCACCAGCGAGGAAGGGGCGTCCTGCACTCGGGTGGGAAGAGGCTCCCCGCCTCACACTCGATGCACGCAGACTCCCATCCCGAGTGTTCACTGGGGCTGCCACACGTGAGAGCTGGCGGGACCCCCACCCTGGCAGAAGGGCTAGGTGGAGGCCTCTGTCCCTGTGTCTGTCAGAAACTTCTCAGGAGAGATGTTCAGTAGTGAGAGCCACGGCTGACGGTGTGCAGGGCGCCCGACTGTGGCCCCACCATCCCCATTCCACTCCCCTCCCTGGCCCGTGTGGAAACAGCGGAACGTTACTCAGCTCTGAGTAAGAGTGGAATTCTGTCATTTGCTGCAAAATGGGTGGAACTGGGGGACAACATGTTGAGTGACATAAGCCAGACACAGAAAGACAAATACCACATGATCTCCTTTGTATGTGGGAGCTACAAATAGAAAGAGAGACAGACAGACAGACAGACAAAGGAAGGAGTGCCCATGTACACTAGTTTTTGTTGCAAATACAGTGTTTCACAAATTTTGCTTTAACTCTTTGTCAAACAAATTGATAGCAATTTGTGTGGCACTATAGTTTTAACAATTTTGTGACTAGTTTAAAATTCACTATATATGGGAGCTGGTGTTGTGGTGTAGTGGGTTAAGCCGCCACCTACAGTGCCAGCATCCCATATGGGCGTCGGTTCAAGGCTTGGTTGTTCCACTTCCAATCCAACTCTCTGCTATGGCTTGGGAAAGCAGTAGAAGATGGCCCAAGTGCTTGGGCTCCTGCACCTGTGTGGGAGACCCAGAAGAAGCTCCTGGCTCCTTTAAGCTGTTGCGGCCACTTGGGAAGAAACCAGTAGATGGAAGACCTCTCTCTCTCTTCTCTCCCTCTGCCTCTCTGTAACTCTCTGCCTTTCAAATAAATAAATAAATACATCTTAAAAAATTCACTTTATATGAGTGAAGTTGAATATCTTTTCATCTGATTATGGTTTATAGCCCTTGTCTATTGGACCATGGCCTTTTTTTTTTTTTTACTTTTTATTTGTTAAACTTTTTATTTAGTAGAGCCATGAAGCCTTTGACTATAATGCAACTTGAAAATGGGTTAACTTAAAAAAAATAAATCAAATGTTAAGTTGAGAAAAAACAAAACCCACGCTGATGGTGCATGGTGGGAGCCGTGAACCGTGACAAGTGCTGGCCATGTGGCTGCTCCCAGCAGAGCCGGAGCGTGACTTACGGGGGCTGCCCACGGAACGTGGTGTGTGGCTCTGTGGTCTCTCTAAGTACTTTCTTCTCAGTCCTCACCAGTGAGGAGGAGCAAGGGTAGAGCTGTGCTAACTCTTCATCTGTCCGACCCAGCACCGACCAAGGGGTCGTTTAGTATCGTGACGTTCCACGGAACACCACACGGATCCACCCCAGGGCCGACATCCTGCGAAGCGGGCCTGGGGAACCGGAAGTGCCAAACACTGCAGGAGTCCCAGGCAGACACAAGGGGGTGGAGCGGAAGAGCGACGTGTTTATGGTGTGTCAGTCTGGGCTGAGCCCGGCCGACTCCTGTGAGATTGTGGACCCCATGTGCCCTTTGTCACCCAGATGGGAGCACCCCACGCCTGGTGAGCCACTTGGGATTGTAGAAGTGGGAGGGAGTACACTTGGGAATCCTGTGACAGTAGCGTGGCAGTGAGACCCAGAACCAGAGAGAATCAGCAACCAGTCTGGCTTTCTCACGTGCATCCCTGCCCCTCGTGGGGGTGGGCCCAGGGATCTGACGCCACTGGAGGGGTCAGGGATGGGTGAAGGAGCTGCAAGGGGCTCCCGGCAGGGCCTGCACAGCGCGGGCACAGCACGGGCCTCCAGGGTGCTGGAGTAGGCCAGCCTTCACACTGTCACCGGTCTTCGATTGCATCATTCCCAGAACACACCGTCGCGCCGCCCAGCCCTCACCAGAGCCCACCCTTCCGGCCCCGTCTCCCAGCACCACGCTGACTTCCGGTGAGGCCACGGATACATGGCAAGCTTGGTTTCCCCTCCATGGGGTGAGCCCAAGGCCCTGGGGCCACCTGCTCTGCCTGGTGTCTCTGATGCGACTCAGAGGGTCAGCCCTGCGGCTGCTGCTGAGCCGGTGGTCCGGTAGCAGAGTGTGCGGTGCAAGGGACGGGCTCTCTGGCACTCCATCCAAAGACCCAGAAATGCTGTCGCCTTACACGGCGCCCTTATGTCCTGGGAGCCTGAGACAGGATTGTAGCAAAACCCACGTGGGCCTGAATCGCTTCTGAAATGAGATGGCTCAGACCTGGACCTTCCGGGTCCCAGCTGGTCTTCGGAATAGGACAGAGGACGTCTGTGTGTGTGTGTGTGTGTGTGTGTGCGTGCATACCGCTGAGTCAGCTCAGGGAAAGCAGAAGAAAGCACAGGAAGAGACTAATGAGTGATGGAGACTAAGACTGCAGGGCCACACTGCTGGCTGGCCCGGCCTGCCTGCTCCACGGCTGGTTGTGTGCTCAGGAGAACAGGGGGCCAGCAAGCATCTCCCCACTGCCGCCCATGTCCCTGCAGGCCCAAGCAAATGCAGAACACGCCACTGAATCAGGAGCCAGGGCTGCAGGTGAGCATGGTTTAATTTAATGTCCCACCGGAGACAGGGGCCCAATGTGCTGACTGAACATATTCCAATCACTTGGAGGGGAAAAATCCATACTGCAAATTACCTTCCTCTGTTGGCTTCACCTGAGCCGTTTACTCCACGGGGACCACAGCGCACTCAGCATGTCCATTCTCCTCGGCGCTGCGAGCCCAGCTCCTGATTCGGCAGGGACTCCGCCCACTCCGAGCGGAGAGAATGGCCGTGCACCGGAGCCCTGGCAAGAGGAACAGGTGCAGGCTTCGCCTCTGAGCCCCCTTCTCTCCAGGCTCGGTGATGTTCCTTCCGCGGGGATCTCTTGTCACCTGGCCCAGAGCAGCTCCCTAGCTGTCCTCGGGGTGCTCAAGTCCATGCTGGGGTGGGGGCGGTGGTGCAGCCCTACAGGAGGCGCAGGGAGAGAGGGCGCCAAGCGGGGAGGCGGAGAGATGGCGCCTGGCTGGAAGGGGGCGCACGAGAGACTGCCGCTGCGCGAGGCCTCCTCTCGCCGGGGATGCAGACCCACACAAAGGCCAGCACCCTCTGCGGCCTCACACGACCCCCAGCACCGCTTGCATCTTACTGTGATGTTCCGCAGTCCCCTTGGAGCGAGGAAGGGAGACTGAGGCTTGGGGAGAAGCCACTTCCGGGCGAATATCCCAGGGATTTGGAGGAAAGGTGGACCGAGGTAAAATCCAAAGTCCGCAAAACCACGTTTTTTTCTGGATCGTGTTCCCCGCATTCAAGCTTTCAAGGTCATGGAGCTCCTTGGGCTAACGTTTTTCTCATTTTCCAGGATGATTTCTTGTTTCAAGCGAGTTTACAAAAATGCAGATGCCCAGGCAACCCTCGCACATTTTCGGGGCCACAGGGCGACTCTCCAACACGCAGGCATCGCGGAAAGCAGCCCCGCCAGCGGCTGGTCTTCCGGCTCCTGACACCGGGCAGCACCCAGCATGGTGACAGGTCTCCCCACCGTGCAGCCGGCACTGGAGCCTGTCACGTGCGCCCTGCTGGGTTTCAGTGCCCATCGTCCCCCCATCTGCTCTCCCTCCCCAGCTTCTAGAAATCACTATTTTAACTTTAGATGGGAAATATGTATTATGATCTTGTTTTTTTAATGTGCACGTATGAGAGAGAGAGCACGCGGTATCTGGCTTATTTCACTGAACCTAACAATGCTCTTCAGGCCCAGCCATTCTGACAAAGCTTCTTCCAGAGCAAGGTGGGCCTCTCTCTTCTCCTCCTCTTTCCCCCAGCTGCAGACGTCAACGTCCCCAAACACAAGTCACGGCCAGGTGCTCTCCACGGGGTCCCCTTGTCCACGGAGAGCCTCTTAGCGTGGGATGGCTGTGGGCTCTTCCCTGTCCTAGACGGCCAGGCCTTTTCACGCCGTGTGCAAAGAGGAGGCTCAGCCTCCATGTCTTCTCTTTGGCTAAAAAGTCGCACCCAAGACCGAAACGGGATGAGCCCCGAGAGAGGGGCTCCTGGTCTCCTGCTGGCCTCGGATTACTGTCTCCTTGACTCCACCATATGGTCCCACCCTTGTGGCATTTCTTTTAATTTTTTTATGATTTATTTATTTATTTGAAAGCCAGACTACTCAGAGAGAGAAGGAGAGGTAGAGAGAGAAAGAGAGAGAAGTCTTCCATTCGCTGGTTCACTCCCCAAATGGCCAAAACGACTGGAGTTGAGCCCATCCAAAGCCAGGAGCCAGGAGCTTCTTCCAGGTATCCCGTGCAGATACAGGGGCCCCAGGACTTGGGCCATCTTCCACTGCTTTCCCAGGCCACAGCAGAGTTGGATCAGGAGTGGAGCAGCCGGGACTCAAACCAGCAAACATGGCATGCCGGCGGTGGCTACCATGGCAGCCATCTGGGGAGTGAACCAGCAGATGGAAGACCTCTTTCTCTGTCTCTACCTCTCTCTGTAACTCTTTTTTAAAATTTTTAAATTTATTTTTTAACTTTTATTTAGTAAATATAAATTTCCAAAGTAGTTTATGAATTACAATGGCTTCCTCCCCGTAACTTCCCTCCCACCCGCACCCTTCCCATCTCCCGCTCCCTCTCCCATTCCATTCACATCAAGATTCATTTTCAATTATCTTTATATACAGAAGATCGATTTAGTATATATTAAGTAAAGGTTTCATCAGTTTGCACCCACACAGAAACACAAAGTGTGAAATACTGTTTCAGTACTAGTTATAGCATTACTTCACATTGGACAACACATGAAGGACAGATCCCACATGAGAAGTAAGTACACAGTGACTCCTGTTGTTGACTTAACAATGTGACACTCTTGTTTATGGCGTCAGTAATCTCCCTAGGCTCTTGTCATGAGTTGCCAAGGCTATGGAAGCCTTTTGAGTTCGCCAACTTCCATCTTATTCTGACAGGGTCCTAGTCAAAGTGGAAGTTCTCTCCTCCCTTCAGTGTAACTCTGTCTTTCAAATAAATAAAATAAATCTTAATAAATAAATAAAATCTGCAAAATAAAAATAAAGCAACTTTTAAACTGGCAATGCACATCCACGGAATAGAATATTTTACCAAAGGAAGAATGATTTAAAAAAAAAAAAGATTTATTTATTTACTTGAAAGAAAGAGTTACACAGAGAGAGAAGGAGAGCCAGAGAGAGAGAGAGGGAGAGAGAGAGGTCTTCCATCCGCTGGTTCACTCCCCAACTGGCTGCACTGTCTGGAGCTGTGCCCATCTGAAGCCAGGAGCCAGGAGCTTCCTCCAGGTCTCCCATGCAGGTGCAGGGGCCCAAGCACTTGGGCCATCTTCTACTGCTTTCCCAGGCCATAGTAGAGAGCTGGATTGGTAGTGGAGCAGCCGGGACTCGAACCAGCGCCCATATGGGATGCTGGCACTGCAGGCGGCGGCTTTACCCACTATACCACAGCACCAGCCCTGAATGATGTTTTCAAAAAGTACTTCGTGGCATGGAAAAATATCCAGGATAAAATATGGGCAAAGCAAGATACACAAGGACACGGCTTGGATGCCAAAGTGTGTTACTGAGAAGTAGCAATTCAATTTTACTCCTTAAAATTTTCAGTAATGATTACAAACTTAATCGTAAAGCAGAAAAAAGAAAAGTTTTGATATCATATCAAAAAGTAAAAGCAAGGTGCACTCAGGAAGAGCTAGGACTCAGCCAATACACAGCGGTGCAGGCCAACACGGCCCTTTGAGGCCACGACGGCCAGTGGTCACGGATCGGTTGGAGTCCTACTAGATTTAACATCACCCATGCAAAGTACTATGGCAAAAAGTAGAAAATGGCCAGTTTCTAAAGCTTGCATGAAAAAAAAAATTTAAAGATCTTACATATTTATTTGAGAGGCAGAGTTACAGACAGAGAGAGGGAGAGAGAGAGAAAGGTCTCCCTACTATGGCACAGAGCCAGCCTGTGAAGTGTGTGTGTGTGTGTGTGTGTGCATTCAGTGAAAAGAATTGCTTGAGGCCGGCGCCGCAGCTCACTAGGCTAATCCTCCGCCTTGCGGCGCCGGCACACCGGGTTCTAGTCCCAGTTGGGGCGCCGGATTCTGTCCCGGTTGCCCCTCTTCCAGGCCAGCCCTCTGCTGTGGCCAGGGAGTGCAGTGGAGGATGGCCCAAGTGCTTGGGCCCTGCACCCCATGGGAGACCAGGATAAGTACCTGGCTCCTGCCATCGGATCAGCGCGGTGCGCCGGCCGCGGCGGCCATTGGAGGGTGAACCAACGGCAAAGGAAGACCTTTCTCTCTGTCTCTCTCTCACTGTCCACTCTGCCTGTCAAAAAAAAAAAAAAAAAAAAAAAAAAGAATTGCTTGAAGACAGTTAAGACAGGAAATGAACCATTGCCATGTCGTAAAGACTTTTAAAAGCACTATGTTGAAGAATTACAAAGAACAGGGACAGACATTTGGTGCAACAGAATCTCACATCAGACTGCCTGGGTTCGAATCCCAGCTCTGCTTCCAGCTCCAGCTTCCTGCTGACACACGCCCTAGGAAGAGGCAGCAGGTATCCGTGCAAGAACGTGGGTCCCTGACACCAAGCGTCGGGAAGACCCAGGTGGTATTCTTGGCTCCTGACTTCGGCCCGCCCACCCCAGCTCTAGCTGTCGTGGACATTTGGGGTGTGAACTAGCGGATGGAAGACCTCTCACTGTTGGTGTGTCCCTGTCTCTCTCTCCCTCTTTGCCTTTCAAATAGATAAATAATATTTTTTTAAAGAAAGAGTGAGGTGAAGGAAGGGAGTGGTGTCCTGAGTTCGATAGCTTCTCCCTGTCTCACATGTTGAGGCCGTCAGCTCCAGTTCCTTGGAGCATGGTTTTATTTGGGAATAGGGTTGCTGGGGGTGTAACTAGTTAAGAGGAGGTCATTGGGGCAGGGGGCCTAATCCAGCGGACTGGCTGGGCCTGGCTGCGTCCTTGCAAGAGTTCATCTGGCCACAGACATCACCCATAGAGGCCTGGGAGATCTGTTCACAGCCAAGGGACCCTGGAGATGGCTTGCCCCCACTAGGAGCCCGGGGTGCTCTGTCTCCAGCCCTGCCTAACCCGTGTTGGCAGGCTCCTGGCTAAGCCCCCCAGAGAGTCACGGCCACCCTAGGGAACAGGTCCAGGTGGGCAGCAGCTAGCCCCCAGGTGTGCTGCCCCTCAGCCTAGCACAGAGGCCTTGAACACCCCGAGGTGCCTGGGGGGGGGGCGGGTCCAGGAGGTGAGGTTCTCAAGGAAATGACCTCTTGGAGCGTCTCTGGATGGGCTTTGGTGTGTGTGTGTGTGTGTGTGTGTGAGATTTGCATGTGCAGAATGGAATTTATTTTGAGTTCCCAGCCAAGCTGAGATCACAACTTGGACAGAGATTAAAGGGTCCCCAGGGGCCAAGCCCTCCGGTCACACATGCCGTGCAAAAGGGTGCCTGAGATGCCCCTCCCCCCTGCCCTGGGCTGAGACCTTGCCGGATGCAACACAGCTCTCCAAGGACCCAGTGACCAGCACCGTGACCCAGGTCGCACAATCCTCCCCCAGGCCCAGATGTCTGAGGCTGGAACACCGGGTCCTGGACTTCTGATTCGATCCAGATTGTGTGCTGAGTTGCCTGACTCGTGGGGCAGAGATGGGATCTGGGAGGGACAAGGTGTGGCTCGTGCGCGCGCACGTGTGTGTGTGTGTGTGTATGTGTGTGTGGTGTGCATGCACACTCCCGCCAGAGCAGGAAGTGACCCACCTACACAGCCACTCGGGGGACTCCCACCTGCCCTACAACCTGGAGCCGGGAGAAGCCCAGGCGGGTGAGGCGTCCGCACCGTCGGCGGGAGGTGGGGGCTCGGATACGGCATTTCCAAACAAGGTCAGGGTTGGTTATGGAGTTCATGCCCAGGGCCATGTTGGAATGCGCGTGCTTCCGGACGGAAGGAAGCCCTGGGATCGCATTGCTTCCCTTTGAACTTAGGGAGGCGGACGTGAGCGGAGTTGTCCCCACCGGAAGTCACCCCCTCCTCCCCGGTGGTGGGGTCTCCTCCACAGAGACGCTCAGCCCATGCCTGAAACACCCAGAGAACCGGCTCGGGACCCAGTCGGGAGTCAGAGCAGTTTGTGCGTGGCCCACAGAGCCTCTGCACACAGAGCAGCTGAGAATGTAAACCAAAGGCTTTTCTGGAAAACACTGCTAAAAAAAAGGAAAGAAAGAAAAACAGCCCTTGAGGTCCATAATGCATTTCGTACATAGTTTGTGGTTTGAGAGTTACTTTCATCTTTTTTTTTTTTTTCTCTTGTGCTAAACTCTTCCAAGGAGAGCCAGCACACGGGTGCACTTCCCAGCAACAAACGTGGAGAAGCAGCCTCTGGCCCCGGGACCACGTGGCTTTGCAACACTCTGCGAGCAGAGGGCGACAGGCTCTGTGGACACTCATTCAGGCTGTCATGCCGGGGTTTTGTGTCGAGGACAAGCTTTCTTTTAAAAAAAAAAATAAGTTCAGAGCTGCTTTCTTTAAAAAAAAAGAAGTCCCGGGGCTGGTGCTGTGGTGTAGTGGGTAAAGCCACCACCTGCAATGCCGGCATCCCATATGGCACTGGTTCAAGTCCCGGCTGCTCCACTTCCAATCCAGCTCTCTGCTGTGGCCTGGGAAAGCAGTAGAAGACGGCCCAAGTCCTTGGGCCCTGCACCCACGTGGGAGACCTGGAAGAAGCTCCTGGCTCCTGGCTTCGGATCGGCGCAGCTCCAGCCAATTGGGAAGTGAACCAGTGGATGGAAGACCTCTCTCTCTCTCTCTCTCTCTCTCTGCCTCTCCTTCTCTCTGTGTAACTCTGACTTTCAAATAAATAAATACATCTTAACAAAGAAGTCCGAGTGCTGCAGTACAGGCGGGCTCAGGGTCGCTCTCCATCCCACCGTCACACACCAGCTCGACACAATTAGGGACTGTGCGGCCCGAGGAAGCAGCCGCTGTGTCCGCCCCCACATGCCCCCTGCAGCTCAGCCTGGGACCCAAGTCCCGAACACAGACCTCTGAGAGCACTCCACGGCATCCTGTAGACACCGTTAACTCCAGCATTTGCTGGGTCCACCCAGCCCTCGCCCTGGACTCCCAGCCAAGAGCTGCGCCACGACGCACACATAGCAAAAGGCATCGTTTCCCACCGTGAAGACAGTGGTCAGCTCTGGGAGGGTGGGCGCCAGGCAGGACACGGCCACCTCTGCCCAGCCTCCCTCCAGGGAGATGGGTGTTTCTGTTGTCCCAGGCCCCTCCTGCCACGGGGCCTTAAGCAGACACAGAGATCTTTTTTTTTTTTTAAGATTTATTTATTTACTTTGAAAAGAGAAGGAGAGGCAGAGAAGACAGGTCTTCCATCTGTTGGTTCACTCCCCAGTTGGCTGCAATGGCCAGAGCTGCACCCATCGGAAGCCAGGAGCTTCCTCCAGGTCTCCCACATGGGTGCAGGGGCCCAAGGACTTGAGTCATCCTCTGCTATCCCAGGCCATAGCAGAAAGCTGGACCGGAAGTGGAGCAGCCGGGACTAGAACCAGCTCCCATATGGGATGCCGGCACTGCAGGTGGCGGCTTTACCCGCTACACCACAGCGCCAGCTCCAGACACAGAGATCTTTCATCAGTGAGCTTTTTGTCTTTGCTTCTGCCCGACTCCTTACACAGTCAAGATGGATCCTATGGCTCGGGGTGTCACTGTGTTCTCCATGGCTGGTGCCTGCCCAGGGAAACAGGTATTGCAAGTGAAAACCATCTTCTTCTTTTCAATTTACTTTATTTATTAGAAAAGCAGAGTGGCAGAGAAAGAGAGTTCTTCCATTCTCTGGTTCATTCTCTAAATGGCCCTAATTGGCCAGTCTGGGCCAAGTCAAAGCCAGGAGACTGGAGCTCCATTTGAGTCTCCCACATGCAGGCAGGGGCCCAGGCACTTGGGCCAAATTCTGCTGCGCTCCCAGGCGCGTTAGCAGGGAGCTGGATCGGAAGTGGAGCAGCCGGGACTCAAAGCTGAGCTCGAATACGGGCTGCCGGGTTCACAAGCGGCAGCCTCTCCCATGGAAAGGGCGGGCGTTCCAGGTGGCTCTGAGGCTTGGGAGAGGGAGACTGTGACCAGTGTGTGTGGGGGGGCTTCACAGAGCCCCACCACTGCTCCATCCACAGCAAAGGGCGATCTGATTTCCCATATCTGTTTTTTTTTCTTTTCTCACAACTTTCCAATTTCATTTTCACCTTCTGTTGTTTATAAAAGCAAATCGCTGGACTGAGATTGGGCTGTTGCTGGTGCCAAGAAATCGGAGAGAGGCACCAAGTGCCATGGACAAAGCTTCCTGGCCGCCAGCACTCTCTCACCAAGGAGAGGGGTCCTGGGAGCAGACACAGGCACACAGCATGGGGCCCCGCCCCGGCACCCTGGGGTCCAGCCCGACTCCCAGCTCAGGCTGCCTACCATTCACCGTCCCAGGCACAAACTGCTCCCTGGCCTGGCCACAGCCGCGGCTTCCCAGGCTTGGTTCCAGTGTGGGGAGCCCTCACTTCCATCTGAATTGAGTGGGGGGAGCTGGGGGGTGCGGGTGACCTCACCAGGCCCTCCGTAGAATCCAGGGAACCTGCTTGTGGGCGAAGCGCAAGCAGGAGACTTCTGGCCCCCACACTTCTAAACGCTGAGCTCTTTGGGCCCTGCCCTGGCGGGGAGGCCCCTCCCTGAGACGCAGACTCTGGGGTCGGGGGGTTAAGGACGGCTGCCAGCTCTTTGCCTCCAACATCTGCTCCGGGCACAGTGCTCACCTGCCTGCTGTGGCCCTGGACCCTCTGCGATTCCCATGGATGGGTAGGACAACTCTTCCCCACGCTGCCCCGCACACTGAGAGAAAAATGCATTGAGATCTTCGGGCATGGCCAGGATCACGGAGCTAAGAAGTAGAAACAGGTTTTTCTGACTCTTAAGTCTAAAAGAAGTCATATGTAAATAAAAAGCTCCAATTGCTTTTGTGTTTTTGATCAGACTTTAAGTGGCGGGACTATGAGGAAACTTAAACAAAATCCATGGAAAATGTATGTGATGCAAAACCTATGCATGGATTTTAAAAAGCATTAGACCCAAATCAACTAATCTTTTTAAAAATTGTATTTATTTGTATCTATTTGAAAAGCAGAGAGTAGAGAGAGAGAGAGAGAGAGAGAGAGAGGATCTTCCATCCACTGGTTTGCTCCCCAAACATCTGTAACAGCCAGGCTGGCTCAGGACAAAGCCAGGTGCCAGGAAGTCCACCCAGGTCTCCCATGCTCACGACAGGGACCCAAGCGCTTGAGCCAGCATCTGCTGTCCCTCGGGTGTGCATTAGCAAGAAGCCAGACTTGGAAGCGGAGCTGGGGCTCAAACTCAGGTGCTCCCGAGCGAGCAGCATCATAACCACCGTGCCAAACATCGCCCCTGAAGTTCCCTAAAATCCCGTTGTCCGTGAACTTTCTGAAGTTCCCTTGTGTTGGAAGGAACCCTGAGGTGCACGCCTACTCTTGTCTGTGTGTCGGGTCCAGATTTCCCTGGGTCCACGCCTCCTGGGTGGGGCTCCCCCCTACTGAGGCAGGAGTAGCAGCCTGGGATTGCAGATGCTTCCCGCCCACCTGCTCCTGTGACCTGTCGCCAGCATTGCAGGTGACAGAGACCTGAATTAGCCTGGCGTCAGGCTGCACCCAGGGAACTCTGCCTCCATCACTCCGCCCTCCAGCCTCTTTGCAGGCTGCCCTTGCTCTTCCTCTCACAGTTGCTGTGAGGAGTGAAGAGAGTTCACAGATGGGAAAGCACCAAGCCCTCCACCCGGCCACCCTGGCTTAGCGCGAGGGCTGGGCTGAGAGCCTCCGATTTCCAGATTAATTTTCAAGTCGCTTCAGCCGGGGATTCAGGATGAGCCAATAGGAGAAGAGAGACACAGGAGGCCACCCCCTGCACCTGCTTCTGAAATTTTAATGTGCACACAAATCCCCTGGAGGTGGCAGGGCAATGCAGGTAGATTCAGAGGGTCCCAGTGGGGCTGGATTCTGCATTTCCAACACACTTCCGGCTGACACCGGAAATTTCTGGGCATGGCCGGGACCTGGAGCTGCAAGACCCAGGCCCTGGCTTTCCAGACCTGAGTTCCGGGAGATGCCTCGGGGGCCGGCTGGGGGCTGGGGGAGAGGCTTCTGAACACGAGTTCCGTTGCCTAAAGGGCTTTTCCTGGTTTGAAAAACCACAGCCCCGACTGTAATATCCCAAACATGTGCAGAGACTTGGATGTGTGGCCAGAGATTTCTGTCCCCAGAGGAATTTTCTGATGCATTTGCTGACTCAGGGGGATCTGCGGCCAGATTTGGACAGCTGGCCTCACCCTGACCTCCTTGCTACCTAATGGACAAGGTTGGCGGTGCTCTGCTTAGCAATGATTATATTTACATAGCCCCGGCGCGCTCTCCCTCGCTCTTGTTCCCTCTCCGCTCCATGCAGAACCCTGGCTTCTGGAACTCATCAGCTCCAGCTGTTTACTTCCATCTGAGAACGTTATTCCCTCCCCCACCCCCATGTTTAATGTTCTCACGGGCCTTGCGGGGGGAGAAGGAAGGCTCCTAAGATCGCAGATGCGCAGTTGTTACCCTCACGGAAGCATCTGTCCCTCCGCCCCAAGTGCTCAGTGAGGGTTCATCCCAGCCCAGAGGAACCAAGATGCCAGGGCCCTGACTCAGGACACGCACACAGTCCAGCATTCTCCAGAGGTGTTCTGCGAGAAAAAGAATCCTGGGGAAATGTTGCTTTCAACAACCTTCTCCCCTGTAGGATTTCTTATAAGATAGTGTGGGGTAGGGTAGGGGCATTTGGCACAGCCATTAAGACGCCGCTGGAGATGTCTGCATTTCTTATCAGAGTGCCTGGGTTCGAATCCTGCCTCCGCTTCCAATCCAGCTTCCTGCTAATGTGCACCCCAGGAGGCAGCCAGTCATTGGGTGCCTGCCACCCACGCGGGAGACCTGGATAGAGCTCCAGGTCTAGCCCTGGCTGCAGGGAACATTCGAGAAAAGAAAGAGATACAAGATAATACGGTTGCAGCTAGCCTGCACACGCCCTGGTCACAGATCCACTTTTCAATTTCTAGGACTCCACGCTCTGGGAACCACTGACGGAGGCCCAGCTCTTGGTCAATCCTTCAACCTGGGACAGTGTCTCCTCCTGCGAATCGGTTCCCCAAATGATCAGACCCCAAGACCACCTGTCTCTGATTCCAGAAAGTTCCAGGCTAGGACTCTGGGCCGGCCATGGAGGTCTGGTGGCAGAGGCTGAGCCAGAGTCCTCCCCCAGGGGCCACGCGCTGAGACTGTCCCCTCGGTCCTGCCCGCACACACTGGGCCTGCGGCTCCTTCCCCCTGTCTCCAGGACGGCCTGCAGAGAGCTGGCAGGACGTGGGGGTGGGGGTGGTCAGCGGGGCGGGGCCTAGAGAGAGCCCCCTGGGAGAGGACTCAGGCAGAGCTCTCTGTTGAGGTGGGAGGGGCAGGGCCTGCTGGCCAGCGCAGTGTGTGGGCGTGCGTTCAGAACCAGATGCGCAAGGCCTAGCTCCACACAGAGCCCCCTTGAGCCCTAGTTACTCATTTCCCAAACCAGCTACGTGGACAGTTGTTCGGGCCCCTGGGGTCTGGCAGCTCTGCCGTCCGGCACGGCTGGTCCTGCGTGTGATGCTGCCACGTTGCAAAGCAGGGGCCCCCAGACAAATGTTTTGATCCTAATATGGATTTGCCCGACCATTTGTTAGGAAACCGTGAGCTTGTGGTTTCCCGGCTGTTCCTGCTTTGTTGGACTCTGTGGCAGGCACCACGCAGGTGCTCGGCTCCTGAGCTGTGCGTGGGTGGGGACACAGGTCGGGGAGGACTGGGGTCTAGGCTCCCCGGGAGACGCAGAGAAGTTGTGACTGTGCCTGCCACTCGCGTGACAGGGACAGCTGGGGAGGCGACCCCTGCTCACGGCCCCCTAAAGTGGCTGAGTCGGGGAAGCACGTGGCGGGGTGCGTGGCTCCCCGCCCAGCCAACTGCTTTCTCCAGTTGGCTGCTGTCCCTCTGGGTTCCAGGAACTGGATTTAATTCAGAGAAGAGATTCCTGTCATTGGGACAGCTCCCAACGCACCTCTGCAAAGAGCTGCCTTTAATTTTTTTTTTTTTTATTTTTTGACAGGCAGAGTGGACAGTGAGAGAGAGACAGAGAGAAAGGTCTTCCTTTGCCGTTGGTTCACCCTCCAATGGCCGCCGCGGCCGGCGCACCGCGCTGATCCGATGGCAGGAGCCAGGTGCTTCTCCTGGTCTCCCATGGGGTGCAGGGCCCAAGCACTTGGGCAATCCTCCTCTGCACTCCCGGGCCACAGCAGAGAGCTGGCCTGGAAGAGGGGCAACCGGGACAGAATCCGGCACCCCGACCGGGACTAGAACCCCGTGTGCCGGCGCCGCAAGGCGGAGGATTAGCCTAGTGAGCCGCGGCGCCGGCCAAGGGCTGCCTTTAGCTGAAAAGCCCGAGCAGCCGAGTTCCGTGGGCGCAAAGTAGGTCTCCCTTTGACCCCTGCAGGCGGCAGATTCGTGGGATGCGGACCGTGCACATGCCCATGGCGGGCTTCAACAACGCAGGCCCTGCCCACCCGTCACTCTCCTATGGTCCTATGGTACATCCCTGAGTTTTAGTGAGGACTCATCACCTTCGGGAACTTGTCCCTGAGCCTGGAGCTGTGGCTGGGCTGTTCTCATTTATAGCTGGGCAGAGAGAGAGACCAGGTCTTAGAGCCGGTAAATGCCAGAGCTGGGATTTTATTTTATTTTTTTATTTAAAGTCAGAGTTAGAGAGAGAGAGAAACACAGACAGTCTTCCATCTGCTGGTTCACTCCCCAAATGGCTGCAACAGCCAGGGCTGGGCCAGGCTGAAGCCAGGAGCCAAGTGCCAGGAGCTTCTTCTAGGCCTCCCATGTGGGTACAGGGGCCCAAGCACCTTGGTAGGAAGCCGGATTGGAAGTGGAGCAGCCGGGACACAAACCAGCACCCATAGGGGATGCCAGTGTCACAGGCAGCGGCAGCTTAACCCGCTACATCACCATGGCTGCCCCAGAGCTGGGATTTTAAGCCCTTAAAACCTGCACTAGGGCAGCATGGGGGACCCCGGGCCTGAGTGAAGGAGACTGGGGAGCAGGGGGAGGGCCAGGAGGCAGCGGGAGGGGGAGGCGGGGAGGCAGGAACCCTGCTGCACCTTTGTCCTGTGCTTACAGGCGGGAAAGAGGGGGCCGGTGCAGGGGGGCGTGCAGAGGGCCCATGGGTGGGTGTGGAGGGTGCCTTGCTCTTGCAGATGGCGGATGGAGGAGAATTGCAAATGTCCTGTGGTTACTGACCTTGCCTGAGTCCAGACAGGCTTCTGGGTGGCAGTGCTGCATGTGTGTGTATGTGTGTGTGTGTGTGTGTGTGTGTGTGCCAGCGTGGAGCCTATGAGCTGACCCTCATTGTGGCTGTTTGGTCTTCAGAGTGATGAAATGGCCAGGGCCTCCCTCGAAGGTCAGAGGAGCCAGCGCACAGCTTGCTGTAGGGGTTCCACTACAGGGCCAGTGTCAAGGGCGCTGACCACACCTGCCCCCGGGCTGGCCCTCTCCGCCCAGGAATACGCAGCGCTTGCGTATAGATGCCCCACAGGCTGCCGGGTCCCCTTTCTGTGTTTGAGCCACCGCTCTGCAGGGAACTCTGGCAGAGCGGAGACAGGGGTTGGGGGAGCTGGGTGCCCCTACGACCTCACCTTGTGGGCGTTGTCTTGGGCTCCTCCACTTCCATTTGAGGGACGACAGCTGCGTGTCCACAGAATTCCAGAGTGGCCAGGCCGCTCCACCCTCCCTGGGGAACCCATAGACACACTCTGCAAACCAGAAAAACAGCGGAGCCCTGCCTGCCGCTGAGAGCGAAAATCAATGGCTGCAGGGGAGGTCTGGACCACAGAAGGAAGCTTGGAGACTGGGTGCGAGCAAATCAGAGATCTCGCTTGCCTGCTCCCCTCTCCACACTGAACCCCCGCAGGGACCCCTGTCTGCCCCCCATCCCAAGGCAGCCCCTCCCCCAATACGTCACAGCCTCCAGGAATCCAACCCTCAGGCTTGAAGCCGGGGCTGCTTCTGCCCCCACCGAGCTTGGCATCTTCGCTCAGGACCACAGCTGTAGCCTCCTGGGGTTGTGTAGACAGGCACGACTCCCCCCTGCCCACCCCTAGCTTGCGGGTTTTTTTTTTCCTTTGCCTCCCGTGCCAGCCTCGGGGAAGCTGTGCCCAGCTCGGAATCCTGGAGACCCCCAAGGCAGAGAAGAGCAGCTCCGTCCTGCACGCCAGCCTGCTTGCTGGCTCGCAGGGCCCTGGAATGCACAGCTGTGCTGTGTGGAAGGCAGCTGGATGGGATGCCCGCCTTCCCCGGGCTCTGGTGTGCCGGGCTGCTGGCTCTGTGACTTTGCATCTCTTGGCTCTGATGGAAGGGGGGAGACGGGCGCAGGCTGGCTCCCACAGTGCCTGCTCCTGGGGCTGTGTCGGATGATTTACTTGCTGCACCGCGTCTCTGCCGGGGTCACGTGCAGACCTTGTCATCTCTTAGCCACAAGGCCGCCGCATCTGCCGGCCAGTTGTTGCCTGGGTGCACCGTGGGCGTGACTGACGGCGAGCTCTCTGGATCTAAGGTGGAAACTCGGATTGAGTGCGTGGAATCCGTGCTTGCCCACTTCAGAGCCCTGAGAGCCGAAGGGGGGCTTTCATCCCCTCACTCTGCAAAGCCAACGGTCTTATTTTTAAATCGCTGTTTTCCCCTTACACAAATGCGTGCGGCGATGACACAAACCGATCGGCAATCATCCGCTTTTCCTAACGACGCACAAGCATCTTTGCCTGGTCTGGGCCCCTTGGCTCTGTGCTCAGGTGCGTGGACAGCAACACCGCACCCCTAGAGCTTGTCCTGCCGGAAGACCCAAGCAGCCAGGCTGAGGGGCCCCACTGGACTGAGATCCCACTGGGATCTCTGCTTACAGTATCCAAAGGGCGCCCCCTCCCCCGCCCGCCTCCAGGGGTCTCCACAATGACCCCGCGCTGCACTTCTCCATTTTTCACCTGCAGCCTTCATGGCAGGCCGGTTCCCACCTGAAACGTCTTTTCCAATCGTGTGATTACACAGCTCATTTATCCAGTTGTTAAGCCCAGAGACTGATTAGATATTCACAACCGCTGGGTTCCGGCCAAGTCGGTCACGGTCAAGGCAAGTAGCGCGGGGCGGCCATTGGTCCTCACCTCCACGTGCAGCTGAGACCGGGAGCTAAGCTGAGGTCAGTGAGGATGAGGCGCCTTTCAATCCTCTCTTATGTCCGCAGCCTCGGGTCAAGGTGCATTTCCGGTCAGCTGGGAGCAAGGTGCGTTTCCGGCCGGCTCCGGCGGCACCAACAGCACCACTCCCACGCACGCAGCCCGCTGCATCCGTCCACCCCACCAGGCTTTGGGAGTTTGTGATGGCTTAGCTGCAGCATCCCGCGTTGGAGAAAACAGTGCTGAGTGCCCCGGTGTTGCCTTTCTCGGGGCGGGGCAGGGGGTGGGCAGGTGCAGTGGTCTCTGGCGCTGGTCATCAGGCTGCGGCCTGGGCCAGCCCCTCAGGCCACCCCAGAGACCCCCGTCTTCTCCATCCACCCTCCTTTCTCTTTTGTGCCCTCTGACAGTGGCCACCGGTGCCTGCAGGGGCTCGTGGGCCTCAGGGCCCTTGCCTGGGATGTCCCTGTGCCCAGGGGCACATTAGCTGTGGCTGCTCGAAGACTTGGAGCAGACTGGAGCTGGCCTAGCCTGAGCTCTCCAGGCTGAGAGAAGAGGCCTGAGCCACTCCCCTGCTTTGAGACGCCGCAGTCTGGGGACACGGAGCTGGCACGAGTCCAGGTGCATCCTAGGTGCCCGGGGGAGCTCGGCAGGCACCGCCCCCCTCTCCCTCCCTTCCCCATCCCTATGCAGCGGCCTCCTGGTGGACCAGCAGTCAGAGTCTGTCTGGGTTCTGGTCCAGGCTCCACTTCCAATTCCAGCTTCCTGCCACTGCGCACCCTGGGAGGCGGCTGGGGATGGCTGAAGTGTTTGAGTCCCTGCTGTCCACGTGGGCGACCTGGCCCGAGTCATTGCTCCTGGCTTTGACCTGGCTCAGACTTGGCTGTTTCAGGCATCTGGGGCGTGGACTGAGTCAGGTGCTGGGAGATCTGTCTCTGTCTCTCGTTCTCTCTTTCTGCCTTTCAAATAAAATGAAAATAAGTAAATAAATACGTTTTTAAAAGAGATGTTTGTTTTGGTGCAAACACTTTTGAAATCCATCCGTAACAGGGTTCTGCAAAGAATTCATGGAAAATGTGCGTTGTGAAAAAACTATGCACAGATTTCAAAAACCTTCTGCACCAAAACAAACCTACCTTTAAATTCTATTTTCCACACACCTTTTAAAAATATTTATTTCATTTGAAAGGCAGAGTTACAGAGAGAGGTAGAAACAGAGAGAGAGAGAGAGAAAGTCTTCCATCTGCTGGTTCACTTTCCAATTGGCCACAATGGCTGGAGCTGCACTGATCCGAAGCTGGAGCCAGGAGCTTCTTCTGGGTCTCCCATGTGGGTGCAGGGGTCCAAGGACTTGGGCCATCTTCTACTGCTTTCGCAGGCCATAGCAGAGAGCTGGATCAGAAGAGGAGCAGCCGGGACTAGAACTGGTGCTTCAGGCCGGGGCTTTAACCTGTTGCGCCACAGAACAGGCCCCTCCACACACTTTTTAAAAAATCTACTTATTTTGTTAGAAAGGCAGAGTGACATACACACACACACACACACACACACAGAGTGCGAGTGAGAGAGAGAGAGAGAGAGAGAGAGATCTTCCATCCTCTGGTTCACTCCCCAAAGATCACAATGGCTTGGACTGGTCCAGGCCAAAGCCAGGAGCCAGGAGCTTCTTCTGGATCTCCCACAAGGGTGCAGGGGCCCAAGCTGGTTTCCCAGATGCATTAGCAGGGAGCAGGATGGGAAGTAGAGCCACCTGGACTAGAACCAGTACCCACATGGGATGCCGGCATCATAGGAGGTGGCTTTACCTGCTACGCCACAGCATCAACCCCAAAATAAATGATCTTTAATAAAAAAAAAATCTGTGTGTCACATTTGGATTTGTGTCTGACGTTCAGCAGGGAAGAGGTGTTTAAATCCTGTAAGTACCCAGAACAGCACCAACTCCACTCCGGGAAGTACGGGCAGCCTTTTTTTTTTTTTTTTGATGGCTCCTTTGCTAGATTTTAATCATTACACTTGGCAGATTTGGGTGGGTGTTGCTATTTATTTATTTAATGCCGAAGTCTGGGGCAAAGTCAGATGGAGCCAAATTACAGTCAAGTCTCCAGAGGCAAAAGTCAGGACATCAAAGTTGTTTCTGCGCTCATCTGGGGAATCATGAAAACCAACTCTAAAAATACAGAGGTGATCAACGGCCCTGCTCGCTCGTTTCTCACTTGACAGCTGATCTAAGGATTCACTCCTGTGTTTAATCAGCCCAAAGACAACATCTGTCTGAAAATATCTCCGGGCTGGCATGTGGCATAGGGGGTAAAGCCACCTTCTGGGGTGCCAGGATCCCATGTGGGTGCCGGTTCAAGTCCCAGCTGCTCCTCTTCTGATCCAGCTCTCTGCTGTGGCCTGGGAAAGCAGTGGAAGATGACCCAAGTCCTTGGGCCCCTGCACCCAAGTGGGAGACCTGGAAGAAGCTCCTGGCTCCGGATCAGTGCAGCTCCAGCCATTGAGGCCAATTGGGCAGTGAACCAGTGGATGGAGGACCTCTCTCTCTCTCCTCTCTCTGTGTAACTCTTTCAAATAAATAAACAAAAATCTTTAAAAAAGAAAATATCTCTTCTAACATTAATATACTTCATTAAAATTATTTATTTTCATTTCTCTTTGAAAGGGGAAGAGAGAGAGAGAGAGAGAGAGAGACCCATCTTCCACCTGCTGGTTCACTCCGCAAATGCCCACGGCAGCTGGGACCAGGACTCCATGTGCATCTCCCACGTGGGTGGCAGGGACCCAGGTACTTGCGCCATCACCTGCTGCCTCCCAGGCTGCGCATTAGTGGGAAGCTGGATCAGAAGCAGAGGGGCCAGGCCTTCTGATACAGGACATGTATGTTCCGAGCTGTGCCAGACATCCACCCTAAGAGGCTTAACTTTCCCACTCCCAGCTTCTTAGTGCGCCAGCCAGTAGGAAGGGTTTCCAGACCAGATCAGCTCTCCTGGAAGCTGACAAAGTGCCGCCCCCCCCCCCCCAAGCACCCACTGCACTCCCTAACACCCCCCACCCCACCTTTGTGTGTCCCGATCCTGCAACCACACAGCTGGCAGGAGGCCCACAGCACCCCAAGGCACGGAGCCCCCAGAGAGCTTCCAAGCCTGCCTGAGCCCTGCCTGAAAAATGTGGCTCATCTTCCTGCTGCAGCGGGGAGAAGGGAAGAGTTTAATTGGTTCTGACTGCAGGATTCAGATCATTGTTTTCCCGGGAGGTGTGTGTTGCAGGAAACAGTATCACCGCAGCCGGGTCCTTTCTAAACGGCTGACATGAATCAAGTTCTAGGATCGTTTGTAGTGGGAGAACCGGAGCGCGCTTTCGCACATTTAATTACCATATTTTGAAATTGTTAAATCACCGGTGACATTACAAAATGCTCTTGGTGAGCAGATAGAGAATGCACGCTCGCTGGAGGGGCACCAGCCAGGCGACTGTACCCCTGCTTCTTTCTTATCTACCTCCAAAGGGACCAATTCACAGAGATAATTGGACTTGATTGTTTTTAATTACATTGTAAACATCTCTCTCTCTCTCTCTCTCTCTCTCTCGCTCTCGCTCTCGCTCTCGCTCTCGCTCTCCCACACACACACACACACACACACACACACACAAAGGTGAGTGCAAGTCAGTTGGTAATAAAAATGCAGGCCCAGGTTCCTCTTGGATGACGGATGAAATGAGTTTAATTTATTCTTGCTGTGTAGTGAGCACGGACGCTTAAAGCTGCAAACAACTGAATTCGGTGAGCAGACCTTGCTTAAAAACGGGCTCAGGGAGCTGCAGGGCACAGAACTCAAATAATGCACAGGGCGTATGCCTGGGGACGCATCCCTGTAGGAGTTGGCGGAGCAGCGATGCCAAGGTCGGTCCCTGTGTTTTTCTCTATCTGGCTGGACCGATCTGCTGAGAGGTTCCACAGCTAACGCCTTCAGTCCCTCACATTCCATAAGTGCTTCATTCATCAGAAAGATATAAAAGTGGGGAAAATGCATTCGGTGTTGAAAGATGGACCGCCTGCCACATTGCTTTCAAATGCAAGTGAATCCCAATGGCCAAGTTCAATTCCAAATTCTCCCCCGTTAATCAATCACCAGCAGTCACGGTTGGGCAGCCGGTACCTGGCTTTCCCAGTGTGCGACTGAGTTGCCGGAGTCGCTGTGCCTGGGCTCACTTCTGGAGTTGGTAAAGGCTTCCCCTGTGGGGCAGGAACCAGCCACTTGCTTTAGGGGATACAGCCGTGGGGCCCAAGAGACTGCGATTTTTTTTTTAACTGGAGGAGTTAGAGAGAGAGAGAGAGAGAGAGAGATCTTCCTTTTCCATTGGTTCACCTCCCAAATGCACTGGTCCAAAGCCAGGAGCCAGGTGCTTCCTCCTGGTCTCCCATGGGGTGCAGGGCCCAAGGACCTGGGCCATCCTCCACTGCACTCCTGGGCCACAGCAGAGAGCTTGATTGGAAGAGGAGCAACCGGGAGAGAACCAGCGCCCCAACTGGGACTAGAACCCGGGGTGCTGGCGCCACAGGCAGAGGATTAGCCTAGTGAGCCGGGGCGCCGGCACTAAGCTTAGCACTTCCACAGCTTTTCCTGGCCTGGAAATGCATGTAACGAGTGCCCAGCCCTCCCTTGGTTTTATTCTTTGTGTTAATGCCTTTTTTCTTTTTAAATATTTATTTATTTACTTGAAAGGTAGAGTTACAGAGAGAGAGAGAGAGGGAGAATCTTCCATCCACCAGTTCACTCCCCAAATGGCCACAACAGTCAGGGCTGGCCCAGGCTGAAGCCAGGAGTCAGGATCCTGGTAGTCAGAGACCATGTCACTGTTGCTCTACCACAAGGCGGGTGGAAGTCACTCCTGGGGCTGCGAGGGGCCTGGGAGGAGAGGCTGACCCCTGCTAGGGATGACAGCACTGGGAACTGGGATGGAGGTCCAGTTACAGACGCTCAAGCCAGCAGTGATCAGGGTGGGCACGGAACGTGCAGGCTGCAGAGAGGAACCAGTTCAGCCTGGCACCGGGTGGCCTGGCCCCCAGCACCTTCCCACCAAGCATCATGGGGCTTGACTCAGGTTTGGGCAGAGAAAGGGGGTAGACAAGGAGTAAAGGTCATCGTAAGAAGTTGAAGGCGACCACCGAGTTTGGGTACTAATAAGAAACCATGTCCCTGTTGAAGGGGTGGGCTGAGCCTCCTGCAGTTGGGATTCCTAGGAATGGCATTTCTATGGGTGGTGGCCACGTGAGGGTGAGCAGGTGGACCACTGGACACGTGGGAGGGAGTTTGTGCAGGGGAGGGAGCCAGGGGCCGCTCTCTGTCCAGGGGCAGAGCAGGGCAGACGGCCAGTTAAGGTGTGGCCCCAGCCTGAGAGGTGACTGTCATTTCCAACCACGGTCCCTGCACAGCACACACTCAGGATGGCGTGGCTGGAAAAACCATTGTTTCACAAGTGTTGGCTTAAAGGGGAGAAATAAGATAGTTCATGAATAAGATAGCTCATATGGGGAGGGGTTTATTTATTTGAAAAGCAGAGAGAGACAAAGAGAGAGATGGAGCTTCCGTCCTCTGGTTCATTCCCGAATGCCCACAACAACCGAGGCTGGGCCAGGCTGAAACCAGGAGCCTGGAGCTCCACACGAGTCATCCCACGTGGGTGGCAGGGCCCAAGCACTTGTACCATCGTCCGCTGGCTTCCCAGGAGCGTCAGCAGGGAGCTGGATCAGAAGTAGAGCGGCAGGGCCTCTAACCGGCCCTCTGATACTGAGATGCCGGTGCCATGGGCAGCAGCTTCGCCCACTGCGCCGCACTTGTGTGCTTCAGGTTCCAGACTTTGCCGGGCTCGCCCATCTTTTCTGCTTTCTGCTGTGTCTTCCGGAAGAATCGCTCATTTCGGACGTCTTCTCACAGCTACTGATGAGCTTGATGGGAAGTGCCGGGGACACGGAAGGGCTTGCTGCTGCAGGTCATGGGCAGGTGTCACTTCGGAGTGTGCAAGGCTTAGTCCAGACCTCAAGGAGCCTGACACACCCCCAGAAAGGGAGCACCCCGCCTCCTTTCCTGCGGTGAGGCCGAATCCCACACCCCTGTCACTTCCACTCCCTCCCTGCTTTGCCAGCGACGGACGTGCGGTGGTTTCTTCCTCACCCCAAAGAGCACCCTTGCTGGCTTGGCCCCGGGCTGTGCTGAACGTGTTTTTCGGCTCCTCGTACCACTAGGGGACCTTTCGCGACTTCTAACTGAACCACGTACAGTGCAGATGGCCCCGGTCCGACACCTTCTCCTCATTCCCTGGCACAGCACGCAGCTCGGGCCACAGCTTCGGGACCGCCTCTCGCAACTCCACTCTGCAGCAAACCGCTCGGTGCTCGGGCTCCCAGCTTTCTCTTCCGGGACTGTCAACAAGGAAGAGAGCTGGGAAGGATCACTGTATTCCTAAATTTGTATTTGTGAAGAAGTTTGTATACCTTAAATAGGAGGTTTCTGGGTTAAAATAAATAAATAAATTTATTTAAACCCAAGGAGGCCTGTTAGTACCCAGTGCAGTAGTTTTTTTTTTTTTTCTTTTTAAGATTTATTTTATTTGAAAGTCACAGCTACAAAGAGAGAGGAGAGGCAGAGAGAAAGAGAGGTCTTCCATCCACTGGTTCACTCCCTAGATGGCAGCAATGGCCAGAGCTGAACTGATCTGAAGCCAGGAGCCAGGAGCTTCTTCTGGTTCTCCCATGCAGGCGCAGGGGCCCAAGGACTTGGGCCATCTTCTACTGCTTTCCCAGGCCATAGCAGGGAGCTGGATCAGAAGTGCAGCAGCCGGGACTAGAACAGCACCCATATGGGATGCCGGTGCTTCAGGCCAGGGCATTAACCTGCTGTGCCGCAGCGCCGGCCTCAAGCAGTGGGTTTGTGATGGGGCCATGTCCCTGAGGGTAACTGGACAGAAATCTGCGATGAATGCCACACACTCGAGTCTAATGTGCTAATTGTCGAAGTCTGCCCTGTTCAACAAGAAAGGCCTCGGAGTTAGAGCCCTCTGCTACCCGTGGTTATTACGTGCGTGTAGGATGAGGATCGTGTTTGAGGCAGTCTTTCAGGACGCCGATGGAAATCAAAGCCAGATGAGTTCATCCAGCTGTTGGTTACTACCCGCCAGGTCCCTCCTCCCCGGGCGCCTTTTGTTATCATTGCAAAATCTGTTCTCCTGTGGATGTGCACACAGAGGAGAACCCCGTAGCTGTGGAAGCTCCAGGCGACCCATCAGTGGACATCTTAAAGAACCCTCCTCAGAGCAGGCTGGCGCATGGAGCTGGTGGTGTGTGGTCCTCCATCTGCGCACGGGCACCAGGGTGGCGCACGGAGCTGGTGGTGTGTGGTCCTCCGCCTGCACACGGGCACCGGGCTGGCGCACGGAGCTGGTGGCGTGTGGTCCTCCGCCTGCACACGGGCACCAGGCTGGCGCACGGAGCTGGTGGTGTGTGGTCCTCCGCCTGCACACGGGTACCAGGGTGGCGCACGGAGCTGGTGGTGTGTGGTCCTCTGCCTGCACACGGGCACCGGGCTGGCACACGGAGCTGGCGGCATGTGGTCCTCTGCCCGCGCACGGGCACCAGACTGGCCCATGGACCGTGTGTTGACTGGAGAAGAACCCAGAAGGGCTGCGATTGGCGCACATACATTCGTTTGGTGATTCGTGCTTGATGGAGCTGCTGGAGGAGGGGGCGGTGCTAAAACGGAGACAGGGGACCCTCGGGAAACTCACACAGGGGCTTAAGAACCAACCTAGGGTTGCCCAGGGGTGGCCTGACCAAGAGGCAGCATGGTGTAATGGAGGATTTTCTCATCACCGCGGTGCCGGGCGTGGGGCGTGGGAGGAGGCGGTGGTGGCCGCTGTTTGCTGTCATTGTGAATCTCTCCCTGGAGAGGTGACCCAAAGATCCAGGTCACTTGGAGGTCCCAGAGGCCATCTCTGACCCAGACCCGGCAGGCCTGGCGGACGGCAGGATGCCTTACAAGGAAGTGAGGCTGGGCGGGGGAACAGGAAGGAAGGGCTGGCACCCAGATAGTCAGAAACACCGGCCAGACACGGGCCGCTTAGCCAAGTGGAGAAGGGGTGCGGGTGGGAAGGGAGGCAGGGGACGCGGCTGGCCCCTTGTTCCGCAGACTGCATCTCTGTCGCAAGGTTTGGAAGCAACGAGAGATAGTTTCAGATCGCCAGCTCTCGACAAGTGAAACTTGGGAGAAACATTTCAAAACTCGGCGACTCCATGGGGTGAGCCCACGGGTGGGTGGGCAGCGGGGTTCCTTCGTGCCACCCAGAGCATAACAGGTACGGCACCAGAGGGCCTTCCTGCCGGCCACAGCATGCTGGCAGCTCCCGGCCTTGGTGACCCTTGGCTGGAGGTCACCTCCTCTTGCAGATTTGCAGGCAGGCGAGAAGGGGGGGGAGCTCATCTAGTCCCTGGCAGTGGGGACCCGCGGGCCCGAGTGACAGCCCACCAGGGCTAGGAAGGGGCGGGAAGGGGTGGGAAGCAGAAAGTCTACAGCCCTGCATTTGAAATTAGCGGTGCAGTACCAGGCAGCCTGCCTTATAAAACGAATTAGAACAGAGCAAATCCCAATAGGATGGACATTACTGGTAGGAAGACACACGCTCGTCTCGGTTTGGAGCACCTGTGCCTGGATGGACGTCCGGCTGTGTGTGTGTGGGTGGGCCGGCGGGCAGCAGGGGTCCAGGTGGCACAGGTGACACACTGCGGCGGGCCAGATGCCCGTTTCACCGCTGTGCCGACGTCTGTCCTAATGACGGCAGCACTGCTACAGCTGAGCCTGGCAAAGCCAGATTTTTAAACGAAAAGAAAAAATGCAGCCCCAACACGGCGATGGTGCAAAAGATAAGCGTTCTTCCTTCCTTCCCCTCACTGGAAGCCGCTGCCCACGAATTCCTACACGTGGACAAGCATCCGTACCGCCCTCCCTTTCTCTTTCCTTCTCAAAGAGCAAACGGGAGCTCATGTTGCACCGTTTCGCACCTTGCATCCCTCCCACCCCTCCCATAAGACACAGCTCAGCACCTGAGTGCTGCTTGGTTAGTTCACGTTGCAGCGTTGCATTCCACTTGGCGGGGGGGGCTGGTTAACGGCAGGCTTCTGGGGCCAGCTTTGATGACTTCTGCTTGTTATAAACAATGCTGTAGTGAACATCCTTGCAGGGGGCACTCATGCAGTAGGATCTGTAGTGTAGATCCTTGGGAGTGGAGCTCCTGGGCCAGGAAGATCTGTGTATTCGGTCAATTCTCTCCATTGAGGTTGCATCAAAATAGTAGCGGCGTTTTGTTGCCGGGACACCAAAGCCAGGTTCCCCCCTCTAATCCCAGCGCCCAGTGGGCCTCCTCACGCCACATCCTGACACGATGCTCCTACCTCCTCCTCTGCCCCGGCCACCATTTAAGAGAATAAACAGCTTCCAATGGACAGTTTAGACAAACTTTTCCTAGGTGTAAACCTTGTCTAAAGGCTTGGCTCAATGGACTACGACAAGTTTAGCTGCTTTGGTTCTGATTACCCTGGGATTTCCTAAAACCATGCCCTCACATACAACCCAGCCAGGGCTTTAGCGTGGCAACCCAGCACCTGTGTCTGAGCCCCCTGGCTCTCTTTCGTGGCCACGTTTCCGTGTAAGATGGCTCAGGCAGTGCCCAGACCAAGTTCATTGCTCTGTGTCTGGAAATGCCGGCACAGCACCTACAGTTCTTCCTGGAAATCAAGTTTACGTTTAACGAAAGAAGGTGAACTCTTTTTTGAGTAGTACTTAGTGGCTATTTGGCTGATCAAAAATATTACCTTTCATACTGCTAATAACTTGCAAATGTCATCAAGACATACTAAAACAGGTGGGTACCACCCTCCTATTGGAAGTGATTTTTGTACTGCTATGCTAACGGGGTAGGGCAACTTTGTAGACAGAAGCAAATCTGAAAGAGAAACCTGTTTTGCTTCCTATTCGAATTTGGGACAAGTCATCTTTCTACACCCCTTTTAGCTGTCACCTTTGGCTTCCCTCCAGGGAGAGTACGTTTTTTTCCCAGGGTCGAGCCACATGCTGAAATACCATCACACTTAAGAGCGTGGGAAATAGGCTATGTTCCTCATGCTAAACACAAATTTAAAATATGCCCGAAAAACTCTGGTTCTACATATACCCGAAAACCTGTGGTTCTAGATATACGTATTTTTTTTATCATGGGGGTAACCATAACCATGACCAAACATGATAGAATGAACAGTTCACCTCCAAAAGTGCCATTCCGGAAGAGGGAGAGTGAGTTGAAATACATGCCTTCCAGGCTGCGCCGTAAGCCGAGCTACGCTGCCCAGGGTCAGGGACGGCAGTGCAAAGCTGAAGCTAAAAACCTGTTCCACTCAATCCCAGTTCATCACTTTTTTCTCAGGCTCTTTGCGAAAGCGGGGCGGGGTGGGGGGTAGGGATTCTATAAAACAGGCATCTAACAACACGTGTCAACAGTCCGAAAGGGAGCTAACCAGCCCAAATCCGAGAATTCCAATAAATAAATGAGACCGAACGTTTCTTGCCCGCGATCCTGTCACTGGAGCCGCTGGGGAGGGGAGGGGAGGCGTGTGCAGCCGGAGAGCAGGTATGGTTATTTATGGCGTGCTGCTGACGACGGGGCTTTCCATATGAGGAGCAGCTCAGCGGAGGCCCCGGCAAACTCGGCTCGGAAGGCGTCCAGCGTGAGAGCGAGCGAGCGAGCGAGCGACAGAGAGGGAGAAAGCACGCGCAACACAAGGGGACATGAATAAACATGACAGGCAGTAAAACCATACAAATCTAAAATGCTGTAACTTTCAGAAAGAATTTAGGGCAAAAGAAAACACACACACACACACACACACACACACAAACCGAGTATTGTTGGCTTTGGGACAATTTTCCAAGAGGAAGATGCAGGTGCTGACTTTCAGACCAAGTCTGTTTCGCCACCTCCCTAGCTACATGCTGGGTTCTTCAGCGGAGGCCAAGTGACAGTTCTGTTAAGTGGGAGCTGACCGGGCCTGGGCTGTGGCCCAGGGGTAAAAGCCCCGGTCTGCAGTGCCGGCATCCTATATGGGCACAGGTTTGAGTCCCGGCTGCTCCACTTCCAATCTAGCTCTCTGCTATGGCCTGGGAAAGCAGTAGAAGATGGCCCAAGTCCTTGGGTCCCTGCATCTGCGTGGGAGACCTGGAAGAAGCTCCTGGCTCTTGGCTTTGGATCAGCCCAGCTCCGGCCATTGCTGCCATCTGGGGAGTGAATCAGCAGATGCAAGACCTCTCTCTCTCTGCCTCTGCCTCTCTCTAACTCTGCCTTTCAAATAAATAAATAAATCTTAAACAAGAGAGAGAGAGAGAGAGAGCTAGCTAGCTGACAAGGAGCACCTATTGTGCACCACACCAGGTCAGGCCCTCTAGTGTGGAGAGTAGGCAAGTCTGCCCCCAGCTCCTGGGCAGGGCAGTGGGTGCCATGGCGACAGGCCAGGGAATGGGGCAACACCACGAGGAGGGGATGGAACCTGCGGCAGGGAGTCTCTCAAGGCCACACCGCACCCCAGAGCACTTCATTCTTGGGGTCAGGTGGACAGGTGAGTGCTGAGTTGGTATCAGTTTCACCCCCAAGGCAGGCTCTGTGCCATCCCCCAAGTTACTCGGGCTACGTCATTCCCTCGTCTTCCTGGGAGCCACTGTGGGGTGGCACTGCGAGGTGGCTGTTCCCACAGTGATGCAGGGGTGTCTGGAAACGAATTCCACACCCGTGGGGGGCACCCCAAGCCAAGAGGTTCCTTACAGTGGAGTGTGGACCCCCTTCGTGCTCTGAGCCTTCCAAGAGCCGCCTGCATCGAGCAAGGGCACTGAGGCTCTGAAATGCATTTGGCAAAGGGGATCCAGCGGACTGCCCACCCTGAGCTCACCACGTTCCCCTGTCCCTCTGCGCTTCTCCCCATTCCTCGCCCTCTGCTTCTTTCCAGCCAGCGACTGCCGATGGTGTCACTGGGACAGCAGGTGGCTCAGCACTGGCCACTGCCAAGGGCAGCTGTCCAGACTTCCTGTCCTGTCCCCACACCTCTGCCTCTGCCCGTCCCCCAGATCCACTTCCGTGGGCACGGCCAGCTGACCAGTAGCTCTGAAGTACTATTGAGCATTGGAGAATGAGCAGTCTGTGCATCCTTTCATTTTCTAAAAATAGATTTATTTCTTTATTTGAAAGTCAGAGTTACATAGAGAAGGAGAGAGAGAGAGAGAGAGAGGGGTCTTCCATCTGTTGGTTCACTCCCCAGATGGCTGCAATGGCCAGGGTTGAGCCAGGCTGAAGCCAGGAGCCAGGAGCTTCTTCTGGGTCTCCCACGTGGGTGCAGGGGCCCAAGGACTTGGGCCATTATGTGCTGGTTTTCCCCGGCCATCAGCAGGGAGCTGGCTCAGAAGAGGAGTAGCTGGGACATGAACCTGTACTTTCCTTTCATAGTTCGATTTCAAATGTCATGGTGTGACTTCCAGCAGTATTCTTGGTGGGTCTTATTTTTGCAATAAATTGGAAACCAATATCTCAGAAAGCAAACTAGGAACCACACTGAGTGGTACGGTTATTTCATTGCTAACCACAGAGCTTTGCAAATGTCAAATGGCAGAGGTCTGCTCTGTGAGGTGGGCAGAGTGTGGTCCATCGGGAAGATGCTGGCAAAATCTTTAGAGACTGGCCACGTGCATGCAGGGTGCTTTCTCTAAAGCCAGGGGTCCCAGAGCAAGGACAGGAGTGCTCAGCCTACCCCTCCTGAGACGTCCACTTTGTAGCTGGGATGCCCAGAGACTTCCGCAGGCAACTTTTGTGACTCAAGGTGGTTTCCCAGGAATTTAGGCAAGGATCATTTACTCTCAACTCAAAGAGAGCCTGGGCTTGAAAGGCGCAGGGGTGCCCAGGACTGATCAGCTATGACAACCCTCTGCACCTGCACATCTGGACTGGAATCTCTCGGGTTCACCTTCCAGGTTGCAAATTTTCTGGCCCCAAAGACTTGAAAATACTTTTTTGTTAACCAAGAAAGCATTTTTTTAATAGATGAAAGCACTGAAAATTTTTATGATTTTCATATGAACACTACAGCCCTAAGACTTGCCAACAGTTGTGTAAGGGATGTGCATTTAAGAAGAAAACAGCAAAGTTACCAAGGCGGGAGAGGGGGGATTTAAGTCCAGAACATACATTTTTTTAAGTTATGGTCGATGACAACTTTATTATAAAAACACCGCCCTATGGCACATAAGAACTAACTCAGAGGATTTAATATATGCCGATATTTACCGTCTAACTTGATACTGTGGTTGGAACTGAAATGGTTTCGTCTCCTGGAGATTTTCCCATTCGTTGTTCTACGGGAGCGGAACACATGTGAACGAGCGGACACACGCGGGAGCGCGCGCACCTGTAGAACTGCTTCCCATCCTCTACGCGCCAGTCTGCAAATGCTATCTTTTTATTCATCCTCAATTAACGTCCAAGGCATTAAGCGTTGATACGCAGAGTTGTAAAATAAAGAGAGCCTGCGGTTCGAAATGTGCATTAAGGATGTATATTTTATTTCATAAGAAAATAAAACTGTGTACAAAACGGATCACCTCTGTCCGCCCCGCTGCCGATCCCGACTTGTCTGGGTTTCCCTCCTTAGGGAGCCGGGAGCTCGCGGGCACTGCATTGCGCCGCGTCGCTGGAGAGCTGCATCACGCCCTGCTGCGCGGACGCCTGCAGAATCGCCCAGAGCCTGGCAGGGTCCTGGCAGTTGTGCTGGCGCGCCCAGTGCACGAGCAGCTCCTCCCTCCGCCCCAGCGTCTGGGCGCACAGGACGCAGTGGAAGCCCGCGCGAGACCACAGCACAACAGAGTGGGGGCCGGCACCCTCCGGGCCCCGAGGGTCCGCCTCTGGCTCCTGCGTCCCCTCCTTTCCCACGAGGGTTTCCGCCCCGAGCGGATGATGCGGGTAGAGCTGCCCGTTGAGTTTCGGACAGGCGCGCAGGTCTTCCCCGGCCAGCTGCGTCCTCTGGGGCCCCGGCGTCCAGTCGGGAGTGGCCTGCTGTTTGGCCGGTTCTTCTGCGGCCCCTTTGCCTCCGGCCACGAGCCCCTCTTGGAGCCTGCCCTGAATTTCCTCTCCGTGAACATAAAGTAAATGAAACTTTATGTCGGCGAAAGACTGGGCGGTGACCTGACAACGGCCGCACTTGATCTGTAATCTGACCTCCTCGGCCTGGTTCAGAAGGAAGTCTTCTTCCAGGCTGGACTTGCCCTCCCTGCAAAGGGCAGAAACGGTCCAGGTGAGAGCTCGCTGGAAAACCCGGCTGGGAGGCTCCAGCTCCCTGTGGTTACCCTGGCAATGGTGTCGTCACGGGGTGCTGCAAGAGCACTTGGTGCCGCAAAGGTGACCGCCCCCTGTCCCCACCCGCCAGCGGCGGCACCCGATGCAGCTTGGACGTTCTACGCAGAAGTCAACATCTAACTCCTGGAGAACAGGTGAGAAGTGAGATTTCCTTGGACAAACACAATAGAGAAAAGCACAGGAGGGAACCAGTGTTGTGGTGCAGCAGGCTGAGCCACTGCCTACAGTGCTGGCATCCCACAGGGGCGCCGGTTCGAGTCCCGGCTGCTCCACTTTAGATCCAGCTCTGGGCTAAGGCGCCTGGGACAGCAGCAGAGGATGGCCCATGTGCTTGGGCCCCTGCACCCACGGTGTCAGCCAGGCTCAGACCCAGCCATTGCAGGCATTTGGGGAGTGAATCGGTGGATAGAAACGCACACACACTCTCTCTCTTGCTGTCTCTCCCTCTTCAATAAATACTGAAGTCTTTTTTTTTTTTTTTTTAAAGCACAGTAGTTTCAAAGAGAACAAAGTGCTGAAGAAGAGGTAAAAACTATTGAAAAGCAGGCGAGGATCCCTTATGATCATCAAATGTGACAGAGGAAGCCCAAAAATGACACAGCAAGTATTTAGGGCAGTGGTGGGGAACCAGTGTTTTTTTTTTTTTTTTTTTTTTTTTTTTTGCCAAGAGCTATCTGGATATTGAGAACTTCATTCACGGGCCATTACAAAATGACCAAGGTAGAAATGAGCTTAGAAATGTAGATTTCCTGAATGGCAAGTCCTTGGCAGGCCCAGACCAAATGATTTCTCAGGCCTTATATGGCCCACCGGCCCGGGGCTGCCCACCTGGTTTAGAGAAACTGGGAGTGCTGAGAGCTGTACTGCGCGGAGAACCTCAAGTGTGGTCCTCAGGTGCCTGCGGGAAGCGCCTGCAAGGAAGCTCCCGTCAGCCATCAGGGTGGCGATCGGATGCTCACAGCCCAGCCTGGGGGCCTCTCTGCCCACCCTGCTAGGAAGCGGAGCCTGCAAACAGCCACGGCCCATGGAGAAGAGGGCCTGGCCTGGCGGGGAGTACAGAGGATAGCTCTGGGATCTGCTCTGAGACCCCTGTCACATGGTGGGTGGGGCACGTGAAGCTGTTTAGATGTAATTCTGTGGATGCGATTGGGTGGGTGGGGAGGGGAAGATCACTTGTAAACCATTAGGAAATAGCCACAATAATATACAGCCTCATTTTCAGATGGAAGCATACTCCCCGTCACCCAACTGCCCCAGCACAGTGTAAAGTTTATTTGTTAAATATCTTATCTATTGTTTATTAGAGAGACAGTGGGGGTGGGAGGAGAGAGCGAGCGAGAGAAAGAGCAAGCGCTTCCATCCACGGGTGCACTCCCCACATGCCCATAGGAGCTGGGACTTGGCCAGGCTGACGCTGAGGCCCAGAAACTCAACCTGGGTCTTGCATGCAGGTGCAGGGACCCAATTTCTTGAGCCACCCACTGCACCTCCCAGGGTCTGAATTGACAGGAGGCTGGAACTAGGAGCCAGAGCCAGACACTGAACCTGGGGCCTCTGACACAGGTCGCAGGCATGCTAACTGCTAGGCCACACACCGTTCCCACACCTTAAAATGGCACTTACGCCCTGGCTTACGTGGGTAGAATAATTAAACATTACGAGTGACCAGAGAGCAAAGAGGAGTGAAGTCATTCTTCCCAGAGCCACGGGCATTAGGCAGCTACCTTACAAGATTCTCATCTTCTACAAACGCTTCTTCCCGAACCTCAGGTCTCACCCTCCCGCCCCAGCCAAAGCACTCTCCTCGCTCACCTGTCGGGCGATGCCGCCCTCCCGCGTACACCGGCGTCCCGGGCTCTGCTCTTGGCCGCAGTTCCGGGCTGGGGCTCACTGGGGGCGGGCTCGGTGCTGATCACGACCCTGTGCACCTCCTTGAGGTGCCCCAAGTAGACCCGCACGTGGCCGAACACTTTGGCGCAAAACTCACAGCACACGAGCTTCTTCGGACGGCTCTCGGCGTGCTGAAGCTTCATATGTGTGCTCAGGCTGCCCGCGCGGACGTAGGCCTTACGACACACGCGGCAGCTGTAGGGCCGCGTGTCCGGGTGCGTGCTCATGTGGTCGCGAAGGTGCTGTTTGAACTGGAAGTGGCGGCTGCACACGTGGCACCGGTGCCAAGGCTTCTTCAGGCCACAGAAGCCATTGCGCAGCCCCGGGCCGGGCTTCGGGGAGGGGCCCCGGTCCTGCTTGCAGCCGAGACATTTGGCAAGGGGGCAAAGGTCTTGCCCGGGGCTGCTGGGGGTCTGAGATGGCAGCAGGGCAACAGAAGCAGCCAGGGGGGCCAGGGTGGGCACGGCGAGGACAGGTTTGGGCATGATGCTCCGGTATTTTTTCACAGCTCCGGGCTTCTGGTCTCTGGATTCCTGGGGGGTGTGCTTAACTCTCTCCTTGGCATCTCTGCACTTGCTCACAAGGCCTTTGCGCCGCTTCCCCTGAAATGCCAGAACGTCGTCTGGCGCCTTTCGCTTTTTGGCTCTTCCCTTTGCTGCCCTGCCGTTCAGTCTGGTTTTGTGGCTGACGTCCGGTTTGGTGGCTGGACAAAAGGCTCTCTCACAGGGGCTCAGCCTGGATGCCTGGGGGCCAGGGGTCTTGCCGACCGCCATTTGGGCGGCTGCACCGGAGCCTTCTGGGATGGAAGCTGGCTGCTCACAGCTGGCCCCGGGCCTTGGGAAAGGACACTCTGCAGGGCTTGCCTCCGAGGCCAGTTTGAAGACCTCTGCTGTCCTCGCTCTTGAGATGGGCAGCTTGCCCCTGGGCACTGAGATCCATTGCACGGCACTGCCCAGCACGGCAGGCGCTGGACTGGCCACGGCTTTTGCAAGATCACCCGGCGCTTTGTGTTTGTCACTGGTGACGGCAGGAGCTTTGGCGGATGCCTTCCTGCTCGCAAAGTTTGTTTTCCTTGGGGTCTTGCTGAGGCCCTGCTCGGCAGTGGGCCCCGCCGGAGAGGAGAGGGCTGGGGTGCCGGGATGCTTGCTGGTCCCTGGAGGTCTGGAGTGGCTACGGCTGCCCCTATTGGTCGGCGTGGCTGCGCCAATGCTGCCGGCTGGGGCTTGGTGTGGTGAAGCCGCCTGCTCCGGTGGACTGGGCTGGTGTGGCAGCTCGGGATTCTGGGCAGGTGGGGACGGCGACCTCTGAGGACAGGTCTGGGTCTTGCCCCAGGCGCCCTCAGGAGAGCTGGGGAGGGGCCTCCTGCTGCAGCCTTTGTTGCTCCCTGGGGACTGATACCGCGGGATGGGCAGCTTCAGGTTCCCAGGCAGCCTGGCTTTCTGCACTGGCTGAGCCGCAGCGACGTGGGGCAAGGCGACGAGCGAAAACGTCCCCTCTTGGCCAGCCACCTGCATCAGGGCATAGTTCTGGGCGGGCAGCCCCAGCGGCCTGGCGGTGCCGGCCGGCCCCTGCCCCGCCTGATCTGAGAGCGCTGGCGGCTGGCACGGCAGCACCCGGGGTGGTAGGACACGGGGCACAATTTTTGGGGCGATCGTCCTGAACTGCCTCTTGCTCTTCCATCCTTTCCCGCTGTGTGCAGGCCCAGAAGGGGTGCTGGATTCACCTGCAATGACGCAGACCGGTTACTGTGGGGGTGCGGGGTCCCCTTCCCGCCACTGGGAGTTCAGATCATGTCTGGTTTGTGCACCCTCCTGGGGTGCTCCTGTCTCTACTGACCACTTCCCCTAACCACATGTTGATGGGCGTCTTTGCCACTAACTACCGAGCTCGCTGGGAGCTGGGTTCTGGTCCTGCTGCTGACCGGATTCCGACTCATCCCCACAAGCCGGGCAGCCCTGCCTCCTGCCCCGTCTCCCTGTGGCACGGCCTGCTGCACACTTTACATGCACACCCTGCCTTCCCTATTAAACCTAAGCTCCAGGAGTGCGGAGGGCAGGCGCGATTCATCTTGGTGGCTCTCACTGTGTCTCCTGCATGAAACAAATGTTTCTTGTAGCAGACTTGTTTGTCATTCAGTTTGGGGGTGGGGTGGGGGGCACCGTGTGACCCAGTGGCTGTGCGATCTGTTCTGCACCGCCATGGGAGTTCCAGGCTGAATGCGCGCTTTGTGGCTGTTTCCCTGTGGGACTTGTGAATTTCTTCTCACACCTTTCAATCTGTTTATGTGAGCTTTCGCAATTAAATCGCCACTGTTTAAAAGGCTGATGTGACACCTTAAAAAATGTTGAGCGGAGAGACACAAAGTGATAAATAGAGATTTGGAGACAAAACAAGAAATACAGGAATCAAACAGAGAGCGCCTTCCGGGATACTGATTGGAACAATTCTAACTAACAGAGTAACACCTCCTTCTCTCCAGATTAATTAGCCTGGCCCGAGACCAATTACTACTGGCTTAGGAGAACAATTAGGGAACGGCTCCTCGCCCTGCTCCCAAGGGCTGAGCCATATCTTTCATTCCGAGGGTGCAGGGCGGCTCATCAGTAAGCGCCTCCTTCCACGGAGATCTCACCTCAGCTCCTCATTGCTAGGCACCCAGGCTACCCTGGGGGGGGCTTTGCTCCCACCAGCCCCCTCCTGAAACATCTGGGGCCAGATGTGTGTTGCAACTCACACTTGTAAATTTCAGAAAGCCAGTAAGATGCGTGTACACCTAATGTTAGGTGATACCCAACAGAATCTGCAAGGCACCCGTAATGAAGCCTCTTACCACGGCTGCAGCAACATTGTGTGGGTATTTACAAGCGGGGCAAATAAAAGGTTCTCACACAGTTTTATTGTAGTTCGCGTTTCTGCCTCTGAAAGAGGCTGGTACCCACGTTTTGATAACATTTTCTGTTTTCAGAAAATTTGGGTGCTGTGCTTAGGGACGGAAGAGCTATCTGCTGGGGCGGGCATCGTGCTACAGAAGGTGAAGTTGCCTCCTGCAAAGCTGGCACCCCATTATTGGAGTGCTGGTTTGGGCCGGATCTAGCTTCCGATCCAGCGCCCTGCTGATGTGCCTGGGAAAGCAGAGGAAGACGGCCCAGGAGTTTGGGCCCTTGCCACACACGTGGGAGACCAGGATGGAGTTCCGAGCTCCTGGCTTTGGGCTGACCCAGCCCTGGGCCCTGGCTGTTGAGGCTATTTGGGAAGTGAACCAGGCAATAGAAGATCTCTCTCTCTCTCTGTCTCTCTCTGTCTCTCTCTTTGTATCACTCTGCTTTCAAATCAATCAATCTTAAGAGAGAGAGAGAGATAGAGAGAACTATTTTTTCTTGGATACCAGGAATACAAATCTAGTGAAACTGACAAAAACTTAAATCAACCTTGATTTCAATGCCTACAGCTGGTAAACTAGTAACTCTTGCAGGAGGCTGATTCTTTCAGCAACACTAACAGTTCCTAAATAAGTGGCAGAGCAGGGTGAGCTGAAACACCTGCTCGCCAACCAGTCTTGGAAAGCCGTCAGTGCTCGGTGAGGCAAAGGTGGATTTGGGGAATCCTTCCACGCAGTGGCTCGCCTGAGGGGAGGACACAGAGGCACTGGTGCTGTGGGCTGGGGAAGACAGGGAGGGGTAATCCTGGCTCCTGCCGTTTTCCCTCTTCATTCTTCTACCAGGGAGCTCAGGGGTAAACGCACCGGTCAGCAGCGTCCCAGGAGTCACCTCGTGGGACCGCAGTGCGTGCCTCTTCCTGCTATGGAGCTTGAACTATTTCCGGTCTGCCCTTATGGCTGGAACCTGTAACAGTTTTTCACTGCTCAGCCACTTTCTCATCTCTTTTGGAGGAAGAACTGAAGTGAGTTGTTAACAGAGCCATCGAGTAAGAGTGAGGAGAATTTGCAGAATTAACCTAAAATTAATGATTAGCTTTTGGTCACCTATTAGCTAAGCAGGTTACTAATAAGGGTCTTTGCATAGCATGAGTAAAGGCGAGAAAAGACACTGGGGGCATTCTAGTGTCTTTTTAAGTTTTTAAAAAAGATTTATTTGATTAGAGTGACACAGAGAGGGAGACACACAGTGTGTGTGCGCACACACACACACTTGATCTTCCATCTGCTAGTTCACTCCCCAGATGGCCGCAACAGCTCGGGCTAGGCCCGGTGAGAACTCCATCTGGGTCTCCCATGTGGGTAGCAGGGACCCAGGTACTTGGGCCATCATCCACTGCTTCCCAGGCACGTTAGCAGGAAGCTGGACTGGAAACAGAGCAGCCCCGACTTGAACTGTCCCTCCTGTATGGGATGCTGGTACCGCAACCATGGTCCCCATTTCTAGCTCTCAGTATTTACTGAGAAAAAAAAAAAACCCACATAGCGAGAAGAGCCAGGGCTACAGCTGTCTTTGATCAGTCACAACCCCTCTTGAAACATGTGGCAGGCCATGTGCCACAGCTCACTCGACAGCTCACACGTGATGGCCACATGTGATGGCCCCGTGCCCTCAGAGGAAGAGCCAGAGCCCTCGCAGTGACCTGCAATCAATGGCTGTGTGCCACTGGGCTCCGGGGGACGTGGGACTTGGTTCTCTAATTCACTACCTGCCAGTTGCGGGAGCCTCTTTGCTGTTCTTTAAACATGCCGGGCACACGCCTCCGCAGAGCTCTGTGCCGGCTGCTCCCAGGGCCCAGAACACCCTTCCCACACTAAATCCCCAGCTCTTGCGGGAATCTTCCCGGGAGCGCCTCTCCGACCACTGCACTGAAACCCCAGCCCCCTTGCGAACCCACGCCCTGCTCCCTCTTCCTGCTGTAGCTTTCTCTGCAACGTCTGCACACGCTCATGGTCTGTTTTCCCGTGCTGGACTGCATTCGCCTGTTTTCAGGGCCTGGGAACAGAGTCCAGGGCGTGGCAGGGATTCGGTTAGTATTTGCTGAGTTTGTTAGGTGGTGAGAAAACGATCCAGGAGGTAGCTAGTGTATGCACAGGGTATCCCTAAACCTCGCCTCTCTGCAAACCATTCCCCTGCAAATCATTCAGTGGCAGGGTAAGCAAGGAGCTGGTGCCGGTGATGGAACCCTTGGGGAGAGGGCACGGGCCAAGCAGTAGGAGAACAGTAAGTCGTGCCGCTGGGGAACAGACAGCAACGCGGGCACGGGTGCACCACGAAGGAGAAAGTGCTGCAAAGATGGTGTGGCCATCCAAGGAGGGGGGAGTAGGAGGATCCCAGCGAGGACAGCCAGGAGCATCGGCAGGTGGGTGTCGCTCCCCGTCTTCATGGGGGAACGACACTAAGCCCTGCCTAGGCTTCATATCCGAGTCACGGCACCATTATGTCGCTCCCCCTCTTCGTGGAGGAGCAACACAGGACCCTGCGCTGTTCTTTCGTCTGCTCGGCCCTCCCCAGGTTTGCTGCTGGTTCTTCCCGGGTTGGCTACTATCCCTTCCACCTCCGTGGAAGGGCAGTTCCCCCTGGCCGCATTCCCCACTTCCGCAGGGGAGCGGCACACCGCCGGCCGGCCCTCTCGGGGGCTGCACGGGTTCCCTTAGATGTTCCCCATAGATGTTCCCGGTGCATGCCGTCTCTCTCCTCCTTTATAGTCCTCCTCCGCCAATCCTAACTCGGCTGCCCACACGCCGAGTACGCTGCTCTCCAATCAGGAGCAAGTCCTACAGTCCATCAGCTGAACTGGAGGCAGCTGTGCGGAAGCTGTTTACTTCTCTCCCAACGCCACATTGTGGGAGAGCAGATGCATAGAATAAGTCTTAATTCGAGTAACTTAGTCTAGTCCGGATTGCTCCCCACAGGTGGGAACCGAAGACCTCGGAGGCGGGCAGTGGCAGAAGCAACGGGGTCAGAAGACCCCCTGAAGCCATCGGCGGGGCTTTGGATTACCCAGCACTAGAGAGCAAGGTGCAGAGGGAGCCGCCCCGCCCGGACACGACAGCCTGACCGCTCAGCTTCCCCCAAGCTCCCCGCAGGGTGGACAAGTGGATGCTGGGGCAGAAATCCCTATCAGGAATCACCTGCTGCCTCCCATCCACAGGGAGACCTGGATGTAGCTCCTGGCTCCTGGCTTCAGCCTGGCCCAGCCCTGGCTGTTGCGGCCATCTAGGGATTGAACCAGCAGATGAAAGATGTCTTTTCTCTCTCTCTTCTCTCCTCTCTCTCTGTCTCTCTGTCTCTCTCTTGGTCACTCTGCCTTTCAAATAAATAAAATAAGCTTACAAAAAAAAAAAATCACACAGCAGCAGTCTCAAGCTAGTCACAAAGACCGGGCGGCACAGAGCTGTGACTTTACTGGGTAACTGGAGCCTACCGACGCCGGTCTGTCTCCTGGGGAACCACACACACAGGGCAAAGGTCACTGGTAAGGTGGGGACTCTCCAAGATGTGAGAGTCACTGGACACTATCCCTTGGGTTAGAAGAGGACTTGGCCATGCTCTGCTGTTTTCCCAGGTGCATTAGCAGGGAGCTGGATTGGAAGTGGAACAGCCAGGAAATCCAACCTGTGCCGGTGTCACAGGTGGTGGCTTAACCCGCTGTGCCCCAGTGACGGTCCCCACTGAGTCAGTTTTTAAAAGCTGCATCTTTCGGGGGTGTTTGTGATGAGAATTTGTCTAATGCCAGTGTGGAAACAGACACACGGAGGGTGGCTCATGTCTGTTGTTTTCCTTGATGACTTTAATGCCAGGACTTGCCAACAATGAGGGATGCTATCCTGTGACCAACAGGCCATGCGCGACTACCTCCCGAAGCCAGGCACCAAGTACTACAGAGCTCATTACCTCCCAAGGCCAAGTGCGGAGCAGTCACGTCTTGACGAAAGCAGCAACCTGCAAGGGAGGTCAGCTGATTTAAAAAATATATATATAAAAAGTCGGGGCCGGCGCTGTGGTGCAGTGGGTTAAAGCCCTGGCCTGAAGTGCCGGCATCCCATATGGGCACCAGTTCTAGTCCCAGCTGCTCCTCTTCCAATCCAGCTCTCTGCTATGGCCTGGGAAAGTAATAGAAGATGGCCCAAGTGCTTGGGCCCCTGCACCCACGTGGGAGACCTGGAAGAAGCTCCTGGCTCCTGGATTCAGATCGGCACAGCTCTAGCTGTTATGGCCATCTGGGGAGTGAACCAGCGGATGGAAGACCTCTCTCTAACTCTTTCAAATAAATAAAATAAAAATCTTAAACATATATATATAAATATATAAAGTCATCTAAGTGACAGGGGACCTTAGCGAAGCTGGCGGTGCCAGTGCAGCTTTTAAAACCCTCAAATACTAAGGTAAATATGACTTCTTGGCACCCCACCTGCCCCATGTGGTTTGTTCTACTATGCGTCTCCAAGGCCTTTTGCAAACGGTGTGATCTACAAACTCTCGCCTGCACCTACTTAATTACAGACCTTATGGAACTGGGCCCTAAATAATGAGAGCTGGAAGTTTCCACTGACATTCGTAATTTCTGAAAATCCTGTGAAATTGCCCATAACAGAGTTAAAGAGACTCAGAGGACTTGCAGGTTTTAAACGTGGACTTTTATGAACTGGAAACAAAACAAAACAAAACAAAACAAAAAGGCCGACAGCTCCGCAAAGCTCGTTTTGCAAAATAACTCAGCGAGGACACGTCCGTTTAGGACTTTAGACGAGGCTGTTCGTATGGTGGTAAGCATATAAGGATAACTACGTTTCCAGTGGGTGAGGAACCGATCTTGCCGCGGGTTAAAAGGAAACCAGGCGGCGCTCAGTCCTTAAACGGGCTAGGACTTGGGCCCGGCCTTTTAGCTGAAGCCTCACCCGAATCCTGCGAATACGGACGGTTATCCACCTTTTATAGGTTAGGAAGAACGCGGCTTCTGGGTGCCGCTCTGGTTTTCATCGTACTGAACCCCCCAAACCCCGATTTCAGTTTCCCTCGTGGCCATCTCTGTTCCCACGGGCTGGAGGCTTTTCCAAGGCTTCCAAGGCGGTGAAAACAAACGGGGTCAAACCCGGGAGCGGCCGGGGAGGAAGGGAATGCCTTGCAACACAAGGGGGTTGCAGCTTCCCTCTGCTACAAGGACCGTCAACACGTGTAGCCAACGTCTACCTTCTCCCCGAGCCAGGAGTGGGATCTGCAGCGAGTCAGGGGCGGGGACAAGCCGCTGGGTGCGGACGGCTGCACGTGCCCTGTCGGGCGTGTGGGCAATGGGCTCGTGCGTTCTGCTCCTAAGGCCTCGGGATGGTAAACAGCACTTCTAGGGCACACGTCTGCCTCCCAGGCGCAACACGTCTCACACCCGAATTCCAGGAAACGAGACAGTACGGGATCTTGCATCCTGGGTCCAGTTCTGCCCATTCTCCGAGGCACGCCTGTCCTGCTCAGCTGAACTCTTCTTCTCTCTCTCTCTCTGAACTCTTGGCCGAGCCCCCTCCCTCCCGCATCACCAGCAGCGACCTACGGGCCCCCTCCTCCCAGCACAGGCCCTGCGGAGTCAGCTTACCAAACGGGAAAGGGAACCTTCAACTTTCTGAGCAGTGAGGTTCTTTGTCAATACCGTTCCTTAAACATCATCCCGCTGAGAACATTCTCTGTGCAGAAAACCTCACATCCCCACACTAGCCTGAGTGGGGGGTTACTGTTAGGTCTGATTTACAGACCGAGCTTGCAAAGTTGGCCACAACAGCGCCGGAACTCATATCCTGCCTGTCTGTGGCCCCTCTCACCTCTGCCCGCTGACCGCAAGTCAGAATGGGTGGGTGTGGCCACTGTGACCGTCCTCCCTAGTGGGGTTTCAACTCCTGGCTCTGTTGTGGCTTCGGCAAGTTACTCCCTGTGCCTAAATGTCACCACCTGAGAAATGGGCGCAACGGATTCTAACCGCCTAGGCCACAGCAGGGCTCCATGGGAAGACACCCAGGAGGTGTCGGACGCCCAGCAGATCTGTCTCCCGCTTTCTCTCCCAGTGAGTGTGAGGGTCCCGAGCCAGCTCTGCCTGCCCAACCCTCATTTCCTGTTTGAGAGGTGAGGGGAAGGGAGGAGACGAGGCGGCTGCTTTTCCTCAACAGTGGCCATGGTGAAGCTGCACTTCTGGGCCTCACCCCCTCTGGCCCTGACATCCGACCTATCCCATCAGGCTCTCCTCTTCCCTGTCTCCCCCGACTCCTGCAACCCTGTGTGTCCCAGGTGAGTGAGAGTTGAGGTAGGAGCACTGCCAAAGACTGGCTTCACCTGGACTCCTTCCTACTACTTCTGTTTACAGCAAGTAGTGAGGCCAACAGCTGCTCTTAAACCTCCCAGGGAAGGCGGCAACTACCCTAGCAGGTGTTCAGAGTTCAGGGGCCCTGGGGGGACTGGCGCTGGGGCGAGGGCTATGGGCACTGGCCACGCCGCTGGAGGGCAGTGTGGCCATGGCCACAGATTTCTCCATTCTGGAGGGGAAATTTCGCAGGGGCTCCCTCAGCAGTTAGGAGAAGGACAACCAGAACCTTTAAGGCATCTGTGATGTACGCCAAGGATATCATTGAGAAATGAGTTTCAAGGGTGGGCTTTGGGCTTAGTGGTTAAGATGCCACATCCCAGATTTAGCGTGCCTGGGTCGGAGCCTCTGCTTCTAGCTCCCTGCTAATGCACACCCCAGGAGGGAAGCAGATGATGGCTCAAGTACCTGGGCCCCGGCCACCCGCATCGGAGACCCAGATGCAACTCCTGGCTCCTGGCTTTGGCCTGGCCCAGCCCCAGCCATTACGACCATTTGGGGAGTGAACCAGCAGATGGAAGATCTCTCTCTCTCTCTGCCTTTCAAATCAATCCATCAATCTTCAAAAACAAATTTAAACAAGAGCTGATGACCTTCCCAGGACACTAAGCAAGACAAAGGGACACTTCTGGAGGGCTGTATCCCATCCTCTGGTCATGCTTTTTTGTGGTCAACGTAACCAGAACTGTTCACATTCGGCTGAGTGGCACAGCTGTAATTCTGACTGGTAAGTGAGTTTCCGCATGGCAAAGGCGGCAGACCGTGTCATCGTCAAACTCCCACCAGAAACGGGTACCTGCGCACGCTGCCTTCCCTGGGGAGCTGGACGTCTGCCGAATCAGCCGTTCGTCAGCGGGCCCCGGGACCACGGAAGCATCTCCTGCAAAACAGCTCTCGTGAGCAAGTTCCAAACGGAGCCCTGCGTTTGAAACCGCGTCTCTCAATAGCAGCTGGGATGGGAACTGTCTGGGATGGCCAACAGGACGCCACTTGCAGAAGAACACCTTTCCCTCGGCAGGGTAAGCGCAAAGCCCAGGTTTCCACATCAGAATGTGCACTGGGTGGGGGCAGTTCAATGGGGGCACACGTGGGAGACTTGAGCGTCTCTTGCCTTCGGTCAGAGCACCGTGATCATGAAGCCGAAGTGGATACGATGACATTTCAACAGCAGTGCGGTGACAAGCGATAGGCTGGTATCACAAAGACATTGATTTTTATAGTCTAATTTTTTTAAAGATTTATTTATTTATTTGAAAGTGTTACACAGAGAGAGGAGAGGCAGAGAGAAAGAGAGTCTTCCATCCGCTGGTTCACTCCCCAGATGGCCACAATGGCTAGATCTACACTGATCTGAGGCTAGGAGCCAGGAGCTTCCTCCGGGTCCCCCACGTGGGTACAGGGGCCCAAGGACATGGGCCATCTTTTACTGCTTTCCCAGACCATAGCCGAGAGCTGGATTGGAAGTGGAGCAGCTGAGACTTGAACCGGTGCCCATATGGGATGCAGGCACTGTAGGCGGCGACCTTACCCGCTATGCCACAGTGCCAGCCCGAAGGGATCTCTCTCTCACTAACCTTTGCCAATCAGGGAGCAGAACTGTTAGGAAAGCAAGAAACCACGCCCCTCTCCCAACAGGAATGTGCAGCAGGGCCCCTGGAGACGCAGCTGAGGAGACCTACACAGGGTGAGTCGTGATGCTCTGGCTCTCCCTCGGTGTCCCGCTTTCTGTTACGGGGCTTCCGTGAGCAACCAAGTTGATACCAGAGTCTGACTTTTATAAAGCAACTACTGCCATCAATTTTATGACACTTTTTAGCACTGACAAGGTGTTTTTTTTTTTTTTAAATGAGCAAAAGTACAAAAACAAATCACTACTAAGGTATTTTATAATTTTAGAAATAATGTACATCTCGTGGATATTTCCTAATCTGAAACCACCTGCCTTACTGTGGGGAGCAATCCGGACTAGACTAAGTTACTCGAATTAAGACTTATTCTATGCATCTGCTCTCCCACAATATGGCGCTGGGAGAGAAGTAAACAGCTTCCGCACAGCTGCCTCCAGTTCAACCAATAAACTGTAGGACTTGCTCCTGATTGGAGAGCAGCGTACTCGGCGTGTGGGCAGCCGAGTTAGGATTGGCGGAGGAGGACTATAAAGGAGGAGAGAGACGGCATGCACCAGGAACATCTAAGGGAACCCGTGCAGCCCCCGAGAAAGCCGGCCGGCGGTGTGCCGCTCCCCTGCGGAAGTGGGGAATGCGGCCAGGGGGAACTGCCCTTCCACGGAGGTGGAAGGGATAGTAGCCAACCCGGGAAGAACCAGCAGCAAACCCGGGGAGGGCCGAGCAGACAGAACAGCGCAGGGTCCTGTGTCGTTCCCCCACGAAGACGGGGAGCGACATAATGGTGCCGTGACTCGGATATGAAGCCTAGGCAGGGTTTAGTGTCGTTCCTCCACGAAGAGGGGGAGCGACATAATGGTGCCGTGACTCGGATAGGAAACCTAGCTCGGATAGGAAACCTAGGACGGATAGCAAACTTAGGAGGGAAGAAACGGGAGGAAGTGGAAAATTACCGGAGAAAGAGACTAGCAAACAGCCTAGGGAAAAGCCGGACGAAAAGGGTGCCGGAAGAAGCTATTGAAAGCCTAGGCATAGACTCGGATACGGACTACGGGGGGAAGCTGGGAGAAATCTCTAAGGTCGAAAACGAGAAGTGAAAGCTAGAACAAACAGACTCAGACGCAGACTGTGGGGAGAGGCCAGGAGAAATGAGGGAGGAATATTGTTGGAAGAAAACTTAGGGAAACATACCGGGTAGAGAAAACTGTTAGGGAAATTGAAGCCGCGGGGGGCAGGCCAAGGCGGACACGAAAGCCACTTTGGGATTCTCAAGTTAGCCCGGGAATGGGGGGCGAAAAGTTGAAACCAGAAGCTGAAACGTGAGCCTGGTTGGGATCCGTCTGATTAGCCCGGGGAGCAAAGGACGGGAAGCCAAACCGTGGGGCGGAGACGTATGCTGGGTTGAATTCGCCAGGCTAGCCCGGGGAACTTAGATTGAATGCTAGTGGCGGACACGTAAGCTACGCTGTGTTACTCGCGGAAGCCGCCGCGTGCAGAGAGAGCGTGCGGGGCACAAGTAGATAGGGAACGGGGCTGGCGAGGCGGTGGTTCAGACGCGAAAGGGTTAAGTGCGAGACCGCGGAGCGCACGAAGCCAAGCCGCGCAAAGCCGAGCCGCGCAGATGAGGCGCGGGCTGAAGCTGCGCGGAGCCGTGAAGCTGCCGGCAGCGCGAGGCGCCGGGAAGCTGCAGGGATAAGAGAAATAGAAGTTTAGAAATAAAATGAGAGAAATAAGAATGCTGGGAGATAGAAGTAAAATGGGAGAAATAGGAATGCCCGGAGATAGAGAAATAGAGAAATAGAAAGGCCTCCCCTCAACATGGCAACGAGAAAGTTTGGATTCGGTCTGCCTGATTAAGTGAGGCGATGAGCACGATGAGCACCTGCGGGCAGCTAGCAGCTTATGCGCCGCAGGTCACCGAAGACAGGCACGAATTAACATCAGTAAGGCTTCCCCACAATACAACAATGAGAAAGCTTGGATTCGGTCTGCCTAATTAAGGTGATAAGCGCCAGCAAGCAGCTCGACCAGAGTATGAGCTGCAGGTCACCGAAGATAGGCACAAACCAACACTAATAAGTCTCCCCCACAATACGGCAATGAGAAGGCTTGGATTCGGTTTGCCTGATAGGTTTTGTAAGCACCTGCAGGCAGTTCTAGCAGAGCAGAGCATGCGCTGCAGGGCACCGAACACAGGCACGCATCAGCGCCTCCTCACAACATGGCGAAGAGAGGACCCGGATTCGGTTTGCCTGATAGGACTTGTAAGAGCCTGTGGCAACTCTAGCAAGTAGAGCAGAGTGTGTGCCGCGGGACACCGAAGACAGGCGCGTATCAACGCTAAAAAATAAAAAGAAAGGGGGATCTGTGGGGAGCAATCCGGACTAGACTAAGTTACTCGAATTAAGACTTATTCTATGCATCTGCTCTCCCACAATATGGCGCTGGGAGAGAAGTAAACAGCTTCCGCACAGCTGCCTCCAGTTCAACCAATAAACTGTAGGACTTGCTCCTGATTGGAGAGCAGCGTACTCGGCGTGTGGGCAGCCGAGTTAGGATTGGCGGAGGAGGACTATAAAGGAGGAGAGAGACGGCATGCACCAGGAACATCTAAGGGAACCCGTGCAGCCCCCGAGAAAGCCGGCCGGCGGTGTGCCGCTCCCCTGCGGAAGTGGGGAATGCGGCCAGGGGGAACTGCCCTTCCACGGAGGTGGAAGGGATAGTAGCCAACCCGGGAAGAACCAGCAGCAAACCCGGGGAGGGCCGAGCAGACAGAACAGCGCAGGGTCCTGTGTCGTTCCCCCACGAAGACGGGGAGCGACATAATGGTGCCGTGACTCGGATATGAAGCCTAGGCAGGGTTTAGTGTCGTTCCTCCACGAAGAGGGGGAGCGACACCTTACAACCGAGGATACTGAAGAACACGAGGACTGAGAGCAGAAGTCAAAGATGCTGAGTTACTAATGTCCTCCTGGTCCCTCAGGGAACTTTCTAGAACACCAGTGCTGTGGTGCACAGTGTGGATGTGGGGGACTTTCTCCTCCTGGGGGAGGGGAGGGCTCCGCAGAGACAAGAAGCCCCCTGCATCACACCTGAGATGGACAGCTGATGTCTGGCTTTTGTTCTGTGCCTCAGCCCTAGGGCTGCAGCTGGACAAGATGCTCATTCTTAATCCCTCCTGATTTTGGTTTTCTCCTTCCGGCAAGGGAGGATCAGACAATAGCAGTGCTCCTCAGGGTCAGGTCTGCAGAACCTGGGGGAGGTCCCGATGTCATTTGCCCATCCTGCTGTATTCACGTGTGCGTGCCCGGCACTGATGGGTGGACCTTCTCTGTACCTCAGCCTGACCTAGGGGAGCAGCCCTGTTCAAGGGGCTGTATTCATCACCACAGCACCCTCCCTTTTGCTAACTCTGGATCCTTGAAGGTGTGCTGTGCAAACAGGCATTTGTATCCTGTGTGGTGGGATGGACTGCATGAAGCACGCGCTCGCTGGCTGCATCGTGGCCACCAGGAGCAAATGCACTCGACTCAGCTGTGGAGCTGAACTTTGGGCTGCTTGTGTCCGGGCCTACCACGTTGGTGGGACAGGACATCTGACAGGCGAGTGTTGAAAGGAGCATGCTGGGGTTTGGGTGCCTGGTAGACATTTTCTCAAAACTGAGCAACTGGAGTTGGGCATAACAAAAACAAACCAAAAACCAAAAACCAAAAGCCTTCTGATGGGATTTGTTGCCAGGGACAAAAATTGTTCTTTCAAGGCAGCAACTGGAGTTCTGGGAAACTTATAATTCACCAGCGGGAACCTGACACTTCCCAACACAGATGCTCCATGACGTCCCAGGGAAACGTGTCCCAGGAGGCCCACCATAGGCTGAAAATATCGTGAGGAGGAAGAGCACTGGACACACCCAGCCTGCCTCACGTCATAACGTCACCGCCTAGCAACCCGGTGCACTGTAGAGCTCCACTGATCTCCCACCATCATCGCCCCGAGTACTGCATTGCGATCTCTGGCCTGGGAAATCATCAGAATGCTGCTCCTCGAAAAATCACACTGCGGGCAGGTGTGTGGCCTGGTGGTCCCATATCACAGTACGTGGGTTCAATACCTGGCTCTGGCTCTTGACTCCAGTTTCCTGCTCATGTGGACCTCGGAAGGCAGCAGTGACAGCTCGGGTGGTTGGGTTCCTGCCGCCCAGCTGGGAGACCTGTGAGCTTCTGGCTCCCAGCTTCAGCCCCTACCTGTGGCTGTAGCAGGCATTTGAGGGGTGAACCAGTAGATAAGAGTCCTCTCTCTCCAATTCTCAAATACATAAAGAATTTTTTAAAAAAAATCTTCGAAAGAAAATCAAGTCAAGGAGTAGGGGTTTAGTCGGTCATTGAGAAACCCGCATCCCACGGCCAAGAATCTGGTTTTGATTCCTGGCTGCAGCTCCCGAATTACGCTTCCTGTCAATGGGAAGCAGCATGATGACTCAATGAGCTGGGTTCCTGCTGCCCATGTGGGAGACCTGCATTGTGTCCCCACCTCTGGCTTCAGCTGCAGCTCAGCCCTGGAAGCTGTAGGCATTTGGGGAGTGAACCAGCAGATGTAGGATTTTTTTTTTTTTTTTTTTTTTTTTTTGCCAGGCAAAGTTAGACAGTGAGAGACAGAGAGACAGAAAGGTCTTCCTTCCATTGGTTCACTCCTCAAATGGCTGCTATGGCCGGTGCTGTGCCAATCTGAAGCCAGGAGCCAGGTGCTTCCTCCTGGTCTCCCATGCGGGTGCAGGGCCCAAGCACTTGGGCCATCCTCCACTGCACTCCAGGGCCACAGCAGAGAGCTGGACTGGAAGAGGGGCAACCGGGACACAATCTGGCGCCCCGACCGGGACTAGAACCCGGGGTGCTGGCGTTGCAGGTGGAGGATTAGCCAAGTGAACCACGGCACCAGCCAACAAGTAGGATTCTAATTACAGACTTTTCAGATAAGACTACTGAGTGAACTAATAAATACAATTTAAAAAATACCATATACTAAAGTATACAGATAATCTGCATAATTCAGTGAATTAATGTTTTCTAAATAATCAATGCTTGATGTTATATGCATGGATAAAAGACTAAAGTGTAAGATAGACCACAATATAACAATATACAAAGCACAGTGACATGTTTCAAATTTCACATCACAGCTGAATTTCATGGGGCTACTACTTGGCAAGTGGTATAGGGTGGAATGGTGCAGTATCTGCAGAGATCTGAAATAGCCACGGACATACTCCTTCCCTTTGTAGATACTGCAAGGCTGGACTTTCTGCAAATACTTCAAAATAAACAGCATCCCAACGATCAAAAGAGGGACCAGGAATGAGACTCAAACTGTCTTCATTGAAGAATTTTCCTTAAAAAAAAAACAAAAAACCTCGACTCAAAGTTTTCTCACTAACTTTTTGTTTTGAAAAACACTATTTCAGCAAACTAGGTTATTTCTGTTAAGATATTATTTTTACTTTTAAATAAATTCAGAAACATATTTTTCTACTTATAATCACTAATTTGATCAACAATGCTTTGTATAATCCACATTAAACTTGCTCATTAGAATCCTCAAGAATTTTCTAAGACAGTAAAGGAATCCCTAAACTAAAAATTTTGCGAATTGCTCAACTTGATGAAATTTCACTTCTCTCTTCTGAGATTCTGTGACTGTATGTGAGAATGAGAACAGGACATCCACTCTGGTAATGTCTTATTTTTCCTGTAAACTTTCTATCCTTCTCACATGTGTTTCCTTGAGACTATAATACGGTAATAAAGTGTTGTAAGGCAATTCACTCTAATAAAATATAAATTGTAATTAAAATATCACTAGTAGACAATATCAGAATAAAAGGTTGGCATTGTGGAGTGACAGGTAAAGCCGCTGCCTGCAACGCCGGCATCCCATATGGGCGCTGGTTCGTGTCCTGGCTGCTCCACTTCTGATCCATCTCCCTGCCAATGGCTTGGGAAAGCAACGAAAAATGACTCAAGTACTTGGGCCCCTGCACCCATGTGGGAGACCCGGATGAAACTGCCGGTTTCTGGCTTCGGCCTGGCCCGGCCCTGGCCTTTGTGTCCGCTGGGGGAGTGAACCAGAGGATGGAAGACTTCTTTCTCTCTCTGTCTTTCCTTCTCTCTCTGAAACTCTTTCCAAATAAATAAATAAATCTTAAAAATGATTGAAAAAAATCTTATAAATATGTAATGCTTCAAGAGACTTATCTGAATTTACATTCATGAAATACCTTACAAATTATAATCAAGTTGACATTTATATTTCCTATTTCCTTCCTGGTTCTGAGAAATATCAGTTCAAATTCCCTTGGTGGTACAGAATTCTTAGCAAACACAGGGCACTGTTTTAAAAACAAGCATTCAAAATAGTTTAAGTTACTTTAACGAAAGGAGAACAACCATAGGTGGCTTTCTCTAATGTAAGTTGGATTCTAGGACTGTAAATACAAATGTTTTTAGGATTCTGATGCCCACTAATTTAAAGATAAGAACAGTATGTTTACTCTATTAAAAGCGTTACTGGATTCACGAGTTTCTACATCTGTTAATAACAGACTCTTACAAATCAAAAATGCCTGGCCTATATTTTTGGCTTGCATAGCATCGTAAATACCTCCGTCAAACTACCTGGCCTTGATCCCTGCTCAACTCATCACACCAGCCATCTGCATAAATAGAGATGCAAGCATCTGCTCTATGGCAAATGGTCTCGGGGGCAGATGTTTGCACCCTGTGTTCGTGTCGCTGGGGCTCGAGACATTATTTGAACAGATGTACGCAATCTGAACGTCTTGTGTCCCACAGTGAAATGTCTCCAACTGCCTTCTATCAAAGCACATAAATGCTATTTGCACCTGCATTTATGTTAATGATATCAAGGCGGCGGGGGTTCCGACCAAGTGCGATGTGATGCTATGAAATATATTTACATGGCTAATTGGAATTTCTGAGAGACTCTGCTGCCGAATGGCCACGCTACACTGACACACGGCCCAGGGAGTTATCCAGTTGTCAGCCGGATTTTTAAGCAATGGAAACCTGGCTATTTCAAGTAACGCACTCATAAGCTAAATTTACTCATAAGAATATTTTAAACTCTAATATTTTTTTCCTAAAACAAGAAAATAACTTCTATGGTAAGGCCTACGTGTTGCTGCTTTGTTCTACAAGGATGTTTCTTAGGTGTGTGTGTGTTTTCCATTTGTTCTTCTGTCAACAGCGTGGCACAGTAATATTGCAGAGTGGTATCTTGCAGAAGTTATTAGGCAGGAAAGTTCCAATTCCCAACATGAAGGAGTTAACCAAAACCAGCTTCCCAATGTCATAAAATGGTACCAAGAGGCCAAGAGCAGCATTTATGCCACTTGTTAACATCAAAATGTTTCCATATGATTTTCATGCATTTGGAAACATAATATTTTGGTAATACACAGGGAGCGGTTTTTCTCCCCAGTCATCAGGTCACAAGGCAGTGTTAACCACTAAATGCAAAGCCTGGAGTTACAATGGTCCCCTTGCTACTGTGCATTAAATACGCAGAGTCCAAGAACTGGAAAAAGCAGTTTTCTCTGTCGCTTTCCTCGGTTAAGAACTTCCGGTCGCTTTCAAACAACATACTTATTATTTTATTAAGTTGAACTTGCAAATATCAACTACATGCAAGGTCATCCTATCTGAGTTCAAGGTCATCCGAAATGACTTCCAGTCTACAAACTATTTTGAGATTTCTACCGTGCTTGCAGGTACGTTCTTACATCACAGATTCTCATTATGTAAGATTCTGCTATTTGTCTTCAACACAGAGACGCAAATAGACAAGGCGAGGCGAGGTGATGACCGCTGCCAAGCCTGTTGCGGCCACAGGCCCATGGGCACCTACGCAGCCCCTGGGTTCAGTGTGTGCTAATTCAGCCTTCCCAGTGACCACAGTGAACACAACCAATGCAAACAAAGAGAGTCGGTTATACTTCACCTCATTAGACTGTTACATGGCAGAAGGGTCATCCCCAGTGCAAAGACAAGATCACAGAGCCTAATGCCAAGGGTGGCACAGTAAGGAGAGCCCAGCTGCCCAGCTCATCCCCCTTTCAGCACATGCAGAGTAGAGAGCTGACGGAGGAGGGGCAGAAAAGATAGGAGGGGAGCTCATGGAAACAGCTTTCATACGGGGTCCCCCCAAAGCCAAACTGTGCTGGTAACACGATAAGACCCTGCTTACAGGGCACTCGCCTTCACAGAAGTGAACGCCTGCGTGCAAGGTGGTTGAGCACTGGTAATCACAGCAGGTGTGAGGGGGCAGACCCTGGTCGCCTTTCAGTTTTTCTGCCTTTGCTCCTCACTCATCGCCTCTCCAAAGGCAATTCACATCTGTTACAAGAGCATTGGCTCTCATTGACTTCCGAGCCCCAGCTTGGGGTTCCCTGAGAAACCACCACCACCAGGAAGAGATGAAATCTTCCCACGGCATCTGGTGAGAAGGTACAGAAAGTAGTGGAGAGCATAAGGCATTTTTCACTCTTGCACACCTACCTGAGCACATACCAGATGCCAGCACGCTTTAAACCCTGCTAAACGGAGGAAATTTATCGAGAACTTTAGAAAAGAACTGGTATTAACAGTCCAACTCAAGATCCTTTTTCTTAAATTTTTATGGCTATTCCAACTGTTCCTGAGTTAAGCTCCCAAATGCTATACTCAGGAATACCAAAATATACGTAAGATGTAAGTATACACTCTCGTGTCTTAGGCTATGTCATTAACTATTTATTTTAAAGTAAATAGTTATTTAAATTAAATATTTAAAATTTAAGTATTTAATATTTAAATATTTAAAGTAAATTTGAAATTTTAATGATTTCAAAAATATGTTAATACAGTAGACCATTCAAGTTTTCGTTTTTTAATGTCAAAGATGACTCAGTATGATGGACAGCAATGGCTGTGGCTTCTCAGAGCAATGAACAGGCTTTGAAAGTTACTTGAGGCTGCACAGCACATGCCTAGCTCACGGCAATGGCTCTGAAGAGGCTTTTAAGAGCCACTGTGACTGCCTCAAAGCACCTAGCCTCTCCCCACCTCCCCTTCTTCTTCTCATTCAATAAAAACAGCACTCGCAATTTGCAAACTATGGTTAAACAAAACATGTTATGGAAGCACTGAGGTCTGCACCTTCTGTCTAGAGCTGATTTGCTTAGGGAATGGCAAAACTGAATCATGAAGTGCACAAAAGTCTCACTGAGATTTTGCGTGACTGCAGTAAGACGCAGCCTCACTGGCCTTAAACGAAGACACCTTTCTTGGTTGTGGTGGACTGGTTTAAACTGTTGCCCGCAACCTCTGCATCCCATTCCGCTCCAGCTCCCTGGTATAGTGCGCCTGGGAATGCAGCAGAAGATGGCCTGGTGCTTGGGCCCCTACACCCATGTGGGAGACCCAGAGGGAGTTCCAGGTTCCTAGCTTTGGCTTGGCTTAGCCCTGGCTGTTGTGGCCATTTTGGGGGGAACCAGTGGATGGAAGATCAATCAATCTCTCTCTCTCTCTAGCTCTGCTTTTGAATACATAAATAACTTTTTTTTTTTTTAAAGACACATTTCTGGTCAATGAACAGCAGGATTTGTTTTAACCAACCGTGTAGGAACTGAAGAATCGTCTTGCTCTATCCAAGGCACACTCGGCTGGCATGAGCTACAGTGGATTTTTCTTTCGTTGCACATCAGAAACAAGGGAAGCACGCAGCACCGTGCTGCACCTGTGTGAGTGCTACTACCTGGAGTGCCAATGTGTTCCCTTGTGTCTCCAACTGCTGCGGCGCACACTTTGTCGTTCCTTCAACAACTCTAATGTGGACATCACAACTATAGCTGGCCTTATGTTTCTGTGCCTTTTTGTTGAAAAAGTTTATTTTGGACCACAATTTAGTCTTTTCAAACACAAAATACATATCCTTACATTTCTATTAAAAAATGATTTGGGAAAACTGTCAATCCAATTTCCTAAATTCTGTAAGCATGAGATGGAAAGTGGGAATGAAATAAGTCTCAATAACTGCGCGGGATTTTGTAAGTCATATTCTCTCACACAGGAAGGAATAACAATAACACCAAATCACAGCGCAAGCTGTAAAATATAGAATAAATCACCCTGCAGTGATGTTACAATGTTAAATCTCTGTGTCTGAAGTTAGAAAACATTTAGAAGGAACTGGAAATTTCTCATTCGTCTTCTCTGCTTATAATCCCGTTGGCTCTTCCTCGCTGTGTTCAAAATCTTTGGTCAGTCATTTACTGGATCTTGACATAAGTAACTAATTTTCCTTAACACTCAAAATATAGATTAATTTCCACTTACTATGAGGATTGAAAAAAAAATAAAGGATGTGACAAGGCTGGCATTGTGGTGTAGCGGGGAAAGTCACCACCTGCAACACTGGAACCCAGTATGGTCACCGGTTGGTGCCCTGGCTGCTCCACTTCCAATCCAGCTCTCTGCTCACAGCCTGGGAAAAGCAATGGAGCATGGTCCAAGTCCTTGGTCCCTGCACTCATGTGGGAGACCTGGAAGAAACTCCTGGCTCCTGGCTCCTGGCTCTGGCCTGGCCCAACCTTGGCCGTTGCAGCCAGCTGGAGAGTGAACCAGCAGACAGAAGATTTCTCTCTCTCTCTCCCTCTATCTTTCTCCGTGGCTCTTTCAAAAATAAATAAGTAAAAAGGATGTGGCGCTGCAGGTAGGGTGACTCACACTGGAGGCGCCTGATCGATTGAGCTCATTTAGCTATTATCTATTACATCTCCCTGTCTGTCAAATTCCTGGTTTGAAACTTAAGCATCTTTCAACCCCGCCAAGATGGATGGGGAAGTTACCAGAGCTACTGCACCCTGCAGTTGGCTCCAGGGGCCTCATTTTCTGGCCACGTCAATGGAGGTGAATAAGCTCCTGGGGGAGCCCAGAGAGGCAGACACAGAAGCCAAAGCAGAGCCAGGCCGGATGAGAAGTGAAGGAGGCGAGAGGTGTGAGTGCTGATGTGCGCGCCTTATTTCCCGACAGCAGTGTCCCTGGCATCCTGACTTTGCTAACAGGGAAATTGAGGCTTAGGGGAAAAATGTTTTGCCTGAGGTTTCTCAGCTGGTTGGAGGCAGATGTGGGAAAGGAGACCACGCCACTTGGTCTGTTATTCTCTCTTGTCAGGAAGCGCAGCTCTCCTGGCCTGCGCAGATGAGGAAGGTGACGCCAGCTGCGACACTGAACTTGCAGACCCCGGATCCTCTGCCTCCCTCTGTGCTAACCTTCCAACGGACACATGAGCATTCCAGAGAAGACTCGCCGCAAATGCACACTCCTCCTTCCTCCTGCCCTCTCCTCCCATTCTCATCTCCTTTCTCACCCTAGAGTCAGGACTTGATTTTATGGGAATTCCAAGGGCTCTTACTCTCCCTGGGGTGCAATGCCTGGACCAGAACCAAGCCAAGGGGTCTGTCCCCTGCCTATTCTCCATGGGCCTCTTGGCTCACGCCTGGCTTTCTAAGGTAGAAGGCACGCTCACACCCATCCCATTGATCAGCCTCCACAGATGAAGAAAGCCCAGGTGTTAAGAAGAATCATCAGGCTGGCACCATGGCTCAATAGGCTAATCCTCTGCCTGCAGTGCCGGCACACCGGGTTCTAGTCCCGGTGGGGGCGCTGGATTCTGTCCCAGTTGCCCCTCTTCCAGGCCAGCTCTCTGCTGTGGCCCGGGAGTGCAGTGGAGGATGGCCCAGGTGCTTGGGCCCTGCACCTGTGTGGGAGACCAGGAGAAGCACCTGGCTCCTGGCTTCGGATCAGCGCGGTGTGCCGGCCGCAGCGCGCCGGCCGTGGCAGCCATTGGAGGGTGAACCAATGGCAAAGGAAGACCTTTCTCTCTGTCTCTTTCTCTCTCACTGTCCACTCTGCCTGTCAAAAAAAAAAAAAAAATCATCAAGAGAGACGCGGCTGCTGCTGCCTTCCACGGGCCTGCCGTGCCATCCACACACACTGAGTGATCTGCACAGATGATCTCCTCCAGTCGGCACCACTCCTATCAGGTGGGGTGTAGCTTCACTTTATAGATTTGCAGGTGAAGCAGTCGAGGTCAAACCCGGATTCTGGGCTCTCAAGAGTCAGGATGCCACTTTTTTTTTTCTTATTGCAGAGAGATCGAAGAGGATTGGCTTGGCTGACTGGTTTGTTAGAGCAAATAGCCTCCTTCACGAAAAAGCTGTGTCCTCTGCTAATGCAGCCCTGTTTTGCATCATTAACAATATCATTTTTCACACACACACACCTGTCAAGTCTTGCCTCGTGTGAACAGACTAGGCAGGCGCAGGAGAAAGACGGATGCCCCCCCCCCCCATATTTAAGGCCTTTACAGTGAGGATAATTATTCTTTATTAACATAGGACTCTGGCTCTTCCTGAAAGCTCCAGCGGCTTCTATTAAGAGAATCATGATTTTAGAAAGTTTTAGACATTATATGGAGGGGATTTTTTTTTAATGCTTCTTTTCAAATGGGAAGAAACAGGTCACAGAGATGTAGAAGCAAATATTCTCTCTACACATGAGCAGGTGCACACATGTGCATGCGTGAATACATATGTACAGCAGTACACACACACAGCCCCATCTACAGGCCACACTGACAGCTGAGACGGCCACGTAGGGACGCGCACAGCACGGACCCGCAGGACAGAGGGATGATTCACGTCCCGGGTGGGATGGAGGCCGACGGCACAGGATTGTATCACACTGCTCACAACAGTGCGCACTTCAAGACTAATCAACTGCTGACTCCTGGATGTAGTATTTTCAGGCCATGGTTGGACACGGGTTAACTGAAAACACAGAGATGAAACTGTGGCTGAGTCTGCCTTACCGTATGTATACGTCTTTCTACTTGCTGCGACACCTGCGTCACTCTGCTTGGGAGAGGCCAGTACTCCATACTGCTACTGCCAGCTACGAGTGCCAGCTGCTCACTGGCTGGGGGCTGGGCCCCGTGGGCGTTGCCTAGAGTAAGACGGCCCTGCTCTCAGGGGCTACTGGCCTGGTAAGACACCCCCTTCTGACTCAGGAATCCGCACACCCCTGTGACTGGCCGAAGGAAATGAGCTGTCACGTGTAGCTATAACTTGCACGTTTAATTCTAGGAAACTCATCACCTTATGGTTAGATGGCAGAGCTTTTCAGTGTCTCTACCAAAACTCCCTAACGTGCAAATTACCATTTTCCTCGGCACAGCTACTCTTACCTTGCTCCTTGGGTGGCACCAATGGAGGATTCTGCATTCTGTCGTACTGCACTTCAACAGGAACTTCCCTAAAAGTAGCCAAGCACAAACACTCATTAGAAAATAATGGACATGTCATATTCATGCATGCAAAGGTATATATTAGAAGCTATTTTCAAGGTCTTTCTCTTTAAATGGCCAAGTAATAAGAAACAGACTAGCTACTAAGAACTGATGTTTTTTTTCTTTCTTAATTTCCGACAGACAGGCTTTTTACTGACCATCCTAAAGCAGGCTTGGGGAGGAGGCAGTGCTGCGTGGAGCCAGCGGCCTTGTCTGTATCTGCTCCTGCAGAGACACGTCCAAGTGGGAGAAGTTACGATTCTCTGAAAATGCCCTGCCTCATAGCCACGTCGCCCAGACTCTGTTTCAGAAGAAATAGCTAGAATACTTAACGACATAGGTGAGGGTGATACAATTTCTGTATCTTCATTAGGTGAAATACAATTCAGTCATTAAAATGTGATTACGAAGATTATGCAGCAACATAAAAAATGATGCGCTAGATGATGCACTAAATGACACACAGACATCACAGCCAAATAAGAAAGAAAGGCTAAGAAAAGCACCTGGCAGAATATATATCAATATGTGCATCTGTCTTGAGTTGGTGGTGGAATTACGTTTTCTCCCACTTTGGCTACTGTCCATACTATCCATGATAAGGGGTTGCATATTAACGAAATACAAAGAAGCTTCAAAAATTCATGTGCAGAGAAGTTTTTCACCTACGCATACACGAGTCTTCAAAAAGTTCATGGAAAATGCGAAATGTGTATTATGAAAAAAATGAGATTTCAATATTTTTGCAACAAAAATAAACATCCTTTAATTTCATCTTCTACAGAGTCACAAACTTTTTTTAAAAAATTTATTTATTGGAAAGGCAGAGCCTGGATTGGGGTCAGGGGTTGGGAAGGGGGGAGAAGGAGAGAGAGAGAGAGAGAGAGAATGAATGAATGAATATCTTCCATCTGCTGGCTTACTCCCCAAATATCTGCAATGGCCAGGACTGGGCCAGGCCAAAGCCAGGAGCCTGGAATTCCGTCAGATCTCCCATGTGGCTGGCAGAGGTCCAAGTTCCTGGGCCATCTTTTGCTGCTTTCCCAGGCGCGATAGCAGGGAGCTGGATTTCAGTGAAGCAGCCAAGACTCAGTCAGCGCTTATATGGGATACCAGCTAACAGGCAACAGCTTAACCTGTTGCACCACAACACTGGCCCCCAGTTTAAAAAAAAAAAATTGAAAGGCAGGGTGAGTGGATGAGTGTTGTGGCACAAATTAAACCCTTCCTTGGCATACCTGCAACATGTCAGAGTGCCTGGGTTTGAGTCCTACTCTGCATCCAATCCATCTTCCTGCTAATGCACGCTCTGGGAGACAGCAAATGAAGGCGCAAGAACCTGAGTCCCTGTGACCTGTGTGGGAGACCTGGGGAGAGTTCCTGGTTCCTGGCTTGGGCATTTGGGGAATGAACCAGCGGCGGAAAGATATCTCTCTGTCCCTTCTCTTTCTTTCTCTCCCCTCCCTCCCAACCCTATCACTATGCCTTTCATTTTTTTATTTTTATTTTTATTTTTTAATTTTTTTTTGACAGGCAGAGTGGACAGTGAGAGAGAGAGACAGAGAGAAAGGTCTTCCTTTTGCCGTTGGTTCACCCTCCAATGGCCGCCGCGGCTGGCGCGCTGCGGCCGGCGCACCGCGCTGATCCGATGGCAGGAGCCAGGAGCCAGGTGTTTTTCCTGGTCTCCCATGGGGTGCAGGGCCCAAGCACCTGGGCCATCCTCCACTGCACTCCCTGGCCACAGCAGAGGGCTGGCCTGGAAGAGGGGCAACCAGGACAGAATCCGGCGCCCTGACCGGGACTAGAACCCGGTGTGCCGGCGCCGCTAGGCGGAGGATTAGCCTAGTGAGCTGCGGCACCGGCACTATGCCTTTCAAATAAAAATTAATAAACATTTAAAAAATATTAAGAGGCAAATATTGAGAAAGATAGACAACTTACAATAGACATATCAACATCCAATTATTCATTTCACAAATGGTGTTTGAGGTGCCCCTAGGCACTCTGGAAAGGATAAACTAGAGAAGTCCCTTATGCTAGTACAAGATCAGTAAGGACAAGAAAACACCCCGCTCTAAAACTTGGTAAAGGCTTCAATAAAGGTATAAAAGGAGATGCTAAACTAGTGATCACGTAGTCTCACTGAAAATTTTAAAATGAAAATTTCTAAACCAAAACTACGCTTGTTTGCCTACAAATTCCCCGCCCCTAAATAATAATACAATAATGCAAGGTGTCGAGGAAGTCCTGGGTAAGGGGCCAGCAATGCCCACCTCCTTTGTATAGCAGAGCGCTGCGAGACCGCTGGGGTGGGTGTGCAGTTCCCACCCTGAGCCCTGACAGCCTGCACCTTGTGGGCCAGAGCTTCCTTCCACTGCTGGGAATCTATCTCAGAAAACCATCATGGTGCGGTACTTGCCCATGTATCACCATCAGCACTGTCGTCAGCTACAACCTGTTCAAGGTGCTCTCTACAATACACTGAAAGGGTAGAACCGGGTAAATTACGGTAGATCTTTATAATGAGAGTTTTTTTTTTTTAAGTTTCTTAAGACATTTAAACATCTGAGCAATACTTATGATGTGCTTCTGTGTGACAGGAGGTTACGGAGCAGTGTGGTTTGATTTTTTTTCATGTACTTGCGAGAAAAATGAGCAGGTATTGTAAGGGGCTCCCTCTGAGAGGGCTTTACATCACCACCCCTTCCTTCCCATGCCCCTGGATATGTCGCGAAGTCTCCTCGATGAGCAAATGCACTCAGAAGAAAAACAGTACAAGTTTTATTTGAACTGTTTTAGAATAGAAAAGCTGTGCCATCAAGCCAATCCTAACTGTATTCTCGATACCTTGGTATTTAAAGTAGAAAACTCATTCCCACAAAGACATACTGTCTTTTGCCATCACAGAAAGCACAGCTATATTTAATCCTATTGTAATTATGAATAAATTGTATAATAACCACACCTGACTCCAACTAAAGAAAACATCTGAACAATCACAATACTGCATCTTGTGACTGAACTGGGTACTAGTTTGTTACATAAATATGCTAGACAAAAAGATGCATTACACAGTCATATTAATCCAACTTTAAGTATTTTTTCAAACAAATTGATACCAATTGTATTCTATTACAGTTTTAATGACTTTTGTGGCTGTTTCAAAATTTACTTTATACGACTGAAGTAGAATATCTTTTCCTTTGGTTACTGTGTATATATAGCCTGTGCCTGATTTCCTGCTGGGCTATGGTGATTTTACTGTTTATTTGTTGGGTTCTTCCTTTAGCGGAGCTGATAAGACCACCACTATCATGTAAATTCAAGATGCTATCTCAGAAAATAATAAAATATTTTAAAGCTATTAAATGGGGTCGGCGCTGATGCTCAGTGGGTTAAAGCCCCAGCCTGCAGTGCTGGCATCCTGTATGGGTGCTGGTTCATGTCCTGGCTGCTCCATTTCCCATCCAGCTCCCTTATTGCCTGGGAAAGCGGCAGAAGATGGTCCAAGTGGTTGGACCCTGCACCCACCTGGGAGACCCAGAAGAAGCTCCTGGCTCCTGGCTTTGGCTGGCTCAGTCCTAGCTGTCGTGGCCATTTGGGGAGTGAGCCAGCTGATGAAAGATCTCTCTCTGCCTTTCTCTCTGTAACTCTGACTTTTGAATAAACAAATGAATCTTAAAAAAAAAATCTAACAAAATATCTCAGACTTCATGCTCAGAACATCAATGTGCATTTTACTCAAGACAAGCAGGGCTGTGTCTTTTACAGTATTTCAGAATCTCTGGAAATCACAACCTGATTTTTCTTACTTGGATTCTTGAAGAGTGCATCAATTAGACAAATCTATCAGAAAGGATTAATAACAGGATGCAAACGGCAAACGCCATCAAGTACAACAAAATCAAATACAGTGTGCTTTAAAAGTCGCTCTCGGGTAACTGCTTTCAATTTTAGTTGATATGCCGTATTTAAAATGAGCTGATTAAAAAGTGGAAGTCAGGTGAACTGGTCACTTGAGAAAGTGACAGCTGTGGTACTGGCAATGGAAATTTCTCCATTTATTCCTTGTTGAAGAATCCTCAGGCACACATTGTTATATTGCCTTCCAAGGTTCCTAAAAGTAAATTTAGATTAAAAAACAAACTTTTAACCCGTGCTGTGAGGGCCGGGGGAAGCGCATGCGCGTGTGTGCCTGTGGGTGTGTTCAGAAGGCACCCAGCCCAGAGCTGCAGTGGAAATGTCAATCTAGACTGGTTCCAGGGAGATAAACAGACCACACACCACCAAGCCGACACACTGTCATTCAGATAAGTGTCACAATACAATACGGTTGGCCGGGAGTCTGAAACATGACATATATAAAAAGTAACAAGTCTTTGGGTGTCTTACAACTGGCCGTTTCTAACAGGCTGACCCTGACACACTGCTACAAAGGCACCCACCCACCCTGGCTGGTGGCTGCTCTTTGAGTCGCCTTCCTCTGCGACCTTGCGCTTGCTGATTTTAAGGCTTGATTCGGTGACCAGCCCCAGGGATGCTGGGGCCGAGCCTCGCAGCGGTCAGCACATCACGGGTGGCCACTGCACTCGGGCTGCGCTGCGCACCCCAGCGCTTGCACGGTGGCTGTCACCATGTGCTGGTGGCCCGCCCCCACCTAAGGGTGGGCACCCTCAGCACCGACTTGAGAAATCAAGGCTCAGACAGCACTGAGCGGCTCGCTGGAGGTCACCGGGCTGAGCAGGAAGCCACCGCCCACCGCCCAGGTGCGTCGCATTTCCAAGCCTGTGCTGGGTGCTGGTTTCTCTGCTCCCCCAGCCCCTCCTGGCTTTTCCTTTCTCACACATGGTGTGTGTGGCCAGTGGTCCGGGCTGTGAGAGTGTGCACCAAGTCAACGCAAATCTCCCTAGGATGTCTTTGGGCTGAAGATCGCAATTCGTGGGAAGCCAACAGAGGAAAAGGGAAAAGAGACTTAGACGACTGGGAAGCGAGTGGCAGCGGGATGCGGGGGACTCCCAGGTGACAGGCCCAGGCCCCGAGCGGAGGACATGGGGACACGGGGGCGGATTTCATCAGGGTACAAGGAAGAACTTTCCGTGGTTGCTGATGTTAGACTGTGCACGGAATGCTACACGAGACACTGAATCCCACGCCTAGAAAAGTGGAAGCTTCCTGTTTGCTGCCCTGGGAGCGCACAGGCCCGTGGCCAGCAAGGGCTCAGAGAGGCTGCAACCCTCTGACAGCCTATCAGGGAAGGGGCCACCTTTCTTTCCCTGTTGTCCTCCAGTGTGGCAAGGTACAAGAGAAGCTGTCTGGTGCAGAAGCATCCCCCTGGGCTCTCTGCCTTCCACGTACCGCACTCAGGGAGTGTCTGAAGAACACTGGTGCATTTCGACATGAATTTTCCTGGTTGCAGTATAATTTATAATGGCACGTAACAAGATGCACACCCCTTTATGTGTGCAGTTAGATGCATTATATACCTGGGTGGTGACTACTGTACTAATCATGGTTTTCTGCCTTTAATGTTTCCCCCTATGTTTCATGCTGCTTTGTCATCATGGGGGCCTTGCTAGCCAGGTGGAGAGGACCCTACCAGCCATGCCTAGACCTCCCCATGAGCAGACAACTTCCCTGTGACTCTTCTCTTCATATGTGGAACAACCAATCCAAAGCCCAAACCCCTACTATCGAGCTACGGCCTTTACCTGATACACACCAAGTAAATCCCTCTGTCGGCCTAAGGCACCACAGGTCCAGGGACGGACAGCCAGGGACCACGCTACAGCAGAGCCTGACGACATTCTTCCAAGCAGTCAGTCCTAAATTGTCCGCCGTGCCCTGCACAAAGGCACGGGCTATGCTTGCTCCTCGCTCCTCCTGCCCCTAGGCTGACTCCAGGCTTCCCTGAGTGGCCCTACACTCACTGCATGGTGTGCCCCTTCCTCTTGGGAACTGTAAATTATAAGATCATCTGTCAAGGGCTGTCATCTTCCTGTCACCTTACCATACCTGATGAGAATAAACTCTAGTTCATTTCAAGAGAACCGTCCTAGTGAAGATACATAGCATCGCCCAAAAGGTTCCCCTGTGCCCGTTTGTGACCAGTGCATGTCACTCACTCCTGGCCCCAGGCAGTCACAAGTACTTTGTCACTATAAATTGGTTTTGCTTGTTCTAGAATTTCATATCATTCCATATAAATCAAGTGGTATGTATAGGCTTTTATTGTGTGTACCAGGAGCTCAGTTCTTTCTGTTGCTGAATACTTTTCATCATGAAAATATAATTTGTTTATTGAGGCAGGCATGGTGGCACAGTGGGTTAAGCTGCCACCTGCAATGCTGGCATCCCATACAGGCGCTGGTTCAAGTCCCAGCTGCACCACTTCTGATACAACTCCTTGCTGATATGTCTGAGAAAGTGGTGAAGTTGGCTCAAGTACTCAAGCTACCCATGTTGAAGACCCGGATAAAGCTTTTGGTTCTTGGTTTAGGCCTGGCCCAGCCTTGGTCATTGCAGTCATTTGGGGAGTGAACCAGAGGATGGAAGATCTCTATGTGTCTTTGTCTTTCTCTCTATAACTCTGCCTTTCAAATAAATAAATAAATAAACAAACAAAATTTGGTTATCCATTTATCCACTCATGGACATTTGAGTTGTCAGCTTTTGGTTAACCTAAAGGAATATAAATGTCTGTGATGGAGTTTTTGAACAGATAAATACTGTCACATTTCTTGGGTAAAAATCTAGGAATGAATTGCTAGGTGGAATATTAAACACACACATCTGCCTTCCAAAGTGATTGCACAACATTTCATTGGTTTAATAAAGTTACCTCTGGGATGGGGGGGCGGATGCTGGACAGAAGCTTGCACCACGCATCAGACTTCCTGGGCCGGAGACCCAGGTCCTGTCCAACTTCCTGCTGATGTGGACCCTGGGAGGCCCTGGTAATGGCTCAAGGAATTGCAGCCTTGTCATCCACGTGGGAGATAAGGACTGGGCTCCTGCCTCCCAACTTTGGATCAGCCCAGTCCCAGCCATTGCAGACAACAGACAGGAGTTCCATCTCTGCCTCTCATATAAATAAAGCTCTTAAAACAGACAAACTATAACCAAAAGCTCCCTCTTTCAAGCACGGATGGAATTCATGGTGCTCAACATCAAGACATCCCAAATGCCTCAAGGCTCAATTTGGTTCAAATCACAGATGCTCACCCTACACAAATCCTGGTTAGCAGTAGACGTTATCATTTGTTCAAACATAATAAACTCTTATTCCCATTTTAATCTTGTCTTGCTTAAGAAACAAATAAAAGTAAAATTCTCAAATTGGTATCAAAGGATTAGAGAAGCTAAAAATTAATCTGCAAAATAAACTTTGATCCCCTTAGTGAATTCCTCACGCTCATATTAATATTTGCATTAATGTAATAGAGTGTTTGGCAATCTTCTTCCTTCCTGAGATGGCTGAGAAGGTACCTCCTCCACGCCAGGTACTGCTGACTGGCAGCCGCTGACAGAACACAGTGAATTACAGAGTCGCTGTGGGAGACCAGCGGGAGACCCTTTCGTGGCAACTCCTGAAGTGGTCCTATTTCCCTTAATGCTTTAAGACCTGTTGGTAAGGTAGTTATTCCTGACTGCTCCCCAAACCAAAACCTTACGAGAGTAGACTGACCTCGATTTTCAGGCTCATGTTCCAGCCCAACCTCAAATATGCAATGACTTAAAAATATGTGGAAAAATCAATGGACTGGATAAGGAAGTGCACTTTTTTATTTTATAGATTTATTTATTTATTTGAAAGGCAGAGTAACAGAGAGAGGAAGAGACAAAGAGAGACCTTCCATCTGTTGGTTCCCTCCTCAAATGGCTGCAATAGCCAAGGCTGGGCCGGGCAGAAGCCAGGTACCAGGAATGCCATCCCAGTCTCCCACACGGGTGCAGGGGCTCAAGCACTTGGGCCATCTTCCACTGCTTTCCCAGGGCATAGCAAAGAGCTAAACAGCCGGCACTTGAATCGGTGCCCATATGGGATGCCAGCACCTCCTGAAATACCTTCCAAAGCCGTTGCTCTATACTTACAACTACTGCCTAGGTCAGCTCCTCACTGTGTTTTCCCTCTGTGAGGGTACTTCAAACACGAATGTGGAAGAGTGGCATTCCAAGGTTAAGCTTATTTTGAATTCTGTGTAGGTTTTTCATCCTGAGCTCTGTGAAGTCCCCTCATCTCACAATAGCCTCCTAAGTTGCCGTCTGGCCTTTGCTCTTAAACTCTCCAGTCTGTCCTCTCTGATGCAGCCTGAATAATCTTTCATTTTGGTTAAGAGTTTTAAATCAGAGTAATAAGAAATAGTCCTATGCATCTCGTTTTTGAAACACAGTCAGCGTGTCCTCTTAGTCTCTCAGGGCTGGTGCTTCCCGCGTGTGTGGCTCCATATCTGTCAAAAGCACGCTGGTAATCTTACTTCTTTGGCTGTTCAGTACCAGGCAGTATCTATCCGTGTCCCATATGCAGGAAGATTGACCGTTTTTCTCTCTCAATCAACAAAAATGTTGATTGTACGGTACTGTTTCTTAGTATAGAATTCTGGGTTTGCATTTAAGGGAACTGCTCTGGTTTCCATCTCTGGTTTCCAAGGTTGGTGTGAGGAAACTCCAAGCCACTGTGGTTTGTGAGCCTTTGTGTGCAGTTTGTTTGGACTTTTTTCTCTATGGAAAACTGCATTTAGAAACTTCCCAGTTTTCACCCGTTGCCAAGTGTCTCCGGGGCACTGGTACATTTGGTTCCTGGGATATTTTCTTTGATTACTTGTCTGAGATCTCCTAATTTATTCTTCTCTGTTTGTCCCACAATTAAGTGCGACAGATAAATGACTAAGGATGAAGATTGCCTCGTGGTGGCTTCACTATTCCTCAAAGGATGCTGGCGTCTTGCTTTCAAGGATTCTGGGATACTCGTATTTGCATAAACTTTCCCAGGTCTGCATCTCTAATGCCCAAATCTGAAGCCGGGAATGCTCCGAGATCGGAAACTTAGAAAAGGCCTGGATTTCAGATTTGCAGGTTAGTGCTGCTCCATCTGGATTTCCAACATGGACCAAAATGAAATACAAAGGAGCAAGCAGAAGAAAGAAACAGGAAACAACAAGCATTAAGTCACCATGATAATCTCAACACCTCTGGGAAAGAAGACTGCTGACAGGGTACTTAGGTAACAAAGATAACAAAGACAGGGTGCTTCAAATTCACAGAAGACAGAATTAAAAGGTAAGTGTACTTTGAGGGCAAAAAATGAAATTCAGGCAGTTCTTTCCTCAATGAGCATTTGTTCTGTGAACTTTCTGAACATCCCACGTATGCATGGATTTCAAAACCTATCTTTTCTTTTTTTAAAATTAAAAAAAAATTTTTTACAGGCAGAGTTAGACAGTGAGAGAGAGAGAGAAAGAGACAGAGAGAAAGGTCTTCCTTCCATTGGTTCACTCCCCAAATGGCTGCCACGCGCCGGTCCAAAGCCAGGAGCCAGGTGCTTCTCCTGGTCTCCCATGGGGTGCAGGGCCCAAGCACCTGGGCCATCCTCCACTGCACTCCCGGGCCATAGCAGAGAGCTGGCCTGGAAGAGGAGCAACCGGGACAGAATCCGGTGCCCCAACTGGGACTAGAAGCTGGGGTACCAGCGCCGCAGGCGGAGGATTAGCCTAGTGTCCGCGGCACTGGCTTCAAAACCTATCTTTTCCTAAAAAGGTCCACAAACATTTTGAAGCGTCCTCACATCTATTATTTCAAGCAGCTACTCCACATACCTATCCTTGTTTTGGTGCTTGGAATGCATGTATTCGTGGTCCATGTATGATTTTTATTAGTCATTAAAAAGGTATGCACATAGGAAGCATTTTGTTGTATTGCTATAGCCTTCAAAAACTGTTTTCACACTGTTTTTGCATTTAGTTAAAAAATTCTATGCGCACAGGGTCAAACAAAAAGCTAAGTTATTAAAAAAGAGAAATGCAGGCCTCTCCCTCACTGTGCTCTCTTGGCTGTGAAGGCGGTAACTGTCCGTCCCTCTGTGGGTGTCCTTAGGAACAGCAGGGGTGGACACGAGCCAACACACGTGTAACGTGCAGCAACACAGGATGTCGAGAACGCAGACAGGCAAAGACCGTGCGAGGGTTTCAGAATTTCTCGCGCTCTGTTTCTCCCTGAACTTCTCCAGTCCTCTTGCACACTCTTCTCTCCCTCCTTCCTCCTGAGATTGAAGCAGACTGCACGTGTTGGTCTTTGTTCACGGCACGGACTTGTCCACGGCGTTCTCCACCTCAGCACTCACCAATCCTCCTTGTGCTTCTAAAAGGCTCCGTCTAACTACTGTCTATTAACTTGTTGATCCACAGACTGCTCTTAGCCTGTTTCTCTTTTTTTTTTTTTTTTTGAAAGATTTATTTATTTATTTGAAAGTCAGAGTTACACAGAGAGAGGAGAGGCACAGAGAGAGAGAGAGAGGTCTTCCATCTGATGGTTCACTCTCCAATTGACTGCAATAGCCGGAACTGCACTGATCCAAAGCCAGGAGCCAGGAGCTTCTTCTGGGTCTCCCATGCGGGTGCAGGGTCCCAAGGACTTGGGCCATCTTCTATGCTTTCCTAGGCCATAGCAGAGAGCTGGATTGGAAGTGGAGCAGCCGGGACTAGAACGGGTGCCCATATGGGATGCCGGTGCTGCAGGCCAGAGCATTAACCTGCTGAGCCGCAGCGCCGGCCCCAGCCCTTTTCTCGTACAAAGTAGCAGGGTCCATCTTCCACTTGTACATACGCCTTGGCTAACGTGTGTGGGTCTATCTGTACAACACAGTCACAGGAAGACTTTCAAGGCCGATTTAAAACTTTCCTAGACACCGCCACATGGTCATTCCCGGGAGTACCGATTTATCCAATAATGTTTCAAAACCTCTCAGGACCAACCACTGGTTGCATGAGAATTTTTTTACGGGCCTATCCAACAGCCTTAAGACCCTCACATGTCTATATGCATTTCTCTCAACTTTAATTGAATAAGCAAACGCTGCATTTTACCGAGCTATATAAACTCTGACAATAAAATGAAGGCCCAGGCTCCCATTTCAAGGAGTTAGAAGGGTGATTATTTATAGAGTCCCACTGACAGGGAGAGAAGGGAAAGACCAGTCTGTGGCGAGTGACTGCTTCTGCCCGGCATCAGCAGAAGGAAGTGGGTCTTGGTGTTCAGGGAGCGTGACCCACGAGCTGACACCAGCACATTCCTGCTCAGAAAACCCCAGGACAAATTGATTTCCTAATTGAAAAAGACAAACCAGATACAATGGGGGGGGGGGGGGACGGACATTCCTGCATGCTTGAAAAATGAGCCTTTGACGATGGTTCTTCTTTCGATCACAAGGTACAGGTGTGGTTCTGAGACGGTTTTACAGCGTGAGAGCCTGTTCTTCCGTCTTCCATGAATCGCTGTCTTGACTGAGGATCAGCTGAACCCAATTAACCCAGTTTTTCACTCGTCTATACTAAGCGGTTTAATTTAGATGTACACTACTCCCTGAATCCTTTAGGGGACAACAGGGAAAAAACCAAGAGCAGCCCATAAAGGTCAGGACATTCATTTTGCTGTCATCTCATGTCTTAAGTAGGCATCAAAAAACTAAAAAAAAAAATCTCGTCCTCGGGGAGGGAAGGCAAATCTGAAACTAATTATGGTAGTTATTATCACAGCACCATTAAATTGAACACTGTGACCCTCGCCAAGTTTATTGGGGTGCCTGTTGATAATGAGCGAAGCTTCTCAGATAGGATGACTACTCTGGTAGACAGAACAAGACTGTTCACGCAAAGCCCTGTGCTCCAAAGGCTGATTTTCACTCACCTGGCTCTCAACTAGAAAGTTCCGTGCGATTATAAGCAGAAACCACATGTGAGATTGTAAGCATACGTGGACTCTGCAGAGAACGACGGCTTTTACTTGCTTTCTGCTGTCAAAGGCTTCTTGTGTTTCATCAACTGAGGATTTGCTTGTCGCCACTCACGCACGTTTAACTCTAAAAGAAAATAAAGGAAGAGAAATATTTCCGTGCCTTCTTTTCCTGTTGAAGTTTGAAACAATCGAATTGCATTTGGCTTTTAGAGGAAAAAAAGATGGTCTGGCAAGAGCAGCTAAGGATTTCCGGCCTTCCAGGTTCCCGCCTCCTTCATACACCTGGCCTGGATGCCAGGTGGGGAGGAAGCGGCCTACCCTGGCCCCGGGAAGTGTGTGTTCTCTTTGCTGTGTGAGTTCCCTGGGTGCTGAGACCAGAGTGACGCCCATACAAACTCTGATGGGCGTGTCTCAGTGCTGGCCCATGCTGGGGGGACGCTGGGGGGACACCGGCGGGAGCCCAGCACAGCGAATGCTGAGTCCCAGTGGGTGGGGGTGGGGAAATCAGGCAAGGGGGACCCTGGGCGCCTGTGCAGGACTCTCGAGTCATGGCCATCACAGAAGAAAGAAGAGGCAGCTGGGAGGGAAGCAACTTTATTTTAGGAGAAAACCATTCACAGAACGCCATTTTAGAACCGGCTGCTGGCGTGCTCTGCTGCAGACTGGAAAGATGCTTCTAGGACCTTCTGTGCCGTGCTGGTGAGTCCAGCCTGTCGGTGATCACCAACTGGCACACACGGTCCTGTTGCCGAGGAACTACAACTATTTCTGAGAACGTAATTTATTTCTGTAAATTTGAAAGTTAGCCTACGATAACAATTCCCCATGCTGTCTCTGACAACTGACCATAAGGCATTGCCACAGAAGGATGATGGGAAAAGTAAGAATGCTGGAGGCAAGAGAGGGCCATTTTTTTCCTTGCCAGGATTTCTATAGTGGTTAATAGGGGGATACCCAGGGATCTTGGAGGGCGTTCCTGGCCCTTCCTTTTCATATAATTGATGGCATTTCTATAATCCATTTCTTTATAGATCCGCACCTCAAGCTGCGTGTAATTTTCACATTAGCTGATGCACAACATTTTGCTGTCTTGCCAGCCAGGCGCTCATCCTCGGGAGGCAGCTATCTTGGTCCATGCCACACTGGTTTTACAATGATTTATAGTCCATTACGTTTCATCCTTATTAGCAGAGAGAAGCTGACACAGACGAAAATACGAAGAGTATTTTCGATTGGTATGACACCAAAACACAGGCAACAAAAATAAAATTAGATCAACTGGACAGTATCAGAATTGAAAACTTCTGTGCATCGAAGAACAGGATCAACGGGGTGAAAGCAACCTACGGAATGGTACAGGATATTTGGAAACCACACCTCGGCTGAGACGTTCGCGTTCAGCAGCAAATGTGGCAAAGGGCAAGTGTTGCAGGATTGGGAAGAACCCCTTCTCAGCTCCAGAATGGTTCCAGAAGACTCCCCCGCCCCCTGCCCACCCCCAGGCTCTAAGCTGAGTGGGGCGAGTCCAGTTAACTCAGGTGGTTCCAGATTAAAACAGGACATCACGGAAAGTAGCTAGAAACCCTGTGTTAGATTGGAGATTAAAGCAGCAAGTTCATTTATTCCTGGGCTCCCCAAGATCTGGGTCTGTCCTCGGGACACTGACAGTAAGGGAGGCAGACTTGGGGTGTTGTAGGTGGGAGGCGGTGCTCTGGGACACCACAAGGCCTTATGGGACTTCTCCCGGGGCATGCAGTAACACTCTGCAGATCTAAAACACTGACAAAGACTGTTCACCTGCAGGCAGTAGCTTCTAACAGTCACACAGCCTGAAATCTAAAATCGAAATATAACTAATGGGAAATCTCATCTCATTTTGGAATGCAGTCTTAAATACCCAATATTACAACATCAATTGTTGCTGCTCTAAATTCACTGAATGTTTGGGTCCCCCTGTGAATGAAGTGGGTAGGGGTTAATTTTAGTAAGGCATATTTAAGGAACAGGATAATTTCAAAACACAAGTCAGTGCCAAGGGCAGGAGCCTCTGGAAGGGAAAGAGAAGGGAGGTGCACTGAGGGATTAGCCTTCTTTCTCTTCTTTTTTTTTTTTTTTTAAGATTTATTTATTAATTGAAAGTCAGAGTTACACAGAGAGAGGAGAGGCAGAGGGAGAGAGAGAGAGGTCTTCCATAGATGGTTCACTCCCCAGTTGGCCGAAACAGCTGGAGCTGCGCCGATCTGAAGCCAGGAGCCAGGAGCCTCTTCCGGGTCTCCCACGCAGTTGCTGGGTCTGGTACAACACACTCACAGGGGTGTGGGTGTGTGTACAACTATCTGTAGCTGTAAGACCATCGGCTTTTGTACTAGAAACAGTGAGTAACTGTTCTGAAAGAGGCAGAATCCACCTTAAAGCACATTTCTGTTCAAGAAGGTCAGGTTTTTGATTTTCAAGAATTAACAAATGCAATGGCAGCCCCCCCCCTTTTGTACTTTCCTTATTCCAATTTTACAGTGACTGTTGCACTCAATAAATAATTTTCTGGCAAAATCAAATGCACAAGGCCCATCCATCTCCCACCTAACACAGCAATTTAGCAGAGAGCGCGTGGGCCAATAAGAGAAACATTATGTGTAATTTCTCAAAATTCTTGCTTCAACGCTTTTTCTAAACCCAACATCATTTCGATTTAGTCATCTTCAGTTAAAGGTGGATTTTCAAAATCGGCGCCAAACTCAAGAAAAGAAAATTGCTCAGCAATAATGTTCTCTGACTTGCTTTGAGTAGCTGAGGCCCTGTCTATGTTCCATATATATATATATATAGAGAGAGAGAGAGAGAGAGAGATTATATAAGTCATATAACTTCTATGTTATAACATAAGACACGCTTATGTAAGTTAACATTCATCTTCTCTGGTGGGCTCCAAACTCCACCAGGGCAGGTCTACATCTGTCTTGTTCCTATTATTCCTAAGTCCTTGTAGAGCAGCTTTCCAAAAAGTATCAGTGAATCTACTTCAAAAGACAGAAACCTGAACGAAGGAGTTTGCAAGATTTTACAGATCTTCCAGGGCAAAATAGATCCTCAGAGAGATCATGGAACCAACCAAACTAAAACAACAAAACAACAAATCCACGACATAGTTAAAAAATACTGTACACAGGAGAAAAAAGTATTTGCCTAAATGATCGCTATGACAAAATTTAAGCATATGCTCTGAGTTATGAAGTATTAAAAAAACCTACAAGTAACTTTAGAAACAGGATTATAATACTCCTAAAGTACGTTATCACTGAAAAATTCATATTATTGACATGTTTAAAAATTCATTATGTTTTAGGTTCTAATAGAGTTATGGATGTCAAGAACTCTTCAACATGTCCGTGCACACATGTACGTGTACACACACGTGCACCCACAGACCACACTCTCCTCTCGACAATCCTTCAGAGGAATTCACGTCGTAACACTCTTTTGGGAATACATACAATTTTTAGCATGCCGATACTTATCTGACCTACAGTGTGTGAGCTGAATTAAGTCTACTCATGGACTTGTATTATAGTTTCGACAGAATTTTAACCAAGGTGGCAAGTTATGCTGTTTCTTTCTTTCTTTTCTTTTCTTTTCCTTTTTTTTGACAGGCAGAGTGGACAGTGAGAGAGAGAGAGACAGAGAGAAAGGTCTTCCTTTGCCATCGGTTCACCCTCCAATGGCCACCGTGGCCAGCGCACTGTGCTGATCCGAAGGCAGGACCCAGGTACTTCTCATGGTCTCCCATGCGGGTGCAGGGCCCAAGTTATGCTGTTTCTAAGTCAAAACAAAATAGAAGTTTTCTGGCCACAATGATAGCTGATTAAATTCATATGCTTTCTTGGGCCGGCGCCGCGGCTCACTAGGCTAATCCTTCTCCTTGTGGCACCAGCACACTAGGTTCTAGTCCTGGTCGGGGCGCCAGATTCTGTCCCGGTTGCCCCTCTTCCAGGCAAGCTCTCTGCTGTGGCCCGGGAGTGCAGTGGAGGATGGCCCAAGTGCTTTTTTTTTTTTTTTTTTTTTTTAAGATTTTTTTATTTTTTTGAAAGGCAGAGTTACAGAGAGAGAGGTAGAGATGGAGAGAGAGAAAGACATCTTCCATCCACTAGTTCATTCTTGCTGCCACAGCCAAGGCTGTGCCAGGTGGAAGCTAAGAGCCCAGAGCTTCTTCCGGGTCTCCCATGTGGGTGCAGGAACTTCCACTGTTTTCCCAGGCACATTAGCAGAGAGCTGGACCATAAGTGGAGGAGCCTGGCTTTGAATGGGCACTCAAATAGGAATGCCTTACCCAGCCACACCACAGTGATGGCCCTGCTAATTCCTAACTTAACCAATGATGTAGCAAACCTGGTTTGCACCACTTATAAGTCACATAATCCTTTTCTTTCTCCACCAAGAAAGCACACACAACACAGTAAATCTTCACTAACAACCATAAATTATTTAACCTCTTAATTTTCACGTGGGAACTAACATTTATTTTGAGACTATTAGGCTCTGAACAGTGTTATTTAAGTGTGTGCTAATTTATGTAATTCTCATCACAGCTTTGGAATGAGTGTTTTATGATCCTCATTTTATATATAACGCAATGTAGGCACAGGGAGGCTACATAACTTATTTAAGCTTGGAGCCAGTGAATGCGTATTTGGGGTTTAAAGCAAGCATTGGGTTCTGTCCTCTAAGCTCAAAACTTCCCCCTCCATTCTTTTCTTAAAATTCTCATTTCCAGTGACAACTCTCAGGAATTAAAATGCACAGCAGAAGAAGTGCTTATGGAAAACAATGTATGATAGAGTTGATGCTCATTAATAATAACGAGCTAATCTTTAAATTGAGGGTCTATTGACAATAAAGAATAACAGAAAACTGGGTTCAAGTGGACATGAGCGCCAGTGCTCTCATGGGCACGGCAGTCGCTGACTCCCCCTGTGCTTGTTGGCTCATGGGAACAAACACTGGCTTCAGGGAAAAAAAAAGAGCTGCAAGAATCCAAGAGAGGAGTGCAAAAGCTACGTCGCTAGGATTTTCTCTCCTACAAATGGCATCGGCAGCTTTATCACATCTGTCTACTACTGATACATTAGCACTACATACGAGTAACCAGGGAGATGCCTCTATTATCACAGAGAATATATTAGATCATGGCCTATTTTGCATACCAGGTTTTCTTCAGCAGGTCTTTGCCTGTCAGCTGGTTCTCTGAGCTGGCCTTCCAAATCCGAGGCTGTTCCCAACAACTAATTCTTCAGTGGTCATATGAAAAAATGTAGGGGGTATAAATTAAAATTTATTTCAGTGTAGTGTTAAATTGCCAGAGTGGCTTTTAGAAGTTATAATAAAATACCATCACTTCTACATAACTGCAGAATAAAAACATCACTGAAGAACTTGACATTTGAGGCTGCTTGGCTGGCCAAGGAAATAAGAAAATGCTAAACCTGAACTCGTTCCAGATTTTCCTCCCTGGAAGGTACTTACTTGCCAGCAAATTATTTCAGAGCCTGTTTTCATTACTTACAGCAAAATGAAGAAACTTAAATGACAGATGAGCTCTCTAGCACTTTATGCTAAGACACTCAAGACGCAGACTAGGATAAATGAGACACCCAGGGCAAAACTCATCTGGAAAATATAAAAAGAAATGGTCTCATTTTCTCAAATTTGTACTTTCCCCCAATATTTGCTATCAGCCCATCACACAGTTCTCTAGGACATGGGACTGCGCTGGAAAGAGACAGCTATTTTTTAGCAGAAATAGGAGGCGCCCGGCGCCTCTCTCACTCACTTCCCCCAATGAGGGGTTCCCCAGCCCATGTCACTTCTGTCTCCTCAAAAGCCCTCAGATATGCCCAGTTTCTCACCCCTATTGCCAGCTAGCACGTGCAAGTTGCTGTAACAAAAGTAACAAGCACTCTTGTTAACTGGTCGCCCCTGCTCCGCCCCTGCCACTTCTCTAATCAACACGGCCACAGCGATGCTTTCAACCCACGAAGGACGACAGGCCGTCGCAGGTCCATGACCTGCAAGGAGGTTTTGCACAGTCCCCTCGGCCACACCAGCCTTCCTCCAGTCTCCTGCATGTACCGTGGCTCCCTCTACAGTGTCTTGATACAACACAAGTTGGTCCTCCTCCTTGTAGTTGTCTTCTCTGTCTTCTGCCCTTTGGGATCACAAGCCAAAGTCCCCTCCTTAGGAGAACTGTCCCTGACCTATTCTGGTCCAGATACCCCCATTAATGGTCTCTGTGAACCATGTATGTTCTCCTGATTCTACTGAGCACAGCTGTGACTTCACATGGGTAATGCCTGGTTTCCCCAGTAGAAAGAGGCTCTAGACGGGCTGGGCTAAGAGCTCGCAGCCAGTGACCCCAGGAGCTCACAGGGTCCCCGAGCCCTCTGGCACAGTAACGGACTGCCTAGCAGGGACTCCACTGATATGTTCTCATTCATAGACACTGTGTGATTCAGAGGAGAAGCGAGGGACACAGGGAGAAGGGGAGGGAGGGCAGACGCACTGTCTTGGCACCCTCGTGGACAGTGTACCAGAAGAGTGAGGTTTAATTCTTGGACTCTTAATTCCATTCCATCAATCTACGTATCTACCTTTATGCTAGTACCACACTGTTTTGTTTATTGTAGCTTTGTAGTAAGTCCTAAAATAGAGAAACGGGAGTCTTCCAGCCTTTTCAGCACAGTTTTGTCTAGAATGGGTACCTTGCATTTCATAGGAATTTTAGGATTACCCTGTTGATTCTTCATAGAGATTGTGTTCAAGTTGTCAATCAGGAGAGGGAGAACTACTATCTAAACAATGTTAAGTGTTTCAGTTCAAGGATATGGAATGTCCAAAGTCCTTCTTTCTCATAATCTTACTTGTTTTCAATGTATGAGTTCTGCATTTTTTTGTTTGTTGAACTTATTTTCGAGTATATATTCTTTTGATGCTCCAGAAAATCTTAATCTCATTTTTGGATTGGCCATTGCTACTGTGTATAAATACAATTAACATTTACACTGACCTTGTATCTTTCATCCTTGCTTAACTCGTGTATTAGTCCTAACAGATTTCTACTGCATTTCTTAAGACTTTTTACATGTGAGATCCTGTTATTTACACAGAAGGGAAGTGTTACTTCTTTTCCAACTTCAATTTCTTTCATTTCCTTTTCTTCCTTGATTGCACTGGGTTGAACCTACGCTCAGTGTTGAACAGAAGCAGCTTTGCCTTGCTCCTGGCCTGTTTCGCACTGAGTGTCACACAGGCTGTGGACTTTCCACAGGTCCTTGTTATCAGTGTGAGGAGTTCTTCCTGGTCTGTTCCATGTTTTCATGAGAAAAATGCCTTCGATTTTTATCAAATGCTTTTTTTTGGGATTAATGTATTACACTGATTTTTAAAAAATATATCGAACCAATTTTACATTCCCAAGATACATCCCAGTTGGTCTTGGTTTACAATCCTTTTAGTCTGTGTCTGGCTTGGTTATCAGAGTCATACTGGCCTCAGAGGAGTTCAGAAGTGATTCTCTTGTTGTTTTTGGAAGAGTTTGTGAATGACTGCTCTTGAACTCATCTTAAATTTTTGGTGGAATTCACCCGTAAAGCCATCCGGGCCAAGGTTTTTCTTGGGGGGGGGGGGGGAATCTTTTTTAAAATTATAATTCAACAACTGTGCTTATTACAAGTTCATATTTTCTATTTCTTCTTGAATCAGTTTTTGTCTTTCAGGAATTCTTCTACTTCACTCAAGTCACCTACTATTTTGGCATACAATTGTCCCTAGTGTTTTTTTTTTTTTTTTTACAATCCTTTTTTGAAATTTTCCATATGGCCAGTAGCGACCCCTCGTTCATGCTCATCTTAATAACTTGAGTGTTCTCGGCCGGTGCCAGCACCCCGAGTTCTAGTCCTGGTTCGGGTGCTGGATTCTGTCCCGACTGCTCTTCTTCCAGTCCAGCTCTCTGCTGTGGCCCGGGAAGGCAGTGGAGGATGGCCTAAGTGCTTGGGCCCTGCACCTTCATGGAAGGCCAGGAGGAAGCACCTGGCTCCTGGCTTTGGATCGGCACAGCGCGTCTGCTGTAGAGGCCATTTGGGGGGTGAACCAACAGAGGAAGACCTTTCTATCTCTCTCTCTCACTGTCTAACTGCCTGTCAAAAATAAAAAAAAAAATAACTTGAGTGTTCTCTTTTTTCTGGGTCAGTCTAGATGAAGAGTCATCAATTTTGTTGATCTTTTGAAGAATCAACTTTATCTTTCATTGTTTGTCTCTACTTTGTATGTGTGTGTGTGTGTGTGTTTTCAGATTTATTTATTTACTTGAGAGGCTCAGTTACAGACACGGGGGGGGGGGGGAGGGAGAGAGAGGGAGAGAGCTGGAGATATATCTTCCATCTGCTGGTTAACTCCCCAAATGGCCACAACAGCCAGAGAGCTGCACCAATCAGAAGGTCTCCCATATGGGTGCAGGGACCCAACTGTTTGGGCCATCTTCCGCTGCTTTTGCAGGCCACCAGCAGGGAGCTAGATTGGAAGTGGAGCATCTGGGACTCGAACCGGCATCCATATGGGATTACCAGCACTGCAGGCAGAGGCTTAACCTACTATGCCACAGCGCTGGCCCCTCTACTGTGTTTTAATCTCTATTATTATCTTTGTTATATATCTTTGATCTTTTATTGTTTTCTTCCTTCTACTTGCTTAGGTTTTTTTTTTTTTTTTTTAGGTTTGTAAGACAGAAACTTATATTATCAATTTGAGATTTTTAAAAAATATAAGCATTTATAAAGTTCTTTGTAAACATTGCTTTTTTTAGTTTTAGTATGTAGTGTTTTAGGTTATTTTTGGGATGCAGTGTTTGGGTATGCAGTATTTTTGGTTAATTTATCTTAAGCTATTTCCCAATTTCCCTTGTGATTTCTTCTTTGAACTACTGATTATTTAGAAGTGTGTATTTAATTACCACATATCTGTGAATTTCCCAAATTTTCTTCTGTTAGTCACTTCCAATTATATTCTAGGGTAGTCAGAGAACATATTTTGTATTATCACTTCAATATATGTATTGAAGCTTATTTTGTTTGATTGAAAGGGAGAGAGAGAGAGAGAGAGAGAGAGAGAGAGAGAAAGGGAGAGAGTGAGCTTCCATCCACTGATTCACTCCCCAAAAGGCCACAACAACAGCGGTCAGGTCTGGGCCAGGCCAAATCCAGGAGCCAGGGGCTCCATCCTGGTATCCCACACGGGTGGCAGGGGCCCAAGCACAGGGCTCATCTCCTGCTGCCTTCCCAAGAGTATTAGCAGGAAGTTGAATCAGAAGTGGAACAACAGGCCTCGACCTGGCACTCTGATTGGGGATGTCGGCATCACAAGCAGCAGCTTAACCCACTGAGCCCCAGGGCCGACCCCTGTTGAGGCTTATTTTATGGCTTCATATAGCTTATCCTGGAGAATGTTCTGAGAACACTTGAAAAGAATGAACATGCTGCTCTTTCTGTGTGGAGCACTATATAGACATCTGTGCAATGTAGCTGATTTACAGTACTGGATCCGGGCATGGCGCCCAGCCTGTTCTGGTGTATTCAAGAGGGGGGCTCACCTTTCAAAGGGCTCCCCATATAATTTAATATCATCCTAATGCCAAGAGGTAAGCAAAGTAAAATCTTCACCTTGGGTATGTTCTTAAACACATCTATTCTGAAGAACTCTAAGGAGAGCAAAGTAGGAAATGAATGTAGCTCTCCTATATTTCTTGATTAATTTCATATCTATCTCATGGTTATGCTTTAAATAAATGACCGCAAAGAACCCTGCATATAAAAATTTCATACAAGTGCACGATGAAAAGAATGTTATTTCACATAACCAATACTGAAATATAGTGTGCCCAAGCACTTTCTGAAAGAAATATTGTATCACTTGATAGAGCAGATATCAATTTTATGATTATGAAACTTTACTTGTAAAATATACTCTGGGAAATTGTATCTCTTGATGGTGATTTTTAAAAGTAGGTTTTATGAGGCAAATCCAGAAATTAAGACAACTGTATCAATATACAAAAAAGTACCTAAAATATTTTGCTAGTCTTGCATGAGGATTGTGGGTTATTTCCATCAGAATCTCTGGAAGACAAACGTACCTAGAAAAGAAAGTTGAATTTTCAGACTTTTAAGAGAAAAACAAAGAATGGTATTTTTTTGTGTATCATTAAATCTAGTTGTATAATTTTTGAAAGCCTGTTACAGTATTTTTGATCTTTAGCAGTACCTATAAACATCCCACTCTTACTCTCTTGTATAAGATAATAAAGTACTTTGGTTTCTCAAAGTCCGTGTGCATAGATCTGGCTTGAATAATATTGAATTTATATGAAGTTACAAATCCACAGCAAATGCCTAGCTTTTGTTTCCAATTATTATGTAACCAACACTCAATTCCTCCCCACATAATCTCCCTGATTATGCTACTAAATCATTGCCATTATTTACTTGGGCAACGGGAATATTACATTTCACCCCAAATACATCAAAACTTTCCAACTGAATAAAATGTAGCCCAACTCTGGGCTGAGGCTTTATTTATTATTATTTAAAAATCAGAATCCAAAGCCCCAAAATAATACCTGAAATAATAAATCTGAGAAACTAGCTTTCCACTTTAATTTTCTGTGCCTGGTCTTCATTCCTGCCCACTCTCATTCAGTTTACCCTAACTAAGCTACCCTCGTATCATATGTCCTCCTGTTGAAAGTAATAAAAACACTTCACTCTGTAATACTGCGTAGTGAATCATTTTCCACCTTGTAGGAGAGGGTGTTAATGATAGAAGGGTGTTTCCATCCAAATCAATGACACCAACTGTATGATCCAAGCTAGAAAACAGTTAAGCATGGCAAAGGTGTTTCCGAAACAGCGATGGCTTACTCAGTCACGGTCATCAGGGTGGAACACAGTGTGAAACTCTCCTTTCTGGCCAGTTCATCACACCTGCTTCTAACTGGGATGACCACATCACAAGGCAGCCACACAAGTGTGTGTGTGTGGGTGTGGGTGTGTGGGCCGGGAGGAATGCAGAGCTCTTGGATCTATCTTCCTGACTGAAGTCAAGGTCAAGGCAGGTGAATCTACTCTCCTCCCAGTTTGCCTGCAGATCTTTCACATTCTTCCTGAAGACTGAAGCTCCTTCTGTTCACCGGGTCCCTCCTGAGAAGGGAGGTTCCGAGCTCTGTGCCTACCAGCCCTGTCTGGGACACCCCGGGAGCACCGCCCTGGTAGGCCTTCCTCAAGGCCAAGAGCACAACTGCGACACATGGGAATGGGGAAGCGGTTCAACTGAGGCCACAGGCATAAGACAGAGGAAAGGTGGTATTTAAAGTGATCGTCGGCTGCAGGAAAAAGATTAAGCTAATTCTAAATTGAGAGGGAAACCTGAAAATATTACCTTTTGTATAAAATCAAGACAATAATTTCATGCATTCTAGAATAGAAACCATCCAGAATAATCACTACTAAAAGTATCAAAATCTTACGGTAATGTGGCTTAAGCAAATAAAAAAGTTTAATTATTAAAAAAAGAAATCTATACATGTATGTAAAATGCTTCAATTATGATTCACACTCTCAGATACATGAAATAAACATTTTAATTTGGTAAGGAAAAGTCATTCTCTTAGGTTAAAAAGAAGGTAGAGGTCACTGTTATTTCAAATGAGACTATCTACATATTTCTAATAAGATATCTCCTGACAAAATAAAAAGTACCAGTGGAGTCACAACACCTAGTATTTTCTCTCCAGTTCTTTCGTGAATATATATGGGGTCACCCCGAGCAGCCTGCTAAGTTAAGACGGGGGCCCCATACTTCAAGCTTTTGGGGAGTCAAAAGCTGAGGATTCATGATGGTGGAAAAAAAATGTATTCAAAGACAGATATATATGTAAGATAACCTGTTAAGTACCAGAAGTCTCTTCCAATAAAAGCATTTAAATCACCACAGGTTTTTTTTTTTTTTTTTTTTTTTTTTTTAGAGTCATTTATTTATTTGAAAGGCAGAGTGAGTGAGAGAGAGAGACCCAGAGAGAGATCTTCGATCCGTGGGTTCATTCCCCAAATGGCTCCAATGGCAAGAGCTGGGCCAGACCAAAGCAAGGAGTAAAGAGCTTCTGGTTCTCCCACATGGGTGCAGGGGGTCCAAATACTTGGGCCATCCTCTACTGCTTTCCCAGGCTATTAGCAGGGAGGTGGATCAGAAGTGGGGCAGCACCAAGATGGGATGCTGGCATCGCAAGCAGTGGCTTTACCTACTATGCCACAACGCCAGCCCCTACACGTTTGCATTTAAAAAACGAGTTCAGAATTTCCATAATGTAACATGTTACACCTCTCTCTATCCTACAAGTCCTTATCTCTTCCAACCCTGCAACTTCTCCCAAAGGGTTAAGAAACTCACTGCCCAGAGTTCTGGGAACACAAGAGCCAGCCTCCACCATGACCAGCACCCAACCTTGTCCCTGTAACTTCTCAAACCTCTGTATCACACCTCTCTTCACTTCCGCTCACCCACTGCTTCACCCCCACTTTCTGTAGAAGACAGAAGTGACCCGAGGGAGCCGCTCTCCCTCCCAACATCACATACAGCCTCCCTGAGCAGCTCTGGTTCCTGCTACTGCTGACCTCATCCAGGAGAGGGGCGCCTGTCCTCTTCCCCAAGGCCAGGCCCTCACCCCGTGTCTTGGTCCCATTCTCTCCGGTTTTCCTAACAATGGGAGAACAGCATCCCCTCATTCACTTACATATTCAGCATCTCTTTTTAAACAGTTTGTTTGCACTGGCTTTGAGGTGCACCCAAGCCTGTCACTCACACCACAGAAACAGAAGCACCTGGCCCTGCGCCTCCCTGCAGTGCTGGTCCGGGGGCCTATCCAGATGCCCCCTATGCCAGACAACCTCTCTATAGAGCTGCCTCGATGTTCTCCAGTTTCCTCGCCAGCCACTCTCTCCCCCGGCAGGGTCTCGAGCTGCACAACCTCCCTGCCTACGTGGCCCGCAGAGGCTGCTCTGTCCTCATCTTGTTGGACACCGTAGCAGCGAGAGAGCTGTCGCTCAGTGTCCACTTCTCATTACCTTTCTTTCTCTCAGCAGCTGTGAACCTGAAGCCCCGGCTTGCTGCTGCTGCTTCTCTGGCTGTCCTTGGCCACAGAAGGCTGGAGCAGCTGCAGGCAGCCATGTCTCTCTCTAGGACGGAAAGGCACGTTTGGACTGGGTAGATTCAAGAAGCTGCACACGTGATACAACTAATTGCAAAGAAAAAAAATACACACACACACATAAATGAGTTCCAGAAAAACAGGGGAATCTATGTAGGACCTGGATTATATCAACATTGATAACCTGGAAGTTAGTGTTGGGGTGAGGGGTACATAGGATGTAAACAGGTTCTTCAAAAAGGTTTGTGGAAAAATGGGATCAAAAGGTAAACTGTTTATGCTTCAAAAAAATTTGAAATCCTGGGGCAGGTAGTTGGCAAAGGGGTTAAGCTGCTGGTTGGGACACTGGGACACCTGATTGGAGTGACTGGTTTGAGTCCCAGCCATTCCACTTCCAATCCGGCTGCCTGCTAATGCTCACTCGGGGAGGCAGCAGGTGATGGCTCAAGTACGTGGCTGCACTGTGGGAGACCTGGCATGGAGTTCTGGGCTCCTGCCTTCAGCCTGGCCCAGCCCTGGCTGTTGTGGGCACTTGGGGAGTGAATCAGTGGATGGAACATTTTGCTCCATCTTTCTTCCTTTCAAATAAAATGAAAATGATTAAAAAAAAAAAACCTGAAATCCATGCATAGTTGTTTCAGAATAAGCATTTTCCATTAATTTTTTGAAGATCCTTCATATTTTTCCTACACCTACATGTAAATTTACACTTATCCCAAACTTAAAGGTATAATTTAAAAATAGCTCTAAAAAAAGGTATGAGATGACCCAATTCTAGAACACAGGATTCTAATTTTTACAAAGGAGGCTAAAGTGTTCTTTGCCCAATTTTTCCACATCTACTCCTGTTTGTATCAGCCAATCTAGATGAACGAGGAATGCCTTGAGGTTGTAATGACCACAGGAAAAAAAAGTATTAAAATTTTAAAAGTAGATCTTGAAATGTACTTGAACATTTGAGATCATGATGACATAAACAACTATTTATGACCTAAGAAAAACCGCATTTGGTACTTTGAAGTATTAAAAAAAAATCACACAGAATTAAATTACAAAGCTCACACACTTGTTTATGCAGCTGGTCTTTTTTAAAATCAAGGAACTCTAAACCTACAATTCTAATAGGCTTACTGGTGACACCCCAATCCTTTGAAAAATAAATGAAATATCATAAATCATTTGACAGTTCTTAAGCTTAGATTTTTATCATCGTTCAGCCTCTTTAAAAATAAAAAGCGATACGAGAGGATTGGATCTTATTTTGTCCCCTACAAAGCTTAAGATAGAAAATAAATCATACGATTAAATGTCATTTGGAACCCTGACTTCAATACTTAGGATTAAATTGGCATAGTATTCACGGTCATTCCTACGGGAATGCTTGCAAGTCAAGTAGCTTTTCTTACAAAACATTGCAGGCCTCTGGCACGTCCTGTGATGAATGAAGCAATAAGGCTTTGGAATTGAAATTGTGTATATTTAAGCACTTCATATAAGCCACCAGACTGTCATCCTGCTGGATACAGAGCACGATGAATTTATTATTTGGCATCCGAAGGAATGCTTGAACTCTTACAAAAGAGTAAGGGATTGGGGTAAGCCTTTTTAATTTTAAGCTACAAATTTAGGATCACATCGCAGCCACGGAGTTCAGCCTTCATTTGCTGGCAAGTTGATTTAATGAGAAATATTCACAGATTTTGCAGGGTAAGTTGAGATGAAAAATCTATAAATAACCTTGAAAATGTTTAGGATTCAACAGAAGGAAAAAAGACCTAGGTGTTAACCACAGCATCCTGAGGACTGTTAGCTTTTTTTTTTTTTCTTTTTTGAAGAAAATAAAATACAGGAGACATTCTCCATGAGCTGGCTGCAAGGTAATTTGATGATGAATCAATAATCAGTTCAGTTCATGAAAGCACATCCTGCCCAGAGTCAGCTGGACCAGCACGAGGGGAGGGAGGTGGAAGCCAGGCCCTCCCTCTTAATTCTGCTGAAGGGGATTCACCCAGGGGCCAAAAAAATCACTTGTGTCTTTTCTGATGGGTTCATTTACCTTTCACATCTGTACTTTCCTTTCCCTTCCGAGGTAATGATGGCACACCTGAGTGACAGCCTCAGAAGACGTATCTCGTATCTATATAAGCTGTAATCACTTTTCTTAAATTCATTTTTAAGAGACAGCTGCTGAAACTGCAACCTCCAAATATGGTTTTCATCACTGTCATATTCCTACCAGGCAGGGCTGAGGCTGTGGCACAGAGGGTAAAGCCGTGGCCTGCAATGCCAGCATCCCATATGGGCACCAGTTCAAGACCCAGCTGCCCCACTTCCAATCTCGCTCTCTACTATGGCCTGGGGAAGCAGTAGAAGATGTCCCAAGTCCTTGGGCCCCTGCACCTGCATGGGAGACCCAGAAGAAGCTCCTGGCTCCTGACTTCGGATCGGTGCAGCTCTGGCCATTTGGGGAGTGAACCAGCAGATGGAAGACACCTCTCCCCCCCTCTCTCTGCCTCTCCTTCTCTCTCTATGTAACTCTGACTTTAAAATAGATAAATAAATTTTTTTAAAAAATTCACACCAGGCTGTCTCCAGGCCTTTCATAAACACTGGAATGAAAATCTGAATTAACAATATCTGAAAGTGTACTTCGCCTGTTTTGCAGATTACGTTACTGCTGATGAAATGTTTTTAAAGACTATTTAATTTTAAAATGTACATTTTTTGTTTGTCAAGAAAACCTTATTAAGTATTTAATAGGTACCAGACAACACTTTCAACATATGTGTAAGTTATAAAGAAAAAGAATAAAATGAACTCAATTTTCCCAGCAGCCAGTGGAGGGAACGGAACATCATTGGTAACTTTCAAGTCCCCTTTGAGGGCCTTTCCCATCCTAATTGCAATCATTTCCCCCAGGCCTCTTCCCCACCTACCCTGCATTTTTCTCTTGGACGGTGTTACCATGGGTAGCCCTAATCGACATACTGTTTGCTTTTTGCAAGATTTGGGGTGGAATTGTATTGGTTGGGGTCATAGTGGAAGCATTCTTGTGTAACTTGGTTTTATCACTGAACAGTATGCTCATGGGAGTCCCCTATGATGGGACTGTTGAATATACTCCAAGCACAATTTTTGTATCTTCTCTTGTCGATGATACCTGAGTTGTTTAGGGTTTTATGAAAAATACCTACACATAGTAGGCACTTCTCATAAACATCCTTCTGTGAACTCACATTTCCCTTTTCCTTGGGTAAGTACTAGGAGAGCCACTGAGGCATGGGGTTTGGGGTTAAGTGCATGTTGGACATTGCAAGAAACTTCCAGACTCTTCCTAAAGTGATTGAACCATTTAACTGCTCCACTCACTGTCTAAGAATTCCATTTGCTCAAGATCCTCGTCACCTAACAACCTGCTCCGTTTCAGCCACACTGGGGCATCGCCTTGTATTTTAACTCGCATTCCCTGGGTAATGAACAATGCTGAGCACATGCTCACGGGTCATGTATGTGTCTTCTCTCCTGGAGTGTTTGTGTTCTAAGGCATCGTTTCAAATTATGGGCCCTTCCTTCCCTTTCTTGTTTCTGATTGATCATCCTTTTCTCATAAAGTTGGACAATTTTTTTAACCTATATAGTCCTTAGATAAATGTATGTTTTATAAATATTTTTTCCCAGTCTGTGGATTGTTTTTTTGGTTTCTTAGTAGTATCTTTTGATAAATACACTTTTATTTATTTTGATAAAGTCTCATTTATATACTTTTTTCTCTAATGGTGATTGCTTTCTACATCTTAAAAAATCTCTGTCTCTTCCCAAGTCATAAAAATATTCTTTGATGTGGTCTTCTAAAATCCGTATGGTTTAAGCTTTTACACTGAGTCACACAATCCGTATCTCAAACTGATTTCTGTGCATGGTACAAGACAGGAACTTGGATATCTTTTTTCCATATGGATATGCAGTTGTTCTAACGCCAGTTATGGAAAAACTCCTTTCTCCTCTGGTTTCTCAGGATCTTTGTCAGAAACCACAGGGCCAGGTAAGCAAGGGTCCATCTGAGTCTCTGTGCAGCACTGATCTATTTGTTGAAACTTAATGGCAGCACCACACTATCTTGGTGACTGTAACTCAGTACTTACGATCCAAAGTGGATCCCAGCTTTGCTTCTAAGGTTGTGCAGGATATTCTCAGCATTGTACATTTCCACATAGCTTTTAATGTTGGTTTGCCAGTTTTACGGAATATAAACAAAACAGAAATGAAAACAAAAAGCCAGCCTCAAGGGATGATGTTGAAACTACAGATAACTTTGAGGAGCAATGCCATCTGACCGAGGCTCCCCATCCATGAACACGACATCTCTCTTCACTTATTTAGGTCTTCTGTGACAGTCTCAATATCATTCTGTCATTTTTACTGTGGAGATTTGGCGTGTCTTTTGTGAAACTTATTCCTAAATGTCCTGAGAGGGTTCACGTTTATTACTGATAAGATCCAATTCTGAAACATTTATTTCTTAGGGCTGCTCCATCACAGTTTCTCTCTTTGGAAATATTAAACATATCAAAACTGTGAGTAATTTTACTTAATAGCACATAAGATAGTCTGTACGATAAGACAAGAATTTCTAAAAACAGGACAAGGACTCTACAACTTGGCAGTAAAATAAAGGAAAGCGTAAACACCTAAGCGCATGTGCTGGAAATGAGATCAGGAAGTATGCTGTAGGATACGGCAAGAAGGGTGTCAGACATAATCACTCGGGCCTGTGATTCTCTGGTTCTCAGGCAAGGGGCTTGGGTTACCTCAACTGCTCCAAAGTCAACTCTTTTCTCACTTCTTGTCCACAGAGTCACGATCACAGGTTTCCAGGAAGAGAAGGGCAGGAAGCATTGAATTCTGACTTCTCAGCAGAAGTAATACAGGCCCTTCGACTTGTGCTAAAGGCAGGCCTGTTTCCAAAGACTCAAAGGCTCTCCACTCTGCCTTCCTTCTGCTGCAACGTATGACGTCAGAGTCTCCCATTTCCCACTTCCACGTTGTTCCCGCTCTTCATGCTCTGATTCCTCCAGGCACCACTAACTTTATTTTCTTATCATCACTATCTGACTCTTCAGACTCCTGTCTTCCTGAGGGTATGGCAAATTTCACACCATCACTCTGATCCCAAAGAGCAGCCTCTCCAGTTTTGGTATCTGCTTGCCACTGTTGGCTTCACTGTTGGCTTCTCCTCCTTAAAGACTTTTATTTGTATGCTTTGCCTTAACCGTCTTCCTATACGCTTCTTAGTTGAATTTTCCTCTTTCCAAGCCTTTCTTCTGCTTGATCAAGGTGTTCACCCCCACGTTCCTATTCCTCAGTACCCTTCATGGTAGATTTCTACACTGGGGGCCATTGCTAACTCCACCTCCTTTCAACAGTAAACACTGGTTTCTCGTAAACTTAAAATCTCTCCTTATTTTTTCATTTCTGTGATTTCTGTCTCTTTTGGGATGTAGACAATTCCTTATTTTACAATCCATTCCCTTTCAGGTCCACTTCAAGCATCTTACACCACTTCTCATCAGGGCCATCTTCATCCTCCTCATCTCTAGTCAGGAATGCAACAGCACTGCCTTGATTTCCCGAGCCTCATCAATGTGAGAATGATGTGAGTGTGAGTTGGGATTCCCAGGGCAATCCAACCGAGGAACCTCACGCACGGCCTGGATCTCAGTGCCCTGGCTGCAAGTACCCAAGAACGCTATGGTTCTTGTGCAGATAAACTTATCACACACGTCACTTCTCTCATCTGCTGCCACCAACCACAGAGGTCAAGAATAGAAATAGCAGGGCTTAGCCAGCGGAAAACTCAGTTTAGATGTCGAACCTCTTTACATCTGGAAAAAACAACATAGTACAGGTTGAGCACCCCTAATCCAAAAACTTGATAAACTCCAAAATCCAAATCATTTTGAGTAGTGACATGCCACAAGTGGAAAATGCCATACCTGACATGTGACAACAGGCCAAAGTCAACACATAGGTAGACGAAAAATACTGTAGAAAATCACCTTTAGGCTATTTTTAAAAGGTGCATAGGAAATATAAATATAATATTTATATAAATATAAATATATATATATAAATGTAGGCTTGAGTCCTATCCCCAGAATGCCTCATTATGTATATGTAAATATTTCCAAATCCTTAAAATCTGATATTATGGATTTTATTTTTTTGATAAGGGAGACTCATTCTGTACACTTCTTCAGTTGACGTCTCAAAAAGGAATACTCTCCTGTATTCTACTGCAACCCACAAACTATCTAGTTCTGTTTGATTTGGTTGACTTAGAAACAAGCAAAGTTAATGTCTCCTGGGAAGGTTTTTGGTAACAGCACTCATGGTACCAAGGAAAGTCCAAGATCCTCCTTCCTTCCTGGTGAACTAACCCTCGGGGAGACTGGTGCTTGAAATCTTAGAACTTCATCTTTGAACTTGTATGCAAACAAGGGTATTTAGGTGGTTGATTGTCTCAAGCTTCTTGTTTCAGATCCTTTTCTTCAATGAGATTGCTGAAATCCATAATTCTTTCTGACTTTTTGGAGAGCCTGCTGGCCAATTCTCACATAGGTGGTCTATCCTGTCAGGGTCCACTAGAGATGACAAAAAGCTTTTGTCAGTGGGACAAAGAAAGCCAATGCCTTGTCAGATTAGGTGTTCACAACTTCAAGTAAGTCTTAACCTTACAAAGCCAGATTTTTAAAAAAATCCATCTTCTATTTTCTCTCTCTCTCACACACACACAAGGCTCAAAGGAATATTTTTCAATTCTTTAAAGTTCAAAACTGTTTACTTATACTCCAAAGACTGGACAGAGGTGAAAATCCATGAGTTAATCTTTTAAGTATGCTCCATTTCTTGCAACGAATGAAATTTGAGGTCAACATAATTTTCTTCTTTATAAATTTCTCACCAATTTGCTCGTCTCTCTGAAAGAATGTTCCTTATCTCTGAGGTCTACCAACTTTACTAGGCCTGGGCACACAGGGTGCCCTTTCAAAATATAGACTCAAGTTGTCCTTTATTTCCTTAATTTGGGTCTACAATTATACATATGATGGCTCTACTCTGCCTATCTGCAGCCTCAATGGTCTTTAACCTGAGGTGTACTTCAGGTTGTGAGAAGTCTTCCCAAGAGATATGTGGGCACAGACACCCTTAAGACAATCCATTTCCAGGTCCTCAACTTTCACTCTTTGTAATACTGATCTTCCTAACCGTGTGCCTGCGGCTAAGGCACCAGGCCAGCCCTGGTCCCCACCTCCCAACCTCCCATTTCCCACTTCACAAAATCATGTGTGCCTCCTGGGATACAGAACCCAAGAAGGAGACCAAAGACAACAGGAAGGTCCTATTTTTTTTTTTTTTTTGGTCCTGTCTCATACATATTTTACTAAGAAATGGAGCCTTGGACACACATTATTATACATTGGATATAATGTAGAACAAGCAGGTGGACCTTACGTAAGGGCCTTACCTCGTCAAGATCTTTATTACCACTTCTTAAGAAGCATCTCTCCAGGACAGTTTGGAGAGCACAAAAAAGACCCATGGAGGGCTACAGTGTCGGTCCTACCCAGGGGCACATGGCAGGACTCAGCGCCTTATCTAGTCATCTGCATTAGAACTAGGGTTCAGCCTTGTGAGTTCTCCTGGAGGCACACGTTAACACATCTCTCTGAGTCCAATTAGAAGACTAGTTTAAAAATGAAGACTACCTTTGTTGATTAGATTAAATGGCCCCCCATTTTCCCTGAATTAAGTGATTCGTATTTACAGATGCAAGGTTTGGATAAAAATATATTTAAAACAAATGTTAAGAATGTATATTAAAATGAATAATATTTCTAACAACTGTAAGGATGTTGTATCAAACAGGGTACCTACCCCTTAGTAAAAGAGGTAACAAGTATGACAGTCATTTGATCAATCTGTTAAACCTCTTTGATAAACTCCCCCCAAATTAGAAAGTGATAGCAAATTCCTTTGAAAAACAAGTGATTTGTAGTCCTCTGCTTTCTACAGATGATGGACTAATTGAGTTGTCAGCAGACAGTATTAAAGTAATTTCACTTATAGATCACTGTGTGATTTCTGGTATGCGATTCAGCAGATGAGAAATGGTAGTAATGGGGCAGTTTCTGCTGCATTGTTAACACTGATACTTTGAACTAAAGGGCTTCATCCCTCCTCTAAATGCATGTCTGGACTTGCTCACTTCTCTTGTGGCTGGTCTCTCTGACCTCACGATTTCTTCTGTATAATCCTTCTTTTATACTCTGTCCAATTGTATTTTAATCTCTTTGACAGTTTCTTTCCCCACTTATTTCCTGAGTTCTGCTGCTAAATTTAGAATTTTTAGTTTTACAATTAAATTTAATTATAATTATTAATTTACAACATTTTACTTATGATGAGAGGTACGGATCCAATTTCATTCTCTGCCATAGTCTATTGACCCAGCACCACATACTGAAAATATTATCTACTTTTGCCCTGACTGGTCTGTAATACCGACTTTGTCAAATATAAATGTCTGTGTACAGTTAGATGGGTGTTTCTGAATTCTGTGCTCTTTAGATGGGCCAATTTGCATGCCCTTATCCCCTGCACTGCTTCATTGGTATAGTGTTATATTAAGTCATGATATAAAGACAGGAAAAGCATTTCTTTTATACAGGACAGAAAAACACTTTATTCTTCAGAAGTGTATTTGTAATTTTTGGATTGTCCTTCCATTTAAGTTCAGAATTATAATGTCAAGTATTATAAAATAATAAAATAACAAATGATAAAACCACCAAAGTCCATTAGGGAAGTGAAATGATTTTATGTGCATTGAGAGACTTAACATCTTTGCAATCTTAAGTCTGCTAATCCATTAATGTGGTGTTTCTCTACATTTAATTTGTATTTAGTGTCTTTTAATAAAGGTTTATAATTTTCTTGGTAAGGATCTTAGACATTACTTGTTGGATTTATTCAAAAGTTATTTATATTACGTTGCAATGTAAACTGTATCTTTTAAAAAATTAATTTTCTACACAGTAGTCCGTGGCCAACAGTGGTCTCAACATAGTAAATGGAAAATTCCAGAAATAAAATGTCCTAAGCTTTAACCTTTGAGCCACTGTGAGTGATGGAATCTTGCGCCCTCCGGCTCCACCATCTTGGCTGTCAGTTATCCTCCTTCCCAGTGTACCCACACTGTCCACACAACCTACCCCGTAGTCACTTGGCAGCCTCCAGGGTCAATGCAGCACATGCTGGGGTTCCACCATGTTTTTCAGGCAACCCCTATTTTATTTTGCAATGGTCCATAGCACAAGAGGAGAGAGCAGGGAGGGAGGGAAGGAGGGAGATAGGAAAGAGGAAAGAAGGGAGGGACGGAGGCAGGGAGGGAGGGGAGCATCATTCTATTCTCAGAATTGTCTCTCTGAACTGCATGGAATCTGCTCTGTTTGTATTAAATCACATTCACATGAGAATTGTGTTGTAGTAATTATGCATTTGCTGTGACCTGAGAATCTAACATATTAATAAATTCCTAACAAAATAAAACACAGAGGAGCAACGCTGGCAACTTGGATATGCCGAAGAGAAGCTGGAAAGCGCTTCCTGTCAGTGAGAAGGTGGAAGAGCTCAACTCTATAAGCAAGGAAAAGGTGACGTAGGCTGAGGCTGCTAAGCTCAGCAGTGAGAATCTTCGACCTGTGAAACCATGGGGAAGGAAGAGACATTCACACTAGTTTTGTGTCACGCCTCGAACTGCCGAAGTTACAGTCACAGAGCATAATGTGTGCTTAGTTAAGATGAAAAAGGAACTGGGTTTGGGAGCAGCAGACATGAACAGAAAACACACTCCAACTGACAGCAGAGTTGAAGCAGAAGGCACTGACTCTACGCCAAGGCTGAGCCAGGGGTCCCTGAGAGGAGCAACACTAATCCACTTACTGCAAGTACGGGATGGTTACACACACTCAGGAGTAGGCTCAGACTGAAAAATACAAAAATTACTGGACAGGCTCCGTCTGCTGATGCAGAAGCTACTGCCACACTTCTGGCAGAGTTGGGGAAGGCGATTAAGGAGAAAGCACAGCACCGAGAGCCAAGTCTTCAACTGTGATGACACCAGGCTCTTCTGGGAAGATGCCCAATAGCACCTCCTCTCGTAAAGGCACAAGGTGGCACCAGGGCATTTGGAAGGGCAGATGAACTCTGGGACTCTGTGGCAATGCTGCAGGGCGTGTGATGAAGCGTGCAGAGCACACAGAGTGAAGAAGCAAGGCCTTCCCCAAAATGAGAATTACATATTAGAGAGAGAGAGAGAGAGAGAACTGAATATTCACATAACCTCCAGTACCGTGCATGAGAATTGCTATAGGACTTCTATTTTATTAGTTGTTGTGAATCTCCTACTGTGCCTAATTTACAAATTGAACAGCGTGTACACAGGGTTTGGAGCTACCTGCAGCTTCAGGCACCTATTGGGGGTCTTGGGAATTATTCCCAAGAATGGTGAGGGCTACTGGGAAATCCACCAGCCTCTACTTTCACCAAGTGATCAAGGTTAATATCACTGTTTGTAAGTCATGGTGAAATCTTTTACCCTGACAGGGTGTGAAAAAAGAACATGAGAAAACATTAGACCCGTTTTACAAAACTCCTGTCTGCTACTCATCGAAAGTGTCAAGTCCCTGAAAGACAGGAGAAGTTCAAGAAACTAGCCCAGACTGGAGTCAAGGGAACACAGCGGATACCGAATGTAGAGAGGCAACCTGCTCTAGACCCTGAAACAGCAAATGGCTGACGGGAAGAAACTGGGCTAGCGGGAACACAGGCTGCAGTTTAGTTAACATCACTGTAGCACGCCAATTTCACACTCTCGATATGCAGAGCAGGGCTATGCAAGATGTTAATTATTTCCAAATAAAATGCTCTTATAAATAACATTCTCTGTTTTGTTGCTGCTGGTCTAAAAAAAAAATGCAACAGGGTTTCCTATGGTGATTTCATATCCGAAAACCTTGCTGAGCTCTCAAAGAATTTGGTCATAGAGGTCGAGAAATTCTCCACGCAGCCTGCTATATTATTTGCCAACAATGACAGCTTTTCCTTCCTTTCTTTTTCTACACTTTTTCATCTCTTGCCTTCCCACCACCCAAGGACCTATTCAACCAGCTAGACTCTCTGGGGCCTGATACTGATCAGAACTGTTGATACCTTCGTCTTTAAAGACTTAAATTCCACCTGTCCATGCCCAGATCTAATTTTAATTTCATCAGAATAATCTAGAGAAAATAAGCTGCTTTCGTTTTGAACATTTCTACCCTAGAGATAAGAATACCAATTTTGAAAGTTTCAAATACTGAAATGTGTATCCAAAAAGCATAAAAGAATGTATAACACAAAGACAAAAAAAAAGATGTAACATGAAGATAAGAAAGGAATGCAATTTGGTATTTGTTATGAAAACACATCGAAGCTGTGATTTTCACCAGTCCGAAAGCTGTTCTCCATGTCACAGAGGAGCTGGCCCGGGAAGTGGCTGCCTGGTCAGAGCTTGTTCTGCCGAGCCTTCCTGTCTTGTTCCAGATGTGGCCTTATGAGCAGTTCTCCCCAAAAGTGCTTCGGTGGAAGTAACTGATTGTCAAGGCCAGGTGGGTTTTTCCGAAGAGAAATGAGATGTACCCATCCTCTCTCCCGGGGTACCGGCGGACTCCAAGCTCAGAGCGTGGATGGCCACTTCTGTTTAGGAATGCCTTAATGCATGGCTTCACTGGCGGTGTGCATGCAGTAATTGGGAGCCAAGCTGTTACACATTTGGTAGTCCACTCAATATAGCAGTTAGCTTTCCTTAACTAACACAAAAATTGGTATCTTCAAGGCAAGGGCTGAAGTGCTAAGCCAGAAAAAAAGGAAGACAGAAAAGAAAAGAAAATCTAAAATATATGGTCATAGCAGCCAAGCAGCAGGAGGCAAGAGACTGAGTAAGAATGGAAAGGTAGTTATGTCATGTAGTCACCGAACACTTAATAAACATACTGCTTGCCAAAACTAATCCCTGGTGATGGAGGCAAAAAAGTGGCTGCCTCTGGGGCTCAGAGTGAGGAATTAACTGCAAAGGGGCACCCATGTGGGGCGGTGCAAATGTTCCGTATCTTACTTTCAACAGGGGTCATGTGGGTGCGGGCAACTGTCAGGCCTCATTGAACTGAGCACCTAAGGGCTATGTGCTGACTGCACATCATTCTCCCGTTCTATAAAATGAAGTGTCCACCGAGCTCGTGTGCTTAGGAAAAGACACGGAAAATCGAATATTAGGATGACGAGGTATTTGTCAAAGATCTGTAAGAAAGAATGTGAACAGGCAAGCACTGTAAGGTCTGAGAGCAGAGAGGAGAGGGAAGAGACTCCAGAAATCTGGAGATGCCTAGGGGGCGCAAAGCTGGCTGCCTCTGGGTTTTTGCACGGCAAGAGAAGGCTGCAAAAAGGCTTTAAGCAAAAGTGGCCCTGTTGACGTGCCTTGCTGTATGAAGTATGTTAACTTCCCAGCAAACCCTATTTCAGAGGGTCCTATGAGAGCCCCCAGTAAACTGAGAGTGGGGGAACAGAGGTAAGGAAGCAAAGAAACCAATCGGATATGATGTTCTTCTGATGTGATTAGCGAGAGTGCCCAAACAGTGGTCCACACTGGGATAGTTGAGTGGAAGAAGGCATTATGACTTAACACACCAAGAAAAGGGGTAGAAACCAAGACTGCCTTAGCGAGCCCAGGACAGGCAGTCATTCTGTTACCATCACACAGAATCACCTACAAGAAGAGACAAAAATCAACTAGATTTTGGGGAGAATAGCATTGCCCCAAACCTACAAGTATTGCTGATAAGCCTTTGGCTATTTGACCCTTAAAACAATGCTCAAGTCCCCCACATTGCATGGACAGAAAGTAGGATGCAAAGTCCATGTGACCTCCACAGAAGGTATATTCCCTAATGCCCAGACAAGTGTGAGCTTGAAGAGAAGTGGGCAAAGAAGAAACTTCCCGAAGGCAGAACCAGGGCCTGGAACGTAACAAATAGAGGAACTGGTCTTAGCAACCATGATCAGAACCCAGGGACACTTCCCGCAGAGGCCAAGAAGACTGCAATGCCTCCTGCCTTCTGCGCTCTCTGCCGTGGTCAGTATTCCAAACCTCAGACGTCTCCCAGCTTTAGGAGATTAAACACAGCTTGCAATTTGCTAATTGGGCCCGATGCAATAAATTACAGACACTGCGCATAAAATGATGGTGGTGGAAAGAAACCTCCGGAGTCTTTTATGAAGATCACTGAACTGACGGCCTGGAGGCCCTGATCCCCAGCCAGCCTTTGCTATTAACCGCGTGTCCCTGGCCCAACCCTGAGTCCTCAGGACCTCAGCACCGTCATTTGCAAGATGGGCATGAGAATGCATTCCAGTGCTGTCGCTCTAATTACAAACTGCTGTGCTTGCTGAGCCCAAAGAAAGCCACAGGCATCCGCTACAAACTGTCACCGCCGGGCCACGCCCTAAGCGTCTGGTCCACTGGTTTGGTATGGCCAGAGCATCAATCTTTTATGTTGGCAAGAAAAATTCTGGCTCTCTCACATTTTTGATTTTCCACATTATTTTGGTCTCAATATAGTACCTTAAGGAATAAAACATTACTTCTTTTTTTTTTTTAAAATGGGAAAGACACTTGCCTACCATTTTATTTAGAAACTCATATGAAAAAAAGGAGAAGAAAGTACATCTCACTTCAGAATTTCACTGTTTTTACAGTGTTTACACACTAAACTCTGGATGCTTTAAAACCCACAACATAATTGGGAGAGGATTTCTAATCTAAAAACACCACCACAACATATTTTATTGGTTAGACGGTCAAAAATAATACTCACTCAGTTCTAAAAATTGTATTTTCAACTAATTAAAATTTTAAGATGCATCTGCCATGTTTTAACTTTTGCTGCCTCCTCTAATTTTTAGCAGAAAACATGACTCTCGCTAAAAGAGGACTAAAAACTAATATGCTACAGTGATAGCTTGTTCTTCATGGGGCTCTGACTTCATGCACACATAAAAATTCAGAGCCAAACACTTTAAGAGACGAGGATCCAAACTCTGTCACTTCCCATCATTATCAACTGGGACAAAGACAAAAGGCACACGCTCTGCAAACGCTGCTGTGACGCTGTGGTGTCTGCACTGGGGTGCTGGGGCCAACAGGTCTCTATTCGTCCTTACTCAGAAGATTCTGTGACACTGCTTCTCCCTGGGGTCCTGGGAGCAGGGCACACTTGCACCCACCCTTCCCCTTTCCCCGGCCCTGTGTCCGTATCTAGACTCTCTGAGGGGCTGGACCATACCTGCACCTGACCGGGCCTCAGGCCTCCTCCAGCCTCTGAGATCATTTCTGCACAACTTTCCCAGCACCATTTGTTGAAGAGCCTGACCTTTCTCCAGGGATTGGTTTTAGCCCTTTTGTCAAAGAATAGTTGGTTGCAGACATGTGGATTAAAATTTCTGGAGTGTCTATTCTGTTCCGTTGGTCTACACGTCTATTTTTGTGCCAGTACCAGGCTGTTTTGACCATAACTACTTGTACATGTCTTGAACTCTGGTATTCTAATGCTTCAGCTTTGTTTTTATTGCTTATGGTTGCTTTAGTTTTTGGGGTCTCTTGTGTTTCCACGTGATTCTTAGCACTGTTTTTTCTAGGTCTGAGAAGAACGTTGTTGGTATTTTGATTGGGATTGCATTGAGTCTTTAACTTGCTTTGGGTAGTATGGATATTTTGATGACTTTAATTTTTCCAATCCATGAACATGGAAGATTTTGACATTTTTTGTGGCTTCCTCTGTTTATTTGTTTAATGTTTTGTAATTGTCATTGTAGAGATCTTTCACATCCTTGGTTATGTTTATTCTGCGGTATTTAAAATTTTTTGGAGCTATTGTGACTGGTATTGATCTTATAGGATCTTTCTCAGCCATGGTATTATCTGTGTCTACAATTCTCCAGCTTTACCAAACACTCATGAGTTCCAATAGTCTTGTAGTGAAGTGTTTTGGTTTCCCTATACATAGAGTCATGTCATCTGCAAGTAAGGATAATTTGACTTCCTCTTTTCCAACTTGCATCCCTTTGATTTTTTATTTCTTGCCTAATGTCTAAAACTTCTAGAACTGTATGAATAACAATGGTGTGAGTGGGCATCCTTGTCTGGTTTCACATCTCACTGGAAATTCTTCCTACTTTTTTCATTCAGTATGATACTGGCTGTGGTTTTTGTTACATTGCTTTCATTTTGTTGAGGAATGTTCCTGCTACATCCAGTTTGCTTAAGGGTTTCTTTTTTTAAGACTTATTTTATTTATTTGAAAGACAGGGTTACAGAGAGAGGTAGAGCCAGAGAGAGAGAGAGAGAGAGAGAAAGAGAGAGAGAGGAGAGAGATGGAGAGGGAGAGGGAGAAGGAGAAATCTTCCATGGCTGGTTCACTCCCCAAATGGCTGCAACAGCTGGAACTGCAACAGGCCAAACTCAGAAGCCAGCATCTTCATTCAGGTCTCCCACATGGGTGCAGGGGCCCAAGCACTTAGGCCATCTTTCATTGCTTTCCCAGGTGCATTAAAAAGGAGCTGGATTGGAACTAGAGCAGCCGGACTTTAACCAGTGACATAGGACACCAACGCTGCAGATGGTGGCTTAACCCACTATGCCACAGTGCTGGTCCAATTTTTTTCTTTTAAGAATTGGACTATGTCTCTCCATTCTCTCCTAGCCTGTGGGGTTTCTTTTTTTTTTTTTTTTTAAGATTTTATTTATTCATTTGAGAGGTAGAGTTACAGACAGTGACAGGGAGAGAGAGAGAAAGGTCTTCCTTCTGTTGGTTCACTCTCTCCAAATGGCCGCAATGGCCAGAGTTGCACCGATCCAAAGCCAGGAGCCAGGAGCTTCTTCCGGTCTCCCACATGGGTGCAGGGGCCCAAGCACTTAGGCCATTTTCTACTGCTTTCCCAGGCCACAGCAGAGAGCTGGATTGGAAGAGGAGCAGCCAGGACTAGAACCAGCGTTCATATGGGATGCTGGCGCTGCAGGTGGAGGATTAACCTACTAAGCCACAGCGCTGGCCCCCACCTGTAGGGTTTCTTATGAAAAATCAGCTGTCAGTCTAATTGGAGATCCTCTGAAAGTAATCTGGCTTTTCATGCACACTTTAGAATCTTTACCTTATGGTTTACTGTTGAAAGTCTGGCTACAATGTGTTGTGGTTAAGATCTTTTCTGGTCATGTCTATTAGAGGAATTCTACATGATTCCTGTACTTGTATGTCCCTTTCTTTCTCCAAATCAGGGAAGTTTTCTGCTATCATTTCACTAAATAGCCCTTCTAATACATTTTCTTTCCACACTTAGGAACTCCTAAGACCCATGTGTTAGGTTGTTAGATAGGATTCCATAAATCTTTAACACTGTCTTCAATCTTTCTAATTTTTTTTTTTTGCTTGCTTGTTTTGGTCTGAGATATTTCCAAAGATTTGTCTTCCAAGTTGGATATTCTTTCTTCTGCCTCACCAAGTATGTTATTAAGGTTTTCCACTGTATTTTTTTATTTGACAAACTGAATTCTTCCTTTCTAATATTTCAGATCGATTTCTCTTCAATATCTCCATCTCTAGGCAAAATTTTTCATTCATGTTGTGTGTGGATTTCTTTGACTCACAAATTTGCTTCTGATTGTTTTTGAGTAATTTTATGATCATTGTTTTGAATTCCTTTTCAGTCATTTCATCGATCTCTTTGTCTTCACATTCTAATATTAAAGTATTGTTGTGCTCTTTGGGGGAGTCATATTGTCTTCCTGGTTCATGTGAACCATATTTCTGTTTATTTTTAGGCATTTGTAGAACCATTTGTAGGTGTTCTCCTCCAGTGGCTTTTATCTTTTAAATATCTTTCTGTGGCTTTGTGGAGTGTCTGCTCTTTCAGTGGATATTCAGAGGTGTGTGCTGGGTGAGGCCAGGGAGCTCCAGTTAGTGCTTGGGAGTGCAGGGTCACACCCGAGTTGGGTGTGGTAGATCTTCTCTATTGTCAGCAGTGGGGAGGCTATGATCATTTCATGTGATTGCAACTGCCTCAGTTCCTCTCTGCCAAGGTGATCAGTGTCGGGGGCGAGCCCACAGGGCTACACCCCACCCACACAGGTAGATGAGCTACACAAAGGATCCGGATAGTCCTCAGCACCAGCACAGAACCCTCTAAAATGACCCACCCCAAGCACTCAGGGAACTCTGAACCCCTGAAACCAGTTACTGTGACTGCCCAGTGACCCGGGTACACCCCTACCCTATCATGCACAGAATTCGCACTGCCGTAATGCACTGGGCTCCTACAGTCACAGGCAGCATAGCCCCATAAGCCTGCTCTGTGTGCAGGGACAGCTGAGGCATTCCCAGAGTCTGCTGCCTGTTGGTGTTCTGCCTTGGCAGTTTGAGTATGGTCACCCGTGATAGACTTAGGGGAGAGGAACACCTCACAGGCTTAAGTAGGCACCCCATCCCCTGCCAACCCTCTAGGCCAGGCTCAAAGTCGTAGGGACAGTGGATTTACCCCTCCGATAAAATCCCCTACACGGGGTTGAATGCCCTACACGGGCAGGATCTGTGGCTGCCTGCACTCACCTAATCGAGATGGCTCCCCCTCTCTGCTTGTCACCAAAAGTCCTGGTGGCAGGGATGGGAAGCAGACGATGTGTCTCAGCATTGAGTGGGCACCTGCCCCCCGGAACTAGTGCTCTTAGCCAGACTCAAGGTCTATGTGGCCCGCAAGGTTCTCCCTGAAGCAATGTCAGCGGGGACACGGGTTGATGCAGAGTCCTTTCATGGCGTCTCCTTCTGAATTCCTGATGCTTCGCTGCGGAGTATGGCACTCTGTGGGAGTGGGAGGGACAGGGAGCGAGGTGGCTTCCCTACTCCGAGACTGGCGGTTGCTCAGACCCCACTCTGCTCCCCAGGCTGAAGTGAAAGCCAGTGGGTAGCTGTGGAATTCCCTCTCAGCTCAAACTCTGTGCCATGGGGCTGGCAATGCCTTCCGATCTTGATGCGGTAAGAAGGCGCCTCGCAGTCGGCAGCTGGCTGCAGCTGTGTCTTTGTCTTCTCTCCTCTGGTCCCTGGAACCTCCATTGTTTGTTCACTTCTTGGCTGGAAATTTCCATCAGTCAGGCCCCTGGAAACATGGTACTTCCTCTGTTCTATCCATATCCCGAAGTGTCTGAAGGTGGGGTGGCTACACCCTGTTCGGCCGTCTTGGAAGTCCTAACAATTTCTTTTACAATTCTAGCTTACGTAATACTTTTGCAGCACTGGTATTCCTTGTGTACACTTAAACTCCGAATGAATACTCATGATAGTCCAGGTTAGTGAGAGTGTAGTGTGTGCCAGGCACTGTTCTAAGTGCTTCACATGTATTCATCTATTTTTGTCCACACTGCAAACTACAAGGTAGGTGTCATTATCCCAACGCTCGAGATGACAGCACAGAGGCACTGGGGACTCAGGTGACCCGAGGTCACACAACAGATCCGAGTAAGTTGTGAATTTCTGGGCAGGCACCCGGTCGGGAGCGTCCTTGCTCTTAGCCATTACACCGCACTCCACGAAGAATCATGTGTCCCCCAAAGTGACGTGCTGGAGCCCTAATCCCCAGTGTCTGTGAACGTGACCTTACTTCAAAACAGGATCCTTGGAGACATAATCAGGTTGGGATTAGGTCATCCTGGATTAGGGCGGGCCCTACTCTGGTATGATTCATGTCCTGGTAAGAAGAGGACTCACAGCCAGAGACAAGGGGCCAGAGGCTGGCAATCTCCCACAAGGCTAGGATGCCTGGGCTACTGGAGACTGGAGGAGGCAGAAAGGACTGCGGCCCTCTGGGGAGGACAGCCGTGCCCGCAGCTGGACTGCGGATGTCTAGCCTCTGCAGCAGTCTGAGGATCAGTCTCCGTCACTGAAAGCCAGCGGCTTGGGTACTTTGCTAGGGCAGCTCTAGGAGACTAACACCATCCCTCACCTCTACTGAAGCATGTGACCCATCAACCCGTTATTTCCAGTCGTAACTAAGTGGCCGTGAAGGTAACACGGAACTCTCCTCTTAATTCTGCTGAAGCAAAGCAACTGCCAGGCTGGGGCCATGAAAATGAAAAGGCACAGCCTCACGTCCAACAGAGGTGGCATCTGCTCAGCTCCAGTGGGTCGCCGCCACATTGGTGGTAGTGGTGGGGGGACCAGGCTGGAACCTGCCAGAGCTTCCAGTGTTCAAAAGAATCTGGAAATCTGCATTGTGCAGAGAATTAGTGCCCAACACATCAAATTACTTACTAATTAATCAACAAATAACAAATTCACGTTCTAGAAACAAACTGAACAAAAAACACAGTGTAGGCCAAACAAACCACATTTATGGACCAAATATGGTCAAAGGTGCAACGTTTTACAATCTCTGTACACTTCCTTTCTTTACCTTTTTATTTTTGATTAGCTTTTAATAGAGTCAATGTGATTTGTAGGTACACATGCATCTACAATGCAATTTGTAGATACATGATACACACTTTCTCCTTTCCTATCTCTCCCTCTCAGCCTCTTTCTCCTTTTCTTTCTTTTTACTGTAATGTAATTTTAAAATATGCTATCTCAAAAACTAAAAAAAAAAAAAAAAAAAAAAGCTTTCTTGGTCTCCATTCCCTTGCATGTCACCTGACCAGGCCCTAAGTGGAGCCTTCCACCAGACCCAGGAAGCAGGTGCAGCGCTGGCACTGGGAGTTATACCAACTCAGCATCTCAGGACTAGGAAGCCCTCTTTGGGGTGACAGCTGCACCCACTTAGGGATCCAGCACCGACGGGGTCCACTACTCTGGATCCATAGCTAAAGCCCCATACTGCTGTCCCAGTCGGTTGGCTGACAGCTGGCCCAGCAGAGACCTGGAGCACTAACAAGGAAAGGTTCTGTGACAATGACAATGTGGCCTTGGTGCTGCTCGGGCTCACTGCCACTTCACTCTTAGAACTGACCGCATCACTCCATGGCTTCCCCTAGGTTCTCATCAGGTAATGTATACTCGCAGGAAGCTTTAGTGGAGTACAGCCATTCACAGTTGTCTCCCTGTATCCACCATCTTTTATCTATGAAAGTCACCCGGAAACCAGGAAACATGCAGCTTTGTGAAAATAGTTTTACAAAAACATGACTTCGTTCATCAAGTTTGAATGACAGCTTCAAAACCACAGGAAAACCTGTTCTGAGGTAAGTGTCAACTCCAGTGTAACGTATACTGCTGTTCCATAGCCTTACAGGCAGGTCTCCCTGGCTACGAGCGTTTCTTCTGGATCTGTTCAGACCTGCTGGTTACGGCACATGGACTAACAGCTGCTTCTGGTAGGTGACAGGAGGCACCTGATGTGTTGCCAGGACGCTCTCTGCTACACTGAGCTACTAAACGGCCAGCCTCACAGTCTGCTACAAATCACAGGGGTTGGGACTTGCAAAACTGACTGTCCTTCATTTTTGGATAATGAGCAATGCTAAGATGTGCAATGCCACAAAACGTGCCCAAGTCATCTCATTCATTCATTCATGCACTCATCCATTCATGTTTATTTCATTTGAATTAAACATCTCACAAATGCTGGGGCTGGTGCTATAGTGTAGTAGGCTAAGCCTCCATCTGCAACACAAGCATCCCATATGGGCACTGGTTCCTGTCCCAGCTGCTCCGCTTCCAATCCAGCTCTCTGCTTATGGCCTGGGAAAGCACTGGAAGATGGCCCAAGTCCTTGGGCCCCTGCACCTGCATGGGAGACCCAGAAGAAGCTCCTGGCTTTGGATCAGCGTAGCTCTGGCCATGCGGCCATTTGAGGAGTGAACCATCAGATGGAAGACCTTTCTCTGTCTCTTCTTCTGTCTGTAACTCCACCTCTCAAATAAGTAAAATAAAAACAAAATCTCACAAACTCCCATGGGTCTCTCTATCTATAAAATCACACTGAAGTCCACTATCTCCTTCTTCTCAGCATCCCAAATGGTCAGGACACAGGTGTTGATGCCCCGCCCCCTCCCTGTGCCAGGTGAGGATGCTGGGTAACTTGTCCAGGTTACACAGTGCCAGAGACGAAGTGAGCTCCTGGGGCTGAGCTCACCGATCTCCCCCCACAAATGAAAAGCCACGCGGATGGGCAGCTTTCAAAGCCAACTTCTACTGCTGACTCTACTTTTGGCTTTGGATGAGAGTTTAAAATCTCTAAAACCTGTCTTGTTCGTTTATAACTCAGGCAAAGAGCACGGCAGGCGACTGGGCCCATGATGGATACTGGCTTCCTTCTCCTCCCTCTCTCCTGCAAGGTCCTTCAGGAAGAAGCCCACATCCAGGAATGATCAGTGACAATCTAAATAGCTAAGAAAATAACCCCACGGATGTGGAGGTAAAGAAATAAAACGACACCAGTCCATTGTCACAGACCACGAAGGCCAGAGCACAAACTGTCATGTCTGTGCCAGCACAGGGACAGCCGGGAAAGAGGTGACTTTAAGGAGTCACGATGTGACGCCTGTTTTAGAAGGGGTGGGCCACACACACTTCCCACTTGGATTTGCTCTCTGCTGCCTACTCTGTGTGGCTCAGTGTCTCCACACAACACCTCCAAACTCACCACAGGTGAGCAAAAGTGTTTCCAACCACGGGTACGGTTTGCTGTTCCCGAGTGTGGCTACCTTTGGTGTCATGTCCCACGGTGGGGCAGGAGCCAAAAGGTCACCAGGACCGTTGCGCTGAGCAGGGCCACAAGCGCGTGACATCCTGACTCCTTGAAATCTCCCCTCTATGGGTTCAGCTCTCCCTCTGGGTGAGGCTGGATGGATGTGAGGGGGGGATGGGCTGCACCGACTGCAGGGGAAGGCAGGGAGAGAAGTCCGAGCTCGGCGTATGGAGAGGAGTCGCAGTCAGGAGGCCCGCCTAGGTTGGCCACCAGCAGCTGAAGCAATTATCAGATGCAGTGCTAAAAAATATGAAAATGCACAGCGTAGCTCAGGACATCGCTCGGAGCTTCCACTCACAAGCTGTAGAACTGTGTGTCCATAAGCCCCTTGTCCGTGTGCCTCTGGTGCTGGGTGCGGACCTGCAGGACGGGTGCTGTGTTATTGCACACGGGGGAGATGGTTACATGCTTCAGAACGACACGTTAACTTCACTCACTGCTGTGAGTGAGACACGTACATGAGTAGGCAAGGGTCTCCTTCCACTAAATGCAAGCTGGCTGGAATGACTGTGTAAGCTGCCAGGTTGTAAGAGCAAAGAGCTTGAGTCCACGAGGGTGAGGCTGAATAATCAGTTTATAAAACAGAGCATGCTGGAGTCAAGGCTGACATCACCATCTCCCACACTTCTAAACATGACTCCTCTCTTTCTTCCCACTAGCACTTGTCTAGTTCAAGCTGCTCCTTGTCTGTCTTCCATTCACACATAGTGGACAAAACATTTATCTTGGCAAACAGAGACTTGATCGCGTCCCAGTAGCCCCTGCGGGCTTCTCCCTGCATGACCGACAGGGGCCAAACTCCTCAGCGGGCCATTCCTGGCTCTCCTAAATTTGGCCCACCCTACTCATCCGGGGATTTTCAATCCTGGCTGAGCATCAGAATCTCAAGGGGAGCTTTACAAGATAAACAGGCTCATGCCCCACAGCCCAGAAATTCTGTTATTAGTCCTGGGTACCATCGAAGGGACCCAGCTTTAAACATATCTGGGTGACTCTTATGTACTCCCAGGTTGAACCCCTGCTCTCATCCAACGCCCACCCCAAGTCCCACCAAGTATCCTGGCGAGCACGGCCACGCGCAGTGACAGGGCCATGCTGATAGTCCCACGCGTGTCTGTCCCCTTCGTGGTGATTAAGAACACCGTCTGCACTGTCAGTTTCTCCTGGGTTATTTGCTCCGTGTATTTCAGGCTCCAGGGCGAAGGCAAACTTTGCATCACTCCCTCGCCCCGGGCAGTGACAAGAGTCTTCAGCGTGCAGCAGACGCTCATGTACGCTTGATACTTGCGATGACTGGGTAAATTAAAGTCTCTGAAATTTATGAAGTGTTCCTTTCTTACAGCCTGACAACCCGAACCGTCAGCCTCCAGGGTTGTTTACGCACATACTGACATGTTTGTCACAGGGAGCCTCGTTATGCCCACGTAGAAATGATAATCACCCGTCCACACAAACTATGAGATGCCAAATACAGGGTGATACCCCTACTTGTTGCCTTCCCTAGAGATAGAAGTATTTTCCATGTTTACGTATTCAATTCCCACACATCTGCAGGCGAGCAGGAAGGGGGGAGTAATAAAATAGTCCCCCATGTGTCAACACCTGACTTATAAAAGGCCCACTCGGGGGAAAGAACATCTGTGGCCCTGTTTGCCATCCTAATCCACTGTGGTGAGGCCCAGAAGAGCAAGGCCCCTTTGCCCTCAGTGTAGACAATACGGGAGTGCCGGTAACCTCACCCCACATGCTAGCCACTACCGGAGCCTGGCTTAGGCGCTCCCACCACTCCAGAAATGGTCTACAAACTCCCCTGCCTTGTCGCTGCAGCATGGGAGAAGCACCACCGTGTGTGGGGTTAGTACTTTTTCCTACCAAACAGTGCAGTTTATGGTGGCTGCCGACAGCTGAATGGCTCCGATACTTATGAGTTAAACAGTCTTGGGAGGTGCTGGCTGCGATCCTAACCACTATTTATAACGCTGTTTTGGTGGGAAAGTGCTTTCTGCATTCCAAACAACAGAATTAGACATGAACTTTCAGAATACGGTTTATTCCTTGGGCCGGGAACAGGCTTTATCTTGCTAACCGCACTACGGTCAGTATTTTCCTAAGATAAGATGGCAGCCAGGCATGCCCAACAGAAGTGAATAGTTGCCAGGAATACAGAGTGTATATATAAGGATGAAAGACAGAGGGAGTGTCGGAAGAAATAGCTAAGGACATTTTAAATTTGTTAAAGAAATATTTACTATGCATCATTAAAGGCTGCGCTGACTGTTGTGGGAGACAAAATAAGAATTAGACAAGATATTTGATTTTCAGGTCCTGGTAACCTAGGGCGCGAGATTAGGCCGCCGTGAGCACAAACAATAAAGCAGCGTGTAAAATGTGCCGTGAGTGTGAATAAACACGACATTGGATGAAGCCAGCAGAGAGCAGACAGAGCCAGAGCTGCTGATGGAGCCATCAGCAAGAGCCTCGTGTGCAGGGTTTCACAGCTGGGGGAGACGGCGAGGGAGGAGGGGACATTACAGGCAGACGTGGGGAGAGCAAGGAGAGGGCAGGCAGCAGGAAAGAGTCCAGCTGGCTCAAGTGGGAGATATTTTTAGGAGCTGGGTAGGGAGCTTTGAATGCTGGGCAAAGGGACATGGACTCCATGTAACGGAGTCGGAAGCCCCTAAGGGTTCTTTAATCACGAAAGTAGCTCTATGTGAAGATTTATCTGGTGCAGAACAAGGAGGGAAGAAGAGAATGAACACAGAAAGATGATTGGGAAATTATTATGAGGTGTGGCAGGTTAACATGATCAAGCAGGGGCTGGTGTTGCGGCACCATGGGTTGAGCTGCCATCCGCAATGTCGGCATCCCCCATGAGCACCACTTCCAATGCAGCTCCCTGCTAATGCACGTGGGAAAGCAGCTGAAGACGGCCCAAGTGCTTGGGCCTCTGCCACCCACATGAGAGAACAGGATGGAGTTCCAGGCTCCAGGCTTGGGCCTGGCCTTTTGGGGAGTGAACCAGTGGATGGAAGTTATTCTCTCTCTCTCCCCTTTCACCTCTCTCTTCCTCTAACTTTGCCTTTCCAATAAATAAAATAAAAGAGACCTTAAAAAAAGATTCTCATGCAAACCCAGGTTTTTAAATAAATAGTTAATAGCCACCTAAGGTTCCAATGCTAGTTCATTAATAAAATTATCCCCTATAATGAGAACCCATAAATCATTTTGAAAAGTTAAGACTTTGCTTGAGAAGATGCTGGCTACAATGGAAAAACCATTTTGGGAGCATCAGGTTCAGTACACAGGGCTTTATGATGAGACTCAGCACATAAAAGGATGACTTAGAAGTTTTAGCTTCATTTTTAAAGCACCATGAGTTTAAACACTGTGTTTTATGAGCATATGGAACTTAGTAAGAAATCATCTTTTTGCCGTTTTCAGTAACTTAAAAGCCAAGGTAACCACAATTTGCATATCAAGAAGTTTTGAGAGTTGAGAAAGTACCAAGGTAGTGGACTTAATGCTTTGAATTTTACAACCGTCTTGAGCTGGTGCTAAGAGGGGCGTGAGCAGACTAACCTGAAGCAGCCTGACTTAGCAGATGTCTTCCAGCTTCAAAACTGCAGTGTTGGATGAGCCGTGCCTTCCATTCCTCCTCATCTGAAAACAAACATAATGAAAACAATGGAACTAGGAGGACTGCTGGCTTATAGAAGCCAATTAGATGATTACACCTGGAGGACCATAAAAGAGTTATATGAAGTCCTATAAAATCGACATCACTTATGCCATGTATAATTTAAGAACCTAAAATAAAAATCTCAAGCTGCACTCAAAGGCTTCTAAAATAGGAGATATAATACATTCCCTTCATATATTTTTACATCAATCTCCTAAAAATTCTCGAAAATATATTACTGGATATATGAGTCTGGTTTAAACTGAATTATTTAAAATGCAGCTGACAGTTGAGTCCCAACCAGTGTCATGAGAAGCAGGGAAGAATGAAGCTAAAAGAGATAGTTCACAAAGAAACTTCCAGAAGAGACAAACACAAAAAATTCCAGGCCAAGGCAGCCAAAAGTGTCCTGCGTGGTCTAGAAAGCTGTAGGACCCGGGAGAGGGCTAATTACTGCAGGGAATGTGTGGGGAGGCTCTACATTACGGATGAACACAGAACAGGAGCTGGAGAGGGAGACAGACAGAGAGATGAGGACCAGACATTGGGGTTGGAGTGTTCATGTTGAGTACTGGATTCAGCGCCAGACAGGGCTTTGGTCTGCAGGAGCCATCGAGAGTTCTCAGTAGAGAACACATTCAAATTCGTATTTTAACAAAATGGGTTCTGGTTCTGGGTTATTAGCTGATGTGAGAAGATTCAAAAGCCAGTGGGACCTGCTTCATTACTTCAGCATCAAGAGGAGAGGAAACCAGGGCAACCGCAGAGAGAGGAGAAGGTTGAAAAATTCACTGAAGGTGCGTGCGTTTGATAGAGTGAGAGCCAGAACAGCCACCAACCAGTGGTGCACACTGACAGCTGGAGCAGTCACCAACATGGGTTATTCGGTGGCAAGCACAGGTTGTCTTGGCTGCCAACAGACCCATCTTTTCGATCAGAACCATGCCCTGCATGAATCAACCACAGTCTGAAGAAACCAACACATCAATCACTTCCTTCATTTCTGACATCGTGTTCTAGAACTTCAGAGCCCAATCTGCAATCAAGAAAAAACCATGGGAGGCTGGCCCTGTAGGGCAACAAGTTAGGCTGCCACCTACAATGTCAGCATCCCATATGGGTGCCGGTTTCCATCCCATATGGCTGGCTGCTCCACTTCCAATCCAGCTCCCTGCTAATGTGCCTGGGAAAGGAGCAGAAGATGGTCCAAGTCCTTGGGCCCCTGTCACCCATGTGGGAGACCTGTTAGAAGCTTCTGTCTCCTGGCTTCAGCCTGGCCCATCCCTGCCATTGCAGTCATTGAGGAATGAACCAGTGGATGAAAGATCTCGCTCTCTCTAACTCTGCCTTTCAAACAAATAAAATACATCTTTAAGAAAATTAGGAAAAAAGAAAAACTATGCACTCCTTTTCTCCAAGGAGAACAACCTGTGTAGTCTTTTCTTGCTACAGTAAGTCAATAGAACAGTCAGCCTTTCTCTATTCTTTTCAAAATTATTTATCTATTTTATTTGAGAGGCAGAGAGACAGGAGAGATTTTCTCCTATCCACTGATTCACTCCCCAAATGCCTTAACAGCTGAGGCTGGGCCAGGCTGAAGACTGGAGCTGGGAACTTGATCCAGTGGCAGGGACCCAAGTACCTCAGCCATCATCAGCTGCCTCCCAAGGTGCACACTGGCAGGAGCCAGAATGTAGAGTGGACCGAGACCTGAACCCAGGCACTCTGATTTGGGAGGTGGGCATCCCAAATGGTGCCTCAGTTGCCAAAGTCTGTCCCTGTCCACCTTCTATGAGGATTACTCCAGAAGGGTCTTCCACAAGAGTGGTATTCACCAGTGAAGCCGTGGAAGAAGAGTGAGAGGAGGGAATGCCCTCTGCTTTTCAGGGCACAAGGGGGGCTGTGTAGAACTTAACAGTCACAGGCAACTACAAAAGACGTTTCAGGAAGGTAATAAGAGGACAAAAATTTCCAATAACTGGGGGATTAAAGTAAAAAAAAGAGAGAGAGAGAGAAATGGAATATACCAGTAAACTTTATCCTTCCAAGAGGCTTGGCATAGCTTGAAAGGGAAGCTGAATCATTCAAAAAGTTTTAGTTGTTGTTATTGATTTTTTATTTCCATTGTTCATGCTAATAAAAGAAAGACATGGAAAGAGGAGTGGCAAATAATGGAGCGAATCCAAGAGAAGGCGGCAACAAGAACTCTGGTAGGGTTAGCCATGTGAAAGAAGAGAAACGGTTTTATTTATTGGAAAGGAGGAGTATCAGAGAGAGGAAGGGAGACAAATACAGAGTTCTTCCATCCACTAGTTCAGTCCCCAAGTGCCCACAACAGCTAAGGCTAGGCGACATTGAAGCCAGGAGCCTGGAGCTCCATTGGGTCTCCCACATGGGTAGCAAGGACCCAAGTACTCAAGCCATCATCTGCCACCTCTCAGGACACAATCAGAACAGAGTAGCTGGGTCTCCAACTAGGCATTCTGATACGGGATGCAGGCAACCCAAGCAGTAGCTTAACTCCTTGCCCTACGGTGTCTGTCCCCGGCTCCCTCTCTACATTTAGGAAGAATGTTTGGTGGATACAGATGAAATTTTTTGTGTAGGAATAAAGTTGAGGGGGTTCAAATCCAATTGTCAGATCATAAGAGAGGGGAAAAGAACAGGAAGGGGGGGCACAGAGAGAGAGAGAGAGAATAAGACAAAGTATATGAATGAAGGGATATTTAAGAATTTGAGAGGAAAAAAATCCACCAGAAATGTGGAGAAAAGAAAGAAGGGGTTTTCAGTATTTGAGATCTTAGAGCAATTCTGGTTGACAAAAGGCAAAGAAATTATAAAACAGAATTCTGAGCATCAGAAGCTCAGAAACATGAATTTGGAGAAGCAGATTATAATCAGAGGGCTTCGGGGAAGATGATAGTTTTAAGCCCAGAGCTGACATCATTGAGGAAGTTGGAGCACTAGCATGAAGTCAGCCAATAGCAAGAACGGCAAAGGGGTGATGGTGGTATACAACTTACACAAGAAGCTGCCGATAAAGGCACCAGCATAATCTGTATTCGACAGTGCACAGCAAAGGGGCACATAAAACTCCATACTTTCTCTTGATATGATTGTGAAAAAAAAAAAAAAGGCATTGGCACTGTCTGTGAAAGCCAGATTTAAATTTCTGGGAAGGAGAAGGAAGAGGAATTATAGGAAAAGGTCCAAACTGTAAGAATTTGTTCACAGGAGGGCAGAAGGTCCAGATGACAGGAACTGGAAGGGGTCCGCGGTGCAGCAGCTGGGGTTCTGTGTGCCCCGGGTAGGCCGGACTGCTTGGAAGGAGGGCTCCGCCCGAGGTGGTGGGTGACTCAACACTATCTCTTTCTCTCTGTCTCTTACCTAGTCCATGAGATAGGGCCTCCTGGTCACCAGTCTCTTCCTCTCTTAGAATCTGCTTGCCCACCATAAGCTCAACAGGGCCAGTTAAGTCCCTCCAGCTTGAAGGAACAAGATGAGATGCAGACCTAAACACGCTGTGCTACCTCACCTTCCGTACACGGTACATGAAATGTCAGCATCCTTATTCTAATCTTGACTTCCGTCAAGGGTACAGAAGTTGGGAAAAGGAAAATGTGGGGTACTAACTGGTCCCTTCAGACTCCGACCACGAGACTGTAAACAGTCAGAGAGCAGTGTGAAAGGACCTGTTAGGGGAGTCAACTGGGTACAGAACTTGCCAGCCACAGGGGCTTAAAGGCCAAGTACGAGCAAGGCCTAACCCTGAGAGCTTGTTCAGCTGAAAAACACAACTGCAGTGGGGAGATTTATGACTGGGGAGTCACTGCCTATGTGTAACAGATTTGAGACCCCTTCTCATGGCATTGTGGTGTGGTGCACTTTTCAGGACACCTGTTCACTTCGTATAAGCTGTCGGCTCTATTCCCATCGAGTAAAACTGTTCATGATATGTTCTTATCCTGTAGATATTTCCTGCATTTCTACTGATGCTTCCTTTTCATTCTTGTGAATCTGAACTTTGTTATTTTCCTTGGTAGGGGTGTGTCAATTTTATTAATACTTTCAAACACACACCTTTTCACTTTGTTGACTTTTTCTATTTTATGCCTACTTCTTTACTTATCTTATGTCTACTTTTAAACTCTTTATTATTGTCTTCTTCCAAGTTTAAGCATTTTCCCAGCTTTTTGAGATGCAAAATTATATCACTGTTTTTTAACCTGACCATTTTAAACATAAGGATATAAAGCTATATGTTTTCTCTGAATCCTGCTTTGCGGCTCACAAGTTTGATGCTGACTCTTCAATATTTTCTAATTTCTACTGTATTTCCTTTGAATCTTTTGTGATTACTTAGAAGGATGTTCTTTATTTCCAAGCAGAGTGAGGACTTTCCAGTGACGGTTCTATTATCTGTTTCTGGTCACATTCCACTATGCACATTTGCTGCAGGATTTCAATGCTCTGAGAGTCATTAAGACTTGTTCTTTGTCCCGGCACCTGTTCTGTTTTCATAAAACTTCCACGTGCACTGGAAAAGTGTGTGTTCTGCAGCTGTTGGGAATGTTCTATAAATAGCAACAGGTCAAGTTTGTGCTAAGAATCTTAAATATTGATTTGCTGAAATCTGCTTCTTCTATCAATTGCTGAAAGAAGGTTCTTAATTTGCTAAGCTGATGCATTTGTTTATTTCTCTTTGTCAATTTTAGCTGTTTATGTTTTGAAGTTACATTATCAGGAACATATAAATTTAGAATTTTTGTATTTCAATGGGATTGACACTTTTATCATTATAAAATATTCCCTTTATCTTTCATAATATATTTTTTCCTTAATGACCTACTCTGATATTAATATATCAGATTCTATTAGTGTTTGTACAATATACTTTTTTCTATATGTTCTTATGTAATATATATCTTGTTGATTTTTTTTAGTTCAGCCCCCAGATTTTTGGCTTTTAATTGAACTAAATCTATTTGTAATAAATTAATTACTGATTTTAAGAACATTTTCTTGTTAGTTTTCTTCTCTTTTTAAAAGACTTATTCATTTTTATTTGCAAGGCAGAGAGAGAGAGAGAGAGAGACCTTCCATCCACTGGTTCACTCCCAATGTCTACAACAGGTGGGGTTCAGCCAAGCAGAAGACAGAAGCCAGGAGCTCCATCCGGGTCTCCGAGGTGGGTGGCAGGAACCCAAGCACTGGGGCCTTCATCTGCTGTTTTCCCAGGCACATTAGCAGGGAGCTGGATACGTGGGGGAGCCAGGACTCAATTCCAGGGACTCCAATATGGGATGCAGGTGCCCCAGGAGCAGCCTAACCCACCTCACTGTGCTGCAACACCACCCATTCCTGTTAGTCTCTGCTCATCCCGTCTGTCTTCTGTCTGCTTTGATTCCCCCAATATTCTTGACTAATCAATTCTTCATTATTCCGTTTTATTTCCTGCTGAACTTTAAGCATTATTGAAAATGTTGAAGTGTTTAAAGCTAGTCTCCTTGAGACTGAAAGCACTCTTGACTTACTACAGTTGACTTTTACTACTTCCTGACCTAGCTAAAAATATCAGTCGAACCACTCATGTCCACCTTCCCTTTGTTCACTGTCTTGCTATACTGCTGTATTTCGAGCCTACAAGACCGCTGTAGCTGCTGCTTCGCATAGCCGGGCCATTCTCACATTTACTCACAGACTTGCTCCGCTGTGTTCTTCGTTTTGGCCCCGAGGTTCTGATTCCACAGGGCGTCACTTTTTCCCAGCTGAAGTGACTTCTGCAGAGCCAATGCAGAGCCTCCTCACGACTGTCCCCCACCCTCTGTCTAATTCTGCCTCCATCAGAATACGACTTCCAGTGGGTACGCAATGTCAGCCTGCAGGATTTTTCCTTCCTATACTGAAAACAGGAGGCTGTCATTCTGATAGTAATGATTTCTGTACCACAGCCAGTCATCAATCTTAACTGTTGCACCTTTGAAGCGACCGTTTCTTTTGGTTGATCTAAGAGTTGTTTTTTCACACTTGGATTCTCAAGTGTCACAGTGCTGTAACTGGGCCTGGCTTTCTTTTTTTTTTTTTAAATTTTTATTTATTCATTTGATAGATAGAGTTAGACAGTGAGAGAGAGAGACAGAGAGAAAGGTCTTCCTTTTCCGTTGGTTTACTCCCCAAGTGGCCACTACAGCCGGTGCGCTGCGCCAATCCAAAGCCAGGAGCCAGGACCTTCTTCCTGGTCTCCCATGTGGGTGCAGGGGCCCAAGCACTTGGGCCATCCTCCACTGCCCTCCCAGGCCACAGCAGAGAGCTGGACTGGAAGGGGAGCAACCGGGACTAGAACCTGGGATGCCAGCGCTGCAGGTGGAGGATTAGTCAAGTGAGCCACGGTGCTGGCCCCAGGCCTGGCTTTCTTTATATTAATTTTGCTTGAGATTCAGTAGGTTTCTTGTGCTTCCTGAATGTATAGGATATTTTTCATCAGGTTGGAAAATCTCTTGGTCATTATCATTTCAAATCCTGTTTATTTGTTTTATTTTCCTTTTTAATTTTTTTTATTGTAACTTTTAATTAGTTTTTAACAGATTTAGCATGATTGGCAGATTCAATTCTAAGAACATAATGATAGTCCCTATCTCCTTCCTTTCACCCCTCCCTTTCTTTTTTTAGTTTTTCAGATAACATATTTTAAAAGTACATTATAGTAAAAAGGCTCAATACTTCATCAAATAAGAAGTTTAACAAGTAAAACACAAAAAGATCCTAGTTTAGTGGGAACTCAGACAATGGCTATGAACAATAATTGAAGGTAGGGTGTTTGGGAAGTGATTAGACTGGATTAGGCCATGAGGGTACAGGCTCCATGACTGAATCCCATGGCTTTATAAGGGCAGAGACAGGTGTGCTCCCTTGTCACATGGCACTGTGCGCCCACCACCCAGGACTCTACCAGGAAGCTGCATCGGCAGGGGCTCGGCCAGTACAGCTGCCCATTGTGACTGTGAACCTCCTGCTGCAGCGTGACCCTCTTTCCCCACACAGCTAGCCCGCTCAGAGGAGAAATGAAAAGCTGCCTGGCACAGGTCCAGTTTCCGGACCTAGACAGCTTTACTCTTAAATCTTGGAGTATACCGAAAGTATTGAATTGCTATTGAAGAGGGTAAATAAATTTGTGATCTTTTTAAAGGCTTTTGGTTTTATCATTTTTAAAAATTATGTCTGCTTTCTATTTTCTATTTTGTTGCTATGCACTTTTCTTCTACCTTCTACTTACTTTGGGCTTATTTTGCTTTTATTTTTTTTCCAGCTATGGAAGCTTAGATAATTTATTTTAGATCTTTCTTCTTTTTGAGTCTTAGTATCCTAAAGCTATGCATTTTCCTCTGAGCACAACTTTGGCTGCACTCTGTAAGCAATGATGTATTTTCATTTTTATTACATTCAAAGCATTTTCTGATTTCCTTTATACTTTCTCTCTGACCATGATTTATTTAAAAGTGTGTTGTGTAATTTTCAAATATTTGAGATCAGTGTTCCAGTCCATTGCTGCTGATCTTTAACTCAATTTAATTATGGTGGAGAAAAGTTATTAAAACTTGTTTCATGACCTAACACATGATCCACATGTGTACTTTTAAAGGAATGTGTAAAAAGGTACTTCAAAAAGTTTGTAGGAAATAGAATTAAAGATACATTTATTTTCATGCAGAAAATTTAAATGGTAATACAAAGGATCTTCAAAAAGTCAACAGAAAATCTCTATAATGAAAAGATCGTATAAGGATTTCAAAATTACTCTGCCTTAAAATAAAGGTATCTTTTAATCCCATTTCCCCACAAGCTGAAGTCCTCTCATATGTTGCCACTATTGCGTGAAGTATTCCATAAATGCCAACAAAACCCAACCGTTAACAGTGTTGTTTCTGTTTCTGTTTCTTTGTGAGTGTGCTGATGTTCTAACTTATTCTATCAGTTGCTGAGGTGGAGGTGCTGAAGCACCAGTTAAGAACAGGCACATTTATCTATTTCTCCTTTCTGCTCTGTCAGTGTTTGCTTCAAATATTTTAAAGCTGTTACTGAGTTCATAGACATTAAATATTATGTATTTTAGACTCATGAAATCCTTTATCATTATGAAATGCCAGTTGTTATCATCAGAAACATTTCATGTTTCAAGGCCTACTTTGTTGGATATTAACATAACATACACCAGTTTTCTTAATGAATAGTGTTTACATGGTATTTCTTTCTGATTCTATGGCTTTTTACCTACATGGTTATATCTGAATAGAATTTCTTACATACAATATTTTCAGTAGTCTCTTCTTATTTTCAGCTTCTCTTTCTGTGGTTTCAGTTAACCATGGTCTACAACACCTCACAAACAGTAAAAGGAAAACTAAAGAAATAACAAATTCCTAAGTCCTATTTCGTGTGCTGTTCTGAGTAGCATGATGGAAATCTCACTCCATCCTGCTCCCACCTGCCCAGGACATGGATCACTCTTATGTCCAGTGCATCCAGCTGTGTGCTACCTGCCTGTTAGTCACGCAGTAGCCATCTCGATTAGTATTAGATCAACTACTGTGTTATTATGGTGCCTAATTCTACAGTAACTTTTATTTTATACAATAATGAACACAAAGCACAAGAGTAGTGGTACTGGCAATTTTATTACACTATATAGCTATTGCTCTATTTTATTATTATATTTGATGTCTAATTTATAAATTAAACTTAATCATAGGCACATATGTGCATGTATAGGAAACATATAATGTAGGGTTCAGTACCTATTGGTGGCTGCAGGCATCCACTAGGGATCTTGAAATGTGTCTCTGTGGATAGGAGGAGGCACTGTTGTTAAGTCTTGCTATTTTATTCAGCCTGAAGCCTGTGCCTTTAAGGTATTTGGAACACTTAAACTTACTACACTTATTTATATGGCTGATCTGAATCAAACATATTATCTTCTATTTGTCCCTAATTGTTTTTATCCCCTTTTCCCATTTCTCCTGCCATCATTTGGGGTTGCTTTCTTTTATACTATTCATTTCATCAAATACACTTGGATTTTTGTAGTTTTAGTGGTTGTGCTGGTGTTTAAACCATGCACTTTCACTTATCACACAAGACCTAACAACAGTGCCTGGCCGGGTCTGGAGAAGACAATCACTGGAGGCCTGAGCGACATTAGTGAAACCGTCACTGAGGGGGCGAAGCGGCCACCTCCCTGTGTCGAGGTGGGGGTCTGTTAACTCACCTCCCTGTGTCGAGGTGGGAAGTCTGTGAACACTGTCACTCACATAAAACAGAAAAGAGAAAATACACCCAAGAAAGCAGTAGGTTTGACTAAGGAGCTTTCTAGGCAGAAGGCTGAAACTGTGGCTTCTTTTAGCCATGTTTGGTAAGTTATGCACAGAGAGTGATGAACTAACAGAAGAACTATTGCAAGTTCAAGAGAATTCAGAGAACATATAAAGGAGCCAGGGTGTGCTCTTTTAAAAAACAAAACAGTTCCTCACTCCTGTTCTCTCCAGACAGAAAGCGAAGGAAAATGAATGTGGATGTGTCCTTCATCCTGTGGGGTGTGTGATGGTTTGATACACAGGAAGCCCACACATTTTTAAAGGCATTTTGTCAGTGAGGACTGGTAGGGATAGAAACAGTACAAAGTGAAAGGGGCTGGCAGACCTCACACTTCTGCAGGCAGAAAGCAAGGTGGAAAGGCCATCCACAGGCAAACACAACAGTGTTCTGGAGAAGCAGCAGAACGGCTCAGTGGTGAGAGGGTAAAGCTTGGTGGTGGGGAGGGCCGTTCCCACGGTACAGAAATACGCGGCAAGGGAACCGACGGCATCAGGATTTCAGTTATCAGGGTCCAGTGAAAAGCCTCCGGTTTCACCATTCTGGAGTGGCAGTGTTCCCTGCAGTTCTGCTCTGCCTGCTTTCCACTGTGAGCTGGATAAACCACTTGTCTGTTCACAGAACTGTACCAGAGAAGCCTCCTGTATGTCTCGACCTGATTACCAGCAAGATTCTGGACTTGAGGATAAAGCCGTAGCAGGGAGAGGATCTGGGGGTTCTTAGAAGTATGTATGTTTTGAACAAGGAGGAATTTAAACCATTTGTGCCCCAAGGGTTGTCATGAGCTGTTGCATTAAAGAGGGCCACCAACCCTCTGGACCTCTTCTGTGGACAGGCCATGGCTACGGCCCCTCTCCTTGAAGGTGGTGGGATTCTGGGACAGCTCTGACCAATAGAATATGGCGGAAGTGACGTGGTGCCATTTTGCAGGCTTAGGCCTGATGACACTGGCAATATCTACTTCCTATTTCTTAGAAAATGCTGTCTGGAAGCCCCAAGCCCCAATATCAGTGGCCTGATCACAATGGAATAAAGTCATGTGCACCCAGGCTTCCACCTCTGCCCAGGCACCACGTCTATGTGGATCCTGGAGCCTCAACAGCACACACCAGGTGAGTACCACCCAAGTGGCCCAGATAATGCCACTTGAACAGAAACACCATCCAGCGGGGACCTGCCTGAATTCTCAACCCATAGAATCATGAACTCCATAAATTACCAAGTATGGGCCCAACTTATTATATAGGCAGCTACTAGTGTAACAATGATCTTTATAATTTATCTGCTTTGTTTTAGTTTTTTGAGATACTGCAGGAGCCCCAACATCCTGTCACTAACTTCTACATTCCAGCTGTAAGGAGAAGCCCAAACCTAGTCATTCTATAAAAATAATTTACAAAGTTCACTGCATTGGCGATGGAAAAGCCAATTTTCTCTGTGATATTATAAAATAAACAATTTACGAGACTTAATAAACTTCAACTAAATTTTACAATTATAACCAACTGTTTTCTCCTTATTACATGAACTAATGTCCACACATAATCAAGCCAAAGTATTCATGCTCAGGCTGTTCTTCAGTTCATTTAACAAATGGATATTTACATGTTTCTCATGACTGAAGCATGAGTAGCATCACAGATATAAAATTAAGATCATTTATAGTAGTCTAAGGCAGGGCTTTTCCAACACAACATAAAAAATGGTAATATATTGTGATAACTAGTACAGAACACGCAAAACCTATTAATAAAGGGATAAACAAAATGTATGTGTATGTACGTACATATTAGTGTATGATATCCTTTTTATAAATGACTGGTGCCTGGATGTATACTGCAGTATTAACAGCTAAAAATCAGAAACTTCAATACACATTAATAAAAAACAATGCCTAAGAAGAGACTAGAGGAAAGAGACTTTACATATTTCACATTTGACAAACGAATTGAATTTTGAGAAATATTTTACGACAAACTAATGTATCACTTGTGAAAATTTATAAACAAGGAAAAACCCACCACGACAAGTGAGTCTGGGTGGCCACGCTCTTTTGAGTTTGAAAGGTCCCTTGGCCTATGCAGTGGGGAAGAGTCAAGATGATTCCTCCAGGAAAATCCAAATGCCATCAGCTCACACGCCCACTCAGAGGTGGCAGACACTCCACTCACTTTTTTTTTAAAAGATTTATTTATTTATTTGAAAGAGTTATAGAGAGAGAGAAGGAGAGGCACAGAGAGAGAGAGAGAGAGAGGTCTTCCACCTGCTGGTTCACTCCCCAATTGGCCACAATGGCTGGAGTTGTACAGATCTGAAGCCAGGAGCCAGGAGCTGTTTCTGGGTCTCCCATGCAGGTGCAGGGGCCCAAGGACCTGGGCCATCCTATACTGCTTTCCCAGGCCATAGCAGAGAGCTGGATCGGAAATGGAGCAGTGGGGACTTGAACTGGAGCCCATATGGGATGCCGGCACTGCAGTTGGCGGCTTTACTCACTATGCCACAGTGCCGGCCCCTCAAGCACTTTTTCACCCCTAGCCTCCCCAGCTGGCCCAAGATGATGCCAATCCTGTGTCTAAACTGGCTGACTATTAAAAATGGCTCCATTGCTAACTGGTAATAGAGCAACTAAGCTCCAAGAGCTTGCTAAACTTACTACTACTCAGTTTTTGGCCAGAGCTTCCGCAGGACTGCTGGATGCCTACCTAGTTCAGTCACTCATTGTTCTAAGTCTGGATTAAGCCACCACCGAACAGTGGAATTCCACGCCTTGGCCTTTTCCTGCCCTTGCTCCTCCTATTCACCCAGCAGGATGGTATTTATTAAAGCACCATTACTGTTAAGCCACAAGGGACACTGAAGGGAGCAACAGGAAACAGGTCTGCAGGGACCGGAGCCGTGGCATAGCGAGTGAAGCCTCTGCCTGTGTTGCCAGCATCCCCTATGGGTGCTGGTTCCAGTCCTAGATGCTCTACTTCCGATTCGGCTCACTGCTAGTGCACCTGGGGAAAGAAGAAAGAGAATGGCCCAAGTCCTTGGGCCACTGCACCCACGTGAGAGACTGGGAAGAAACTCCTGGCTTCAGCATGGACCAGCCCCAGTCTTTGTGGCCATCTGGAGAGTGACATAGTAGATGGAAGATCTCTGTCTGTCTTTCCCTCTCTTCTGTCTCTGTAACTCTGCCTTTCAAATAAATAAAATCTTAAAAAAAAAAAATTAAAAGAAACAGGCCTGCAGAGAGTCCTTCAATTACTTATCAGGAGAATGGTGCTGGGGACAGTGGTGTTGACCTTAACGCTGCGAGTAAAATGGCACATTTTTCTTTGAATTGGGATTAGCCTTCTAAAATGCACATAAACTTTGCTCTTGTGAACGCTAGAAAACACATCTCATCCTGTAAGAGGGCTCCTTAGAGAGCTTAAAACAAAATTTGTGACCCACCTCAAGCTTTCCTAAGAGGCATGGTGTGCCCTAACCTTTCTCCATTTGCCCCGTTTTTAAAAACCACTTTTTCTTTTCCCCCAGTGTTGATACAAGTTACACACCATGACATGCCCCTGCTGCACACGGACAATTTAGTGATGTTTTCGTGAATTCACGCAGCTGTGCAGCCGTCACTACAATCCAGCTTTAGGACAGTCCCATCACCCTTCCAACTTCTCTTGAGTCCAGGGTGGGCGTTGGTGAACAAGCCCAGGTCTCACATTGGCGGCATGGGCTCATGCCCCCTGCCATGCGTTCTGGCCCCAGCCCCCTGCCAAGGCAGACCCTAGGTGGCGGCAGGTGATGGTTCTGGTAATTGGATTCCTGCCACTCATGTGGGACAGCTGGATTGAGTTCCTAGCTCCTGGCTCGGCCTTGGCCCAGTCCTGGCTGTCACAGGCATTTGGGGAGTGAACCAGCAGATGAGCAGATGAGAACCTACTGTGCACTCTCCCGCTCTACCTCTCCGAAAAATAATTTTAAGAAATCACTTGAGTCCATATGCAGCTGACCCCTGCTGCTACCTGGATGCCCTTTGAACTGTTTCCTAGCTTGATGGGTTTCTCTTCTCTGGACATCTCACATAAGCGGAATCTCATTGCAGTCCTCGGAGCCTGGTGCATTCCACATTGACAGCATCGCTGATGCGCGGCTGTGAGCCCGGCACCTTCCACATTGACAGCACCGCTGATGCGCGGCTGTGAGCCCGGCGCCTTCCACATCGACAGCACCGCTGATGCGCGGCTGTGAGCCCGGCGCCTTCCACACTGACAGCACCGCTGATGCGCGGCTGTGCTGCAGTGCCTATCAGCGCTTCCTTTCTTTCCTCACTGCTGAGTAACATTCCGAGCGATGGACACACCACATTTGGTTCACCCATCAGGAGCTGGCAGATGTTCAGACTGTTTTGTATTTGAAAGACAGAGTTACAGAGAGAGGCAGAGACAGAGAGACAGAGAGAGGTCTTCCATCTGCTGGTTCACTCCCCAGATGGCTGCAACGGCCGGAGCTGCGCCCATCTGAAGCCAGGAGCCAGGAGCTTCTTCCAGGTCTCCCACGTGGGTGAAGGGGCCCAAGGGCTTGGGCCATCTTCTACTGCTTTCCAGGCCATAGCAGAGAGCTGGACGGGAAGTGGAACATACAGGACTCGAACCGGCGCCCATACTGGATGCCGGCACTGCAGGCAGCAGCCTTATCTGCTATGCCACAGCACCGGCCCCATAGTGATTAATTTTATGTGTCAACATATCTGGGGCCCACGTGCCCAGGTTTTTGGTGAAACAATTTTTCTGGATGCTTCTGTCAGGGACCTCTGGGGGAGATCTACACTCCACAGTCTTCGGGTACTGCAGATTGTCATTCATTACGTGGGCGGGCTTGGTTCAGTTAGCCAAGGGCCTGAACAGACAAGAGGCTGACCTCTAGAGTAGACGCCTTTGGACTTCACCTGCGACATGGGCCCCTCCTGGTGTTTCCGCATCCTGATTTGGGACTGAAGCTGCAGCTTTATGCTCAGTCTACCGCCTACAGGTCTCCCCAGGTTCACCAGGCATTCCCAATTGTGCAAGCCAATTCCTTAAAATAAGTGTCTTCCAATACATACACACAGACACACACACACACAATCTATTGGTTTTATTACTCTGGAGAACCCTAATAAATATGGTAAGTTGGTCTAACTTTTAAAGAAATGGCCAAAATATTTTCCAAAGTGTTTATTATTATCACTTTATAATTCTATCAACTATGTATAAGAATTCTTGTGTCTGGGCCCAGCACTGTGGCATAGTGAGTTAACCTGCCTCCTGCAATGCAGGAATCCCATATGGGTGCCGGTTCAAGTCCCAGCTCCTCCATTTCTGCTTCAGCTCCCTACTAATGCACTTGGGAAAGCAGTGAAAGGTGGCCCAAGTCCTGGAGCCCCTGCCTCCCACGTGGGAGACTTGATGAGATTCCTGGCTTCAGCCTCGCTCAGCCCTGGCCATTATGGCCATTTGGAGAGTGAACCAGTGGATGGAAGTGTGGTTTGAGGCCTTTGTCTTTTAATTAAGCATGCTTCTAACTGACATGATTAAAGTTGTGGTAGAGGCCTTTCCAAGGTCAGAAGAAAAAGGGAGGAGTCTGTCCTGAGAATGAAATGTGGCTGTTATCTGCTTTCCTATGAATGCTTCGACTGTAGTTATTGTCTGTGTATATGTAACCATTCCAGATTCTGCTTGTTAGTACAGAGCAATGGTGTTGAACCTGGCCACTCACACAGCTCAGCATATGTGTGGACCACAATGTCACCAGTGACCATTCCTGCGGCTGCCACGTAACGTTAGGATATCAAATCAAATGTATGCATGTAACCATATAAAGGAGACAAAGAGGCTGAAACCATACATAAGAAAATAGCCCTCTTTGTTCAGGGCTCAGGATTTTGGATAAGAAATTCCCTCTGGTCCTTTTGAAGGCATAAAAAAGACTACTTCCTGTTAAAAGGCCTTGGTGTCTTATCTCCTATAGGAATCCTGCTACAAAACTCTCTCTCTCCCTCTCTCTCTGCAACTCTGCCTTTCAAAAGAAATAAAGATAAATCCTTAATAATAAATAAATAGAAGAATTGTTGTTTCTCCACATCCTGAACACACTATATTGTCCAACTATCCTAGTGGGATTATGATGTCTATTATGATGTCAGCTACATTTTCATTAATTCACATGTCTTTTTTTTTTTTTTTATGAGGTTTGGTTCTTCTTTTTTTTTTTTTAATGATTTATTTATTTATATGAGAGGAAGAGTTACAGACAAAGAGAGGGAGAGACAGAGAGAGAGATCTTCCATCTGCTGGTTCACTCCCCAAAGGGCGACAACAGCTGGAGCTGGATGAAGCCATGAGACAGGAGATTCCTCCAGGTCTCCCATGCAGGTGCTTGGGCCATCTTCTGCTGCTTTCCCAGGTCATTAGCAGGGAGCTGGCAGAAGTAGAACAGCCAGGACTTGAACCAGTGCCCACATGTGATGCCAGTGCCGCGGGTGGAGGCTTAGCCTACTGTGCCACAGAGCCGGGCCCAGATGCTTGGTTCTTTTGCTCATGTTTCAGTTGGGCTGTTTGCCATACTGTTCAGTTAAAGTTCTTTCTATGTTCCGTATGCGAGTCCTTTTTATTTATTTATTTATTTATTTATTTTTTGACAGGCAGAGTGGACAGTGAGAGAGAGAGACAGAGAGAAAGGTCTTCCTTTGCCTTTGGTTCACCCTCCAGTGGCCGCTGCGGCCAGCGCGCTGCGGCCGGCGCACCGCGCCGATCCGATGGCAGGAACCAGGAGCCAGGTGCTTTTCCTGGTCTCCCATGGGGTGCAGGGCCCAAGCACCTGGGCCATCCTCCACTGCACTCCCTGGCCACAGCAGAGAGCTGGCCTGGAAGAGGGGCAACCGGGACAGAATCCGGCGCCCCGACCGGGACTAGAACCTGGTGTGCCGGCGCCGCTAGGCGGAGGATTAGCCTAGTGAGCCGTGGCGCCGGCCCGCGAGTCCTTTATTATACATGATTTGCAAATATTTTCTCCAAGACTGTATTGTCTTTTCAGTTTCTTAATGAAGTCTGTTAAAGCACAAAATTTGGAGGCAGGCATTGTGGGAACAGCAGCTTAAGTTGCCACTTGATGCCCATATCTCATATGGGAGGGCTGGTCCAAGTCCTGACTGCTCCACCTCTGACCCAGCATCTGCTAACACACACAGGAAGGTAGTAGAGGGTGGCCTCCAGTGCTCGGGCCCCTGCGTGGCTCCTGGCTTTGACCAGGCCCAGCCCTGGCTTGGAGTGAACCAGTGAATGGAAGATCTCTGTCACTCTGTCTTTCAAATAAATAACTAAATCTTCTTTAGAAAGCATTTTAAAAGTTTAAATTTTAATGAAGTCAAATGCATCAATTTTTTTCTTCTATGACTTACGCTTTTGGCATCATATCTACTCTCTATTTAATCCAGTATTATGGAGTCTCTTCTGTGCCTTTTTTGAAAAGTTTCATAGTTTGAGCTCATAAATTTTGGTTCATAATTTATTTTGAGTTCATTATTATCTGTGGTTGGTTTCTGCATATGAATATCCAATTATCCAAGGACAATTTGTTGAAAAGATAACCCTTTTTCTATTTAAGTATCTTACAAGCAGCTCTTCCACAAATCAATGGATGAAAACTTACAAGACTTATTTTTGGACTCTCAATTCCATCCCACTGAGTTACATGGCTACCTTACACCGATGCAAAGCTTTCTTGATTACTGTCAATTCAGGGTACATTTTGAAATTGTGAAGCAAAAATGCTCCAATTTCATTTTTCTATTTATTTTAAGTTGTATTTGAAGCTACTATATGATAATCCTACTATAGTATCTGTACACTGTATTATGTGTACAGCAGCGTCAGAAATACCTACAAGACAGCAGTGGTAGGGAGGGCAGGAGATACTAATCTTCTCTAATAAGATTGATCTTACTTCCTGTGATAAGCTTGTTTGTTGACAAATGTTAGCATTTGTTCAGAAATACCCAAGGGGGAGCAGGCATCTAGCCTGGAGGTCAGCAACTCAGCACCCCCCTCCAGGTACCTGAAGGTGATGCCTCCAGCTTCCTGCTAAGGCAGATCCTCCCAGGCGGCGCTGATGGTTCCTGTCATCCCCGTGAGAGACCTGGACGGAGTTCCCAGCTCTTGGCCTGGTCCTGGCCCACGGTCAGTAACTGGGGCATCTGAGGAGTGAACCAGTGGAGGGAAGTGCTCTCTCTCCATCTACCTGTCCCTGCCTCTCAAGTAAATTTTAACAAAATCGAGTATTTAAAAAAAACACACACACCCCAGAGAAAACTAGTACTTACACAACTGTGGAATAAGCAATTCTTATGTAAAGTAGAGGCTCTCTCAACCAATTTAGATCTTTTAATTTGCCTTTTGTTCTTTCAGTTACAAAAGGAATTCATACTAATGGAAAAACCCATGCAAAACAGCAGTGTTCATCTTAAAAAAGGAAAGTCTCATTTCTCCTCCAGCCCACCCACCTCTTCCCCCAGGGGTTAACTCCCCCCGCCCTGCTCCGTTAGCTTCTGACTGGGGAGCAACAGAAGGTGCAGAGACCCTGAGACCATCTCAAGCCTCATTGCAGAAGGGCACTGCAGCCTGTTCCCCATTAAACTTGGCATCAGGGTAGTGAGTGTGTGTGTGTGTGTATGTGTGCACACAGTGATAACTCCTGAAACTTGTTCTACAGGAAGTGTTAGTAAACCTTCTTTAAAAAGAATGGGAGAAAGGAAGGAAGTGGGGACAAAGGACTGTGGGGGTAGATATCTTTCAGGTTTAAATAAATTTGGAAAGCACTGGGTTAAACAGAATAGCAGTATACACTGTGACTACTCCCACCTTTCCTAAAACTAAAATTAGCACCCAATCTTTTCCTCCTGGATCACCTGGCAAAATCTAGAAACACTCGAGGTCTTCACAAAAACCTGGTGTGGGAAGCAGGGTGGTTAGAGCCCCCTTCCCCATTATTGGAAGGGAGGCAATTCATGGAGCTGAACAAATATAGATATTCAGAAATACGTGCAGGGCCTTATAAATTTGCAACTGCCCAGAAGACTGACAAAGTAAAGGCAGGAGGCTGTCTGAAGATTCTGTCTTTACTGTGCTGGAAAAAGTGGTTTCATTTCTGTTCTGCATTAGCTTTCCTCTGACTGTAATATAAGAGAATGAAGCTAGAGACAGGGGCTTGACTCTAAAATTAAGTGCACTGACTTATTTTCTTATAAGAAGTAAACACAATCAAGGGTCTCTATATAAATCCTACTCAGGAGCTAATAAAAAAATAGAATTAAAATAGTTTGCAATATTCTTACTTTATTATAAAAGAACCTTTAAGAGGCTAATGAAAAACTGCTGTGAGATTATGGTATTTATCTGTACTGACTGCAGTCATCTATGCTATACAAATGTTTGCGAAATAATGGAATTAGAAGTATGAGTCTACTTTGGAAAACATATATTATGAACAAACTGTGCATGGGTTTCAAAATTGCTTCTGCAGCAACATAAACTCACACTTTAAATTCCAATATAACACAAACTTCTGATATTTTCATATGTGCGAAAACAGAAGTAAATTTGAAAATATCTCTTTATGGGTTCAAATTCAAATCAAGGTACAGCTCACAGGGAGCGCTGTTAAGCTTGGCATTGAGATTGGATGGGATCTTTATTTCCAAACCCCAGGCATGAATGATAACCTTGCCTTTCTGCTGGAGTTTAATTGGCTTAAGCAATCAGGGAGGATTTCCTACTGAAGTGATCCTCATGGAGGCTAAAAGAGCTGTTGTGTGTCCTAGGTGGAAGCTTTCCTAAATTCCAGTCCAGGAAGGAGAGAATAGGAGCAAAAAGTCACAAATGCAGAAAAGTCTGCGCTCCACAATTAGGCTTTTTGCTGTTGTTTCTTTATTGTTGCTCGGAACAAGAAATGTGTTTGATAACTGCCATATGTATTTGTAAATGTCAGATAGCCTCTTCACGCCTTGATAACCAAACTCCATCTATGTGTTCAATGCCCTATTCAAGCTTCCTCCATGGAATTTATTGCCCAAAGGACTCCTCTCACTCTAAGCAACTTGATTCTTCCTTTTTATTTAAAATTTGTTTTAAACATTTATTTATTTATATGAAAGTCAGAGTTACAAAGAGAGAGGGAGAGACAGAGCCATTTCCATCCATTGGTTCACCCCCCAGATGGCCTCAATGGTCAGGACTGGGCCAGGCCAAAGCCAGGAGACAGGAGCTTCATCCAGGTCTTGTGTGACAGAGGCCCAGGTACTTGAACCATTAGCTACCACCTCCCAGGGTAAGCATTAGCAGGGAGCTGGAACAGAAGTGGAGCATCAGGACAGGAACTGGTGCCCATATGGGATGCCAGCGTTGCAATCAGCGACTTTACCTGCTACATCACAGCGCCGGCCCTACAGTTTGATTCTTGTTCATGTCTCTCATTGAGAATGTCACCATATTAAATGTACTTTAAGTGGCCATTTAACTTGGTTAGTTTACATTTCCTATTTGTTGAGAATCTAGGAGACTTTAGATGGTGGTAATAAAATGGTACATCTCTTTGGAGAGTCTACAATACGAGGCATGATGCTGTTTACATAAGCATTCTATAAATATTTACTGACTGATATGACTGTTCAGGGCTTCTCCAATATAATCCTTGGGAGAAAGTGTTTCTCTACTATGAGGATGGTGAATTGCTTATTTGTTTTATGAACTGTTTAAACATACTCTATAATTTAAGTAATTGAAGACTACATCTAATTTTTTTTTTTTTTCTTAGAACAAAGCAGCATCATAGCCAGGCCAGCCAGGGACAGATCACCTATGGATTCAGGTACAGAGCGCTGTGAGGGAATTAACTGTTGAATGACAACTGGACTTTGCCCAGGCTCTGTCATCACAGGGGAAGGGTGAAGGCAATATTGTCACACATGCACACACTCATATATCTACAAGCTATCAAGAATCTACAAAAGCAATGTGGCCGTCTCATTCACTCATTCAACAACCCATGATGGAAAACCCTCTGTGGAATGGGTTCTCTACAGGCATCGGGGAACTTGGTAAGAAACAGCAACCACTCATGTTGGCTCTCCAAAGCAGATTCAGAAAAAAATCAACCTATAAATTCACCTTTCCACTTCTGTGTGAAACCCTATTATGTATGGCTACCAGGTGTGTTAAGACATTTTCATATCATTGCTTAGAGCAATGCAAATAGCTTACTTTGCCTACTAGAAACTCTTTCTTTCTTTCTTTTTTGACAGGCAGAGTTAGACAATGAGAGAGAAAGACACAGAGAGAAAGGTCTTCCTTCCGTTGGTTCACCCCCCAAGTGGCCGCTATGGTCAATGTGTTGTGGCAGGCGCACTGCGCCGATCCGAAGCCAGGAGCCAGGTGCTTCCTCCTGGTCTCCCATGCGGGTGCAGGGCCCAAGCACCTGGGCCATCCTCCACTGCACTCCCAGGCCACAGCAGAGAGCTGGACTGGAAGAGGAGCAACCGGGATGGAATCCGGCGCCCCAACCGGGACTAGAACCCGGGGGTGCTGGCGCCGCAGGTGGAGGATTAGCCTAGTGAGCTGCGGTGCCGGCCGAAACTCTTTCGTTGGAGTTTCATCTCCTGCCACCAAACTCCTATGCTGCCAAGATGCTGCTGGGGACAAACCAAGACAGACTGTAGGCAGTATGAGCAAACTTACCCCTCGCTGTGTGCACACAAGCTCCTAACCTGACACGGGGGCCGGGTTGGCACAGATGCTCCCTGTCCCTGTCAATTCATAAAACAGCTGCTGACCCACTGGGATGCTTCATAGCTTCGCATTTTTCTTTGAAAACTTAACAGTGAAAGGCAAAATAGAAAACGTTCTTACCAATTGCAAAAATATGTATATATTTTAATTGTGGAATAAAAATGAGCTGGTGTATATTTTTTTTTGATAGGCAGAGTTAGACAGTGAGAAAGAGAGAGAAAGAGACAGAAAGAAAGGTCTTCCTTCCATTGGTTCACCCCCCAAATGGCCGCTACGACCGGCGCTGCGCCAATCTGAAGCCAGGTGCTTCCTCCTGGTCTCCCACGCGGGTACAGGGCCCAAGGACTTGGGCCATCCTCCACTGCACTCCCTGGCCACAGCAGAGAGCTGGAATGGAAGAGGAGCAACCGGGACAGAATCCGCTGCCCGACCAGGACTAGAACCCGGGGTGCTGGTGCTACAGGCAGAGGATTAGCCTAGTGAGTGGCGGCGCCGGCCGCCGGTATATACTTTTAAAACCAGAAAAAAATAAAAATAATTATCTCATCCTGTGCTCAACAGTAACCTGCTAAATTGATTCTGAAAACAGCAGAAATGGGCAGTTTCAGCTAGGCAGCTTTCTATCTGAGGCATCGTAAAATGATCTACTGATTCTGTAGGCTAAAAGTGCAATGGTAGGGTCAAAATTTATCCTGTTAGAATGAAAATCCATTCTGCAACAGTGTTTTTAGAAGAAAGAATGTCACCTTTAAAAGAACAATTGGATTTCATTCAAACATTAGTTCATTAAACTCTGAATCAGGAAAATAAAAAAATCTACACAATTAATTTGACGAGAAATGTGGCTGCTACATTTTAATTTTAAAACTAATATGTCATTTTTTTCTTTGCTTGTTTGTTTTAAATCAAAGGGATTTCTCCCGGGATTGCAAAAGAATGAACAGTTAGCCTATCTCGTGTAGGAAGGAGCAATTTCTACTCTTAAAAAACCAGGAGGTTCGCCTACAGGATCACCTGGGACAGACTTGGCCAGTGCAAGCAGGCCAGAAGGTTAGGGGAGCCTGGGAATGTTGAACATCAAGAAAGGAATTAGGGCTCTGTGAGATCAGAGGGAGCTGCACAGGAAATGTGAACAGTAACCCTTTCATATCTCTCCGCCTCCTCCCACGGCCCGTGATAAATGCAGTCCACTGCCGCCCCGTTATGCGAAGATACAAGCCAAGAGCACAGGGGGTTGGGGGCGGGAAGAGAAGAGAGCTGGCTTGTACACGCGCACACACAGAGCACAGTATACATGTGCAATGAGATGACAGAATGATGCTGCTCCAAAGACAGCCTTTCGCCTTTCTAATTGCCACATGTGCACTCTATCACCGCCTTATCCAACAGAGCCCCAAGTAAAAATTCCAAAGAAACAGGCAGGGGCCGGGGGATGGAAGAGTTGGCAGACTCTGTGTAAGGAGGGGAACATGGCTCCTATAAAGCTGACCGAACAGAAAGGTCTCCACCCTGGCTTATGTTTAAACATCTTGTTCCGAGCCCGTCTTTAGGGAAAGCATTCCTTCCACAATAAATAATAGGCAATCAGATCAGAAATTCTTACTCCATCCTTTATCTGCTCTATGTAAAAATTTCCTCAATATTGTAAGCCAGCAGCTTGGAGAATTCAACAGATCATAAACTCTTTTTCTTTTTTTTTTTCCAAAAGCAGAGTTCAGAGAACATCATCAAGGTAGTTTCAAGTGTTTCTATGGCTAACTGGGAAAAGCAGATGCAGATCTTCGACCTCTGCTCGGGATCTCAAGAGAACAAGACAGTCCGACCACCTCTGTCTGTGGGAAAGAGGGAGATGCTCCATCTCCATAACTATGTGAGCCTGAGAGGTATTAATCCACAACACATACACACACACACACGCATGCACGCACGCACCTCAGATGGTGAGGGCATGGGGAGGGGTGACAAAATATCAAAGCATGATGGAGAAAAACATAGTTCCAATGGGATAAGTTTAGTCTATGGAATGGGATCTCATAAATCACCCTGAAACAATCTTTAACTATTTCCATTGGTATAACTTCAAGACAGCGACGGTTTGCCACAGACTGGCAAAAAAAAAAAAAAGAAAAAGAAAAAAAGAAAAGAAAGTGAACAGAGATGACTAAGCAAACCATCAACCAAACTCCAAAGGCCTGGCGCTGTGGAACTACCTAGAAGAGGGCACAGTGCCATCACAGCGCTGCTTCCTCGTCAGCAGGGCGCCTTCTCCAGAGCTCCCAGCCTGCCTTAAGAAACACTCTGCCCCACCGTGCTTTTGTGAAGTTGGACAACAGCAAAAGCAGCGGATGAGATTCAATTTCAGACTTCCTACACTGCCCTGAACAGCCGATGTCTTCTTTCTCCAGTACTGGCTCACAGACTGGCCTGCCTCATGACTCGAGCAAGATTACGGTGCTCGCTCTTTCCACGGGCTCCGCGTCGCTGCCACCCATATGGGAAACCAGGATGGAGTTCCTGGTCCCTGGCACTGGCCTGGCCCAGACCTGGATGTTGCAGTCATTTAGGGAGTGCACCAATGGACGGAAGATTCTCTCTCTCTGCCTGTCAAATAAATAAACAAACAAATCTTTCTTAAAAAAAAAAAAAAAGAAGAAGAAAATATGCTCATCAAACTCCCAAATCAGAGTAAATACAATACTCACAACTTTATTTTCCCTCAACCCTCCTAGTATCCCTCCCTTTCTATCACAAAATACCATAACTGCCATCAAAATTCTCAGAGTTCCCACTGCACCAGCCTCTGTTTCCTCTTGGTGGTATAGCCAAGGACACAGCAAAAGGCATCTTTCAATCCCAACCTCCTTCCCTCTAGGGCTTCTGTCCTGTGACTGTCCTCCACACAGGGACACCAACGTAGACACAGGCTTGCAACGTTAACTAGGAGGACGTGTCGGAGACAACCTGCCCCTCCTTTGGAACGAGTCCCATGTGACGCATCGTAGCCCTTCATTCCTAAAAGCTGAGCAGGGCTCACCCTCGCATCTCCAGCCTTCCAGGGGAGGAGGCGGAGGAAGTAAACGCCTGGACCCCAGGGACGTGATAAAGCCAGCTGCACAAGAATAACAAAACTAACAGAACTAACAGCCAGATTCTTCCCAATTTTAAAAATCAACCCAGAAGTTTTAGTTTTGAAATCTCACTGATGGATACTGAACTACCAGCATGGAGATGGAAGGTCCAAGGAAGGTGGGATTTCAGTCCTAGACAACCAACCGCTCTACCCGCTTCTGCAGGCTGTTAGGAAGATTATCAGACGACGTGAAAAATGCTGGGCATCCACCCAGCGCATGGTAACTCCTCAACAGATGTCAGCTGCTCTTAGCATCACTGCAGAAGTAAACACAAACCTAACAATGGAAGGCCAGGAACCAAGAAAAAAGCCTAGGTTTTTTCTAAACATATAAAAATTTTTACTGTATGAACACAAAACTTTATGTGCATATAAATATTTAGAAGAGTAAATGGCAACATGATGTTTTCTGGGAACAAGGGAACCTGGTGGTCAAGGGAACTAGAGTCTGATCTATGCTGCTTTTTTGTTTGTTTGTTTTGAACAGCAGAGTTACGGAGAAAGACAGAGAGAGAAACAGAGAGACAGAGAGAGGTCTTCATCCTCCAGTTCACTCCCCAAAGGGCCACAACTGCAGGGGGTGGGCCAGATGGAAGCCAGGAGCTTCATCTAGGTCTCGCGTGAGTGCAGGGTCCCATCTTCTGCCGCTTTCCCAGGCACATGAGCAGCAAGCTGGATCAGAAGCAGAGCAGCCAGGACTCAAACCAGCACCCATACAGGCTGCTGGTATCCACACGGAGGCCTTACTCGCTGCACCACAATGTGGGCCCCAGTTTTTTTTTTTTTTTTTTTTTTTGAAAGTATTCAGTACTCTGTACCTAATTTGTTTTGAATAAGAAAACATATTTACATAATGCAGTATCTCAGTAAGTTACTTCAATTCCACAGCTGATTTCAGTATTGCACAAAAAGTTTACTTTTATAGTTAATGTATCCAAATTTCCAAAACCTGATTTTTTTAATTTAGTAGTATCATTAAGGCCTTATGTTATAAGCTACTGTCAATCATCTGTCTAAAGACATTACTAATTGCTATTTTAAAAATATTTGATTGTGCCAAAAGAAAAGCCCCTCCCCCCACAATTTTATTAAGTTGTAAAACCACTCACTGTATTTAATCAAGGCACAAGGAGACTTTCAAAGTCCAGGAAGCCATAAATCAAAACAGCTTTACAAAAAAAAAAATTTACCTTTTGCTTTAAAATTTTGTTATGTGCTTACATTTAATAAGCCACACACAGAAGGCTGAATTCTTGATTCTTTTAAGGTCATTGGCTTGCCTATTTAACATCATTGTAACGATTTCAAACATCTTCAGAGTTGCTATAATTAAAAACTCTCCTCCCAAGCTCCTCCTAACTTCTCGCCACCATTATTGGTGCCGCTTGTAAAATTCTTTCTTCCCTTCTAGTGCACGGCTGTAACTTTAACTTTTCATCCCACTCCTTTCCTCCTTCAGATCCTCTACATTTTAACCAATAAGGGGTGGAAGAAACAGCCCCCCACAGCTCTTGGTTTCCCGTGGCTGAGGCACGGAAGTAAGCCACATGTCCCCCAGGCCAGACCTTTGCTGGACAGCCCCTCGCTGACAAATCGACTTAGAAACCAAAGGCCCTCCAACACCTGAGAGACAGGGGAAGCATCCGCTGACCCCAGAGGGAGGGCTCTGGGCTGCGTGGGAATCCTCACCCCTGAGACCACACGGGAGTCTGGGATTGTGTGAAGTGTATCTTCGAAAGATATATTTAAAGTTCAAGAAAAGTGTATTCTGTAAGTTGCTGGGAAAGAGTGCTTGACCAAAAGGTTATTGTCTCCTAATTTCAACTCAAAAGCACAGATGTGATTTCTAGCACGCAGAGTAATTCAGCTCTACTTGTAAAGGTGGAGAGCAAGAGCGTCAACGGATCTCTTTCCTCCCTGAGGCTGTGCCCACCTAATCGCGATCACCACAACGGTATTTTCCATCTCGAGACGTGGCCTGGATCCCTCAAGAAAAAAAGGGATGATCCTCTGGAAATCTAGATAAATGTACCGTCCTCAGCTTCCTCGGGGGAAACTGGTGACTGGACATTCATTCCTCTGCGTCACCCTGGGGCCAGATTACTTCCAGGTGTTGCAACTGGGACAATCAGTCACAACATGTCACTTACCTAATATTAGGTCAGCGCATAAATAAACAGGCAAGGCACACACAATCCCTTCTTCCAATCCTCCTTATTTAAGGGAGCAAGACAGCTGATTTCTTCCTCTTGACATTCTAAGAGGATGTTAAGCCAACTTCTTTGCTGAACAAAAAAAATTAAAAATAAAAATGCTGTCAAGTGGAAACCTAGCTCTCCTGGGGACCCTGGTCAGTCACGCAATTTTTAGAGTTAGAAAGGATCAGAAGAGAGCTGTGCTCCCCACCTGACAGGTCTGTTCCTGGAGAATGGCAGGGTCCTTGTCTTCACGCAAGAAAGAATTCAGGTGTGAGACAGAGAGTAAGTGGAAAGCAAATAGCAAGGTTTATTAGGGCAGGGACATCCATAAGAATGGATGGGCACCTCTCCAGACAGAACCTGAGAGAGAGTGCCCAGTCAGACTGGAGGAGAGCGAGGTTACATGGTTAAGTGGACAGAGTACACCTGGGCAGAGGGCTGAGCCTGCAGTCAGGTTGAGGCGAGGGGGGGATGTTAAGGGGATGGGTCTTGCCTCCCCACCTCAGCTCCTCCTGGAACAAAGGACTTTTTGGATGTAAATACGAACAATTCCTATCTGAGTCCCCCCCACCCCCCGGAAGTTATCAGACAGGGGGAAGCCTGGCTGACATAGAGGAAGGATGGGCAGGACCCCCTGGAAGATTGGTAGGATGTTTACAGTGCAGATACTGGGCTGCACCTGGGAGGTTATCGGGATGACTTTGAGATGCATATGCTGGACCTAGATGTCACCTTAGGCCTTTGTCACACTCACATAAGCTCATATCTGACTTCCTACATAACAGATCTAGCCCGAGATCTGAGACTGCTGAATGGTTTGCCGCAGCCACACAGAGAGAGAACCAAAGCTGGGCAGCAGGCCTCCCTGCCTCCACCCTGGTGCCACTGGCATCACACACCCTGTATCTTGGTCATCAGGCCACAAAATTACCTGCTGAAAAATCCGAGAAAGGCAAGCTTGCCATCGTTAAAAATGACTTAGCGACGGCACTGTTTGCTGCAGGAGGTTAGCCCTAGCAACTGCACTGGGCCGGCCCCTCCCTGCAGGTTCCCAGGCAAGGCTGAGAGTCCATTAAGACCTGGCTTCCCTAAGTGGTCTTTTTTGTGTCCATTCTGGAAGCCCTGAGAAAGCCCCAGCCAGCCGCCCTCAGTAGACAGGGTGTGAAGCTGAGGCCCATGTGAGCAGGTCCCATGCCCAGGCACACTGGGGACTGCAATAGCAGAGGCTCAGAGCAGCAAGGGGACAGCCTCTGGCACCGAGCGAACAGTAGTGAGAACCCAAACGCCAGGCCCCGTGCTGCTCCGCGTGGCAACTGGCCGTGACACCTCCGAAAACAATCTTCCATGTTTACTGCATGTCACGTAATGTTTCCCCAAAATCCGCCATAAAACCCAGTAAGTCAATAACCCCAGACATATTCTGGACCTTACACTTTGTTATAGCAAACACCAAATACAAGATTTTCTCCTTTAATTTCAGGTCTGACTTTTTCTATTTTCCCGCCTTGGTAAATAACAAAGAAAACAGCCAGAAAGTGGGCAAGAGAGAAAATGAAATATTATCTTTTTAAAATATAATGTGGAAACAGATCGAGAAATTATGAGAAGTAATAGGACATAAGGACTTATTTTTAAACTTTCTTAAGGTTCATTTTGATGTATACTTCCAAGAAAAGGCAATTTATATAAGGTTTTCACCGTCTTTCTGCTCATATAAAAACTAATGAAACAAATACTTTATAAAATATTTAAAATGAAAATTTAGTAATAGCTTGACATAAAAATCTTAGATTAATGGAAACTGAGAAGAGGATAAGTAAAACCTTATTCATTTCCTGTTTCATACTAAGGGAAATCAAGAGATAATTCTTGTTCTTGGCTGTTAATTATGGGCATTATATAAAGTTTCCAAAAACCTTTTTACAAAAAATATTTTTTTTTAAATTTATTTGAAAGGCAGAGTCACAGAGAGACAGACACAGAGAGAGAGAATCTGCCATCCACTGGTTCACTCCCCAAATGGCTGCAACAGCCGGGACTGGGACTGGGCCAGGCTGGAGCCAGGAACCTGGCACTCGGGCCATCATCTGCTGCTTTCCCAGGCACATTAGCAGGCAGCCAGATGGGAAGTACAGCAGTCAGAATGTGAATAGGTGCCCATGTGTGTGGCTTAACCTGCTATGCCATGTCACTGGCCCCCAAAAAACCTTTAAAAAAAATCTCTAGCAGACTTCAAATGCTGTGTAACTCTATCAAAATAGACCATAAACTAGTCCATAAATACACCAACAAAAATTAGAAAAGCAGAATGCATAATCAATTCATTAATAATTACTACCAAAAGTTTAAGAGTCACTTGGGTACTTGCTCAACACTCTCCTAAATAACTGCTGGATCAAAAGGAACTGTCGGCACACAATCATATGCATTTTAACAGCTGCTATTATTCAGAATGCACACCAACCTACACAGGATATAGTCAAACTGTAGAGAAAAAAATTAAACATCTTGAGTGTTTTCCACTTTTATATTAGGGTATAAACTTTCTGTAATAATACGGAGACTCAAAACTACAGAGGCTCAAAGTGAGACACAGGTTTTTCTTTTTCAACATGTGGTGACCAAGGGAGGGGCACCTGCCAAGGTCACGTTGGGACCCAGGCTAGCTCGGCTTTCCTCTACGTGGCTTCCAGCTCTGGACCTGATGTGCTGCTTTAGCTGGAGTAACATCCCAGGCCGAGGGAAGGGAGGAGGGAAGGTCCTCGGCCAGTCGCCTGTCTTCCAAGGGTGACCTTACGCCCACTACCATTTGCTCCTTAGTCACACAGCCACACCCTCCTGCGGGAGAAGCTGAGCTCATGGCTTCCAGATGCACAGCCGAATCTAGGGGCTGATTCCTCTGAGAAAAGGTAGGTTCTGAAAGACTCCGGTGTGTCTTCCACATTATCTTTCTCACTTAAAAAAATGAAATGCAACTCAAATACAAAGGGAAATGGGACAGAACCAAAAATGGCTTGTTTTTTTTTAATTCTTTCACTTTAGCTGGATTCTTAGTCACAAAGGCACTAGCAAATATCAAATTAAGCAATTGGAAAGACACACCAGTGCCTTTTGAGGATGGCTCAGCCCCAGGCCAACAAATCCAATCCTGTGCTATAACGTACACTGAGAACTCGTCTATTCCCTTTGCTTGTTTGAGGCTTTTAAATTGTGTTGAGGCCAGTGTCAGAGCGCAGTGGGTTAAAGCCATGGCCTGCAGTGCCAGCATCCCATATGGGTGCCGGTTCATGTCCTGGCTGCTCCACTTCCGGTCTAGCTCTCTGCTATGGCCTGGGAAAGCAGTGCAAGATGTCCCAAGACCTTGGGTCCCTGCACCTACATGGGAGACCTGGAAGAAGCTCCTGGTTCCTGACTTTGGATCAGCTCAGCTCTGGCCAGTGAGGATATTTGGGGAGTGAACGAGCAGATGGAAGATCTCTCTCTGTCTCTACCTCTTTCTGTAACTTTTTTTAAGATTTTATTTATTTATTTGAGAGGTAGAGTTATATACAGAGAGGGAGACACAGAGAGAGAGAGGTCTTCCATCCGCTGGTTCACTCTCAAATGACCACAATGGCCAGAGATGGGCTGATCTGCAGCCAGGAGCCAGGTGCCTCTTCCTGGTCTCCCATATGGGTGCAGAGGCCCAAGGACTTGAGCCATCTTCTACTGCTTTCCCAGGCCATAGCAGAGAGCTGGATTGGAAGAGGAGCAGCTGGGACTAGAACCGGCACCTATATGGGATGCTGGCACTGCAGGTGGAGGATTAATCTACTGCACCCCAGCACCAGCCCCTATAACTTTTTCAAAATAAATAAATCTTTAAACCAAAATAATTGATGTGTTGTTATTGTACACCCTGACTAACTTAAAAGGAGTTTCACGCAGACTGTTTTATAGCTTTCCACAATGGTATTCTAGCACTAGACAGAAATTAATCTACTGCTGATACATTAACTTTTGAAATTTCTGGACCAGGTACTTTTTAAAAAACATTACTGAAGTATAGTTTAAGTAGAACAAGACATACACATTGTAAATCTACTTGTCAATAGAGTTGATCCAGTTTATCTACCTATAAAATCACCACCTTAATTTAGGTGTATCACACATACCTCATCCCAAAAAGTTTCCAGGTCACTACATTCGGGTCAGTCACAACCCACCCTTTGCTGCAGGCAGCAACTCACCTCCTCTCTCTTTTTAAGCATTTCTGATGGAATAATCTACAGCACTGGTTACACTCATCACGGTTTGCGTTATTTTGTGTCTGGCTAGCTTTACTCAACGTCTTTTTAGATTTACCCCTGTTGCTCATATGCATCAGTATTTATGATCTTTTGCTGCTGCGTAGTCTATGGCATAAACATACCACAACGTGTCCATCCACTAATGAATGAACGACAACTGCTTTCACTCTGAGGCTATCATAAATATTGCTGCTGTGAACATTCATGTACAAGTCTATGTGAACATATTTTTGGTTCTCTCAGGCAAATTGTTAGAAGTGTAACTGGCAGGTCTTACAGAAATAATGTGTTTAACTTGTAAAGAAACTGACATTCTTTTCCAAAAAATGGTTTTATCATTTTACATTCCCATTGGCAATATTTGAAAGCTCCAAGTGGTCTACATCTCAGCCAAAACTTGCTCTTCAGTGATTTTTAACTTTAGCTATTGTAATCAATATACGATGGTATCTTGTTATTGCATTGATTGGCATTCTTTTCATTTTATTAATACTATCTTTTAAGGAACAGAAGTCTTACATTTTTATGGAGTCACATTTATCAGTTCATGCTTTCTGTGTTCTAGAAATTTCTGCCCACACCAAGTTTATGAATATTTTCTCCTGTGGCTTCTCCTTTTTTATTTTATAGTTTTGGTCTTTTATATTCAGGTCCATGATGCTTTCTGAGTTATCTTTGTTTACGAAGGTAAGGGCTGAAAGTAAATTTTCACATATGGATATACGAAGTTGTAGTACCATTTGTTTAAAAGACTGTCTTTTCCCATTCAATTTCCTTGGCACCACTTTGAAATGTCAATGGGTCACACATACATGGGAATATTTCTAGTCCATCAAGTTATATGTCTACATGTCAATGTCAACACTGCGTTGGGAACTGCAGCTTCACTGGAAGTCTTGAAATAAGGTAGTGAATATCTTCCAATAGTGTTTTTGCTCTCTCTCTCTTTTTTTTTTTTAAAGTTTTCTAGGTTCTTTATATTTCCATATAGATTTTAAATTTCACTTTCTAACTGTTCATCACTGGTAAGTACACCTGATTTGGTTAAATTCTCACTGTTTTCAAGTTCACTGAACTTCTTTCCTTAAATATCTAATCTGCAGTTAAGCCATCCAGGAAAAGTTTCACTTTAGTTATTTTTTTGAGATGTTCAAACATTTTATTTTTTGTATCTGCTCTTTCTCCTTATGTTTGTGTGTGGGTCGATTGATTTCCAAAGCCGTTTCAGCGTGCCTGTCTGGCAGTTCCATTGTCTCTGTAATTGGGGGGTCTATGTCTACTGACTGACGCTTTTGTCTTGCTCTTTTATCCAATAATGTTTGGACGCAGTTCACCGTGAATTTTATGTTGCTCCGTGCTAGGTTTTGTTGTCTTTGTTTAAAGAGTGCCGGGCTTCCTCTGGCAGGCTGTTAAGTTCCTCGTGAATTAATCTGATTCTTCTGAGGCGTGGCTTTAAATGATTTGGGGGGCTAATTTTGCCTCAATCTTACATCCAGCTGGCAATTTTTCTCACAAATTGTGCCCTGTGCACGCACCGGTTAGCGCTGTGCTGCCTTGTCCAGGCAGCCCTGCAGAGACTCAGGGGCCCTCTCCCTTCCCTCCCCCACTTCCTCAATGTCACTTTTGTCCACCTGACTCAGAGTGGCAGCCTCCTGTTGTACTCCCAGTCCATCCACTGTAGTCTGAAAATTGCCCTCAAGGAGCAACCCAGGGTTCCCTTTGTTTATTCCCTGCCTAAGTGAATCACGGTGCCATTCTGTTCCAATGGCAAACATTCGTTATTTCCTGTGTTTTTCTGGGTTCAAGTTGCTCGCAGTTTAAGGGTGACTCCAGATCCAGTAATCCATTTGTGGCCAGATCTGTAACTCCCTAGACTAGGAATGCTTATCTTAACATTCATAACAACCAAAGGCCATATCGGCTATCTAAAACAGTGAGCAGGACGCCAACTTTTTAATTAGATCTTGAAAGTTGTATTTCAACTTACATCTGAATATTCACATGATTAATTTCTAGCCCTTAAAAAAACCCTCTATACGTTCAGTGACAAACATTTCCATTATGTCTCCCTGCATTGTGGGCTAGGTTGGGTCTCAAGTTCTATTCCAAACTCTTGCCTTTTGCTTACAGAAGCATTCTAAATACAGGCACAAACACGAAGTGCAGTGTGATAAGGTTCATTTACAAAGTGAGGAAAATGCACACTACTTGTGTGCTTTATTTAGGGAGGGTGGGCTGGGGAGGGTACAGGGACTTCCATTCTCTGCTCTGCTCGTCCTGGGTCCACAAGGAGAGCACAGATTCCCTTTACCTGACTTTCTATGAGCCTGGAAAGACGGAAGTGTTTACAGGGTACCGCCCACACGCCCCGGGTAAGTGGAAGTACTTCCTGGGAGTGGTCACCTGAATGACGGGTAGGTGGATATGGTAACATGGAACGAGGGAGGCATGGCTTCCAGCTCATGAATTTAAACTCTCTGGTTTTACCCATATTACCTGCTCCATCCTCTGCAGTTCCACAGTGAAAATCAAGCACCTCGTTTTGCATTCAAGCTGTGCGCTGTGAAAGGTTCCAAGCAGAACTCATCTCCCTCAGCAATCTATTGAGCATGCCTTACTGAGAAAGGAGGCAGCAGGGGAAAGAACGCTTACTTCATGTTTCATTTTTTTTCAGGGAGCAGAATACAAAGAAACAGATTTTTCCATCTGAAGGAACTTACACTATTAATAAGGTCAATAATTACATCAAGATTCATTTTCAATTCTCTTTATATACAGAAGATCAATTTAGCATATATTAAGTAAAGATTTCAACAGATTGCACCCACACAGAAACACAAAGTGTAAAGTACTGTTTGAGTACTAGTTATAGCATTAATTCACATTGTACAACACATTAAGGACAGAGATCCTACATGGGGAGTAAGTGTACAGTGACTCCTGTTGTTGATTTAACAATTGACACTCTTGTTTATGGCGTCAGTAATCACCTTAGGCTCTTGTCACAAATCTTGATGTAAATGGGATGGGAGAGGGAGAGGGAGATGGGAGGGTTGTGGGTGGGAGGGTGGTTACGGAGGGGAAAAAGTCACTGTAATCCGAAAGCTGTACTTTGGAAATTTATATTCATTAAATAAAAGTTTAAAAAAATAAGGTCAATAATTAAAAACAGGGTTTTCCATATCTAACCTATAATTATTCATTAAGTATTTATTTCATTGCTCTCATTCTTAAAGATACTAGTCCTTATTTATTTGTGTAGGTAGCTGCCCTTGCCTAAGCCCTCACCAACCCATAAATGGCTTATACATTTATTGGGGAGGAAATGGCAGATTTGGTTAAAGAGAAGTAAATGTTTCCTCCAAGACTAGGCTGCCGTGAGTCGAGTTTGAAATACAGTTAGCTTTAGCAACTTTACCAACCAAGGCTATATCTAGAAAACTCTGCAGAGCTCACTGCTGAGAACTGAAAAGTGTCAAGAACGTACATAAAAATGAGAACACGTGTCAGCTGCAAACCTGTCACTTGAAAGGTGACAAAAACTGTTAACAAACTGGTGTGCCTCCTCCGAGGTTTGCTAAGTGTACACATACATCTACACCCACACACATATGAGTCTATTACACTCATACAGGCACAACTGTCAGACTTTCTGTGGATTGTGGCAGTCACTGAACAGCCTTTGGAAGCGTGATTCCAAACCAGGGATGCGACAGCAGGAACGAGCGCAGCACCTCGGGCACCCCACCCACCTCCCCCTGCCCCAGACTTCTTTTTTTTTAAATATTTATTTATTTATTTGAAAGGCAGAATTACAGAGAGGCAGAGGCAGAGAGAAACAGATGGAGAAGTCTTCCATCCTCTGGTTTACTCCCCAGATGGCAGCAACGGCTGAAGCCAGGAGCCTCTTCTGGGTCTCCCACTCCAGTACAGGGGCCCAAGGACTCGAGCCATCTTTCTGCTGCTTTCCTGGACCATAGCAGAGAGCTGGATCAGAAGTGGAGCAGCCGGGACTTGAACTGGCACCCATATGGAATGCCGGCCCTGCAGGCAGCGGCTTTTACCCACTATGCCACAGCACTGGCCCCCCAGACATCTTAGCAACCACTTGAAACCCCTGGCTACGCAAGTTGGCGTCATGCACCTGTGACCTCAGAGTTACCTAGGAACTTGTTAAAAATGCACAATCATGGGCCCCACCACAGAGCTACTTACTGAATAAAAAAAAATACATATATATATATATATATATATATATAACAAGCTATCCAGGTGATTGACACATACATAAAAGTCTGAAAAACAGTGCCCTAGTTTATCTTACCATTTCTGCTATTACTGAACTACTGCATTGTTTCTAATTACTTTGCTATTACAACTGCTGCACACATATCTCTGTGTTCTTAAGTAATTATTTCATTAGGAGGGAAACATTAAATGGGAATTCTAGATCAGCACACTCGCTTCTAAATTTGTAGCCATCAACCTACCGTGCTCTAAGAAACCAGGCTTCTTAGAGTTGAGAATCCAAGGATCAGTTAACAAGTGGCTACGCACGTGGACTTGAACCCTAGTTCTGACAACAGCCTGCACAACTTTAGGCAAGTGCCTACGGCTAAGCCTCAATCTCCTGGCTGTGTAAAGCTCACTGAGTTGTGGTTGTGATTTAAATTAGGCAGAATCCATCAAGCACTGAGAATACGGAAGTGCTACTCCTGTGTCTGCTGGTATGTTTAGGAGGGAAAACGAATGGACAGAGAGTCTCTAAGTGAACCAAACACCTGAGCATGAACTGTTAGCAGCCTGAACACCTTCACTTCATCCCTGATTCCTGGTTCTCTCCTAAGTAGCTGTATGATAGAGAGCTGTGGGCCACATCGGAGAGTTTTTCTCTTCTTTTCACTTATTGTTTTATTTTCAGCTTTCATAGGAGTGTGGATGGTGCCGGCGCTGTAGCATAGCGGGTTAAGCTGCCATCTGCAATGCCGGGAGCACTTATGGGCACCGGTTTGAGTCCTGGCTGCTCCACTTCTGATCAAGCTCCCTGCTGATGTGCCTGGGAAAGCAGCAGGGATAGCCAATTTGCTACCCCTACCCCATGTGGGAAACCTAGAGGAAGCTCCTGGCTCTGGCTGGGCTGGACCCAGCCCTGGCCATTGGGGCCATCTGGGGAGCGAACCAGTAGCTAGAAGATCTGTCACAGTCTCTGTGTCTCTCTGCCTTTCAAATAAATAAAATACACCTTGAAAACATTTTTAAAAATTAAAAAAAAAGATATGTGGATATAATAGTCTTCCTCTGAGACCAGGTAGAAAAACTAATGTCCACTCTAGGAGCTGTGTGAGCATGAAATCAGGAGCCCCGGCCCACACGCAGTGAGTACGCTGTCTCTACAGCCAGAGGCACTGCTGTGTTACCACCTGAGTCTCCTACACAGTGCAGGTTCTCCACTCGCCCTTATCCCCTGGGCAACCCGACAGCCGTGGAGGCAGCGCTGACACCGTGTTAGGTCCTGGAAGTGACTTAGAGAGGACCCAGAGTGCACGGGAGGAAGTGCGTGGGTCAGCCGCAAACCCTGCACCTGTTGCTTCAGGCCCCAGAGCATACCGGGATTCTGCTCTCAGCAGGGTCCGGGAGCTGCACTCTTCAGAACACTGAGGTCCCGTGGGTGGCCAGGCACATGCTGGGCGGCGCCGGTGCTACCCCGGGCGCTGCTCAGGAAGCAGGTGTGAGCTTCCAGAAGCCATCCAAGGTGAGCGCACTGAGCTCAGCAGGACGGTTCTCTCCTGCATCCTCACCACCACGGAGCTCAGCTCAGCGGGGACGGGAAACTCGACGCTGCCTTATTACAGGATTCGTGTCTGACCTACTTACCACTTACACTTCTCCGCTACGTCAGGCGTACGGGCGCCTCGTCTGGGGTAAGAGAAAGGAACAGGAGCGACTCCTGGTTCTCAGACAGGGCCACTGCTTCTCCAGGAGCCGCAGCACCCGGTAGCAGGAGGGACAGGCTCCCCTTCCAGCCGACGCGCAAGAGTGGTTTCCAAGGGGTGTGCTCTTTGGTTCTGTGACTCAGAGAACCTGGGGTTAGCACCTAACATCTAGTAGGGGATTTACGTGTGTAGTATTGCTTTACACAAAACACATTTTAAAAAACAGAAATCAAGACAGATGACAAAAAAAAATGCCTAAGTAAACTGCTGGATGCAGACCTGGCCGATGAGACTGGCCATCAGCCTCCGTACTGGCTCCTGTGCCCCATCAACCATGGGGAGCTTTCCCGGGAAGTGCTGCCCACTTGACTGGAAAGACTTCCCAGCACCCACACCGGGGAGGGGTCGGAGGAGAGCTTTGAAAAGATTCCAGGACCTGACAAGCCCTCGGCCGCCACAGCTTCAGCCCTCTACCCCAGGCCGTCCTGGCTCCAGCACGCCTGCTTGGAGCGCAGCGGCCTTGCTGGGTACGCCGGCAGTGACGGGGCACTCACTGACCCAGCAGCTCCAGCTGTCTCCCAGCCCGCAGGATCATCACCGGAGACTCCACACAGTGCGCACTGAGCTGAGCAGAAATCTCTCCCTGCAGGCTTCTTCCCCCTGGGTTCCAGCTCTGAAACTCCCGGCGCTCTGCACTCCTCCCGGCAACCCACACTCCAGGATCGGGCAGCGCGAAGGCTACCACATTTCTAGTGGGACCTCCAAACCACGGCACCTGCCAGAGGCTGGGATGCCCACTGTGCTCCTTCCTGAATCCTCCACACCAGGTTGGATGCTGAACCGATTGGAGTGAGGCTGTGGGGCTTGGAGCCAGCTGATGACAAAAACAGGAACAGTACAAAAGCAAGTGTCAGCTGGAACAGAATGAGCAAGACGGAAGCATGGCAGGTAGCATTAAAAAAAAAGTTACTTAGACTAGCGTGGGCATTTAGCTCAACCCCATGGGAGTGCGTGGTGTGATCCCCAGCTCCAGCCCTGGACTCCACACCCCTGTCGTGCAGCCCCTGGGAGGCGGCAGGTGATGCTTCAGGTAACTGGGCGCTTGCCACCTGTGTGGAAGACATGGATTCATTTCCCAGCCCAGGCTGTTGCAGGCATTTGGGGAGCAAGTCGGTGGATTCAATTTCTCTTGCTCTCTCTCAAATGAATATTAAATTAAAAATACATATGCCCTTGGGACTGGCGCTGTGGCACAGCGTGTTAACACCCTGGCCTGAAGTGCTGGCTTCCCATGCGGACGCCGGTTCAAGACCCGGCTGCTCCACTTCCAATCCAGCTCCCTGCTATGGCCTGGGAAAGCAGTAGAAGACGGCACAAGTCCTTGGGACCCTGCACCCATGTGGGAGACCCAGAAGAAGTTCATGGCTCCTGGTTTCGGATCGGCACAGCTCCAGCTGTTGCGACGAATTGGAGAGTGAACCAGCGGATGGAAGACCTCTCTCTCTCTGCCTCTCCTCGCTCTGTGTAACTCTGACTTTCAAATAAATAAATAAATCTTTAAAAAAAAATACATATGCCCCTACATGCAGACCTGATTGGAGAGGAACAAGGAGGAGACAAGGATGGACAGTTGGAAGACTATCACCTAGATGACTTATGATGTGACTTCTATTAGGGGTGACTGGGGATACATTCTGCAAGGAAGACATATAAGCCTTACTGATGGACTGGATGTGAGGTATTAAAGAAAGGTCGAAGATGACTTGTAGGTTTCAGCCTGAGTAACTGAGTAACCAGTTACGGAGATGAAGGAGGAGGCAGGGACGGCCTTTTGGGAGAAGTTCTAGAGCTGTATTTCAAGTTGAGATGTAAGACTTTCAAATGGAGATGTTGAGATGACACAAGATTTGAGTCTGGGCTCATGGGCGAGATCCAGGGAAAGAAATGAATTTTGTAGGAAAGGTGGCATTTAAGCAAGGGATCACATGAATTCATAGGATAAACACAAAAGGCCAAGGACTGAACCCTCAGGATGCTAACTTTTGGAGACCATGAAGAAGAGGAGTTTGGAGAGGAGACCAGGTATTTCTAAGACTGCTCTTCACAAAGCAGCTGGGATTACCATATCTGCGAACTACAAGGCCACAGCCAACCACCATACACTTCTTCAAAAACTGCCTTCCAGAGTCACACGCCTGCTCTCTTTCTGGCTCCTGACCCATGGCCCCAGGCTGCAGAGCCCCATTGCACCTGTCAGCTGCACTGCGACGTGGTCCTTGGCAGGTGTCCTAGGTCTTGGATCCAAGCTCTCGCATCAACTAAGGACTTCTAGTTGTCTAACACTGACCGAGAGCTTGTTCCCCAGAGCTGCCAAAAATTCTTGGCAGATGATCAATGAAGCACACAATGAGTGAGTGTTCGACAGAGACTCCCTGCAGCCTAAGCCAGAGAAAGGCTGGTCACCCCTGAGGAATCTGCTCTTGGCCGCGCAGTGACGTCGCAAACTCTTACCCAGAAAAGTTGGTGACTGTGTGTCCCTGGGAACGTGCCAGCATTTCCTGGAAGCTGCTAACGTCATGAACCTATGCCTAAGTACTGCAAACAGTGGGCACCTGCTCTTTCGGCCCCAGTCGCAGGGTGAGCCTGGAGATGCCTGCCTCTGCCCCAGCCTCACCTGTAAAGAGAGTGTCACCTACCTCACAAGTGTTTGTGAAGACAAAATGAGATAAGCGGGTAAAGTGCCAGGCACATAGTGAGTGCTAGTCTCATCTACCCTGATGACCACAAGACGACACTAGCTGAATGGTAACCATGTCCTAAAAATGTCACTTTTAATGCCATTTAAGAACAGAATAATAAAAGGTTTACTTTGGTTGTTTTTCTGAGCAAACCAATATAGGATCAATGGAATTTAAATTTGGCCTAAAAACTAAAGTCCTTCCTTTCTCTAAACTCCCCTCCCAAGGTTAGTGCAACCAAGTTACACAACTAAGAGTCAAGGATGTAACGTCTATTAATGTGAGATTGATAACACTGATTCCAAGTAAAAATTAGGGAGCAAAATGGAAATCTCCAAGCCTGACCATTATCCTGCAAGAGTTGTCTGAAATGTCCATCGTGTAACATATTCCATTCCTCCTTAGGAGACTGGACTAGAGTCATTAAAGTTGGCAAGAGGAGCAGGAAACCACTCAGAAGACCAGCCTGGCTATTTTATTAATGGAAGGTTACATAACAGTTTCACCAAACTACAGAGTTCCCATCTTAGAGTCTTTCAATATTTATGGAAACAGAAGATTCTCATGCTACAGTCCATTTCAGAAACTGAGAATTTCCATTATCTGACAGCGATCCATTCTGTATTATTTTAGCTCAGTTTCAGAACTGGCTACAGAGAGTTACACTCCTTTTTACTCCTACTCACTAACAATAGGTCAGTTGTGTCTAGGGCTTGACCTCGAATCTCAAGTAGGTGCAACTGAACAAAACGACACCGACAGGCTCTCGACTCCAAAAAACTTGGTCGTATCACCGGCCTTTCAGTTTCTAAACAACGCACTAAAGAAAGCCATGTATCTGGGACCATTTAACGCCGCTGCCTACAGTATTAGAAAGTGGGACACAAAACAACCGAAGAATGCACAAGTACCTTGAAAGAATAAAAGTGGAAATGCCGTGCCAGTGTTCAGAAACGGAGTCCCACGCTCCGAACAACACGCTCCGAAAACAAACCATGAGTCACGCATTTCCCGGCACTTCGATTTCATGGACTCTGACTTTTTATAGGTAATTAATAATTTTGATATTATTTTTCAAACCAGTGCATAGGGGAGCTACTTCTAAGCCATAATTTTCAAATCAATAAACTGACTTTTGTTTGCTTTAAATAAGCTTTTATGTTGCAGTAACTTTAGATTTACAAAATACTTACAAAGATAGTACAGACTTTCTACATACCCCATCCAGATCTCCCTAAAATTAACATCTTACATAACCGGAGTGCATTTGTCACAGCTAAGAAATTAGAACAATATGTGACTGTTAACTACAAAGTTTATTTAAATTTCACTTATTCTCTAATGTCTTTTTTTTTCTAAGTACAATCCAGTTTATCTCCTGGCAATTAATGACTTTTTATTTTTTTATTTTATTCTTCTAAGACTTATATATTTATTTGAGAGGCAGAGTTACAGAGAAGGGAGAGACAGAAAGGTTTTCCATCCACTGGTTCATTCCCCAAGTGGCTGCAATGGCTGGAGCTGAGCTGATCGGAAGCCAGGAGCCAGGAGTTTCTTCCGGGTCTCCCATGTGGGTGCCAGGGCCCAAGCACTTGGGCCATCTTCTACTGCTTTCTCAGGCCATTAGCAGAGAGCTGCATTGGAAGTGGTGCAGCTGGGACACAAACTGGTGCCCTTATGGGATGCCTGTGCCACAGGCGGAGGCTTAACCTACTACACCACAGTGCCAGCTCCTAATCACATTTTTAAATGCTGTAAGTTTTGGTGTATGCCATACTCCTATATCTTATTATCAATGTCCTTGTTGTAACTATGACAGAAAATAAGCCTAAAATTCCCTAGAAAGGGGCTAGCACTGAGGCATTGCAGGTAAAGCCGCTGTCTGTGGCGCCAACATCCCGTATGGGCACCAGTTTGAGTCCTGGCTGCTCCACTTCCAATCCAGCTCCCTGTTAATGTCCCTGGGAAAGCAGCAGAGGATGGCCCAAGTGCTTGGGCTACTGCACCCACATGGGAGACCCAGATGGAGCTCTGGCTCCTGGTTTTGGATCGGTGCAGCTCCGGCCATTGTAGCCAATTGGGGAGTGAATGAGCGGATGTAAGACCTCTCTATTTCTCCCTCTGTCTCTCTGTAACTCTACCTTTCAAGTAAATAAATAAATTTTAAAAAAATATTCCCTGGAAAATATAATAACACAGGAATAATAATATAATAACATATATTTATATTATATAATAATATAATAATACATGATATATCAAAATATAATATATAAATGTATAATATATAATAAAATTATAATATATAATAATACATAATATATAATAACTAGGTAAATGTTACATGAAGATCCATGCAAACGTGGTGTTTCTACTAATGGTTTATTGAGGAGAAAAAGTGGTGCATCACTTAAGTATATTCCCATCACATACTTTCCTAGGAACCTTTGAGATCAAACTAATGTTTCAGAAATCTCCCCAGAATGCTTGTCACTTACCTCTTTCCCAAGGTTCCTGCAGAGTCATAAGGCACAGGATGAATCTTTTTGATGAATTCTGCAATAGAACATAAAGTAGTATTATAATTATACTCAGATAATCCTTTTTATTAAATATATATAAAACTACTTTTACTTTCAATTACTATATAATATTTGTATTGAGACAACAGAATATTGAATTTAAGGGAAAATAATTCTATCATTTATGACATGTCTTGAGTTTAAAATTGAAAGCATTTTACAATGAATACAAAATGTTCCAGGGAAAAATAAATGAAAGAAGACAGAGAGAAAGAAAGAAAGAGAGAGAGTCAGAGAGACTGGCCACAGTGAGTAATACCAGTTAAGAAGAACGCTTCATAATCTTGTCCTTGTGTATAATGTTGTGGAGACTACTAAACAGCCACACCGAGTGAATCACACTGGGAGCACGGCCTTTGTGACCTTGTGATGGGAAAACAGTAATCAAGAGGTTGCAGTCAGGAGATTTCTGAAAGCACACATGTCTGCTAAGGCATCCACGTGTGCTGGTTTGCTGAGAAAGGTCCAGTTCCCACCCACTTCCCGGGGTCTACCCAATCCACCATTTGTCCTAGATTTTACATTTTCCCAGAAGTTTTTTAAAGTAAGCTGGGTAGCTTACCTCCATGCTCTATCGGATCCCACTGAACCCTGGGTAAGACACATGTACCGTGAAGCCGGTCATCAGCAAGTGTTAACCCACCTCGTCGTGTCATGTAACTGAACCTCACACCCAAAGACAGTACCCACTCGCACCAAAAGGATGTGGCCTCAGACAGGAGGCCAGGCTGGAGGCGAGGGAATGCCTGAGGTTGCTGCCCAGCTTGGAACTAGCTTGAAGACATTAACTTAACAAAAGCAGATGAGAAGGGGTTTTACATGGTTGTCTACAAAGCATGAATTTTCATCTAGATCAAGTGACTTTTTAAATCTCACTCAAAGCACTAAGGAAAGGGATAGTGATTGCTTTGTTGGCCCTAGGAGCAGAAGAAATTCACAGGTAAATGATGCCAGCTCTCTGTCAGTATCAGCACGTGCCTCAAAACAGAACAATCGGTTATTTCCAGTGATGGCTTTATGACTTCATCTAATTCATGAAATCAAAGTGGAGCTTCTGGAAGTTCACACTGTAAAACGCGAAACACCTGAAACTGTTGTCATTACCACTAAAATTCACTGAACAAGTTCAACAATAAATATGAAATTATAGTAATTCTCATTATTCACAGTGGGTTAAGTTCTATGAAACCACCACAAACTCTGAATTAGCCCATGCCGCTCTACTGCTTGTATGGGAAATACGGGATTAGGTTCCTGGGAGCTGCTGGACACATCTCCATCAAGCGATCAAACAGGACGTTCTTTTGCGTGTGTTTCCGTTTCAAGGTACCTTCACACATACAGTGGATGTGCTAAGATGGAGCTCACAGTCAGTACCTCTATACCTCAAGTCTAACTCACGTAGGTGCCTCTGAAAGACACATGACAGCCCTTTTGCACGCTCTACATGTGGTGGTCTTTCCAGCAGTGAAATCACCACCAAGAAGCACAGAGTTAGAAACACCTAGACACAGAGAAGATGCTCATTGTCAGCATGGGAGCTGACAGAAGGCAGAGCGTGACCCTTCGATTCCACCTCCACGAGGCACACGCGGGTTGAGCAATACCAGCTTTTTCACCACTCTGCACCTTCGGTAGCCATGCACTCCACGGAATTACCCCAGAAGTGCCATGAGTTCTGACTCCGGGTTCCAGATGTATTTCAGGGAGCAGACAATTCCACAGAAGCCGGGTGGGAGGGGAAAGTTAACCAAAGGGTGCTTGGTCATGGATGGGTAGAAGCCAGAGTTCTTCAGTTTCCTTGCACAGTAGGGTGACTACAGACACTGCTGTATAATTCTCTACCAAAAAGATCAGAAGATAGGGTTTCTAATGCTTTCACACTAAAGAAATGTTAACTGTTTGAAGAGCCAGCTAAACCCTGATTGGACACCACACAATATCTACACATGTAGCAAAGCGTTATGTGGCACTCTACAACTATGTACAATTTTTACGTGTCGGTTAAAATCTGGGAACAAGAAGAATCAACTCTATTTGTTTTTACAGTAATAACGCAACCAAAAATTTTGGTACAGCATAGCACATGGTAAAACAGTGCTCATACTAATGGGAAAAAATGGAAATACATTTGGGCTTGGTTGAGGGTCACATACATGAGTAATTCAAAAGTTCATGGAAAAGAGAATTAGAAGGTAATGCACATTTGCATGAACTCTTTGGAGACCCCTTAATCTAGTTCAGAAAGGTGCCAATATAAACTGTATAACTACTCATCAAAATGAAGTAAATTCAGTTATACCCACAAAAGCTACAACAGTCTACCGATCATATCCTATAAATATTTAAACACACATGCTCTTAAAGAAACTGAGCTAAAATATTTTTATGACAAAGCTGAAGTTGAATTTAAAAAGATACTTCAGTATGGTACTGTATGCTTTCTGTTTTGGTTACCTGTCTTAAAATTCTTTGAGATTTTTAAGACCTACTTCACAAAATCAACAGTGCTGATGATTTCAACCCAACCTAATTCTCAGTTTCATTTTGTCCCAAAGCTATTGGAAATAGCTATGGAGTAAATGTTTGTGTGCACTGCCCCCCGACCTCCCAGTTCTCTTGAATATTTTTTTTGAGGTGCAGCGATAGAAAAAGAAAGGGGGAAGGCCAAGGGCTGAGGGCTGAATCAGCTCCCAATCACTGTTTTACTCCCCCAAATGCCTGCAATGGCTGGTGTGGGCCAGGCCAGGCTGTGGTGGAAGCCAGAAGCTGGAATGCAATCCGGGTCTCCCCTGCAAGTGGCAGGAACTCGGTACTGCCTCCCAGAGTCTGCCGTAGCAGGAAGCCAGAGTGAGGAGCCACAGCATGGAGTAGAGCTCGGTGCTCTGATGTGGGAAGTGAGTACCTTAACCACCTAGGTTAAACACCTGCTGCCCCTCCCCTAATTCTTCTACTTAAGTCCTACTCCCCAGTGTGATGGAACACGGGGGAGGTCCTGAGAGGTCCTGTGGATGGATGGGCCCCTCATGATGGGATTCATGCCTTTATGAAAAGATTGCTCTCGGACCCGGCGCATAAAGGGCAGTCATGTGAAGACAGCAAGAAAGCCAAGCCAGGTCTCAAAGCAGGAAGCAGGCCCCTCAGACAGGGAATCTACCAGCACCTTGAGCGTGGGACTCCCAGCCTGCAGAGCTGCAAGAAGTAAATGTTTGTTGTTGAAGCCTCCCAGTCTATGGCCATTTTCTTATAGCAGCTCAAACTGGCTAAGCAGAAATCTTTAGTTCAAGGTTTAATTTTTATTTAGAACCTACCTTTTTACTTAGATAAAGTTTATATTATGGATCAGGATGAAATGAACCCGAAAATATCTACAATTCAGCAGCACTTAAATTCCTTAAATGTTCAAAAGATTTCTATACCAGGTACCACTCATTTCACAAGCTTTGCCTCATAAAAATTTTGTTGAGGGGCCGGCGCTGTGGCATAGTGGGTAAAGCTGCTGCCTGCAGTGCCAGCATCCCATATGGATCCTGGTTTGAGTCCCGGCTACTCTAGTTCCAATCCAGCTCTCTGTTATGGCCTGGGAAAGCAGTAGAAGATGGCCCAAGTCCTTGGGCCCCTACACCCCCATGGGAGACCTGGAAGAAGCACCTGGCTCCTGGCTTTGGACTGGTGCAAATCCAGCCATTGCGGCCAACTGGGGAGTGAATCAGCGGATGGAAGACCTCTCTCTCTCTCTTCTCTTTCTCTCTTTCTCTCTCTGTGCCTCTCCTTCTCTTTTTAAAAAAGATTTATTTATTTATTTACTTGAAAGTTAGAGTTACACAGAGAGAGGAGAGGAAGAGAGAGAGAGGTCTTCCATCTGATGGTTCACTTTCCAATTGACTGCAACAGCCGGAGTTGCGCCAATCCAAAGCCAGGATCCAGGATCTTCTTCCGGGTCTCCCATGCAGGTGCAGGGGCCCAAGGACTTGGGCCATCTTCTATTGCTTTCCCAGGCCATAGCAGAGAGCTGGATCAGAATTAGAGCAGCTGAGACTAGAACTGGCACCCATATGGGTTGCCAGCTCTTCAAGCCAGGGCATTAACGTGCTGTGCCACAGCACTGGCCCCAAATAAATAAATCTTAAAAAAAAAAGGTGGCTTCCATTAAACATTTTTTTGGTGAATAATGGTAATCTAAATAAAAACAGACAGTACTTGTAAAATATATATGCTAGGATATGTACACATTAAACTATTAAAATGTCAAAGTTTAGAATAACTTCTATTTAGTAGGTTTCCCTTATACTTCACCAGTACTTCAGTACCTGTGGATAGATTTTATTAACAAATTTAAAAATTAGGATTTACAGAAAATAATGACTATTGAAAAAAACAACAATTTCAAATTTAGCAGCCATGCCTTTGTTTCTTTCTGTCTCTCTGTAACTCTGCCTTTCAAATACAATAAATAAATCTAAAAGAAAAAAGAAAAAAAAAAAGTAGCCAGCGCTGTGGCATGGCAGGTAAAGCCACTGCCTGCAGCACTGACATCTCATATGGGTGCCAGTTCAAGACCCAGCTGCTCTTCTTCTGATCCAACTCCCTGCTAATGCACCTGGGAAAGTGGTGGAGGATGGTCCAAGACTAGGACACCTGCACCCAGGGAGACCTGGAAGAAGCTCCTGGCTCCTGGCTTTGGATTGGCCCAACTGTGGCTGTTGTGGCCATTTGGGGAGTGAACCAGCAGATGGAAGATCTCTCTCTTTGTCTCTGCCTCTCTATCCCTCTGTAACTTTCTACCTTTCAAATAAAATAAATATTTTTTAAAAATAATAAGACTACAGTTTGATGAACCAACTCAAAATAATACAACCATGTTTAAAAATACATTGCTTTTCAAAAAAAAACAGGTTCTCAGTATATTATATACAAATTATGGCTAAGCAACTAAGTAATATATGTGAACTTTTACTGAGAATTCTGTTTTTTCTTAAAAATGCTGAGAAACTTAACAAAGGACACTTTTTGTTCTGCTTCAATGAACACAGGTAAATGCTAATATATTTTAGAATAAAATTATCTTTAAGAAAACTTAATAGGATCATTTCATAGTTTGCCAATATAATAAAAGCAATATATCAGACAACAAACTATGCATAATTCTACTTTATAATGTATAATTGTAATATTATAAATTGTTACTCCTTATTCTAAAAACAATCCCAATTTTGACAATAAATAAACAGTTAGCTAGGATGTGACAGTTAATTTTCTATGTCAACCTGGCCAGATGTAGCTAGCTGACTTTATTTTTTTTATTTTTTATTTTTATCTTTTATTTAATGAATATAAATTTCCAAAGTACGACTTATGGATTACAATGGCTTCCCCCCCAGCTAGCTGACTTTGAACAGAGCCGATTACTCTCCATAATGTGGCAGATCTTACCCAATCAGGTGACGGATCTCAAGAGAAATCGCCAGGTTCCAGAAGATGAGGCAACTCTGCCTCTAGACTTAACATAAAAACCGTGCCTTGGTTTCCAGGCTGCCTTGCAAATGTTGGACTTGTAGCGCAATATCAACTCTTACCTGAATATCCAGCTTGCTGGCCTGTCCTACACAATTTGGGTCGTCAGCTCCAACAACCACATGAGCCAATTCCTTAAAATAAACTTGAGCAAGCGAGGAAGGGAACGAGTCCTCTTACTAGTCTGCTTTCTCTGAAGAACTCTATCACGCTAGGTAAGGGGCTAGGAAGTGGCAAGGAGCTCCACCCAAAGAAGTTGCTCCTGATAAGAGCAGAGGGGACGCAGGGCTTTGATTCTAGGAAGCATGCAAAGAAAATCGTTAAGGTTACCATTTGTAAAAGAACAGAACTCTAGATTCTTACGCCAGAACGACACCACATAACCCAAGAAGCCTGACCCTACATAACCCAAGAAGCCTGACCCTATATAACCCAAGAAGCCTGACCCTACATAACCCCAGAAGCCTGACCCTTGGCTGTGACAACAGGGGTGCGTCTTACTCCTCTTTGTGCTCTCTTTTCTATTAGGGAGTCTGAGACAGAGAAGAGTGCCCTAAAAGATTGCTACATGAAATAAAATCTCAGGAGACAGCTCTAGTCATAAGAGCCACTAAGAGAGGCTGGTATTTACTGGTATACAAAACATATGTATTTTAGGGGGTAGGCATTTGCCTAGCAGTTAGGATGTCTGTGTCCCAAATCGGTGTACCTGCGTTCAATCCCTGGCTCCGACTCCTGATCCCGGCTTCCAGCTAATGCGGACCCTAGGAAGCTGCAGGCGACAGCTCAGGTTCTCGGGCCCCTGCCACCCACATGCGAGGCCCAAACCGAATTCTTGGCTCCCAGCTTTGGCCTGGCCCTGGCCTGCCTGTTGCAGGTATCTCAGGAGTGAACCTGGATAGCAGAAATCTCTCCATCTCTCTCTGCCTTTCAATAAATACAATAAATAAATAAATAAATACAATGAATAAATAAAACAATTTTTTTTTCAAATGAAGGTGAAATCAAGACATTCCCAGGAAAACAAAAGCTGAGATAATCAGTTGCTAGAAAATCTGCTTTATAAAATACACCAGAGGGTGTTCTTTAGGCTGCAAGCCACTAACACTAAACAGTGCTTCAAAGCCACAAAAGCAAAGTGCAGGCAGAGGTCAGTGTGTACACGGTGACAAATGACACTCCGACTGCCTACTTCTTCTCTGCTCTTCCAACTGATTACAGAGCAACCCTACAAAACAATATTCATATCATGGTTTTGTTGGGCTAACAATATTCATTATCAACAGCATGGAAGATCCACGTCAAACGAAGTTCTGTTGAAGTAAGGAGACGCCAGCAGAGCCGGCTCGAGCCCACAAGAACATATAAAGAGGAGCAGAGAAAGGTCAGTGTAATTAACTCTGGACATGCACTTGCTCTCCCTTCTTCTCTGAGCTTATATGAAGTAAGAAGTTTAACAATGTGTTGTTCGGTTTTAAACACGCATATGAATCATGTGTATAACAGTAATAGTGCAAAAATAGGGAGGGGAAGGAAGCTACAGAGCAGGAAAGTCTCTTTGGCTGAAAGTAAGTCTAAGTCAGAAGCAGATTCTTAGAAGTTAAGAATTGCATAAGTATGGTAAACCACAGAGTAACCACTAAGAAAATAATCCAAAATACACAATTAAAATGTCACACTGAGGATACTCACTTATTTCTAAAGAAGGCAAGAAAGGTTGCCGGCGCCGTGGCTCAATAGGCTAATCCTCCACCTTGCGGCGCCGGCACACCGGGTTCTAGTCCCGGTTGGGGCGCCGGATTCTGTCCCGGTTGCCCCTCTTCCAGGCCAGCTCTCTGCTATGGCCAGGGAGTGCAGTGGAGGATGGCCCAGGTGCTTGGGCCCTGCACCCCATGGGAGACCAGGAAAAGCACCTGGATCCTGGCTCCTGCCATCGGATCAGCGCAGTGCGCCGGCTGCAGCGGCGGCCATTGGAGGGTGAACCAGCGGCAAAGGAAGACCTTTCTCTCTCTCTGTCTCTCTCTCACTGTCCACTCTGCCTGTCAAAAAAAAAAAAAAAAAAAAAAAAAAAAAAAAAAAAAAAAGAAGGCAAGAAAGGAAGAACTGAAGATGCATGATACCTACAGAAAACAAAAGGCAAAATGGCAGACATAAACCCAATCATAACAGTAATTACAATAAATGGGATTATATTAAATGACCCACTCATTGAAAAAGCTCTTTGATGTGAAGACATCGTTCTTAGAGCTGCAGTCTTGAGGCTGGGAGGGAAGAAGAGGACACAAATGAAGCGGAGCCGGACAGCAGAATGGAAAGCCAAGGAACCAGAGGCTGAGGCGGCAGTTAGCCACTAAGTGGATCAAGGGTAAAGTCATCTTTCTTCCGGACTTCTAGTTTTTGTTTTGTTTTGTTTTAATTTGACAGATAGAGCTAGACAGTGAGAGAGAGAAAGAAAGAGAAAGGTCTTCCTTCCGTTGGTTCACCCCACAAACGGCTACCGCGGCCGGCACTGTGCTGATCCAAAGTCAGGAGCCAGGTGCTTCCTCCTGGTCTCCCATACGGTGCAGGGGCCCAAGCACTTGGGCCATCCTCCACTGCACTCTCGGGCCACAGCAGAGAGCTGGACTGGAAGAGGAGCAGCCGGGACTAGAACCCAGCACCCATATGGGATACCAGCGGCACAGGCAGAGGATTGACCAAGTGAGCCACAGCGCCGCCCCCCAGACTTCTAGTTCTATGAGATGATAAAATGCCCTTACTATGTAAGCCATTTTCATTTGGGTTTTCTATTGCTTGCCAGCTGAAAGCATTCTACCGATGAGTGTGGGGAGCAATCCGGACTAGACTGAGTTACTGGAATTAAGACTTATTCTATGCATCTACTCTCCCACAATATGGCGCTGGGAGAGAAGTAAACAGCTTCCACACAGCTGCCTCCAGTTCAACCAATAAACTGTAGGACTTGCTACTGATTGGAGGAGAGCAGCGTACTCGGCGTGTGGGCAGCCGAGTTAGGATTGGCGGAGGAGGACTATAAAGGAGGAGAGAGACGGCATGCACCAGGGAACATCTAAGGGGGAACATCTGAAGGAACGCCTGTGCAGCCCCCCAGAGAGCCGGCCGGCGGTGTGCCGCTCCCCTGCGGAAGTGGGGAATGTGGCCAGGGGGAACTGCCCTTCCACGGAGGTGGAAGGGATAGTAGCCAACCCGGGAAGAACCAGCAGCAAACCCGGGGAGGGCCGAGCAGACGAAAGAACAGCGCAGGGTCCTGTGTCGTTCCTCCACGAAGAGGGGGAGCGACAGATGAGAAAAGCAAGATACTGTGCACTGAGACAGGCTGTGGAGGAAATTCACTTTGTATGTTGCAGACACAAATTTCAGAGTCTCAACCCCAAGTTCATGCTTTAAACAAAATGGAGCTCATGTAGATCTCTTTTGCAGATGGAACGGCCTGCACAACTGTTTCCTGAGCACCTGATAACAATAGCTAGTAATAAAGATGATGATGATGATGATGGGCTCAGGGTTATTAGTTTTAAAGCTAGGCATTATTCATCCTTTCATTTTTTAGCTTCTTTATTACATTTGACTTCCATGGTGAAACTATACCCATCGCTTTCTGTTTATAATAATTTTGGGTCAGTTTCATTTTTCATATGTTCATGGTACGTAACACTATACCACAATACAGTTTACAAAGGAAATCCTGTAAAACACACACTTGAAAAACTGGATAATTTATAAAAAAGGTTTTTATATTTCCACCTATTTTCTAAATCTGATTAAGAACAGAAAACATTTCAGCAAGATCTATGGAATAAATGATACCTTAGTATTCGTATCAGAGGGTAGAAAATCACTGTAGCCACATAAACACCGCAGAAATCACAATTTTAGCACAAATAACAGAAAACATCAGTGTTGTGTGCTTACCCAAGCAGTCTCCAAGAGTGAAATTTGTTTTTGAGAGTTGTAAGACAGCTTTTGAAGCCCCAAACACGCTCCCTATAGAAACAGTGCCACTGAGCCCTCTCATGACGAGGCCAACCCAGAAAAGCCTTGAAGAACTGCACACGTAAGCCCACTGTCTGAACTACACCATGGCAGAATCATGGCTTTTCCTCAGGATAATATACCATTTTCTCCCTTCCCCTCTTCTACCAAGTTCAAGAGGAGGGGGCCTGGTTTTGGGTTCTGTTCATCACTTCAAGCTCATTTCTAACTATTCCCAGCTCCCACACTCCAAGGGGCAATCACACTGAACCTGCAGCCTTCCCCCCTCCAAGTCACTGCTGTCATGCCCACCTTTTCCCCTCCTTTTTTTTTTTTTTTTAAAGATTTATTTATTTGAAAGGCAGAGTTGTGGGGTGGGGCTGGGGATGGGATGGATCTTCCATCCGCTGGTTCACTCCCCAAATGGCCACAATGGGCAGAACTGGGCCAATGCAAAGCCAGGAGCCATGAGCTTCTTTTGGGTCCCCCAGGAAGTAGGAGACTACTTGGGCCATCTTCTGCTGCTTTCCCAGGCACATCAGCAGAGAGCTGGATCAGAAGTGGAGCAGCCGGGACAGAACCAGCGCCCATACGGGATGCCGGCATTGTGGGTATTGGCTTTACGTGCTACATTGCAGCACTGGCCCTGCTTCCTCTTCTTGTAGGTCACCTCCACTCAGCCTTCGGGTGCCCCTTCCCCAGGACGGGCAGCCCACCCCTGCACACTGAGTCATGTGCTCATGGCACGGATGCTCTTGCGTCACACTCTATTTCTCTGTCACAGCATTTGTCAAGCCATCTTGTAATCACTTTGTCAACCTCTCCCTCAAGCTCCACTGTGTCTGGGATGCCTGGTGTTCGCTACAATTTTAAGCCCAGGGCTTGGAAGAATGCCTGGCATTTTGGAGATGCACATCTAATACGTTTTTGCTTACGTGAGATTATTTTCACCAGAAAAGGCATTTTAATACCCTTTAACCTAAGTCTTTGGAATATTCAGCCTTATACAGGCAATTACCAAGGAAGAAGTCCGCTTGGCAAAGAAGACATTCCTGCTCCTCAGTTTACACCTAGAGAGTACGCACACCAGGAGGGCTCCCCATCCACTTTCCTCCCCATTGCTGGTTACACCTAGGGAGTACGCACACCAGGAGGGCTCCCCATCCACTTTCCTCCCCATTGCTGGTTACACCTAGGGAGTACGCACACCAGGAGGGCTCCCCATCCACTTTCCTCCCCATTGCTGGTTACACCTAGGGAGTGCGCACTGTAGGAGGGCTACCCATCCACTTACATGCAACATTAACATTCTAGCAAACACGAATAAGCACTTCTCTCTCTCTTGTGTGTAATGTCTTTCACTCTTGTGGCCTTTGCTATAAGCACTGGAATGCTGATTCCAAAACGTGTATCCCTAGGCCCAATTTTTCTCTTGAGCTCCTTAGCAACATTTCCATCAGTCTACCATTTTGTACCTAATCTCCCAAAAACCCTCCCTCTGTTTCCCAGATTCTCTCCCATCATTTTCTTCTCCTGTATTCCCCACTTCAGATAACAACATGAACATCTAGTCACTCATATCTCACCTGCCGCAGAATGAGAAGGCCATGCCAAGATGGCCTCTGGCAACAGAGTCTGCCTGGCAACAGGCTGTGATTGGATGGTTTCAGAAACTGCCTGGCAACAGGGTTTGATTGGTTAGCTCATAGGCCGCCCCATGACCGGATTGGCTGCCTTGGCTATATTACTGTTGTAGCAACTGAAATAAACGAGTCTGCAGGCTGCTTGCCTCAGGCCTGCTTTCACCCGACTCCCGGGATCTGTGTGGTGACTCCGCGCCTCTTGCCCCCACCACGCTCCTCCTCCCAGAAACTAATCCACTGCAACACTCACCCTTGATAATTAAACACTGGTCCACAGACCAAGTGTTGGCATCACTTGGGCACAGGCAGCACTGTGTATCTGCTGAGTCACAATCTAGCTTTTAAGGAAACTGCCCGGCATTTCATACACATATTAAAAATCAAAAAAGCCTCACCCGCAATGCTTTTTTCTCCCTTGCCCCACAGATCAACTCTGATACCAAGTCTACATGGGCACACACAGAGGAGAGAAACACTGCATTGGCTTCCAGATGAGCTCATTCCTCTGGCCAGGGAGCCTTCCCCAGGCTTCCGGAAGAGGTGCTCTGGAGCTCGGCTGTAAGAGAGGCCACACAGCTGAGTGGCTAGAACTCTGCACAGTATAAAGCATGATTTATCTACACTGCAACCTAAAACCTAGGGATGCTCACAAAACTGTCACATGAAGAAGCATGCCAAAATCAAAGCAAACCAGAAAAGAGTGAGAGCCATTCTTCTCACATCTCCTTTTCACAACATTGTCAGTTTTCTGCCCAAAATACAGGGCTGACCGTGGCAGATTCCCTTTCTAAAACAGCGTCTTCTGAACGCATCACATAGTTCCACACCTCTACCTTTCTGCTGGGCTTTTTCCCTATTTTATGTCTTCCCTGCCAGACCAGGGCTTCCTAAAAGGACTTCTCTGTCAATCACTGGAGGATGGTCCATACTGCAAACCACTACCACGCATACCTGATGTCACTAAAGCCTACTGAACTTAGCACTGGTAACGCGACTGCATTTGCAAACCACAAAACACTACACACACCTCTGAAATGAAGCCATGGAGGAGAGAAAACAAAAATGATGAACATCTCTCGGGCTATTGCATCTAGAGGTAATAAAAGTTAAAAAATGCTTGGGGACCTAATTCAGGTTCATAGGAATACAGTTATCCTTAACAGCCCACACGATGGGACCCTACCCTGTTTCCTGATAGGCCAGGTAACTGACAGGATGCACAGGCCTTATTAGTCTTTGATGGGAAAAGGGAATGGACAAGTGTGCCACTGATGTTCTTTTCAAAAAATTATAGTGGTTTCTCATAAAGGCTGTGATAAAGAAAAGATTTTATGAATCTTAAAATAATTCTCTGCCTATTACATTTCAAATGCAGTTGAAATCACATTGAACACCCCAATCCCTATAATTTCACAAAAACAACTGCACTGCCAATGACTATGTGATTCCATCACTCTAAGATACTGGAGTGCAGTAAACCATTCACCAAGTTCCCTAATTCAGTTCAACATGTGTCAAACAACTACTGTGTGCCAGGCGAGTCTGATCTCCCTCCCCTCAGGAACCATCAGGTCAGGTGCAGGGCCTGATTTACACACGCATGGCCACAACGCAGCTCCAGGAACAGAGTCAGGAGGGACAACCCCAGGACAGACTGCCACTGTAAGGGGTAGAGGGTCAACAGGGGGTCGGGAGGATATGTCTTCTCTGATATGTGGTACTCAACATAGGATACCAAAAAAAAAAAAAAAAAAGTATAGGAATGAAAGTGACATCTTGCTATCTGATTGTTGTTTTCAGCCCTTGTTTATACTCCCATGGAACTGTGGTCTTCCTAGTTTTTACTTGTTGAATATTACAGTTAGTGCTGCAGTAAGCCTGTGATTAGAGTGGATGAAATTATATTTTGGCAAAATTAAAGAAAATAAAGAAAGGAAGGAAGAAGGGGATTGAGGGAGGGAAATACGGTTATCCTCTTAGAATTGTACCTATGAAATCTGTTCTCTTTATGTTAATAAAAAATTTTTAAAAGAGGGGAAAGGGAGAAGACTTAAGAATGGGAATTCACGCAGCAGGTTCTGGGAAAGGCAGTGGCCGAGAGTGGCTAGGTAGATGACTACTCCAGACTGTTCCAGAATCCTACTCTCCGGTACCTTCTTGACTAGAAGGGGTTACTCAAGGTTGATATAAAATGCCTTTGTCTGATTACCAGTGATGGTGGGCATATTTCCACATTTTTATTACCAATTGTATTACTCATTAGCTGCTAAAATACTCCAGCCTCTCGCGTACTATATATAGTTTTCCTCATTAAAGTTCAGCGAACCTTTCAGGTACTGCCTGTTTTAACCCTTAGTCACACTTGACATAAGCATTTTCCCCAGGCTACTGTGTTATTTTTCCATTGTGAATAATTCTTAAATTTTATATATCCAAAACTGTCAGTCTTTTCCTTGGTGGATTTTCCATTGCTCCAACAGGAGTTTGATAACTCTTCACAAATCTGAGGAATATTACACTCTATTCTCTACTACTTTTTAAAAATATGATTTAAAAAATACTTAGTAGCTCTTGCTATCATCTAGACCCGATAAAGGCACGGCATACATAAACACTCACACACTGGCCATGAACCTCCCTCTTCCAATCCTACCCGCAAGCCATTGGCTAAGATACAGCCAGGGAATCCCCTTTCATCCACACTAGGTTCATTCAAGTTCTCTTACGTAACAAGACTGGACGGACAGCAGCTGGAACATGGGTGCTTTGCACAATCATGAGAGATGGCTCAGACATCTACACCCTCTATGCAAGGATCCAGAATCTTTTGAGACACACATGAGACTAGAGGACTCTTACAGGGTGCAGCAGCAATAAAAACCAATGCTGATACTAAAGTGCTGGTGGATTCCTTCTAAGTCCTCAAAACTAGAGACAATAACCCAAGTTTTCTTGAAGGGCCTGGCATGCCAAAGCCTTCTCTGACTTCATATTGTGAATGGCAATTTTTGAATTGGAAAAGGGAGCTGGGCTCCATGGTTTGCAGCTCAGCATGTGGAGCTCTCATAGTGAGGCTGGAAGTGGTGGGGGTGGGGTAGGGAGATTCCATGTCACAACGAGGGAGCACACGACTGCTGCTCTGTGAGGAACCAGGGACCCTGCGTGTCTTGCAGGGTGCAGGGCCATCTTGTGCACCCAAAAGCCAACAGCCACCTTGCGTTAGCTCAGGATCTTATGGCCCAAAATGACGTGCTTCTAACATTTAACGTTTCCATTTATTCTATCTACTCTGCCACAGGTACCTATCTTATAGAGGGAGAGCCAGGCCCAGATAAGACTGGCCTGGCTCTCTCTATCAGCTGTCTGGCTTATGCCTCCCCTCAGGTCCCTCATGCAACATCCCAGGAACATTCTGGGCTTTGGCTACTCCCTTCTTACTCTGATCCACCAAAACCCATTTCCTACAAGTTCTTAGAAATACATCAAAAACAAAAGCACACTAAGATAGCAATTTCATGTTAGGACGGAACCATTTTCTCTTCTCAGAAATACTCGTGGTTAAGCATGAAACCAAGGGCATCACTGCTTAGCAGATCCCTTGCCCCCACCCCAGTCCAGGCTGCTACTATGGGATTACCACAGCAGCCTCCCAACTGGCCTTTCCACTCCAATCTTCCAAATCATAGTCCAGCTTCAAGAAGATCTGACCTAGGTGAGACCATGGCGCTTCCTGGTCCCAACCTCTGACAGCTCCCACGCTGTCTCTCAATGAAAGCTGAAATATCTCCAGAATAATCTACGGTGAGGAAACATGCAAGACAGACTACTGGAGAAAAAACACAGAGTCCATTTGGGCCATGTTAAATGTGCAATGCCTGAGACGTTCCGGTGGAAATGTCCAAGAGGCGTTACCCCGTGATCCTCAGGAGAGAGTGTTAGTCTACAAAAGTGGTCCTCAGTGGGAAGTGGTTTTGCTCCCCAGGATTCTCTATCTGGAGATATTCTGGTTATCACAACTGGGGCAAAGAGAGAGAGTTCTACTGGCACCTAGTGGGTAGAGGCCAGAGATGCTGCTGAACATCCCACAATGCACAAGGCAGCCCCCTCCCCTCATCCCCATCCTCCACCAGAAGTCACCCAGCCCACAATGTCAGCAACCCTGAAGATGACAAGCGCTGAGTTAGAGATACTAGGAGACGCTTAGGCACACAGGTCACGTTCAAAACCAAAAGTGCAAAGTGAAAAACAAAGGACTAACCCTTGAGGTTTAAACCTCTTTTAGAAGTCGGGCAAAACTGAAAGAACCAACACAAACCAGGAGAGGGTCACGTAGAATGGGTAAAGGAAAACCGGGAAGGGTGATGTCAAGGCCAAGAGAAGAACATTGCCAACAGAGAGCAACGGCTGACTGCAGTCAACATCGGGGAAGGCTGCTAGGGCAGCAGAGAGATTGGAGTAGAAGAGGTACACTGTGGAAGAGTGAAAGAGAAAGACTGCCGAGCAATGCTGAGTATATCATTAAGGTCTAAAAACTGGCAGCGTTGAGCACATCCACATCCAGCCCTGAGATTTTGCCCAACTCGGGAGACAAAAATGGTGACAAGGAAATGAGGGAATTGGAAGGAGAGTAATTTCAATTGAGGAGTCTAAACTGGATAAGAATGGAACTGGCAACAATAGGGAACTAATTAACAGAAATGAAGTCTTGATGAGTCATGAGCATTTCACCACATTAATAAATATTATCTCCCTACCATGCTTTTCACTGTTCCATAATAATTAGCCCATTTCTTGATATTAAAAATGCAATTTCACTTTGGAGAATAGAATTATAAGACATAACAAGTGTTGGCAGGGGTGTAGAGAAAAGGGAGCCCCTGTAAACTGTTGGTGGAATGCCTATTGGTACAACCACTATGGAAAACAGTAGGTTCCTCAAGAAACTAACAACAAAACTGCCATGTCCCCTAGTGTCTGTGTGTTTCCTGCTGCTATAACACAATATCTGAGACGGGGTAATTTACAAGGAACAAATTTATTTTGGCTCACGGTTCTGGAGGCTGGGCGTCCAACAACATCTGGCAGGGGGCCCTGTGCTGCTTTGTAACAAGGGGCAGAGAAGTGCATGGTGTGCAGAGCAAATGCACTCGCTGGAACCTCTCACCCTCTTCTCATAAAGCCACCAGTGTCATCATGAGGGCCCCCTCTGCTAATGCTATTAACATATCAACCCTAATGCCTCCCAAACGCCCACCTCCAAATGCTAGTAGGCAATGAACTTGGGGATTAAGTTCCAACACATAAACTTTGGGGAACACATTCAAATCTTAGCACCCAAAGACCCCTCTGCTGGCTATATACCCCAAAAGAAAAGAAATGCTCACCTTCTAAAGAGACCTGCACTCCCATGCTCGCTGCAGTATTACTCATAATAGCCAACCTAGGGAAACAACCCAAGTGTTTGCTGACAGAGGGATGGTTAAAGAAACTATGGTGTGTGCATATGTGTGTCTGTGTGCACGTGTGTGCACAATGGAATATTACTCAGCTTAAAAAGGGATGCTGCCATTTGGTACATTATGGACGAAACTGGAGGATACTGTGTTAAGTGAAATGAGACAGAAAAATACTACATAATCTCATTTTTATATAAACTCTAGAAAGAGGTCAAATGCATAGAAAGAAAGAACAAGATGGTGGCTACCAGGAGCAGTTGAAATAAAATGGGGAGTTATAGCTTGAAAGATTCAAAGCTGCAAACATGTAGGATAAAGATGTCTACGGGTCTAACGTACAACATGAGGACTACAGTTACCATTGTATTGCATTCAAGATCTTTCCTAAGAGTAGATTTCAATTGCTTTTGACCCACAAAAAAGTGAGATTTCTTTCACTGTAGTAACCATTTCATAAATACATATATAATAATTTTCACACATATATAAAACATTATGTATACCTTAAGTGCAAGTGGCAGTTAAGGCTGCAGATAGAATTAAGGTTGCCTACCATGGGCCTTAAAAGATGGACAGCAGCCTATGGACCCAAAGTAATCCCAAGGGTACTGATGGGGGAAAAGGAAGGCGAAAGATCAGAACCAGAGAGTTACCTCGAGGGAAAGAGCTGACCAGCCACTACCAGCTTGGAAGAAGGAAGGAAGCCACAGCTAATGCAGGTGGCCGCCAGAAGCTTGGAGAAACAAGAAAACAGAGTCCTCCTAGAGCCTTCAGCTGGCTGCAGGGTTAACACAGAGAACATTGAATCAGTTCTAGAATTTACTCAATTCTGTGACCTAAGATGTCTTAGTCTCCACAGGACTCCGAGCTCTCACAAAACAATGTGAGAGGGCTTAGAATACATGATTTCTGAAGGTCTTTCTAGCTCTAAAATTTGATGATTCTAAAACCTAATTCCACAATGACATATTCTACCCATTGCCAAAATTAACTAATTCAGAGAATCCTATCAAAAAAAAAAAAAAAGAGAGAGAGACAGAGAGACAGAGAGAGACCAAGGAGTTTTCATGTTGTGCTTCAATATTCTCAGTATCTTCTATGGCTGAGTTACAGCCTTATAAAGTTGAGTCATGGCATAAAAATTGCAGGCCTACAAGTGAGGGAAAATATCCAAGTCATTCTGCTACTATTTAAAGGCCTTACACTCAAACTAAAAAAAATAACAGTATTTTCTAAAATAATTCTAAGGGTATCTGCACATATTACCTTGTTGATTCTTTTTTAGCAGCCTTACTGAGGTATAATTCTCATCCCAGACAATTCAATTCATGCTTTTAAGAGTATCCAATATAATGGCTTTGGTATCTTCAGAGCTGTGCAACCCTCAGCACACACAGCTTTAGAACATCTGGATCATCCCCAAAAGAAATTCCCTATCTGTGGGAAGTTCCTTTCCATCTTCCTCCTCTCACCCTTCCAGCCCACTAACCAACTTCCGGTCCCCGGGGATTGGCCCAAGCTGGACCACTTGCATGGATGGAATCATACGGTACATGGCCTTTTGTGCCTGGCTGCTCAGCAGAATGTTCTGAGATTCGTCCATGTTGTAGCATGTGTCAGCATTTCATTCCTTTTCACTGCTGAATAATATACCATTGTAAGGATATGCCATATTCTGTTTATAATATAATATTCCTCTGTAAGGCTATGCCACATTCTGTTTAATCATTCACCAGCTGATAAGACATTTGGTTTTTTGGCTTTTGTTTCCACTGTTTGGCTATTTGGAATCATGCCACTGTGAACATTTATGTACAGGTTTTTGGGTAGATATATATTTTCATTTCTTTTTGGTAGATACCTAAGAATAGAATGGCTAGGTTATCTCATAGAGACCTCCAAAGTTGTTTTCCAAAGGAGCTCTTTATGTTAAATTCAGCCCAGAAAGCCACGACATTTCCAATCATTTTCTTACATTTATTATAGTCTGTCCTTTCCTATAGGCAACCGTAAAGGGGTACCTTATGTGTTTTCAATTTGCTATAACCTGTGACTAATACCACTGAACATCTTTTCATGTTAGCTATATGTGAATCTGCTTTGGAGAAATGTCCATTTAGAACCTTCTTTGCCCTTTTTTTTTTTTTAATCTATTTAAATGTATTCATTTGAGAAGGAAGAGAGAGAATCAGACAGAAAGAGAGACAGAGATGGAGAACAAGCTCACATTCACTGGTTCACTTCCCCAAAACCCAAGAAGGCTGGGGCTGAGGCTGAAGTTGGGAGCTGGGAGCTAGGAACCCAATCCAAGATTCCCAGGCAGGTGGTAGGAATCCAATCACTCGGGCTACGACCACTGCCTCCCAGGGCCTGCATCAGGAGCTGGAGGTGGGTACCGAATCCAGGCCCTCCGGGGCAGCAGGCAATCATCTTAACTGGTATCTTAAAAACTAGACCAAATGTCTGTCCCTGCTTTGCCCGTTTTTAATTGGGTATTTGTCCTTTTTATTAAACTGAGTTGTAAGAATTCCAAATAAATTCTAGATACAAGTCCATTAGGAGACACAGGATTTGCAGGTCTTTTCTGCCGTTCTATACATGTCATCTTAGGGCAGCTACTTACCCTAGACTAACGGATCAGGTGTTGGTGTCCCCCTTTCACAGACAGAACGAGCATTCCTGCTCAGACAGACTTGACAGCTGGCAGAATCCTAAGAAAACTATTCATTTAAAGCGGCTACCTACTGACAACAGCATTGTGACAGCACCCAGAAAGGCTCCCTCATTCAACCCTGAAGTGGTCCTGTACCTGTCACCAGATCATATTATTTCCACAATTATATAAAAAATGGTCCACTCATTTACTCAAAAAACAGTGACTGTTACATGTGAGGCCCCGTGCTACATCTGCCTCAGGTTCCATCCAAGAACAGGACCATATTCGTGCCTTCATTGCTCTTACAATGTGCTATTGTTATGCAAAATCCCTGGCCCTGAATCAATCCCTTAGTGGCCAACAGTCCTGGCTGACACAGACATTGTTTATCTTAGTACTCCAAGATCCACCCTCAACTAAGAGGAAACACAGCACCGGTTAATGCAAGCTGTATCCTATTGCTTAAAAATCCAAAGCATCAATCTTACTGCGCACCCTAGGACAACGCTGCTTTGAGTAGTGCTCCAATTACCAGGCTATCACTTGCCCTTATAAATCCCTTTTACAATGCAGTAACACTTTCTTTAGTGGCGTCTGTCAAAATTAAACCAGACTAAAAGAAGAGAAGACTTACGTTTTTATCTTTAATCAGAAAACACTGACGGGCCGGCGCCGCGGCTCACTAGGCTAACCCTCCACCCGTGGCGCCGGCACTCTGGGTTCTAGTTCCAGTCGGGGCACCGGTTCTGTCCCGGTTGCTCCTCTTCCAGGCCAGCTCTCTACTGTGGCCCGGGAGTGCAGTGGAGGATGGCCCAAGTGCTTGGGCCCTGTACCCCATGGGAGACCAGGAGAAGCACCTGGCTCCTGGCTTTGGAATGGCGCACATGCCAGCCGTATCAGCCATTTTGGGGGGGTGAACCAACGAAGGAAGACCTTTCTCTCTGTCTCTCTCTCTCACTGTCTCACTGTCTAACTCTGCCTGTCAAAAAAAAAAAAAAAAAAGAAAAAAAAAGAAAAAAGAAAAAAAAATTGATGGTTCAAAGCCTTGAAACTGTGGCTAGCTCTTATTCCATGCTGAACAAAAATGCTATAACCCAGGAAACACTGAAACAAAAATACAGAATTGCAAATCCAACAACGAACAAAGATAGTTCTACCTTTTCTGTCAAAATATTCCTAATGAGGTCCAGAAGGACTGAAGTTTAACCCTAAGAGGCCCATGTAAACATTACCTTTCTAAATTTTGTAGCTTTTTCCTTAAAATTGTCATACAAATGCTACAGACGAAACTATGACATACCTATTTTCCTTTGTTTTCTTGATCCCTATTTAAAACCAATAAAAGATCTTGTTGAGAAGCACAGGTAGAATCCATGGCCTGTAAACAGAACTGTGTTAGTTTTTCTGTGTAAATGTCAGCTTCATAGGTTACACAATGGCCAGTGAGTAAAACACACACTCGGGAAGGTGCACTATGCTACCTCTTGGGTCTGAGTGCCCTCGGCACACCCCTTTGTGGAGGGTACACATGCTACTCCAGCAAGCCAGGCGCCAAGGATTAAGAAGGTACAGGCTGAGCTGGGGGATCACAGCCTGGGGTGATCCAGGGACACACGGCTGCAGGAGGCCATGCCACAGGTCAACGCAGGGTTTTGCTGCACTGCAAACTGGGAGGCTGGTTTTTTTTTTTTTTTCTGGCGGTGTCTTGGGCTTGCTTTGCAGATCAAAGGACAACCCCAAGTGAGCAGAACACTGCACCCCAAACCTTCATCTCCCTCAGCGTCACCTGGTTTACACATGGGGTGTCCAGTGCAAACTCTCTGAAGACAAGTCTGAAGTCAGAGTGTGACAAAAAGGCCTGCAAACCTAGACGGAGAGGAAGTCGTGGTCAGGAAGACAACAGCGTGCATCAGGTCGGACAAAGTGAGGGCAGAACGGAGAGTGAATAATGAAGCCGGAGAGTGAATAATGAAGCCGGTGAGGAGCAGAGTCAAAAACAGGAAAGGGTGCGGTGCGAGCCAAGGCTGGGGTCAGGCGCTGGTCCACAGAGAAGAATGCCTATTGTGGAGCCCTGTGTCTGCTTAAAGGAGCAGTGCCGGGATTCTTCAGGCGGAAATCCAAACCCCAGCACGCTGCCTGCAGACACAGCCTCGTCCTAGCTCTCTGGACGGCTCACCGCCAATCACGTCTCCCAGAGGCGGCCAGCGTGCGCCTCCGGAAAAGTCCCACAGACACATCACTCCTCTGACTCAAACCTCTTGATGGCTTTCCCATGGCGCTTGGATAAAACCATAAACCCGGCAGGACTAGATGGCTCTCCACCTCACTCGGCCCCTCCCCCACCCTGGCACCTGCTCTCCCCTCACCTGGGCGTCCTTCTCTGGACGTGTGTGTGCATTGCTGTGGCTCAGACCTCAGTCAGGGCTTCACTCAGCGGTCACCTCTCCTCTCCGGGAGGCTCTTCCCTGATCACACGAGTTAAAATATCAGCCACACCGTTCCACTGTTCTTCATTGTTAACATTTTCTTACTAGCTGAGTGTGTGTGTGTGTGTGTGCGCGCGCACACACTTCTTGTCTATCTCCCCTCTAGAATTAAGCTACAAGGGCAAAGCCTTGACTTTGATCACGTTTTGCTCTAGAACGGTGTCTAGAAGACAAATGCTCAACAAATAAATACGTATCGAGGGAACGAACAAACAGCATGCGATCCTTGCTGGATTGTACTCTAAACCAACAGGACGGCCTGCTTCTTCACTCCCCCGCCATGCGGTCAGGAGCTCTGCAGACGCGTGGCCTCCCATCTCTGCAGGCCCCTTGGACGGCTGCCCCTCAGTCCTTTCCTAGGCTCCCACTCCCTTATGTCCCACAGAATCGGCTCCAAACTCCCCGCACTTCCTTCCAGCTGCTTATCAGCCATCTTGGCTCAGCTTCCTCTGCACGGCCGTTCTTCCCTGCTTCCTGGCTCTGCACAGGCTCTGTCCCTCTTCCTGCCCCATGCTAACCTCCAGCCCAGGTTCTGGAAGGCCAGCCGTGCACCTCCTTAGGGACCTACTGGCCTCCTTTATCCACAGCCCGCCCCCTCCTCATCTTCACTTCTGTTTCTTATCAGACTCTGCCCGTAAACGCTTAAATCTCTCCTATAATAAAGCGACCGAGCAAAGCAAGCCCACAGACCCCACCCCTCCCCCCAGACTTTCTTTCTCCTGCCTCCACCTTACTCGCCCTTTGCTGTCACAGAACAGCTTCTTGGAAAAAGGCTGCAGGCTGTTTTCACTGCCCACAACCCCAGTCACTGACTACTGACCCCTCTGCAATTATCGAACTGCTCTTGCTGAGGCACAGGTCACGTCTTTGTACTTTACTTATTTATTTTTATTTATTTGGAATGCAGAGAGCACAGAGAAAAGCCCCCATCTGTTGGTTGACTCCCCAAATGCCAACAATAACCGGGCTGGATCAGGCTGAAGCCAGGAGCCCAGAACTTAATCCAGGTCTCCCAGATGGGTGGCAGTGACCAAGAATTTGAGCCATCACCTACTGCCTCCCCGCATGCATGATGGCAGGAAGCTGGAATCAGAAGTAGAACGGGACTCTGACATGCAGGACGGGTGTCCCAGGTAGCGCCTGAACTGCTACGATGCAATGCCCAACCCCAGATGACTCCTTATTGCCAACTCATTCAGAACTTACTAGACCTCACCAACAGAGTACTGACACCCTTAACCTCTGCATCTTTGTCTCTCGGCTTCAGGACCGTTTCCTGGCCCGTCTTCACAGTCTGATCCGCTGCTGAGAGATGCTCTGAGGGAAGCCTGCCCATGTAGCACAGCAGTTAAGCATGTCGCAGTCTCTGCAGGCGACCCCAACGGCAGAAGTCTAACTGCGTGACTTACACAAGAGAAACCTCTTCTCCCACAGTTCCGGGTGCTGGGAAGTGCATGATCAAATACAGAAAGAAAACTTGAAAAGTCATCTAAGTGCCAGTGCATCACTTGGCTCAGGCTGTGATAACAATGCATGACGACGGGGATTTTCTCGTGGTTCTGGAAGCCGGAAGTCCAGGATCGTGGTGCTAGCATGGTCGTGTTCTGGCGAGGGTCCCCTTCCAGGCTTGCTGACGGTCACCCTCTCACTGTGCCCTTCCATGGTAGACAGGGAGCTCTGGGGCCTCTTCCTCTCCTCGAAGGGCCCCAGCTCCACGTGGCCAGGGCCCCACTGAACCTTACCTCCCTGCAAGCCCCGTCCCTGTCACGCGGTGAGCTGGGGCCTCAACACAGGAACTTGGGCAGACAGCTTCATTCATAACAACTAACAACGAAATTTTAAGTAAAATACCGCAAAACTGAATGTTATGTTACAATAACTGCGAAAGTGGAAGAATTCTAAAACAACAAAGAAAATGGATATTATCCAAAAATATCAGGATAAAAATTTTAATTTAACTATGTAAAACACAGATTCATGAAAATAAAAATACATCATTACAATAAGGGTGAAACTTAAGTAAAAGAATTTTTTGCTTTATTCCTAAACTACATAATTGGAAATATACATTTTTATAAAAGGAACATACAAATTACTTCAAAAAGTTCAGGGAAAATACATTTAAAAGACAAATTTAGGGGCTGGTGCTGTGGCATAGCAGGTAAAGCCGCCACCTGTGGTGCCAGCATCCCATATGGTGCCCCACTTCTGATTGGCTCCCTGCTAATGCACCAGGGAAAGCAGCATGGGATTGCCCAGGTCCTTGGGCCCCTGCACCCATGAAAGAGACTGGGGAAGCTCCTGACTCCTGGCTTCAGACAAACCCAGCTCTGGCCACTGTAGCCATTTGGGGAGTGAACCAGTGGATAGTAGGTTTCTTTGTCTCTCCCTCTGTCTTTCTCTATAACTCTGATTTAAACACACACATATACATACACACAGTTTGTGCAAAAAAAAAAACCAAAACTTCAAACCCATGCATAGTTTTTTCGTCACACACATATTCCATGAACTTTATGAGGTCAGTCCCTGATATAAATGAAAAGTTTTAACTGAAAACAAAAAAGAATTCCAAACCTACCTTTCTATGTTTGTTATTACCATCAGTGATAAGTAGGATAGAGGCTAACATGCTATAACAAGAGAGTGACTCAAACGAAAGAGGGGTTTCTGTCTCCTGCACAGTCCAGGTGACTCTGCAAGCTCATCCAGAAACCCAGGGTCCTCCTGCCTTCTCCCGCCACCCCGAAGTATTCCCCTTGACAATGACTGGAGCTGGCTCACCGGAGCCACATTCCTGGACATGCCAGGGCAGATGGTGGGCTGGAAAAGGATACGACAGACAGGCAACTTTTGAACAGAAAAGTAGTTTAAAAGTAGCTCACATCACTTCCTCTCTCACCCCACGGACTGGAACTTAGAAAAGGCTGCCCATAGCAGCCTGCGAGAGATTCTCTGTAGAGGCCATGTGCCTGCCTAAAGATCAGAAATGGTGTTCATCCTTCCTCCCACTCCAGAACAGTGTTCCTCTTAAAGGGATAATGTATCAGTCCCATCCAGTTACAAGATTCAGCTCAAAGTCTAGGTGACGGACAGCCCTCTTCAATAAATATCCACGTGGCCCCTTCCTGGGCCAGTGACTGACTAACTGAGGAATAACTTTGCACTCCAGCTAGCACGTGTGCAATGGTGGAATACAAACAGGAGAAGGCAACTGAGTCTTTCATCTTGGAAAAAAAATACATAACAAATACGTGCATTACCCATGATGAAAACTGGTGGAAAGGAATTGCAAAGACTCTCTGCTCCAACAGGAAAGTAAGCCCATTGGTTAAATCTAGGTTCTGTTCTCTGCAAGGAACCCCCGTCTGACTGTCTGCTGGAGCCCTGGCCTTGACTCTGGAAGATTCTTTCTTTTCCACTCTCCTTTCTGGTCATATGTGAAGTACACATGGAAGAAGTATGTGCTCCAAAGGGGCTGCAAAGATCTAACAGCCTGCTTCCCTCCACTGCAACTGTACGGACCGAGGGTTGTGTTAGGGGTCAGGCTTTTGCAAGCCAAACCTGTTGGATCTCCAGCATCACAATCCTGTCAAAAACTCAGGAGGGCTGTTGGCCTGCAGTTGGCACTGTGTGAGGGTACCCAGAGCTAGAGATTCAGTCTGGCCATAGACAATAAGCTGTCAACTCCCCTCTCCCCTTTTCCGGCCTCTGTGCAGACCAGCCCCCCTCTCTCTCGAGTTAAAGTTGGCTACCTTGAGATCACCAGGGTCACCGCAGAGGATTCGGTCACCCTACCCCAGGGACACCAGGGCAGGCCATGGAACTTGAGATGTTCCTTCGTCCACGATGGATTTCAGGCCCAGCCATTTGACTTTCTTTGGCCAATAAAACACAAACAGAAGCAACACACCACTTCCAAATGCTGGTTCTGCTGCAGCTCTTTTCCCTCTATCACAAAACGGCAATATTCCCCCATCCCCCCAACAAAGCCTATTCTTTTGGACTAAGTCTTGGGAGTGACAGAGGATATGGAACACAGCCACAGGCAGTATGTCATGAGCAAAAAATAAACCCTTGTTGTTGTGGGGAATTCAGACTTTGTCAATTTGCAACTGCAGTTTTTTTTGCACAGCTCAACTGACTGGTTGAGGTGGAGAAGCAAATCCTTCATTGGATCCTTGCCTGCACTGGTGTCCACTGTCAGGCCAAGAAAATCTAAGAGGATGTCCCCAACAAGCTCGTCTTTTGCTTCTGGGCATTCAGAAGCCACTTCTTCCAACCCCGCAATGTCATGTATTAACTGATGTCTCAGTCCATTCAGGCCATCGGTCACGGGTCCAGAGACTCTCCCTTAGTAATGTACTATAAGCTACATAGCAATGCCCCTTCCACTCTAATTGCAAAAGGACTGATTGTTCCCTTAAGTGACACCCTCGTGCAGTTCTTTGCTAAATCAGGATGGAATAGTCAACTCAGATCAGCCATTTGACTCTTTCTCACCAACCCCCTGATGGTCCACACCAGGCAGACAAACCGATGGCCTTCTGTGTTATCAGAGGCGACAGCTTCATCAAATCCTCTGCTGCCATATAAGGGGCACCAGTTTTCTAGCCCATCAAAGGTTTTCTACCATCTGTCAACCAACCACTTAGCCAATCCTAAGTATTTCAGCTTTTCATTATGTAACACCCCAGCTTAGGTGCCAATTTTGACATTACATACAGATAGGCTAATCCGTTGTGATAAAGTGATGTCAAACTACTGTAGCTGAAACAGGAAAGTTCACTCTCTTCGTCAAAACAAGAGATAGGAACGTGGCTTGGAAGATGGCAAGCCTGGCTGGTTTTACTCCAGGAAACCAGGCTGATGGAGGGTGGTTCTGCCACCCTCACAACAGGGCTTCTAGCTCAGTGTTCAAGGCAGCAAGAAGGAATGCGATGCTGGAGAAGAGTTAGCAGTGGTCTCTGCCACACCCTCACACAATCTGTTCTCCATGGCCACCAGAGAATCTCTTCTGAAGCCTATTTCAGACTCTGGCACCCTCTGTTCAAAACTTCTTTTGGCTTCCTATGTCTCATAGCATAAAGACCAAAGTCCTGAAAACTGCCTGCCAGCCTCCATTCTATCTATCCCCCAACATTACCTCATCTCCTAACAGTACTCTTTGCACAAAATGAACAGATGCATTAAAATCCTAAATGTAAAAGGTATAACTTTGAAACTAGTTAAAGGAAATACATTTATGACCTCAGGGTGATGAATTCTTAAAAAAAAAAAATCTCAAAAGTACCAATAGTGTGGGAAAATTTTGATAGAACTGACTCCATTAAGATTAAGGACTTGCTCAACAAAGGACACTGCAGGCAATTTAGAAGATAGGTAAAACACTGGAAAGACATGTTTGTAGGATCTAAAAAAGACAAGGGATTAATATTAGTGTACACCAAGACTCTTGCAAAAACAGTAACAAAAAGACATGAAACACAACTGAAAATCTGATAAGAGACAGACGCAGACAATTCTTAGAAAGTGAGATTAGGGTGTGAAATAATATAAAGGATGTACCATTAAATTTGAGTTTCAGGGGCCTACACTGTGGTGCAGCAGGATAAAGCCCTGGCCTGGGGCACCAGCATCCCTTATGGGCGCCAGTTCTAGTCCTGACTGCTCCTCTTTCAGTTCAGTTCTCTGCTGTGGCCTGGGAGAGCAGTGGAAGGTTGCCCAAGCCCTTGGGCCCCTGCACCCATGTGGGAGGCCCGGAGGAAGCTCCTGGCTCCTGGCTTCAGATCCGCACAGCTCCAGCCATTGCAGCCATCTGGGGAATGAACCAGCGAATGAAAGACCACTCTCTCTGTCTCTACCTCTCTCTGTCTCTACATCTCTCTGTAACTCTTTCAAATAAATAAAATAAATCTTTAAAAATAGAGTTTCAGATGAACAATTTTTTTCCACAGAACTAAGTATATTCCAAATATTGCATGGCATACACTTAACTGAAAGTCTGTTGTTTACTTCAAATTAAAATTTAACAGGATGCCCTATATGTTTCTTTGCTAAATTTGGCAACTGGATATAAAATCCATACGACTAGCAGTAAACGAAGCTCAGCTTCACTCGTAACCAAAGAAATACAATTTAAAAACATACTGCTTTACACATCAGCAAAGACTAGAAAATAAGGCTTTCACTAAAGAGCATATAACTTTTGGTTTTTTCATTTTACTACAAAAGATCATCTAACCTAGGCTTTTTATTTTTTTAATCACATCACTAGGCAATAAGAGAGTGAACTTTTCTTGCAATATGCACAAAAAAGAAACACATTTCAAATCTACTGTTCATACAGCAGATGGCACAAAAATAACCCAACAGTCCTAGTCAGGAATCAAAGACAATTTTTTCTCAGAAAAGTGAAGTGTTCACCATAAATTTATAAATTTTAAGTGTTGAGGATAAAAACGTATGTTACTTAGGTAAAAAAAATTTCATGAACAGCACTGTAATATTAATGCTAGACCAAATTAGCCTCTTGTTAACTACTGTAGCAGGTCGGAAATTTGACTTCTAAACAAAAACAAAAATCAGGGTTTACATTTTAAAAAACAGTCAGGGTTTACATTTTTCTGCTAAAAAGTTTTCACACAAAAATGCTTTATCCAAATCAGAAGAACAGCTTTCCCATTGGCTAACGCCCGTCTGGAGGGAAAAGAAGGCAGGCATTAGACGCACTGGTTCAAATGTGGCTCGGAACGCTGGCATCCCTTGTCAGAGTGCTTGGCTCGAGTCCCAGCTCTGCTTCCAATTCCAGCTTCCTGCCAATGTGCACCCTGGCAAGCAGCAGCTGATGGCTCAAGTACTTGGGAACCTGGCACCCATGAGAAAGAAGTGGCCTGAGTTCTTAACTCCCAGCTTTGACCTCAGTCCAGCCCCAAATATGGTGGGCATCTCAGGAGTGAACCAGTAGATGGAAGCTCTCTATCTGCCTGCCTGCCTGGCCCTTTGTCCCTCTGCCTCCAAAATAACTATTAAATGTTATGAGAGATCGATTTAGAAAAATGGTTAGTCACAGTTCCAATAAGTAGTCATAGATAGTAGGTCTTTATTTCTGGTTGAAAAATAAAAATATTCCAAATAAACATTAAACAACTGAAATACTTTGTATAAACAGTGCTATAATATAATAATTGCGGTAAAATGATTCAGATACTAAAATGATTCAGCCTATCTAGTCATACAAAAGACATGCAATGTAATCATTAAATCTTCTAAAATGTTGATAATAATTGCTAGTCAACTTTCAAAAACTAATCCTGTCTAGATGTGTCTCTAATGACAGCAAAAACAACAAACTTCTAGATCTATAATTCAGCATCTATCAAGACTAATGTTGGCAGGCACTTGTTATAATACACTCCCACAACAGAGAAGCATAGACCTTAAAGTAACACAGCTTTCTCTGGAACTTTTAAAGCATTATTTTCACAAAAAACATATTACCTTTTAACTCCATACAAAAATAATCCTTGAAGCAGCCTGAATTGCAAATATGATACAATTCTAAGGTTGTTAGAAAGCAAGAGATATTCACTGCATTCGTTGCTTTAAGTTTCAGAAGAAAAGCAAAATCAAAAGTGAGCTTTATTAGCACAGCAGCTAACACTAACATATTGGATGTAGAAATGGAGAAGCAGCTGTACCTATTCTTCGTCTTCAAGAAAGGAGAAGATTGTTCTTTGGTTCTGTCCCAGCTGGCAACAAGTATCCACAAAACCAGTCTAAATCTGCCCCAGTCAATCAAGCCTTGAAGTTGTCTTAACATTTCCACTTAAGCAAGCCAGTCAGCCAATCGGCACTGCCCCACCTCTGTATCCTCCGCCCTCCTCAAAGCCAGGCCACCCCTAGGCTCCAAGTTTAAAGTCGGCCAGTACTGAAGACGGTCTCACTTTTGAAAACCAGCTGCTCCAAACTCCATGCCTCCTCAAAACCTTGCATGCAAATATCTATGCCTTTTTAGGGCTACGTTGTGAAGGCATGGCTCTCCTTAGCTGTGCTTCAGCTATACTTGAGTTGTGGTTTCTTCCCTTGGTAATACAATAAATATTACTGTTACTCACATATTAATGTTTTTCTTCAAGGAAGTAAGAAAGAACATTTTTGTGATAACAATCTGGCCTAATGGAAAGTTGGGAATCTTCCCCTTTTCAATATAATTATAATCATTCTTGCCTAATATACAACTGCACCAGCAAAGGTGTCCTCTACCTTTCTCTCTCAATCCCAAATGCATAATTGGGCACTATCAATGCAACAAGTCCAGCCATTCATGTTATATAAATTAAAATTTCCAACGACTGAAACGTATACCAAGAATTGAATATCCTCAAATCATCTTCAAAGAAAATTATTTTTGGTCAAATATTTAAGTGTATATATATATTTTAAAGACCAATCTATTTATTTATTTGAAAGGCAGAGCGACAGAGACATAGAGAAAGACAGAGCTCTTCATCCACTGGTTCACTCCACAAATGCCAGAGTGGCCACATCTGGGCCAGGCTGAAACAGGAGCTAGGAACTCCATCTTGGTCTCTCATATGGGTGGCAGAGACCCAAGCACCTGGGCCATCTTCTGCTGCCTTCCCAGGCACATTAACAGGAATGCTGGATCAGAAGTGGAGTTAGCATATGGGATGCCAGAGTCACAAGTGGTGGCCCCCTTTTTAATCTAATGGAGAAAACAATCTGTCTTGGTTTTGTAAAATCTGAAAACATGAATGCAAAATCCTATGTTTGAAACTGATTTATTTCTGTAAACTGATAAACCCAAGTTTCCCAATCTGCAACAAAAGGGATCATCACCAGTTCTTATCACCTCAGAAAAAAAAAATTCACTCACTTGAAGTAAGATAAACCCCAAATGTCTTAGAAGGAAAATAAAAACTGACTGTAATATCATTTTGCCTGTTGTTGAAGTCAGCCTGAGGTTTGCATCAGCACAGAGAAAAACTAAAGGGAACAGCCTCAAAGTTGACTTAAATGAGCATATTAGAAAATGAGTACAAGAGTCCAATCTCAAACACAAATTGCCCCCTTCTGAGACTGGCAAAGCCAGGCCTATAGTGTATCTGCCATAGCCAGCAACATTCACAGTCAAGAGCTCTCCCAGTGGTCTGTTTTTGGACTTAGACTTCCCGAGGAACAAATTCTAAAGAGAAAGTCATGCTCTTTGACAGTTTACCAAAGCCCAGGGACGTCTCTACTCACGTCAAATCAGAGCAGGATGAAAAACACTGAATTACCCATGGATTCAAATGGCAACATGACTGCTAGACTCTGCTAACAGATCTGCTGAGGCAGGTTAGGCACACAGGTGGTGAATTTACCCAGAAATTGACAAAGCTGTTGATTAGAGAAGAACACCCAGAAAGGGAGCGTAGCTCTACAGACAGGGGAACACTGTGAGCTTGGCGATCTTGAATAGGCGGTTTAGTATCTTTAAACCAGTTTCCTTACATATCCTGTAAAGCAGAATGGATAACTCTCAGGAAGATTAAAGAGGTAGCAACAACTGGTAACTCCAAAAGGGTCCCAGGCTTCAAGACTTCCAGGCCCTGCTTTTGTCACTAACTTGTCTAACACATATGGAAAAGTCACTTCCGTTTGCATCCTAATCTGTCAAACAGTGATGATAATGCGGGCCTTACCTGTTTCATGTTACAACCACATGTGAAAACTAACGTGAAAAATATTTTTTTAAAAAGATTTATTTATTTGCCTGAAAGGCAGAAGACAAAGACAGATAGATAGAGTGGGTGGGTGGGTGGGTGAGTGAATGAGTGAGTCCTATCCAAACTCCCCAAATGGCTACAACAGCCAGGTTTGCACCAGGCCAAAGGCAGGAACCAGGAACTCCATCTGGGTCTCCCACATGAGTGGCAGGGGCCCAAGTACTTGGACCCACTGCTTTGCCAGGCTCATTCGCAGGAAAATGGATTGGAAGCGAAGCAGCCAGGATTTGAACTGGCACTCTGATACTGCATGTCAGCATTGCAAGCGTAGTTTAACCCACTGTACAACGCTGGTCCCATGAAAAGAATATTTTTAAAGATGTAAACAATCATGTCACAGTGAGATAGCTAATTCAGTGTGTACAAAAATCAAAGGAAATTCATACTACAAACCTGTTACATTCCAGAATTATATAATGTGCCAATTAAATTAATTTTAGTAAGAAAAAAGTTCATAGATAAAAACCAACACAAGAGATCTCAACATCAGTGGTACTGACATCTTGAACTGGGTAATTTTTCGCTGTAAAGCGGTGGCCTTGTACATTGCAGGATGTTCAGAAACATGTCTGGTATTAACCCACTAGATGCTGGGAGCAAGGCCCCTCCACACAGCTGTGACAACCAAATGTCCCCAGAGTGGGTTGGAGGAGCCAAATTATCCCTATTTGAGATCCACTGGCTAGACCCATCCTATATTGCAGTATTTATCCCACATTTTTCTCTCCACAGATTGGTGGCTTACAACACAGCTTGAAATCAGCAGTTCTGCAATGTGAACCAAGAAAGGGATGCGATTTATACGATAGTGACATCTTATGAAGAACTATAGCTACAGTTCCATTATCCCTTCATCAACATGCTGTTTCTGCTTAACCCTTTCTAAGAATTACTTCGGATGTTCTGTTAAGTGACAAGTTGGTTAACCTGTCACTAAGGCTTAGTTTCCACTTCCAAATGATTAGCCGTTCATGTTTATGAGGGGAGACAGAAAATTAAAGTTTTTAATTTCTAAGCAACCAAATATGAAAGGAGTAAAAATGTAGCACAATTTATATTAATTAAATATATTCAGAGGAGCTATTACTGCAAATATATGTGAATTCAAGGTAATGTGCAAAAATAAGAGTAACTACCTTACGTGGAAATTTAAGAATTACATTTAAATGCCTGGTGTGTATGATCACTGAGCTCAATAACCTTGTTTTCCACTAGACATAGTTTCCATATATTTCCATCAGTACACTTAAAGTAGCTGTAAAATTTGCTAGTGAAAATATAAAATTTTAAAGCAATCTGGATTTCATTCATTAACTATAATGCTATATTTCATCAGGGTCAGTATTAGACAGAGCGCCTTCTATTGTCTTCAAACAGGACTGGCCATTCCACCTGCTCTACCGCAAGCTACCAGACACAATTAGTCAGCAGTTCTACTTTTTACCATATCCAGGTATCCGATGTTATTAGGGGAGCTAACCGTGCATGTGATATAAATAGTCATCTCCAGTCCCTTAAATACAGAGAAGCTACCACAGCAGATTTAAAATTTTGTGTACTACACAATGAGATGGCACCTTTCTGCATTTAAATCTGTGGAGTGTTCTGTTCCGAATGATGAGGAACTTGGTCACACAGATAACTCTCCCAATGAAAGCTTCAAAAGTTAAACAACATGATTTTATCGATTGTTAAGGAAAAAACTCTAAATTGAACCATGACATCTACAATGACACAATTTTATATCATCTTTTAACGGCTAAAATTTGAAATACTCACATTAGGTAATAATAAAATTGTGACAACTGTGTTGGAATTATGCTCTAAAAAGTATAGAAACAAGACTCATCTTTTATTTTCATATGTGCTGTTTTAGTCTCTATATTCTACAATATTCCAAATGCAAAAGATCTGATCTCTAATTCTACCTATGATGTGTATCACCAGGTTATCTTTCTAGGATCAAAACAAAATGAAACAAAAAATCTAAATGTTAAAGAGATGATCAGCAAAGAAACTCAACCTCTTCCAATACGTGAGACTTCGGTGTGAGACACGTAAGCCGGGTGGAAACCTGTCTAAATGCTCCACACAGCCCCTCCATCACCCTCTCTTATGCAAGCTGCACCATTCCAAGCCAACTCTCTTATTTCACTAGTGAGCCCTGTCAACACCGAGGTAATAGAACTGGAAAAACTCATCACTCCACAAGGACAGTCAAATGCGAGAATTTATTTCATTTGGTGAAAACTGTATCATTGCCAAATAAAACTAATGCAAATGTAGTAAAATATGCACAATTGGGAGTAATTCCTATGCGCAAAGGGCTCTTGGGGCACCTCCAACTCGTCCTGCAATCGTTTAGGCATTCTTTGGTTCCTTTGCCCAACTCATGCCCCATTTCTCAAGTCATCGGCCGGCAGGAGGGGAGGAGGTGCAGCCGACCACAATGAACGAATTAGCACGTATTTATGTATGTTGTCCACTGCAGTTTTATTCCCACAAGTTTTTCCTCACACTCTGCTCATCCAGGGAGAGAGCTGTGTTTTATTCATCTTTGCACTTCCAAAACCCAGCCAAATGTCCGGCATATAAAGTCATCCCTGACCTCTACTATGTGACAGGCATAGCACAGGGACCAGAGACAGGAAAGTAAAAGAGGCAGAAACCTCACAGAACCACAGTCCGGGGTGCCACGGGGGAAGATCTTCCATTAGCTGCCACAAGCCAATCATATAACGAAAGATCAGTTGGCCTAGCTCCACGCACTGTCTAGCTTTTCTCATGCCGCCAGCTAAGGCTTTTATGAACAAAAGCAGGCTTTCTCTACAGACAGATAAATTTGTAGCTCCAACCTGGGCCACTGCTCTGAGTTTCATATTCATACTCATGCATACTCGACGTGTCTATTTAGAGGTAGTTTCAGGAATCAACTGCATGGACTCTGAAGCCACATGGCTTGGGTTGGAATCCCAGCTCCGTTACAAGCTGGCTGACCTTATGCAAGTCACTTAGAACCTCTCTGTGCCCCGTTTTCTCATCTGTAAAATGGAGACCATAAATAGTTCCTAGCACATATAGTTATTACCAGGAATAAGTGAATTAAGATGTGAAAGTACTTACAACCCTACGCTGGAACAGTTTATGCTTTCATAGTACTTCCTGTTATTGCTAGCATTAGTAAGACTGTATCCTAACAGATTATCTAAAATGTGTCCAAAACTGAATTCAGTGTTTGCCTCACAACTCCCACTGTCTGTGCCTCCCGCTCAGTAAACACCAGTATTCTCCTTGTTGATCCAGGGGACAAGATCACACCTCTCCCTTTTCCTCACACTCTCCATCCCCAAGTCCTGTCAGCTTCAAGGATCAGGAATCTCACCACTGACAATCATCTCTCCTTCCCCAAGCCACCATCATCATGCCCCCTGGGTACAGCACCAACTCCCCCACCCCCATCTTCACATTTTCACTCCACACTCTACCCCAGGACTCAGTTTCCACGCAGTGAAACTTAGATCGGACGCCACTGCCTTGATGACGCAGGCTCTCTCTCACAGTTCCAGCAACAGCTTTCACCTGAGCCTGTCAGGCGCCCCTTGGCTCGCCCGGCCTCCATCACCTGCAGCCGCTCTCCCTTTTCCACGCTGCCCTCAGAACACTCTCACCTTGCCTTGCTCTGCCCTGAGCACCTCTGACTGGTTTCCACCTCACGTCACTGTCCTGTGCTGGCCCTGCTCTGAGGCAGACCAGAACGCAGAGCGATGACAAGCACACACTCAGAAATCCCCTTGCCTGAATCCCATCCGGTCTCTTCCGCGTTTTGCCAGTGCAGTTTTGAGCAAAGTCTGACTTTTCTGTGTGTCAGTTTGCATGGAGATCTGAGTACTTAACTCAGAAGGTTGGCATAGAATTTCAGTGGCTAGAACAGTGCTTGACACATGTGCCTCTATGGAAGTGTTCACAGCTGTCTGATGTTTCCTGAGATGTTTCCCAAGCTCTTCCCGCCACTGAGATCCTCTGAATGGCCTTCCCTCACAGGCCCTTTGTAAAACAACTTTCCCTGGGCCGCTGCTGCCTGCTGACCTCCCTTTATGTTACTGCACCGATCACTATGTGAAACCATATTATGCATTTACTCTGTTACTTTCCCACTGTAACACGAGCACCACTAAGTTGGAGCCTGTCTTCCAGACCGTTCTATTTCTAGTTCTGACTCAGACTACAACTCCTGAACACTCGCATCCCATCTGGGCTAGGGCACCCATGCAACTCTCTTCATAACAACACCATACTTCATTGTCACTTTCAGGATCTCATCTGACCCTTGACAGAGCAACAGCGGAAGTACCATTTCCCATTTTAGAGTTCAGAAAGATCCAACTTTGGCTGACTTGTCTTTGTACACAGAGCTAGCAAATGGGAGAGGAAAAACAAATCAAAACCACTTCTTTCTGAGCCTAAAGCTCTTCTCCCCTCCCGGGATGAGAAGTTATTCACCCTTGAACTCAGTTTACAGAAATGCAACCTCGTGGTATAAATACACCCTGAGACATGCACAACACTCTCCCCTCAAAGTTCCTGACAAATGTGTCCCAGAGTTGGAGAACTGTTAGAGTACAGGACCAACTCATCAGTAGCGTACTAAGAGTTAGCCAAGAGGTTCAAGCAATCAAATAGGGAAGACTGCACATTCCAAGTCGACAGAGCACGGGCCCTAAAACGTGCTATATCTGTGATGAGCAGAACATGCCAGTCCCAGCAGGCTAACAGCTTTGTCTGCAAAAACCAGACAAGGTGAGGGGCCCAGATATGACTGCCAAGAACACCGTGAAAATGCTACCAGTTATTTCTTGATTCCTGTTCCACAGAGTTCCACGACCGATCATTCAAGCTGCCCCACGAGCTCAAGTGTTGTCCATGATCACAATGGCAAGGAGTGTAGGGTGGTGGTGGTGAGAAGTGAGGAGATGGCAAAATTGAAAGATCAAGACCCTCTGTCAAATGGCCAGCAGTCACCACATTCCTGGGGTGGGGGTACCCGATTTCTTTATAAAGCTCCCCCAGCAAGTTTACAAGCGTGCCTTTTCTGACGCCCCCTCACCATGTTTCTGGTCCTGTGGCCATCATGGACTAGGTCAGAGGCTGCTTTACCTCCACTTGAAAGAAAAAGGAAACTGAGGCAGCAGGCAGGTTACCTAAGGATTTATCCTCCACGGTCTGGCCACCCGCCAGGTCCTAAGGCGAGCCAGGACAGTGGATTCCTTAGTCCCTGAGGGAACCCTCCACCCCGGGCTCAGCATGTCCACCCGCAGGGCCCAGGGGCTGACCCGGGGCACTGGATCCCTTAGTCCCTGAGGGAACCCTCCGCCCTGAGCTCAGTGGGTCCACCCGCAGAGCCCAGGGGCTGACCGGGACACTGGATCCCTTAGTCCCTGAGGGAACCCTCCACCCGGGGCTCAGCGTGTCCACCCACAGGGCCCAGGGGCTGACCCGGGACACTGGATCCCTTAGTCCCTGAGGGAACCCTCCACACGGGGCTCAGCGTGTCCACCCGCAGGGCCCAGGGGCTGACCCGGGACACTGGATCCCTTAGTCCCTGAGGGAACCCTCCGCCCTGAGCTCAGTGGGTCCACCTGCAGGGCCCAGGGGCTGACCCGGGACACTGGATCCCTTAGTCCCTGAGGGAACCCTCCACACAGGGCTCAGCGTGTGCACCCGCAGGGCCCAGGGGCTGACCCGGGACACTGGATCCCTTAGTCCCTGAGGGAACCCTCCGCCCTGAGCTCAGTGGGTCCACCTGCAGGGCCCAGGGGCTGACCCAGGACACTGGATCCCTTAGTCCCTGAGGGAACCCTCCGCCCTGAGCTCAGTGGGTCCACCTGCAGGGCCCAGGGGCTGACCCGGGACACTGGATCCCTTAGTCCCTGGGGGAACCCTCCACACGGGGCTCAGCATGTCCACCCACAAGGCCCAGGGGGTGACCAGAAGCAATCCAAGACCCCTTATCAAGGAAGGCGCAGAGCAGGACTTTGCACTTGAACTTTCTCCAGAGGCTCTCCGGGCCCCAGGGGAGAAGGTGCGGGGCCCCGCCTCGCGGGGCGCGGCCTCGCCTCCCCTGACCCCTGCTCCCTCCCGCCAGGAGGGCGCGCTCGGGCTCCGAGCGGGCACCTGTGCCTTCCAGGTTCTGCGGCTCCCCCGGCCTCCCAGAGATCAAAGGCCCCCCACAGCCGCCGCCGCCGCCTGGCCTGCCCAGGAACACACACACGGGCCCCGCACACCCAGGAAGCTGTAGGATCCTCACAAACTTACAGTTATCCCACAGCGCGCGTCACGGCGGGCTGACGTCACCGGCCGGCGCTCAGGCAGGTCAGTCCCCGGAGGGGCGGGGCGGGGCGCTGAGGCTCCGCCCCTGCGCCGCGCGGGAGACACGCCCTCGCCTGGGCTGCCCCGCCCCGGCGCGACGCCAGGCGCAGGCGCACACGGTGCTGTGGCCGCGTGCCGGTGGGCTTCGCACGCACGGACGCCTGTCCCGAGAGCCCCGCCCTGGGGGCCGGGGGGAGGAGGGAGACATGGACTGAGCGACGGGCGGCGACAGAAAACCCCAAGCCGTCGCCCTGGGGGATGGAGTAGGGTGCCGCGTGTGTGAAGTAGTTTTTCCACAGGCGCTGCCTTTGCTCGCCTCACATGTTCGTTAAAACTGCGCCACGTGTGGAAACCGCCATCTGCGCTCCCTCAGGTGCCACCGGCTCCTCAGGCTGGCGGGCTCAGCTCCGCCCCTGGCTGCGAGCAGCCCCGCCCCCGCCCGGCCGCGGGCCCGCCCACCCAGGCTGGGCCCGCCCTCCAGGCTCCGCCCTTCCGGCTGCGGGGCGCGCGCGCATGCGCACCGCTTCCGCCCTGCCTGCGACCCCTTCCCGGGTTTTTTTTTTTTTTTTGCTTCTCCCGTTCCTAGGAGATCTCTCCCGTTTGGGCTCAGGGGAGCCGCTGTGCAGTTTAATAACCTGTGAGGCGGCTGAGCACGTGTGGACAGCTCGTCGCCGGTGTAAACTTTCTCTCCCTGCCCCCCCACCGCTCACGTGACGCTCCCTGGCAGGGTCCGAGGATAAAAAGGGAAAATGAAGGCGCGAGGGACCGCCAACCGCAATATTAACTCTACTTCCGGTTGTGTTAGTGGCCCGCCCGGTCGGAGATGCCGGAGCTGGGGGCGGTGGGGGGGGGCGGATTAAAGAACGGGAAAAGCAGGCCTTGGGGGGACACGGGCCCCAAGGAGGGGGTGCTGGAAAGAGCAAGGAGCTAGACAAGGACGTGAAACCGGGGTGAACAGCCGGGAGGGGTTCCGCGGGGCAGCCCTGGACAGTGGTGCTGTTTCAGGGCAGGTTCCCCTTTCCGACGATGCCGAGGTTTCCCACGCGGTGTTAAGAAACCCTGCAGTTTTGTCTTCCTTACTCCTGTGCCTATAAAGTGTGCGCATGCGCGTCGTTCCCCCAAATTGGCATTTTGCGGAGGTGAAATGGTTTGCACGCCTCTGGGAGTAACCCGCGGGTGAGATACACTGGCGTGGGAGTAGCCCAGGAGCGGACCACGAGGGTTACACTCTAACACGGGAGACTTTCGCCTCCGAAAGACGGGAATTTACTCCGTGCTTCCCGTGTTCGGTTCAGCATTCTGTTTCCTCTTGATGTCCCGGGTTGAACCCTCCAGTACTCGGGCAGAGGGCATGTCCAGTTGAAATGAGTGAGACAATGCAGAATACACTGGAATTTCTCCGGATGAGTGGCCAGACACTAGGGTCAGAAGCGTTGCTGTGAGAGCAAGTGCAAGGAGAGATGCGCCGCTTTCTCTGAGGCAGTCAGACCCCGAGACCTCGAGCTTTGGCCTTGGCCTTGGCAGGTGTGAGACCTCTACCCTGGCCCCTGGGTTTTCTCCCTAGCGGTCCCTTCAGGTTGCTACCTGCTGCCCCTGGTCGTCTGACCGCCTCTCTTTCGGTGCACAAAATGCATCCCTGGCTCCTTCTTAGCAAGCTGAGAAAAGCTGAACCTAAAATAAGAGAGAATTTGTAATACAAGGGGAAAATACATGGGGAAAAGAAACACAGTGGCGAATTTTTGAATGTTTCTTGTATGCTAAGCGCGTCATCCGTGCAGGTAGGTGAGGTGAGTGTTAGTGTTGTTCAGAGGAGGCAAGCCATGGTGCAGAGACCAGGGCACACGGTGGCAAGACCTGCACCCATACTCCAGACCCCACAGCCATGCTCACTGATCTGCCTGGGCTTCAGATAACAACCCACAGATAACAAGTAGACTATCGCTAAGATAAGCATTTTAGCTCCAAAAGACCCCAAGGTCTGGGCCTCTTCTCCACTCTTTCCCTCCCTGTCTCCAAGAGGATCACATTTTATGGTTCAGGTGCTCACCAAGACTTGCCAAATTGATTGTGTGACCCTGCGTGAACTGCCACCCTCAAAAACCCGAATCAGAATCCGAGATATAAACTATCAGGTTGTATCACATGTAGTAAGGGTTAATTTTTCCCCAAAATTTGGTAAACTAATGTTTGAATAATCTGTGTGTCTTCTGTGTTAGATTGTTAAATGTATCTCTCACTATGAATCTCACTCACACCAGTTGAGTAAACACGATCGTAATCACCTCTTGCCTAAACTATGTGCATGGTTCATCCTTCAGGGTCAAGGCCAAGAAAAACAAAATCCTACTCTGTAGCCCCCTTGCTTGACTCTGGAAGCTGTGAGGTCTGGTCTGAAAGATTACTTCCCAGATAATCAACACAATAATCAAGTCACTCTTGATTTGAGGAAGGCTTTTTGCCTGTAGCGCAAACCCAGAGTGTATTAATAATGTAAAGAACATGTATAGGAGCTGGCATTGAACTGCTGTCTGAGATGCCAGCATCCCACATGGGTTCTGGTTCCTGTCCCAGCTGCTGGCCTGAGAGGAGCAGCAGAAGATGGCCCAAGCGTTTGGGCCTCTGTCACCCACGTGGTAGTCTGAAATGAAACTCCTGCTTCTTGGCTTTGGCTGGGCCCAGCGCCGGCCATTGCAGCCATCTGGGGAGTGAACCAGTAAATGGAAGAGTTTCTCTCTCTGTTTCTCCTTCTCTCTCTGTAATTTTGACTTCCAATAAATAAATTATTTAAATATGTATAAATCAAGATTTGAAAAGGGGTGGGTGTTTGGCACAGCAGGTAATAAGTTGCTTGGAATACTGACATCCTATATTGGAGTACCAGGATTTTGGTTCTGTCTCAGCTCCAAATTCCACCTTCCTGCTAATGTGCACCCTGGGAGGCGGCAGGTGATGGCTCAAGTACTTGGGTCCCTGCCACCCACATGGGAGACCTGGGTTAAATTCCTAACTCCCAGCTTTAGCCTGGCCCAGCCCCAGCTGTTGCAGGCATGTAGGGAGTGAACAAGCAGATGGAAGATTGATCTATTTCTACCTCTGCCTTTCAAATAAATGAAAGTAAAGTTTTAAAAAGAGTTAAACAGAGTAAAAAGGAGTTTGTTCTCACAATGGAGCAGAGATAAGGAGCTTTGCGGAAGGAAGACCTGGGACAAATTGGAAAGCCAAGGAGAGCTGTGTGTTTAACAAGTGCACAATCTTACATGTTTGTAGTTACACCATATGCAAAGTGTTTTGGATCTCATTTGATCACTGCTTTTCCCTGACTCCATTACTTAGCTAACTCTTTGCATCCTTTTTTAAAAAAGATTTTATTTATATATTTGTTTTATTTTAAAGTCAGAGAGAGAAAGAGCTACCATCGACTGCTTCACTCCACAAATGGCTATACCCACCAGCCATAGCTGGGCTGCACCAGGCCACAGCTGAGAGTCAGGAGCTCCTCCCAGTCTCCCACATGGGCGATAGGGACCCAAGTACCTGAGCCATCATCTGTCGCTTCTCAGGTGCATTAGGAGGGAGCTGGATCAGAAACAGAGAAGCTGGAACTGGGCTCAGCACTGCAATAGGGGATGCAGGTGTCTCAATCAAAGGCTTAGCCTGCTGTGCCACAACACCTACCTCTCTCCCTGTCCTTGTGATCCCTTTTTAGTGGGAACTTGCTCCGAGAAGCCTGGCCCAAGCCTCTCCTGGCTTCTCCCAAGTGTAAGCTCTGCCAGAGTAGGGACGGTGTTGGTCTGGTTCAAGCTTGAATCCTCTACTTACAGTTGAGTACCCTACCTTAAGTACACACTCGATAAATACATGAGGACGAATGAATGGGTGGATGAACTCTGATTCCAAGACTGGATTCTTATTCAAGATGTCAGTTGCTTTCTAAAACTGGGGCATTATGTCAATAGCAATCATACTGAGAAGAGAAGGCCTTTAGGAGTAAAATGATTTTGAATGACAATACAGCAGCATAACCTAGCAAAACACTGAACAGGCTGGCTCTGTCATGCATCGAGTACTCATTAACTTCTACGGATCTCTCAGAGATTTGACTCACTAACAGTTACATTGTTGAATGTCCTGATAGGGTGTTAACCCTCTGGGAACTCTGGGAAGTGAGGGCAGACCACCTGGAGACTTATTTGCATGCAGTCTCCCGCAAGAAACTGGAGGTAGCAGTGGACTCTCTTCAATGCAAGATGTTGGACAAAGGCTGACCGTAACTACAAGAAAGGGTAGGAGGTGGGGGAGAGAAGTGTAAAGACAAAGAACTTAGATCCCGGCTCGGAGGATCCCATTTGTGATCAATTACAGGGCAGGTGTGTGCTCTTGAGAATGAAGCGGAAGGAACCAACGTCCTTTGGGATGGGGAGGCATTGGGGGACAGAGGGAAAGATGCAGGAGGGAAAAGAGGGTGTCAAAGAGATTTACAATTCCTCAAGGGGGGAGAAAACCCCCACCTAATACAATGGAGCAGAAAAGCAAAATGTTCCAGAATCAAGCTTCAAGCCCTTGGTATATTCTCTTCTCCCCTGGAACCTATTTTTGCCACTTGGAGAAGGCCTGTTCATTCTTCAAGTCCAGGTTCCATCTTAGAATTACCTCTGCTGATAACTGTACTGAGCATGGGCCAGATCTAAGGCACTGCTGAGCACTGTATGTGGAGTACTTGAACTTCACAAGAGCTATGTGGGTAGCTACTCTGTCATCTTCTTTTACAGATGAGACAGAAAACATGGAGTTGAGCCACACGCCCCAGGTCAGTACCACGGACTGAACCATCTGCCCCCTCCCAAAGGCAAGTATTGAAGTCCTAACCCCGAGTATGGCTGTATGTGAACACTGGGACTCTGGGAAGGAGAGGGAAATGCCGTTGTGAGGATGTGGCCCTATTGCAGTGGGGTGAGTGTCCTCCTGAAAAGAGGAAGATTCCAGAACTCTCTCTCGCTCCCCACCCTGTGAGAGTACAGGAAGAAAGCTGCAGTCTGTGAGCCAGTGAAGAGGGTCCTCCCCAGGAACCAAATGGGCTGGGCATCAGTGATGGACTTCCCCATATTTAATGGCGTCTTGGATTGAATCCCACGTAGTGTATTGCAGTATCTTTGTACTTCCCTCTCCGCCAGTAAGCTATGGATTATTTGTAACTGAGACTATGGTTTACTCCATTTTTTTTGTCCTCAGCACCCGGCACATTTCCTGGCATATAAAAGGTGTTTGACAGATTTCTTGAATTCGGTCAAAGGAGGAATGTCCTCTGTGTGATGGGGTGATGGGTGATGGGTAGTGGAATCTGGATGCCAAAAGTCATCACTGTAGTCACCAGAGAGTCCTTGATTGCCCCCAAGACCCTGGAAGAAGTCACAGTTTCTCCAGGCTTCAGCCTAGTCCAGTTCTGTCTGGTCCTAAAGGTCTGGGATAGTTCCCTTGGTCATTAACTCAGCATGTGTCATATATTAGTCACCCTCTCCATTGTGTGCAGGCGATTTGAAGACAGTTACATTTGGGCCAAATGAATTAAAATCTGATTTTACAAATTCAGATCCAGTTGCCTTTAAATTTTTTTAAAAGGATTTATTTTTTTACTCAAAAGTCAGAGTTACAGGGCTGGGAGGTGTGGGGAGAGAGAGAGGGAGGGAGATAATCTTCCATCTCCTGATTCATTCCCCAAATGGCCACAAGGCCAGGGCTGGGCCAGTCTGAAGCCAGGAGCCAGGAGCTTCTTCTGGGTCTCCCACATGGGTGGCAGGTGCCCAAGCACTTGGACCATCCTCTGCTGCTTTCCCAGGCCATAGCAGAGAGCTGGATCAGAAGTGGAGCACCTGGGACTCAAACTAGCACCCAAGTGGGATGCCAACTTCGCAGGCTGTGACTTAACCCGCTGCACCACAGTGCTGGCCCCATGATGGATCTTAAAGTGAGGGGCTTCATCACTTGTGCTTTTGACGCAAGAAGGATCATAAAATCTGCCGAATGTGCAGCTCTCCCAGAAAATCAGTCACATGCTGTGTGAGTTCATGAGTTTTAAACACTTACGCATTCCCTTTCCATATAGATTCTCCACAATTTGTATCCCCATGATCTGGAGATGGGTGAATTACCCATTAATGTTGCCTGTTGAGATTCAAACAAAAGGGACACATATTTAAGAAAAAAAATGAAATAAAAAATAGGGGATTGAGTTGCCAGCATGATCCAGCATATGTAGCTCTTACAAGGATGGCATTCAGACAACCCGCACTCCTACCCAGCAGGAACTCACAGCCATGTTCTATCCCATACCTCTGACGGTAATAAGAGTCACTTTTAAATTAGTGCAGAGGCCACATAAAAAGTGGGTAATGTATTACTCCAGTAAAATTCACTTTAGCAATAGAATAGGTACTGCTATTGATATTATTGATACTGGCAAAAGATTGGTTGCATTTGACAGGGACCAAAAAACAGACTTTAATATGAATGAATGTGTGTAAAAGTGTCAGGACATAGGTGGTCCAGGCTCAGTTTGCTCAGGCAAGTGGCAGGGACTCAGGCTCTTTCCACGTTGCTCCTTAATCATGCCACCTTGCAGTCCCAACCTCACCCGCCGTAGCTTCCAGGAAGTCGAAGGGCCCCACATATTCTTCAGCTGTGATTCCCTAAATGTCACCTTTTCCAAGAAACTTTTCTCAGCTACTTAAGGGATCAGACTGGAAATTTCTCTTTTAAACTCACTGAAAACAAGACTGCTATTATGCATGGCAGGTTTAGCCACTGTTTGCAAGCCCGATAGCCCACATCGCGGCACAGGGTTGAGCCCCGGCCACTCTGAATCCAGCTTCCTGCTGGTGTGCCTGGGAAGCAGCAGGTGTCGGCCCAGGTACTTTGGTCCCTGCCACCCACCTGAGATGCCAGGATGGAGCTCCTGGCTCCTGACTTCAGCCTAGCCCAGCCTGGCTGTTGTTGCCATTTTGGGGGGTGAGAGGGTTGAACCAGTGAATGGAAGATCTGTTCTCTCTCTGTCTCTCCCTGTCACTCTGCTTTTCAAATAAACAAATCTTTTTTTAAAAAAAAATTCACTAGCACTTGTAGCAGATGTCAGTAATGTAATACATTCACTTGTCTTTCTATTACACACAGTGTCATGTTTTTACATGATGTTATATTCTTAACATTGCCATTATCACTCATTGCTCTTAAATCTACAACGATGTTCAACCCAAGGCTACGTGCTAGGGGTACCTGACACACCTGAAGCTGAAAGGCAGTGGTCAGGTGACCCTGCTGGCCCAGGAACACTGCAAAGGTGAAGGAGGGACCGACCGTGGTGAAGGTGGGCCTATGAGGGGTAAGCACACAAACTATGTATTTTGCCAGTGGCTCACTTGACACCAGTCCCTAAAGCGTGCAAGGGCCCAGGGAAGCTGGGTGTTAGGAAGCCCAGACAATCCTGAGGACAAGTCTGACGCAGAGGCCTGAGGCTCCACATCTGTGAATGGACTCCGGTGGCCTAAGGGCAGGGCTGACCATGAATGGCTGCCACTGGGCACTGGAGACCAGTGGCCTTTCCCCATTATTTCTTTGTGAGTACAATCCCAAGGGACGGAATGGGAACCAGTAAAGAAATACATCCCCAGTCACCCACCACTTAATCAGAGGGCTGAGTTCTTAGAAACACGTAGTTGGGTGATTGTCTCGTTGTGTGAGTATCAGGTGTACTTCCGTAAACCAAGCCGATAGAGCTGTGACACACCATGGCTCTACGCCACACACTGTCACGCATGTGAGCTGTGGTTGACCATATGTCCTTAGGCACTGAGTGTTCTACCTCTTTATACTGTTTGAGTCATAGTGGGTTTAATTTGGAGAACTTAATAGTTGTTGTGACTCGAGGATCATGGAACAAAATGCCCATGTGACAAGGACATATACGGATAGGAAAATTCTTATATTTAGATAACACTTTATGTCTCACGGATAAGCTGTGCTGCTGTGGTCTCAAGGACTGTGTCACTGTCCCCTAACTGCCAGTGTGATGGCGTGAGAAGCAGGGAGTCTTTCGGGAGTGGTCAGATCGGGAGGGCGGAGTCTTCAGGAATGGGACTGGTGCCTCACATCTCCTAGTGTTAGGACAGAGCAGGAAGGTGGCATCTGTGAACCGAGGAAACAGATCCTCCGCAGACGCCAGATCTGCTGGTGTCCAGAACTGCGAGGAATCAACGCTGTTGTTTACGCGTCGCTGGTGGATTGTGTGCGAACAACCAAGTGGGTTATGACACATGCTCTACCTGTCATCCAGCTACCCTTCAGAGTGAATGCGGAGCAGAGAGGAGAATGGTGTCCACTGAAATGCAGGATGACACCCGAGATCCTTTGTGAAATTCTTACGCTTCTCTGTCTTCTGGTGGGACTCTGGGAAGAGGGTGGGGTGGGTGAATGAGGTGTTGCTGTTACATTTACAGCTGAGAAAAAGGTCAAACATTTTCCTCGCCAGATGCTTTCCAGGCTGCCGATAGCTTCTTGTTTCAAGAAACAAAAAGTTTTTTCATTTTCAAATTTTGATGTCTTCCTTGTCTATCCAATTATGTGAACACTTACTACCTTTTCACACTCACTCACACACATACACACACACACACACACACACACACACACTACCCAAGTGAGGACATGCCTATCTTTACCCTAAGTTACTTTGAGTTTTCTTTTATAAATTGCTTCTCATGGCTGTCACTCTTTTTTAAAATAATGTTTTACTTTTTATTTTTATTTTTAAAATGTTTATTAATATATAGAAAACATATTTTATGTATTTGATAGATACAATTCTAAGAAGATAACCTTACTTCCCTCTCTCTCTCCTTCCCTCCCTCAATCCCCTCCTTTTTTTTCCTTCCTTCCTTCCTTTCTCTCTCTCTCTCTTTCTCATCTTCCTTTAATTTTTGCAATAACATAATTTCAGTTTACTTTATAATCACAGGCTTGATACACCACTAACCATAATGTTCAACAAGTAAAAAATAGACAAGGGCTATGAACAATAATCAAATCATAAGATGTCAGTTTCATTCATATACTTTTTTTGTAGTCTACCACATATCAGAGACAACATGATATTTGTGTTTTGGGGACTGGCTTCTTTCACTGAGCACAATCTATTGATTAGTAGTATTTAAAGTGTTATCTTTATCATGAAAAATAAACAATTTCTTACAATGGGCTTGGTGAAAGGCGTTAATTAACTGCAATGTCTGACTCCTAGGCGTCCCTTTTTTCAATGAAATTGGGCCATTTATAAAACATACAGAGCCTGGTATGCTGTCAAGACTCATTCAATAAATGAATACTGAAAGTTATAATAAAGAACTTTTCCTAAGAAACAAGAACTGAAGAAAGCAGAACCCGGTAACCATTTATGGGCCATTCATTTAATTTTATGTTTCACTTTTAAGAGAGTAATTAACACACAGTAAAATTCACAGATGATAAATGCATAATTGTATAGGCACATACCTACCATATAGTTATGACGCAGATTATGGAATATTCCAAAAAGTTCTTCCCAGCCTGTGTTACCTCTGATTCTTCGGCCATCATAGACATAGATTCATATAACCAAGCCATCTTTGGTGCCTGATATTGCCTTACTTGGCATAATATCTTGGCAATAGTTTTGAGTGCAGCCATTAAAATTTTTTTTGTTGCTGGGTGTTATGCAATAGTATGGCTCTACCATAATGTGTTTTTTAAAAGATTTATTTATTTATTTACGTTAGAGGTAGATCACAGACAGAGAGAGGGAGAGACAGCGAGAAAGCTATTCTGTCTGCTGGTTCACTACCCAAATGGCCACAATGGCTGGAGCTGAGCCAATTTGAAGCCAGGAGCCAGGAGCTTCTTCCGGGTCTCCCACGTAGATGCAAGAGGCCCAAGGACTTGGGCCATCTTCTAAGGCTTTCCCAGGTCATAGCAGAGAGCTGGATAGGAAGAGGAACAGCCGTGACTAGAACTGGCGCCCATATGGGATGCTGGTGCTGCAGGCGGATGCTTAGCCCACTACGCCACTGCACCGACCCCATATCACAATGTATGTATCTGTTCATCTGTTGACAGATATTTGAGTTGTTCACACGTTTTTGTCCATTATACATTAAACTACAGGAAACTCTGGGGGTACGATCTATGTTTTCCTTTCTCTCGGGTACATATGCTGGAATGGGGGTGGATTTCACCGTGCATCCTTAGCTTTATGAGAAAGTGCAACGTTGTTTAGCGCAGTGGCTGTGCGATTTTGCATTCTCATCAGTAATGTACAGCGTTCTGGCTCCTCTGCTTCCTCTTCAACTTGGTGTTGCCAGTTTTTCAGCCTTTTTGTTGTAAATTTCAGTGTCCTAGGAAAGCCTGGTCTAATCCAAGGTCACAAAGATTTTCTTTTAAAATTTCTTTGAGAAATGATACAGCTTTTGCTTTTCTACTTAGTGATCCATTTCATGTTAAATGTTTGCGTCATGTGAAGTTAGGGTTGAGGTTCTTTTCTTTTTTCAATGGATGGTCGGTTGTTCCGGCACTGTTTGTGTAGACAGTTTTCTCTAGTTGTGAGGACCCGTCCCCTCCCCCTCACTGGCCTCCTTGTATCTTTGTTATCATCTCTGACGCCATCAATTTTCTCAGAATCCCATCTGATCTCCTCCTAACCAATCTTTCCTTGCTCAAGACTGTCTTTCTCGCAATGATCCAGTTTAGCCTAAAAAGGAAAGCAACAAAATTAAAAAACCGTAAAACGCCTGTTGTAGATCCCATGATGCACTGCTTGACCCCTTTTCAGGACCGAGTCACTCAGTGCAGCTCCTGGGCCTGTGGGGTGGGGGAGACTCCCAGCTCGCCTTCGCCTGTGGGAATCTGCTCTGCCCAACACCTCCCCTTCTGCCTGGAGACAGCTCATACCTGGTGACATCCCAGTGAGGGTCAGAGGTCCTGGCTGCCAGGCCTTGAGGTAGACAGCGGAGAATGGCCACTCCATTTCCAGAATGTTCCGCAGGACCAGTGACGGCGCTGACATGGCAGCCCTGCGTTCCCTCTCCCCAGCCTGCTTCCCTTCAGGTCATTACACCTGTTGCTCCCAAGTGCTTTCATGAATGACTTGCTGCAGGCATATCTCTGGGTCTCAGAGACCGTTTCTTAGGGAATCTGCCCTGGCGTAATCTCAAAGCAGGTTATGTCATTTCCCTGCTTAAACTCTCTTGCCAACAGATCCAAGTATTAACACCTTCAGTTGACATAGACAGGCTGGCGGCAACCCATCTCTCCGTCCTCAGCTTCCTCTTCCAGTCTGGACTCTGCACTTTAGGTACCCTCACATATCAACATCCCCACGTGCCCCACACCCACCCCTTGGTACAAGGCCTTCCCTCTGCCGGGGATCCACGCACCACTTTCTGCTCCTCCCTCCAATCTTTCTTAGTGTCTTGAGTCAGATGTCACATCCCCTGGGACGCCTCCTCAGCAACCCCTTCTCCTCCTCCCCTCGCCTCCCCACCAGCACCACACAAGTTCTACGGGGGAATTTGCCATCTAACAGTGAGTCCTCCCTGGTTGTCCAGGGGGCCCTCCTGCCAAATCGTGTGTGCCTCCAGGCAGGGACCACTTCCCCGGCCCTGTGCTGTCTTTAGTGCACCACAGACTCTGAGTTCATCTGTGAAGAACACAAGAGTGGACGCCATGACTAGCCGGGTGCTGGGAGCGGTACGCAGCCTTGGGGAGTGTATCTTCTGCAAGGCTCCCAGTGGGTGACGTCTGGAATACTCTACCTTCTTTGGCAGAACCTAGCCTTCCTAGGCTTTTTGGATCCTGCAGGACCATGTGGATGAGCAGCAAACCTAGGCATACCCTTCAAGATAAAATGAAAGTTAAACCCTAAATCTTCAGAGTTAGTTCTGTTTATAAAAGAGGCAAGGAGGGATGGGAATGGAAACACAAATGATGTCAGAAAAACAAAACAAAAAAAAGAGACCTGATTAAATTGGACCGGCTGGCTGGTGAAGGACTGGAAATTTTCTTCCCTTTCCCAAGAGGCTTATTTTTTATCTTTCTTTTTCACGCTGTAAAATGTCAAATTATACTGCGAAGTTAATTCTCATCACAGAGGAAGGGATTCTCAATGTGTTAATTAAGGATTACTGGGCATTTTAATTTTGTTCATAAGAATGAAAGTTTGTCATAATTAAACAATTTTTTTCACTTTTACATTTATATTATTACAGCATCTTACAAATTAGCCTCAGTATTTCTGACTTTAGGTTTCAGAGACTCGGTGAGTATTTTAAAGTAAGAGCAGTGCTTATTGATATATTTGGTTTTGTGACTTATGATGCTAGAGTTCCCTTGAGAAATTATGTTCTTTTCTTTCTTCGAAGATAAAGTCCTTAACAGGATGAGATCTTATCTTGCAGGAAACCATGAATTCACTGTGGAGGAGAGCGGTTTGGATCCTTCTCTGGTAGAACATGAAGTACCTTTTAAATTCTTGACTGTCTCGCTGATTTATCTTATGCATGAAGATAATCTGTGGCATTTTTTGAACACAAATGAATCTGTCTTTATAGGGATGGAACAGTTGTTCTGAAAGAAAATAGAAAGAAAAACGAAGGTATTTCTTTTTTGTGAGATAGCTATGTTAAAACAGGGTAAAACAGACAAAAGTGTTGTATCTTTGAAAATCCAGGGATCTGATGGCTGCATCGAAATCCACACTTTCACATATTTTAGACAGTGAAGGATTCCTTGAAAAGTTGCAATTCTTACCTTCTTTACACAGAGAACGGTTGAGAAGACTGCAAATTCTAAGTTGGGAAAATGTAATCTGAAAATAAAACTGTAATCCAATTTCAAGCCAGACACGTTCCTTTTCCTAAATGTTCTTTGCCTTTTAAGATGCAGTTTGGCCCTTTCTGCTAGTCTCTCTGTAAATGAGTTACTGTGATTCAAAGATACCTCTAACAAATATGACTCCGAAGACAGGAATCAACATGGGGCTTTAAGCAGAACCAACTTTTTGTACTTCAAATGGCACCAATAATCGGTGGTTTAAATTCAGTCATGAGTTTTTATTAATAAAATGGAAGCTTTAGCTTTGTAGCTGTGGACAGAGAGAACATGTGCAGAGACACACGTGGTCCCCTTGTCACCTTGACAGACAGAGATGATTATCGCCAATGGTGTAATACAGGCTAACCGAGAGTCTGGGGTGAGGAGTTAGTCCCTGCCAGCAGCTTGCAGCTGTTTTAGATTTAAGAGGACAGGAATGAGTTAGTGACATTTTGTAAGAAGTAAACGAGCCCTCAGCACACACCGATTGCTGGTGAATTCAGAAAATGATAAACGTTTTTCTTGAGCAAGAGAGCAAGATAGGAAACACACCTGCAAAATCTGATTTTCAGAACAGAAGAGACGTCGTGGAACTGAGACATTTGCAGAAGTTTCTCCATTATTCTTATCCTGTGTTCACACACACACACACACACCCTCATCTTTTCCATTCAGGACCATTTCCAGGATCAGCGATTCTCAAAAGTGTCAGCTTCCATTTTAAAACCAGAGAAGTGTCCTAAGTAACTTTCCATTAACATCAACTCAACATAATTTTCTGCCTTTGGGCTGTGCTTGCTTTTTTGTGTCAAAAATAGCACCAACTTTTCAAAAAACAAGATCAAACCAACAAATGAAAAACAAAATAAAGAAACTGTTTAGGGGCAGGTGTTTGACCTAGCAGTTATGATGCTTAGTGGGATGCCAGCATTCCACTTCAGAGTCCGTGTGTTCGATTCCTGGCTTCGGCTCCAGACTCCAGCTTCCTGCCAGTGCAAACCCTGGGAGGCAGGAGTTATGGTTCAAGTACCAACCATGTGGAAGACCTGGCTTGAGCCTCTGGGTCCTGGCTTTGACCTGACCCAGTCCTGGCTATTGCAGCATTAGGGAAATGAGTTAGTGGGTGGCAGGCAGATCTCTCCCTCCCCCTCTCCCTCTCTCCCTCTCTCCCTTTCTTCCCTCTCTCCCTCTCTTCCATCACCCTCTCCTCCTTTCCCCCTCTCCCCCTCTCTCCCTCTCTCTTTCTCCCTCCCTCTTTCTCCCTCTCTCCCTCTCTTCCCCCCTCCCCCTTTCCCCCTCTCCCCCTCTCTCCCTCTCTCTTTCTCCCTCCCTCTCCTTCTCCCTCTCTCCCTCTCTTCCCCCCCCTCACCTCCTTTCCCCCTCTCCCCCTCTCCCTCTCCCTCTCTCTTTCTCCCTCTCCCTCTCTTTCTCCCTCTCTCTTTCTCTGTCTCAGTCTCTACCTCTATCTCTGCCTCTCAAATAACCACACACACACACACACACACACACACACACACACAAATAAATACAAGCAGAATGTCTTGTCCATAAGGTAGCCACAAAGACTTACCAGTAGCTACTTTGAAGGGAGGGCTGAGGGATTTGGGCAACGCTACCTCACAGGGACTAGCTGAGGATTCCTTAGCTGGAGTCTTTGTGGGTAGCGTGCCAACCTTTGATCTGCGGTACAAGTCTCGAATCTGCAGACGCAAAGTCTAAGAAGCCCTGGAGCCCCAAACCGTGGAAATCCAATTTCTACTTAAATAAAAAGCATTCTACTGAAAATGGCTTCACGCATAAAGGATCCATGATGCATATCTCCTACTAATTTGTCTTTAATCTTCTAGAAAAGAAAATAATTTTGATACAATCACTATCACAAAACCCAATACAGTAACTCTTTAAGTACACAAAAGTAATTATTACTGTTAACTAAGTGGAGAATTTTAAAACTCTGCAAAGAGGTGCTTAAGCAGATGGGATCTTCAACAATTTTAAAGATTTCAGAGTTCTGAAAAGAATATGTGTGCTCAAGAAATTCAGTCCAATATAAGATTGAGCCATGGCTATGTGTTCTCCTACTTACAGATATTTTTAATGTGTGAATTTAGAATTTTCTGTTATAGAATAAATGCTGAGTTTTCAAAAAGCGGGCTTACTGGGCCTGGCACTACAACACAGCCAATGAAGCTGCCGCTTGTGACACCGGCATCCTATTTTGGAGCACCAGTTCCAGTCCCAGCTGCTCTGCTTCCCATCCAGCCTCCTGCTGCTGCTTCCGGGAAGGCAATGGAAGAGGGCACAAGTGCTTAGGCCTCTCCCACTCATGCAGGAGACCCAGATGAGTTCCTGGTTCCTGGCTCCTGGCTCTGGCATCTGCCTGGCCCAGTCTTGGCTGTTGCGGGTATTTGGGGACTAAAGCAGAGGATGGGGGATATCTCTCTCTTTTGCTCTCTCACTCTCTCACTCTCACTCTCGCTCTCGCTCTCGCTCTCACTCTCACTCCGATTTCAAATAAGTCTTTTTTAATGAGCTTATTTTCAGATCTATTAAATGTGTTTCTTCATTCAGCACTTTTCAGTCATACACTGTGTGCAAGAAATGGTGATGTTGACCATGTAGGAGAGAACTATCAGTGAGCCGTTGACTTGCAGGGCAGCATTGCGGCACAGCAGGTCCCTACTTGGGGCACCTGCATCCCATATCAAGAGTGCCTGTTGGAGTCCAGGCACCCCTGCTTCCAACCCAGTTTCCTGCTAATGCACTGTGGGAGGCAACGGATGATGGCTCAAGCGCTTGGGCTTCTGCTACCCTATTGGGAGAGCTGAGAGAGTTCTGGCCTCCAGCTTCCTCCTGGCTCTGGCCCCGCCCTGGCTGTTGTGGGTCTTTGGCGAGCGAGCCAGCAGACAGGCGATCTCCTCACTCTTGCTCTTATATCTCAACTTTATGAAAATAAATAAACATTTTTAATAATTATCTTTCAGCTTAGTAAAGGAGATAAGATAGGAATCGAGCAGTAATACAAAATGTAAAATTCTAAGTGTCGTATATTTTCAAATTCTAAATAAACATTTAGCAATTCAAATGTTGCTATGTAATGATAAACCATGAGCAAGCCATACATATATATAAACTCAATGTATACATAAATCCTTAGAACATATGTAGTCACTGCTACATATGTGTTTACTGTTCACTGTATATTCTGGGGACATAAGGAGGATTCCACACTATGAAAATGTCTAGTTTATTGCATCCACAATTAAGTAAAAGCATGCATATTTATAAATATATGTGAGAAACATATTCGATTAACTTCAGCAGAGATTAAACAAGAGCCTAAGATCAGCATCCGTGTCAAAAGGCAGAGGGCCAAGGATACCAGTGTTGAAATCAGAAGACAGCACTACTCCTACATCCGGTCTACTATGACAGTCGGGAGGCAGAAACCGCACCAGTCGCTTTAACAGAATTTAGCACAAAGAATTCGTGTCTAGGTGTTCAATTGTTCACGAAGCAGCTGAAACGCAGGAGAACTTGCGTCACAGCGGTAGCAAGGGCAGCAAGCGCCACCACTCTGTGATGGGCGGGACCAAGCCAGAGGCTGGATTTCCTAACAGTCGGAAGCCTGGAGGACTGTCTTGGAGAGGAAACTCGGACCCAAGTAGAGCGGGAGGAGGCAGTGAGGTGGTGCCTGCCGATGCTAGGAAGACTGCTCGTTGCGTTTCCCCGACACTATGGGGAGGAACCGCTGCTGCCCGCGTGGCTCTCACGAGAGCAGGGGGCACATAGGAAGCCCCCGGGGAAACAGCAAGGTCAGCCCCGTCTTCCTTCTCCAGCCTGCGACCTGCCTGCAGCACGCGCATCAGCAGAGGGTAATGGCAGCCAACTCGCAGTGCAGAACTGGCCGGCAGAGTTCCAGCCCAGGCATCACAAGTAGAGCACCAAAGGCTAGGCAGGCAATGGAGAAGGGGCGATGTCAGGACTGGCCTGTTTTCCATCACCATGATTCAAAATTATTTGGAGAGATTGAGGCTGAAAGGGTAAAAAGAAATAAAATAATGCACAACAATATAAACACTGGAAAAAAGAGGGCATTCACTTTATTTGCAGAGGATATAGGCAGAGAGAGAGAGAGAGAGAGAGAGAGAGAGAGAGAAGTCTTCCATCTGCTGGTTCACTCCCCAAATGGTTGCAGCAGGCAGGGTTGGGCCTGGCAAAAGTCAGGAGCCTAGAGCTCCACCCTGGTCTCTCATGTGAGTGGCAGGGGCCCACGCCATGGCGCCATCCTCCGCTGCTTCCCCAGGTGCATTAGCAGCAATCTGGATAGGAAGTGGGGAAGCCAGGACTTGAACCGGCACTCTGATGCAGGATGCTTGTGATAGCAAGCTTCAGCTTAGCCCGCAGTGCCTCAGTGCCAGCTCCACATAATATCATCATGCCTGGACACCCATGGAAAGTATATTCAAACTTTTTTTAAAGAAAAGAATTGGGTAAAGTGGCAAGATGTAAGGTAACTACACACATATCAAAGGATTTTCTCTTTTAAAAAGATCAATGTATTTATTTGAAAGCCAGAGTTAGAGGGAGAGAATCTTCTAACTGATGTCCACTCCCCAAATGGCCACAAGAGTAAGGACAGGGCCAGGCTGAATCCGGGTGCCCAGAACTCCATCCAGATCTCATTCAAGGGTGGCAGGGGCCCAAGCACTTGAGCCATCTTCCTTTGCTTTCCCAGGCACGTTAGCAGGGAGCTGGGTCAGAAGTGGAGCAGCCAGGACTTGAACCAGTGCCCACATGAGATGCCAGTGTTGCAGACAGTGATTTACCCTGCTGTGCCACAACGCTGACCCCTCTGTGGATTTTCTTTGGACCAGCTACAATTGTGATGTGTCATGAAAGAACTGGTATCACAGATGCTTAGAACAGCAAACAGCATGGCTCAGGCCTGAGGTACCATGTGGGAGACGCTCCTCCTTGGGTCGATGCTATTGCTACCTATCTCGCTGGCGAGGCAGAGCCCACAGGAGCCTGCTCTTTGCCCACCCAGCCTTTTCTCAGAACTGTGATTCGAGGCAGAAAGCCACCTCTGGGGCAAACTGCAGGCTTGCTCACTGCTTCCTAGCAGAAGATGGGACTCCAAGCTCAGTGCTCCCTTCTGTAATGCGACGCGCCGTGTGTTCAGCATCCATCTAGGTCTGTTCACATCAGCAGGCACTGACACACATATGGCAGCATTCTGGTGGCTGCTTTTGCTCCAATGAAGTCTTTGCTGTCTGACCCAAGTGTCTCTGTCGCATGCATGAACCTGGCCAGTTAACCTGCTGGCTTCAAAGGACGGACAATACCGAGACCCTACCCCATGTTTCAAGATACAAGTCTGCTTCCCAAATGTTCTTCCAGGATCTGGGCTGAAGGGGCAGCCCCTACCTCAAGCCAGAAAACAAGCTCACGAGGCCAGGTGAAAGCACACCTGTGTGTTGAAGGCACCTGCTTGGTGTATTCATGATGTCACGTCCACTCACACTCATTGGTCATGGCCAGTCACGTGGCCACCTCCCATGGCAGGGTGGGGGCAGAGCAGGGTTCACCTCTGAAGGTGTCACGGGTTGCAGTCAGCAAGTGGGAATGGGTCATCCTCCTGCCAAACAGCCAATAGATAATGGCCAATAATGCAAAGCTTACATTAGATGGAGACGGAAAAGCCCTTTTCCCAATAGCACCGAGACTACAAAAAATGATATTAACAGGGACTGGTGTTGTGACAGATATGGTAATGACTCTGCCTGTGATGCCGGCATCCTATGTGGGTGCCAGTTCAAGTCCTGGCTGCTCACTTCCAATCCTGCTCCCTGTACCTGGAAAAGCAGCAGAAGGTGGCCCAAGTCCTTGATCCTGCAACCACATGGGAGACGGATGAAGCTCCTGGCTCCTGGCTTCCGCCTGGCCTGGTGCTGGATGTTTTCCGCTGCCATCTAGGGAGTGAGCCAGCAGGTAGAAGATCTCTCTCGCTTTCTCTCTCTCTCCCCCACCCCTTTTCCTGAAACTGTGACTTTCCAATAAATAGATCTTTTTAAAAAGTGAATAACAAAAATTACAATATCTGTATAAAAACCATTTTCCCTTGAAGGACCTAAAAACTTCAATATATGAGAACTTGTGCCATGTCACTGGATAGAAATATTGTATGATAAAAAATTCTCTGTTTGAATACATTTTAATATAAATTTGGTCAGAATCTCAGTTTATGGTATTCTTCAAAATGAAAATGAGTAATATGTCTTTGTCTGCACAATGAAATCAAATGATGAAGCTTGGGGCTGGTGCTGTGGCACAGTAGGTTAATCTACCGCCTGCGGCGCCAGAATCCCATATGGGCGCTGGGTTCTAGTCCCGGCAGCTCCTCTTCCAATCCAGCTCTCTTCTGTGGCCTGGGAAAGCAGTAGAAGAAGTGCTTGGGCCCCTGCACCCACGCGGGAGACCCGCAAGAAGCACCTGGCTCTTGGCTTCGGTTTGGTGCAGCTGTGGCTGGCCGTTACAGCCATTTGGGAAGTGAACCAACGGAAGGAAGACCTTTCTCTCTGTCTCTCCCTCTCACTGTCTATAACTTTACCTCTCAAATAAATACAAATAAATAAATAAAATCTTTTTTTTTTTTTTGACAGGCAGAGTGGACAGTGAGAGAGAGAGAGACAGAGAGAAAGGTCTTCCTTTTGCCATTGGTTCACCCTCCAATAGCCGCCACGGCTGGCGTGCTGTGGCTGGCGCACCGCACTGATCTGAAGCCAGGAGCCAGGTGCTTCTCCTGGTCTCCCATGCAGGTGCAGGGCCCAAGCACTTGGGCCATCCTCCATTGCACTCCCGGGCCACAGCAGAGAGCTGGCCTGGAAGAGGGGCAACCGGGACAGAATCCGGCACCCCGACCGGGACTAGAACCCGGTGTACCAGCGCCGCAAGGCGGAGGATTAGCCTATTGAGCCACGGCGCTGGCTAAATAAATAAAATCTTTTTAAAAAAGTGATAAAGCAAGCTGCAAGGAAACGTGCAGTATAACACTATCTTATAAACACACTACAAATCGGTGCATATGTTAATATGCACATGAATATTCATAGGTGTGTGAAGAGTAGAGTAGATAAATAAATGATTTGCATCAGAGAGATGAGTTTATATGGTGACTGAATGATTTTTTTCTTCTCTATGTATCTCTGCATTGTTTGACACTAGAGTTCAGTCCAGTGGTACATAAGAAATCATAATCATAAAAATATTTCAACCTTTGTCCATGTTCCCTTTAGGGTGGCAGGCTTTACGCGGCCAGCATCAGTGTATGCATGGAACGAAGGAAGATTTGACTTGTGCTCAGGAAGGAGGGGGAACCGAGCATCCATGTGCCAGCTGCCATCCGTGTCACTCCTGACTCTTCAAAACCAGCTTGGCATTCTTGAAAACACTGCTCATTAAAAGGAATGGGGGCCTGGGGCCGGTGCTGTGGTGTGGTGTAGTGGGTAAAGCCACCGCCTCCAGTGCTGGCATCCCATATGGGTGCCGGTTTGAGTCCTGGCTGCTCTACTTCCAATCCAGCTCTCTGCTGTGGCCTGGGAAGGCAGTGGAACAAGGCCCAAGTCCTTGGGCCCCTGCACCTGCATGGGAAACCTGGAAAAAGCTCCTGGCTCCTGGCTCCGGATCAGCAAAGCTCTAGCCATTGCGGTCAACTAGGGAGTGAACCAGTGGATGGAAGACCTTTCTCCCTCTCTCTTAAAAATAATGAGGGGACTGGCATTGTGGCACAGTAGGTTTAGCCACTGCTTGTGAGACCAGTATCCCAGATTGGAGCACTAGTTCAAGTCTTGGTTGCCCCACTTCCAATCCAGCTTCCTGCTAATGTGCCCTGGAAAGCAGAGGAAAATGGCCCAAGTACTTGAGCCCTTGTCACCCCCATGGAAGACCAGAATGGAGTTCCTGGCTTCGATTTGGCCCAGACCTGGCTATTATGGGCATTTGAGGGGTAAACCAGTGGATGGAAGATCTCACTCTGTCTATTCCTCCATCTCTCTCTCTCTCTCTCTCTCTCTCTCTCTCTTTGCCTTTCAAATAAATACAGAAATTCTCAAAAAAATTTTTTTCTCTACAAAGCAGCTAAAGATGGCAGCCAAAGTACCAATCTGATAAGATTCACTTTCTCATGAAGGTTAGAACTAAGTGTATTTTTTTTTTTTTTACAGGCAGAGTGGACAGTGAGAGAGAGAGACAGAGAGAAAGGTCTTCCTTTGCCGTTGGTTCACCCCTCAATGGCCGCTGCAGCCGGTGCACCGCGCTGATCCGATGGCAGGAGCCAGGAGCCAGGTGCTTTTCCTGGTCTCCCATGGGGTGCAGGGCCCAAGCACCTGGGCCATCCTCCACTGCACTCCCTGGCCACAGCAGAGGGCTGGCCTGGAAGAGGGGCAACCGGGACAGAATCCGGCACCCCGACGGGGACTAGAACCCGGTGTGCCGGCGCCGCTAGGCGGAGGATTAGCCTAGTGAGCCGCGGCGCCGGCCAGAACTAAGTGTATTTCAAACACCAGGGGTTCAAATCCCTCAATGTGTTCTATGTCTAAGAACACTGATCGGAGAACCATACAGTCCTTATCTCTGCTTTAATGACATTTAAATCAAGTCCACACCAATCTTATTTTTACATGGCTAGATGTTATTGTAGAGTACAGTTCTCCCCCGTGTGTTGTATTAAATAGTATAGGAATACGTTAAGAAAGAAACTGTAATGGCTATAAAGATTTTGTATAAAGTAGCCCCTTTAATCCCCAGAGGATAAAACGTGACAATAGTGAAGAAACTCTCAGGGAGCGATGCATTCTGGGTACTGCCACGAGTGCATCTGAGAAGATAATAGAAGCTGTTTCCGAAATTCATGAGAATGTCTTAACCTGATGATCTCGTACTTCAGCTTTTGCAGAAGATCAAACCGTTGCATTTGTTACAGTCAGCGGATGCGTATTACAAGTGCCTCCAAGCTTCAGACTACACCATGTGTTTCTGCACAACTGTGGTTGAAGGTGGTGTAGAAGAACAAGAGGCCGGCGCCGCGGCTCACTAGGCTAATCCTCCACCTAGCGGCGCCGGCACACCGGGTTCTAGTCCCGGTCGGGGCGCCGGATTCTGTCCCAGTTGCCCCTCTTCCAGGCCAGCTCTCTGCTGTGGCCAGGGAGTGCAGTGGAGGATGGCCCAAGTGCTTGGGCCCTGCACCCCATGGGAGACCAGGAGAAGCACCTGGCTCCTGCCTTCGGATCAGCCGTGGCGGCCATTGGAGGGTGAACCAATGGCAAAGGGAAGACCTTTCTCTCTGTCTCTCTCTCTCTCTCACTGTCCATTCTGCCTGTCAAAAAAAAAAAAAAAAAAAAAAAAAAAAAGAACAAGAGCTGTTTTTCCAGGTCCTTGTGCCTGCAACTAAACCTCATAATGTCTTTGAAGCTCTTTCAAAATTCTTCTGGACAAATGAGCAAAAGAGGAAAAAAATGGATAAGACTTTGCTTTTAATGGTGCTCCAGCAACATGGAGCTCACAGGGAGAATCTGGCAAAAAAAAAATTATCTGCTATTCACCTCTACACACCAAGAATCATGTCCAGCAGTTTATGGGAATTATTTGCACCACTGAGAAGGTAGTGAATACTATGGAAATTCTAGAATTTTCTTATGTTAGCACTGGGACACCCATGACAAAGTTCTTACATATCCCATCCTAAAGTCTCTCAGTTGTCATAAGGAGAGAGAGTTGGCTGAAGAATAGAGCAGTCTCATTCCCAGAACATCAAGGAAACTACCAATTACCCGAACACTCAAGACTAATATCCTTCCCAGGGCGCTTGGCAGATTTGGCAAGTGTTTCAGAATTTTGAACAAGGAACCTGAAAATTCAGAAAGAAACAACAATATTAATGCGTATTAGTACACTTCGGGGAGTTATAACCCAAACCTAGACACAGGCAGAGCAAAACTGCTGTTCAGATTGGTCGCTTCTCTTTCTGGCTTAATTCTTGAAGGTGATTCCAGCGGGGAAAATGTAAAATATCATCTCATCTGTGTGCTTGCAAGATAAATTCAGGTAATGTGTTCCTGACACCGTGGCAGAGACTTCCATTTGGAAGCGTGGAAGGAAAGTTTGACTCACTCACATTTTATCTTAGCCAGACAATCCCCAAGACGAGATTTGGGGACTCAGAAGTGATTGAGTTGCAACTTCCAGAAAATCATTGGGAAAAGTTCTGGATAAAATAAGTCCTCGTTTTACCCTAAAGAAGCGAGCCAGCTTTGCCTGTCCTTATCCAATTTTCATTCGCTACATTTGTGGAATCTCTTTAATTTTTTACATTTCTGGCCATGAAAACAAAGTTGCGTGAGAAGACTGAGGTGAAAAATGGCCTGCACTGTGTTCTGGCCTCCACACTCCCTTCCCCGCTTCTGCTTCCAAGAAACTTCAGTTGGGAGGCTCCTTACACCCGTGACGGCACGCAACTAAAACGAGAAATGGAAGTCTTGCCTCTAAAATACAGCTGTTTGGGTTGTGATAATTCATTAATTCTGCAACTCCAACTGGAATCCAAGGAAGCCATGGTGTTGAAGACAGGGGGTCGTGTTCAAACGATTCTTAGCTCTTTCTTTACGACCTCAGGGGAAGAAGGCACCCTCATCCATCCCAGTATCAGGCTAACTGACATTCCCTATCTATTCAGTGTTTCAAGTTTATGTGTCTTTTCAGATCCTGCTTTCCTTCCCCGAAATGCATCCCCCTCGCCCGTTTTTTCACTCAGCTAATTGCGTGTCTTTCCAAGCTCGGATCAAGTGCAGCTCAGGTGTAGCGGCTCTTCCTCTATCCTCCCATCATCCCCTGCTCAGCCTGTGACCCTGGCATTTTCCACAAGCTATGCCCTCCATGCTGCCCGAACAATTTTTTTAAAGATTGATTTATTTGAGGGGCAGAGTTTCAGACAGAGAGAGGTCTCCCATTGGCTGGTTCACTCCCCAAATGGCTGCAATGGCCGGAGTGGAGCCAATCCAAAGCCAGGAGCCAGGAACTTCTTCCAGGCCTCCCATGCAGGTGCAGGGGCCCAAGAAGCTGGGCCATCTTCTACTGCTTTCCCAAGCCATAAGCAGAGAGCTGGATCAGAAGAGGAACAGCCGGGACACGAACCAGTGCCCCTATGGGATGCTGGTGCTGCAGGCAGAGGCTTAGCCTACTACGCTACAGTGCCAGCCCCCTGGACGATTTTTTAAATCCGATATGCTAGGGGACACCCCTCCAGAGTGTCTATTGCATGCTGGTCTCTCATTATGCATTTAATGGACGAATATAGGTATGCACATCACGAGAGTAAGGATGGCGAAGTTAATGATGAACTTGACAGTAGGGATCATGTTTCGTCTGAAGAGCTCGTAGGAAAGACTGACTCCCAAATGAATTCAAAACCAAAAAGCCTGTGCCTCGTGGAGGGTTAAGCTGAAGGAGAGCTCAGCCGGGGGGAGAGCATGCTTGGGAGGTAGCAAGAAATGCGTGGAGGTTTGAGGCAGTGGAGAGCGGTGGAGACTAGAAAATTGGAGGATATATGTCTCACTTAAAGAGGAGGGCTGGTGTGGGCATTTGGCATTGTGGTTAAGACATTTGTATCCCTTGGGGCCCGTGTTGTGGCACAGTGGGGTAAGATGCAGCCTGAGACACCAGCATCCCACGTGAGCACCAGTTTGAGTCCTGGCTGCTCCACTTCTGATCCAGCCACCTGCTAATGCGCCTGGGAAAGCAGTGGAAGATGGCCCGAGTCCTTGGGCTCCTGGCTGTTGCAGCCAGTCGGGGAGTGAGCCAGGGAATGGAAGAACTCTCTCTCTTTCTCCTTCCCTCCCTCCCTCCCTCCCTCCCTCCCTCCCACCCTCTCTCTCTCCCTCCTTCCCCCTCTCTCTCCCTCCCTTCCTCTCTCATTTTTCAAATAAATAAATAAATCTCTAAAAAAACAATAGAAGAAGAAGAAAAGGATGCCTGCAGTACAGATGGAGGGCCTGGGTTCAGTGCCCGACTCCAACTCATTACTGTAGTCTCCCGGGAGGCCGTGGGGATGACTCAAGTACTTGGGTTGCTGCCACCCACATGGGAGTTCTGGATTAAGTTCCTGGCCCCTAAGTTTGACCTGGCCCAGTCATGGGTATTGTGGGCAACTGAGGTATAAACCAGCAGATGGAAGAATTCTCCATTTATGTCTTTCTGCCTCTCAGATAAATAAATAAATAAGACCTTAAAAAAGAAAAAATAAAATAAAACAGAGGAGAGCTATTACCTTGCTATGGAGGAATTTGAAGCCTAAGATATTCAGACTTTTAAAGAGATCAGGCTAGAAACACAGACCCTTGGGCAGAATTGTCTGTTTGCTTTATAGATTTAGCACAATTACCCTTGGGTTATTTATGAGGGATATTTGTTTTACTAATACAAGGACATGAAAAGTATGTTTAATGACTGTTAAATTGTTCCTTGATCATGCTCATAAAGGACGCTCAAGAGTTAACCTCCCTGACAAACGCTACAGTATGAGAACAGAGACTTGAGTGGATTTCACATCTGCTTTACTTTAACCTTTCTACGCAGAAAAAACAGGCCCGATGGCTTTGCCCAGTTTTGCAGCTTGGAAGTGTCTCCCGTGGAATTGAAAAGCCCTCACACACACAGGGAGATGACTCTCCTGGTGTTGAAACTTCGGGAAGCCTGGCACGGAATGGTCTCCTCCAGTTTGAAATCCACGTAGGAAAGATGCCCACTTAGTAGACAAGTAGGCGGAAATGCTCGCCCTCATTAGCAGTCCAAGATACACAAGCAGAAGCAGCGATAGCTGAACCTTCCTCCTGGAGCTGATGGCCATTTCTGGTGCCATCTGCTCTGTTGAACTTTGACCTCTTTGAAGCATTGCTGGTGATGGGGGCAGTTGGGACAATCCCTATAAAAAAAAATCAGTGGGCAATGCATTGCAAGAACCATAAAATATCCCAACTCTGTATTTTTTGAGATTGCAATTGAAACCTATAAATAAAAGTGCATATAGGAAAGTCTTTGAGTTGCTTCTCTGCACTAGATACTGGGTATCCCTAAACAGGTATGAGTTTGGTTTATTGTCGTAAGGTGGGATGCTGAGATCCCTGAAACGCTGACTCCAGTGCAGGGTGACGGTGCTTCTGGGTGAGATCCATAAGTCTGGGTGAGGGAAGAGGCCTCGCAAGCGCCTGGGTTCAGCTGGATTTGACCCTCGACCCCAGCCCCTGGGAACCCTGCAGTGTTAGGGTCACTGGGTATTGCTGCAGCTGGAGCCGAGCGCTGGCCCTTGGCACAGGGTCACTCAATGCTCAACGTGGTCTTGGAGGGGCTGGGTGTCATCTCCCCCGATTTCCAGAAGAGGCAGCTGGTGGAAGAGGGTTCAGCTCACAGCACCTGGGGATGGGTGCAGGCATGCCTCCCTGATCCAGCTGCGAGGCTGCGATTGGTGCACAGAACCCAGTTCACTGAATGCCCCAAGGGCAGGTCTCTGGGGCTGGAGGGTTGGGTTGTGTCCCTTTCCCTGCTGGGAACAGTGTGTCCCTTAGCCTTCCAATGGTTTCTTCCAGCAGCTGCTCAGTTGTTTCTCCAACACTCCCCACCCTGGTGCCTCCACCCCACCTTCTGCCACCACTGTGGCCAGAGATGAAGAGAGCAAAAGGGTGGACAAAAACAGACAAGGAGACGCCGACCTGTGGGTGGAAGACGGGAATCTGGCTTTCGCTGGCTCGAAAGTTGGGCATTCATCTGTTTTTCTGGTTAGCGCCGACCAGGTGTGTCACAGGAAGAGACAGGGTGACTCAGAGGCAGGTTCGGTCTCCTCCGGGACATCTGTTCTGTTCCGGTTAAGGCTTTTAATTGAAAAACCGTGCTCCTCCATAGACGCCCTTGAATGGCACAGGTAGTGCGTGCAGAATCAGACTGGTCCTTCGTATGTGGGCTTCTCAGCTTTCGTTTCCACTTTTTAAATCTTTTTATTTAACCTCCATGGGGAATTTTAAAGAGAGATTGGAAGGTATCGTAAAGCTAGGAGGACTGACCTGCCTTCCACCAAGTTCATTCAGGACAGTTTTAAAATGTAAAGAAATATAAAAGATGTTTGTACATCTGAGAACTTTTCTGAGAGTTCTTTTAATTCTTAAGTCTTTTGACTTAAGACTTCCTGTGTAAACCAGATACTCGTATTCCAACATACTCCTCATGTAGGATCTCTGTCCTTTATGTGTTGTTCAATGTAAAATAATGCTATAACTAGTACTCAAACAGTATTTTACACTTTATGTTCTGTGTGGGGGCAAACTGTTGAAATCTTTACTTAATATGTACTAAATTGATCTTCTGTATATAAAGAGAATTGAAAATGAATCTTGATGTGAATGGAAAGGGAGAGGGAGCCGGAGTTGGGAGGGTTGCGGGTGGGAGGGAAGTTATGGGGGGAAAAAAGCCATTGTAATTCATAAGCTGTACTTTGGAAATTTATATTTGCTAAATAAAAGTTAAAAAAAGAAATCAATGATAATTACACAAATCCAAAAGTAATAAATGAATAATCATAAATTATAAAATAGTAATTACAAATAAAAATGATATAATTAATGTTGTCAATTCAAGTATTATTATTTCATTGACAATAATCATAAGTAGCCATACAAGTATTGAGATTTTTCAGCCTGAAGCCTTACAAATATTCAGGAGTTGAGGAGAGGTAATGAATTGTAGACGCCTGCAATGACAGAGAAAGTGTGAAATCGGGGCACAGGGCCTTGTGTCTTTATTAAAATCCCAGTTCTACTTCGTGACTGTGGTTTTGATCATGCCAAGCCTCAGCGTCTCCGAGCATGTAATGGGAACATTGCTTTCCTCCTGGGGGAAGCACAGTCGTGGTGAGGGGTGCAGGCATTTGTCCTGCAGGCTCTGGAGCCAGGCGATGCCCGGATTTCCCTGTTGGCATCACCACAGCCCAGCTCCATGGCCTGTGGCACATTAGTCCTGCCATGCCTCAGTTTCCTTTAATGAAAAGAGTACAGCAAGAGTACGTCCTCCTAGGGGACTGATGAATTAATACCACCAAAAGGCTTAGAGGGATTTTTGGCACACAGTAAGCAAATAAAGAACATTGACCATTAACATATTAGATACTATAACATTGACCATTAACATATTAGATATGTGCAGAAGATGGTATACCTACAATAAACAGTATAACAAGAATCTTTACCTGTGCGTATTTCATAGCAAGAGATAGATTCTAAAAGAACAACAACTAACTTTTTTATTTGCTGCTGTAATAATTTTTGGGTAAATTAACCACATATCACATGACAAAGTAACAGAGGCCTTATGAGTTAGTTATATGTGAAATATTCATACAAATGAGCAGCTAAGTGATCCCTCTAGAAGTCATATTATGGAATGTCTTATTTATTCATTTATTTTTCAAAGAATATACATGATTCTGTCATCATGACATGGTGATATTGACAACACTGAGAACAAAAGTCACTAACAAATAGGTCTTAATAAAATTAGACCTCCTCTTTAAGAGTGACAAGTAAGAAAAAAAAGTGAGTGTGTGTGTATGTGTGTGTATGTATAGGAGGAGTTAAAGAGAGAGAACAAAAGGTCATAAAAATAAAATGGTTTAGAATGTATTATCAACGTGTAACTCAGAAATTAGATGGTATCTTCAACTGATCTTAGAAATTGGTCAACATTGGATCAGTCTTGCCTAGGGTGAAAGGGTATGACAACACTCTCTCGTTTCCAAACAGATGAACACCTGTCAAAAGAAAACCAGAGCAGTTAACAAAGTTTACCTGAGCAAGGAGAAAGGTTCTACAATAGGGCCGATTTCCAAACCAGAGGTGGTTCAGCAGGCCCCATCCCACCGTGTGCAGAGTTGATATTGCCAGCCAGAGAAACAGACTTGACATACGGAAGCGACGTGATTGGCTGCAGTTAGCACTGGCCGCATTTGGGCATGGACTTATCAGTTGGCAGCCTGTGACTGACTGCAGCTCAACTCTGAGTGGCTGAGGCTCAGTTACTTGGTTCCAAGGGTATAGGTTAGGTTAGGCTACGGTTTGTGGAGGTATGAAGCTAGAGTACACAGTTCACTATGTATAGACGCTGGTTTGTGCCAAATGTTATCACCCACCACACAGGGAGACTGGTTCAGGCCACACTTAGTTCCGTTTAACACATCTAAGTCTTCTTTTTGGTCATTTCAAGACTTAGAGCAAGGACATGGAGTCCGTTTACAAAGATTATGCAGTTACACTAAAATATATCCCCAAGGTCATGGTAATAATATAGGTCTGTGTGCTCTCATTTGATAAGTATTTTCCTACCAATCTCTGTGCTCTGGGAAACTGTGTACTGCACTAACCAAGTTTAGGAGGAAAAAAATAAGATTGGAGCAGGCCACTCAAAAGCTATGCAAGGTTGTAACCAGAGCAGTACAAAAACAAAACCGGGTTCCTGGAACATTAACCTCAAGAGCCCAGTTAGGCAGCTCCGGCGGCTAGAGAATGCCACAGTGGAGCAATAGGGCGGCGGGGCTGGCAGTGTGGACGTGGGAATTGAGTGGGCAGGTGGAGGAGGCCGCCAGCTGCTGTGCAGTGGACACCACAGGCGAGCTGTGTACCGCAAGGTGACAGCCACACACCCGGGCTCCACTCCCGGGAGGCCAGCAGTGTGCATGTTGTTAAACAGTTTATAGATGCTGGTCTGACCAGGCTTCGCTGCTTTTCCGCTGGTCGATTAGGGTTACAATGCCTTTGCTGCTGTAACCATGGCTCTTGCTGGGGAAAAACGATTTCCCAGCCTTACCAACCGCATTCCCTATTGATCAACTGTGTATGAGTTAAGTTTGCATTTTAGGACATCTACTGTGATAATAGATGTGATAATAGATCTATTGTGTGGGGTTAATTGTTAAATATTTATTTACTTATTGCAGAGGCAGATTATAGGGGAGGAGAGAGAGAGAGTCAGAGACAGAGAGAGAGCTCGCCTACTGCTTCATTCCCCAAATGCCTTCAATGACTGGGGCTGGGCCAGGGCTTGAGCTTGGAGCTGGGAACTCAATTCGTCTCCCATGGTGGTGGCAGAAGCCATCATTGCTACCTTCCAGCATCTGCATCAGGGGGAAGTTAGAGACAGCAGCCAGAGCCAGGAGTCAGCCCTGGGTGGCTCATGTGTGTCTTAACTACGAGGCTAAACATTTGCACCCAAATGGAGTGATTTTTTTTTTGTACATTTTTTAAAAAGAAACCAGAAAGCAGCTCACTCAGAAACATGCTGCCTGTGTAGGAGAGAGAGAATTTAGTAATAAACCGTGAGGGGTTGTTGAAGGAGCCAGCAAGTATGTACAGGATTCAGGACAAGGAGGCACAGTGACAGGGAAACCGAATGCTTCAATGACTTAGGGCCGAGCGTTCACATGTTCGGGACACTGCCCTAAGCGTGTCTTGTGGATTAATCCACTTATACTGCACACCACAGTCCTTAGAATGTGGGTTTCAGTCGCCCCCTTTGACAGATGAGGAAACTGAGGCACAGACTGGTCATGTCCCTTGCTGGGCTTTGAATACGGGCGTATGGCTCCTGGGACTGCTGCGTGGACCGGCCTTTCAACCAGCCCTGGCTCCTGGGAGCAAGCAAGTGCGGCCTGTTTTTGTTTTTGGTTTGTTGTTGTTGTTGTTTTCTTTTTCTGCTGGCCTGCTTGCTTTTGATTTTGGGAACAAAACAAAAAGTCGATGCTGGAAGAATTTTGTGTTCCACTCAAATGCACGGAGATCCTTGTGCTCTTTAGGAGGCTGCAAATCCATCGCTCGCAGTGCCCCGAGTTCCTTCTCTTCCCCAGGGGCTGGGAGAACAAGGATTGCTGGAGTGGGAGGCCGGCAGTACCCAGGGGAGTGAGCCCTGGGATTCCAGGAGCGGCAGTTTGGGAGGAGCTCCCAGGGGGAGGGGGACACCAGGCATCCAGGCACGCACCCTGGCCTGGGCCCCAGTTATGTGCCCCCGAGGCAGATGGGCCCTCGTGGCGAGGGCGGCTCTGGGCCTGACATCCATGGCTCTCTCTGCTTTCATTCCCCTCAGCCTGTTTCCAGCTGTTTCCAGCATCAAAAGGATTAAAGGATTGTGGCTGACTTCAGGAGTCGGGGAGTAGGAGGGCGGTTAGAGCTGATCCCAAGGCTTAGGAGCCAGAGACGAAGGAAACCTTGATCCCAGGAAACAGGTGGGTATCGTCAAAATCAAAGCAATGGGACAGACCCAAGAATTCTTGGAAGAAACAGAATTCATTGGCCCAAAGCAAGGAAGCAGCCCACGGGGAGGCCATCTGGGGGCTGAACCCCTAGAGCCGCCCTGCCCCCATCCCTGGGACGCTTCTCTCTCTAGGAAGCACTCCGTAAGTACCAAGAGAGAGAAGCCCCTACTTCTGTTGTCTAGGACGTGGGGGAGCAAGGAGAAGGGGATCTGGAATCCCACGTTGGAACTGGAGAGCATTTTCCAAGAGAAATACCAGGCCACGTGAGCCCAGCGTAACAGGCAGAAGCATCCAGGCTGCCCCCTTTCGGCCAGCAGTTAGGTGGAGGGATAAGGAGTGGAGCAGGAAACACTGGAAGTCAGGGTCGTGGGCGATGGTTCTTGAGCCACGAAGGATGATGCTCGGGTGACGTGAGTCTAAGCTTGGTGCTCAGAAGTCTGTGTGCTGGGTGAGCGTGGTGGCAAGGCAGCTTCAGGACACCTGTGTCCCGTATCAGAGTGCCTGGAATGGAGTCAGCTGCTCGGCTTCCCACCCAGCTTCCTGCTAATGTGTATTCTGGTTGGGGGCGGGGCACAACGGATGACTCAAATACTTGGGTTCCTACCACCAAGCTGGGAGAGCCGAATTGAGTTCCAGGCCAGCCTGGCTGTTGTGGTCATGTAGGGAGTGAACCAGTGGAGATTTCAACCCCTCCCTTTTTCTTATTTTCCTCCTGTCACCGCTCTGTCTTTCAAATGAATAAAAATACATAATGAACTTAAGAAAGGCAGTCCATGTTCACTACGTTTGGAGTTGGGAGACAAGAAGACTTAATCGGCTAACTTGGTTCAGTTATACAAGAACTAGTTAAGGGCTGATGTGGGAGACTGGCATTTAGGGGATGGGAACCGGCAAAGGGGAGGGGTCCAGTCTGTGTCTCTCTGGCTGTGCCCCGCCCATCAGCACAGACTCCTGGGCTTCTCCCAGACCCACCAACTCAAGACTTCCAGCTGTATGACCAAGGACTCTGCATTTTAACACTCAAAAACTCAACATTCTTCTCTCTAGTACAGGAGGGCCACTTGTGGAGGTTTTGCTATTTATTGTCTAGAAGTTTGGGTGCCTGCATGATAAATGAGAATAACGATCCAATTATTTTCAAGAATGTGAAGCCTGACCATTCGTGAGGAAACCTTATTATAACTTGCAGTGTCCCTCACACCCTTGATTGCTGTTTTGTTGCATGGTAATTAGGCATAAATGCACACCCTTTTACTTAGATGACTACATCATGTCACCAGGGTACTTCAAAAAGTTCATGGCAAATGCGATTAAAAGATACTTATTTTGGTGCAAGAATGTTTTTTTTGGTGAAATCTAAACATAATTTATTTCATAATACACAATTTCCTTGACTTTTTTAAAGATCCCACCAGTACGCATGGATTTCAATTTTTATCCTGCAGCAAAACAAACTTTTTTTCCCATTTGTTCCATGAACTTTTTGAAGTATCCTTGTACTTTTAAAAGAAATTCAATCCAGAATTTCTGTGGTCAGCAGGAAAGAGAGGCATGAGCCGAAAGGATGTGGTAGGGACACAGCTGCAAATCCCCCGTCCTCACTTGTCATAGGATCCGGCCAGTTCTGTGTGCTGTGCCCTGCAGCTGAGTTGCAAGAGAAATGAGATGTCATGGCCAGTCTCTTCCTTTCCTGGGTCAAGGTGGAGCCAGCCACGTGTCAGCTCGCCTGCCCCATGTGAGTGTCCTGGTTAAAACCCTGGCTCCCTGCTGCCTCCCAGAAGCTCCGCACACCCATCACGGGACTTACCAGGTCTCTGCTAGCCCATTCCCAGGAGCTGCTTGGAGCCGGAGAAACAGTTGGACAGACTATAGTGAGCAGAGCAGCAGTACAGAAAGGCACAGGAAGACGCCATCCTTGGAGGGAGGAGCCACTGGGGCTGGCGTCGTGGCGCAGTAAGTTAAGCCACTACCTGCGGCGCTAGCCTCCCATAGGAGTGCAGGTTCAAGTCCCAGCTGCTCCACTTCTCATCCAGCTCCCTGCTGACATGCCTGGGGAGGCAGTGGAAGGAGGTGCTAGGTGCTCTCCATAACCAATGAGAAACAAGTCTCTAAAATGCAAATAACCTCTCTGGGGGCACAGAGCGGCTCTGCACGGTGCACTCAGGTTTCCGGGCTCCATGTGCCCTGCTGCTCTCTGCCTTCTCTACCTGCATTGGTTGAGCGCTGGCTGGGCTGAAGGTGAGCAGGTGACTCGGGGAGGTTGTGTGCCAGGCACAGCCGGGACTGTGAGCAGCTTCTGGCTATTTCTCCTTCCCCAGCCACCACATAGCCTTTCCTAGGGCTCACACCGTCTTCTCAGCGTATTTCAATCACAACTCACTTGGAATCAGCAATGGAGACAGGACCGTAGCCCTTGAGAGAGCATCATGGCATACGTGCCCCTCCGCTGGTTTCTGCAGCCTCTGACCAGTGACCTGCACGCTCGCGCGCGCATGCGCACTCTCTCTCTCTCTTTTTCTTGCCTCCCGTTTGTTATTTTTTAGCAAATGTTCTTGCTGCAGCCAAGGGGACTGAAATTAAATTCCAGCACTGCTTGTGGTGACTCTGAAAGGCTGAGGTAATAAAGCAAGGTGTCTGGGGACAGATGTGACTACATCGGTCCAGCTTCGTTCCGTCTCTGTGTCCCGAGGTAACCGGCCAGGGCTGGGAACTTCTTGGGAGATTGGATTTAGTTTTCCTGCTCATCAGGGCGATTTCCAGAAAAGTCTGACGGCTGCACTGGAGCCTCGTCCAGTACATCTAGACCACTGCACTCAATAAGAGGGCAGCAGTCCACAGCCGAGTCTGATGGAGACGTTGCGGTGAAGCTTAGAGAAAGCCCCATGTGTCCCTGCTCCGTTGCCAAGTAGCTAGGGGTCCGTGAGAGCAGAGAGAGTTTAAAAAAGTCACTTCTCTGGGTGGGTGTTTGGTACAGTGGGTGAGATGCCTCCTGGGATGCCTGCATCCCATATCAGAGTGCCTGGGCTGGAGTCACCCCACTCTGCTTCTGATCCAGTTTCCCGCTGTTGTGCACCCTGGCAGGCAGCAGTGATGGCTCAAGTATTTGGGACCCTGTCACCCATCTGGGAGATCTGGATGGAGTTCTGGGCTCAGCCTGGGCCAGCTCAGGCTGTTGTGGCCATTTAGGGAGTGAACCAGCAGATGGAAGATTCTCCCTCTCCCTCTCCCTCTCCCTCTCCCTCTCCCTCTCCCTCTCCCTCTCCCTCTCCCTCTCCCTCTCCCTCTCCCTCGTCAAATAAAATAAAATAAAACAAAACCTATCTTTTCTTCTCTCTGGATGACCCTCATTACGGTGAACTGAAGTGATGTGAAGACACCTAGTTGTCAGGTGAAACAGGTCCTTCCCAAGAGTGTATGTTAGGGGCTTGGAAAGTCCCCAAGGTCATCGTGTGACCTTGCTGGCTCCTCTCCAGCGACCTTGATTTCTCTACGGGGCGGGGGGGGGGGGGAGCTCATGTCCAGCCAAGCACGAGCGAGCTGGCAAGTTTACCAGAGCAGGCTGCTGGCTGCTGGTTGTCCTGGGAGGGGGAACGAGCTCGCTGTAACAGCCTTATCTCACAGCTCCCCAAGGTCCCGGGCCGTGGGGAACTCTGCGTTTTTCTTTCTGGCTCAGATAACTGATTCTGTCAAGAGCAGACCCTGGACTTGCAAGGAAAAGAGAATGAAATGTTTGGTAGGAATTCAGTCATCGCCTCATCCCCAGTAAGCAAGGAGGGGGAAAAGGTGTTAGTGGCACATAACCAAATATAATAGTCTCAGCCATGCAAAACGCGATCTACGTCTCGGAATTTCTGCAGCTGGGGTTCTCCATGCCAAGATCCACTTGGGCAACACAACCTGAGAAAACAAAGTTTTAAATAAAGCCTCCTGACATCTTTTTCTAATGACACACGCAATTTTGTAATAGACCGAGTTGACGTCTTTCCTTCCAGCCCGGGAGAGTGCTACACCATACATGTCTGGCCCCCAACCAGGAAAAAATCCGGGCTTCGCCTAACCCCTCGATTCTTCGGTGGCAGCTGATCCAAGAGGCCTGGACACTGAGAAGTCATCAAGCACCCTTCAAGCCAACGGGTCTGGACCCCCTATGCCCATTTCCTGGATTTTAAAAAGTAAGTTTGTACTGGGGACGGCAGTGCTGTGTGAAGTCATTCTTACCCCAGATGAAGGCGGGTAGCAGAAGTCACCAGGGAAACCCAAAGTCATCTTTCTACATAGGCTGTTTGTTCACAGTAAGATCTCCATATTACCTAGCAGGACCAAGCTCCAAGTTAATATGATTTTCCATAGCTTACACATTATAATTAAATACGTGAATTTATTTCTTTGGAAGAAAGCAAGCAGAACATTTCTTTCCATCATAGAAACAACCATATCTTTGGTTTCTATTAAAGACCGCTGGTCTCCCAGGCTCTGTTCAAAATCTACAACAAGGGAATTCGCAGAATTTTCATAAAAGCAATTGAAATTACAGCGTCTTCGTACACTCCCAGGGTGTACTTGTATTAACAAAAGATGTTTTGCTTTACTCGCACCTGCTCAGTTCTCCATGGGGGCTCAAGCCATACACATTCCAATAGAGCAGCGCCAATAACATCAAATAAAAAATGAAGTTCCAGGAGAGAGAATGGAGATATTCAATATGACCACAGAAAGTGCATTTGAGAAGGAGCTGAGCTAGTGGAACTGGCTTTTTGAGCAGAAAATTGTTACAAGAAATAGATTTTTAACCGTGATTCATACACTTTGTGCTGGCTAGATACACAGATCTTCCCTGTGTTTCTGCTGTGTGTGTGTGTGTGTGTGTGTGTGTTGGGGGGAGGAGGGAGCAAGGCACAGGGACAGGGCCAATTGAAACAAGGCAGAAGAAAAGGACAAAAGAGACAGAAAAACAGAAATTCTTCTGCTTTGCTTGTGGCTGGGAAGAATTAGGGGACTTGCAGAAAGTCCACCTAAATGAATGTGTTTATGCTTTTCAGATGATTGTTGTAAGAAGAGAACACTCGTGTTTGCTTTACCCTAAGTCCATGAAAGCTCACTTCTTTGTGTCCATGGGGAAACGAGGTAAGAACTTAATCCCCTCTAATTGAGCCAACACGCCTGTGGCCACGCGCCTGAGGTTTCTAAGGTTTGGTGGCTCTTCGTCCAGGCGTCACCGCATCTCCAGAGCCGGCCCCTCTAGGAAGCACATGGCAATGGTAACACCGCTCGGCTATGCTTTGAGTGTGGTTGGTCACCTTTAGAAAACTCATGTTGAAACGTAGTCCCCTTGGTAAGAGGGTGGGAAGTGGGGCCAGGTGGCTCCTTGAGGCGGGGAATGGGTCAATGGTCGATAGTTCATCTCAAGAATGGCAAGCCAGGTTGGCTAGGGCTCTTACACACTCCCCAGCTCCCACCAGAGATGCCTCCTAGGGACTCTACCAGCGAGAAAAACATCACCAGACACGGCTCACAGCCTTGGCTCAGAACCATCCGCTCAAATAACTCTCTACAACATACCCAGTGTGTGGCATCACTCTAGTAGCAACAGGAAACAGGTAGGACACCCTCCTTCCACCCTCACAAACCCGCACAGATGGTGTTGAGTTACAAGATTACAAGCAAAAGGCAAGGCCCCTTCTCTTAAAGGGACACCGTTATATTGGGGGCAGGTATATGCCAAGTACACGAGGAACATGACAATCCCACTTGCAAGTGGGAGAGGGTCATTGTTCTTTACAATCCCTTGCGGCTTTCAGAGGAAGGGGGATCTAAACGAGGGTCTTTGCAGAGAGAAGCGACCGGCTGGGGAGATGGCAGGTTGGGGAACTGCTGGGTAACGTCAGTAGCTTTCCACAGGAACAGGGGGCTGGTGAGAGGACCCCCTGGAATCAGGGAGGGGCTGCATTACTGAAGCCATGGACAGGAAAGGAGAGCGCGGTGAGGCCACCTGTGGCTGGAGAGAGGTTCCTGAAGGGAGAACAGAGGTGTGCCACGGGGCCTTGAATTGATTCCTCATTCATTCATCTTTCCTGAGCACCTGCTGTGTCCAGGCCCTGTGCTAGGTGCTGGAGATAAGACAGACCCCATGGCCGGCACCGCGGCTCACTAGGCTAATCCTCCGCCTTGCGGCGCCAGCACACTGGGTTCTAGTTCTGGTCAGGGCGTCGGATTCTGTCCCGGTTGCCCCTCTTCCAGGCCAGCTCTCTGCTGTGGCCAGGGAGTGCAGTGGAGGATGGCCCAAGTGCTTGGGTCCTGCACCCCATGGGAGACCAGGAGAAGTACCTGGCTCCTGCTATCAGATCAGCGCGGTGCGCCGGCTGCGGCGGCCATTGGAGGGTGAACCAACGGCAAAAGGAAGACCTTTCTCTCTGTCTCTCTTTCTCTCACTGTCCACTCTGTCAAAAAAAAGAAAAAAAGAAAAAAAAAAGGCAGACCCCAGCCTGAAGGCTCTTCCCTGAGCATCCCCCTTCTCATCCATGCCCCGTGGAACAGATTGTTTGCTGAAGGCAGGCAAACACTCCAAGACTCGCCAAGGCTGGCAGGGAGTGAGACCCTGGGAGGCGGCCAGTGGGGACGGCCACACCTGTGTTACTCACATTTCGGGAGGGGTGCCTGCAAAGCGAAAACCCAATGCGTTGGCTCCTACCCATCCTCACTGACATCTTGACCAAGAATTGTAAGCACTTGATGCAGGCAGAGCGTGTGCTCCTGCTCGGGAATGCAGAGGAAAACGAATTGTTTGCTTTGGATTCGGTTGGTCCCTTCTTAACGTCTTAAGGTGATGTTTACTTAGCTTGTCCTTTAGCTTAGTCTGGAACACTCTTTGGAGCTGAAGCCCGCAGAGTAGCTGTTCTCAAAGGTGTCCCCCAAAGCTGTTGTGTTGGAATGAGTTATGGGGGATGCGGTCATTCCTTCCTGAGAATAAAGATCCAAAAGTGTGCACATGAATCCGTCACAGTTTTTCAATGCATAGTGTGAAAACATGAATACATAGAAACAGATCTCTCCTCCCAAAATAGTCTTGCTGGTTTTTTTTTCCCATTACTGTGACAGGTGTGACAGTTTATGTTCATGGTTACAGACATGATCCAACGGGTGCTCCCTATTTGGTAACCATAAATCCACTCATTTCTGCCCCGTTTAAGAAGGAAATGCAAACGAGTGAGAGAGAGACTCTATCATGGGCGTTACTATTCCTCAAGGCTAACTCTGGGATGGTGGGAAGTGGCCTGTGATTGATTGATAATGTCTGCCAAGGGATATGGAAAAGGGTGTGGCAGTGCATTGCAGGAATTTGTTTCCGAATTGGATCATTTCTGAGTTCTCTGGAATTGTAGCTTTATACTGTAGACAGCCATGCTGTATCTTATGCAGTTTTTAATTTTTCTTTCTATTTAATTGAAAAGTGGAGAGAGAAAGAGGGAGAGATCTCCCATTCACTGGTTTAGGTCTCAAATGCCCACAACAGCTGAGCCTTGGCCAAGCCTAAAGCAGGAGCCTGAAATTCAATCTGGGTCTCCCCCATGGGCGGCAGGGACCCAAGTACTTGCGCTGTCATCACCTGCTGCCTCCCAGGGTGCTCATTGGTTAGAAGGTGGGAGTCAAATAGAAACACTCTGATGGGGCACACAGGGGTCCCAAGCAGCATCCTATCTGCTGCACCAAACGCCCGCCCATTACATGGTTGGTTTTGTTTATTAAGATTTATTTTATTTCTTTAAGAGGCAGAGTACACACACACACATACACAGAGAAAGAGACAGAGAAATCTTGCACCTGCTGGTTCACTCCCCAGATGGCTACATTTTCCAGGGCTGGGCCAGACTGAAGCCAGGAGCCAGGAGCCAGGAGCCAGGAGCATCTTCTGGGTCTTCCAGAAGGGGCTCAAGCATTGGGCCATCTTTCAATGATCCCCAGGTGCATTAGCAGGGAGCTGGGTCAGAAGTGGAGCTGCCAGGACATGAACTGGCACCCCATGGGATGCCAGCGTCACAGGTGGCAGCTTTACCCACTATGCCACAGCCACAACACTGGCCCATCTTCCATATATTTGGTTCCCTTCTATCACCTTGCCTGGTCAGGATCTGGTCTAGAGGACGCTCTGTAGATAGTAGAATTCAGCGGCCCTTAGACAGCATTCAGCTGGGTACTCCTAATCCATGTGCTCCCTTAGGGATCTACTGACCAGCTCATGAAGGGGACTCGCTGGGTGGCCTGTGTCCACAGAACACTCAGTGTAGAGCAGGTATACAAAAATGTCTCATTAATTGTGTAATGTAATACACATTCCTTTTTTTTTTTTTTTTTTTTTGACAGGCAGAGTGGACAGTGAGAGAGAGAGAGAGAGAGAGAAAGGTCTTCCTTCCGTTGTTTTACCCCCCAAATGGCTGCTACAGCCGGCACACCGCACTGATCCAAAGCCAGGAGCCAGGTGCTTCTCCTGGTCTCCCATGGGGTGCTGGGCCCAAGCACCTGGGCCATCCTCCACTGCACTCCCTGGCCACAGCAGAGAGCTGGCCTGGAAGAGGGGCAACCAGGACAGAATCCGGCGCCCGACCGGGACTAGAACCTGGTGTGCCGGCACCGCTAGGCGGAGGATTAGCCTAGTGAGCCACGGCGCCGGCTCGTAATACACATTCTTATCAGTAGTAAAACTGTATGTGCCCAGAGCTCTCAGAGACTGCAGAGAGTCCTTGATTTTTTCCAGAGCCAATGCTTCTAGTGGCCCATGAAGCATATGTGCCCACTTTCCTGATTTGGGTAACACCGTCCCAAGGACACCTAATAGTCCCCCCTCCCCTTAAAGGTTATTGGATAAGGATCATTGGGTCAAGAGTGCACTAACTCAAGGCGGCCATTAGAAGTTGCTCTGGGATCGGCACTGTGGCATAGTGGGTAAAGCCACTGCCTGCAGTGCTGGCATCCCATAGGGGCACCAGTTCTAGTCCTGGCTGCTGTACTTCCTATCCAGCTCTCTGCTAGAGCCTGGGAAAGCAGTGGAAGATGGCCCAAGTCCTTGGGCCCCTGCACCCATGAGGGAAGACCCAGGGGAAGCTCCTGGCTCCTGGCTTTGGAACAGCCCAGCTCCAGCTGTTGTGGCCATTTTGTGAATGAACTGACAGATGGAAGACCCCCCCGCCCCTCTCTCTCTCTGCCTCTCTATAACTCTTTCAAATAAATAAATAAATCTTTTTTTAAAAAGTTGCTCTACAAAAACCTTAAAAAGGAACTCAGATTTCCAAAGTATTTTGTTGCCAGTGACCTAGTTATGAAAAGTGATCAAAGACAGTAAGATCCAGTGGCTAAGGGTTCTAGCAAGCTGGGGAAAGAATAGTCTAGGTTTTTCTATATCACGTTGCCCAAATATAGATAAGGGATTGGAAGCCTGTAACTGCTGAACACTTGATGGAACCTCAACTCTTTCCTGGTAATCAGGTACCAAGCCTGGGTTAACTGAGTCAAAAAGCTCCCTCCAGTATTCCTGGTTCCTCCACGTTCATTCTTTCAGCATTGAAAGCCATCAGTAACAGCTCCCCTCCCCGGAAACTCATCCTCAGCTCGGAGAACGCTATGGCAAGCAAGTTTGCACTTAAAAAGAACCACAACTACGAGATGCTTGAAGGGACTTCTTCTTTGCCACCAGGCTAGATGACCAGGTGCAGTTTGCAGCAAGTATTTCCTGTCTGCGCTTCATTGTACTCGCCTGTAAAAGAGGACAGAACCTTGCACGTCCTGGCATGTGAACGGCTGCCTGGGAAGTCATTATCAGGAGGGCTGGACCTCCCTGTCCCTAGATGTGACGTCATTCAAGTCACCCCGTGGTGCCCTTCTCTCATCAACCGATTAGGCAGACTTTGCTTCTGAAGACTGGGGCGGCTCTGGGACGTGCGCAGCTCTGCTGTGTGTTACTGCCTTCCGTGAGAGGCCAGTGGGGTCTCGTTTCTCCATGCACGCTCCCAGAGAAGGTCACGTCTCAAGAACATCTGGGATTCTGAGCCGCAGGACCCCTACGTACGCCCTCATCAGTGACCAGACTCTGAAGTTGGAAGGTCAGCCAGGGTGTCGGAGTGGCTGGCAGCTCCTCGCTTGCAAGGTGAAAGCTGCCGTGGGTTGGAGGTGCCTTCCAAGAGCAGGTGGCCCTGGAGATGAGTGTGGCATCAGAGCTGGTGCCAGAGAGAGGCTGGACCTTGGGTGCAGAGGCTCAAGGAGACAGAGGAGCTAAGGAAGGAAGCCGGGGGTCAGGTCGATGGAATCAGTGGCAGTCGGTCCCCAGGTCAGAGAGGCAGGAAACAGGTCTGGGGCTGTGACCTCCGCTGATCAGCCAGCAAGATGGGCCGAGGCCAATATTTCAGGAAGTCATCTGGGAACGCAGAGAGATGTGGGGACTTTCTCAATAGGAGCCTGTGATGTGGCCTGGGAATAGCTACCCTCTAGATGAAAGGGTTGTACAAATAAGCTTTCTCAAGCTCTTGCAAGGCGCAACATTTATTTCACATCTTTAGGGGAGTTAGCAGGGGGTCCCTGTCCCTTTTAGACACTCAGACAGGCCTGAGCTTTGCCTTTGAACTGAGCAGTCCCACGACACTTGCCCTCCCTCCGTTAGGCCGCAGTCAGTGCATCTGGCGGAAAGACCTTTCAAAGGAAGTGACGCCCCTAAGTCGATGGCTGGCCGTGGAGAGCATGCGTTAGCGAAATGACGGAAGTTTGCTGCCAATCTCAAGGGTTCAGCTGTGCAAAGCGGAAGTGGCATGGTTGACCTCATACCGAACCGGGGTTTCCATGTCCTCCTTCCTCTGCTTCCCTTCCTGTGGGCAGCCCCGTTCTTCCTCTCAACCCATTCACCTTGTGAAGGCCAAGAGCAACAGCTGTGCCTAGGCTCTGAGCTTTTGTACGCGCTAACTCCTCTGTCTATAGTAGTTGACCTAATCCTCGAGACAATCCCCAGAGTAGCAGTAGCACCCCCTTGTTTGGATGAAGAAACTGAGGCTCACAAAGATTAAGCCCCTTGCACAAGATCCCTTCCCAAGGTCACAGCCAGCAGAACTGGGAGTTAAGTCCAAAGCCCAGGCGAAGATCTTCATCAGAGTGAGTTCCGGCTCCTGATGAGGTCGTTAGACCCCAGTGAGTGTGAGTTGTGGGCAAGATGGCGTCCCCTCTCAGGGGTTCTCGTTGTTAATCATGGAACGAGAGTTCGGGTCTCCAATGGAAGGACAAGAGGCAGCAGGAAGGAGAGGGCTGGGTGCAGCCGTATGTAAGTCAGGTGTGTTGCAGGTGCGTGGGCCACCTGCCAAGGTCAGTAGACTCTGCTCCACCTCCAGCGACATCTGGGAGGAAGATGAGCCCAGGGCTGCCTGGGACCCTTGCTAGACCTAATTTCAGTGTCTGCACGTGTTTGGTCAACTTCCTTATCGACTTAGCCTGTGCCCTGGGACCCTTTGGGACCTAACCCAGCCCTGTGCTTGGAGCTTTTGCCTCCTGCCTCTGCCTTGTCGGGCACATGTGCGGCTACTTATAGTAGCAACATCCGCTCTCCCAGCCAAATTTCTCCAGCGCCACTGCTCTGCCCCCTCAACCTCCAAGCCAGCTTCCCCCTGGCGCCCTGCTCCTGAGCTCTGAGTCTTGTCTGTGAACCCGCTACTATTTTCTCACACTCCCTTCTCTCCTCCCAGCCACATCTTTGCAGGTTGTGATTGTCCCTCAAAACTGGCTCCAACTGCTTCTCCTTTGCTTCATTTATCTTCTGGGAGTAAAGTCATCAGTCCTTAACCCGAAACTGGCAGCAGACACGCCCCCTCCTCAGCACCGCTGCTGACAAAGTGGTCTATGACCAAAGGATCTCGAAAGGAGGGTAGGCTGCACCTCCCGCCTCATCACTGTCCCCACGCTGCAGAGGGTCTGCGGGCCACGCTCTGTCTTCACTCCCCCACCCCCTCCCACTCTCGTGGAAAGAAAAAGAGAGCATGCAACAGAGGCCCCCAAACATTTCAGGACCAGGGGATCAAGAGAAGATACCTGGACAGCGCATCACAAGCCACCAGGAGCTGCGTGCCCTGGCCTTCGTGGTGGAGACTAGTACAAGGCGTGCTGGAATCGACGCCATGAGTTTGGGAGCCGAGAGGTGACTTGGATTTAATAGAACAAGCTGCTACATGAAATCTGTCTTCTTACAGTTCATTAAAGGAAGTGGAAATAGTCATCTATTAACAGACTCCAGGTCTCGAAGGAATGGTTTGTGACTACAAGTCCGTTTCTGGGTACACACGGATATGTGTGTGCAGATGTCGAATGTGGCTCTCTCTGTAAGTTCATATGTTTTTTTTAATTTTTAAAATATATTTTACTTTTTAATTTTTATTTAAATAAAGAGAACACATTTCATGTATTCATATATACAGTTTTAAGAACTCTTCACTCTACCCTTCCTCCCTCCCTTTGACTCAAATAGTAAGATCCAAAGAGACTTTTTCTCCTGATTTGGGAATTTATTCATTTAAATAACATTATAAGCATGGGATCAAATATTTCATTGTACAGTTAATACATATGAGGAACTTCAAAAAATTCAGAAAAAATGCATATTATGAAAAAAAATTAAGCATGGGTTTCAACATTTTTAGCCCCAAATAAACTTGTCTTTAAATTCCATTTTTCACAGACTTTTTGAAGTACCCTCTTACTATCTGCTGGGAGGAATAAGATCTATAATTTTTTCCTGTGTCAAAACAACTGGTACGTACCAGTGGCTCCACACCCCCATCCCTCATCGTCCCATGGTGTGTATCCCACCCTCTCCCGCTGATAAAGTCCGTGGCACAGGACTTCATTTCAGAGGATCTCTATTCAGAGGCAGATGTTTGGCCCAGCAGTGAAGACACTGGTTGGGTGCTGTGTTCCATATCACGGAACCTGGGTTTGACAGCTGGCTCTGTGGTTCCTGCTAATGCACACCCTGGGAGGCAGTAATAATGGCTCAGGTACTTAAGTTCCCAGCTCCGGGCTTTGTCTCGGCCTATTCCAGCTGTTGAAAGCATTTCGGGGCCGGCGCCGCGGCTCACTAGGGTAATCCTCCGCCTAGTGGCGCCGGCACACCAGGTTCTAGTCCCAGTCGGGGCGCCGGATTCTGTCCCGGTTGCCCCTCTTCCAGGCCAGCTCTCTGCTGTGGCCCGGGAGTGCAGTGGAGGATGGCCCAGGTGCTTGGGCCCTGCACCCCATGGGAGACCAGGAGAAGCACCTGGCTCCTGGCTCCTGCCATCGGATCAGCGCGGTGCGCCGGCCGCAGCGCGCCGGCCGCGGCGGCCATTGGAGGGTGAACCAGCGGCAAGGGAGGACCTTTCTCTCTGTCTCTCTCTCTCGCTGTCCACTCTGCCTGTCAAGAAAAAATTAAAAAAAAAAAAAAAAAAAAAAAAAAAAGAAAGCATTTCGGGAGTGAACCAGTAGTTGGGAGCGTTCTCTGTCTCTTTTTGCCTCTCAAAAAGAAATCCAAAACAATAGTTACCATCCAAAGACGTTAAGGAATCATTTATAGAGTCTGTTCCCAGCATGCTAGTATTTTAAAGAATCAAATATGGCAGTCATATTTTAATATTAAAAATAAAACAAAAGCATGTGAACTCAAAGGCAAAGATGCTGATCCGTTCTGCCCCAAACTGTGTTGGAAAAAGTGGGTCTGCTTCTGAGTGGAGTAGTGGTGTGTTTGTTGAGAACAGAGGTTGCATAAGAAAATGCAGCGTAAAACTGAAGCGATGGGTTGGTTATTAAACTACATACGGTTTGTCGTTTGTCATCTCGGGCCCCACATCGCTCCTGGGGCTGGAGCTGGAAGTTGGCAAATTTCTTTGTCCATTGGCTACCCGTCAGATTCCACCAAGAGGGGGCGCTGGAGGGAGAGCGCAGGCAAGAGTAGGGAGAGGGACTTGCCCCATGCCATCTGCCTTCTGTCTTGTCAGAGTTGCTCCAGGACAACCCTTCACCCTGGCAGGGCAGATGGTTCCAGATCTCCAGCTTGTCAGCCTGTCTGGTCAGCCTCATCACCTCTCCCCACAGAGGCAGCAGCAGGGCTTGGGGAGGTCCTGTCCCCCGCAGAGACCCCCGTTGGGCAGCACCCTCTCCCCTCCCGGCTGCAAGATGACCCCTACCCCGCTGCTCCCCTGCCCCTGTGCCTGTTTCTTGGCAGGGTCTCCTTTATGTGTGTTCTGTTTTCCAATCCCTGTTTAGCCAATCCTTATACTAAATTCTCTCTGCTAATTAGTGTTGTGTCTAAAACAACAACAAAACGCAGGGACTAAAATTATGCGTGTGCTGAATACAGCCACATGGAGTGGTGTAGACAGATGCGTAGGGAAAGCATTGCCAAGAAATCCCAGTAGTGGTTGGGTTGGACATGGCCCCTTCCTCCCTTCTTTCTAGATTTCTTTGGTAATGTGGCTCTATTACTTTCATAGTAAGAATCCAAGTTTCTCTACGAAATCGGTAGAATTTGATCCCAAGTAAAAGGATGCATTGCCTAAAGAGAGTCTGGCCCGTGAAACCAGCTTGGTTACAATCCAGGGATACAAAATGGCCACGAACACAATCCCAATTCCACTGGGGAGCTGCACCAGGAGACTGGAGGGCAGCGAGTGACGTCACAGCTCTCCAAGTGGACAGAATGCTATAGCTCAGAAGTAGCAGGATCAGAAGGCTGATGTGTCTCCCTAGCAAATGCTACAAAAGCCTATCATAGATGACTCGTGGACACTGGGAGAAAGCCTGGGTTCACACAGAACAAATGATGCCAACCTCACTTTCATTTCCTCTTTTGCTGGGCTAGGCCATGAGTTTATCATGCATTCACGTATGTACGGATTCACTCACGCAACAAATGTTTAATACACAGCTACTACGTTCTTGGAACTGTCTTGGCAATGGAGATAGACAATGAGCTTCCAGGAAGAGAGACAGGGACGTGATATTTAGATGCTGCCAGAAAGTGCCCTGAAGAACAGATCATTCTCATTTGAGTGTTTGATTTTGCAAAACAGACACCTGCCCCTCATAGCTCAGCCTCTCATGTCACTGCCCCAAATCCCCGGCTTCCGTGCGCAGTGTTACAGGGTCTGCGGAGGGCTTGGGATAAGGCAGGGGCTGGCATGGGTGGGAGTGAGGGGCGGTTCAGGGCTGCAGGGAGGCGGGGGTAGACACCATCTGGTAGCCAAAGCACATAAGGCAGGCGGCATGTGTTGCCCATCCTTGCCACCTCAGCAGAGCCCATCCATCATTCTCAATAAGACGTCTGCTCATTCTTTGAATCTCGTGTGACTCCCCGCCACTCGTCCCCGTATCAGATGCTCTGAATTCTCCCTTCGTGTTCCAGTGGTCAAACGCATTCACTTTCTAGTAACCGACAGATTGAGCTGTTTAGTAAGGGAGCTCACTCTATTTCAGATGGATATTCTCCTTTTTCGGGAGGGGCACTCCTTCTGAGTTGGTTGTCCTAACTGATTAAATATATATAAAACATATAATGTGCATTATAAATATATATATCTGACATCAGAGAAGGAGAAGATTCTGTCTAGAGGAAATCCACGTCTGTTGTATGCATATAGTTAGGTAACATTCTGAACCTCTATTTAATGATGGTTGGAGATTTAAGACTGAAACCTTCTAGGGATTAACCTGAGAATAGACTTTAATAACTTGTTATCTTTTCTTCCTTTCTATACCCATAAAAATTACAAGCAATTTAGAAAAGACTAAAATGGAAAATAAATGCTTCTCACAGGTTGCAGTAGACGTGAAATAAGGGGGAGGGTCCCAAGCTTGCTACGTGGTCACTAAGGGATATTTCCTTTTCAGCATGGCTCAGCTAGTAGGGCTCTGCTTCTGGGCAGGCCAGTCGCCCGCAAGCAAATCTTGTACTAAAACGTGCTCAGGACTGGGGCAGAGCATCAGGAAGAAAACAGCGGGCAGCAGAGCGGGACTGGAGAGGGAGGTAGGGTGTGAGGCTAAAGCTTGACACTAAATCACAGCTCCCTATCAGGGCACTTCCGTCAGTTCATGGAAAACGGACTTCAAGGTAAATATCTCAATGCAAAAAATTTTGGAAAACTATGCATTTTTTCATCATATACATTTCCCATGAACTTTTCAGAACCCCTTGTATGAGTATATTTTTTTTAAATTTGCACCAAAATAAGCTTATCTTATGTTTCTCTATTTCATGAGCTTTTTGAAGTAGCCTCACTTTGCCATGCTTAAACAACCACCCATTTACTTCTACCCTGCCATATTCCAAAGACTATAAGGGGATGTACTAAAATATGAGAATATGGAATACAAGAAAGGAAGGTAAATATCTGCATTCTTTGGAACTGTGGCAAGAGAGCTAAATCTAGGAAAAAGAAGATGAACTGAGCTGGTACAAAGCGAACACTTGTGGAGATTCCTGTGCGTTTGCTGAGAATGAACAAGTTGGTTCCAAGCTGTCTGGCCCCCAGAAGTGACAAAGAAAACCCTGATCAGATTGCCAGTGAAGTAATTAGACAACTAGATCACCCAAGTCATGCACAACCCTTCCAGATGCTGCATCTACAGGGGGCCAGGATGCAGCAGGATCCCCACTGCCCACCCACCCCGGTCTTCGTCCAGAATGGAGTGGAGGGACAAGTGTATTATTTTTGGAGAAAAGAAGACAGTGGATTTTATTGCTGTTTCTTGTGTCTGTAGTCAAAGACCACAGAAGCCGAAGTCATAAGGCTGTTTAGTAAAAGACACTCTAAAGGAGTAAGAATTGCTGAACACGGAAGCGGTGGCTCCCACCCCACTCCTGCAGGAGGCAAGAATCCTTGAGTAGGTCTCTTTGGCTCAGCCCTGCTCAGGGGCTGCCCAGAACTTCCTGGGAATTTTACTGCCCTGCAAGCTCCTCCCAGCCTGCCCTGCCCTGCCCTGCCCTGCTCCCTGTCCTCTCACCCTTTGTAGGGCTCAAGCCGGCAAGTTCTCCCCACCCCTCCTGCTCCCTCTGCTGCGTTCTTTTGCATCTCAGAACCATGTTGGCGTCTGCTTTTCCAAGGACTCCAGCTGACCTCCACACTCGCAGGGTGTGCATTAGCAGGAAGCTGGAGTCAGGAGTAGGAGCCGGGAATCAAACCCAGCCACTCTCATATAGAAGACGGGATCTTAGCTGCTAAACCAAACCTCTGTCCTCATCCTCTGCTTTTAAAAAAATAAGTGTAAGGGGAGCAAAAGTTGCGGAACGGTGGGTTAAGCTGCTGCTTGGGCGCCCACATCCCCTACTGGACTGACAGGTCCAGTCCTGCCTCCAGTGCACTTTCCTGTGAATGCACACGCTGTGGGGCAACAGGTGAGGGCTCAAGTACTTGGGTCCCTGCCACTCCTACAAGAGATCCAGATGGAGTTCCTGGCTCCTGGCTTTGGCCTGACCCAGGCTTGGCTGTTGTGGACATTTGATGAGTGAATAAGCGACAGAAGATTTCTCTCTTTGTCAATCTTTCAAAAACACAAATAAACATTTAAAAAATTTTTATTACTTTTAAAACATGCTGCATCTTTACTATTTTTTTAAAGTGCTAAGTATAAAGAAAAAAATACAAGGAAGAAAGTAGAATCAACCCCAATCTCATTACTTAGAGATGACCATTGAAAATATCAGGGCCGGCGCCGCAGTTCACTAGGCTAATCCTTTGCCTGTGGCGCCGGCACCCGGGGTTCTAGTCCTGGTTGCTCCTCTTCCAGTCCAGCTCTCTGCTGTGGCCCGGGAAGGCAGTGGAGGATGGCCCAAGTGCTTGGGCCCTGCACCCGCATGGGAGACCAGGAGGAAGCACCTGGCTCCTGGCTTCGGATTGGCACAGCTCGCTGGCCGTGGTGGCCATTTGTGGGGTGAACCAATGGAAGGAAGACCTTTCTCTCTGTCTACTCACCATCCATCCACCACCTACCATCCATCCATTTGTCCACCCATACACCTGTCTACCCACCATCCGTCCCCCACCTACCATCCATCCATCTGTCCACCCATACATCCATACACCTGTCTACCCACCATCCATCCCCCACCTACCATCCATCCATCTATCCACCCGTACACCCATACGCCTGTCTACCCACCATCCATCCCCCACCTACCATCCATCCATCTGTCCACCCGTACACCCATACACCTGTCTACCCACCATCCATCCCCCACCTACCATCCATCCATCTGTCCACCCATATACCCATACACCTGTCTACCCACCATCCATCCCCCACCTACCATCCATCCATCTGTCCACCCATATACCCATACACCTGTCTACCCACCATCCATCCCCCACCTACCATCCATCCATCTGTCCACCCACCTGTCTACCCACCATCCATCCACCACCTACCATCCATCCATCCATCTGCCCACTCATACACCTGTCTACCCACCCTCCATCCACCACCCAACTGTCCATCCTTCCTCCGTCCATCTATTCCACAGCAGTACTCTGTGAGAGCCATTGTTCTAAGTTCTACGGAACAACCTACACATAGCCCCTGCCCTGTGCAAGGTGACTGTACCTGAAGGCCACACTGAGGAATCTGAACTTTGTCTCAAAAAGTGTCTTTTGTTTCCCCTCACTTTCTAATCAGGCACTACAGTGAAAAGCCTTGAGCTGAGGAATGTCACAATCAAATTGATTGAGTTTGTCTGAGTCCAAGTGTTCGACATTTGGTCAAGAACAGGTGGCAGGAGCAGGACCACACTGTTCAGAACCTTCTGCTTCAAGACAGGGGATTTTTCCTGAGTCACATGTAGCCAAAGCTTTTGAATCAATGAGAGTTACATGTAGCCAAACCTTTTGAATCAATGAGAGTTACATGTAGCAAAGCTTTTGAATCAATGAGAGTTACATGTAGCCAAAGCTTTTGAATCAACTGAGCTACATGGGTGAGATGTTGCTCAGACCTGGTCAGAAAATTCAAGGTTGGGTGTAGCTGACTTGTGTTTGTAAAGCTCGCAATACAAGCCTCCCTTTATACTTATCCCCGGGGTAACTTGGCCTCAGAACCCCTTGACCTGGGTCTCCACACATGTGAATGGACATGTATGATGACTCTTCCTTTAGCCCAGCTAACACAGGCCAGTCCCTCAGCCTTAGCTATGACGTCATTGGTCCCAAGAAAACACTTGATTGGGTAGGTCAAGTGGTATTGACACAGAGCATCTGTTATTCTTTACTTGAATTACTTCCCCAAAATTAAAAGGCCACCATCATATGGTTGGACAGGTCATGCCTTCGGGAGGGGCACCATAGTCTATGTAAATAATGTCCCCTGAAGTTGAGCAGTGCACAGCCTGTGCAGCTGTACATTTCCACCATAATTGCTTATTTTATTGTATGTCTTCCACATTAGATTGTCAACTCCACAAGTGCTAGGACCATGTCTCTCCTGCTCCAATTTTATTCTCAATACAATTAGATGCTTAATTCATGCCTTTTTATTAAAATAAAAAATATATCCTTTCTAATGCACACATTGGTCTTCTCACTTGGAATTATAATACCTAAACCCTTGCAAGTTAATGGGTTTATAATTAGATAAAAATCGGTATGATTCCAGGGGCATCTTTTTATTCTTTTTATTTTTTAAAGATGTATTTATTTATTTGAAAGTTAGAGTTACAGAGAGAGAAAAGACTGAAAGAGAGGTCTTCCATCTGCTGGTTTGCGCCCCAAATGGCTACAGTAGCAGGGTTGGGCCAAGCCAAAGCCAGGAGTCAGGAGTTTCCACCAGGTCTCCCCTGTGGGTACAGGGGCCCAAGCACTTGTGCCATCCTCCGCTGCTTTCCCAGGCCATTAGCAGGGAGCTGGATCAGAAGTGGAGCAGCCAGGACTCCAACTGGTGCCCATATGGGATGCTGGCACTGCAGGCGGCATCTTTTAACCCCTAAGCCACAGCGCCAGTCTCATCTTTTTAAAAATTTTATTTTATTTATTTGAAATGCAGAGAGAGAGAGAGAGGGAGGGAGGGAGAGAGGGAGGGAGGGAGAGAGAATCTCCCATACACTGGTTCACTCTCCAAATTGCCACAATGGCTGGGGGCTTGGCCAGGCCAAAGCCAGGAACCTCCATCTGGGTCTCCCACATGGGAGCAGGGCCCCAAGCACTGGGGCCCTCTTCATTGTTTTCCCAAGCCCCCTTAGCAGGGAGCTGGGTTGGGAGTGGAACAGCCGGGACTTGAACTGGTGGACTGATACGGGATACTGGCATCACAGCAGCACCTTAACCCGTTGTGCCACAGTGCCGGCCCCTTCATCTTGTTCTGTGTGCTGCTGCGTGAACTTGAGCTATCCTCCACTTTCCTAACAGCCGTTAGCTAACCACTCCCCAGGAGGCAAGCCTCCCAGTTTCAGAGATAAAGAGCTGGGATGTCTCTAAAATGATGAGCTCACAGCAAGAACGCAGCTCTAGGCAGGGCGCCCCGCTTCTGTCCACAGAGACCACAGAAGACTCAGGTGCTTCGGAAGCAGAGATCATGCGTCCCTTTGCAAAGAAAGCCAGGAATTTAGACACAGTCACGCCCACTTCCTTCTCTAACCCAAGCAGGCCACGGTCATAATTTCAAGCAAAAACTAAAAACCCCAAATCACAGCGACCTCTCCCCACTGCCCCCAACGCATGCTGAACACCCCCGGAGAAAAAGAAGAACATGAGTTGGGAGAAGCTTCTAGATGTGCTCACACGGGTTTCCAAGAGGTGATGAGCTAACGGCGCCATGTTTACCACGCTCCAGGGAGCAGCCTGGTACCATGCGTCTGTGAGGATTCCGGGAGAATGGGCTAGACCACGGATTGAAAGGAGAAGAGGGCTGGAGGAATGGGTGAGAAACGCTTGCCAGATGCTGTCTGTCACTGCTCATTTGCCCTGCAGTGACCGAATGAAATACATCCAACACCAAGCCCCTTCCCGGTCACCCATATCTTCAAGGACCCAACCAACAGGCAGCCAATGAGTCTGTGCCATTTGGAAAGTAAGAAGAGTGGACCGTGACAAATCCTCGGTAGCAAACATGCTCAACACGTGGGTTGGCCTATGTCAGAATAGAGGGATGGGTGCTTCCCTTTGAAATTTTTTTTAAAGATTTATTTATTTATTTGAAAGTCAGAGTTACACACACAGAGAGAGAGAAAGAGAGAGAGAGAGAGAGAGAGAGAGAGAGATCTTCCATCCAATGGTTGACTCTCCAATTGGCTGTAACGGCCAGAGCTGCGCTGATCCGAAGCCAGGAGCCAGGTGCTTCTTCCGGGTCTCCCACGTGGGTGCAGAGGCCCAAGGACTTGGGCCATCTTCTACTGCTTTCCCAGGCCACAGCAGAGAGCTGGCTTGGAAGTGGAGCAGCCAGGTCTCGAACAGGTGCCCATATGGGATGCCAGCGCTTCAGGCCAGGGCGTTAACCCGCTGTGCCATGGCACCGGCCCCATCCCTTTGAAATTAAATGTTGCAATTTAGTAGAACTTACTCTGATGCAGCGGCCGTTTGTTCAATGAGAAAGTCATTTCTTGCAATACAACCTGTCTTCAACTCCTGGTTTCTCCAGAGGCACAGACCCACTCTGCTTCCCTTTCACAGTATCTTGTGTTGGAATCAGGTGACTTTGCCACAGCCGTGTGGCCCCCAGATCATCCAAGGAGGAACTGAGCTATACATCAGCCCCAGGCACCATGGCCAGGAGCGTAAATGATGACATTCTCTTTGCAGGCAGTGAAAGCCCCATTAGTGAAAATGGCCAGGCTGAAGTGTACCTGAGTCCTGAGGGAATTCAAGGAAAAAGCCTTATCCGGGAGCGGCTTCTATCATGGGGAGACACGACTGGCATTCTCCCCAGCACGGTGGCAGGCTGACTACGTGAGCGTGCTGGGACAGACGAGGAATCCTTATTCTTTTAGACACCCAGATATGCGCTACACCTGTTACATAACGCTCTGAAATCTACAGCCATTGCGGGGATCCACCAAGGGTCTGCTCTGGTGACAACTATGCCATCCGGCGAATTCCTCCCTGCTATCCACAACCTTTGTTCCCAGGGTGGTACGCGTCTTCCTGCAGGTGCGTGTGCCTTCTCCCCCCAAGGCTGTGATGGCCAACAACAGAGGGCGTCTCACCAGCCCTGCACCAGCGGGCGTCACCAGTCAGTCTCGGCACACTTCCTTCCGAAGCCCAAGGCTGCCTTCTTGTGCGATACCACTTCAGTGGGCTGCTGGGGGTCCAACCTATTTGTCGTCCCTGTGCCAGAAAGAAGCCTGGCACACCTGGCTTAAGAGTGGGGATGTTGGTGCCAGCACCGTGGCTCACTTGGTTAATCCCCCACCTGTGGCGCTGGCATCCTATATGGGTGCCGGGTTCTAGTCCCGTTTGCTCCTCTTCCAGTCCAGCTCTCTGCTGTGGCCCGGGAAGACAGTGGAGAATGGTCCAAGTGCTTGGGTGCCTACACCCACGTGTGGGAGTGCAGTGGAGGATGGCCCAAGTGCTTGGGCCCTACACCTGCCTGGGAGACCAGGAGGAAGCACCTGGCTCCTGGCTTCGGATCAGTATAGCTCCGGCCGTAGTGGCCATTTGGGGGTGAACCAACGGAAGGAAGACCTTTCTCTCTGTCTCTCTCTCACTGTCTAACTCTGCCTGTCAAAAAAAAAAAAAAAAAAAAAAGTGGAGATGTTGCCAACAGTTAACTCTATATAAAACACCTTTTTATTGCTGTCAGAAATAGGTCTCCCCAAGGTGATTAGAGATCCCGATGTGACTTAAGCATAGCTTAAATTCCTTCAGTGTTTTCAGCTCATAGATGTAGAGGACACAGTGCTATCAATAAAATGACCAGCTTACTAAATGATAAAAACCCTTAGTTTTTTGGTAAACATATTTGTGTGAGATGCATAAGCCGAAACACACTTTTATTGATCTGTGAAATATTAGTCTTTGAGAGATCAATTCATCATACTTTAATGCTGCACTTTGGGCCACTTGCATAACTTCACATGTTTCCAAAAAATAGTCTGGCTCCTGGCTTTGGCCGTTGTGAACATTTGGGGAGTGAACCAGCAAACGGAATCAATTTCTCATGCGTGCTCTCTCTAACTCTCTCGCTCTCCCTTTCAAGTAGATGAAAATAAATAAAAATAAGCATTCCAGAAAAGATCGGGTCGGGGCAGAATGCCTGGCTCCTGGCGAGGGTTTGTTGCAAACACAGCTGTCGCGTCCACCCACTCAGGCAGCTAGAGGATTTACAGGCGGCTCCTGCTTCCCTCTGCACTGCCTGCCTCACAGCGTGCTGGCAGCGTGGGGGTGTGCCTTGTTGATGGGGGGAAGAGGCCCCGAAGGGCTACGCAGTGTTTGTTAGGACACTTGCATGACTGGCACCGGTGTCATCACCTGTCTGTCTGTCTGTCTGATCTACTTCGGGACATGCAGTTCTTTTCTGCTGTCGAGCCAGATAAGAGACTGAGGCCCAGGGCAGTCTTACCTGGGCTGTGAGGCCCCCTACGGCTCATTTGCCCCACTGCTGCCTGCCCTTGGGGTTCTATCAAGCTCAGCACTCAGAACCAACTCTACTTTTGAATTTTTTAAAAAAATCTGTCTTCTCTTCTTCTTCTTCTTATTTATTTAGATTTATTTATTTGAAAGTCAGAGTTACAGAGAGACAAAGAGAGAGAGAGAATTCCCATCCTCTGGTTCACTTCCCAGATAGCTACAACGACTGGAGCTGGGCCAAGCCGAAGCCAGGCGCTCTCTCCACTCACATCTCCCACATGGGTGGCAGGGACCCAAGCACTTGGGCCATCACCAGCTGCTCTCCCAGGCCATCAGCAGGGAGATGGATAAGAAGTGGAGCAGCTGGGACTTGAACTGGTGCCCATATGGGATGCCAGCTTTACCGGCCGCACCACAACGCCGGCCCCTAAATCCATTTTCTAAGACAGGCAGCTGTCACACTCAGGATTTACTCCAGTCCTGGAGTATTGTATTTTGTAATTGTACCAGTGATTCTAATGCCACCCATAGGCCTAGGGGGGTCCAGGGCAGCCACATGCCTCTCCGTTCCCTTCCAACCCTATACCTCTCATCTTCCACGCCCAGGCCTGGCTCCAGTGGGTGGTGGTGCCTGCACTGACAGCCTGCCCACTGCCCTGGCCTCTCCCTGCCTCCCCAGCATGAGCTGGGGTCCTGGGCAACCCTAACGCCTCCTCGGCCTCCAACTCACCTCCTCTTTCTCTTGCTAATGGTGTTTCGGAGTAGGACAGGGAGCCTGCTGGACTGAGGTGCCGGCTCCACCACTCATTAGAATCACGATGTATGGTTGAACTGGCAAGCAGAACACTGCCCCAAGCACATTACACTAAGAGAGAAGCATGCATTCAGAGTGAGGGCCTAGGATCACATTTTGCTAAATTCTAGTTTTAAACTCTGCATTGACTTGATGTTTATTTTTACTGTTATTGTTCCAGATAATGACTATGCTAGCAAGATGTGGGTATGTTGCTTGGTACTAAGCCATTTCTCTTGGGTGAAAATACTTTACTATTTTAAATCACTTCTCTCAAACTCAGTCATTGGCTTGCACAATTTGAGCTGTTAATTTTAATCAATCCAGTAGATTTTTTAAAGGGTTATTTATTTATTTGAAAGGCAGAATGATAAGAGACACACACATGCACACACACCTCGATCTTCCACCTGCTGGTTCACTCCCCAAAATGCTCACAACAGCTGGGGCTGTGCCAGGCTGAAGCCAGGAGCCAGGAACTCCATCCAGGTCTCCTGTAGGGGTGTCAGGAACCCCAGTTCTTCAGCCATCACCTGCTGCCTCCCAGGAACATTGGCAGGGAGCTGGATCAGAAGTGGAGGAGGGGCAGGCATTGTGGTATTGTGGGTTAAGCCACCACGTGCAGTGTGGGTAGCCCATATGGGCACCAGTTCAAGTCCTGGCTGCTCCACCTCTGATCCAACTCCCTGTTAATGGCCTGGGAAAAGCAGTAGCAGTGGAAGATGGCTCAAGTGCTTGGGCCCCTGAACCCACGTGGGAGACCCAGATGAAGCTTCTTGTTCCTGACTTCCATGTGGCTCAACCCCAACAGATGGGGCCATCTGGGGAGTGAACCAACAGATGGAAGGTTCTCTCTCTCTCTCTCTCTCTCTGTAACTCTTTCAAATAAATAAATTAATTTAAAAAAAAGTGGAGGAGCCCAGACTCGAACCAGCACTCTGATATAGGGATGTGGCATCTCAAGCCACAATGCCCACCCTCCAACAAACAGCTTCTCAGGGTTTTGCACACCTTTCTCCCTCATCACCCTCAGCAGCTCATTTTAAGTGAGTGCACGTACACGTTTGCTGTTCTGAGCTCCTCAGGTGGGCGCAGGTCAGGGCATCCGGGCAACCGCTGACACGCCGAGTGCTGCGGCTCCCTTCCTCTCCCGGTCGCTGTCAGCAAGATCCTGCAGTAACGTTTCCCAGCTGGTAAGGGACCTGGCTGTGGGAGAGGAAGAAGCCAGGAACACAGCCTGGCTTCCCAGCTGCATGCTATTACGTTATTCCCAACGCACAGGAAATGAGCAATCATTTAGTCTTGACAGGTACATCCAGAAACTCACTGTCTTCCTTTTCAACCTCAAAAACCCGGGGCCTGCCGAAGTGAAGCATTTTTGTCTTAAAGCAGGCTTCTTTTTTTTTTTTTTTTTTTTGCCAACATTGTGAGGACGTCTCGAGATAGCTTTTGAAAACACACTGGGAAAACACTGCCAGCAGACTTAGAAGCTATGGAGCAAAGAGCTATTAAAAAAAAAAAAACGGTCATCTGAAATTCTGTGTGCTCCCGAGGAGACACCTTGCAGTGGCCCCTGTGAGCTGGCGAGGACGGACCTAGGTGCCGGCCTCTGGGGCGCGACCCCCCTGGCCTTTCTCCTGAATGCATGTTTCTTACACACAAGTGGGGTGCACTCCCTTCCGAGCCCATCCCAGGATGAGCTAAGAGCAATGTCAAATCTGCAAGCGAGGGTGGTTTTTTTTTTTTTTAATTCCCTTCATCCTGATGGATGAGTCTCTCAACTGAAAATATTTCCATTTTCTGAACGCCCTTTTCCAAAGCAGAAATACAATCAATACGAAAATCATACTCCCATTTGTCTTGTGGGAGGCACTCCCAGAGACCTCATTCCGCCGGCGTGTCGCCACCGCCCAGTAACGGAGGTGACAAGATAGAGACAGGACGCGGGGAGGCTGCCCGGGCCGCCTGAGTCATGGCTCCTTAGTGGGAAGCCCTGAACAGACAGCTGGGCCCCCGGTTCCCGGGCTAGGGCTGTTTAGTCTGCGGAGCTGAGAATCCAGCAGCACTGACTTCGCCCCTGGAATGCTCCATTTGTGGGTGTCAGTCTTTATCTCTGGATCTCAGTCAAACTTTCCCCCTTTCCCCATCTCCTCCTGTTTCAGAAGGGAAAAAAAAATGAAGCCTAAATGCGGAACACATGTGCTTCTCATCGGGGCCATTTGAAGCGATGGCAGGGCCGGGGTGGGGGTGGGTGGGGACGAGAATTGTCCTTGGCTCGCTTGCTCTCTCCTTGACCCTGGGTCCTGCGGGCACCGCCCCGGGGGCACAGGGTCAGCCCACCACATTCAGAGTGTGTGTTTCAGTTTTCCACTTTGTGGCTTCTTTCCGTCTTCCTGAAACGTCTACTTTTGTTTCTGTCTCGGGCATCCGAGGAGCTGAGCAGGCATTGAGGCCTTTGCATGGAGCCCTGGCATCGTCCACTGTCACTCCACGGCTGCACGGCCGTACGCGGCCATGACTCATGGTGAGGTCACGCGCTCCCGGGGCACGGTTTATAAGGAATCAGCAGGACGAGCTGGTCACAGGTTTGCCCTACATACTGAACACGCTCATCAAACTCACCTCCACGGTGCGCTGGCGTCTTGTGAAGTTGGGACTTCATGGGGTGAACAAGAAGACGACAACATTTTTATTATAGTTGGCTTCCTTCGCTGAATTAGCGTTTATATTTTCCCAGTAGAAATCCCCACATTGAAAATATAGAGGTGTCAGCTAGCACCACTTTAGTTAAGGTTGTGTCAACATTTCCTATAAACCGTGTTTTTCTAGGGTTTATAACTAGACCATAAAAATTTGCTCAGTTCTGAAACTTGGCACAGAAGGGAACCCTGGGAGTGAATTTTTGCAGGGTTTGAAGAGGGGAAAAGTAAGTTCAGCTGTTTGGGACGTGAGCTGGTGTGAAGAGGGACACGAGTCCAAGGTTGCCTTCTCTTTCTGGGTAACTCAAGCGGAGTTTCCATTTTTTAACAAATGCAGCTCCTCGAGAGAGTACATGGTGCCTACCGGCTAATGGCTTTTGCTAATTTGGGGGGGAAAACGTTAACGATGAGAGCTTCTAGCTGGAACCCGCCGACTGTGCGTCTGCAGCTACCAGTTCCCCGCAAAGCAAAGCAGTGAGCCGTGCCTAAGGACGCGATTTGGAAAACCGCACACATTTTCACACACCCAACCAGGCGCGCCTCAAAGCAGGGCTTCTGATGCAAGGACACACGGGCTGTTTCAGAATGCAGCTTCCCTCGGGAGAGCAGTCCCGATTGCTCTTAATCCCGAGCTCACAGATCGGCTCGCCCCAGTGCCCCCTGCAAGCGTGGCTTTCCCCTCTCTGGCTGTGTTGGCAGGGCTCAGGGACGCTGCAGGCCACGCAGCAATGCACCACCCGGCATGCACAGCGCCCTGGCCTGCCTCGAGCACTGAGGTGGTGGCAGCCTCCGGCGACAGGAGCATCGTGGAGGAAAAGGAACAAGCAGCAGGCTTGAAGCCAGAAGAATCTAGCCGCCAGCACCCTCTCCGGCTCTCAGTGACTCTGTCACCCATGGGCGAGGCAGGCCACCTGTCTGGAGATGACAACAAGACTGCTCATCTAAGAGGCCTGTCGGGAGCACCCAATGAAATCAGTACGCAGATCAAGCACTTTGCAAGCCCAGGCGACAGGGGCCATGCCCGCACCTGGTATCCATGGCCACAGCTCTGTGTTGCTGATGGTGTCACCGTGTGCCACCCCCACCCCACTTCAGCTGGCTCACGAGAAGGGCCCTGGGCCACAACCAGGCGACTCACTGCCCACCCCCCCCGCTGTTTCCTGTCGCATCTCTGTGGCAGCTCCCCAGCCACCTATCTGAATGGAGAATGTTCCAGAGTCTGGGCTGAGGGATGGTTTCCTGTGGATGCCAACCTCGACCACCCCCAGCTGCTGCCTGTGCTGCCCCCTCCCCCAGTCCTGGAAGGAAGCAGCCTGGGCCTGCCTTCTTTGCTTCCTTGGGCTGTCCATCTGGGCATGAGGGACTTGTACTCCCCGTTTAGAATTCTCTGGCGGGAACAGCCGTGGAACACCATGCAGGATGTGAGCCACCGTCACAGGCCTGGACCCTGTGACACACAGGGCCCTGGGCTCAGAAGGGCCCAGGCTCTACGGGCGCCATCCTGAAATCCTCAATAACATACAACTCAAGGGCCCCGTGTTTTCATTTTGTGATACAGGCAGTTCTGGCCCCGAGGACCTTAACCGGGCTCAGTGCTGGAGCCAGTCCCGGGCAGGGCAGGCAAGGTATGAGATCACCTGTCCTGGGTTTGCAGGGAGGCAGCGTCTCGCTGGCCCCATCCTGGGCTTGGGCTTGCCTTCTGCCTAGAGCCCTCCACGCCAGCAGCCTGTGACCCTGGTGGCTGAGACCAGAGCCCTTTCACCAGGGCTGGCTGGAGCCAAACTTGCTGCCGGCCAGTTCCAGCCACTCTTGCAGCAGCCTGGATGCTGACGTGGGCAGTGGTGGTTTGCATGGGGTTGGCTTACGACGTCAGAGGGCAAGACCAAGACCCTGCCTCAAGGAGGGTGATGGGTGACAGCATCACCAGTGGTGTGCTGGACAGAGAACAGTGGGGAGAAGAGGCCCAGGGTAAGGGGACCGGGAGGCCTGGGGCACAGCTTGTCCTAAGAGTCAGGGACGTGACCCACAGCCTGTGGGGTGCCTGGGGGAGGAACACTCTCGACCGGGGCACAGCTCTGTCAGTGCTGGCTCGTGAGGTGCAGGCTGGGGCCATGCATGCGGCTGCCGCAGGTGAGAGGAGGGGGGGAGTGGAAGGGGCTGAGCCCGGGCAGGCAAATTCTGTAGGCACCAAGGGACATGGCTGAGGGACGTGGCTGCCCCGAGTGAGCTGGAGCCACAGTCAGACCAGTTTGCCACAGAGAGTGGCAGGATCTCCTGCAGAAGGCTCGCTGTGGCTGCTGTGTGAGGAGAGAGCCCAGGGGACCATGGCTATCACAGTTTCAGCGTGGTCAGTCAGGCTACGGCCCCTGCAGCTCCCAGCCCTAGAATGTGGCTTCCCAGTGCTTTCTGACGGCCTCCTGGTGTGGCGGCCTTGGCAGCACTGGCAGCCACGCCCACCCCAGACAGAGCTGGCTACCCAGCATGGCAGGCATCTCCTGGGCTAAACAAGGGGCCTCTTGTTTGAGAGGCGGACACAGAGAGCTTCCATCCCCTGGCCTACTCCCCAAATGCCCTCAAGAGCCAAGGCTCGGCCAGGCCGAAGCCAGGAGCCAAGGACTCCATCCGGGTCTCCCACATGGGTGACAGGGACCCAGGTACTCTACTACAGTGTGGCGTAGTAGGCTAAGCCACCTCCTGTATAACCAACATCCCATATGAGTCCCGGCTGCTCCACTTCCAATCCAGCTCTCTGCTGTGGTCTGGGAAAGCAGTGGAAGATGGCCCACGTGCTTGGGCCCCTGCACCCGTGTAGGAGACCTGGAAGAACCTCCTGGCTCCTGGCTTCAGATTGGCCCAACTCTGTCCACTTCGGCCATTTGGGGAATGAACCAGTAGATAGAAGACCATTCTCTCTCTGTCTTGCCCTCTCTCTGTAACTCTGCCTCTCAAATAATAAATACCTTTTAAAAAAAAATCTTAGGGGCCGGCACCGGGGCTCGCTTGGTTAATCCTCCGTCTGCGGCGCCAGCATCCCATATGGGTGCCGGGTTCTAGTCCCGGTTGCTCCTCTTCCAGGCCAGCTCTCTGCTGTGGCCCGGGAGTGCAGTGGAGGATGGCCCAAGTGCTTGGGCCCCTGTACCCCATGGGAGACCAGGAGGAAGCACCTAGCTCCTGGCTTAGGATTGGCGCAGCGCCGGCCGTAGCGGCCATTTGGGGGTGAACCAATGGACGGAAGACCTTTCTCTCTGTCTCTCTCACTGTCTAACTCTGCCTGTCTAATAAAAAAATCTTAAAAAAAAAAAAAAAGACAATAGCAGGCTGGGTCCCCCCACCCCGCCCCGTGGATTGCTTAAAGCCAGCACTGGGGGAGGGGCCAGGCTCATGCCTCCTGGGACCCTCCTGGCCAGCCATGAGGCTCTCTCCGGTTCCACAGTTGGAGCAGCTGCATTCATGCTCCTTGGCTGACCCGTGAGCTTGCGCTCCAATGAGCCCCTGTGGATGTTAGCTGAGTCAGTAAAACACCTTTGCAGGCAGTAAAAGGCGCCTCCCTCTGAGGTCAGAGCGCTCACTTGGCAGCAAAGCCCAGTGCGTGATGCCTACAGGAACAGGCAGGCCCAGGCTCACTGCTGCGGCCACGGCCCACCAGTGGGGGGGTTGCAGGTGAACAGGGAGGAGGCGGGGCTTTTCCTCATTCCTTATTAGGAGATCTTTCCCGCCAGTCTCAGATGGGATCTGGGACCGAATCAGAAGATTGGCAACACATGAAGGCACTGTGCAAAGTTCAGGCAGCGTCCTCAGCTGGGCAAACGGGCTGCAGCTCTCTCCTGCATGTTCGCAGGTGCTGCATGTGGGGCACCTGCGGAACCATTCCCAGTGACTGCGCCTGTCCAGACATGCAGTCACTAGAGGGGGGTGGGTGTTGGGACAGGGGCTGGTGATGTTTTTCCTGCTCTCTGCAGGGGGCCTGGGAGGTGGAGCCTGCCAGACATTGAACCCAAAGTCAGACAAGAGACCCTGCAGAGCCCAGTGACCTCGGGCAGGTCGCTGCGCCTCTCAGAGGCTCAGATGTCTTATTTGGAAGATGTCCTGCCTTCCTTACAGGCGTTGGTTGACTCAGAAAACCCTCTGTAAATTGGGTAGCCCAACGCAATGCCAATCAACCGCTCCGAAGTCCGATGCAGCTCCAAATGCAGCTGCCTCCTTAAACACACCAGCAAAATTTCCTGCCCGTCAGAACTCCAAGATCCAAGTGCAGTTTGCAAAAAAGATGCTTTGGGGACCTTCCCTACTGTCTACTCCTCCCCACCATTTTATCCGACAGCAGAGCCAGGTTGCCGGGCCTCGTGGTTCCTCAAGGTCTTTTCGTGATCATCCACGAGGTACAGTGTGTCACGGGCCGCTGCAGCCCTTGGCGATAAGCAAAAGAAGCTGATAGATTCCATAGGCAAGAAGCCAGCAAGGGGTAGGAGGCAAAAACACTGGATAAAATGCGAACTGACAACGTTACATAAATGACTGTGCCGGGAGGTTTTAGGGGGTCCCGTTTTATAAAAATGGCCGGCCCACTAATCAGTGTGTTTCAAACCCGTTTGGAGACACAGCTGATGTTTCCCCTGATGGCGGGGCGCTCCCAGGGGTAGAGGCTGGGGGCACGTGTTCTGGGAGCTCATGCTGTGACTTCACAGGTAGGCACTGGCTACCTCGCCAGCTGAGGGCGAGAATTGTAAAGCCCCTGGCTGAGTTAGGGGGAGAGGAGGCCCCAGGGCTCTCAACATACCAAGAGTGAGGCCCAGAGAGGGCTGTGGGAGAGGGCGTGGTGCACAGAGCCAGCAGCCCTGGCCCCTGCACACACTACACGAGGCTCCGAGCTCCCGCGGGCTCACCTATGGATACGTGCTCCGTGGTGCATCAGGGCGGGCGTGAGGCAGGCTGCTGTGTGCACGGCCAACACCCACCGAGGGCTTACCCCGTGCCTGACACCGTGCTACTCACTCATGCTTGGGGTACTTTACTGAACGCCCCAGGAACTCTGGGAGCTGGGTGCTAGATCTGCCTTCGTTTGTCATCCGCGCCAGGACAGCCTTGCGTGTCCCCGCTGGGCACTGTGGCTCCCCAGGTCACAAAACCCTTCCTCGTTTCACAGAAAGACCACCACTCAGACAGTGAGGCCCAGGGCCCCTTGGGGATGTGCGTGTCTTCCCAGCACCCATGCAGCCAGAAGAGAGATTTCTCTGCTCGTGGAGTTTAGGAGGAGTCCAGTGCTCAGCAGTGCGACATTGCGCGATGTTGTGCTCCTGTTCCGGAAGGAAGGCTCGCGGAGCGAAGAACGAGCCTATGCAAGGCGAATGCTTTGTTGGTGTTGAGCGTTGATCCTGAGCCAGGCACCGGATCCCAGGAGAGGAGGCCGGAACACAGACAGGTTAAGTGATTTGGCCAAAGTCACACAGCGGGTGAATGGCACAATGGGACTGTGGTCACTGCCCGGACTCTGTCGCCACAGAGGGCTTGGTGCTCCCTCCATCCACCCCCCCCACTGCTGGATGACCACTAAAAGGGGCTATATGCACACCTCCAAACTGGAGCCAGAGCCAAAGCATGTGAGGTTTGCTTTGGGGGGAGCAGTGAGAAGGAAATGGAATTAGGGCATTTTCCTGCTTCTGACTTCTTTTTTAAAAAAGTATTTTATTTCAGAGAGAGAGAGACAGAGAGCTCCTCCATCTCCTGGTTCAGTCACCAAATACCTGCAACAGCTGGGGTTTCGACAGGACCGGGGCCACGAGGGTCTCCCACGAGGGAGGCAGGGGTCCAGGCACTCAGGCCATCACCTGCTGCCTCCCAGGGTGTGGGTTAGCTGGGAGCTGGAACAGGAAGCCGACTGGGACTGGCACCCAAGCACAATGATGCACGACTCCAGGTCCACACACTCTGTCCCAGCCTCTAGGGGTCAGCCCGCCCGCTCAGAGGAGGCGCTTAGCAAAGAATCGCGTGGCGCTCACGGAAGCCCTGGCCACGCTCCGCTCCTTGGGTGGACCCACAGGCCCGGGGGGAAGCTGGGAGGGCAGCACGGGCCTGTTCCCCGCCAGGTGGGAGGCCCCTCAGAGCAGGACAGGCTTGAGGGCACGGGAGGCGGCAGGTGAGTGAGGGCAGTGGGGCAGGAGCCCCGGTTTTCCAATCCTTTCTCCAGGACCACCGAGGCCCAGACCTTCCCAGGCACAGCACAGGAAATAAAAGTCTAGCTTTCGGCCTCAAGGCCTTTGAGGCACCAGTTCAGCTCACCCCTCTGACGTGAGCCCAGTTTTTGTTTCTGGATGTGGGAGGTCCATCCCTTGCGTTTGAATTCAACTTACGTGAAAACAACGTCTGTCTGACCTTGTGACTGACTCTCATTAAGACACCTGCATCCCACATCCAAACGGCTAGGCTGAAGTCCCAGCGCCAGCTCCTGACTCCAGCTCCCTGCTAATGCAGACCCGAGAGGCATCAGGAGAGGGCTCAGGTGTTTGGGTCCCTGCCACCTACATGGAACACCTGGTTTGAGTTCCCAGCTCCCAGCTCTGTCCTGGCCCAGCCCTGGCTGTCGAAGGCATTTGTAGAGTGAACCAGCAGATGGGAGATCTCTCTCTCCCCTCCTCTGCCTCCCAAATAAATAACATAAAACAAAATTAAACTGTTTCGTCGTCCACGCCTTGATTCCGATCGACTTTCTCCCCAGAGTATCCAAACCAGTATGTTTGCTTAAAAAAAAAAAAAAAGATTCCAATCATATAGATTCATACACACAACTAAGTTTTGGAAATAACTGGCAGGACAGTGCATAAAAATCCTTTTGAGAGAGCGGCAAAGCTCGGCACCCTTCTAGCACGAGTGGCAAGTCCAGCGTTCCCCTGAGCACCAACCTTCCCGGTTGAACATTGTGGATCCTGACACATCTTTACAATCTGTGATGTTCCAACCTCGCTTTCCAAACACAGCTGAGACGCCGCCCTGGTGCCTCGGCGTGGCTGCAGGAGCTGGAGTATCCCAGCGGTTCAGCCGTGCAGCAGGCTCATCTGATTGGAATGTCTCCTTTCTCAACGCCGCCTCTCCTAGTCCTCGCTCCTTGCACATCCAAGAGGGGGTCATTGGGATGAAAGAGCAGAAAGGTTTCTGGCCCCTGAAATTAACATCCTTCCAAGCACTGAGTGCTGGGCAAATGAGACTGGGACCAGGCTTACGGATGCTCCGAATTCCAGGTGTGGACAAGCGGGGAAACCCTCAGATCCCAGGTTTAAGCTTATTTTACTCCGTCAGGGATCCCAACACCTGTTTCTCTTCCTCCTCCAACTGCATCCCTGCACACGGCCTTTTTAATCTTTTGGCTTAGTGATAAACAAAGTATGACGTGGAAGTTTTTCTCAACCGACCCCAAGCAGTGCTTTCTAACCCGCTCTGAAACACCTCCTCCGTCTGCGTTTTGTTCAGTGGCAGCAAAGGCCAGGGCATGTGTGATGACAAGAGACTTGGCGTCTCAATTCCTCTTTACTGCTTCCACATCAAAAGTGATTGGGACCCCAGCCTGGCCAGTGGGGCCCTTTGGGGCCGGGGCTAGGGTTGGGAGTGAAAACCTAAGACCCCACAGGTGCCCACACTCAGGCGGCTCTTGCGCACCTTGGAGAGAGCTGGGGATGTGCCCGGGCCTGGGGTATTAGAATACAGTGGCACCGACTCCCATCTTGCAGTCTGGGGGAGTCTTTGGTCGGCCTCATAGTCGCTTCCTCCTAGCACCCCTTTTTGACTTTCTAAAGGTGTTTTCTTTGTGGAAGATTCCGCCGTCCTTCCATGCGTCTCACCCTCTGCTTGGCTCCTTCTCTGCAGAAACCATGGCTCATGCTCGCTCGCTCTCTCCCTCTCTCTCCTCCTCCCGCCTTTTTTTTCATGGTGCTGGCTCCTCCAGCCCTCATCCCAGCTCACTCCTCGCTCTGGCTGCAAACAATTCTCTCTCTCTCTCTCTCTCTCTCTCTCTCTCTCTCGCCATCTGGGGGCAAAAACAATGGAGGCGGCAGCCTAGAAGGAGAGCTAGTGACTCACTTGCTTGGTGGTAGCGGCGGGGCGGAGGTGGACAGGGGGCGTGGTCAGCATCCCAAGCCGTGGCTCCGCCGCCTTTGCAGTCAAGAAGCGTCTGCATTGCCTTGTTTGGAACTGGAACATGGCAGCCCAGCTGTGGAGGTCTTAGTGCTGGCGCCTGTCTCCGCGCGGATCCTGGTTTATTTTGCTCGCTCTCATGCAGCTTTCTGGCCTCAGCAGTGCAGAGTTCACCTTTCGCCTAATACAGCGCAGCGCTTCCTGAACTGAGTGCTGGCATCGCCCAAAATACAAACAGGGCCCCGAGGAATGTCCCTTGCACAAAACAGGTGCCCCCTCTTAACACTTCGGGGACTGGAGGGACTTCTCTCTCTCCCTTTGGGCACCAAGAGAAAAACTCCTGACTTTAGCTTTTTGGGGGGCAGGGTGGGGCTAATTTCCCAAACTGTTGCAAGTGGTGGTCTGGCTCCCAGACCAGCCCACAAAAGCCTATTTAACCCAGGCTATCACTGGGAAACACTGAAAAAAAAAAAAAAAACACAGCCAGTAGAAATGTTTGGGTCAATGGGGAGTATTTCATTTTCATGAGGGGTTAAATCTCTGCACAACCACATTTATTACAACTTTTCTATGGGAAAATGTTTGCTCCGGCTTGCAGAGACTGATTTACAAACAAACTCTTGGAAGAAAAATCCGGTCTAAATTTAGAACTTCCTAGATTAGCTCTAGTTTTCAGCACGTATTTTTCCTTTTGTTTGCACAAGTCATCTGGGGCCGGCTTTCCTGGGACCGGAGGCAAGCAGGAGCCGGAGGAGTCGGCACCTGTCTGGTCTGAGCCACCCAGGTACCCAGGGCCAAGGAAAAGGAGGCTCTGTGGCCAGAGAGAGGAGTCTGGGTTTCAGCCAGGACTGAATTTTCTAGTTTCCTATTAAAATGTCATTGCTCCAACTATGCAGAAAGAGCATCAGATGGATTTTGTAAGTCAGTCTCCCTTTAAACCTATGCAATCACCCAGTTTGTTGTGAATATGAGTCGTCCTTTAAAAAAAATTAAAACTCAGGACCAGCATTATGGCTTACCAGGTTAAACCACGACCTGCAATGCCGGTACCCCATATGAGCACCAGTTCAAATCCTGGCTGCTCTGCTTCCGGTCCAGCTCCCTGCTAATGTACCTGGGAAAGCAACCGCAACAGCAGATGGCCCAAGTGCTTGGGCCTCTGCTACCCACATGGGAGACTGGATGGAGTCCCTGGCTCCTGGCTTCTGCCTGGGCAAGGCCTGGCCTTTGCAGCCATTTGGGAAGCGGACCAGTAGATGGAAGATCTCTGTCTCTGTCTCTGCCTTACAAATAAGTAAATCTTTTAAACAATTTTTTAAAACATGAAACCTAATATTACAAACCCGGAGTTCCCAGCAGGTCCATAATGAGATGAAATTAGTGAGCGGTGGATTCGCCTAGAACTCATGCCTCCTGCAAAAGTCCCCCCACGGCCAGCCTGGCCATATCAGGATGTGGATCTGAGGCCTTTCTTCTGGAGTAGTCGCTGGAAGACCAGAGCTGTTCCTTGGGTCCAACTGGCCATCACGGAGAAGCTCTTGTTGCTGTCAGGACGCAGTGCTGGGCCAGGTGCTCTGTGGTCCTTACTGGGCAAGCCAAGTGACTACAGTAGGCAAGGTGTGCCTTCCACTGACATCGGGGCTCTTTTGCTCCTGCCGCTGCTAAGTGGCATTTCACTTAATAATGACTGGGAGAGAGGGCATCTCCTGCTACCTACTGACCAGCTGGAGGAGCTGTGGGCCTGAGGCAAGACACACAATATGCTATTAAACTTGGAAATTCAAAAATGTAAAGAAAAACTAATTACCTTCTTATGCATGTTACCATGGACACGGAGTTTTGTTTATAGTTTTAATCTTTTTCTAGACGTCCAAGTCCAGTTTAGCAACCAATGGGAAATCTACACTTCAGGCTCAGTTGCCACTCATTTTGCAAAGTGTGGCATAGCCTCGTTAAGAAGTGTTTCTTTAAGAAGGTTCTATGTGACGTGCATCGCCATAATAAGCAGTCATATTTTATTGAACAGTTGGCAATCGGTCTTCAAAATCAGCTAACCTTGTGGGGAACACGTTCTGTTCCCCCAGAGTGGCAGTAACTTTCATACTGTTCTTTTGCCTCAAGAATGATCCATTTTCCAGCCTTCAAATTGCATGCACATATTTTATGCACTTGCACCAGAAACACTTTTTTCAGTGGGATCTATTATTATGGTCCGTATCTCAGAGATTAACGTTTCAGCAGGAAGGAGAAAACACCTAGAGACGCACCTGATGCGCCACCATTTGGGTGATAACGATTTGTTCTGCATCATTTTTAGTCTTGGAACACATCTTGGAACTTTTAGGGAAAAGTAGGACCTAATTAAATTAATGCTGCAACTCTGCAGAAATGCTGGCTGCAATGAACACAACAAACTCCTTATTGATTCTAAGGTTACAAAAACTCTTAGACACTTTGAGAAATGCAATTTCATCTACAACTGCAAATTGATCTGCTTTTCCTTTGCTTCATCCTAAGACAAGAGAAATGTAACCAGCCTTTATCAAAACTTTAATACAGAAACACCATTCATGTATCCATCCATTCATTTATTTATGCAGACAATACTTATTTATTTATTTGTTTGTTTGTTTATTTGAAAGGCAGAATGAGCAAGCGAGAGGGAGATGGAGCTCTTGAATCCACTGGTTCATTGCCCAAATGGCTGCAATGGCCAGGGCTGGTCCAAGCTGAAGCCAGGAGCCAAGAACTCCATCTGGGTCTCCCACATGGGTGGCAGTGGTCCAAGTACTTGAGGTATCCTCCCTGCCTGCATTAGCAGGAAGCTGGATCCGAAGTGGAGCAGCCAGGACTTGAATCAGCACCCAGATGGGATGCCATCTTCATCACAAATGGCAGCTTAACCTGCGGTACCACAACAGGTGTCCCTCTAGCCAGTAACAGTGAGAGAGAGAGAGGGAGAGAGAGAGAGTTGATCTGCCATCTGCTGGCTCACTCCCCATAGGGCCACCCTCTTGAAAAAAGCATGCTGGCTGGGATCTGGGATCGTGGGCGGGGCTTGGCTCCCCACCCTGATAAGAGCCTGGGTTCAGCTTGAGTTTTGTCTCTTGTGTGTGCTTCCTCGCCACGTGACGCCCTTGCATGGTACAGGTGAGGCCATACGGCAAGACGACCCTCATCAGATTCCAGCACCATCTTCTTGGATTTCCCAGCCCCTGGTACCGCGAAAAGCAAACTTCTCCCCCTCTTTAGAAGTCGCCCAGTCTCAGCTGTGTTGCAGCAGCAGCAGCAGAGTTAAGTTTGCCAGGACTGGAAGCATCCAGGGCAGGGAGGACACATGTTTCTGAAGGGAAGAGGAAAAATAACTCCTGCGAGTCTGTTGACATCAAAACACGCACTGATGAGCCCAGCACGAGGGCTGGGCTTAGTGTCCTCGCAGCCCCGCTCCCCTGGCGCCGGCTGAATCCATGGTGCAGGCGTCTGGGGGAGATGACCTCACTCTGTGGGGCAGCTCCCCGGCTCAGGAGACATCAGTTCTGGCAGAACCTGGGCTTCATCACTCATCCTAGCAGCTCGGTCCTCCCTGCTTCTCCACGCCACGTCCACCCACGTTTCCCTGTGTCCAACAGCGCAGCAGGAGTATGGCGTTCACGGGCTCTCCGTTCCAGAGCTGGGGAGAAAGATGGGATTTGTCCCTGCTGTCCCTGGAACCAGGGCTATCGGCGCTGACAGGATCATCTGAACCCCACACCATAGAAGGGCGGAGCTTGGAGATGAGAGGAAAAATGACTGGGGGAAGCAGCCGCCCTTCCTGGGGGCTTACAGGTGAAGAGTTTGACCCAAAGTGGAAAACGCTGCTTCACTTGCCCCAAAATGATCACGTGAAAAGCGAAAACGAGATCTCGGTTCCCTTTTCTTTAGAAAAAGATTTGTTTATCTGAAAGGCAGCCTGACCAAAAAAGAGGGCGGGGGACAGAGCGAGAGAGAACTTTGACCCGCAGAGTCACCCCCTAAATGGCCACGGTGGCTCAGGGTTGGCCGGGTTGAAGCCCGGGACCCAGAACTCCATCAGTGTCTCCTACGTGAGTGGCAGGGGCCCAAGTAGCTGGGCCATCTTCCGCTGCTTTCCCAGGTGCCTTGGCAGGGAGCTGGATCGGAAGTGGAGGCGAGACTTGAGCCGGGCACTCTGATACAGAATGCGGGTGTCCAAAGTGGCGGCTTACCCTGCGGCACCACAGCACCAGTCCCAAGTTCTTGATTATGAACGCAAACCTGTGTGCACCTGACTTCGCCACCATTCACCTGGGGAGTTTGTGCAGACCTGCTGAGGTCACTTTGAATGGCGTCCTCAGCTCAGTAACTCAAGGAAAGAACTCATAAGAACCACCCCAACCCAACCCACCCCACCTCACCCCTCCGCCCAAGAATGCCAGGATGGCGTTTCCTACTGAACTTGAAGTGGTGGGGAAGAAAACCCGAGTTGTTGGTGTGCCCAGGTGTCAGGTGTAGGTGGACACTGAGCAAACAAGCAGCAGCTGGGGATGTCCCAACTCCCCCGAGCTCCCCAAACCCCCACAGAGATTCGAAAGCAGCTGCTGGGTGAAGACAAGGTCATCCTTTAAGGCGAGATTCCCAGTGTTATAGCACAGTGGGTTAAGCCACTGCCTGTGAGCACTGGTTCAAGTCCTGGCTTCTCCACTTCCTATATAGTTATCTGCTAATGCTTCTAGGAAAGCGGCAGAAGATGGTTCAAGTACTTGGGTCCTGCCACCCACGTGGGAGATCTGGATGGAGTGCCTGGCTTTGGCCTGAACCAGCCCCAGCCATTGTGGCCATTTGGGGAGTGAACTGGTGGATGGAAGAGTCTCTTCCTGTCTTTGTAACGCTGCCTTTCAGATAAAAGAACAAATCTTAAAAAAAAAAAAAAAAGATTCCTAGAGTTTGATAAAAATGAATTATAGTTTTAAGTTTTTGCAGTTGTCCATGGAATGCAAACCTCGGCATATATCTGAATTATTAAACATCTGCTTTAAAAATGTGGTTCCAGTTCAAGACGGATTGGACTGAAAAACCAGCCATGCATGCAAAGAGGGCACGGAACCTCAACAATCTGGGGCTGAATATTTGAAAGCACAAATTCTCACGAAGTCTCTGACCGCGTGTCAATGCTCCGAGGAATGTTTTTGTCCCTGGAAGTCTGTGAAAGCCCACAAACATACCCTCTGCACACGGCACTCCAGTGTGCACCCGGCTCCGTATTCTGTGCAGGTGAGACTGCTTCTTTTGCACACCACACACTATGTGGTGGTGGTGCTGGCCCCTGCTTTCCCAGGAAGGTCATGTGGTGGTGGTGGTGGTGGTGGTGGTGGTGGGCTACTCTGGGCCTGTGCATGGGTGGAGAAAATCCCTAACAGGGCAATGGGTAGGAGTGGGGTGGGGGGGTCCTTTGTGGCTAGGGTCTGGTCACGTCTTGCTCCTGATTGTTTTGGAGCTGGGTGGAGAGGCTTGTGCACGGTCGGGTGGCTGGGGCTTGGCTGTGGGGCCCCCGCCTCTGTGCTGTCTCAGCTGTATCAGTCCAGATCGCACAGAGTCTATCCGAAGAAATGACGTGGCGTGGATAGTTCTGAGAGAGGCCAGCTCATAGTGGCCTGGGTGTCCCACGGGCAGGTGCCCGCTCACAGGTGAGAAGTCGCTGTCTGTGGGGTAAGCACAACCCTGGCTGAGAAGCTGATCCTCTGCTAAAGCAACCCCCCGCAGGGGCCAGCAGCCCCTTCTCCTATCCTGCAAGGGAGGGGAGGATGCTCACTCCCACACACTGGCTCTTGAGCCCACCTGTTTCATGTGGACCTCCACTCCTTTCCTGCTAAGTGTTTCTGGGCATCTCCAGGAAGTGGGGTGCTTGCGGCCATACCTCTCCGTTCTGCTCTGCACCCCGTTTTTGGAGCCCATGACTATCAGACCACTTGACGGGGGGAGGGGCACTGCACAACTGCTGTGTTCAGTTCCCACTCAGTACTCCCTGGGGTAATCCTACTGGACCATACCCCTGCCCCCCAAAACACACACACAGCCCTGCGGCTGCAATTATGAGGGCCCCCAGAGATGAGCCTATTGGGAGGGCTGGGGGCTCAAGTCCTAGGTAGATTTTAGGTCACTCCCCAGCCCCGGTCCTTGCGGGCACCTTCCAGAATCAGTCCCTCCGGGGCCAGCTGGTCAGTTCCAAGGCCAGGTTATTTCATTACAAGTTGCAGCCCATCATAGGAGTCCCTGTGCAGTGCTGGGCACTGAGCTTCTGTTGCTTTGATAGAAATCCGTGTTACGATTCCCAGTGCTTCCTCGATGACCTTGTACTGTTTTGTATGTCCCCCGCACAGGCCATATGATGATGTGGCCATGACTGGCACGCACCACAACCAACCGTGAGATGGTTCAGATGACAACCAAAGCGGATGAAATGGTGAAGTTACCAGGCCACAGGGGAACTAGGCTCATGGCAGACTGTATGACTTTTTTGTTTTTTAAAAAGATTTATTTATTTATTTATTTAAAAGTCAGAGTTACACAGAGAGGAGAGGCAGAGAGAGAGAGAGAGAGAGAGAGAGACAGAGGTCTTCCATCTGATAGTTACTCCCCAATTGACCGCAACGGCCGGAGCTGCACCAATCTGAAGCCAGGAGCCAGGAGCTTCTTTTGGGTCTTCTACACGGGTGCCTTTCCCAGGCCATAGCAGAGAGCTGGATCGGAAGTGGAGAAGCCGGGTCTCAAACTGGCGTCCATATGGGATGCCGACGCTGCAGGCGGTTAACCTGCTGCGGCACAGCACCGCCCCCCCCCCCCGCCGTGTGACATTTTACCATTTTTCTCTTCCCCATCTGTCATCCACCACTTTTCAATCAAGAAAATAGTCATAAATTGGCAGACAGATGCAAGTTCAGAGAACTGTTAGTGATGAAAGACATTCAATAAACATTTTCTACATGAAGATTCAGTTTTTACTGTTATATATATGTGTATATGATTTATTTGAAAAACAGTTATAGAGAAGATAGAGAGGTATTGCATCCATTGGTTCACTCCCCAAATGGCTGCCCAGGGCTGGGCCAGCTGGAAGCCAGGAGCCTGGAGTTTTATCCTGGTCTCCCATGTGGGTGACACTTGGACCATCTTCCACTGCTTTCCCAGGCACATCAGCAGGGAGCTGGATCGGAAGTGGAGCAGCTGGCACTCGAATCAGCCTAACTTACTATATCACAATGCCAGCCCTGACACCATTGTATTTAAAAGCTACAATTTTCAAAAAGCTTTGTTACAAGGCAGGAACATTATATGTGACTTTGGGGCATTTGGGCTTTTTTTTTTTTTTTTAAGAAGGCCTATGCGCATCAATCTTTGTTTATGCCTAAACTTCAAATCCACAAACAGAGCAAGATAAAACAAACATACTAAAAAACAAACAGAGGGCCGGCGCTGCAGCTCACTAGGCTAATCCTCCACCTGCGGCACTGGCACCCTGGGTTCTAGTCCCGGTTGGGGCGCTGGATTCTGTCCCGGTTGCTCCTTTTCCAGGCCAGATCTCTGCTGTGGCCCGGGAAGGATGGCCCAAGTGCTTGGGCCCTGCACCCGCATGGGAGACCAGGAGAAGCACCTGGCTCCTGGCTTTGGATCAGTGCAGCTGGCCATAGCGGCCATTGGAGGGTGAACCAACAGAAAAGGAAGACCTTTCTCTCTGTCTCTCTCTCACTGTCTAACTCTGCCTGTAAAACAAAACAAAACAAAAACAAAAACAGAGGAACTTAAAAATATGGCTTGGCAAAATAAAACATCAGTAGGTTCAAGTCAGTAAACAAAAACCCAGGGCCAAAGTTCCCATCCAGTGGCCAGCCCTGAACTACACCCCACACCTCCGGGTCCCACTGTGGCTGAAGCCACATCTCGTATGTCACTAAGACTCACCCCAGGCAAAGCAAGAGGTTGGGTAACCCCAGAGACCACGGGTAACCTCACTGTCGCTCCCCCTCTTCACGGAGGAACGACACTAAACCCTGCCTAGGCTTCATATCCGAGTCACGACACCATTATGTCGCTCCCCCTCTTCGTGGAGGAACGACACTAAACCCTGCCTAGGCTTCATATCCGAGTCACGGCACCATTATGTCGCTCCCCCTCTTCGTGGAGGAACGACACAGGACCCTGCGCTGTTCTTTCGTCTGCTCGGCCCTCCCCGGGTTTGCTACTGGTTCTTCCCGGGTTGGCTACCGACCCTTCCACCTCCGTGGAAGGGCGGTTCCCCCTGCCACTTTCCCCACTTCCGCGGGGGAGCGGCATACCGCCGGCCGGCTCTCTTGGGGGCTGCTCAGATGTTCCTCAGGTGTTCCTGTTAGATGTTCCTGGTGCATGGTGTCTCTCTCCTCCTTTATAGTCCTCTTCCACCAATCCCAACTCTGCTACCCACACGCCGAGTACGCTGCTCTCCTCCAATCAGGAGCAGGTCCTACAGTTTATTGGTTGAACTGGAGGCAGCTGTATAGAAGCTGTTTCCTCCTCTCCCAGCGCCATATTGTGGGAGAGCAGATGCATAGAATAAGTCTTAATTCCAGTAACTTAGTCTAGTCCGAGTTGCTCCCCACACTCACATGGAGATGCGCCTAGCAAAGGGGGCTGAGCTCGCTTGCATTTGGAAACCTGATGGAGAGAGACAGAGGTGCAACAAGAGCTTAAAAACTAAAAGAAATCCAAAGCCCTGGGCTTCATCTGTGGTCCCCTGACTCCCAGCCCCAAGACGGCAGGTCCTGGGACAAAGGCTCGAGTGCAAATATTTATTAGGAAGTGTGAGCCAACAAGTAGGAGTCCGAGACCAGGGGGATGTAGCACAGATGGATGGAAAACCAATACGAGGCTGAGTTATGGGGCTGGCCGCAGCGCTTGGCCAGTGACTCCCGCTCTTTCCGGGCCGCTGGAGTCCTTGTGTAAAAGATGTTGCAGGATGATCTGTCGCGGGGGAGAAAGGGAAGAATTTATGCATTTGTACTTGGGCTCCAGGTCTGTCTCCAACTCCCCTGCACCTTTGAGCTTTGCCGTATGTGGGTCCCTTGAGATGCCCCGCATGCCCCAGGAAGCCCCTGGAAGCCCCAGCACACCGCTCCTGCAGGAAGCTGCCTAGAGCCCGTGTCACTGCTAGGTGGGGACCCACTGGGTGCCTGAAGCACACTTAAGGTCTAAAACTGCTGCTTCCAAGGCATCTTAGCCTCTTCTGAGGTTTAGCAAGGGGTTGATCCACGAGCAGAAACGTCAGAATACTCGCACCAAGCATCTGTCCCACTTCCCGCAGGGGAGTTCCTGGAATCTGAGGCCCAGCTCTGCTTCTGATCCAGCTTCCTGCTAATGCAGACCCTGGGAGGCAGCAGGTGGTGGCTTACATACTTGGGTCCCTGGCAACCACCCTGGAAATGAAGATGGAGCTCCTGGCTCCTGGCTTTGGCCTGGCCCAGCCCTGGTTATCGAGGACATTTGGGGATGGAACCAGTGAGCAGATGGAAGATGGCTATTTGTTTGTCTCATTCTCTCTTTCTCTCCCCTTTTCAAATAAGTAGAGAATTACTTTTTCTAAAAGTGTGTATTATCTTCACACAAAAATGTTGGGGCTGGCATTGTGGTGTAGTGGGTTAAGCTGCTATGTTGGGGCTGGCATTGTGGCCCAGTGGGTTAAGCTGCTATGTTGGGGCTGGCACTGTGGCACAGTGGGTTAAGCGGCTATATTGGGGCTGGCATTGTGGCACAGTGGGTTAAGCTGCTATGTTGGGGCTGGCATTGTGGTGTAGTGGGTTAAGCTGCTATGTTGGGGCTGGCATTGTGGCCCAGTGGGTTAAGCTGCTATGTTGGGGCTGGCACTGTGGCACAGTGGGTTAAGCTGCTCTCTGGCGATGCCAGCATCCCACATGGGCATGGGTTCACATCTCAGCTGCTCCACTTTTGATCCAGCTCCCTGCTAATCGCCTAGGAAAGCAGTAGAAGTGCTTGGGCCCCTGCACCCACGTGGGAGACCTGGAGGGAGTTCCAGGGTCCTGGCTTTGGCCTGGCCCAGCCTGGCTGTTGCAGCCGGTTGAGGAGTGAACCAGGGGAGGGAGGGTATCTCCCTTTCTCTCCCTCTTTTCAACTCTGCTTTCCAATGAAATAAAAGTGAAATTTAAAAAAGAACAAAAAACAAAAAATCAGAAATGTTGAAGAGACGCGTTGGAAATCGGGCAGCCGTGAAGTAGCTGGGAGTCCCCTCTTGGCATTTGGCTTTGTTTTCTGAGGTTTCAGCTGCCCATGGTCTGCTCCAAAAATATGTAATGGAAAATTCTAGAAATAAGCGACCCCTGCATTTTAAATAGCTTTTATTACAGTATATTGCTATTAATGCCCTAGTTTATTAGGAGCTATCACTACTGACTTCATCCCGTCTCTAACCTTAAAAGAAACTCTACCTTAGGTAGGCACAGAGCTTGCTACTCTCACCCACGGGGGTCTCGGAATGTCGCTTCCCTCCCCAGGGTCTCTAATCTACACCTTCCAGTTTCTCCTGATTGTCCAAACACAAGAACAAATCTGTCACACAGCACAGCAAAGACACCAGAGGCAGGGAGCCACCGTGCGTTCTGGCAAATTCTTCTCGCTCCCCTCTCTCTCCTGCGGGCTCCTTCTACCTCCTGCAGCCTGGGAGGAGCTGGGGGGAACCAGTGCTGTGGGGTTTCCATATACCTTTATCCCTGTCCTCCAGCGCAAAGCCTTGGGAGCAGCTCCCTGGTCACACTCTGTGCTGAGACTGAAGCCTGCAGTTAAGACACTAGTTTGGGTGTCTTTTATTTATTTATTTGTTTGTTTGTTTGTTTTAAAGGGGCACCCACCTCACACTCACTCCACAGACTGCAGTTTCTAAATCGCCGCGCTGCAGGATACCACAAAGTAGCCCCATCCCAAACCAGGGCCACTTGGTGCCAGGCTGTCCCCGCGGGTGGGAAGCATCCCCGTCAGAAGAGGAGTTGGATGGGTTGCTCAGTAGGGGAAGAGAAGTCTGGATCATCCAGCAGTTCAACTCACCGGTAGGAACCCCACGGCCCAGGCCCGCTGTCCGGTGCATACAGTCCACCCCTGACCGGCACCCCAGGAGGCCGGTTTGGGAATTTTGGCTCTAGAAGTTGCACCTGCATTGATCACAAAGAGCCATGGGATTCTTTACAGGAAAACCTTGTCTTGTGGAAGTGAGTACCCGGGCAGTGACTCCTCGCAGAAGGCTGGCTGAGGGGGTAGGGGGTACAGAGGGACCCGGGTGGGTAAGGCAGGCTCTGCTCACTGCCACAACCCTCCTGGTCCCCAGAGGCTGGGTTCAGGACCCTCCTGTTGTTACCTGTCGCACTTCAAACCGTTCCTGGGCACGTGGAATTAAGTTTCTTTGGGAGCAAAAAAAGTTTTGAAATCCATGCATAGTTTTTTTTTTTTTTGCTTAATAAGTATTTTTTTTCCCGCGGATCATTTTGAAGACACCTCAGATGTAAGCGTTTCCAACCTCTGGACATGGATTTTTGTTATCTGTCACCAGGCGCCCTCGGGCGCCACAGCCGGCACGCAGTCAGGAGGACCCTGTGGCCTGGGGTCTCCTCCCTGCTTCGCGCAGGTCCATTGTCTGACACCACGCACACAGCGGGCCCTCTGCGTGGGGGAGAAGAGGGGACCGCGGGACCCAGCGCTCGGCCCTCACGTCCCTGCTGTCACTTATGCCAGCCTTGGTGTTCATGCCACGGACGCGAGCCTGAGCAGCCTGTGTGTGTGCCGGTTCAGGATCTAGGGGTGAGAGCCCAGCCGCGGGGCAACTCGCTCAGCCACAGACCCGAATGCCAAGCAAGAAAAGGCAGGGCGAGGACGTGAGGGCGCCCACATCAAGAGTCCAGGCGGGCTCTGCAAAGCTGTCTTTAAAAAAAAAAAAATCTACCAGGCCAGGGACCAGGCAGCTCAGAGCTGGGTGCCTGGTTCTGGCTGCCTATTAATCACCTGCTCTCTCGAGCCTGAAGCCCCAAATCCACCTGTCCAGACGCCGGGGGACCCAGCCCCAGCTCCCCCAGGCGCGGCCTCCCCGGCCAGCGCCGCGCGGGCCAGGGCAGACGCGGACACAGCCTTGCGCCCCGGGCGCCAGGGCCGCCGCGCCCACCCCGCCCGCCCGCCCCTCCCGGCGTGACGTCACCGGGCCACGTGACGCCTCCCCCCGCCCCCGCCAGCCCGGGGCCTCAGCTGCGCGCCTCTCCGTTGCTGGGGGGTTCTGCGCGGCCCCTCCCCGCGCCGCCGCCCCCAGAGCCCGCGCGGGGCGCGCAGCGAGGGGGCTCTGTTGAAATGAGAAGCGGCGCTGGGAATGCAGGGGAGCAGATGTCCCTGTTGCTGGCGAGGCCTGGGTGGCCTGCTGTTCGGGCAGAAAGGGTGGAGGCGATGACCTTGCGCGCCGGCTGTCAATCTCACCGGTGCAGATGGCCAGCCTCGAGCCCTGCGCGCGCCTCGGAGTTGGAAAGGGAGCGGGGCCGCTGGGGAGGACGCAGCCTGCGTGGCGGTGGGGGAGGAGGAGGAGGAGGAGGCGAGGCGGCGGCCAGGAGGGAGCGCGAGGGGCTGCTAAGAAAGGCCGGCCCCGCGCACAATGCGGCGCGGGCAGCGGTCCCCGGGGACCAGACGAGGCGGTGCCCATGTGCCCTCTGAATTCCCAATCCTCTTAGGCGCCTGCGAGCAAAGAGCAGGGCGGCCCGGGCCTTGACGATCGCCAGCCTGGACGTGCGCACCACGCATGCAGATGCGGGCACTTCCCTGGGAGGGTTATGGGGTGGGTGGGATCGCCAGGAACGCGCCAGGAAACCCAGCCGGCCGCGTGCGGGGCTCTTGCATTTTCCCCTGGAAGAGACCTCCCCTTTCCATGTTCAGAAAAGCCAGCTGAGCTCCACAGTCCTTAGTCACCCAGGTATTTACTGAGTTTTTCCTACTTCCTTTCTCTCTTGGCCTGTGTGGTCAGTGGTATAAAATTCCTGGGAACTCCCACCTAAACACCAGCTTCCTGTTTATGCTCCCAGCTGTGAACAGCAGTGGACTAAGAGTCTAGGATAAACAGCCAGCAGAGGTTTGCAGGTGAGTTGGAGGGGGAAAAAAGCCAACAACTATCTCCCCCCCCCAAAAAAAAAAAACCACTAAGATGGGCCGGTCAGAGGGTCAGGTTCAATGCTAAAATCACCCGGGAGAAAGGGAAAAATTAAAATGTAACTTTATGCCTGAGCTCAGACTGCCGTGTCTACAGGGAGCCAATACAATTCCATAATAAAAGAGGATACACCAAAGTATGCGTGTTCTCAGTGTTCTCATCCGTAGCCACTAAAGGCCCCTTTTTTAGTTCTGTTGTGCTGGCAGGTTGACGTTCCCACATGAGCACAGCCTGTGTGTGTGTGTGTGTGTGTGTGTGTGCAGGCGACACCTCTCCATGGCTGTAGCCGCCTGAATTGCCACTTCCTCAGCTTGGAAAAGAACCCAACAGGACCTGGGTAGCTTCCGCACCAACAGATAAGACCTCGTTAGGGACTCCTACATCCTGTTTTATCGGAGTACTTGGGTTTGAGCCCTGGCTCTGCTCCTGATCCATGCCAGCTTCCTGCTCGGTGACCCTGGGAGGCAGCAGGTGGTGGCTCAGCCAGCTGTTTCTGCCCAGCACATGGGGGGGGGGCTGGATTGGGGCCCCCAGTCATGGATTCTGGCTGTGGCTTGGCACAGCCCTGGCTATTATCCGTGTATGTCAGCGGTGAGCCAGGGCATGGGACTGATCTCTCTTTGTCTCTCTTTCTGTCTCTCTCCCTCCTCTTCCTTCCATCTCCCTTTCCCTCCCTCCCTGTCTCTCTATCCCTATGCCTCACTGTTAGATTTTTTAAAAAGAAGAAGGACCAGTATTGTAGGGTAGCCGGTGAAGCCTCCACCTGCCATGCAGCATCCCATATGGGCGCCGGTTTCTGTCCCGGCTGCTCCACTTCCGATCCGGCTCCCTGCTAATGGCAAAAGCAGCAGAAAATGGCTCAAGTGCTTGAGCCCCTGCCACCCACATGGGAGACCTGGAGGAAGCTCCTGGCTCCTGGCTTTGGCCTGGCCCAGCACTGGCAGTTGTGGGAGTGAACCAGCAGATGGAAGAACTCTGTCTCTGTCTGTAACTCTGCCTTTCCAAATACATGAGTACTTTTATAAGAAGAACCAAGCGGTCATGCTGATCCTGTCCACCCCTGCTCTAGCACAGGGTTCCTGGCCTGGCTCCCGGGGAGTGGACAGAGGTTTTGCCATCAAACTCCCTCTGGTGAGCAACTCCTCCCTGGCTGGGAAGATAGCATCGCTCCTTGACCATCTTGTTTTGTAATCAGAGTTTTCTGCTTATAAAACTCGACTCCATCTCAGTTTACGGAGTCCTGCAGAACAGATCCGAGTTCTCATGGCGTTGCCTCTCAGGAACTTGGAAGCAGCACGTGGCTGCAAACCAAAGGACGGTGAGCCCGTGTGCAGGTCATCCAGGCAAAACTAACTTTTGCTTTTTTGTTTCTGTCCTTTCCTGTTCTGGGTTGGTAGAGCCAGACTCGGTTATTCAGGTCTGGGAAAGAAAGGGAGGGTCCTTCTCCGGGCCGACCTTTCGTGGTCTCGTGGGTTATGCTCACAAGAGCCCTCCGGGCAGGTACGGCTGAGGTCCCTTTCTACAGACCCAGAGGTCAAGGACTCACCAAGGTCACAGGCTGATGAGGGGGGCAATGAGGTCGCAGCCTGGAACTCCTGCTTGATGCTACCCAAAGCCTCTACCGTCCCACTCCAGAGCAGAAACCCAGGGTCCAGAATTTTTTTCCAGAATATTCCATGTCATGCAGCTTTTCTTCATGGCCAGGTTGTTTGTATCACAGTTATACAGCTACAAGGGCTGTTGAAACACAAGTTAAGAACTTCAGGGGCGGGGGTGAGTTCTTTTTGGAAGCCAAGGAGACAGAAACTCCAAGTTAAAGCCAGAAGTCATCCGGAACATGCTTTTATTCCAGCGGCATACTTAACGGCACGGTGTTACACTACCCTGGAATGTCCTGCGTGGGCGAAGGCTAGCCAGGCCCTTGATGCCATTGAAATGGTCCCGTGTGTTCCAGCTCCATCAAAGGCAAAGCCTTCGCCCCTTCCCTCCGCCTGTTCTCCAAGATGTCAGTTAGTCAAGAATACGTTTCCCATGCTCTCTCTCTCTTTCTCTCCCAGTGTTGCTAGGTTTGCCAGAACAAAAGTAAAACCACAAAAAGAAGCCTCAGCTCAGCCTCTTCATCGCCCTTTGTGGCTGCTCTTTTACAGGTGGGGGTGGGTGGAGCATCAAACACTGGAAACTGTCGTCCCCACGTGCCTTCTCAGAGTCAAGCCACACCGGCGTGGACCCCTGCTGCATTACTCTCTGCCCCCAAACGTTGGAGAGCCTTTCTCTCCTGGAAAATGCGCCGCAGAAACACCGTAGAGTGATGGAGCAAGTGCTGAGAACGGCGCTCGCCCTGCGTGACGAACTGTCCCGTGCTCACGTCCAGCCAGGTGGATGGGGCGCCACTTACACATTTATGTTTTCCTGATTTGTCTGAAAATTATAAACAGCGCTGGAGAGACCTCTTCCTTACCGCCCAGTCTAGAGCAGCCTGTGGTGTCACTGTCACATCCTTTGTTGCTTTTCTTCCTAACACGCGTCCCAACCTGATTCCTCATGCTTATTCACTTGTTTATCGTCTGTTTTCTTTTTCTAGGTGGTGACTTGGGCATAGGACAAGTACCCTCCTCCTCTTGCTTACCGGCTGCCATAGAGGGGAACCTACATGATGTGTTTGATGAATAATTGCACCTCTTGTGCATATGTATTTTGCCCTTGTTATGTTTTTTCCTTAGAATACATCTTTTGAGTTATCAAAATCACAGAAAGAGAAAACACAATGCTGGTTTCCAGGTCTCAGGGGTGGAGTTAGTGTTTAATGGGAGTAAAGCATCAGTTTGGGGAGATTTGAAAACTTCTGGAGATGGACGGTATGGTGGCTGCACAATGGGGTGGCTCAGCGCTACAAACTGCACACTCAGAATGGTGGAAACACAGCACTGGTTTGAGTCCTGGCTGCCCCACTTCCGATCCAGCTCTCTGCTATGGCCTGGGAAAGCAGTAGAAGATGGCCCAAGTCCTTGGGCCCATGCACCCACGTGGGAGACCCGGAAGAAGCTCCTGACTCCTGGCTTCAGATCAGCCCATCTCTGGTCATTGTGGCCATTTGAGAGTGAACCAGCAGATGGAAGACATCTCTCTGTGTGTCTCCCTCTCTCTGTCTGTAACTCTACCTCTCAAATAAATTTTAAAAATCTTTAAAAAGGTAGAAACCTTAATTATATATTAAACATATGAAATTGAAGCTGTGTTAAGTTTTAAAATATATACATATATAAAATCACAGGCAATATCAATATAATCTTGGAATGAGAAAACATCTCATCACTTCAATAATATTCATCTATGTTTTTATTTGATACATTTATAACTCTGTTTGAAGCATCTATATATTAATAGTAAGGAGTCAGGTAAAGATCCAATTAAATTTTCTTTCTAGCTAATCAGTTACTTTCTCATTTAAAGTGTGACCCATGTTTTCTCTCTTACTTGAAATGCCATCTGTGTATTATTATAACAAGCAACCAAACTCTTAAAGTGTATTTCACTGCTCTCTCTCTTCTGGCATGTAGACCCTGCTCTTCTATTTACAGTAAGCTAACAATGTATTTATATGCTGACTGTCACCATAAATCTCAGACAGTGACTAACCACTGTGTGTGCAATTGATGACTGGAAACTTACTCGCCAAATGCCTACACAAACCAGGCGGGGCTGGGCTGAAGCCAGGAGCTAGGAGCTCTACGCAGGGACCCAAGCACTTGAGCCATCACCTGCTGCCTCCCAGGAAAATTAGCAGGAAGCTGGACGGGAAGTGGAGAAGCCGGGACTTGTAGGCATGCTGATACAGGACGCAGGCGTCTCAAGCAGAGGCGTATCCTGCTATGCCTCAGTGCCTGCCCTGCAAAGGTTTAAGTTATGTGCAATTGTAGATTGGGAAGACGGTCCAGTTAGTGGGAGTCAGCAGAGAAGAGAGAGTGTCCCGAAGGCAGCTGTGCAGAGGGACAGGTGCTGCCAAGGAGAAGGCACGGCTGGGGTGCAGGCAGAGCCAGGCACTGCCCTGGTGTCCAGCTGGCCATCCTTGGAAGGCCGGTGGGCTCGCCCCCTGCATGCTGGGTGCTGTCTCTGTCACTCGCTAGGTTTGTGGTCTTGGGTGAATCCCGTAACCAATCTACTAACAAGAGTAAGAACAGCTACTGCCGACAGTTGTTAAAAGGAGCAAACGGTGCACTGAACTGCTCTCTGTGAGTGATGGCGGTGATGTATTTGTTCTCACTACCCCTCGAAGCTTCATGCTTTGGTCCTGTTCACTGGAGTCCTTGCTTTGCTCCATCCTTCTGAGTCACCTCTCTCCAAGGAAGACTCAGGGGTCACCAGGTGACCGCACTGGGTGATGACACCTGCAGTGGGATGTCCGCCCTGGAGGTCTCCCTTCTGAGCATCCTTTGGGGGCATCTGGGACACAGCGAAGCAGTGTTGCCATGAGCTGTTATTCCCTGAGAATGCCTTACGCATTCCCGTGTCCTGATCTGCACTGTCAAACCCTGTGAGAAGAGGCCTGATTGACAGAGGAGGTGGGCGTTCCTGGTTCTCTGGCGGTAATCCCCTCCAACCTCCAAATCCTGGCTGCCTGACCTCGGCCTTACCCTCTGCAGGCCCTGGCACAGATCCAGGGCTCCTGGAAGGCAGACACTTCGTGCAGGGCACATTAACAACTACGTGTTCCTGTTTTGCACAACTACCAGGTGCTGCCCCTGCAGAAGACTTGAGTGCGCTCTCTGTGAAACAGGGCCTCAAGCTCGCGTCTCTGTAACCATGGCCTTTTGCCCACCCTGGCCCTGCCGTCCACGTTGCCTTAGCTCCAGCCCGAGTCTGCACACCTGCCCTCCCCCTTAACCACCTTCTCTCTTTGGACCCAGACCCTGTTTTTCCTGCTCGGGTTTGCCTGTGTCCTTCGACTACCGTGTGGCTCAAGCCAAGCTGAGCCTGCTCCGGGCTGGTCGGGTACAGCAGAGGCGGTGGCGAGAGCATGGGCTCGGCAGGAGCTCCGTGAAGGGCAGGTGGTTGCACTTCACCGGCCGCAGGGCATCCACAGGTGCGTTGCCTGCCCTGTTCACACCGAGGCTGCCTCAAGCTCACTGTTCAGTGCCCATTCACTGGTTTACTGAGTACTGATCGCATGTGTGCCACATACGAGGAATCAGAGGTGGGCAGGACAGACACAACTCTGTGAGAGACAAGGTCTCCCATCCGCTGGTTCACTCTCCAAATGCCTGCAAGAGTCAGGCCTGGTGCAGGCCAAAGCCAGGAGCCAGGAACTCCATCCGGGGCTCTCATGTGGGTGGCAGGGGCCCAAGTACTTTTTTTTTTTTTTTCTTAACAGGCAGAGTGGATAGTGAGAGAGAGAGAGACAGAGAGAAAGGTCTTCCTTTTTGCTGTTGGTTCACCCTCCAATGGCCGCTGCGCTGCAACCCGCACATCGCGCTGATCCGATGGCAGGAGCCAGGAGCCAGATGCTTTTCCTGGTCTCCCATGGGGTGCAGGGCCCAAGCACTTGGGCCATCCTCCACTGCACTTCCTGGCCACAGCAGAGAGCTGGCCTGGAAGAGGGGCAACCGGGACAGAATCTGGTGCCCTGACTGGGACTAGAACCCGGTGTGGCGGCACCACAAGGTGGAGGATTAGCCTAGTGAGCTGCCGCGCCAGCCAAGGGGCCCAAGTACTTTAACCATCCCCTGCTGCCTCTCAGGGTGTGCATTGGCAGGAAGCGGGAATCGGAAGCAGAGCTGGAACTTGAACCCAAGGGCTCAGGTCTGGGATGCAGGCTTCCCAAAGTGGCATCTTAACCACTGCACTGAATGGTCACTCCACAGGTATGAATCCTGGCTTCAAGGAACCTACATTGCAACGAGGTAGACAGGTGAATGCTACAAACAGATGAACCAAGTGCCCGACAGCGGCAGGTGCTAACCAGGCATAGGAGCTCAGGACTAAGGGGCTGGAACGGAGCCCACTTTAGCTCTGACACCACCATGGGCCTCCCTGCACCCTTTGCCCTTTGATGCAGCTCCCAATGCGCACCTTTTTTTGTTCTTTTTTGTTGTTGTTTTGCCTCATTGCTTAAGTATTTGGAAAGATCTCCCACCGACCGTTGCTGTATCTGCAAGTTTTCTAGCCACAAAAGAAGCAAGACAAAGCAGTGAGCTGGAGAAACCAGAAGTAAGCATCGCTGCTTCCAGTCCAGTTTTCCTCTTCTTTTGCCCTTTGACACTTGGACCTGATTGGCTTGTAGGCTGGGGGCGGGGGCAGGGGGCATGCTCATTTGCATGGCTTTTCTGTATGTGGGGAAGAGAGCAGCCAGCTTGCATCCCAGAGGCTCGGTGTGGAAGCATGGAGGCTCACGAGAAATCCCACCGCGATCTGGAATCGTGACTCAGCGAGCTCGGCCTGCGGTCCAGCTTATGGGCAAACCGCTCCATCATCTTTATGTCCGACTTGTCAGACACTTGTGGGATTCCATTTTGGGCTTTGGACATGTAATTATGTCTGCAGAGCCACAGCGGAGGAGGCCCGGATGATGTAATTAATTGCGCGTTAGGCGGGAGTGCCCTCTTTCATTCACCCTCTCATCCGCGGTGTTCATGCGGATTCTTGCTAATTCTGCAAGGGGTGGTGTTGCTGAGCCACGCCGGTCCTTAAAATACACACGGGTGATGCCATCGACAGCTGGTGTGCGGACCGGAACCGGAAGACCTGCTGACACCTAGCGGGGAATTCCCTTATGGGAAAATCTGCTCTTTCCCTGAATGTGTTGAATTTGCTGATTGGTTCTTCCCTCCCTCCCTCCTCCTCTCTCTCTCTCATTCTTTCAGTAGGCAATTACTTTAGGCCCCGACGTATGAGGAAGTGTGTTGAGTAAGAGGAACAAGACATGTACAAGACCTATTCTGTGGCCTCTAGGTCACACAGCTGTGATGGTGCGCACCCTGGGGTGGGCTGCAGTGGGTCACCCTTCCCAAACCACTGCCTGGCCCACCCAGACGCTGAGATTCTGATTCCGTGGGTCCAGAGTGAGCTGCTAGCATGTGGATCTTGAACAAACTCCAGAAGCCATTCTGATTATGTCCTTGGGTCGCAGGGGTCTTCCCAGAACTCTCTAGAACTGGGCTTCTCTGTGTGTGGCACCGTGGCTATGAGTGGCTAACACAAGAGAGGTCTGGTGGTGCCTGTCCGGGGACAGCAGCGACACTGGGCTCATGCCCGAGACGACCTGTCCACTCCAGAGGGTCTGTTCCAGCCCCCTCTTGACATGCCAGCCCAGGCAGGCACAGCCTGGTCTTCAGCCTGGCCTTCCCTTGTGGGCCCTGCACTTCACCCCAGGCCTGTCTGCTTTTGGTGCTGAGTCGAGTGGAGATGCAGGGCACCCCTGTCGTAGGTGGCAGACGCCTGGGCACCTGGTGCCAGCACACCGTGTTCCTGCAGGCTGGGGAGTGCGCAGTGGACCAAGCAGCCAGAAAGCAGCACTTAGGAAAGTGTCCAGTCCAAAAGGAGACGATGACCAGGTGGCTGCCCACAGAGGCTGATCGGAAGGAGCCGAGTTCTTTCTGTGTAGGGCCCACAGGTGTGTGTGCGGCAGGGGACAACAGGGCAGCTAAAGGCCTGAGTGACCTCAAGTGGGACACAGCCCCGCCTGCTCCTGCCTCTCCTGCCCTATTTTAATGCAAGCTGCTCCCTCGCCTGCCGCCTCCTCCAACTTCCAGGCCCTGCCCGGCCTGCCCGGCACGTCCAGGGCGTGACTCAGCCCTGGCAAGCCGTGCAAACCTCCGCAGGAGCGTTGCCAGTTGCCATTTCTGCGTGACTGGGGCTGGTTTGCCGCGTGCAAAGGCCACTGCCCGCTCGTGCAGTCTTGCTCTTTTTATAAATGTCCATTGTCAGGTGTGATTATTTCAGACGCGACATTCTGCCGGCGAGGACTGACGCTGGGGCCACAGCCGAGAAGGTGTTTTCCAGGTGTTCTGCCCTCGTGTTTCAATGTCACACATGCCACATCTGGCCCGGCTGGCTCAGGTTTAGGGACCCTACATCTCTTGGATTACTAAATAGAGTTGGTTGGGAAAAGCTGACTACAACAGGCAAGCCTTATACACACGCATAAAACCAGGAACACGAGGTAGTGTGGCTTGATTCTTTCCAGGTGTGGTTATGGACTGGTTCTTGACCTCCAATGATAACACTGCTTTGTTGCATGCATTCACTCGGCTTCTTATGAACACACACTGTGTGGGAACCTGGGACAGGCAGGCCCCAAACCACAGCCCGGCCCAAGCTCACACACGTGCACTCTGACACACCTGCAGCATGAGATGAAGAAGATAGGGTCCCCGGCCCTCAACTTTGCCTGGTCTGGGGAGGCTGGCACCCACACACAAACCATCACGAGGTGGTAAGTGCTAGATGGCACTTGACCTAGATCTTTTCCTAACTACTTATTTATTTATGTTCATCTACGTGCAAGAGCAACCGAAACAGATAGCGAGCAAGAGAGAGAACGCTTGCATCTGTTGGCTCACTCCCCCAAATGCCCACAACAGTCAAGGCTGGGTCAGGCCGAAGCCAGGAGCCAGGAACTCCATCCAGGTCTCTCCTGCATGGCAGGCAGGAACCCACGTACTTGGGCCATCACCTGCTGCCTCCCAGGGTGTACATTAGCAGGAAGCTGAATTGGAGGTGAAGAAGGCGGGACCTGAAGCAGGCACGGTGATACGGGGGGTATACAGGTGTCTAAGTGGCAGCTTAACCCACCGGGCCACCATGCCCACCCCTTGACCTAGACCTTGTGGGACGCAGAGCAGGTAAGCCAGGGCAGTCTTCCAGAAGCCACGGCAGAGGGCCCTGAAGTGGAGCAGCCAGGGAGGGTGGGGGGCAGCTCTCCAGCCAGGCCTGGCACACAGCTCTGTGACAGCCGCTGCTGCACATTCTGGTGACCGATGACATTCCTGCCGCACTGCCTCTCCCATGTGCTCCGATTCCCAGGTCACACGTCCTGGGTCCCTAAGGTAGAAGGGAAAACCCAGAACTTTGTTCCCGGGCGGCAGGAGGGGGCTGTGCCAAGCTGTTTACTCCGTTTGTTCTTGAAAGCAAACTGTGTGCAACCACTGCCGGGCAGTCCCTGCCCAGGTACGCCTGCACCCAGCAGCTCCTGGGCCCCGGCCCTGGCTTGGAGCAGCCCCGCTGGAAACTTGCATCCGTGCCCTTAGAAGATCGGAGGCAAAGGTCTAAAAATAGGGAAGCAGAGAAGTACAGACTCAGGGATAAATACTCTTACCAGGCCCCAGGGAAGCCAAGCTCAGGCTTCCTCCCCGCCAAGCCACAGGGTCGTGAGACACTTCCCATCTGGGCCGCTCCGGCCAGGAAAGGAGAGGAGGAAGTGGGAGGCAGGATGTGGTGCAGGGCTGTGCGCTGCCCGACGGCCGGAGGCTCCCAGCAAAAATCCTCCCAGGGACACTGGGAACAGAGCTGACCACTGACACACACACAGAGACACGCACTCACCCAAGGCAAGTGTGTGCACGCACATGTGTGCAGACAGGCTCACACGCAGGCATGCATGCACACACAGGCATGTGCTCACACACGGACACACACACACACACGCAGCCCCACCAACCTTTGGCTGTCTTCGCATTTGGTGGGAGCTGGGATTTGAAATTGTGGTTGTGCCGGGTGGCCACTCACTCTGGACTTGGTGCCCAAGGTCTTGAGAATGTCCACAGCCACCCAAGCAGCACAAGGCTGTCTCTGCAGACGCCCTGGGAGCCCCAGGCTCGGGCGCGAACGCTCAGACGAAACCCACTTGTCACTGCTGGTTTGCAAACAAGCTGCCCAAGCCCTGGCCAGTGCATGAGTCCCCCTCCTTTTTCTTTTCTCTCCGTAAAAAGTACTTCATTCCTTTGAAAGGCAGGCGAGAAAGAAAGAGAGAGAGAGAGAGAGAGATCTTCCATCTGCTGGTGCGCTCTCCAAATGCCTACAGCAGCTGGGGCCAGGCCAGGCGGAAGAACCCCATCCAGCGCGCAACCACCCATGCACCATCTGCAGCCCCCCAGGGCGTGCGTGAGCAGCAAGGCCGGAACTCGAGCCCAGGCCTCTGCCACGGACGCTGCTCGTCTCCGGTGCAGGGGACTCAGGTCCTGCCAGACCCAGGGTGTTCTAGGGCGGGAAAACACTTCCTCTTTTGTCTTCGGACCTCGTTCCAGGAAAACAACAAAAACCTGGAAAGAGCAATTTAAGTCCTCCTAGGAAGACATAGCAGTTGGGTCACCTCTGCGTCTCCAGGGGCAGCTTCGAGGCCCCCAGCGGCAGGCGGATGCTGACCTCCGGCTTTCTCTGGACGTCCAATGGGAGGAGTCTGAGGGCGTGGCTTCCATGGGACATCCAATGGGAGGAGTCTGAGGGCGCGGCTTCCACAGGACGTCCAATGGGAGGAGTCTGAGGGCGCGGCTTCCACAGGACGTCCAATGGGAGGAGTCTGAGGGCGTGGCTTCCACGGGACGTCCAATGGGAGGAGTATGAGGGCGTGGCTTTCTCAGGGTGTCCCATGGGAGGAGTCTGAGCAGGTGACTTCCACGGGGCGTCCAATGGGAGGAGCCCGGAGCACGTTCCGGGGATGACTGCCGCGTCGGCGTCTGACGAGGCTTGCCACATTATGTGGGCTCCGGCCGCGGCTGCGTGGGGCCTCTGTGGCGAAGTTGCCTCGCTCCACCCTTTGCAGGCTCGCAGGACTCCGGCCTCCAGCAGGCCGCCCGCTTCGGCTGAGAAGAGACTTGCTGGCAGGTGAGCTGTCGAGGCTGTGTGGTAGCCAACGGGGCGCAGGTGGCTGGGGAGATGGTTCCGCCCGGAACGACGGCCTGCTGGATTCGAGGCCGGGTGGCCAGCGAGGGGCAGGCGTCGGGTAGAGTGGGCCACGTCACAGGCTTCGGCCCGGTCCAGCCCTGGCTGGGGTGGCGTGAAGCAGCGGACGGAAGAGCCCTCGCCCCCGCCCGCGCCCCCAGTCGCTCTGCCTTTCAAATAAGTGGGAATAAATAAACTTGAAAAATGAAAACAAAGGCGGCCCTTGAGGTGGGATTCTGGCCACCGTCCGTGGGAGGCCCCGTGCCGCGATGGGACGCGGCGAAGCCCTGGTTTGTCACCTCCGAGCCGCGTGACTTCCGGCCAGCTGTGCAATCTCCACCCGTCTTCTTTGCGTCTAAAACTCTACCCCGGGGGGCTCATGTGGACCCCCCTGGGGAACCAAGCCCTGGGCTCAGTGCCTGGCTTGGAGTCAATGCTTGGTAACCTCTGGCTCCTCCTACTGGGATCAGGGACAGCCCATCAACCTGGGAACACCCGGCGTTACCCACACACCTTAAACCGCCCGGGAAAACTGGGTAATCGTTGTACGAAAAGCCTGGCTTCTTTGGATGGTATTTCTAGAGAGAAGGCCCAAGGGGTGGTCTCCGTCGTTGGAAAAAGCTCCGCTCCCAGCGGGCAGCTCGCTGGCCGTGCCCATGCACCTGCCACTCACCCCTTCTCCCTTTTCTTTCAAACAGACGTTCAGCGCTCCTTCGATCTCGTTCTCGAGGCCTGGATACGTGGCTGCTGGTGATGGATGGGTGTTCTGACAAGTGGGAGCTGTGCTCCTAAAGCATTTTTAGCGCCACTCGATAGGGGCAAGCAGGCCAAGCCCCCAGGCCGCCCGTGGCCGGGCCGCGCTTTCCTCTCGGGTTGCACACGTATCAGGTGGCCTGGGTACAACTGCCCTGCAGACCGCCCTGTCAGGCAACCTGAGATGGCCTCAGCTCTCCTGCTCAGAGGTGATGGCAGCGCGCTGAGCGTCCCCACGCACAGATGTCTTCAATTAGGGACGCAGGAAGTCAGGCGTTCCCACCCCCACCCCCCATCCACTTGAGCAAAACAATGCAACTTGACTCGCTCACTTGAAAATCCGTGTCACCAACAGCTGGGAGACCCAGGAGCCAGCGTGTGCGCCCAGGCTGTCCGGTGACTGCAACAGTTAAGTCACTGCAGGAGCGGGACGCTTGTGCCGCTGAGGAGCCGGGGCTGGGGCTCTGGCCTGGCCTTTCTCAGCCCTCCCCGCAGCTCTGGGGACAGTCGCCGTCTTTCTGTGCTGTCCCCCTAAGGGGAAGAGGACGCCCCATATTTCTTTCTTCCAATCCAGATGCAAACTCCCAGAAGTCTAGTCCAGACGTTCTCGGTCAAGTTCAGAACATTCGAGGCCTCAGCAGCGCTTGCTTGCCGAGGGCCGCTCGCCTGCCTTGCAGTGCGGTCAGTAATCACGGCTTTCTGGAAGGTTCCATGTGGTCCAGTCTCCTCGGAGAACTCGCAGGGTTCATGGTTTCCGTTTTCCAGGCTATTCTGCTTGCCTGGGAGATTCGGGAAAGCTGAACTTGCCGAGGCAGTGAGCTCCAGCGATTCAGCTGTGGAAGCAGCTGGGCAGGGACCCCAGGACACCTGATTAGCACCTCTGTCTGTAAATGCCCGGAGCTGGCCGGAGCGGGCCTGTGTGGACGTGGAGGGTGTGCATTTCGAACCCTGTGCACCTGCAGGAGAAAGACACTCAAGTTCAGTTTTCCAAACATTTTGTAATGATGCTTACATTTTCTTTGGTAAGTGCCATTCCACGTCCTCCCAACTCTCTCAGGTGTCAGGACCACTCAGCTCCCCATGGCTCCCTCCCCGAGGGCCTGTCGTGGCTGCTTGGGTGGCGCACGCTTCTGCTACTGCAGACTCCAGGGCCTGCCTCTAATTTGAAGTATGCAAACTGGATCTCCCCGCTCCAGAACAGCCCTGTCCAATTTTGCAGAATAGCCGGGCCCATTTCACAGCACGAGGCCCGGGAGCAGGGCGTGGAAGTTGCTCCAAGGAACTATTGGCATCTCCCAAACTCCAGGGGCAGAGCAAGTGTGAAAACATCGGTGGCGAAAGGCAAAGTCTAATCACCACCCCTCCGACTCTGGGAGGAGATGTGGAGGCAGAGGCTGCACGCACAGCCATGGTGCAGGGCGCCGCGCGTGGACAGGGTGTGCATGTGGGAAGCAAAGGCAGTCAGTTTGCAAAGCAGGTGGGTGGAGAGTGGTTGTCAGTCACCCCTGGGCAGCCCACCAGTGTCCCCCAGCCAGGGAAGACCACCGTCCTGCCCTCTGGAAAAATAAAGGGTATTTCAGGAGCTCATGGGAAATGAAATCAAAAAGTAAGCATGGAGCTGGCACTGGGGTGTAGCGGGCAAGGCTGCCGCCTTTGACACCGGCATCCCATGTGGACGTCAGTTAATGTCCCGGCTGCTCCAGGAGCCAGGCATTCCATCTGGGCCTCCCTGTGGGTGGCAGAGACGCAAGGATTGAGCCGACCTCTGCCGTCTCAGGATACGCATTCGCAGGAAGCTGGAGTCCAGAGCAGAGATGGCACTCCAGCCCAGGCACTCTGATACCTAACCATGAGTGCCCTTCTTTTTTTTTTTTTTTTTTTTTTTTTCTTTTTTCTTTTCTTTTCTTTTTCTTTTTTTTTCTTTTTTTTTTTTTTTGACAGGCAGAGTTAGACAGTGAGAGAGAGACAGAGAGAAAGGTCTTCCTTCCGTTGGTTCACTTTCCAAATGGCCGCTACGGCCGGCGCTGTGCCGATTTGAAGCCAGGAGCCAGGTGCTTCCTCCTGGTCTCCCATGCGGGTGCAGGGCCCAAGCACTTGGGCCATCTTCCACTGCCCTCCCGGGCCACAGCAGAGAGCTGGCCTGAAAGAGGAGCAACCAGGACAGAATCTGGCGCCCCAACCAGGACTAGAACCCGGAGTGCCAGCGCCGCAGGCAGAGGATTAGCCTATTGAGCCACGATGCCGATGAGTGCCCTTCTTAAATGAACTTTGAAGTCCCCCTGTAGACACCGGCGAGCGCAGCTGAGTCCCTAACTGAGCAGAATGTTTTCCTTTCACACTCTGCCGCCCCAGTCAAATGTTTCCCCTTCCACAGGCGGGAGGAACCTTCAAGTGAATGCCGTAAGAGTGCTCTGGACGAGCCGCCGCCTGAGGTTAGGAATATAATCGAGCGGTTGATTTTTGGGGAGCTCAGAGAGCTTGGATGGGAGTCCTGCCCACCTCCCACCCCCGCCATAGCTGCACAAGGGTGGGGGGAGGACTCAGGACTCCCTGTCCAGTTAGAGCCACTACGTTATCAAATGCCAACCTGCAAGTGAGTTTCCTTCTTTCTAACTAACTGCGTCTCTGCACCTGGCATTGAGAGCAATCCTCAGGATGAGGGGACCGTGACAGTGTTTGGGGCCGAGCCGGTGAGAGCTGCGGCCGGTAGACCCCACAGGAGCTCTGGCAGGGGCACCTTCCCCGTGTGCTAGCCCCGTGGAACTGCTCCAGTCTTGCAGGCAGAAGGACCCAGAGGCTCTCTGCTGTGAGCTTCACGGGTCCCTTCATCTCTCCAACCAAAGTGCAGCTTGCTTCAGTGCCCGAAGAGGCTCGACGTGAGTCCAGGGCTCAGACTGCCACTCAGGACGCAGAAACTGGACGCTACGGTCTGATCTTTGCTGATCTTGGCACATTCTGACTTCCTGCGTGTGTGGGCCAGCTGCGTGGACATCCCCAGGGGAGACGTCTCATCTCAGCAGGCCACTTCCGTTCTCTGTCTGCGGCCACCAGGCTGGCTCAGCTGGGGCCAATGGAGAGCAGGCTGAGGAAGTCACCGAGTTTATTTAGAGGCACCTGTGGACCCCGAAGGGCAGACAGCTCCTTGGCGTGGAGGGAGACTGGAATCATCTCTGTTTCCGTCTGCTTCTGAAAGTCCCACAAAGGGTGGCCCAACCATGTAGCTCAGCAAAGTCAGCACCGATGAGCCAGGCCCGCATGTACAGTTCTCTTTCCTAGGAGTCAGCCCAGTTCTGTCTTGCGTCCCTCAGTTGCTACCGCCAGTGTGTGCCCAGGGTGTGGTTGCGGTGGGGCCAACGTTGGGGTACCATCTGCATGGAGGGATGCTCCTCGTACACCCCCCGCTGCCACTTTGCGGCCTGCAGTGTTTAAACAGGCAACCGAACCTGTCAGGCTACCACCCGATGCAAAGACGTTGGCCAAGATGGCGGAGAGGAAGCTCACGGAGACGTTTGCACCAAGGTTCCAGGGACTCGTATAGATTTTCACTAGAAGCTAAGCTTTCCAGGCAGCTGGTGGTGGGCTGGGGCGAGATTGTTGAGAGCAGGAGATTCTTGGGTGCCCTACCTGGATGAGGGCAAGCGGAAGTGCGGCCCATCCGCTCCTCCAAAGGCCAAATGGACTTCTGCGACAGTCAAGGAAGGGGTGCTACTTAGAGGGAGCAAGGCAGGAAGACCTAGTTGACCGTCTTCCCCTCCCCCCACTTTACCTCTTGCCTCCCCTGCCAACTCTTCCCTGCGTTTATTCCTCTCCTTGATGGCACCATAGTAAGGGAAGAGACCCCATCTAACTTTTCTCCTAATGGCCTTAACCACTTTACCCCCAAAATGAGGCAGAACCCACAAGTGTAAATGACTTTCCCCTTGAAATGACTGGGAGGTGCCTGGTATGAATTCCTCCTCAGGACCAGGTGGAAGAGACCAGATACCAGGTGCTCTCGACAAAGTTGCCAGAGTTGCCAGCGTCCAGGAATCACCAGGTGTATTTGAAATATTGTGCATATTAATAGGACGTCCAGCGTTCGGTTCCACTGGCTGCATTTGTCAGTAGAACTAAATTCTTATAAAACAGTGACAGTCATATTCATATTTATGCCTTTTAATTCTTTGTCTATTTCATCTTTCCAAAAAAAAATCTCAGGGGTGAGCTTTTGGTGCAACAGTTAAGGTGCCTGTTGGGGCATCGTAAGCCCATATCAGAGAGCCTGGTTCAAGTCCTGACTCCACTTCTGTTTCCAGCTTCCTGCTAGTATGCACCCTGGGAGACAGTAGGTGATGGCTCAAGCAGTTGGGTCCTTGCTACCCATGTGATGGACCTGGATAGAGTTCTAGTCTCTGGCTTTGGCCTGGTCCAGCCCCAGCTGTTTGGGGCATTTGGGGAGTTATCCACTGGATGTGACGTTACTCTTTATCTGCCTATGTCTCTCCCTTTCTCTGTGTCTTTCTGCCTGTCAAATAAATAAATTTAAAAGGAGGAAAAAAGTCTCATAATATATGAAAAGATTACTCACTTGCCTGGAATCATGCTTGAAACAACTCTGAACGTATTTCCTAACATTGCCTGATTGATCGCATGGGAAATAAATAACCCCAAATGGTAGCATTACATTTCTATTTCTGAGTTAGGAATATTTCCCTCATTGCTCTGCTTCTGAATTAGATTCCCAAGAAAGTGCATAAAATATCAAAATAGCATTTTCAATATCTGCCAAATGCGAGCGTTTACATCTCAGCAAGGAAATGTGTTACTAGTGAGTAAACTGCCTCTTTGTCAACCCTCGACGTGGCAGATTCCACGGCAGCGCCTCTTCAGCTAAATTGTCCCAGCGTGCGGAGCAGCAGGGGGAGGCCTTGCTATCGGACACAGGCAGAAAAACAACGTTGACGCGATTTTTCCAGGTGGGCATTTTAGGAAGCTGCAGAGAGAAAGGATGAGACAGGGCAGAATGGCACATCCCGTGCAGGCTCCTCCACTCCCTTCAGTGGGCTCCCTTCTTTCCAGCGGGCCCACGGTGTCCCTGCCTGCTTTGCTGCCACCTCCGCAGAGGGGAAGGTGATGACTTTGCAACCTGACTCCTCGCTCCGGATTTCCACGAGGCCTGACCTCCTCCACACTCAGGCTGACTCCACATGCGTGCTTTCCCAGAGACACCATTTTCATTTTGTCTGGAGAGCGATGTAATTAGAAAGCAATTTGGCCTACACACGCGGCTTCCATGGTCACTTGGTGTGGCCCGCAGCTGCCTCTGGCGGGGCTGGCTTTGTCCCGCTTGGCTGTCCTCTGAGAATTCGAGCGGCTCACGGCTGCTTGGGCAGACTCAGAGAGGGTCAGGTGCTGTCTGCTTGCAGGGCTCCAGTGTTACCTGGGAGCCTGGTTTTTAGCCAGCGTCCCTCGTGGCCTCTGGGTATGTGCTGTGACGTCTCCCCACGGCAGAGATCCAGAGCCCGGACTGCCTGGCTGTGTGCGTGGCCTGATTTTTCTGAGCGTCGAGTTCAGAGAGCATTGGTGGAAACTTCATTCCCCACCTCCCCGTGATACTGCTCAAAGATTTCCTTCATCCCGAATCCCAAGCCCCCAGCTCTGAGTTAGAAGGGATTTTTTTTTTTTTTTTTGCCAGGCAGAGTTAGACAGTGAGAGAGACAGAGAGAGTTATAGACAGTGAGAGAGAGACTGAGAGAAAGGTCTTCCTTCCGTTGGTTCACTCCCCTAATGGCCGCTATGGCCGGTGCTATGCCAATCCGAAGCCAGGAGCCAGGTGCTTCCTCCTGGTCTCCCATGCGGGTACAGGGCCCAAGCACTTGGGCCATCCTCCACTGTCTTCCTGGGCCACAGCAGAGAGCTGGACTGGAAGAGGAGCAACCGGGACTAGTACCCGGCGCCCCTAGAAGGGTCTTTAATTCTCTCCACTCCTCACTACACCCAGGAAGTTGTCATAGCCTCTAACTTTGTCTTTCCCGTTTCGGCTCTAATACCTCAAGCACTGTAACTTCTACCCTCAATTCCACGTCCTCCAGTTCTTGCCACACACTTTGGCCAGACTCCTTTTCCAAGTACATAGCATGGGTGTTGTTACGATGCCATCTTCTGCTCACGGATCTCCAGTGGTTTCTCATGGAACATTTGCTGCCTTAGCTCGGTGTTCTGATCCTCTTTTTGTCTTTATAAATAAAGTTTTATTGGGACATGGGCATTCCCATTCACTTAGATATTGCTTGTGGCTGCATTTGTGCTACAGTGGCAGAGTAGAGTCATGATGACAGAGATCAGTGATTTACAAAGCCTAAAGTACTTACTAGTTGAGGGGTGGGTGTCTGGCACAGTGGTTAACCACATCCCATAGTAGAGCCCCAGCATTCGAGTCCCAGCCAAGCTTCCAGTCTGGCTTCCTGCTTATGTGCACCTTGGGAGGCAGTAGGTGATGGCTCAAGTTCTTGGGAAACCCAGATGGAGTTCTGGGCTCCTGTCTTTGGCCTGGCCCAGCCCTGGCTATTGGGGGCATTTGAGGAGTGAACCAGTGGATAGAAGGACGAACTCTCTCTCTCTCTGAATTAATTACTTTAAAGAAGAGTGGTTGTGTTCTAATTAAAAAAAAAACTTTAATAAATACTATTTGTCTCTCTACAGAAAACATTACCTACCCTGCTCTGAAATATGGCTCCAAATTCCCTTTCCAGTTTCCTTTCCTCATGGCCTGGGCTTTCATGTGTTAGAGCCTTGACTTGGGCTAATCTACACTCTGCTCAGGGAGATGCATCCCTCCAGGCCCTCTCAAGGGGACCCTCCCCATGGAGGGCTTTTCTGTCTCCTGTCTCACGTGATCACCCCCATCGTGTTTGGTTGTCGTGCTATGGTTTCAATAGGATTTGTTTCCCAAATGCATGCTGAACTTTAAACCCAACAGTCAAACTAATGGGATGAAGAGCTGGAAAGTTCATCTAATTACAGTGTTTATGAGGTGGGCCTAGTCTTTAGGGCTCTTGAGGGAGGGGTGGTTATAAAAACCAACATGGGCCCAGGGGTTCTCTCTGTCTCAGCATGGAACCCTTCCTCAGCACAGACTGTACCAGGCCTGCCCGGCCTGGGACTATGAACCTCCAAAGACGTGAACCAAAATAAAGCTCCTTTGTTGATAGCTAGTTTGTCCTAGGTAATTTGTGGGAGTAACAAAAAGTTGACTGATTGTAAGTTGATATTGTAAATATTAGTGTGCATCCTGGAATTTGTCCCTTCATCCCTGTCCCTAGGACCCTTGAGGACAGAAACTACATCTTACCCATCTTTAAATTCCCCCAGAGGTGTCTGTAGACTCTTCTAATAGGTATTTGGAGAATTACTCAACTCAGGGACTGGAGTCTTTTCTTCCAATGGCTTGTGTTTCTATCCCGGGGAAAGACAGAGTGGAAGAATGTATCCAACCTATGTTCCCTACTGGGGAGGTTGGAAGAGTTTGGTTTTGGTTTTGATCAGTGATTGGGGGAGGCCAATGAGCTATTCCAAAGATGTTGTGGTCACTGGCCGGAGAGCCAGGGTATGGTGTTCATGAGCCTTCACCGAGGGGGTTTGCTCTCAGGTGCTTCCAGAAGGCCAAGGGCACAGCAGTCTCCCTGGGCTGAAGGTGGCAGTGGAGCCATGCTCACACCAGAGGCCCCCTCAGATCCCTTTCCTGGCTTGTCTCAGTTCCTGGTGGCTGCCAGCCTCTGCCTCCCTGGGATCATGGCAACATCACAGCCATCACACTGCCTTTTCTTCTTCTCTCTGTGTCCAATCTCCCTCTCATACGGATATTTGGGGCCTACTGGGATAATTCAAGACAATATCCCATTGCAAAATGATTAACTTAATTATATCTGCAATGATCCGATAGAGTGATCTGTGACCCATGATCTTTCATGTCACAGTCATGATTGCTTTGGGGCAGCACAAACCATGCTCCTATAAGGCAGTGACCTTGTTCTATAAACTATGGGTTCTGACTGCTCCATGGACTGGGCCTCGCCCATGTCTCTCCTCAGACCTTCCTGTTCCCTGAGACAGCAGCATTAAAATTAGGTCAATTAATAACCCTACAATAGCCTATAAGTGTTTAGATAAAGAGTTGAGTATCTCTTGTTTTTAAAACAAAAGCTAGAAATAATGTCAAACATTGAGACTGGGGGCCAGTGTTGTGGGTACAGCCACTGCCTGTGACACCAGCATCCAAAGTGGGCACTGCTGTGGGTCCCTGCTGCTCCACTGCTGATCCAGCTCCCTGCTAATGGCCTAGGAAAAGCAGCAGAAGGTGGCCCCAGTACTTGGGCTCCTGCCGCTCATGTGGGAGACCCAGATGAAGCTCCTGGCTGCTAGCTTCGTCCTGGTCCAGCTCTGGCTCTTGTGGCCATTGGGAAGTGAACCAGCAGATGAAAGATTCTCTCTCTCTCTCTTTCTCTCCTCCTCCTTCTCCTCCCCCTCACTCTCCTCCTCCTCTTCTTCTTCCTCTAACTCTGACTTTCAAATAAATCTTAAAAAATAAAAAAGCTAAGACTGGCCCAAAGCTAAGCTTCTTGCACCAGTTGACCAAGGTATGAAAGCAAGTTAAAAATGTTACTCCAGTGAACACACAAATAAGAAACAGTCTTAACGCTGATTTAGAGGACGTTTTAGTGGTCTGCATAGACAATCAAGTCAGCCACACATTTGTGTAATCTGAGCAAAGCCCTAATTCTGTTCAATTCTCTGAAGGCCGAGAGCACTTCAGAAGAAAAGTCTGAAGTCAGCAGAGGTTGGTCCGTGAGGTTTAAGGAAAGACGCCACCTCCACTGCATCAGAGTACAAGGTGGTGCAGCAAGTGCTGTGCTGCAGCAAACTGTCCAGAGGAGCTAGTCAGGAGAGCAACAGATGATCAGGTAGACGAGACGGCCTCGTGTTGGAAAAGCTGTCCTCTAGGACTTTCATGGCTGGAGAGGAGCAGTTGTGTCTGGTGTCAAAGCTTCAAGTGCAGGCTGACCCCCTCTGAGCTGCGAATGCACCTGGGGACTTCAAGCAGAAGCCAGCGCTCACTGACTATTCCAAAAAGCCAAAGAGCCTAGGGCCCCTGAGAACTGTACTAAACCTACTCTGTGCTGCATAAATGGGACACTCAAGCCTGGGTGACAGCATGTCTCCTTACATGGTTTCCTGAATAGTTTAGCCCACCATTGAGACCTATTTCTCAGAAATAGGGATTTCTTTCAAAATATTAGTGCTTATTGACGATGCACTTGGTCATCAAAGACTTATGGTGAGATCAATGTCTATTCTGCTGGTGTTCTCTCTCTTTCTCTCTTCCTTTATTATTTGATTTTTTAAGTAATGATTTGAATTGATTCTTTTCTTTTTATCTTTTGAGTATCCATTATATGTTCTTTCTTTGTGGCGTTGTGAGATTTGCAAAAATATGTTATAATCATCTACTTTAATTTGATAACTTGACCTCAATTGCATACAAAAACTCTACATTCTTACCCTCTGCTCCCTACACTTTTTTTGTAGTCAGGTTACTTCTTTATATATCATTAGTCATTAACAAACTTGTGATTATAATTCTTAATAGTTTATATTTTTGGCTTGCATATTAGTATTTTTTTTTTGACAGGCAGAGCGGACAGTGAGAGAGAGAGACAGAGAGAAAGGTCTTCCTTTGCCGTTGGTTCACCCTCCAATGGCCGCCGCGGCTGGCGCGCTGCGGCCAGCGTACCGCGCTGATCCGATGGCAGGAGCCAGGAGCCAGGTGCTTTTCCTGGTCTCCCATGGGGTGCAGGGCCCAAGCACCTGGGCCATCCTCCACTGCACTCCCTGGCCACAGCAGAGAGCTGGCCTGGAAGAGGGGCAACCGGGACAGAATCCGGCGCCCCGACCAGGACTAGAACCCGGTGTGCCGGCGCCGCTAGGCAGAGGATTAGCCTAGTGAGCCGCGGCGCCGGCCTGCATATTAGTATTAAAAGTAACTTATGCACCACCATGACAGCATTGCATTATTCTGTATTTCATTGTATACTTATCTTTATCCATAAGATATATATTTCCATGTGCTTTCACCCTGATGTTTATCATGTTTTCATTTCAATTGGAAGAATTCCCTTAAACATTTCTTGTAAGGCAAGTCTAGTGGAAAAAAACTTCCCAATTTTTGTTTGTGTGAAAAAAGTTATCTTTCCTTTGCTTATAAAGAATAATTTATCCAGGTATAGATTTCTTGGTTGGCAGGACTTTTTTTTCTCTCTCTCAAAATATTAAATGTATCAGTTGACTCCCTTGTGGCTTCCAAGAGTTCCACTGAGAAATCTGACAAGAGCCTTATGAAGATTCCCTTATATGTGACAAGTCACCTGTCTCTTGGTACTTTCTAAATTACCCTCCACCCACTCCCTAACCCCCCCCATACTTGACTTTGACAATTTGATTATAATGGGTCTTTTGCAGTTATCTGTACCACCATATTCATAGCATCTCAACTCATAATAGCTAAGATTCAGAGTCAACACAGATGTCCATCAACTGATGACTGTGTAAAGAAATACATGATGGACTACTGTTCAGCCATAAAAAAAGAATGAAATCCTGTCTTTTGTGACAAAATGGATGCAAGAGGAGAACATTATGCTTAGTGAAATAAGCCAGTCCCAAAAAGACAATATCACATGTTTCCCATGATTTGTGTTAACTAATAAGCAGAGTACCAAAAATGTGATGTGTATGAATGAAATTGACATTTTGAGATTTGATTATTGTTTGTAGCCCTTGTCTATACTCTTGAGGAACAGTGGCTTTTCTACTTACAACTTGTGGAATTCTTTACTTAGTGGAGGGTTAAGATTGTGATTATAAAGTAAATTGAAAACATGCTATTTTAAAAATGAAGAGAAAAATAAGAAAGGAAGGAGAGAGGTGGGTAGGGTGGGAAGTATCATTATGCTCTTAAAACTGTATAGATGAAATACCTGAAATTTGTTCCCTTTATATAAAATGATATGCAGCTTGGCATAGTCGTCTTTGGTTAACCCTGTTTGGGGATTTTTAATCTTCATGAATATGGACGTTAATTTCTCTCCCAAGATTTGGGACGATTTCAGTCATTATTTCTTTACATACAGTTTTTCTCCCTTTCTCTTTCTCTCTCTCTCTTTCCTTCCCTGCCTCCCTCCTTCTTCCTTCTCCTTATGAAAAGTATATGAAAATACTGACCCTCTTGATGATATCCCTAAATTTTTTCACCCTTTCTCATTCTTTTTTCTCCCAGTTGTGTATTTTAATTGATCTGTGTTCCAGTTCAGTTATTTTTCATCTGTTTGATTGAGACTGCTGCTGTAACTCTCTATTGTGTCTTTCATGTTAATTGCTGTATTCTTCAGCTCCTCAAGTTCCATTTGGATCTTTTAAAGTTTCTCTCTTAGTTTTACTTCTTGCTTTGCTTATGTTTTGTTTTCCTAATTTAATTGAGTTGTTGGTGTACTCTTACAGCTGAATTTCTTTAAAATAATGATTTTTAATATTCTTGTCTAGAAATTTGTATCTCCATTTCTTTTTAATTTTTATTCTTAAATTATTTTCACCTACTTGAAAGGCAGTGTGTGTGTGTGAGAGAGAAAGAGAGGGAGAAATGTTCCATCTGCTGGTTCACTCCTCAAATGAACACATGCCACTCACATGGGAGACCCTTATGGAACTCCTGGATTCTGGCTTCACCCTAATCCAGCCCTGGCTATTGTTGGCATTTGGGGAGTGAACTGGCAGATGGAACATCTCTCTCTCTCTCTCTCTCTCTCTATCTCTATCTCTATCTCTATCTCTATCTCTCTATCTCTCTGCATTTTAAACAAGTAAATAGCTACTTAACAGTCACCTTTTTTTTAAAAGAAAGAACACAAAGTATGGTACACTTATAACCACTTGTGCTGCATTAGCAAAGAAAAACTTAAAAGGCGAGACCTTCTGTTCGGGTTCAGTACTGATAGAAAAGAATTTTTTTTACTTGCACTTTTGTAAAACTGGCATTTTGAAGAATTTACCATTTTACCAGTTGACAGTTCTGTGCATTTCAAATGGTATTCCTTGGGGCCAGAGCTGTGGCTCACTTGGTTAATCCTCTGCCTGCAGTGCTGGCATCCCATATGGGTGCCGGTTCTAGTCCCGGCTGCTCCTCTTCCAGTCCAGCTCTCTGCTGTGGCCTGGCATAGCAGAGGAGGATGGCCCAAGTGCTTGGGCCCCTGCACCCGCGTGGGAGACCAGGAAGAAACACCTGGCTCCTGGCTTCAGCTCCTGGCACAGCTCCAGCCATTGCGGCCATTTGGGGAGTGAACCAATGGAAGGAAGACCTTTCTCTCTGTCTCTCTCTCACTGTCTATAGCTGTACCTCTCAAATAAATAAAAACAAAAACAACAACAAAAAATGGTATTCCTCTTGCTGGAAAGTGTGTTCCTCCATGTCAGAACACTGATGAGTGTCCACGCTGGCGCAGAAGATGCATTTTCATACTGAAATGACTGGAGGTGATTTAGCTATGTTCAAAAGAAACAGCAATCTACAAATGTACCTTCACCACAAGGAAATGTATCCCCAGCCCCATTTCCCTTTAGCCAGGTCCCCAAAATGCCAATGGAAACTCCAGTACCATCCAATACACCGGGAGGTCCGAGCACATGGAAGCTGGTGTGGAAAGAGGCAGTGTTGTTAAAAATGCTGTGGTTAAAATACGTTCTTAGTTGTATTTATCCATTTAAAAATGTATTTTAAAGGGAGAGAGAGAGAGAGAGCGAGCGAGCGAGCTCCCATTCACTGGTTGTGCTGCATGATCACAAATGATCACAACCCCAGGTGATCACTACCATTGAGTCTGGGCCAGGCTGAAGCTGGGAACTCAGTCTGGGTCTCCCTCATGGGCGGCAGGGACACAAATACTTGAGCCGTCACATGGTGCCTGTTAGGGTGCACAGAGCAGGAAGCTGGATCAGGAACAGAAACAGGTGAGAACCCGGGCACTCTAAAATGGGTGAGCCCTTTCATGGGATTGCCCAGGGGAGGGGATTAGAGTTGGACCTGCACTCTGCGCTGATGGGGTCCCTGGATCCAGTGGGCACTCCCAGCACGTCAGTGTCCCCACAGCAAAGCAAGAGTGTGTGTCTACATTTTAGACTCCATCTGAACCTCACAAAGCTTACAGGTTTGCTGCCGGAACATTTGGGTGCTCCCTCAGAAAGCAGAACCGAGACTGACTCTGTGACCCAGCAGTTTCACCCCCTGGGACCTGCCCAAAGCAACGGAAGGCAAGGACTCGTCTGCCAGTGTCCATGCCAGCCTCAGTCAGAATAGACGGATGGTGGGAAGAACTGAAATGTCCATCCCTGGATGACTGTGTGAACAAGAATAGCGTCTGCGTACGGAGGAACGTTCTCCAGTCATAGAAAGGAATGACGTCCTGCCTCTTGATAGAACGTGGGAGGACCTGGGAAGAAAACATGCTAAGGAAGACAAGCCAGATACAAACAAGAAGGCAAATGTTTTATTGCTATTTGTACAGAATTCTCTAGAATAGGTGTTCACAGAGACGGAGAGCAGACGAGAGGTTGCTGGGGACTGGGGAGAGGGAGGCGAAAGCGGAATTGTTGCATAATGGTTGGGATCCAAGTGTCAGTTGGGGATGGTGGGGAGGTTTTGGGAATAATGGCAGTGGTTTCTCACTGTAAACATGATTAATGCCACTGACTTGCAAGCTTAAAAATGGCTAAAATGGTAAACTTATGGGAATTTTCCTACAATAAAATAATACCGAAAAGACGGAGGTAAGATTTACACATTAGATATGAATTTGTTCCTATCAGGTTATGCACTCATAGAAACATCTGGCAGGATTTTTTAACTGGGAAATACTGACCTACAACGATCACAGTCTCTGGAATGAGAACTCGGGAGCTCCCTTCACACTACGTGCATCTGCAGTAGACAAACGGTCGTGTTGATCACTGATCACTGAGCCAGAGCAGGCAGCGTTCACCTGGTGTGCACTGCACTTGGCAACCATCAGCTATGGGTGAATTGAATGACAGTGAACTTGGATTTGGAGATATGCTGTGGGCTGTAGCTACCACTGTTGCCTTCTTCTTCTTCCTTTTTTTTTTTTTTTTTTTTTTTTTTTTTTTGACAGGCAGAGTGGATAGTGAGAGAGAGACAGAGAGAAAGGTCTTCCTTTTGCCGTTGGTTCACCCTCCAATGGCCGCCATGGCTGGCGTGCTGCAGCCGGTGCACCACGCTGATCCGAAGGCAGGAGCCAGGTGCTTCTCCTGGTCTCCCATGTGGGTGCAGGGCCCAAGTACTTGGGCCATCCTCCACTGCACTCCCTGGCCACAGCAGAGAGCTGGCCTGGAAGAGGGGCAACCGGGACAGAATCCGGCGCTCTGACTGGGACTAGAACCCGGTGTGCTGACGCCGCAAGGCGGAGGATTAGCCTAGTGAGCCATGGCGCCGGCCCCCACTGTTGCCTTCTGAAACAAAGAGACAACTTACTGGTGCTGATTGGGCTGCTTTGATTTCGGTTAGACCCTGAGTTCCCTAAGCTCTTTTTCTATCTGTTTAGAAACTAGACCAGCTGGAGGGGAGGGGAGTCACCCAACCCCTCCCACCTAAGCTCAGATAGCTCCCAAAGAGTTTAGCCAGCGCATAAAACCCCAATGCTGGAGGGTCAGTGCAAGGATGGGAGATACTGGTGCTACCTGGACATCTGGAGTCCTTTCTCCAAATACAGGTGCCACCCCTGCCTCTGGCTCCCCATCCCCCAATCCCCTCCACGCCCCAGGTCCCCCCTCAGTGCTCCATCTAGCACTTGCTCGGACTCTGTATTAGGTAGAACCAGTTACGTAATGGTTGACGCCGAAACAAACCCCAGAACGGCCGAGCACAATCAAAGTTTTATTTCCCTTCAGGCAAAATCCAATGTGGTGGTTCCCACGAGGCAGGGGGCCTTCAGGGTTTGGCCTCCTTCCACTTGGTGGCAGCAGCATCTCCTGGGGCTTCAGGGGTCCCTGCTGGACCTCATGTGCACGACTAGGAGGCAGGAGACAGAGACTGTGAGGACGGCCGAGGGTGCTTTATCCTGGAACTGGTGCCTGGATGGCATCGGCCAGAACTCAGACACCTGGCCCCGCCCAGCTGCGAAAGAGCTGTGTGGTGTGTCCATGGCCGTGTCTCTGCCAGCGGACTTCAAGAGCCATACAACCAAAGGCTCCCCGTGGCCCGCCCCCCCCCCCCGTTCCTGTGCTATTTTTACCCTACTCAGCATCACAGGACAGGATCAGCCTCACCTTCCTAGGGGAGGAGATGGAAGTCTTGAATGCAGGACTCAAGCCTGGGTAAGGAAACCCGGCCTCTGAGCCTGTGCCCAGGAAGTAGCCCCTTCCATTTCCCGGCTGGGCTCACAGGTGCCTTCTCGTGACCCACTCCGAACTCCAGGGCAGAGCAGGGCAGCCCCTTCCCAGAGAGGGAGAGCGAGCCGCCCAGAACATCTGGGCTCCATATGCTGCCGGCTCCCCATGCCTCTGAGTGCAATGGGAGGGATCGGTCTTAAGCCCTAGAATCCTGCCAGCTCTGCCTTTTGTCTCCTAGAGCCCTTTCCTCCCCGTCTGCCCTCGGTGGGTCGGGTTCCGCAGATGCAGCCGCCTTTGACGACTGGCAGTGGGGGCCAGGTGCTTCAGGAGCGCTCCGCGCTGGCAGTCCCGCAAAGCCCATGTTTGCCGACCTGTAGGCAGGATGACAGACCCATCTGCGTTTGCTCCGAGTCCCTGGAAGGGCTTCCCCGGGAGGGGCTGTCCAGATTGAAGGTGCAGTGGTGCGCAGACCAGAGACGCGTTGATCTGTTCTGTGTCCTCACTTCCTGCCCTCTCTCTCTCTCTGCTGCAGACCCAGGCCAGGCAGGCTGCTGGGGCATCTGAGATAGTCAGCAGGCAGCGCCTTTCGCCCTCTCCCTGGGTCCTTCTCCATATATCCCCCTCTCTCTCTCTCGTGGAAATGATCCAGAGCCTCAAGCCTGTGGCCTCTTAGTTCAGGACGGGAGGAGCACTCCCCCGAGCTGGGCAGACGCGTCATTGGTCACTGCATAGCAGGTTGTTGCATTGGGTGCAGCTCTAACGTTCTGAGGTTGACGTCAAGAACGGCCATGCTTCTGAACCTTCTTCCCAGTCACACACAGACTGGACCTGGAAGGACTGTGTGCTGACCCCAGGAGGGATGGATTCTTTATGTCTGGACGCAGCACCATCCCTAATTACACCTTAGAGCGACTGTGGGGAAGGTGAATATTGACTGTAAATATTGACGTGGTAGATGACGGCAGTGACTCAGTCATATTCTTGCCTTAAGACCAGGGAGTGCAGCGATGGGGCTGCCATCTGTGTGCCTCTTGTCTAGTTGACTATTTCCGAACATGTGTCCTCGCCACAATGGAGAAGGAAGTGAGGCGCTCTTCCCGGATGCTTTCCCATGCAAGGAATAGCACACCTGAACAAAACACATCTTCACATGGATAGATAGCCTAGATGCAGGGTGGGGCCAGATTTGGTAAATTCAGTGGTACTAAGACATCATCTTTTATCTCTGAAGCCCTTGCAGGTGGCTCCTCACAGTCACACGATGGCTGCTGTGGCTCCAGATATCACATCCTCATACCTCTGTGGCCAAAGTCTGCAACGCTTTTCCTCTTTCTGCCAGAGAGAACGACTTTTGTTAGACTCTCCCCTACAGACTTTCACGTCAAGGTCAGTTCTTTTCCCTGGCAAAATCATTGGCACGGGGAAACGGGATTTTAGTTTGCTTAGACGACTGTTCCCGACTTCAGAATGAAACCAGGATCTCCTGGGGGCGGGAGAGGAGTTTGTGGAAACAGACTTCTGAGCCCGGCCACGGCCTCCCGGGTTAGCGGTGAGGATACGGCCTGGTAAGCCGCACGTCTGCGGCCTCGCCAGTCGTTGTGCCCCGGCTCAGCTACCTCTTGCTTCTGGTCCAGGGCCGGGCAAGCCGCCCTCCCCGGCAGAGCCAGGTCTGGGGCAGCGGGGCGAACACGTGTGTGCGTGTGTGTGCGGCCAGTGGGAGGCGCTGCTGGGCGGCTCAGCCTCCCCGGGCTCCCCTCGCTTCCGCGTCCCCGCCCACACTGCTGGCTTCTCAGGGCCCTGGCGGACCCCACTCCCCAGCGCCTGCTTTCACGGATTCCACAGCAAGACGACTCCC